>NC_091444.1:83748783-84956926 GCF_964237555.1 Oryctolagus cuniculus | reverse complement strand
TTTTCCAAAGCCAGTCAGCTGGGAGGGGTGGATGAATCCGGAAACAGCCTGTTTCCTTGTGACTAAATCAAGCCCACTCTAAAAAGGGACTCTTCCATTTCTTTGGCTCTTTTCACATTTTTCTTCTTTATCATGGTTTGTAATGAATTTTCTGATGTGAGCTTTGATTTTGAGGCTGGAATATGGAGTTCAAGACACGGAAGGAATGGTCTTTTTCAATCAGGGCACAGCTGTTGGCTTGCTCCGATTCTGGCTTTCTGTCATGGTTTTGGGTGCCTCAGCCGAGTTTTGGTTTCTTGAGCGGCAATTTCCTAAAGGATTTCTGGGTCTGAGTTGGTTTTGCCTTCTTCCTTCCCAAATTTTGTATTCTGACACAATACAAACACGAGTTTAGACAGCAGATCCATTATGAAATAAAAAAAAAAAAACAAATAGCGTGTCATGATTAGAATTCTAGAGGCAGCACGACCAACATGAATTTTTGTGTTTTGGACAAAGAAATGGAACCCTTTTGCAGAGGGGAACGATAATTAATTCCCCCAAATCAGTTTGCCAGCGATTTTCAGGTGAATTGAATGAGTTTTCCAAAGCCAGTCAGCTGGGAGGGGTGGATGAATCCGGAAACAGCCTGTTTCCTTGTGACTAAATCAAGCCCACTATCAAAAACGACTCTTCCATTTCTTTGGCTCTTTTCACATTTTTCTTCTTTATCATGGTTTGTAATGAATTTTCTGATGTGAGCTTTGATTTTGAGGCTGGAATATGGAGTTCAAGACACGGAAGGAATGGTCTTTTTCAATCAGGGCACAGCTGTTGGCTTGCTCCAATTCTGGCTTTCTGTCATGGTTTTGGGTGCCTCTGCCGAGTTTTGGTTTCTTGAGCGGCAATTTCCTAAAGGATTTCTGGGTCTGAGTTTGTTTTGCCTTCTTCCTTCCCAAATTTTGTATTCTGACGCAATACAAACACGAGTTTAGACAGCAGATCCATTATGAAAGAAAAAACAAAACGAATTAGCGTGTCATGCTTAGAATTCTAGAGGCAGCACGACCAACATGAGTTTTTGTGTTTTGGACAAAGAAATGGAACCCTTTTGCAGAGGGGAACGATAATTAATTCCCCCAAATCAGTTTGCCAGCGATTTTCAGGTGAATTGAATGAGTTTTCCAAAGCCAGTCAGCTGGGAGGGGTGAATGAATTCGGAAACAGCCTGTTTCCTTGTGACTAAATCAAGCCCTCTATCAAAAACGACTCTTCCATTTCTTTGGCTCTTTTCACATTTTTCTTCTTTATCATGGTTTGTAATGAATTTTCTGATGTGAGCTTTGATTTTGAGGCTGGAATATGGAGTTCAAGACCCGGAAGGAATGGTCTTTTTCAATCAGGGCACAGCTGTTGGCTTGCTCCGATTCTGGCTTTCTGTCATGGTTTTGGGTGCCTCAGCCGAGTTTTGGTTTCTTGAGCGGCAATTTCCTAAAGGATTTCTGGGTCTGAGTTGGTTTTGCCTTCTTCCTTCCCAAATTTTGTATTCTGACGCAATACAAACACGAGTTTAGACAGCAGATCCATTATGAAATAAAAAAATAAAAACAAAACCAATTAGCGTGTCTTCCTTAGAATTCTAGAGGCAGCACGACCAACATGAGTTTTTGTGTTTTGGACAAAGAAATGGAACCCTTTTGCAGAGGGGAACGATAATTCATTCCCCAAATCAGTTTGCCAGCGATTTTCAGGTGAATTGAATGAGTTTTCCAAAGCCAGTCAGCTGGGAGGGGTGGATGAATCCGGAAACAGCCTGTTTCCTTGTGACTAAATCAAGCCCACTCTCAAAAGGGACTCTTCCATTTCTTTGGCTCTTTTCACATTTTTCTTCTTTATCATGGTTTGTAATGAATTTTCTGATGTGAGCTTTGATTTTGAGGCTGGAATATGGAGTTCAAGACACGGAAGGAATGGTCTTTTTCAATCAGGGCACAGCTGTTGGCTTGCTCCAATTCTGGCTTTCTGTCATGGTTTTGGGTGCCTCAGCCGAGGTTTGGTTTCTTGAGCGGCAATTTCCTAAAGTATTTCTGGGTCTGAGTTGGTTTTGCCTTCTTCCTTCCCAAATTTTGTATTCTGACGCAATACAAACACGAGTTTAGACAGCAGATCCATTATGAAATAAAAAACAAAACGAATTAGTGTGTCTTGCTTAGAATTCTAGAGGCAGCACGACCAACATGAGTTTTTGTGTTTTGGACAAAGAAATGGAACCCTTTTGCAGAGGGGAACGATAATTAATTCCCCCAAATCAGTTTGCCAGCGATTTTCAGGTGAATTGAATGAGTTTTCCAAAGCCAGTCAGCTGGGAGGGGTGGATGAATCCGGAAACAGCCTGTTTCCTTGTGACTAAATCAAGCCCACTATCAACAAGGACTCTTCCATTTCTTTGGCTCTTTTCACATTTTTCTTCTTTATCATGGTTTGTAATGAATTTTCTGATGTGAGCTTTGATTTTGAGGCTGGAATATGGAGTTCAAGACACGGAAGGCATGGTCTTTTTCAATCAGGGCACAGCTGTTGGCTTGCTCCGATTCTGGCTTTCTGTCATGGTTTTGGGTGCCTCAGCCGAGTTTTGGTTTCTTGAGCGGCAATTTCCTAAAGGATTTCTGGGTCTGAGTTGGTTTTGCCTTTTTCCTTCCCCAATTTTGTATTCTGACGCAATACAAACACGAGTTTAGACAGCAGCTCCATTATGAAATAAAAAAAAAAAAAAAACAAAACGAATTAGCGTGTCATGCTTAGAATTCTAGAGGCAGCACGACCAACATGAGTTTTTGTGTTTTGGACAAAGAAATGGAACCCTTTTGCAGAGGGGAACGATAATTCATTCCCCAAATCAGTTTGCCAGCGATTTTCAGGTGAATTGAATGAGTTTTCCAAAGCCAGTCAGCTGGGAGGGGTTGATGAATCCGGAAACAGCCTGTTTCCTTGGGACTAAATCAAGCCCACTCTCAAAAGGGACTCTTCCATTTCTTTGGCTCTTTTCACATTTTTCTTCTTTATCATGGTTTGTAATGAATTTTCTGATGTGAGCTTTGATTTTGAGGCTGGAATATGGAGTTCAAGACACGGAAGGAATGGTCTTTTTCAATCAGGGCACAGCTGTTGGCTTGCTCCATTTCTGGCTTTCTGTCATGGTTTTGGGTGCCTCAGCCGAGGTTTGGTTTCTTGAGCGGCAATTTCCTAAAGGATTTCTGGGTCTGAGTTGGTTTTGCCTTCTTCCTTCCCAAATTTTGTATTCTGACGCAATACAAACACGAGTTTAGACAGCAGATCCATTATGAAAGAAAAAACAAAACGAATTAGCGTGTCATGCTTAGAATTCTAGAGGCAGCACGACCAACATGAGTTTTTGTGTTTTGGACAAAGAAATGGAACCCTTTTGCAGAGGGGAACGATAATTAATTCCCCCAAATCAGTTTGCCAGCGATTTTCAGGTGAATTGAATGAGTTTTCCAAAGCCAGTCAGCTGGGAGGGGTGAATGAATTCGGAAACAGCCTGTTTCCTTGTGACTAAATCAAGCCCTCTATCAAAAACGACTCTTCCATTTCTTTGGCTCTTTTCACATTTTTCTTCTTTATCATGGTTTGTAATGAATTTTCTGATGTGAGCTTTGATTTTGAGGCTGGAATATGGAGTTCAAGACCCGGAAGGAATGGTCTTTTTCAATCAGGGCACAGCTGTTGGCTTGCTCCGATTCTGGCTTTCTGTCATGGTTTTGGGTGCCTCAGCCGAGTTTTGGTTTCTTGAGCGGCAATTTCCTAAAGGATTTCTGGGTCTGAGTTGGTTTTGCCTTCTTCCTTCCCAAATTTTGTATTCTGACGCAATACAAACACGAGTTTAGACAGCAGATCCATTATGAAATAAAAAAATAAAAACAAAACCAATTAGCGTGTCTTCCTTAGAATTCTAGAGGCAGCACGACCAACATGAGTTTTTGTGTTTTGGACAAAGAAATGGAACCCTTTTGCAGAGGGGAACGATAATTCATTCCCCAAATCAGTTTGCCAGCGATTTTCAGGTGAATTGAATGAGTTTTCCAAAGCCAGTCAGCTGGGAGGGGTGGATGAATCCGGAAACAGCCTGTTTCCTTGTGACTAAATCAAGCCCACTATCAAAAACGACTCTTCCATTTCTTTGGCTCTTTTCACATTTTTCTTCTTTATCATGGTTTGTAATGAATTTTCTGATGTGAGCTTTGATTTTGAGGCTGGAATATGGAGTTCAAGACACGGAAGGAATGGTCTTTTTCAATCAGGGCACAGCTGTTGGCTTGCTCCAATTCTGGCTTTCTGTCATGGTTTTGGGTGCCTCAGCCGAGGTTTGGTTTCTTGAGCGGCAATTTCCTAAAGGATTTCTGGGTCTGAGTTGGTTTTGCCTTCTTCCTTCCCAAATTTTGTATTCTGACGCAATACAAACACGAGTTTAGACAGCAGATCCATTATGAAATAAAAAACAAAACGAATTAGTGTGTCTTGCTTAGAATTCTAGAGGCAGCACGACCAACATGAGTTTTTGTGTTTTGGACAAAGAAATGGAACCCTTTTGCAGAGGGGAACGATAATTAATTCCCCCAAATCAGTTTGCCAGCGATTTTCAGGTGAATTGAATGAGTTTTCCAAAGCCAGTCAGCTGGGAGGGGTGGATGAATCCGGAAACAGCCTGTTTCCTTGTGACTAAATCAAGCCCACTATCAACAAGGACTCTTCCATTTCTTTGGCTCTTTTCACATTTTTCTTCTTTATCATGGTTTGTAATGAATTTTCTGATGTGAGCTTTGATTTTGAGGCTGGAATATGGAGTTCAAGACACGGAAGGCATGGTCTTTTTCAATCAGGGCACAGCTGTTGGCTTGCTCCGATTCTGGCTTTCTGTCATGGTTTTGGGTGCCTCAGCCGAGTTTTGGTTTCTTGAGCGGCAATTTCCTAAAGGATTTCTGGGTCTGAGTTGGTTTTGCCTTTTTCCTTCCCCAATTTTGTATTCTGACGCAATACAAACACGAGTTTAGACAGCAGCTCCATTATGAAATAAAAAAAAAAAAAAAACAAAACGAATTAGCGTGTCATGCTTAGAATTCTAGAGGCAGCACGACCAACATGAGTTTTTGTGTTTTGGACAAAGAAATGGAACCCTTTTGCAGAGGGGAACGATAATTCATTCCCCAAATCAGTTTGCCAGCGATTTTCAGGTGAATTGAATGAGTTTTCCAAAGCCAGTCAGCTGGGAGGGGTTGATGAATCCGGAAACAGCCTGTTTCCTTGGGACTAAATCAAGCCCACTCTCAAAAGGGACTCTTCCATTTCTTTGGCTCTTTTCACATTTTTCTTCTTTATCATGGTTTGTAATGAATTTTCTGATGTGAGCTTTGATTTTGAGGCTGGAATATGGAGTTCAAGACACGGAAGGAATGGTCTTTTTCAATCAGGGCACAGCTGTTGGCTTGCTCCATTTCTGGCTTTCTGTCATGGTTTTGGGTGCCTCAGCCGAGGTTTGGTTTCTTGAGCGGCAATTTCCTAAAGGATTTCTCGTTCTGAGTTGGTTTTGCCTTCTTCCTTCCCAAATTTTGTATTCTGACGCAATACAAACACGAGTTTAGACAGCAGATCCATTATGAAAGAAAAAACAAAACGAATTAGCGTGTCATGCTTAGAATTCTAGAGGCAGCACGACCAACATGAGTTTTTGTGTTTTGGACAAAGAAATGGAACCCTTTTGCAGAGGGGAACGATAATTAATTCCCCCAAATCAGTTTGCCAGCGATTTTCAGGTGAATTGAATGAGTTTTCCAAAGCCAGTCAGCTGGGAGGGGTGGATGAATCCGGAAACAGCCTGTTTCCTTGGGACTAAATCAAGCCCACTCTCAAAAGGGACTCTTCCATTTCTTTGGCTCTTTTCACATTTTTCTTCTTTATCATGGTTTGTAATGAATTTTCTGATGTGAGCTTTGATTTTGAGGCTGGAATATGGAGTTCAAGACACGGAAGGCATGGTCTTTTTCAATCAGGGCACAGCTGTTGGCTTGCTCCGATTCTGGCTTTCTGTCATGGTTTTGGGTGCCTCAGCCGAGTTTTGGTTTCTTGAGCGGCAATTTCCTAAAGGATTTCTGGGTCTGAGTTGGTTTTGCCTTCTTCCTTCCCAAATTTTGTATTCTGACGCAATACAAACACGAGTTTAGACAGCAGATCCATTTTGAAATAAAAAACAAAACCAATTAGCGTGTCATGCTTAGAATTCTAGAGGCAGCACGACCAACATGAGTTTTTGTGTTTTGGACAAAGAAATGGAACCCTTTTGCAGAGGGGAATGATAATTCATTCCCCAAATCAGTTTGCCAGCGATTTTCAGGTGAATTGAATGAGTTTTCCAAAGCCAGTCAGCTGGGAGGGTTGGATGAATCCGGAAACAGCCTGTTTCCTTGTGACTAAATCAAGCCCACTATCAACAAGGACTCTTCCATTTCTTTGGCTCTTTTCACATTTTTCTTCTTTATCATGGTTTGTAATGAATTTTCTGATGTGAGCTTTGATTTTGAGGCTGGAATATGGAGTTCAAGACACGGAAGGAATGGTCTTTTTCAATCAGGGCACAGCTGTTGGCTTGCTCCGATTCTGGCTTTCTGTCATGGTTTTGGCTGCCTCAGCCGAGTTTTGGTTTCTTGAGCGGCAATTTCCTAAAGGATTTCTGGGTCTGAGTTGGTTTTGCCTTCTTCCTTCCCCAATTTTGTATTCTGACGCAATACAAACACGAGTTTAGACAGCAGATCCATTATGAAAGAAAAAAAAAAAAAACAAAACGAATTAGCGTGTCATGCTTAGAATTCTAGAGGCAGCACGACCAACATGAGTTTTTGTGTTTTGGACAAAGAAATGGAACCCTTTTGCAGAGGGGAACGATAATTCATTCCCCAAATCAGTTTGCCAGCGATTTTCAGGTGAATTGAATGAGTTTTCCAAAGCCAGTCAGCTGGGAGGGGTTGATGAATCCGGAAACAGCCTGTTTCCTTGGGACTAAATCAAGCCCACTCTCAAAAGGGACTCTTCCATTTCTTTGGCTCTTTTCACATTTTTCTTCTTTATCATGGTTTGTAATGAATTTTCTGATGTGAGCTTTGATTTTGAGGCTGGAATATGGAGTTCAAGACACGGAAGGCATGGTCTTTTTCCATCAGGGCACAGCTGTTGGCTTGCTGCAATTCTGGCTTTCTGTCATGGTTTTGGGTGCCTCAGCCGAGTTTTGGTTTCTTGAGCGGCAATTTCCTAAAGGATTTCTCGGTCTGAGTTGGTTTTGCCTTCTTCCTTCCCAAATTTTGTATTCTGACGCAATACAAACACGAGTTTAGACAGCAGATCCATTATGAAATAAAAAACAAAACCAATTAGCGTGTCATGCTTAGAATTCTAGAGGCAGCATGACCAACATGAGTTTTTGTGTTTTGGACAAAGAAATGGAACCCTTTTGCAGAGGGGAACGATAATTAATTCCCCCAAATCAGTTTGCCAGCGATTTTCAGGTGAATTGAATGAGTTTTCCAAAGCCAGTCAGCTGGGAGGGGTGGATGAATCCGGAAACAGCCTGTTTCCTTGTGACTAAATCAAGCCCACTATCAACAAGGACTCTTCCATTTCTTTGGCTCTTTTCACATTTTTCTTCTTTATCATGGTTTGTAATGAATTTTCTGATGTGAGCTTTGATTTTGAGGCTGGAATATGGAGTTCAAGACACGGAAGGCATGGTCTTTTTCCATCAGGGCACAGCTGTTGGCTTGCTCCGATTCTGGCTTTCTGTCATGGTTTTGGGTGCCTCAGCCGAGTTTTGGTTTCTTGAGCGGCAATTTCCTAAAGGATTTCTGGGTCTGAGTTGGTTTTGCCTTCTTCCTTCCCAAATTTTGTATTCTGACGCAATACAAACACGAGTTTAGACAGCAGATCCATTTTGAAATAAAAAACAAAACCAATTAGCGTGTCATGCTTAGAATTCTAGAGGCAGCACGACCAACATGAGTTTTTGTGTTTTGGACAAAGAAATGGAACCCTTTTGCAGAGGGGAATGATAATTCATTCCCCAAATCAGTTTGCCAGCGATTTTCAGGTGAATTGAATGAGTTTTCCAAAGCCAGTCAGCTGGGAGGGGTAGATGAATCCGGAAACAGCCTGTTTCCTTGTGACTAAATCAAGCCCACACTCAACAAGGACTCTTCCATTTCTTTGGCTCTTTTCACATTTTTCTTCTTTATCATGGTTTGTAAGGAATTGTCTGATGTGAGCTTTGATTTTGAGGCTGGAATATGGAGTTCAAGACACGGAAGGCATGGTCTTTTTCAATCAGGGCACAGCTGTTGGCTTGCTCCGATTCTGGCTTTCTGTCATGGTTTTGGCTGCCTCAGCCGAGTTTTGGTTTCTTGAGCGACAATTTCCTAAAGGATTTCTGGGTCTGAGTTGGTTTTGCCTTCTTCCTTCCCAAATTTTGTATTCTGACGCAATACAAACACGAGTTTAGACAGCAGATCCATTTTGAAATAAAAAACAAAACCAATTAGCGTGTCATGCTTAGAATTCTAGAGGCAGCACGACCAACATGAGTTTTTGTGTTTTGGACAAAGAAATGGAACCCTTTTGCAGAGGGGAATGATAATTCCTTCCCCAAATCAGTTTGCCAGCGATTTTCAGGTGAATTGAATGAGTTTTCCAAAGCCAGTCAGCTGGGAGGGGTGGATGAATCCGGAAACAGCCTGTTTCCTTGTGACTAAATCAAGCCCACTATCAACAAGGACTCTTCCATTTCTTTGGCTCTTTTCACATTTTTCTTCTTTATCATGGTTTGTAAGGAATTGTCTGATGTGAGCTTTGATTTTGAGGCTGGAATATGGAGTTCAAGACACGGAAGGCATGGTCTTTTTCAATCAGGGCACAGCTGTTGGCTTGCTCCGATTCTGGCTTTCTGTCATGGTTTTGGGTGCCTCAGCCGAGTTTTGGTTTCTTGAGCGGCAATTTCCTAAAGGATTTCTGGGTCTGAGTTGGTTTTGCCTTCTTCCTTCCCAAATTTTGTATTCTGACGCAATACAAACACGAGTTTAGACAGCAGATCCATTTTGAAATAAAAAACAAAACCAATTAGCGTGTCATGCTTAGAATTCTAGAGGCAGCACGACCAACATGAGTTTTTGTGTTTTGGACAAAGAAATGGAACCCTTTTGCAGAGGGGAATGATAATTCATTCCCCAAATCAGTTTGCCAGCGATTTTCAGGTGAATTGAATGAGTTTTCCAAAGCCAGTCAGCTGGGAGGGTTGGATGAATCCGGAAACAGCCTGTTTCCTTGTGACTAAATCAAGCCCACTATCAAAAAGGACTCTTCCATTTCTTTGGCTCTTTTCACATTTTTCTTCTTTATCATGGTTTGTAATGAATTTTCTGATGTGAGCTTTGATTTTGAGGCTGGAATATGGAGTTCAAGACCCGGAAGGAATGGTCTTTTTCAATCAGGGCACAGCTGTTGGCTTGCTCCGATTCTGGCTTTCTGTCATGGTTTTGGCTGCCTCAGCCGAGTTTTGGTTTCTTGAGCGGCAATTTCCTAAAGGATTTCTGGGTCTGAGTTGGTTTTGCCTTCTTCCTTCCCCAATTTTGTATTCTGACGCAATACAAACACGAGTTTAGACAGCAGCTCCATTATGAAATAAAAAAAAAAAAACAAAACGAATTAGGGTGTCATGCTTAGAATTCTAGAGGCAGCACGACCAACATGAGTTTTTGTGTTTTGGACAAAGAAATGGAACCCTTTTGCAGAGGGGAACGATAATTCATTCCCCAAATCAGTTTGCCAGCGATTTTCAGGTGAATTGAATGGGTTTTCCAAAGCCAGTCAGCTGGGAGGGGTTGATGAATCCGGAAACAGCCTGTTTCCTTGGGACTAAATCAAGCCCACTCTCAAAAGGGACTCTTCCATTTCTTTGGCTCTTTTCACATTTTTCTTCTTTATCATGGTTTGTAATGAATTTTTTGATGTGAGCTTTGATTTTGAGGCTGGAATATGGAGTTCAAGACACGGAAGGAATGGTCTTTTTCAATCAGGGCACAGCTGTTGGCTTGCTCCATTTCTGGCTTTCTGTCATGGTTTTGGGTGCCTCAGCCGAGGTTTGGTTTCTTGAGCGGCAATTTCCTAAAGGATTTCTCGTTCTGAGTTGGTTTTGCCTTCTTCCTTCCCAAATTTTGTATTCTGACGCAATACAAACACGAGTTTAGACAGCAGCTCCATTATGAAATAAAAAAAAAAAAACAAAACGAATTAGGGTGTCATGCTTAGAATTCTAGAGGCAGCACGACCAACATGAGTTTTTGTGTTTTGGACAAAGAAATGGAACCCTTTTGCAGAGGGGAACGATAATTCATTCCCCCAAATCAGTTTGCCAGCGATTTTCAGGTGAATTGAATGAGTTTTCCAAAGCCAGTCAGCTGGGAGGGGTGGATGAATCCGGAAACAGCCTGTTTCCTTGGGACTAAATCAAGCCCACTCTCAAAAGGGACTCTTCCATTTCTTTGGCTCTTTTCACATTTTTCTTCTTTATCATGGTTTGTAATGAATTTTCTGATGTGAGCTTTGATTTTGAGGCTGGAATATGGAGTTCAAGACACGGAAGGCATGGTCTTTTTCAATCAGGGCACAGCTGTTGGCTTGCTCCGATTCTGGCTTTCTGTCATGGTTTTGGGTGCCTCAGCCGAGTTTTGGTTTCTTGAGCGGCAATTTCCTAAAGGATTTCTGGGTCTGAGTTGGTTTTGCCTTCTTCCTTCCCAAATTTTGTATTCTGACGCAATACAAACACGAGTTTAGACAGCAGATCCATTTTGAAATAAAAAACAAAACCAATTAGCGTGTCATGCTTAGAATTCTAGAGGCAGCACGACCAACATGAGTTTTTGTGTTTTGGACAAAGAAATGGAACCCTTTTGCAGAGGGGAATGATAATTCATTCCCCAAATCAGTTTGCCAGCGATTTTCAGGTGAATTGAATGAGTTTTCCAAAGCCAGTCAGCTGGGAGGGGTGGATGAATCCGGAAACAGCCTGTTTCCTTGTGACTAAATCAAGCCCACTATCAAAAAGGACTCTTCCATTTCTTTGGCTCTTTTCACATTTTTCTTCTTTATCATGGTTTGTAATGAATTTTCTGATGTGAGCTTTGATTTTGAGGCTGGAATATGGAGTTCAAGACACGGAAGGAATGGTCTTTTTCAATCAGGGCACAGCTGTTGGCTTGCTCCGATTCTGGCTTTCTGTCATGGTTTTGGGTGCCTCAGCCGAGTTTTGGTTTCTTGAGCGGCAATTTCCTAAAGGATTTCTGGGTCTGAGTTGGTTTTGCCTTCTTCCTTCCCCAATTTTGTATTCTGACGCAATACAAACACGAGTTTAGACAGCAGCTCCATTATGAAATAAAAAAAAAAAAAACAAAACGAATTAGCGTGTCATGCTTAGAATTCTAGAGGCAGCACGACCAACATGAGTTTTTGTGTTTTGGACAAAGAAATGGAACCCTTTTGCAGAGGGGAACGATAATTCATTCCCCAAATCAGTTTGCCAGCGATTTTCAGGTGAATTGAATGAGTTTTCCAAAGCCAGTCAGCTGGGAGGGGTTGATGAATCCGGAAACAGCCTGTTTCCTTGGGACTAAATCAAGCCCACTCTCAAAAGGACTCTTCCATTTCTTTGGCTCTTTTCACATTTTTCTTCTTTATCATGGTTTGTAATGAATTTTCTGATGTGAGCTTTGATTTTGAGGCTGGAATATGGAGTTCAAGACACGGAAGGCATGGTCTTTTTCAATCAGGGCACAGCTGTTGGTTTGCTCCAATTATGGCTTTCTGTCATGGTTTTGGGTGCCTCAGCCGAGTTTTGGTTTCTTGAGCGGCAATTTCCTAAAGGATTTCTCGGTCTGAGTTGGTTTTGCCTTCTTCCTTCCCAAATTTTGTATTCTGACGCAATACAAACACGAGTTTAGACAGCAGATCCATTATGAAATAAAAAACAAAACCAATTAGCGTGTCATGCTTAGAATTCTAGAGGCAGCATGACCAACATGAGTTTTTGTGTTTTGGACAAAGAAATGGAACCCTTTTGCAGAGGGGAACGATAATTAATTCCCCCAAATCAGTTTGCCAGCGATTTTCAGGTGAATTGAATGAGTTTTCCAAAGCCAGTCAGCTGGGAGGGGTGGATGAATCCGGAAACAGCCTGTTTCCTTGTGACTAAATCAAGCCCACTATCAACAAGGACTCTTCCATTTCTTTGGCTCTTTTCACATTTTTCTTCTTTATCATGGTTTGTAATGAATTTTCTGATGTGAGCTTTGATTTTGAGGCTGGAATATGGAGTTCAAGACACGGAAGGCATGGTCTTTTTCCATCAGGGCACAGCTGTTGGCTTGCTCCGATTCTGGCTTTCTGTCATGGTTTAGGCTGCCTCAGCCGAGTTTTGGTTTCTTGAGCGGCAATTTCCTAAATGATTTCTGGGTCTGAGTTGGGTTTGCATTCTTCCTTCCCAAATTTTGTATTCTGACGCAATACAAACACGAGTTTAGACAGCAGATCCATTTTGAAATAAAAAACAAAACCAATTAGCGTGTCATGCTTAGAATTCTAGAGGTAGCACGACCAACATGAGTTTTTGTGTTTTGGAAAAAGAAATGGAACCCTTTTGCAGAGGGGAATGATAATTCATTCCCCAAATCAGTTTGCCAGCGATTTTCAGGTGAATTGAATGAGTTTTCCAAAGCCAGTCAGCTGGGAGGGGTGGATGAATCCGGAAACAGCCTGTTTCCTTGTGACTAAATCAAGCCCTCTATCAACAAGGACTCTTCCATTTCTTTGGCTCTTTTCACATTTTTCTTCTTTATCATGGTTTGTAATGAATTTTCTGATGTGAGCTTTGATTTTGAGGCTGGAATATGGAGTTCAAGACACGGAAGGCATGGTCTTTTTCAATCAGGGCACAGCTGTTGGCTTGCTCCGATTCTGGCTTTCTGTCATGGTTTTGGGTGCCTCAGCCGAGTTTTGGTTTCTTGAGCGGCAATTTCCTAAAGGATTTCTGGGTCTGAGTTGGTTTTGCCTTCTTCCTTCCCAAATTTTGTATTCTGACGCAATACAAACACGAGTTTAGACAGCAGATCCATTTTGAAATAAAAAACAAAACCAATTAGCGTGTCATGCTTAGAATTCTAGAGGCAGCACGACCAACATGAGTTTTTGTGTTTTGGACAAAGAAATGGAACCCTTTTGCAAAGGGGAATGATAATTCATTCCCCAAATCAGTTTGCCAGCGATTTTCAGGTGAATTGAATGAGTTTTCCAAAGCCAGTCAGCTGGGAGGGGTGGATGAATCCGGAAACAGCCTGTTTCCTTGTGACTAAATCAAGCCCACTATCAACAAGGACTCTTCCATTTCTTTGGCTCTTTTCACATTTTTCTTCTTTATCATGGTTTGTAAGGAATTGTCTGATGTGAGCTTTGATTTTGAGGCTGGAATATGGAGTTCAAGACACGGAAGGCATGGTCTTTTTCAATCAGGGCACAGCTGTTGGCTTGCTCCGATTCTGGCTTTCTGTCATGGTTTTGGGTGCCTCAGCCGAGTTTTGGTTTCTTGAGCGGCAATTTCCTAAAGGATTTCTGGGTCTGAGTTGGTTTTGCCTTCTTCCTTCCCAAATTTTGTATTCTGACGCAATACAAACACGAGTTTAGACAGCAGATCCATTTTGAAATAAAAAACAAAACCAATTAGCGTGTCATGCTTAGAATTCTAGAGGCAGCACGACCAACATGAGTTTTTGTGTTTTGGACAAAGAAATGGAACCCTTTTGCAGAGGGGAATGATAATTCATTCCCCAAATCAGTTTGCCAGCGATTTTCAGGTGAATTGAATGAGTTTTCCAAAGCCAGTCAGCTGGGAGGGTTGGATGAATCCGGAAACAGCCTGTTTCCTTGTGACTAAATCAAGCCCACTATCAAAAAGGACTCTTCCATTTCTTTGGCTCTTTTCACATTTTTCTTCTTTATCATGGTTTGTAATGAATTTTCTGATGTGAGCTTTGATTTTGAGGCTGGAATATGGAGTTCAAGACACGGAAGGCATGGTCTTTTTCAATCAGGGCACAGCTGTTGGCTTGCTCCGATTCTGGCTTTCTGTCATGGTTTTGGGTGCCTCAGCCGAGTTTTGGTTTCTTGAGCGACAATTTCCTAAAGGATTTCTGGGTCTGAGTTGGTTTTGCCTTTTTCCTTCCCCAATTTTGTATTCTGACGCAATACAAACACGAGTTTAGACAGCAGCTCCATTATGAAATAAAAAAAAAAAAAACAAAACGAATTAGCGTGTCATGCTTAGAATTCTAGAGGCAGCACGACCAACATGAGTTTTTGTGTTTTGGACAAAGAAATGGAACCCTTTTGCAGAGGGGAACGATAATTCATTCCCCAAATCAGTTTGCCACCGATTTTCAGGTGAATTGAATGAGTTTTCCAAAGCCAGTCAGCTGCGAGGGGTGGATGAATCCGGAAACAGCCTGCTTCCTTGTGACTAAATCAAGCCCACTATCAACAAGGACTCTTCCATTTCTTTGGCTCTTTTCACATTGTTCTTCTTTATCATGGTTTGTAATGAATTTTCTGATGTGAGCTTTGATTTTGAGGCTGGAATATGGAGTTCAAGACACGGAAGGAATGGTCTTTTTCAATCAGGGCACAGCTGTTGGCTTGCTCCAATTCTGGCTTTCTGTCATGGTTTTGGGTGCCTCAGCCGAGTTTTGGTTTCTTGAGCGGCAATTTCCTAAAGGATTTCTCGGTCTGAGTTGGTTTTGCCTTCTTCCTTCCCAAATTTTGTATTCTGACGCAATACAAACACGAGTTTAGACAGCAGATCCATTATGAAATAAAAAACCAAACCAATTAGCGTGTCATGCTTAGAATTCTAGAGGCAGCATGACCAACATGAGTTTTTGTGTTTTGGACAAAGAAATGGAACCCTTTTGCAGAGGGGAACGATAATTCATTCCCCCAAATCAGTTTGCCAGCGATTTTCAGGTGAATTGAATGAGTTTTCCAAAGCCAGTCAGCTGGGAGGGGTGGATGAATCCGGAAACAGCCTGTTTCCTTGTGACTAAATCAAGCCCACTATCAACAAGGACTCTTCCATTTCTTTGGCTCTTTTCACATTTTTCTTCTTTATCATGGTTTGTAATGAATTTTCTGATGTGAGCTTTGATTTTGAGGCTGGAATATGGAGTTCAAGACACGGAAGGCATGGTCTTTTTCAATCAGGGCACAGCTGTTGGCTTGCTCCGATTCTGGCTTTCTGTCATGGTTTTGGCTGCCTCAGCCGAGTTTTGGTTTCTTGAGCGGCAATTTCCTAAATGATTTCTGGGTCTGAGTTGGGTTTGCATTCTTCCTTCCCAAATTTTGTATTCTGACGCAATACAAACACGAGTTTAGACAGCAGATCCATTTTGAAATAAAAAACAAAACCAATTAGCGTGTCATGCTTAGAATTCTAGAGGCAGCACGACCAACATGAGTTTTTGTGTTTTGGACAAAGAAATGGAACCCTTTTGCAGAGGGGAATGATGATTCATTCCCCAAATCAGTTTGCCAGCGATTTTCAGGTGAATTGAATGAGTTTTCCAAAGCCAGTCAGCTGGGAGGGGTGGATGAATCCGGAAACAGCCTGTTTCCTTGTGACTAAATCAAGCCCACTATCAACAAGGACTCTTCCATTTCTTTGGCTCTTTTCACATTTTTCTTCTTTATCATGGTTTGTAAGGAATTGTCTGATGTGAGCTTTGATTTTGAGGCTGGAATATGGAGTTCAAGACACGGAAGGCATGGTCTTTTTCAATCAGGGCACAGCTGTTGGCTTGCTCCGATTCTGGCTTTCTGTCATGGTTTTGGGTGCCTCAGCCGAGTTTTGGTTTCTTGAGCGGCAATTTCCTAAAGGATTTCTGGGTCTGAGTTGGTTTTGCCTTCTTCCTTCCCAAATTTTGTATTCTGACGCAATACAAACATGAGTTTAGACAGCAGATCCATTTTGAAATAAAAAACAAAACCAATTAGCGTGTCATGCTTAGAATTCTTGAGGCAGCACGACCAACATGAGTTTTTGTGTTTTGGACAAAGAAATGGAACCCTTTTGCAGAGGGGAACGATAATTCATTCCCCAAATCAGTTTGCCAGCGATTTTCAGGTGAATTGAATGAGTTTTCCAAAGCCAGTCAGCTGGGAGGGGTGGATGAATCCGGAAACAGCCTGTTTCCTTGTGACTAAATCAAGCCCACTATCAACAAGGACTCTTCCATTTCTTTGGCTCTTTTCACATTTTTCTTCTTTATCATGGTTTGTAATGAATTTTCTAATGTGAGCTTTGATTTTGAGGCTGGAATATGGAGTTCAAGACACGGAAGGCATGGTCTTTTTCAATCAGGGCACAGCTGTTGGCTTGCTCCGATTCTGGCTTTCTGTCATGGTTTTGGGTGCCTCAGCCGAGTTTTGGTTTCTTGAGCGGCAATTTCCTAAAGGATTTCTGGGTCTGAGTTGGTTTTGCCTTTTTCCTTCCCCAATTTTGTATTCTGACGCAATACAAACACGAGTTTAGACAGCAGCTCCATTATAAAATAAAAAAAAAAAAAACAAAAAGAATTAGCGTGTCATGCTTAGAATTCTAGATGCAGCACGACCAACATGAGTTTTTGTGTTTTGGACAAAGAAATGGAACCCTTTTGCAGAGGGGAACTATAATTCATTCCCCAAATCAGTTTGCCAGCGATTTTCAGGTGAATTGAATGAGTTTTCCAAAGCCAGTCAGCTGGGAGGGGTTGATGAATCCGGAAACAGCCTGTTTCCTTGGGACTAATTCAAGCCCACTCTCAAAAGGGACTCTTCCATTTCTTTGGCTCTTTTCACATTTTTCTTCTTTATCATGGTTTGTAATGAATTTTCTGATGTGAGCTTTGATTTTGAGGCTGGAATATGGAGTTCAAGACACGGAAGGAATGGTCTTTTTCAATCAGGGCACAGCTGTTGGCTTGCTGCAATTCTGGCTTTCTGTCATGGTTTTGGGTGCCTCAGCCGAGTTTTGGTTTCTTGAGCGGCAATTTCCTAAAGGATTTCTCGGTCTGAGTTGGTTTTGCCTTCTTCCTTCCCAAATTTTGTATTCTGACGCAATACAAACACGAGTTTAGACAGCAGATCCATTATGAAATAAAAAACAAAACCAATTAGCGTGTCATGCTTAGAATTCTACAGGCAGCATGACCAACATGAGTTTTTGTGTTTTGGACAAAGAAATCGAACCCTTTTGCAGAGGGGAACGATAATTAATTCCCCCAAATCAGTTTGCCAGCGATTTTCAGGTGAATTGAATGAGTTTTCCAAAGCCAGTCAGCTGGGAGGGGTGGATGAATCCGGAAACAGCCTGTTTCCTTGTGACTAAATCAAGCCCACTATCAAAAAGGACTCTTCCATTTCTTTGGCTCTTTTCACATTTTTCTTCTTTATCATGGTTTGTAATGAATTTTCTGATGTGAGCTTTGATTTTGAGGCTGGAATATGGAGTTCAAGACACGGAAGGCATGGTCTTTTTCAATCAGGGCACAGCTGTTGGCTTGCTCCAATTCTGGCTTTCTGTCATGGTTTTGGCTGCCTCAGCCAAGTTTTGGTTTCTTGAGCGGCAATTTCCTAAATGATTTCTGGGTCTGAGTTGGGTTTGCATTCTTCCTTCGCAAATTTTGTATTCTGACGCAATACAAACACGAGTTTAGACAGCAGATCCATTTTGAAATAAAAAACAAAACCAATTAGCGTGTCATGCTTAGAATTCTAGAGGCAGCACGACCAACATGAGTTTTTGTGTTTTGGACAAAGAAATGGAACCCTTTTGCAGAGGGGAATGATAATTCATTCCCCAAATCAGTTTGCCAGCGATTTTCAGGTGAATTGAATGAGTTTTCCAAAGCCAGTCAGCTGGGAGGGGTGGATGAATCCGGAAACAGCCTGTTTCCTTGTGACTAAATCAAGCCCACTATCAACAAGGACTCTTCCATTTCTTTGGCTCTTTTCACATTTTTCTTCTTTATCATGGTTTGTAAGGAATTGTCTGATGTGAGCTTTGATTTTGAGGCTGGAATATGGAGTTCAAGACACGGAAGGCATGGTCTTTTTCAATCAGGGCACAGCTGTTGGCTTGCTCCGATTCTGGCTTTCTGTCATGGTTTTGGGTGCCTCAGCCGAGTTTTGGTTTCTTGAGCGGCAATTTCCTAAAGGATTTCTGGGTCTGAGTTGGTTTTGCCTTCTTCCTTCCCAAATTTTGTATTCTGACGCAATACAAACATGAGTTTAGACAGCAGATCCATTTTGAAATAAAAAACAAAACCAATTAGCGTGTCATGCTTAGAATTCTAGAGGCAGCACGACCAACATGAGTTTTTGTGTTTTGGACAAAGAAATGGAACCCTTTTGCAGAGGGGAACGATAATTCATTCCCCAAATCAGTTTGCCAGCGATTTTCAGGTGAATTGAATGAGTTTTCCAAAGCCAGTCAGCTGGGAGGCGTGGATGAATCCGGAAACAGCCTGTTTCCTTGTGACTAAATCAAGCCCACACTCAACAAGGACTCTTCCATTTCTTTGGCTCTTTTCACATTTTTCTTCTTTATCATGGTTTGTAAGGAATTGTCTGATGTGAGCTTTGATTTTGAGGCTGGAATATGGAGTTCAAGACACGGAAGGAATGGTCTTTTTCAATCAGGGCACAGCTGTTGGCTTGCTCCGATTCTGGCTTTCTGTCATGGTTTTGGGTGCCTCAGCCGAGTTTTGGTTTCTTGAGCGGCAATTTCCTAAAGGATTTCTGGGTCTGAGTTGGTTTTGCCTTTTTCCTTCCCCAATTTTGTATTCTGACGCAATACAAACACGAGTTTAGACAGCAGCTCCATTATGAAATAAAAAAAAAAAAAAAACAAAACCAATGAGCGTGTCATGCTTAGAATTCTAGAGGCAGCACGACCAACATGAGTTTTTGTGTTTTGGACAAAGAAATGGAACCCTTTTGCAGAGGGGAACGATAATTCATTCCCCAAATCAGTTTGCCAGCGATTTTCAGGTGAATTGAATGAGTTTTCCAAAGCCAGTCAGCTGGGAGGGGTGGATGAATCCGGAAACAGCCTGTTTCCTTGGGACTAAATCAAGCCCACTCTCAAAAGGGACTCTTCCATTTCTTTGGCTCTTTTCACATTTTTCTTCTTTATCATGGTTTGTAATGAATTTTCTGATGTGAGCTTTGATTTTGAGGCTGGAATATGGAGTTCAAGACACGGAAGGAATGGTCTTTTTCAATCAGGGCACAGCTGTTGGCTTGCTCCAATTCTGGCTTTCTGTCATGGTTTTGGGTGCCTCAGCCGAGTTTTGGTTTCTTGAGCGGCAATTTCCTAAAGGATTTCTCGGTCTGAGTTGGTTTTGCCTTCTTCCTTCCCAAATTTTGTATTCTGACGCAATACAAACACGAGTTTAGACAGCAGATCCATTATGAAATAAAAAACAAAACCAATTAGCGTGTCATGCTTAGAATTCTAGAGGCAGCACGACCAACATGAGTTTTTGTGTTTTGGACAAAGAAATGGAACCCTTTTGCAGAGGGGAACTATAATTCATTCCCCAAATCAGTTTGCCAGCGATTTTCAGGTGAATTGAATGAGTTTTCCAAAGCCAGTCAGCTGGGAGGGGTGGATGAATCCGGAAACAGCCTGTTTCCTTGTGACTAAATCAAGCCCACTATCAAAAAGGACTCTTCCATTTCTTTGGCTCTTTTCACATTTTTCTTCTTTATCATGGTTTGTAATGAATTTTCTGATGTGAGCTTTGATTTTGAGGCTGGAATATGGAGTTCAAGACACGGAAGGCATGGTCTTTTTCAATCAGGGCACAGCTGTTGGCTTGCTCCAATTCTGGCTTTCTGTCATGGTTTTGGCTGCCTCAGCCAAGTTTTGGTTTCTTGAGCGGCAATTTCCTAAATGATTTCTGGGTCTGAGTTGGGTTTGCATTCTTCCTTCCCAAATTTTGTATTCTGACGCAATACAAACACGAGTTTAGACAGCAGATCCATTTTGAAATAAAAAACAAAACCAATTAGCGTGTCATGCTTAGAATTCTAGAGGCAGCACGACCAACATGAGTTTTTGTGTTTTGGACAAAGAAATGGAACCCTTTTGCAGAGGGGAATGATAATTCATTCCCCAATTCAGTTTGCCAGCGCTTTTCAGGTGAATTGAATGAGTTTTCCAAAGCCAGTCAGCTGGGAGGGGTGGATGAATCCGGAAACAGCCTGTTTCCTTGTGACTAAATCAAGCCCACTATCAACAAGGACTCTTCCATTTCTTTGGCTCTTTTCACATTTTTCTTCTTTATCATGGTTTGTAAGGAATTGTCTGATGTGAGCTTTGATTTTGAGGCTGGAATATGGAGTTCAAGACACGGAAGGCATGGTCTTTTTCAATCAGGGCACAGCTGTTGGCTTGCTCCGATTCTGGCTTTCTGTCATGGTTTTGGGTGCCTCAGCCGAGTTTTGGTTTCTTGAGCGGCAATTTCCTAAAGGATTTCTGGGTCTGAGTTGGTTTTGCCTTCTTCCTTCCCAAATTTTGTATTCTGACGCAATACAAACATGAGTTTAGACAGCAGATCCATTTTGAAATAAAAAACAAAACCAATTAGCGTGTCATGCTTAGAATTCTAGAGGCAGCACGACCAACATGAGTTTTTGTGTTTTGGACAAAGAAATGGAACCCTTTTGCAGAGGGGAACTATAATTCATTCCCCAAATCAGTTTGCCAGCGATTTTCAGGTGAATTGAATGAGTTTTCCAAAGCCAGTCAGCTGGGAGGGGTGGATGAATCCGGAAACAGCCTGTTTCCTTGGGACTAATTCAAGCCCACTCTCAAAAGGGACTCTTCCATTTCTTTGGCTCTTTTCACATTTTTCTTCTTTATCATGGTTTGTAAGGAATTGTCTGATGTGAGCTTTGATTTTGAGGCTGGAATATGGAGTTCAAGACACGGAAGGCATGGTCTTTTTCAATCAGGGCACAGCTGTTGGCTTGCTCCAATTCTGGCTTTCTGTCATGGTTTTGGCTGCCTCAGCCAAGTTTTGGTTTCTTGAGCGGCAATTTCCTAAATGATTTCTGGGTCTGAGTTGGGTTTGCATTCTTCCTTCCCAAATTTTGTATTCTGACGCAATACAAACACGAGTTTAGACAGCAGATCCATTTTGAAATAAAAAACAAAACCAATTAGCGTGTCATGCTTAGAATTCTAGAGGCAGCACGACCAACATGAGTTTTTGTGTTTTGGACAAAGAAATGGAACCCTTTTGCAGAGGGGAATGATAATTCATTCCCCAAATCAGTTTGCCAGCGATTTTCAGGTGAATTGAATGAGTTTTCCAAAGCCAGTCAGCTGGGAGGGGTGGATGAATCCGGAAACAGCCTGTTTCCTTGTGACTAAATCAAGCCCACTATCAACAAGGACTCTTCCATTTCTTTGGCTCTTTTCACATTTTTCTTCTTTATCATGGTTTGTAAGGAATTGTCTGATGTGAGCTTTGATTTTGAGGCTGGAATATGGAGTTCAAGACACGGAAGGCATGGTCTTTTTCAATCAGGGCACAGCTGTTGGCTTGCTCCGATTCTGGCTTTCTGTCATGGTTTTGGGTGCCTCAGCCGAGTTTTGGTTTCTTGAGCGGCAATTTCCTAAAGGATTTCTGGGTCTGAGTTGGTTTTGCCTTCTTCCTTCCCAAATTTTGTATTCTGACGCAATACAAACATGAGTTTAGACAGCAGATCCATTTTGAAATAAAAAACAAAACCAATTAGCGTGTCATGCTTAGAATTCTAGAGGCAGCACGACCAACATGAGTTTTTGTGTTTTGGACAAAGAAATGGAACCCTTTTGCAGAGGGGAACGATAATTCATTCCCCAAATCAGTTTGCCAGCGATTTTCAGGTGAATTGAATGAGTTTTCCAAAGCCAGTCAGCTGGGAGGCGTGGATGAATCCGGAAACAGCCTGTTTCCTTGTGACTAAATCAAGCCCACACTCAACAAGGACTCTTCCATTTCTTTGGCTCTTTTCACATTTTTCTTCTTTATCATGGTTTGTAAGGAATTGTCTGATGTGAGCTTTGATTTTGAGGCTGGAATATGGAGTTCAAGACACGGAAGGAATGGTCTTTTTCAATCAGGGCACAGCTGTTGGCTTGCTCCGATTCTGGCTTTCTGTCATGGTTTTGGGTGCCTCAGCCGAGTTTTGGTTTCTTGAGCGGCAATTTCCTAAAGGATTTCTGGGTCTGAGTTGGTTTTGCCTTTTTCCTTCCCCAATTTTGTATTCTGACGCAATACAAACACGAGTTTAGACAGCAGCTCCATTATGAAATAAAAAAAAAAAAAAAACAAAACCAATGAGCGTGTCATGCTTAGAATTCTAGAGGCAGCACGACCAACATGAGTTTTTGTGTTTTGGACAAAGAAATGGAACCCTTTTGCAGAGGGGAACGATAATTCATTCCCCAAATCAGTTTGCCAGCGATTTTCAGGTGAATTGAATGAGTTTTCCAAAGCCAGTCAGCTGGGAGGGGTGGATGAATCCGGAAACAGCCTGTTTCCTTGGGACTAAATCAAGCCCACTCTCAAAAGGGACTCTTCCATTTCTTTGGCTCTTTTCACATTTTTCTTCTTTATCATGGTTTGTAATGAATTTTCTGATGTGAGCTTTGATTTTGAGGCTGGAATATGGAGTTCAAGACACGGAAGGAATGGTCTTTTTCAATCAGGGCACAGCTGTTGGCTTGCTCCAATTCTGGCTTTCTGTCATGGTTTTGGGTGCCTCAGCCGAGTTTTGGTTTCTTGAGCGGCAATTTCCTAAAGGATTTCTCGGTCTGAGTTGGTTTTGCCTTCTTCCTTCCCAAATTTTGTATTCTGACGCAATACAAACACGAGTTTAGACAGCAGATCCATTATGAAATAAAAAACAAAACCAATTAGCGTGTCATGCTTAGAATTCTAGAGGCAGCACGACCAACATGAGTTTTTGTGTTTTGGACAAAGAAATGGAACCCTTTTGCAGAGGGGAACTATAATTCATTCCCCAAATCAGTTTGCCAGCGATTTTCAGGTGAATTGAATGAGTTTTCCAAAGCCAGTCAGCTGGGAGGGGTGGATGAATCCGGAAACAGCCTGTTTCCTTGTGACTAAATCAAGCCCACTATCAAAAAGGACTCTTCCATTTCTTTGGCTCTTTTCACATTTTTCTTCTTTATCATGGTTTGTAATGAATTTTCTGATGTGAGCTTTGATTTTGAGGCTGGAATATGGAGTTCAAGACACGGAAGGCATGGTCTTTTTCAATCAGGGCACAGCTGTTGGCTTGCTCCAATTCTGGCTTTCTGTCATGGTTTTGGCTGCCTCAGCCAAGTTTTGGTTTCTTGAGCGGCAATTTCCTAAATGATTTCTGGGTCTGAGTTGGGTTTGCATTCTTCCTTCCCAAATTTTGTATTCTGACGCAATACAAACACGAGTTTAGACAGCAGATCCATTTTGAAATAAAAAACAAAACCAATTAGCGTGTCATGCTTAGAATTCTAGAGGCAGCACGACCAACATGAGTTTTTGTGTTTTGGACAAAGAAATGGAACCCTTTTGCAGAGGGGAATGATAATTCATTCCCCAATTCAGTTTGCCAGCGCTTTTCAGGTGAATTGAATGAGTTTTCCAAAGCCAGTCAGCTGGGAGGGGTGGATGAATCCGGAAACAGCCTGTTTCCTTGTGACTAAATCAAGCCCACTATCAACAAGGACTCTTCCATTTCTTTGGCTCTTTTCACATTTTTCTTCTTTATCATGGTTTGTAAGGAATTGTCTGATGTGAGCTTTGATTTTGAGGCTGGAATATGGAGTTCAAGACACGGAAGGCATGGTCTTTTTCAATCAGGGCACAGCTGTTGGCTTGCTCCGATTCTGGCTTTCTGTCATGGTTTTGGGTGCCTCAGCCGAGTTTTGGTTTCTTGAGCGGCAATTTCCTAAAGGATTTCTGGGTCTGAGTTGGTTTTGCCTTCTTCCTTCCCAAATTTTGTATTCTGACGCAATACAAACATGAGTTTAGACAGCAGATCCATTTTGAAATAAAAAACAAAACCAATTAGCGTGTCATGCTTAGAATTCTAGAGGCAGCACGACCAACATGAGTTTTTGTGTTTTGGACAAAGAAATGGAACCCTTTTGCAGAGGGGAACTATAATTCATTCCCCAAATCAGTTTGCCAGCGATTTTCAGGTGAATTGAATGAGTTTTCCAAAGCCAGTCAGCTGGGAGGGGTGGATGAATCCGGAAACAGCCTGTTTCCTTGGGACTAATTCAAGCCCACTCTCAAAAGGGACTCTTCCATTTCTTTGGCTCTTTTCACATTTTTCTTCTTTATCATGGTTTGTAAGGAATTGTCTGATGTGAGCTTTGATTTTGAGGCTGGAATATGGAGTTCAAGACACGGAAGGCATGGTCTTTTTCAATCAGGGCACAGCTGTTGGCTTGCTCCAATTCTGGCTTTCTGTCATGGTTTTGGCTGCCTCAGCCAAGTTTTGGTTTCTTGAGCGGCAATTTCCTAAATGATTTCTGGGTCTGAGTTGGGTTTGCATTCTTCCTTCCCAAATTTTGTATTCTGACGCAATACAAACACGAGTTTAGACAGCAGATCCATTTTGAAATAAAAAACAAAACCAATTAGCGTGTCATGCTTAGAATTCTAGAGGCAGCACGACCAACATGAGTTTTTGTGTTTTGGACAAAGAAATGGAACCCTTTTGCAGAGGGGAATGATAATTAATTCCCCCAAATCAGTTTGCCAGCGATTTTCAGGTGAATTGAATGAGTTTTCCAAAGCCAGTCAGCTGGGAGGGGTGGATGAATCCGGAAACAGCCTGTTTCCTTGTGACTAAATCAAGCCCACTATCAACAAGGACTCTTCCATTTCTTTGGCTCTTTTCACATTTTTCTTCTTTATCATGGTTTGTAAGGAATTGTCTGATGTGAGCTTTGATTTTGAGGCTGGAATATGGAGTTCAAGACACGGAAGGCATGGTCTTTTTCAATCAGGGCACAGCTGTTGGCTTGCTCCGATTCTGGCTTTCTGTCATGGTTTTGGGTGCCTCAGCCGAGTTTTGGTTTCTTGAGCGGCAATTTCCTAAAGGATTTCTGGGTCTGAGTTGGTTTTGCCTTCTTCCTTCCCAAATTTTGTATTCTGACGCAATACAAACATGAGTTTAGACAGCAGATCCATTTTGAAATAAAAAACAAAACCAATGAGCGTGTCATGCTTAGAATTCTAGAGGCAGCACGACCAACATGAGTTTTTGTGTTTTGGACAAAGAAATGGAACCCTTTTGCAGAGGGGAACGATAATTCATTCCCCAAATCAGTTTGCCAGCGATTTTCAGGTGAATTGAATGAGTTTTCCAAAGCCAGTCAGCTGGGAGGGGTGGATGAATCCGGAAACAGCCTGTTTCCTTGTGACTAAATCAAGCCCACTATCAAAAAGGACTCTTCCATTTCTTTGGCTCTTTTCACATTTTTCTTCTTTATCATGGTTTGTAATGAATTTTCTAATGTGAGCTTTGATTTTGAGGCTGGAATATGGAGTTCAAGACACGGAAGGAATGGTCTTTTTCAATCAGGGCACAGCTGTTGGCTTGCTCCGATTCTGGCTTTCTGTCATGGTTTTGGGTGCCTCAGCCGAGTTTTGGTTTCTTGAGCGGCAATTTCCTAAAGGATTTCTGGGTCTGAGTTGGTTTTGCCTTTTTCCTTCCCCAATTTTGTATTCTGACGCAATACAAACACGAGTTTAGACAGCAGCTCCATTATGAAATAAAAAAAAAAAAAAAACAAAACCAATGAGCGTGTCATGCTTAGAATTCTAGAGGCAGCACGACCAACATGAGTTTTTGTGTTTTGGACAAAGAAATGGAACCCTTTTGCAGAGGGGAACGATAATTCATTCCCCAAATCAGTTTGCCAGCGATTTTCAGGTGAATTGAATGAGTTTTCCAAAGCCAGTCAGCTGGGAGGGGTGGATGAATCCGGAAACAGCCTGTTTCCTTGGGACTAAATCAAGCCCACTCTCAAAAGGGACTCTTCCATTTCTTTGGCTCTTTTCACATTTTTCTTCTTTATCATGGTTTGTAATGAATTTTCTGATGTGAGCTTTGATTTTGAGGCTGGAATATGGAGTTCAAGACACGGAAGGAATGGTCTTTTTCAATCAGGGCACAGCTGTTGGCTTGCTCCAATTCTGGCTTTCTGTCATGGTTTTGGGTGCCTCAGCCGAGTTTTGGTTTCTTGAGCGGCAATTTCCTAAAGGATTTCTCGGTCTGAGTTGGTTTTGCCTTCTTCCTTCCCAAATTTTGTATTCTGACGCAATACAAACACGAGTTTAGACAGCAGATCCATTATGAAATAAAAAACAAAACCAATTAGCGTGTCATGCTTAGAATTCTAGAGGCAGCATGACCAACATGAGTTTTTGTGTTTTGGACAAAGAAATGGAACCCTTTTGCAGAGGGGAACGATAATTAATTCCCCCAAATCAGTTTGCCAGCGATTTTCAGGTGAATTGAATGAGTTTTCCAAAGCCAGTCAGCTGGGAGGGGTGGATGAATCCGGAAACAGCCTGTTTCCTTGTGACTAAATCAAGCCCACTATCAAAAAGGACTCTTCCATTTCTTTGGCTCTTTTCACATTTTTCTTCTTTATCATGGTTTGTAATGAATTTTCTGATGTGAGCTTTGATTTTGAGGCTGGAATATGGAGTTCAAGACACGGAAGGCATGGTCTTTTTCAATCAGGGCACAGCTGTTGGCTTGCTCCAATTCTGGCTTTCTGTCATGGTTTTGGGTGCCTCAGCCGAGTTTTGGTTTCTTGAGCGGCAATTTCCTAAATGATTTCTGGGTCTGAGTTGGGTTTGCATTCTTCCTTCCCCAATTTTGTATTCTGACGCAATACAAACACGAGTTTAGACAGCAGATCCATTTTGAAATAAAAAACAAAACCAATTAGCGTGTCATGCTTAGAATTCTAGAGGCAGCACGACCAACATGAGTTTTTATGTTTTCGACAAAGAAATGGAACCCTTTTGCAGAGGGGAATGATAATTCATTCCCCAAATCAGTTTGCCAGCGATTTTCAGGTGAATTGAATGAGTTTTCCAAAGCCAGTCAGCTGGGAGGGGTGGATGAATCCGGAAACAGCCTGTTTCCTTGTGACTCAATCAAGCCCACTATCAAAAAGGACTCTTCCATTTCTTTGGCTCTTTTCACATTTTTCTTCTTTATCATGGTTTGTAATGAATTTTCTGATGTGAGCTTTGATTTTGAGGCTGGAATATGGAGTTCAAGACACGGAAGGCATGGTCTTTTTCAATCAGGGCACAGCTGTTGGCTTGCTCCGATTCTGGCTTTCTGTCATGGTTTTGGGTGCCTCAGCCGACTTTTGGTTTCTTGAGCGGCAATTTCCTAAAGGATTTCTGGGTCTGAGTTGGTTTTGCCTTCTTCCTTCCCAAATTTTGTATTCTGACGCAATACAAACACGAGTTTAGACAGCAGCTCCATTATGAAATAAAAAAAAAAAAACAAAACCAATTAGCGTGTCATGCTTAGAATTCTAGATGCAGCACGACCAACATGAGTTTTTGTGTTTTGGACAAAGAAATGGAACCCTTTTGCAGAGGGGAACGATAATTCATTCCCCAAATCAGTTTGCCAGCGATTTTCAGGTGAATTGAATGAGTTTTCCAAAGCCAGTCAGCTGGGAGGGGTGGATGAATCCGGAAACAGCCTGTTTCCTTGTGACTAAATCAAGCCCACTCTCAAAAGGGACTCTTCCATTTCTTTGGCTCTTTTCACATTTTTCTTCTTTATCATGATTTGTAATGAATTTTCTGATGTGAGCTTTGATTTTGAGGCTGGAATATGGAGTTCAAGACACGGAAGGCATGGTCTTTTTCAATCAGGGCACAGCTGTTGGCTTGCTCTGATTCTGGCTTTCTGTCATGGTTTTGGGTGCCTCAGCCGAGTTTTGGTTTCTTGAGCGGCAATTTCCTAAAGGATTTCTGGGTCTGAGTTGGTTTTGCCTTCTTCCTTCCCAAATTTTGTATTCTGACGCAATACAAACACGAGTTTAGACAGCAGATCCATTTTGAAATAAAAAACAAAACCAATTAGCGTGTCATGCTTAGAATTCTAGAGGCAGCACGACCAACATGAGTTTTTATGTTTTCGACAAAGAAATGGAACCCTTTTGCAGAGGGGAACGATAATTAATTCCCCCAAATCAGTTTGCCAGCGATTTTCAGGTGAATTGAATGAGTTTTCCAAAGCCAGTCAGATGGGAGGGGTGGATGAATCCGGAAACAGCCTGTTTCCTTGTGACTAAATCAAGCCCACTATCAAAAAGGACTCTTCCATTTCTTTGGCTCTTTTCACATTTTTCTTCTTTATCATGGTTTGTAATGAATTTTCTGATGTGAGCTTTGATTTTGAGGCTGGAATATGGAGTTCAAGACACGGAAGGCATGGTCTTTTTCAATCAGGGCACAGCTGTTGGCTTGCTCCGATTCTGGCTTTCTGTCATGGTTTTGGGTGCCTCAGCCGACTTTTGGTTTCTTGAGCGGCAATTTCCTAAAGGATTTCTCGGTCTGAGTTGGTTTTGCCTTCTTCCTTCCCAAATTTTGTATTCTGACGCAATACAAACACGAGTTTAGACAGCAGATCCATTTTGAAATAACAAACAAAACCAATTAGCGTGTCATGCTTAGAATTCTTGAGGCAGCACGACCAACATGAGTTTTTGTGTTTTGGACAAAGAAATGGAACCCTTTTGCAGAGGGGAACGATAATTAATTCCCCCAAATCAGTTTGCCAGCGATTTTCAGGTGAATTGAATGAGTTTTCCAAAGCCAGTCAGCTGGGAGGGGTGGATGAATCCGGAAACAGCCTGTTTCCTTGTGACTAAATCAAGCCCACTATCAAAAAGGACTCTTCCATTTCTTTGGCTCTTTTCACATTTTTCTTCTTTATCATGGTTTGTAATGAATTTTCTGATGTGAGCTTTGATTTTGAGGCTGGAATATGGAGTTCAAGACACGGAAGGCATGGTCTTTTTCAATCAGGGCACAGCTGTTGGCTTGCTCTGATTCTGGCTTTCTGTCATGGTTTTGGGTGCCTCAGCCGAGTTTTGGTTTCTTGAGCGGCAATTTCCTAAAGGATTTCTGGGTCTGAGTTGGTTTTGCCTTCTTCCTTCCCAAATTTTGTATTCTGACGCAATACAAACACGAGTTTAGACAGCAGCTCCATTATGAAATAAAAAAAAAAAAAACAAAACAAATTAGCGTGTCATGCTTAGAATTCTAGAGGCAGCACGACCAACATGAGTTTTTGTGTTTTGGACAAAGAAATGGAACCCTTTTGCAGAGGGGAACGATAATTCATTCCCCAAATCAGTTTGCCAGCGATTTTCAGGTGAATTGAATGAGTTTTCCAAAGCCAGTCAGCTGGGAGGGGTGGATGAATCCGGAAACAGCCTGTATCCTTGGGACTAAATCAAGCCCACTCTCAAAAGGGACTCTTCCATTTCTTTGGCTCTTTTCACATTTTTCTTCTTTATCATGGTTTGTAATGAATTTTCTGATGTGAGCTTTGATTTTGAGGCTGGAATATGGAGTTCAAGACACGGAAGGCATGGTCTTTTTCAATCAGGGCACAGCTGTTGGCTTGCTCCGATTCTGGCTTTCTGTCATGGTTTTGGGTGCCTCAGCCGACTTTTGGTTTCTTGAGCGGCAATTTCCTAAAGGATTTCTCGGTCTGAGTTGGTTTTGCCTTCTTCCTTCCCAAATTTTGTATTCTGACGCAATACAAACACGAGTTTAGACAGCAGATCCATTTTGAAATAAAAAACAAAACCAATTAGCGTGTCATGCTTAGAATTCTAGAGGCAGCACGACCAACATGAGTTTTTGTGTTTTGGACAAAGAAATGGAACCCTTTTGCAGAGGGGAACGATAATTCATTCCCCAAATCAGTTTGCCAGCGATTTTCAGGTGAATTGAATGAGTTTTCCAAAGCCAGTCAGCTGGGAGGCGTGGATGAATCCGGAAACAGCCTGTTTCCTTGTGACTAAATCAAGCCCACTATCAACAAGGACTCTTCCATTTCTTTGGCTCTTTTCACATTTTTCTTCTTTATCATGGTTTGTAATGAATTTTCTGATGTGAGCTTTGATTTTGAGGCTGGAATATGGAGTTCAAGACACGGAAGGAATGGTCTTTTTCAATCAGGGCACAGCTGTTGGCTTGCTCCGATTCTGGCTTTCTGTCATGGTTTTGGGTGCCTCAGCCGAGTTTTGGTTTCTTGAGCGGCAATTTCCTAAAGGATTTCTGGGTCTGAGTTGGTTTTGCCTTTTTCCTTCCCCAATTTTGTATTCTGACGCAATACAAACACGAGTTTAGACAGCAGCTCCATTATGAAATAAAAAAAAAAAAAACAAAACCAATTAGCGTGTCATGCTTAGAATTCTAGAGGCAGCACGACCAACATGAGTTATTGTGTTTTGGACAAAGAAATGGAACCCTTTTGCAGAGGGGAACGATAATTCATTCCCCAAATCAGTTTGCCAGCGATTTTCAGGTGAATTGAATGAGTTTTCCAAAGCCAGTCAGCTGGGAGGGGTGGATGAATCCGGAAACAGCCTGTTTCCTTGTGACTAAATCAAGCCCACTCTCAAAAGGGACTCTTCCATTTCTTTGGCTCTTTTCACATTTTTCTTCTTTATCATGGTTTGTAATGAATTTTCTGATGTGAGCTTTGATTTTGAGGCTGGAATATGGAGTTCAAGACACGGAAGGCATGGTCTTTTTCAATCAGGGCACAGCTGTTGGCTTGCTCCGATTCTGGCTTTCTGTCATGGTTTTGGGTGCCTCAGCCGAGTTTTGGTTTCTTGAGCGGCAATTTCCTAAAGGATTTCTGGGTCTGAGTTGGTTTTGCCTTCTTCCTTCCCAAATTTTGTATTCTGACGCAATACAAACACGAGTTTAGACAGCAGATCCATTATGAAATAAAAAACAAAACCAATTAGCGTGTCATGCTTAGAATTCTAGAGGCAGCACGACCAACATGAGTTTTTGTGTTTTGGACAAAGAAATGGAACCCTTTTGCAGAGGGGAACGATAATTCATTCCCCAAATCAGTTTGCCAGCGATTTTCAAGTGAATTGAATGAGTTTTCCAAAGCCAGTCAGCTGGGAGGGGTGGATGAATCCGGAAACAGCCTGTTTCCTTGTGACTAAATCAAGCCCACTATCAAAAAGGACTCTTCCATTTCTTTGGCTCTTTTCACATTTTTCTTCTTTATCATGGTTTGTAATGAATTTTCTGATGTGAGCTTTGATTTTGAGGCTGGAATATGGAGTTCAAGACACGGAAGGCATGGTCTTTTTCAATCAGGGCACAGCTGTTGGCTTGCTCCGATTCTGGCTTTCTGTCATGGTTTTGGGTGCCTCAGCCGAGTTTTGGTTTCTTTAGCGGCAATTTCCTAAAGGATTTCTGGGTCTGAGTTGGTTTTGCCTTTGTGTACTTTGTGTAATTCTTCTTGTCAGTGTATACACTTTAGAAATTGATTACAGGGGCCAGTGCTGTGGCACAGCATGTTAAAACCCCAACCTAGGGTGCCAGCATCCCATATGGGTGCTGGTTTGAGTTCCAGTTGCTCCACTTCTGATCTGGCTCCTTGCTAATGCACCTGGGAAAGCATCAGAGGATGGCTCAAGTCCTTGGGCCCCTGCACCTGTGTGGGAGACCTGAGAAAAGCTCCTGGCTCCGGGCTTCAGATCAGCTCAGCTCCGGCTTTTGCAGTCAATTGGGAAGTGAACCAGCAGATTGAAGACTTTTCTCTCTGTCTCTACCTCTCTATATAACTCTGTCTTTCAAATAAATAAAAATAAATCTAGAAAAAAAGAAATTGATTACATCAGGCAACACATATGAACTTTTTTATAGAAAGATTGACCTTTAGAAAAATTTTAGACCTACAGAAAAAAAAATGTGGTACAAATGTGAACTTTTGAATAAAAATCTATTTTTCATGAAAGCATGGTGTTATAAAACAGAGCAATACCTCACTGAGAACCAAAAATAAATTGGACTATCTCATTCTGTGATTTGAAATCTAGGGACAAATGTCCTTTATTTTTCTTACAGAGAATGTAAATAGTGTTGTGATATCAAACTCATTCTAAGTTTAGGTACCCCATGGAAAGTTTGATCTAATGAAAACAAATCTGTTGGATCATTTACCTCATACATTCCACTACCATGAAAATAATATATCTGTCATGATACATCAAGAAGAAAACATATTTATGCCTAAAAATACAAATTCAACTATTACAAGCTGTTCAGCAAAATTTAAATTGTATGGTTTCAATATTCTAAAATGGAACATTTTTCTTTGCTTCTCAATAAAAATGTGATACACTTTAACATCTTCAGAATAAGAACTGAGAGTGTACAAGGCAAAATTTATTTATTTATTTATTTATTTATTTTTTGCCAGGCAGAGTTAGACAGTGAGAGAGACAGAGAGAAAGGTCTTCCTTCCATTGGTTCACCCACCAAATGGCCACCATGGCCTCCCGATCTCCCATGTGGGTGCAGGGCCCAAGCACTTGGGCCATCCTCCATTGCTCTCCTGGGCCACAGCAGAGAGATGGACTGGAAGAGGAGCAACCGGGACTAGAACCTGGGGTGCCAGCACTGCAGGCGGAGGATTCGCCTTGTGAGCCACGTACCCAGTGAAATATAGTTTAAGGAGAGAATTTATAACGTTCATTTTTAAAGTAACAAAAACATTTTTCACTTCTTGGTTTGCATTTTAAATTTGTACATATATATATATATATATATTAGCCATCCTTACTGGTTATTGCAAATTACCACATCCCAAAATTAATTGCTTCTCAACATTTACAATTTGTTTCTTCACTTTAAAGAAAAATATTTGTGTCTCTTGAGTAAACAAGTAAATATAATGATTTGGCATCATTTTATAAAACTCAAATCTGTAAGAACTCAAAAACCACTGCAGAAATATTCTATAAGAATGTACTCATGCATATTGTTCTTACAATAGATTCACCCATGTCATAGGAGAGCAACTCCTTGCTCAACATTCAAAATGTTCACAGTCTTCGAAATATTCCTTTTAGCATAGTGACCACAGTTGGACACAAGAGAGTCTTTAAAATTAAAAGAAACAATTTGGGTATGCTGACTTTCCTAGTCTTCTTGTTTTCCTGGGACAGAGTATCTTTTTTGAATGTAGGCTGACAAGGATACAACCCCCTCCACAAAGTAAAATGCCTAAACATTAGAGCACTGCTCCTGACCCCTGCTCACTTGTTCCTCTATGTGGGATTTATGAATGACTTGCATGAATGGAGAGATGAAAGAGGCAATGAGCTACCACCCCCCTGCTGCACAAGGGCCCAGTGTGCCTCCAGCACCCTCCTACCAAACGCTTCCCCCTGTCTGCCCATGCAGACCACATAGATGCTGCGTCAGTGAGCAAATTAGCACCACACACTTGGTTTTCCTGCTGAGACTCAGCCTTCATTGCTTCCCCAACTGCAGCACGTGCTGCAAGCCTCAGCCAGCAGGGCTGGTGGGAGAGGTGGGCAGTTGCACTCACCAGGTCTCTCTCTTCTTCTCCTGCCCCTCCTGACTCTTGGGCCACCACCTGCATTCTAGCCACAAGGTACAAAATGGGACGGCCAAGAACCTAACACCACCCACATCACCCACACACACCACAACTACTAGCTGCCCACCAATGACCACCGCCTTTATAGCCAGCCTATCATGGGGTGGGTCTTGCAGCTCTAGTCCTGCCCCAGGGCAGCAATGATTGGCCTGATGCCCCCTGCTGGGCTGAGCCTGAGCTGCCCTGCAGCAGATTCTGGAAGCAAGAGAGCTGCTGATGGCTGTGGCCCTGGCTCAGAGCACACTTAGGGAGAACCCATGACCGGCAAGGGCGCTGGGGCTCTGGACTTTCCTAGGGTGGAGCCTGGCTCAGCCCTTCTTCCCCCAGCCCTGCCCGCAGGTAGAGCGGGGTTCCCACGGGGGCATCATCCCTCGTGGGAGAACGGGTGAACCCCAAATGCCGCAACTGCGAGTGCTGGGTGCTGGCCTACACCCTTCCGGGAGGGAGTAGAAGACAGTGACTTTGTGGGGAAGTGACACTTGAGCTGGGCCTGTATTTTGGGTTAGCTCTGGACACACATTCCAGTCTGCAGGTCTGTTGCAGGCTTCCTGGAGGCTCTGGGAGCCGAATTCCTGGTGGGGAGGGCAGGAGGGCGGGAAGTCGAGGCGCTGAGCTCCCGCTGGGTGCACCAGGCACTTTGGAGCTGTTCAGAGTAAGGAGTCGAGGTCACCTCCTGAACCACTGCTGGTCCCAAACTGCTGGTTTGGGATTTGCCAGAACCCTGAAGTAGGGGTGTGGTGGGGGTGGTAGTGGTTGGCTTCAATGCACTGTATTTGTGAATTCTTCAAACACAGCTTCTCCCTACTCCTGCAGGCTTTCAGGTGATTGACGAGGACAGAGTCCCTCCACTGCAAAGTGACTGAAGTTTGGAAACTACGTCCAGAACTTCAGTGTGTATTCAGCTGGTCATCCTTCAGGCATGCAAGTGGACAGCAAGAGCAACAGTAAGATATTTATTACTGTAGATACACTCCTTTCTTTCCGGTAGACCCACCAAAAGAGAATGGGAGATGAGTACTTGAACATTGGAACCAGTCAGTTTACTAGGGTGAGCTGCCAGTACTGGGAGCTCAGGAGTGGACATGGAGAGCAAAACATGCACTGTTACTAAAGAGGACAGTTAGGTATTTTATTGTGAAAAGGGAAATCATTTAGAAGTGAGCAAGACACCTTAAGAAAAGGTCTGTATAGTTATTTTTGTTTATTTGCAAGGCAGAGAGAGCCCTTCCATTTACTGCTCATTCCTCAAATGTCTGCACCAACCAGAGCTGGTTCAAGCTAAAGCCAGGAACTCAGTGTGGGTCTCCCACACAGGTGGCAGAGACTCAAGTACTTGAGCCATCAGCTGCTGCCTCCCAGGGTTCTGTTAGCAGGAAGCCAGAAGCAGAAGCAGGGCTAGGGCTTGAGGCCTGAGCATTCTGACTGGGATGTGGAAGGCTTTACCACTATGCCAAACACATGCTCCAGTAAGGTGTTTCAACACGTTTGCAAAATGTAAGAATGTGGTTTTAAATATATGCTCTTTATCTTAAAAATTTGCATAATCTTATATTCAGTTTCATGTGATTCAATACTTATTATTAAATACAAGTAACATTTAGACACATGTTTTCCTCACCAATACAAACCTCAGTAATTTTTTCACTTAGAACCTTGAATATTAGCATTCATTCAGACTAAAGTTCACTCACAGGCTGGGAATTCTGACAGAGACAGTAGGGAAAAAAAATCTAGATGTGTATCTGATACCTAATAAGATTCTGAACCTGACTGACAGAATCTGAGTAACTGTTCAGAGAGTGACTTCATACCTCTCCCCTCTGTAATGAGAAGACTGTGTCCTTTGGCCACTTTCACATGATGTTATGTAAATCTTACCTGAAAAGCCTTTTATAAATTCTGAAGTACCATACAGAAGCATATTATGCATTTCCATATGAGTGAAAAAAAGCAATGTCAAAGGCATAGCTTTTCCAGAGAGAAGTTAGGAGGATTAGCTCAGTTTGTAAGTGTGTAAGTACCATTAAATATCTACATATTTGAAATAGATTTATAGAGTGTGGAGTTCATGATAGATATTGAATAAATGCACTCTGGATAATAAGCAAATATCAGAAATAATGCCACACCCATCAGTGTTTAAACTCTTCAGACAGCTCCATGCCAGGGAAGTGCAGTGATCCCTGTAAATTAACAAAAATCAATCTGTGTATACCCATGGAAGCCACTGGTTTATATGCAGCCTATACTAGAGGTTTTTGTGTTTAGTAAAATAACTTGATTTTTTAATGAATGCTTTCAGACTGATACCTGATGCTGAGTGGCAGACAATTTTTTCTGAAAAGTATGTGGTTGAGAAATATAAATATAAATCAGTTTATAATTTTTGTGTCTGAATATTTTTATGCATTGAGACAATACCTGCAATAATCAGAAGACTTTTCCTCAAAAAGTTGCTATATTGATGCATCTTCATTTATGTATGTAATGTATGCTTAGGTAAAAGGAAGAGAGAGAGAGAGAGAGGGAGAGAGAGAGATCTCTATCTTTCATCTGCTGGCTCAGTTCCAGATGGCCACAATAGCTGGGGCTAGCCAGTCTGAGGCCAGGACCCTGGAACTCTGTCCCAGTCCCCCATGTGGGTGCAGGAACCCAAACTCTTGGGCAATCTTTGCTCCTTTTCCAAGCAAAGAGCTGGATGAGAAGTGAAGGTGGTGAGTCTCAAAGCAGTGCCATAAGGCATGCTGCTGTTGCAGTTGGCAACTTACTCCTTTGTGCCACAATGCTGGCCCTGGATTGATGACATATTGAAGTGCTGCCACTGGCTTTTGGCTAAATAGGATGACTTAACATGTTTTCCACTCTGTGGAAGAGGAACAAATAAGGCAGTTGGTTGTAAAAGTTGCCCATGGAAACCACAGCCTGAGAAAGATGAATCAACTCACCTTGCATTTTCCACCTTGCATCTACACCACCCTTTTCTGGACAAACATCTGATGGTATGCCCTTGTGATGGAGGTTCTCAGGGTGCTGGAACTTTTTGTAATTTTTTAAAAATATAGATTAAGAAGAAGGCAAATAAACAAAAAATTACAAACTGCTGCCAATACCAAGAAGAGATTATTGAGAGTAAAAGGTCACCTGTTGGAGCCAGCACTGTGGCACATCAGGTTAAAGCCCTGGCCTGAAATACAGGCATCCCATATGAGTGCTGGTAGAGTTCCGGCTGCTCCACTTCCAGTCCAGCCTCCTGCTAATGCACCTGGGAAAGCAGTAGAGGATGGCCCAAGTCCTTGGGCCCTTTTGCTCATGTGGGAGACCCAGAAGAAGCTCCTGGCTCCTGGCTTCAGATCAGCTCAGCTCTGTCCATTGTAGCCATTTGGGCAGTGAACCAGCAGACAGAAGATTCTCTCTCTCTTTCTCTCTCTCTCTCTCTACATCTCTATATAACATTTTCAAATAAATAAAATATTTTTTCTAATAAAAAGGTATCCTGCCATACTTCTTTCATCCCTGTGAATTCCTAGGAATTAAAAATTGTCGGGGCCAGCACTGTGGCAAAAATGGGTTATACCAACAGCTGCAGCACTAGCATCCTCTATGGGCACCAATTGCATGTTCTACTTCTGATCCAGCTCCCTGCTAACATACCTGGGAAAGCAGCAGAATATGGTACAAATCCTTGGGTCCTGCACCCAAGCGAGGGACCTGGATGAAATTTCCCTGACTCCTGGCTTTTTTTTTTAAAGATTTGTTTATTTATTTGAAAGAGTTACAGACACACACACACACACACAGAGAGAGAGAGAGAGAGAGAGAGAGAGAGGTCTTCCATCTGATGGTTTACCCCCAACTGGTTGCAATGGCTGGAGCTGTGCTGATCTGAAGCCAGGAACCAGGAGCTTCTTCCAGGTCTCCCACTTAGGTGCAGGGGCCCAAGGACTTGGGCCATCTCCTACTGCTTTCCCAGACCATAAGCTGTAAGCTTGATCAGAAGTGGAGCAGCCCCGTCTTTCACCAGCACCCTTATGGGAGCCAGTGCTTCAAGCTAAGGTTGTAAATCTGCTGTGCCATAGCATTGGCCCCTACTCCTGGCTTTGCCCTGGCCCAGCCCCAGGTTTTCAGTAAGTTGGGGTGTGAAGCCACAGATGGAAGACCTTTCTCAAGTAAATAAAACAATTCTTAAAAATATATAAATATATTTATGTAATAATCATGTTCATGGTTTAGAAATTTAGGGATCAAAATATATGCTTTTGAAAACCCACTCAGTATCATTCTGTATATTGCTCTTTGCTTTGCTTTTTTCACTCATGAAGATGGTTTAGGTCCTGAATTTATCAGTGCTGTATACTTCTTTCTTGTATACCTTTGAAAGCTTAAATGGTTTTCGTTTTTATTTTTTAAAGGAAGATTGATGCATATATTTGAAAATGTAGCAGAGTGGAAGAGACAGATTATCTATCTGCTGGTGTACTCCTCAGGTGGCTGCAGTGGCCTGGGCTGGGCCAGACTGAAGACAGGAACTTCATCTGGGTGTCCCATTGGGTGGCAGGGCCCCAGTTATCTTCTGTTGCTTTTCTGGGACCATTAGCAGGAAGCCGGATTGGAAGGGGAGCTGCTGGGACTCAGCTAGCACCCATATGGGATACCCACATTGCAGGCAGTGTCTTACCTCATGCTACAGCACTGGCACCAAGTGGTCACATTTTACCTAGGGAAAAGAAAAATTAAAACCTAGGAAATTAAATGCCATGGGCAAAGGATGTGGTGAGTGGAAAAACTGAAAACTTTTAGTACCTAGTTGTTGGTCATATGAAAGAAGTGGGACACTTACCTATATTATTTCCTTTAGTCCAGTTTGAGTGTCTTTAATTTTTTTTTTACTTAATTAGGAGGCAGAGGGAGAGAGAATGAAAATGCACTCTGATTCTCTGCTTTACTCCCCAAAATGCCTGCAACAGCCAGAACTGGGTCAGGCTGAAGCCAGGAGTGTGAACTCAATTTTTTTGATTATTTGACAGGTAGAGATAAAGACAGTGAGAGAAACAGAAAGAAAGGCCTTCCATCTGCTGGTTCATTCCCCAAATGGCCACTACAGCTGGCATTATGCCAATTCAAAGCCCGGAGCCAGGTGCTTCTTCCTGGTTTTCCATGAAGGTGCAGGAGCCCAAGCACTTGGGCCATCCTCCACTGCCCTCCCATGCCACAGCAGAGAGCTGGACTGGAAGAAGAATAACCAGGACTAGAACACGGCACACAAATGGAATGCTGGTGCTGCAGGCAGAGGATTTACCAAGTGAGCCATTGCGCCAGCCCATGAACTCATTCTTAATCTCCCATGTGTGGGCAGAAACCTGAATACTTGAGCCATCAGTGCTGCCTTATAGGATCAGTATTTGCATGAAGCTGGAGTTAGGAACCAGAGCTAGGCACTGAACCCCAGTACTCTGATGTAAGACTTGGACATCTTTTTTTTCCCAAAGATTGATTTATTTATTTGAAAGGCAGAGTTGCATAGAGAGAGAGAAGTCTTCCATCTGCTGGTTCACTTTCCAGTTGGCTGCAACAGCTGGAGCTGGGCTCATCCGAAGCCAAGAGCCAGGAGCTTCAAGGTCTCCCATGCATGTGCATGGGCCCAAGCACTTGGGCCATTTTCTACTGCTTTCCCAGGCCATAGCAAGGAGCTGCATTAGAAGTGGAGCAGCAAGGACTCCAACCAGTGCCCATATGGGATGCCCATAATGTTTTCTTTAATTGGAGAAATGTTCCTTTGATAGAATGAGCGTATGACCCCACAATATTCTCTACTTACTCATAATAGGGTCTGAGATGTAAAAGTCATGATTAATTTCTTAGAAGAAAATTTACATACCCAGAAGCAAAGAGTGAAAATTAACCTTTTGTTTTTCTCATGAATGAATCAGAGTTTCAAAACTAATACTTAACTTGTATTTTAGAGGAGTTAATGACTTAACCAACTCTTCTATTAGAAATACTACATTGTGGCCAGTGCTGTGGCACAGTGGGTTAAAGCACTGTCCTGAAGTGTCAGCATCCCATATGGGCTCCGGCTCTAGTCCCGGCTGCTCCTCTTCTGATCCAGCTCTCTGCTATGGCCTGGGAAAGCAGTAGAAGATGGCCCAAGTCTTTGGGCTGTTCTGAGGCTCTTAGCATAGTGAAGATATTTTAGATTCTCATTAGTGAAATCTTTAGAAATTTCATAAAGCATCAACTTTCTTTAATGATCTGAAACAGAGATGAGATAAATAAGGGCAGAACTGCTCAGCAGCCACACTGCAGGAATATGTATCTTTCTGATGATATCTTCATCTGCTTCTTGCAGTTGCAGCCAGTATATGAGCTCTTGGTCAGTTTTCTGCCCTTGGGAGGACCTAGGGTGCTCTATATTATCTGTAAGGATTCAAAATTTGTTGTATATTAGTGTCTAATCATAAAATTTCCAAAGTGACAAGCTGGATATAATAAACTATGCCAGACTGCCAAAAAAAAAATACAAACATGGTGTACTGTCTATAAATTACAGCGGTAAATCTCTATTATAGAGATACACATCTCTACACTATTCTCTCTTTCTTTCAATTTGAAAGTCTACATTCAGCTCTCGATGTTATGATTACTTAGGAAGAGATTTCTTATACTTACTTTCATAATCAGTGAACTCCGAAATATTAGTGTAGTATTGAGGATTGTACTGACTAAAACACTATGTTTATTCCATGTTAAATAACATCATCGTATATTTGGATTCCATTTGTTCTGCTACTGATGTATTCACAGGAGAGGGGAGGTGGGAGGAAAACCCAAGATCCATCGGGGTGGAGGAGGAATGTCAGAGGCTGTGGTTCTATTGTACTGCAGCTTGGGTTCTGGAAGAACACATGAATGGACCCAGATGGTTTGAAGCTAACTGAGGGCCTATGTTCTGTACACTTGTCTGTGGTACTGCATTTTCATTTATGTAAAATTTATTTTCTTCAAGCAATATATTAATTTGGATGAAAATGAAGATGTTAAGGAATTTTCAGAATGGGTCTGTTTAACCCTCATTGGCTTTGTTTTTAGGCACTTAACTCAGAAAAGAAAAGATAGAAAAATACATTTTGGGTTCTCTTCATCTGTACCACGGGACTCTCTGGTTAAGATTTGTCATTTTGTCATATTTGATTCTCTAGACTCCCTGAAAAATCCCCTACTTTATTAGATGGAGTCCGTGTCTCACCATGGCAGTGAAAAGTTTAAAATGTTCCAGCTGTGCATTTAGCTAGGTCATAGACACATGCCATGGCACTTGCCAGCCAATTGTGTCAGGGGCATCATCTGAATCAGAATTACTTGCATGAAAACAAGGAGTTGCAGATTCTTGCAGTGAAAGTGGAGAGGAGCAGGAGCTGCAGAACATTGCCAGGGGTGAGTGTGCCATGGGATGCCATGTGGTGGCTGGTGTCTGGGGTGCTGGTTCTGCAGAAGATAGGGCTTATGGGGGCTGGTGCTGTGGTGTAGCAGGTAAGGCTGCCTCCTGCAGTGCCAGCATCCCATATGGTCACTGGTTCAAGTCCCAGCTGCTCCTCTTATGATCCAGCTGTGCTATGGCCTGAGAAAGCAATATAAGATGACCCACGTCTTTGCACCCCTGAACCCTCATGGGAGACCTGGAAGAAACTCCTAGCTCCTGGCTTTGGATCAGCTCAGCTCTGGCCATTGCATCCAATTGGGGAGTAAACCAGCAGATGGAAGATTCTCTCTCTCTCTCTCTCTCTCTCTCTCTGTGCCTCTCCTCTCTCTGTGTAACTCTGACTTTCAAATAAATAAATCTTTTTTTAAAGAGCTTATGCTTATGGATAGTGGTCATGGAAAATGTATGGGACATTTTTCAGCAAGATTTTGGATGAATTTTCCAACCCCTGAACCTCCTAGAGATTAGAATAGACTTCTAATGCGTAACTTCCTCTTATGCTTAATTAGGTTTTTGTTTTGAATTGTTTTTGATGAAACAGCAAGGAATTCTGAGTTATAGACTTCCAATTTCAGAGACAGGAGAACACTGATGCCTGCATTATAATTAAATAATGCCTATCACCGTTTCTTAAGCAACAAATGATCACAGATTCCCTCTTTGCTGCTAAGTAATGAGCATGGTGATTCTTCCCTCCGTAACCACCTCCCCACCTACACTCCCTCCCCTCTTCCTCCTTCCTCTCCTATTGACATGGAGTGCCATACATAGCTAGGGTGAACATTTATCCCGCTTGGCCCTAGGTGTTCATACACTTCAACTGTGTGTAATTATTCATATTCCCTTTTTATGACCAAGCTTATGTCAGAACGACAAATTATATATTCACCTAATACTGAGAATCATCAAATTGATTTCTATTTTCTTCTCTCTTAGGCAGTTCTTGAGGGGCAGAAATATTTATTTTGTATATCATGTATTTATTCAACTAAAAGACTGACTGTCAAGATGCTGAGTTTTAGTGTCAAAGCAAATATGTTTCTAGACCCCATGAAGTCTACAGTCTGGCAAGAAAGAGCCATCTACCCCAAGAATATTGTTTAACATAGTAAATGCTGGTGTGAAGCCAGTGGATAAAGATTGAAGCATTCTTAATCTAGCACCACCTCTAATCCCATGATCTCTAATTGAGAGAAGTAATCAGAAACACAGAACTCCATGTTACCCAGTTATCTCTTTGAATTTCTGATTAAAAATAAAACATATCAAACAACACACAAATACCTAGGAGTGCATAATATTTATATACTATCTTGATATTAAAAATAAGAACAAATAACCATGAAATAATAGCAACTTTGAATCTCCTTTGTTTTCTAGACAAGTTATAATCCTATATGGTTCTTTACAGCAAATTATTACAGTAAATTACAGTACATCATTACAGTAAATAATTACAGTAAATAATTACAGTAAATTATTTTTGTCGGTATACTTCATCTCTCTCACATTTTTTCCCTTTGAGAAATCAGATTTTAAAAACTGAGACCCAAGACAAAAGAAAGATTTTTATGCTAGTGTTATATGTTGATTGGCTCTCTAAAAAAGATTTATTTATTTATTTGAAAGTCAGAGTTACACAGAGTAGAAAGGGAGAGAGAGAGAGAGAGAGACATCTTCCATCTTTTGGTTCACCCACCAATTGGTTACAATGGCTGGAGCTGTACAGCTCCAATGCCAGCAGCCAGGAGCTTCTTCTGGGTCTCTCACACAGGTGCAGCTGCCCAAGGACTTGGGCCATCTTCCACTGCTTTCCCTGGCCATAGCAGAGAGTTGGATTGAAAGCAGAGTAGCCGGGCTCAACCTCCACCCATATGGAATGTCCATGCTGGCAGTAGCTTTACCTGCTATTTCACAGTGCTGGCCCCTTGATTGGCCTTTTTAATGATATTAAAAAACACCGTATTTTTCTAAGCTCTTTCCATTCAGTTTCTACTTTGTAAACTCCAGATAATACTGTCCCCAGAATTAATCTAAGGTATAAATGATATGATATGAGGCATTTAACCCCTTAACCTGTCTCCTTGAATACTCAGCTATGTTAGCTCTGTGTCCATTCTTCTGTCTCTGTACTAGATGAATAAAAAGACAGTGTAAAATGATTTGAAAAGAACTATAAGGAGTCGGTGCTGTGGTGCTGCTGCCAATTGGGGAGTGAACCAGCCGATGGAAAACACCTCTCTCTCTCTCTCTGTCTCTGCCTCTCCTTCTCTGTAACTCTGACTTCCAAATAAATCAATAAATCTTAAAAGAACTATAAACATCAATAAAATACAAATGAAAATTGTATTCTCAAAACTGGATATTAACCCATGCCTTCCACACCTCTGTTAAAAGTTACATTCTATCATAGTCATTTATGATTTCTAGGGCCAAAGTAGTAAATAAGATTTTTCTGGAAGAGACAGAGGTTATGAGGGAGCCAGGATTTGGGGTCAGTTAGCAGCAGTGAGTGTCACTCTTTCAGATTTGATTCAGGAAAGGAAGAATAGCAACTGATCCCTGAGATTTTGGGTTGGGAAGGAAAGGAAGGAGGGATTTAACAAAAGCAAAGGCCCTCTGGTTGTGGGCACCCACCCCCGACTGCAGCCTTTGGGGAGGGCCAGCTGGTGTCTCTATGAATGCTGCAGCCTGGACTCCATTTCCCAGAGTTCCCAGGAGCTCCAACCTATTCTGCCTTCCAAATGCCTGTGCCCATGTGCCTGCTAACAGCCAGTCCCTGGGGGTCTGAGTTGGACCAGAGGGAGTTCATTCCCTGATCAGGGTCAGCCCTAGGGGCTGTGCTGCTCCTTCTCTGGCATTTATTGCAACTCCTGCTCTGCACGTGCAATCCCAGGCAGTTTCCAAGTGTTCACCCGAGCCTGCCTCCTGCTGCTTCTTCCCTCTTCATCTTCTGCCTGTGGGTCCCATGTACCAGGGACTCTCTTCCCCACACTGCCCGCTTCACTCCCCATGTTTCTGGAAGAAAGCGTACCTGCTCCAGGGACTTTCTGCTGCAGATTTGACATGCAGTAAGGGGTGGGGACATGTGTGGGAGAAGGGTGGGTGCCAGGGCACCAGTGATCCTGGCAATTTCCCCTGAGGTCAGGGCTGGGACCTGGGCTGTTCTGTCTCCCACCTCTGCTTCTCAGGCTCCCAGTGCCTGGACTCTCTCCTGCAGAACCTCATCCAAACTGTCCCTAATGTGCTTTATTTAGTGGTTACAGGAGAGAGAGGGCAGCGTTCTGGGAACCTGCATATGCAGGGAAGAAAGGCAGAAAGACTCCCACTCTCTACAGTTAAATAAGCTGGGTTCCCACTGTGGGTGTTTTCAGAATGCGGTCTGGCCTGGTCTCTTGATGTTTCCTGGGCTGGTTCCTGCAGGGTGGGGCTGGATGGTCTTCAGCAGGGAGCCTGGGGCAGCAGAGGGGTGGGAAGGAGGATCTGACAAGGATCTGCCCCACTGCTCTCATCCTGCACCTCATCTTCCTGGTGGGGAGCAGTGTGAAGCGTGAATAGCTGCTTTGTGCATTGATCCCTCTCAAGTATTAATTATCAGATTTTTCCAATGTGGAATTTGAAGCTGTTCCAGAAACCTGGGGTGGGAAAACTCCCTTCTTTCAAACAGGCACAGAGACAGTGGAGGATCCAAGGAGTTTCTATTAATGGCCCTAGGCACAGCTGGAATGATTTCCTGAGAATTGAGCATCAAATTCAAGTTTCTTAGCTGTTACAGCATTGGTGGGTTTAAATGGCAGCCTACATGACTTAGGACCACAATTTCCAATGGTCAGTGGGTCCAGTATGTTTGTAAAAGAGATGCCAGGGACAGATTTATTAGGACAGATTTATGACTGGAGTTTACAGAAGCAGAACTTAGGATATCTTCCCTCCCTAGACAAGATTTCAGTGGGCAGCTGTTTCACTCGTTAATTGTGAGCATCCACTTTTAAAGGTTTGTGTTGGATGGGGTCCACTTCTCTTTCTTTGATGATGTATTTGGCTGCTTTTCATATTCTGTCTTCAGCTATCTCTTCTCCTGTTAGCAAGGCTGTCAACTGTTTTGACCTGCCACTGATCCCTTTGCAAAGTGAGAAGGGAACTAAAATTAATGCAAGTCTACTGTGTTGTCAATAACTGGAGCTACATTTTTAAAGATTTATTTATTAATTTGAAAGAGTTACACAGAGAGAGGAGAGAGACAGAGAGAGAGAGAGAGAGACGTCTTCCGTCCGATGGTTCACTCCCCAATTGGCAGCAACAGCTGGAGCTGTGCCAGTCTGAAGCCTGTAGCCAGGAGCTTCTTCTGGGATGAAGCTGCTTTTTGAAATAATTATTTATTTAATTGAAAGGCAGAGTTACAGAGTGGCAGAAACAGAGATCAATGGCTGGAGCTGTTTGGATCCAAAACCATAAGCCAGGAGCTTTGTCCAGGTCTCATAGGTGGGTGCAGGAGATGAGGGATTTGGGCCATCTTCTACTGTTTTCCCAGGCCACAGCAGAGAGCTGGATGGGAAGTGCAGCAGCCAGGATCCCAACCGGCACCCATATAGGATGCTGACACTGCAGGCAGTAGCTTTACCCACTAAGCAACAGTGCTGCCCACTAACGGGAGCTCATTTAATCTGAGTATGCATAAAGTGGAGAATTACAGCATCATAAATACAGATAAGTTACAGTTTTTCTCTGCCCAGTACTTTACAGTTACCCAGTGATCCACTGAGAATCTTACTTTCCACACTGTGTAAATAAGAAGGTCAGTTACTTGTCTTATTTTGGGTTCTGTGTTTAAACCCATGACATTTTTGACATGGGAGGATATTAGTTCTACAATTTCATAGAGACTGGTCTGTGGAAGCATCGATAGAAGTTATAACTGTGAGAGTGGTAAGAAAGAAGAAGGGAAGAAATAAGTGCCCCTTACGCCACACAGAGGTGTCCACAAATGGAGTAGAAGACGTGCCCTTGAAAACTATGGCTGACTTTCTGGGACAAACTGTGTTTGAGTGCTTCACATGTTCTGATAGAAAGGTGTTGCCACCAGGTTATTAGTATATTTATTTAGTTAGTTTTTAAAGATTTATTTATTTATTTGAAAATCAGAGCTACACAGAGAGAGAAGGAGAGGCAGAGAGAGAGAGAGAGAGAGAGAGAGAGAGAGGTCTTCCATCAGGTTCATTTCCCCAATGGCTTCATCATTGTGAACTTTGCTCAGTTCCTGACCTATACATTTCCTTTAACCTAGTACTTTGCCATGTAGTAGCCCATGAAAACTGCAGACTGCATAAATGAATGAATACTTGGAGGGTTGTGATTTCTTAGAGGAACATCATGAGACAGAAGGAATAAAACAAAACAAAAGTATCCTCCGTATATAGAAGGTATACTGTTTTTGCAAGCCACAGCGAAGAGGAAGAAGCAGGAAAGTAGTGAGACTGGAAAGTTTGTGGCAAAGGTAATAGGCACTGGTCAAGAATTTAACAAGCCCATTAGGAAAACATTAAGGTTTCCTTACTTCCATGTAGACTCTGCCCTCTTATGGTGAACAGGGTCCTCTAAACCCACTTGTTGCACAAATGAAAACCCAAGCATTGTCTTCTCCCACAGATGGAGTCTGCTATTGGTTTTGATTTACATTTCCCTAATGGCTAGTGATATTGGGCATGTTCATATATGTCTTGACCATTGAGATTTCTTCTTCTGAGAAACATCTATTCTGATCATTGCCCATTTCTTAGCTGTACATTTTGCTTCTTATTTGGAGATTTTCCAGTTCTATATATGTATGTTCTGGCTATCAATCTTTTGTCATAGTCAGAGTTTTCAATGTTTCCTGCCATTCTGTCCATTGTATCTTCACTCTGTTGAATACTTTGTTGTGAAGATGTATCTTAATTTGATATGCTCAAATTTCTATATTTTATTTTTTTTTACTGGTGCTTTTGGAATCTTACGCAAACTGTTGTCTCTGCTAATGTTTTACAGTTTCTCATATGTTTACTTAGTTTTTGGTTTTATATTTAGACTTTTAATTCACCATGAGTTGCTTTTACATATTGTATGAGGTGTTGGGTATATTTTCAGGCTTATACATATGGATAATCACTTTCCTTTAAACCATTTGCTAAAGGGATTCTTCTTTTTCCTGTTTGTTTTCTTTCCTTTGTTAAATAGGAGTTGCCTGTAGAAAAGTCGGTAAATTTCAGCTGCCTATTCTTTTCCATTGAACTATGTGTCTGTTTTCCAATAGTGCTAACACTGCTTCTATTTTTTTTTAAGATTTATTTATTTATTGGAAAGGCCATTTGCTTCTTCCAAGTCTCTCATGTGGGTGCCAGCACCGTAGAACATGGTCCATCTTCCACCAATTTCCGAGGTGCATTAGTAGGGAGCTGGATTGGAAGTGGAGCACCTGGTCTCCTAGCAGCAACATATGGGATGCATGCACAGCAGGTCAAGGCTTTAACCCACTACACCACAGAACCAAACCCTTCCTTATTTACTTCTGCTGTGATCTTTCATTATTCACTTTTTTCTACTGCCCTGCATCTTGACTCATTCCTTTTTTTTTTTTTTCTGGGTCCTGGAGGATGGTAGTAGGTTGCTTCTGGGATATCTTTTTTGTGTTAGTAGATAATTGGTAATCAAAAATCATAGTTATTAGTTTCTATATTTCTCTGCTAATCACGAGGACCTTCTAGATGACAGCAGAAAATGCTGGCAGAAATGAGGATATATTAATTTGCTAAGAAAATACCACAGAGAATATGATTTACATCATAGTTGTAGAGGTTGAAAATGTGGATCAAGGGGCTTAAATAGGCTCGATTCTTCCAGAAGCCTTTCTCCGATGTGACAGACACATCTATCATTTCATCTGCTTAAAACTACTTTCTTCAGGTAAAGTCATGTTGGTGATTAGCACTTCAGTGTTTGAGTTTTAGGGAGGCACATTTCAGTTCACAACAGCAAAAGGGGCCCTGTGGTCTACTTCAATGACAGCCATCTCTGCGGAGGACAGAAAGTTTGAAATCAGCGTTAGGAATTCTCACAGTATTACTGTCAGTGCTATCGCCATCAAATGTGCATTCATGTACACACAAACAAAACTACCTGTACACATAAACACATTCAACAGGGGAAATGCCTGATGGTTGTGTATAGGTAACATCAATATAATAATCCATAAGATGGCCTATTAGCAGACATTAAAAAGAGAATTAGAAAGAATGACAACAAAATCTGCAGTTACCTATATTTATGTCTATATGTATGATATTCAGTATTTATAGTTGCTAAAAGATGAATACTGATGTGTGGGAATAAAAGCTAAACCTTACCTTGCAATATTGCAGCCTAGTCTACATGAAAGATGTCTTCCTAAAACCTTTCCCTGGGCCCACTCTGTGGCATAGTAGATTAAGCATCCACCTGCAGCACCAGCATCCCACATGGGCACCAGTTTGAGTCCCTGCTCCTGCACTTCCAATCCAGCTCTTTACTAATGGCCTAGGAAAGCTGTGGAATATGCCCTGAGTGCTTGGGCCCCTGCACCCATGTGAGAGACCTGGAGGAAGCTGCTGACTCCTGGCTTCTGGCACCTGGCTTCCAAACGGCCCAGCTCCAGCCATTCTGGCCACTTAGGGGTGAACCAGTGGATAGCAGACCTCTCTTTCTCTTCCTCTCTATATCTGTAACTCTGCCTCACAATAAAGAAATACATTTTTAAAAACCTTTCACATTTTAAATTTCTTAATTGTTTTAAAGATTCATTTATTTATTTATTTACAAGTCGAGTTACAGACAGAGAGGAGAGCCAGAGAGAAAGAGAGAGGTCTTCCATCTGATGTTCACTCCCTAATTGATTGCAACTGCCAGAGCTGTGCTGATCCGAAGCCAGGAGCCAGGAGCTAGTTCCAGGTCTCCCAGATGGGTACAGGGGCCCAAGAACTTGGGCCACCTTCTACTACTTTCCCAGTCCATAGCAGAGAGCAGGATCAGAAGTGGAGCAGCTGAGTATTGAACCGGCCCCCATATGGGATGCTGGTGCTTCAGGCCAGGGAGTTAACCTGCTCCACCCCAGCACAAGTCCAGCATTTTAAATTTCTGATACTCTAAAATGGCACAGCACTGCATTACATCTAGGAAAGATGCATTTAAAAAATATAAATCTAGTGCATTTCAGCAGTTTTAACAAATACTTCTGATTTTCTCAGCATTATGTATAAATAAATGACATAATGAGTAATTGTCAGATTTTTAGCTTTTGACAGCCACTTATAATATTTCACAGCTTTTTGAAATGTATTGCTAGTGTGTTTTTCTCAACACACACTGGATTTTATCAGTTTAGTGCACATGGAGTTGCCTCTTATAGGATTTGTATTTTGATGGGTTTTCATGGCACATGTAATCAACATCTGCAAAGCCTCTAAAACACATAAATAATGACATGATTCAGGCTTTTTTCTTAAAGATTTATTTATTTGAAAGAGTTGCACAAATAGGGGAGAGGTAGAGAGAGAGAGAGACAGACAGAAACAGAGAGGTCTTCCATCTGCTGGTTTACTCCCAGTTGGCCGCAAAGGGTGGTCTGTGTCGATCTGAAGCCAGGATCTACTTCCAGATCTCTCATGTGTGCAAGGCCCCAAGGACTTGGGCCACCTTCTACTGCTTTCCAAGGCCATAGCAGAGAGATGGTTCAGAAGTGGAGCAGCCACGTCTTGAACTGGCACCCACATGGCTTGCCAGCATTGCAGGAAGCAACTTTATCTGCTATGCCACAGCGCCTGCCCCACATTACATCACTTTAAGATGATATGGATTTAAGTTCATGAGAAATTATTAGCATAGTGGGAACTGATAGACATGGATGAAGCAGGATGGACTTGTTAGGAATGGTGATGTTAATTTTCTTATAAAATAAATAAATAAGAAATTAAATATGATCAGACATAAATGAAGACTAAATTTTTTAATGGTGATCCAGAAAACACTGATCTCAGGTCTTTTTCTTCCAGTGTTAAGTTTATATTTTTAAATGCATATTAAGTGAACAAACTTCATGTAATTTATATATACAGATTGAAGAGCTAACTGATAACATCCTACCCTAACTTCCCTTGGTCTCATATTTCCAACTCCCTCCTTCTCGTTTTATTTTCTTTTAATTTTGACAGCTGCATGCTTTGATTTTATTTTAGAATCACAAGCTTTAACCCTCTACAAAATAAAGAATTCAGCAAGTAGTAGCAGAAATATCAATGAGTATATGTTGTATACTCTATCAAAGGGTTCAGAAAAGTGCTATGAACAATACTCAAATCTCAAAATATCAATTTAACTCATATACTACTTTTTGTTGTCTATATCTTAATTACCACGAGTCAGAGAAAACATATGGTATTTGTCTTTTGGGGGCTGGCTTCTTTCATGAAGCATACTTGTTTCCAGTTCATCCATTTAGTTACAGAAGATGGGATTTCATTCACAATTATGGCTGAATAGTATTTTACACTGTATATATAGCTCATATTCTTTTTCCAGTCACCAGTTGATGGACTTCTGGGTTGATTCCATGTTAGCTATTATGAATTGAGTTGTAATAAACATGAGGGTACAGATAACTCATGCCTATGCATATTCTATTTCATTTCATGTGGATAAATTCCTAGGAGTCAGATGGCAGGATCATATGGTATGTTTGTTTTCAGATTTCTGAGGAACTTTGATACTGCCTTCCATAATGGCTTCATTCCCACCAACAGTGGGTTAGGGTAACTTTTTCTCTCCCTCTCCACCAGCCTTTATTGTTTGTTGACTTTTTCAAAAGAATTATTTATTTGAAAGGTGGAGTTAATTATAGGGAGAGGCAGTGGCAGAGAGACATAAGTATTTTATCTGCTTGTTTATTCTCCATATGGCACAACAGGTGGTGCTGGTCCAATCGGAAGCCAGAGTTAGGAGCATCTCCCTGGTCACCCAAGTGGGTGCAGGGACCCAGGCACTTGGGCCATCCTCCACTGCCCTCCCAGTGCAGAGCAGAAAGCTGGACTGGAAGAGGAGCAACCGGGACCAGAACTGGCACCCATATGGGATGCCGTCTCCATGGGTGGAGGATCAACCCAGTGTGCTATGGCACTGGCCCCCATCAGGGATATTTTTCTATAGTACTCTCTATCCACTGTATCTTTTTCTAGTTTAAGAATTAGGGTGATGCAGGATTAATCGAAGGAGTTTGAGAGGATTGTCTCTCTTTCAATTGTGTTGAATAGTTTGAGAAGCATTAGTTCTTTAAAAGTCCTGTAGAATTCAATAGTGAGGCTGTCTGATCCTGGACTTTTCCTTGTTGGGAGGGTCTTTATTACTCATCCAATCTCTGTCTTGGTTTTTGATTTGTTTAGCTTTTCTATGTGTCTTCATGACTCAATTTTGGTATATTGTGTATGTCCAGGAATCTGTTGATTTTTCCTCTAGGATTTCCAATTTGTTAGCAGTCACAACAGATGCCCACATCCTATATTGCAGTGCTAATCTGATTTTTGGGTACTCCACTTCCAAACCAATTTCATGTTAATACCCCTAGGAAGCAATGGATAATAGCTCAAATTCTTTCCTTCTTGTCATCTAATTTGGAGAACTGTAACCTCAATGGGGACTTGAAACCTGGTCTTGCACAGTTGTAGCCATATAGAAAGTGAACCAGCAGATGGGATATCTCTCTGCTTCTCTTTCCTTCTTTCTTTATCTATGTGTCTCTCTGCCTTTTTTTTAATCATATTAAAATATTTAATTACTTATTTGAAAGAGTTACAGAGAGAGGGATAGACAGAAATCTTCCACCACCTAATTCATTTTTGAGATGACTTTAATAGCCAGAGTGTGGCCAGGTTGAAGCCAGGAGCTTTTCCTCTGATGTGTGTGGCAGCATCCCAGGCACTTGGGCCATCTTCCCCTGCTTTTTCAGTCCATTGGTAAGGAGCTGGATCAAATATGGAATAGCTGGTACTTCAACTGGTGCACGGAGAGGATGGCAATGTAACAGATAGCAGCTTTGTCCACTGCACCACAACCACCAGCTCCTCTATCTGCCTTTCCAATAAATAAATCTTTTGAAAAAGAACTGAAGGTAGTAAAAGTCATCATGACTGAGCAATGGCAAATTTATTGAAGTGATCTATTTTCTTAAAGATCTATTTATGAATTTGAAAGGCAGCACTAGAAAGAGAGAGTGGGAGAGATGGATCTTCCTCCTGGTTTGTTCACTCCTCAAATGGCTGCAATGACTGTGGCTAGGACAGACTGATATCAGGAGCCAGGGGCTTCTTCCAGGTCTCTCACAAGGGTGCAGGAGCCCCAATATTTGAGTCACCCTGTGCTGCTTTTCCAGACACATTAGCAGGGAACTGGATCCATTTGGAGCATTAATGTCTATGATACTCTCCTTGCAGTTGAAGGATTTAGAATCCATTTTGATTATGGGTGGGCCAAGTACAATGTCTTCCAATTGTCCTAGGTTTGGATTAGATGGGTTCTGATAAATTTTGTTAAAATAGTTATTAAAAAATATATATTATATATAATACTTATAATAAATTATATAATATTATCTGTTTTTAATTAACATATATAATATATTATATGCTAAATTATATTTTATATATGAATATATTTATATACATAAATATATATGAATAAATGTAAATATATATATAAAGAATTTATTTATGTATTTGACAGGTGTACTTACAGACAGTGAGAGGAAGAGACAGAGAGAAAGGTCTTCCATATGCTCATTTACTCCCCTAATGACTGCAATGTCTGCAGCTGGGCCAATCTGAGCTAGGAGCTTCCAGGTCTCCCATATTTTGGCAGGGACCAAAGCACTTGGAACAGCTTCTACTGCTTTCCCAGGCTATTGCAGAGAGCTGGATGGGAAAAGGAGAAATGGGGACTAGAACTGGTGCTCATATGGGGTGCCAGCACTGCAGGTAAAGGATTACACCACTGCACCACAGTGCTGGCCCCAGTCTATCCTTTATTAAGGAGATCTCAGTAATCATGTTCAGGTATTGCTGTCCTATATTCATGGCCAAAGTCCTAGCAGGCAACATGGTTTGGAGAATCGTAAGCACAAGGTGTGTAGGAGACTTCATTTCTCATACAGCACAGTTAATAACAAGGTTCCAAGAGGGGAAATTACTTGCATCATAGTCTTTGAGAACTAATGGACATCACAGGTGATCTAAAGAATTTAGAAGGTTTGTGAGCCCCTAGAGTGAAAAAGTCACTGGGAGCACAAGGACAGTGCCTAGAGTTTATTTTGATGGATTTTAGCCCCTTTCATTGGAGGGAGGCCCGAAGAAGCTAGACTGATTTGTAAACCTCAAAAGTGTCTTTTCAAGGTGAAGGCAAACTGAGACTCAGGATTTTTGGAAAAACTTTGAACAAAACGCATTTGCCACACTTGGTTAAGACACATCATTTATCTATTGATTTTCATCAGATCTGTTAACATTAGGTATAAGGTTCAGTGGACATTGTGGATGGTATATAGCAGTATGATTTTAGTAATATATCATGAGGTGCTTTTTTTTTAATTGGATTTAGCAGCTAAAATTGGGTTACCTAATGGGATATAGCTGGAATAATCACCTTTTTGTTAAACATATCTGAGGTAATAAATGTTAGTGTATGAAGACATTGAGTTTTCTTTTATTGGGCCTTCTTGGTTATTTTAATCTCGGATCTGAGAATTCTCATTTTCTCTAGGTAAGTTGTAACTGAAAAACTTAATTGTATTCCTCATCATGTCGGACCAACTCTGCTGCTTCTGGGATTTTTTTAGTACATCTGACAATTGGAAATTTGGACAATAGTATAGTTAAAAAGAGATGTACCAAGTAAAGTATTTATTTTTATTCTGATACATATTTTTGAATTCTTCTAAAATTCCTATTGAGTATCCTTGTTAAATTTAGTTGCATCTCAGGTTAAGAGTTATTGGAGGCTGGCGCCATGGCTCAATAGGCTAATCCTCCACCTGCAGCACAGGCACACCGAGTTCTAGTCCTGCTGGGAGTGCCAGATTCTGTCCCAGTTGCTCCTCTTCAAGTCCAGCAAACTGGCTGCAGCAGCCACTGGGGGGTAAACCAACAGAAAAAGGAAGACCTTTCTCTCTGTCTCTCTCACTATCCATTCTGCCTGTCAAAATAAAAAATAATTTTTATAAAAAGACTTATTGGAGTCACTGTAGTGATTATACCCATGTAACTTTGTTAATAAATGCAAATAGAACCTGGGAAAATTGATGTATATCTTATGCTATAGAGACTTAAGATTGAACATCTTTTTTTTATCTTTTTTAATTATATAATTTAAAAACAAATTTTTGATTTTTTTTTGACTTTACTAAGTCACAGCTCTGGCCCCATTAATATGTCTTAACAATGTTTTTTTCCTCTCAGACTTATCTCTATTGGTTCAGTTAACTGCATGTCTTTTCTTTAGATTCAGATTCTCTCAGCTGTCAAAGCTTATTCATCTTAATTCTGTTGTTCCTATTTCCCTCCCTTTTATTCTGTCCCTAGGCTAATTGAGGTCATGATTCTCCATTCCTTCTGTGTGGTGTCACAGTAGCCTTGAAGTGTTCTTTTTCTCTTCTGATTTCTAAAGAAAGAAATTATGTATTCACCCAGTTTAGATATTTTAATAATTCATTCCAAAACAAAGGTTAAATGTTCTTAATTTGACAAGAATTTTTAGGGCCAGCGGTGTGGCGTAGTGGGTAGAGCCACCACTTGCAGTGCTGGCATCTCATATGGATCCAGATCTCTGCTATAGCCTGGGAAAGCAGTAGAAGATGGCCCAAGTCCTGGGCCCCTGCACCCATGTGGGAGACCTGGAAGAAGCTCCTTGCTCCTGGCTTTGGATTGGCACAACTCTGGCCATTGCAGCCAACTGGGCAGTAAACCAGTGAATGGAAGACCCCTCTCTCTTCTCTGCCTCTCTCTGTGTAACTCTGACTTTCAAATAAATAAATAAATCTTTAAAAAAAGAAGTTTTTCTAATTTTAGATTTGTTCTACTTCATTGTCACTTCAGGGTGTGTGTAAAGAGTGTATATCCAGTTTTTCTATTTTAGATTTTTGGGATTTTGTATTAGCTCTGCTGTCTATTAATTTTTCTTGAGCATTGGTGATATCTTCTCCTTAGTTGTATTAAGAGAGAGAGAGCAATAGCCCTCATGTCTTTTTAGGTAAGTAAGACATATTAAAAACAGAGCATTCAGTATACATTCATAGTAGTTTGACTTGTTCAATTGATTTTCCTGAACTCCCTTGGATATTTGGTCTCTGCTGTACAATTTTCTATACTGATTAATTCTTTGATATTTCCAAATCCAGAAAATGAATGATTCAACAGCTGTGTTCCTGTATTTGCTAGGACTCAGGGTAAGAAGCAAAGTGGAGGTGTTCAGGAATCTACAGGTACATGCTACATAGCAAAGCACATCATTTCCTATACAAAGTGACTGGGAAATCCAGAATCTTTTGCACACTATATTGGATCCTGAACTATTACTGGACTATTCAGTAAGATTTTAATGTATTTATTTTCTGTGTGTGTGTTTGTATTTCTAAATAAACTCTGCTGGGCTACTTAACATTAACATGTATTGCAGAATTCTTTCATCAGCTTTTACTTTTAAAAAGTTTCTCTTTCAGTTTTATGGGAGAGGGTAGAAGTTTTCTGCTATGTAACTGAAAATTCATTCATTCATTAAACTTAAAAATATTTGTTGGAAATGAGTGGAATACTATTAATTCTTGTGTGATTTTCATGAAACTAAATACATTCTCTATTTTGTTTTGCTTAAAATTTCTGCATGTGTGGACTTCTTTTTTCCTTCTTGCCCCAAATCCCTTTGTGTATTGGGATGGCAAATGGGTTTTACACTGGAGGAAACATGTTATTTTGGCAAAGAAGTACTTAGCCTTCCTGCTTCAAGTATTCAAATATTACATTAGAAATCAGTAAACTTGTTTACTGTACAAATGTCTTTTATACAATTTTGTAATATTCTGGGATATGAGAGGGAGCAGGAAATAGGAGGGTTATGGGTGGGAGGGAAGTTATGGGGTAGGGGAACCTACTGTAATCCAAAAGCTGTACTTTGGAAATTTATATTTATTAAACAATTTTATAATATTCATCTTCCTTTTTATTTTGTCCTTTTTTTTAAAAAAGATTCATTTATTTTCCTTGAAAGTCAGTGTTACACACACAGAGAAGGAGAGAGAGAGAGAGAGCAGTCTTCCAACCACTAGTTCACTCCCCATTTGGCCACAATGGCTGGAGCTGTGCCAATCCATAGCCAGGAGCTAGCAGCATCTTTTGGGTCTCCTATGCAGGTGCAGGAGCCCAAGGGCCTGGGCCATCCTCTACTGCTGGATAGTAAGTCTTACTTGCATAAAAAGATGGATAGTAATTTGAGTAGCCAGGACTTGAACTGGCACCCATGTGGGATGTCAGCACTGCAAGCCACAGCTTTACTTGCTACACCACAGCATTGGATCCTTTATTCTTATGACTATTGCTACACTATTGGAATTTATAATTGATAATGCTGAACAATTGAAACTGTCTTATTTACAATTGTAGGACTGGATATGGCAATTTTACTTGAAGTACAGTATGTAGCCTGCTTATTGTATGATTTTTGGAAAAGCATGTATTTATATATAACAGCAGATCTGTTAATCATTTAAAAGTGAATTATCATGATTACCCAGATGTAAAGAATGCAATATGTGCTAATGAGTTAGCAGTCACAGACATTTAGAATTAGAGGGATTTTGGAACCTTTTCAATACTGCAGTTTTTATGAAAAACTAATAATTTTTTTATTTGACAGGTAGAGTTATAGACAGTGAGAAAGACAGAAAGGTCTTCCTTCCGTTGGTTCACTCCCCAAATGGCTGCCACAGTTGGAGCTGTGCCCATCCAAAGCCAGGAGTCAGGTGCTTTCTCCTGGTCTCCCATCTGGGTGCAGGGCCCAAGCACTTGGGCCATCCTCCACTGCCTTCCCGGGCCATAGCAGAAAGCTGGACTGAAAGAGGAGCAACCAGGACTAGAACCCTTTGCCCATATGGGATACCCGCACTACAGGCGGAGAATTAACCAAGTGAGCCATGGTGCTGGCCTCCGATAAATTTACTTTTAACAAAATATCAAAATATCTTATTCAGTATAAAGTTAGTAGTGAAAAAGAGACTACCTTGTTGAACACAGAAATTTGAGATTATATTTCTTGGTATTAATTTGCATCTTAAGGCTTATTGCCTAGTTTATTTCAACATTTCAATCTAATATTACTAATAATATCTTGTACTTAGTGTTCACTGTGTGCCAGACAATATTCTTTTGATTTTTTAAAGGATTTATTTATTTATTTGGAAGTCAGAGTTACACAGATAGTGAACAAGAGGAAGAGAGAGAGAGAGGTCCTCCATCTGCTGGTTCACTCCCCAGATGGCCTAAAAGGTCAGAGATATGCCAATCTGAAGCCAGGAGCCAGGATCTCTTCAGGGTCTCCCATGCAGATTCAGGGGCCCAAGGACTTGGGCCAACTTCCTACTGCTCTCCCAGGCTATAGCAGACAGCTGGATGGAAAGTGGAGCAGCTGGGACTTGAACCAGCCTCCATATGGGATGCCCCCACTGCATGCAGTGGCTTTACTGGCTACACCACAGCACTGGCCTCAAGACAATGCTCTAAAATGATGCATTAATTATTCCCAAATATTGAAAAGTGGCATGGTACACATTTGAATGTGTTGTTTTGTACTAGTTGTAGAAAGAGTTTAAAATATATTTAGATTTAAAAATGTAAGCTTTGATCTAAAGGTTTACTTTCCCCTAAGGTGCCTGTTCGGAAACTGAGAGATCGTTGAAGTCTCAAGATAGAGTACAACTGATCTTATCCAAGCCTTCTTTATCACATGAGGATGCTAAATGCCAAGGCCCAGAGAAGTAAAGTGAATTGTTCAAGGTCACATAGGTAAGTTGTAGCAGGGATAATTCTGTATTAGCATTAGGTATCCTAATACATAGGCCACTGTTCTGTCAATTTCATACTCCTTCTGGAGTTAAAGATTCTAAGTTGTGGAAAATTAAGTTTGGAAATTTAGTGGTTGCTATGTTGTTATGGTGAGAAATTTCTGTGTATAGCTATGAGTTGCTTAAATTTTATTCAATATATTTTTCTAGTATGTTTGCTATTTATTTGAAATGTATAACAAATAGCTTCATCTATTTGCCAAAAGAATTTTTTAAAGATTTATTTATATTATTTGAAAATCAGAATTACACAGAGAGAGAAGGAGAGGCAGAGAGAGTGGTCTTCCATTCACTGGTTCACTCCACAGTTGGCCTCCATGGCTGGAGCTGTGCCGACTGGAAGGCAGGAGCCAGGAGCCTCTTCCTGGTCTCCTATGCAGGTGCAGGGGCCCAAGGATTTGGACCATTTTATAGTGCTTTCCCAGGCCGTAGCAGAGAGCTGGATAGGAAGTGGAGCAGCCAGGTCTTGAACTGATGCCCCTATGGAATACCAGCACTGCAGGTGGCAGCCTCACCCACTATGGCACAGTGCCAGCCCTTGCCAAAAGAATTTATAGAAGCTATTCCATATATACACTTCACAATTATTTAGTTACTTGACACGAACTATCCCTGCATATTTGAAAATTTTGAATGGTATCACTTGGGTTTTAAGAATGTTATATTTTAGGTCTCTTAATATTTTTAGTGATGATGTTTTAAAGGCCCTTTCTGTTTTATGAAAAATGATAAGGATTTTGTTTTACAATGGCCATAGTATTACCACTTAAAGCAATAGATTAAATAACACTTTTAAACAAAGTCATTTAATACTGAATTCTAAAACACTGGTATATTTTAAGTGAGAAGCCGGATTTCTTTCAGATATTCTAAATAAGAATGATAATCAAAATTGAAGACATCTACAGTTTTTAATCACTTCTTTTAAATATTAGTCATAATGGTCCAATTTAGAGTTTTAATTTTCATTAGCTTTTAAAAGATTCAGCACGGTTTATAGAAAAAATTAAGAGAACATAATTATATACTCAACCTCCCTCCCTTCTTTTTCCTTCTTTGTCATTTTTTTTTAGCTTATGATATGACATTTTCCATTTACATTACATTAAAAAAGGGTGTTGAATCAAGGGACAAGTTTAACAGGCAAAAAGCAGAAAGATCGTAATTTAGAGGAAATACAGACAATGGCTCTAAACAATATTTGAATATCACATCTAAACAATATTTGAAGAAATTGATAAAATAAATATTTTAATTTCTCCTACTAAAATGCTCAGAGAAAGTCTTTCATTATTTATCAAATATTAGTGCAAATATATGGATTTAAATGATCCCAAAAAGTGATAATTTTTGTGTAATAAAGTCCAATTATTGTCAAGGCTTTTTGACAGTCTCACAGAAAACTTGTGTTTGTGAATGGGAAGAATAGTATCAAAATGTCCATACTACCAAAAGCAATTTGCAAATTCAATGCAATTCCAATCAACATACCAACGATGTTCTCAGAGCTAGAAAAAATGATGCTAAAATTCATATAGAAACATGAGAGATGCTTAACATCTAAAGAAATATTATAAAAGAAAAAAAAAGCTGGAGACATCACACCATATTTTAAGACATATTACAGGGGTCAGCACTATGACAAAGCAGGTAAAGTCACCGTCTGCAGTGCCGGCATCTCATATGGGTGCCAGTATGTTTCCCAGCTGCTCCACTTCTTATACACCTCTCTGTTATAGCCTGAGAAAAAAGTAGAAAATGGCCAAAGTCTTTGGGCCCCTGCACCTGCATAGAGACCTGGAAGAAGCTCCTGACACTTGGATTCAGATCAACAGAGCTCCGGCCATTGTGGCCATTTGGGGAGTAAACCAGTGGATGGAAGACCTCTCTCTCTCTCTGCCTCTACCTCTCTGTGACCCTGCCTTTCAAATAAATAAATAAACTGCAAAAAAAAAAAAAAACACAAAAAGAAGAAGTGTTAGCACTGATATAATAACAGACACATAGTTCAATGGAAAAAACTAGGTAGCATAGAAATAAACCCAAATTTCTACCAGCAACTCATATTTAACAAAGGAACTAAAATGAACTGGAGAAAGAAGAATCTCTTTCACAAGTGGTGCAGAGGAACTTGATGATCCAAATGTAGAAGCCTGAAAATAAACTCCAACATCACTTACACTATGTGAAAGTGAACTCACAGTGAATGAAAAATCTAATCATAAGACCCAAACCCAAGTAAACATAGGGAAACTCTAAATATTGTCAACACACAATAGCTTTTCGGTAAGATTCCAATAGCAATAGTCACAAAAATAAAAACAGAGACATCTGAGTATATCCAACTAAGATACTTCTTCACAACAAAGTAAACATCAAAGTGTAGATACAATGAACAGATGGCAGGAAAAATTAAAACTCTGAATGTTTACAGATTTCCAGAACATTTACATGAATTGGAAAAACTCCAAAAAATACAGTGAAGAAACAGGCAAGGATCTGAATAGACATTTCTCAGAAGAAATGTAAATGGTCAAAACATGTGAATATGCCCGATGTCACTAGCCATTATGTAAATATAAATCAGAACACCATATCAGTCTCCAACACCTGTGGGAGAATACAACACTCAGGTGTTTGTGTGTGCAGCAAGTGGGTTTAGAGGACCCTGTTCACCTCTGGAGAGCAGAGTCTACGGGGAGACAAAGAAACCTTACTGCTTTCCTAATGGGCTTATTAAGTTCTTGACCAGTGCCTGTTAGTCTTGCCACAAACTTTCTAGTCTCACTACTTTCCTTCTTCTTCCTCTTCTCTGTGACTTGTAAAATAGTATACATTCTGTATGCTGTGGATACTTTAGATTTATTTTATTCCTTCGGTCTCCTATGAAGTTCCTCCACAAAAACACAGCCCTCAAAATATTCATTCATTTATGCAGTCTGCAGATTTCATGAGCTACTAAATTCCAAATAGTATATTAAAGGCAAGATCTAGGCCTAAGAGAAAAGTGGTCTGAATTCTGTGCCTAGAAGAGGATTTGGGACATAGTAGAATTTCGGTGAAGTGCTATGTGAATGACATGCACTCAGTAAATGAGTAATCTAAAGCATACACTGCATTCAAGCAACACAGCAGCCCTACTCACCTCAGGTAGAGCAATTGAGAGGAATAATGTGAACAAAAATAAGACATCAATAAGTTGAATAATAACAGAGAAAAAACAAAATGAGATAGATGCCAACATTACTGACCTATTTTTGAGGAATTAAATTGATAGAGGGGCTGGCATTGTGGCTAAGTGGGGTAAGCTGCAATCTGTGAGGCCAGCATATCATGTGAGTTCCACTTTGAGCTTAGGAATCTCCACTTCCAATTTAGCTCACTGCTAAACACCTGGGAAACCAGCAGAAGATGGACGAAGGACTTGGGTCCTTGCCACTGATGTGGGAGACTTGGATGAAGCTCCTGACTTCAGCATGCCCCAGGCTCAACTGTTGAAACTCTCTGGGGTGTGAGCCAGCAGATGAAAGCTATCTCTGTCTTTCCCCCTCTCTCTAAATCCACTTTTCAAATAAACAAAGATTTAATAAACAAATTAACTGATTTCAAAATACACAAAAACATGAACAATACTATATCATCTTGATGCCAAACTGATAAAAAATAACAAATGCTAGAGAGCACATGGGAAAAGAAAACCGTCATATATGGTGGGTGAAAACACGTTAGTACAGATGTTATGCAGAACAGTATGGCCATTCCTTAAAAAGGATAAAAATTGGGCCGGCGCTGTTGTGCAGCGCCTGAGGGGCCAGCATCCCATTTGGGTGCCAGTTCTAGTTCCAGCTGCTCTTCTTCCAATACAGCTCTCTGCTATCTCCTGGGATAGCAGTAGAAGATGGCCCAAGTCCTTGGGCCCATGCACCCATGTGGGAGACCCAGAGGAAGCTCCTGTCTCCAGGTTTCAGAATGGCATAACTCTGGCCTTTGTAGTCATCTGTAGAGCGAACCAGCTAATGGAGGACCTCTCTGTGTCCCTATCTCTATTGTAACTCTTTCAAATAAATAACAAAAATTTAAAATAAGATAAAAATTGACCTACCATTTGAGAGTTATCTTGCTCTTGGCTATATATAATAAGGAACTTTTATTAGCAGGAAAGGAGAAGAGCATATCAAAGATACAGCAATTTTCCAATAACACAGCCACTATAACACAGTTCACTGCAGCCAGGATTTGAAACCAATCTAGCTGTCCATCAATGAAAAAAATGGACAGGGGAACTTCATTTAGATACAAAAAAGAACAAAATATTATTAAATTAATTGAAATAAGCCAGAAGCAGGAACACAAATGTCACCTGGTCCTTGTCACATGTGGAAGTGAAAGAAAATAATGGATCTGAACACAGAACTGTGATTACTAGAGGCTGAGAAAGGAAGCAGCTAGGGATAGAGGGGGATTGGATAATAGGTAACAAAATACAAAGAGGCAGAAAGAACTTCTGGTGCCCCATAATATAATGAGATGACTACATTCAACCATATTAGGTTCTGTGTAAAGAACTGAAAGAGAGGAGCTGGTAGTCTCAAATCATGGAGAAGAATTAGAAACTGTAGTTGCTTGGGGGCCAGCATTATGGCACAGTGGGCTAACGCCCTGGCCTGAAGCACCAGCATCCCCTGTGGGTACCAGTTCTAGTCCTGGCTGCTCCTCTTCTGATCCAACTCTCTGCTATGGCCTGGGAAAGCAGTAGAAGATGGCCCAAGTCCTTGGGTCCCTGCACCCAAGTGGGAGATCTGGAAGAAGCTCCTGGTTCCTGGCATCAGATTGGCAGAGCTCCGGCCATTGCGGCCACCTGGGGAGTGAACCAGCAGAGGAAGACCTCTCTCTCTCTCTGCTGCTACTTCTCTCTGTAACTCTGTCTTTCAAATAAATAACTCTTTAAAAACTTAATAAAACTGTAGTTGCTTAGCTTGATCACTTTTTACTGCATAAATGTGTGCAAATATTGCACTACACCCTGTAATAATGCATGACTAGGACACATTCATCACAAATTATTTCAATGAAATTTTAAAAATTAGAAGCATTTCTTTATATTAACAATGAACTATTTGAAAATGAAATTAGAGAAACATTTCCATGCATAGCAGCATAAGAACCAGGAACCAATGTCTTCAATGTTATCAGTGATGAATCAGATTCACAGACCCCAGCACTCAGTTTTTGCCATAGACCTTACCATGGCAATTGTGGGCATATAGTAGTAAATCAATGGACAGGAATCCTTTGTCTCTATATCTGTTAAATAAATAAACAAGGAATTCATCAAAGAAAAAGAGATATCAATTTGGATGCCAGGTCACAAAAACACATGCACTTGAGCTATCCTCCAGTTTGTGATGCCAACAAATCTTTCAGACATGTTACATTTTCAGAGACTTTTCTGTAATCTTGCTAAGCTATCTGGAAATCTGCCTTATAGCAAAGCGATTCCCAATTCCATTACACTCATGATTTTTCTTTTGTGTGAGTTATTAGTTTACCATCTAGAGATAATTTATGGTACAAAACTTTTCTATGCATGCATGTTTTCTCATTTGTGAGTCTATTCATGGGAATTGAAGACTGATTTATAGCAGAAATACATTTTCCAAATTCATTGCATAGACTTTTGTTCCTTATGAATTCTCTGAAGTCTGTTGATGTCTAATTTCTGGCTAAAGGTTTTATCGTATTTACAGCATGCAAAGAGTACCACCTTTTGTGAATTCTGTATCTATACAAGCCTGAAACAAAGAAAATGTTTTTATACAATCAGTATACTCCTAAGAAACCACCTGTGTCAATTCTCTGATGTACCATTGACTTCTGACAAACAACCTTTTCACACTAATAATATTTATAAGCTTTCTCCTTTACATGAGTCTCTGTTGGATAGGATGTGATTTCCAGCAAAAGGTTTTGTCACAATACTTACATGAATTTTGGAGAAAAGCTCTTCCACATTCATTATATTGTTAAGGTCTCTCCCTTGTTCAAATTCCATGATGGATTATGAGGCATTACCTATGTGAAATGACTTTCTCACATTTATTTCATTCATTAGATATATATGTTGTGCATTCTGATATAAGGAGAGATTTGGGCAGAGCTTTCCAACACTCATTACACCCATAAGGTTTCTCTCCCACGTGAATTCCCTGTTGTCGTATGAGGTATGGCTTCTAATTAAAGGGATTTTACTTTCAAAGGAGTTTTTCCCTATATGAATTTGATGATGTACAATGAGGGCTGAATTATGGTAAAAGGCTCTGAGTCATTACATTCATAAAATTGCTCCCCATGAGAATTCTTTTATGTTTGATGAGGTCTGATTTGCACCACAAAGGCTTATTCACATGTATTACATTCATGCATTTCTCCCCTTGGTGAATTCTCTAATATTTCATGAGATATAACTTGCACAAAAAGGTCATGTAGAAAATTCCCTGTGTGGATTCTCTGATATCTTATGAGTTATGAAGTACAGCAAAGAGGCTTTCCACCATCCTTCCATCCATAAAACCTACCTAAATTGAGCAACAAAGATATAGAAAACGTAAACACACACATAACCGGATGGAAATGATATCAGTAATAAAGACCCTCGCCGCCAAGAAAACCCCAGAACTGGATGGCTTCACTGCTGAATTCTAACAGACATTTAAAGCACTAACTGCAATTCTTCTCAAGTTATTCAAAACAATTGAGAGAGAGGCGATTCTCCCAAATTCTTTCTATGAAGCCAGCATCACCTTCATTCCTAAACCTGAAAAAAGTGCAACAAAGAAAGCAATTATAGACCAACTTCCCTGATGAACATACATGCAAAGATCTGCAACAGAATTCTGGCCAATTGAATCCAACAATGCATCAGAAAGATCATCCACCCAGACCAAGTGGGATTTATCCTTGGTATGCAAGGATGGGACCAAAGGCATTTCCACAGTCATTTCCTTTATAAGCTTTCTCCATGGTGTGAAGGCTCTGATACTTTCTGAGGTTTGACTTCTCAGCAAAGGTTTTTCCACAGTCATTGCACTCATAAGGTTTCCCCCAGTACAAATTGTCTGATGCTTTGTGAGCTTTGACTTCTCAGCAAAGGCATTTCCACAATGATTGCATTCATAAGGTTTCTCCCCTGTATGACTTCTCTGATGCATTTTGAGTTGTGATTTCTGGCCAAAGCTTTTTCCGCAGGCATTGCATTCATAATGCTTGTCTTCTGTGTGAATTCTCTGATGCTTTCTGAGGTTTGAATTCTGGCCTAAGGTTTTTCCACAGTCATTGCATTCATAAGCTTTCTCCCCTGTGTGAATTCTCTGATGCTTTCTGAGGTTTGCCTTCTGGCCAAAGGCTTTTCCACAGTCATTGCATTCATAAGGCATATCCCCTGTGTGAATTATCTGATGATTTATGAGGTGTGGCTTCTGGCCAAAGAGTTTTACATAGTCATTGCACTCATAAACGCTTATCCCCTGTGTGACTTCTCTGATGATTTATGAGGTTTGACTTCTGGCCCAAGGTTTTTCCACAGTCATTGCATTCATAAGGTTTCTCCCCTGTGTGACTTCTCTGATGATTTGTGAGTGTTGATTTCTGGCCAAAAGCTTTTCCACAATGATTACACTCATAAGGTTTCTCCCCTGTGTGAATTCTCTGATGATTTAGGAGGTTTGCCTTCTGGCCAAAGGATTTTCCACAGTCATTACATTCATAAGGTTTCTCACCTGTGTGAATTCTCTGATGATTTATGAGATGTTTCTTCTGGCCAAAGAACTTCCCACAGTCATTACATTTATAAGATTTCAACCCTGTGTGAATTCTCTGATGTCTAATGAGATCTGACTTCTGGTGAGTGGTTTCTCCACAATCATTACACACATGAGGGTTTTCCACTTATATGAGTGCTGTGATGGAGGGTATGGCAGAATTTAATACTGAATGACTTCCCACAAGGTTTACATGCATAGGATTTCTTCCCTATATTTGGTCTATGATTCAGTCTAACATGTGATTGGTAAATAACAGGTTCCACAGGCCCAATATACTTATAAACATTCTCTCTTTTGGGACTTTGTTGATGTATACTGAGGTTAGAATTCTTATGGAAATCTTGTACTATTTGAGTTGTCTTGCCAATAGTGGCAATTGACTTATTACAGGTTTCTACCATAAAAAGCTTCTCAGATTCACAGAATATATTCTTGCTTTTGAAGACTTTCCCTTGTCCAATTTGTTCAAGTGCCTGCTCCATGGTCTGAATATTGTGCTGTTGATTAAGAGGTTCACAGAACTGGAGAGTGTTCCCAGGTACCTTAGTAGCACAAAATTTCTCTCCAGCTTGCAGTTGATCAGGCCCACAATGGGGACACATATTGTGACATATACTGCATTCTTCAGGTTTTATTCCTGAATAGTTTCTCTTTTTGATACTCAGTTTTGGAATATGGCTTATACTTAAATTAAGTGTTTTTCTGAATTCATATTAGTCATAACATCCTGATTCAGATTTTTCTCCAGACTGTTCTGGTTGGTCTTAATCAGTTCATCCAGTTTCATGGCAACTGAAGTGAGGAAAAAAATGATGTCACTACATCAAATATAATTGTTTCTTCTAGCATACTCGTGTAAAAGGAATGAAGTTACTTGTATTTAAGAGGGATAAGATGTTAGGAAAAGTTCTGCATTTGTGCCTCCTCACACAGGGCACCAAAATGTTAGGAAAAGAGTTGTAGAATAGAGGAGAAAGTGTATGAATTTACAGCCAGACAGAATTTATTCAGAGAAAATTAATCCACAGAGGTGGGTGACCAACTGCCTGTCTGTACAAGATGGAGCATGAAGGCCCCAATTCCCAGGGGCCAGACCTTTTTGAGGAGGGCTAAGGCTGGGCATGAGGGTAGGGGGCAGCAGTGGAGGGGAATTCCAGGAACTGGGTGGGGGCCTTAGGAACCTGGAAAATAATGCAGGGTGGGGTATGAAGGCAATAGGCTGTGAGACCCAATTGAGTTTCAAGGGCAAGGAATACATTCCAAAGTTTATCTACTTTGGGCAATGAGGGAGAATGGCTCAGGCTTATATCCTCATTCCATCATAAGATTTTCAAAAAATGATTAGAAGATACATATTTATGAATATACAGGTTTTCTCCATTATACATTAATATATTAAATTGTATCCATAGATTTTCCAATGTTCATCCATGATCCTGTTTACTACCAGAATTTTTTCCAAGTATGATTGAATGGTTTTTGTGGTAAGATGTCTTAAGTCACTGCTTGGGATGCCTGTATCTCAAAACAGTGCCAGTTTAACCCGAGGCTACTCTGCTTCCAATACAGCTCTGAGATAATAGATACTGGAAAGCAGCAGATAATGGTTCATGTGCTTGGGACCCTGTGATAGAGATGAGTAGGTGAAATTCCAGGCTTCTGGCTTCAGATTAGTCATAACTGTTGATAGTATTTGGGGAGAGAGTTAATAGAAAATCTATTCCTCACTGTTTCTCTCTCACTTTCTACTTTCACAAAAATGAATAAGGCTTCACAGAATGGACTAATATTTGATAAATATATTCACCTGTAATCTAGAAACCAATTTTTCCCTGCCACTTCTTCAGTTCATTTTTTAATGTATTTTTATTTCTTTATTTGTGAGAGTTAGACTGTGAGAGACAGAGACAAAGATCTTCCTTCCATTGGCTCACCCCTCAAATGGCAAATACATTTGGATCTATGCCAATCCAAATCCAGGAGCCAGGTGCTTCCTCCTTATCTCCATTGTAGGTGCAGGGGCCCAAGCATTTGGGCCATCCTCCACTGCCCTCCCGGGCCACAGCAGAGAGCTGGACTGGAAGAGGAGCAACCAGGACTAGAACCCGGGGCCCATATGGGATGCTGGTGCTGCAGGGGGAGGATTAACCATGTGAGCCACGGCGCCAGCCCCTTTTTCAATTCATTTTTAAAAAATTGTGGGTTTTGTACTTCTGTGCTATTTCAACCATAAATATGGGGAAGTTTTACTAGATCATTTCCTTGAAGGTAAAGAGTGAAATATGTCTATACTCTAAGCAGGATCACATTCATGGGACAAGATTTGAATATGTGGTTGTCTTGTGTTCTGTCTTCCCAGGCAAACAGCATTTGTGGGATTTTTCTAATGAAAATCTCTGTTTTATCTGCACTATTATAGTTTCCCCATATTTCTAAGGAAACCTGACATCCTAATCTTCTTAGAACTACAACAGTTACAGAAAGTTCCAATATACCACCTTGGCTATACATTCCCACCAGTTGAAATAATTTATTCCTGCAACCCAGAGTCTGCTCAATTATTGAAAATTGATTTCTAACTCATTGTGAAGACGTCAGCCCTGGTTACCTCCTCTTGTTTCTTTCTATAAACACTCCTCTATGATAATTTGAGTTTCTGGAGGTTTGTTGATTTTCACAGAAAACTTCATTTCCTTTGCCTTTACCAGAGATACTGATCTCCATAGATACTGTAGAATGTCTGTGTCTGAATCACAGGACCAGCTGTCTTCAGGAGTAAGACTTGGGAAAAACTCGTGGAAAGAACACCAGTCAATATCTGTTGCACTGCTTCTGCTTTGGCCTCCCTGCCCGTTATGTACACACTGATATGGAAGGCTCTGATGTAGGCATTCTTCCCCCATCCATGGCTCTGCTCCTTGCTCCAACTTGAAGATCAAGTCAGGTTTGGTCCTGCAGTGCCCTACTAATGGAAACAATATAGACTTTGTGAAATCACTATCTTGGGTTAATGAAAGGAGTACAGCTTGGTCCAGGAGCTATGCAACAAATGTTCCAATGTGAAATCCTTCCCAGGTGGTAGATATTCAGATTCTTCATGGACTCAAATTCTATACCTGTCCCTCATTCAACTTTATGAATAGTGCTCACTTAGTTGTCAAATAGCAAGAAAATGTTACCATTGGGCATGCGATGAGTGTCACTCACCCAGGGAGAACAGGCTGCTGTAGGTCTCCAGCATCACATCCCTGTGCAGGATTTTCTGAGCTTGGTTCATGTTCTGCCATTCCTCCCAGGTAAAGTACACAGCCAGGTCTTCAAATGCTATCATCCCCTGTGACAGAACACTCCTGGTCAACATGTCAACTCTGTCACCTAACAAACAATGGCAGTTGTATATCTTCTACATGGGTATGGATGAAGAAGCAAGAATGCCATTTCATTTCAGATTTGTGAGCATTTGGGCAGCCACACAGAAACATTCAACAGGGGATCAAACCTATGGTATAAAGGCTGTGAAAATTGCCCAAGCTGGAGGGAAACAGGAATTTCTGTTCACAAAGGCCAGACTATGTCAAGGGCAATTGCACAGTAGGCTGAAAGGGGGACAAGAGTCACTCTGGAATGAGCAATGTTCTGAAGAATGTAGAAGTATTCAGGGAAAAAGACAAGAAACCATCAGGGAAGTTATGAAGGGATTGAACAGTGAAGAATTTCCAGAAAAAAACACTATACACAGTCAATGCAATTATGGCAGAGAAAAAATTTTTTAAAAGAGACAGTAGGCATTTAACTTAGTGTTTATGATGCCAGCTCAGATACTCTCTCTCTGCATCAAATTTCCAAAGTTGGATTTCAGTGCCAGCTCCAGTTTCCAGCTCCCAGCTAATGCAGACCAGGGGAAGCAATGGTGATGCCAACCAAGAGGGAGGCCTAGATTCCATTCCTGACTCTTGGCTTCAGTTGTGCCCCACCTCTGCTTGATATTTTTATTTAGGCAGTGAAGAAGTGCATGGGAGCTTTCTAGCTTTCTCTCACTCCATCAATTTCTTTCTCTATCAGGCTCATAAATATTTTAAGTAAGGGAGGAGATTCAAGAAAGAATAGAAAGTAGCTTTTGCTTTTTCTATAATTATTCTACTCATAAACATTTAAAGAACTGAAATAACATGATAACAAATTAAAGTAAAAGCTATGGAGTTATTTACCCAAGAACAGAACCTGAGAAATTCTGTACTGTAATCTGCATTTGTGACTGAGGGAAATACAGAGAGCTTTGTTTGAGAACCTGCAGTAGGCACCAGCATTGTGGTACAGCAGGTAAGTCTCCACCTGCAATTCAGGCATCCCATGTGGACAGACAATTTGAGTCCTTAGTGCTCCACTTCCAATTGAGTTCCCTGCTAAAGTGGCTGAAAGAGCAGTGAAAGATGGCCTGAGTATTTGGGCCAATTCCACAAATATGGGAGACCCAGATAGAGTTCCAGACTCCTGGCTTTGGCCTGGCCAACCATTGTGGCCATTTGTTGAATGAACCAGCAGATGGAAGATATCTCTTTCTCACTACCCATCTCTCCCTATCTCTATTACTCTGCCTTTCAAATAAGTTAATAAATAAACCTTGGGGCTGGCACTGTGGCACAGTGGGTTAATGCCCTGGCCTAAAGCACCAGCATCCCATATGGGCACCGTTTCAAGACCCAGCTGCTCTAATTTTGATCCAGCTCTCTGCTATGACCTGGGAAAGCAGTAGAAGAAGGCCCACGGATTTGGCCCTTTGTAGCTGTGTGGGAGACCCAGAAAAACCTCCTGGCTTTAGATGGGTGCAGACCGGCCAGTGCAGCCAATTGGAGAGTGAAATGTTGAATGAAAGATCTCTCCTCTGTCTCTTTCTCTCTGCCTCTCCTCTCTCTGTGTAACTCTTTTAAATAAATAAATAAATTGTTAAATACAATCTTAAAACCTGAAAGAACATGCAGTAGATTATTTTCCCCACTGTGTTCTTACTCTAGCTGGGAATCAAGTTCATCTCCTCAAACTATTAAGGACTGCATTACTCTAACAATTAAAAAAATAAATGCAGCCAGCTCCGTGGCTCACTAGGCTAATCCTCCGCCTTGTGGCGCTGGCACACTTCATTCTAGTCCCAGTCGGGTTGCCAGATTCTGTCCCAGTTGCCCCTCTTCCAGGCCAGCTCTCTGCTGTGACCAGGGAGTGCAGTGGAGGATGGCCCAAGTCCTTGGGCCCTGCACCCCATGGGAGACCAGGAGAAGTACCTGGTTCCTGCCATCAGATCAGCACAGTGGGCCGGCTGCAGTGCACCAGCCATGGTGGCCATTGGAAGGTGAACCAACGGCAAAGGAAGACCTTTCTCTCTGTCTCTCTCTCTCTCACTGTCCACTCTGCCTGTCAAAAAAAATAATAAATGTCACTGATTTGTGGTTTAGCCCTAGGTAAGTAATTCTCTTGCAGAATGCTAAGTGTTTATTTCCAGGGTGGAACTAAAACACTGCCCACTACATCATCTGTATAACACTAAAGAATGTGTTGGACATTATGACCCCAAAATTTAGAATATTGTCCTTGACTTCAATTGAAATCATATAACAAATATATATTTTGCTATGGCAACAGAAAATGAGAGATGACATTGCCTTTTCTTGGATAAATGCAATGATTGATAGTCATGACAAATTCATCATACATCTTGTTTCTATATATTCCCTGAGAATAAAATTTACCTTCCTACATCCATTTTCATTAATAAATTATTATAAATCTAAAAACAAAACAGACAGAAAGCTGGGAATAATTAAGAAAACCACTTACAGGGGCCAGTGCTATCGCACAGTGGGTTAAAGCCCCAGTCCGCAGAACCACCACCAGATATTAATTCCCACCAAATCAGGTGTGAGTGCGATTTTCAGGTGAATTCAATCAGAATTCCACAGCCATTCAGCTGGGAGGGGTGGATGAATCCAGAAACAGCCAGTATACATGGGACTAAATCAAGCCTAATATCACAAAGGACTCTTGCATTTCTTTGGCTTTTTTCACATTTGTCTTATTTATCATGATTTGTAATGAATTTTCTGATGTGAGCTTTAGTTTTCAGACTGGAATATGGAGCCCAGGGCACGGGAGGAATGGTCTTTTTCATTCAGGGCACAGATGTTGGCTTGCTCCAATTCTGGCTTGCTGTCATTGTTTTGGGTGCCTCAGCCAATTTTTGGTTTTGAGCAGCAATTTTCTAAATGTTTTCTTGGTCTGAGTTTCTTTTGCCTTCTTCCATCCCAAATTTTGTATTCTGACGCAGTACAAACAAGAAGTTAGACAGAGGATCCATTATGAAATAAAAAAAAAAAAACACAATAAATTGGCTTTTCAGGCTTAGAAATCTACAGGCAGGATTACTAAGATGAATTTTTGTGTTTTGGAAAATGAAATGGAACCAATTTGCTGTGGGGACAGATATTAATTCCCTCCAAATCGAGTTTGACTGTGATTTTCAGGAATATTCAATCAGAATTCCACAGCAAGTCAGCTGGGAGGGGTGGATGTATCCAGAAACAGCCGGTTTCCTTGTGACTAAATCAAGCCCAATATCACTAAGGACTCTTGCATTTCTTTGGCTTTTTTCACAGTTTTCTTATTTATCATGGTTTGTAATGAATTTTCTGATGTTAGCTTTGGTTTGGAGGCTGGAATAAGGAGTTCAGGGTACAGCAGGAATCGTCTTTTTGAATCAGGGCATAGCTGTTGGCTTGCTCCAATTCTGGCTTTCTGTCACTGTTTTGTGTGCCTCTGCTAATTTTGGTACTTAAGCAGCAATTTTCTAAATGTTTTCTGGGTCTGAGTTGGTTTTGCCTTCTTCCTCCCAAAATTTTGTATTCTGATGCAATACAAACAAGAGTTCAGACAGAGTAGCTATTATGAAATAAAAAAAAAAAATTGGTGTTTCATGCTTAGAAATTTACAGGCAACGCAACCAACATGAGTTTTTGTGGTTTGGAAAAAGAAATGGAACCCTTTTACTTAGGGGACAGATATTAATTCCCTCCAAATCGAGTGGGAGTGGGATTTTCAGGTGAATTCAATCAGAATTCCACAGCCAGTCAGCTGGGAGGGGTGGATGAATCCAGAAACAGCCAGTTTCCTTGTGACTAAATCAAGCTGCTGCTCCCTGTGGACTTGTCCTCCTCAGCCTCTGACTAGAGCACAGCCACCTCTCCAATGTTGACATCCTCTGACACATGTTTCACTCTTCTGTTCTCTCTAAACTGCAGACTCTTGGGCAACATATGTAACTCTAATGCATCAACTTGCATAGAAGCACACACCTGAGGACTCCAGAGTCTTGGATTTCAGGTTGTAATTAACTTTCCTTTTCAGAGGACTGGTGAAAAAACAAGTCTGGAAGCCAGGGTGTAGCCTTGTGGTTCAAATGCCTATGTCTCATATTGGAGTTTCTTGGTTTGATTCCTGGTTCCAGTACCTGCCTCCAAATTCCTGATAATGTAGACCCTGGGAGCTAGCAAGAAATGGCTCAGATGATTGGGTTCCCTACTCCTGGGACAGCCCTGGCCACTGGGGACATTTCAGCAGTGAACTAGAGGGTGAATACTACTTCTCTGTCTACTTGTTCATTTCTTTGCATCTCCAATTAAAAAACAAAAAAGTATGTTTGTATCATCCATTAAAATAACTTCCTCAATGGAAAAAAAGAGTTTCATTGTTAAATTGGGGAAAAATAATGCTTCTTGGTTGTGATATTAGAATAATGCATAACTGTACATCGGACATCCATTGTGGACAAGGAAGAGAAAGATGGAAGCAATAATTTTTATTTCTGGCTTTGGTACTTGTCATGTAACCTTGAAAAATTCATTTAAACTCATGGGGCCTGAGTGTCCTTAAAATTACAGGCTCATCTAGTTGAGGCAGGTGGTGTAAGGGGAGGTGGCAGGAAGCTGAGAGCTTTCCTTGTTTCTGTGCCAACAGAGCTAAGTGACATTAGCAAGTCATTTGACCCCTCTGGATCTTCCTCCCTTGTGAGATAAGATTGTCTTTATAGTTAAAGGATTTATTCTACACAGTCCTATCTTATGGTTAGGCTCACATGACTGTGAAGTGTTTTATAAACTGGCAGTGTAATAATCAAGTTGGCACTGAAGATGAAATGCTAAACAGCATAGAAATTCTAAAGCTTGTAGTTCTATGAGGAGCTACACAGAAACATTCAAGTTCAGGGGCATTTTTAAATTTAAAAACAGAATCATTGAATCACTGTTCAGAATCAGTATAGTTGCTAAAATTCTTATTTATAATCACTGAGATTGGCAGTGTAATTACTGATAGCATACTCCTAGTGTTCTATATTTTAGTTTATACAATACTTAGACTATATAAAATATAGGTAGCATGGGAAGTGCGATACACAGCAGTCTCGTAGAATGGCAGATGTCCTAAACAGCACTCTGGCCTCAGAATCAGCCCTTAAGGCCCTCAGATCTAGCTGAAGAGCCCATGAGAGTATTTTAGGTATGGAAAGCCACTCTGGCAAAAAAGAAAAAAAAGGACCTAAATAAAAGATCTCTGTGAGTGAGATCCCAGTAGAAAGAACGGGCCATCAAAGAAGGAGGTACCTTTCTCTGAAGGGAGGAGAGAACTTCCACTTTGACTATGACCTTGTCTAAATAAGATTGAAGTCAGTGAACTCAAGAGGCTTCCATAGCCTTGGCAACTCATGACTAGAGCCCAGGGAGATTTCTGATGCCATAAACAAGAGTGTCAGATTGTTCAGTCAACAACAGGAATCACTGTGTGCTTACTCCTTTTGTGGGATCTCTGTCCTTAATGTGTTTTCCAATGTGAAGTAATGCTATAACTAGTACTCAAACAGTATTTTACACTTTATGTTCTGTGTGCTGCAAACTGATGAAAACTTAATATAAACTAAATCGATCTTCTTTGTATAAAGATGATTGAAAAAGAATCTTGATGTAAATGGAATGGGAGAGGGAGTGGGAGATGGGCGGGGTGCTGGTGGGAGGGGAGTTATGGGGGGAAGCCTTTGTAATCCATACACTGTACTTTGGAAAATTATATTCACTAAATAAAAGTTTAAAAATATTAAAAAATAAAAATATAGGTAGCAATATTTAATGCTTCTCTTACTGTTCCTGGATTGGATTATAGCATACATTAATAAACCTTTTTTAAAGATTTATTTATTTATTTATTTGAAAGACAGCATTATAGAGAGTGACACATAAATAGAGATGATCTGTCTGCTCTTTTAATCCCCACGTGGCTGCAAGCAGCTGGAGCTGGGCTAATCCAAAGCCCGGTGCTTCTTCCAGCTCTCTCACATGGATTCAGGCACCCAAGTATTTGGGCCACCTCCTGCTGCTTTCCCAGGCACATTAGCAGGGAGCTAGATTAGAAGCAGAGCAGCTGGGACATGAACTAGTGCCCATAGGGGATGCCAGCACTGCAGGTGGTGGCTTTACCTTATATGCCACAGCACCATCTACAGCCTATTCATTTTAAATTAATAACTAAAGATTATCTGCTGTTCAGCCTCAAGGCTTTGGCTTGGCCCAGCCTCTGCTGTTGTGGACATTTGGGGAGTGAACCAGAGGTTGAAAGATCTCTCTTCTTATGTCTCTCCCTCTCTAACCTTGCCTTTCAAATAAATAAATGTGTCTTTGCAATAAAAATACATGCATAAATACACACACACACATACACACACACACACGGTACCAACACAGTGGGTAAAGCCATGGCCTGCTGTGCCAGCATCCCATATGGGTGCTGATTCAACTCCCAGCTGCTCCACTTCCAATCTAGCTCCCTGCTAATGTGCCTGGGAAAGCATCAGAAGGTGGCCCAAGTGCTCGAACCACTGCATTCATGTGGGAGGCCTGGCAGAAGCGCCTGGCTTTAGATTGGCTCAGCTGAGGCCAATTTGGGAAGTGAACCAGCAGATGGAAGATCTGTCTCTACCCCTTCTCTATAACTCTGCCTTTCAAATAAATAATAGATTTTTAAAATGGGGGAAAAGGGCAGTTTTGTTGCCTTCCCTTTACCTAGAGTAACATAATCAAAATCTGTTAGGCAAAGAATAAGGGAAATTCTGAGATCATGTATTGACCATAGAAGAGAATGGATTCCTTGTGCATTTTCTGGAAGCCCATGCTAGTTGGAACCAAGGGAAGGATAACAAAAAAGGGGAGGCCTATATCCCTCTTATTTGTCTTCTTTGTTCATTGGAGCAGTGGAGAGTTGAGTAATGTAATATTGGTGTTTGTCTCCATACAGTTCATGTCTATTTAGCTGGTTCTTTTTATTTGCATTTCTTTTTTATTTATTTTAAGAGATTTATTTGAAAGGCATAGAGACAGGGGTCTTCGATCTGCTGGTTTGATTCCCCAATGTTTGGGTGAGGCTGAAGGCCCATGAGCCCCCTCCCATCTCCATGTCGTGTGGGGTCCAAGCACCTGTCCATCACCACTGCACTCGTTGGCTGGAGTTGGAGAGGAAGTAGGGCATCAGGGAATGGAACTGGTGCCCATGATGTGGGCCATGCAGGCTGTGGTTGCACCCCCATGCCATGAGTCCGTCCTCGATGAACCTTTCTTTAAAGTGGAATTAGGGGTAAAAATTGTCTGAGGTGCATGCACGTTTCTGTTGTGAGAGAGGCTGAGGCCCCGTGGGTGCCTGGGGGCCAACAGAAACACCTGAAGCCTTGGCCCCCAGGTCCTGGTTTCTCCCCTCTGCTTCTGCCCTGCCTGCAGGCCTGGCCCCGGGCTCCAGTGGTGCCTCAGGGATTTCGGCACCAAACTGGTCACTTTAGGTCACTTTGTGATGCCTGACTTCTGCCCAAAGAAGGAAGCAAGAAGGGGCCCAGCAGGCTTCCCCCGACCTCTGGAGCCCCGAGCTATGGTGCCGGCCCACGACCCAGGGAGCCCGTGATGATTCTGGACCAGCCATTGGGACCCACGACCCCTGACCCCAGGCTCCAACCCCTTCGAGGTCACCACCGCAGCCTCCTATTTAGCTGGTTCTTAATCCTCAAGAAGGGATTTAGGTCAATGTTCTATTCTCATCAAAGACCTTAATGTTTAATTAAAGATTCTGTTAGTAATTTTAACCCTGGGTCGTTCTAAAGATGTGCTGTGACTTAGGTTTAGAAAAGAGCATCTTCCTTGCCACCCTCATCTCAGCTCTGGGGGCTGTCAGTTCTCCCTGCACAGATTCAGTAATGCATGCTTCTTCTCTACTACAAAGATCTTATGTTGGTCATATTTCCAGTTACCAAAATCAAATAAACTCACACCTGGACTCTGAGTATTCAATGACATTAGTTATCAAAATAAATGTATTCAAATATTCGAAGACCACTTCAAAGCTTAACTGCCTTCAAGAGTGTTTGGCACTTGGAACAGCCACTGTGGTTTTCTACACATGAGCACTCACTATTTTATATACCACTTAACAATTCAAACATCACTTCAGCTTCAGCAATACACAACAATAGAATGGATGATTCTACATAATAAACATGTTACATTAGTTTGGACTTAAAACCTAGAATTAAAACCATGTGGTAATATGGATGGATTTAAGGAAAGATGTATAGCTAGGTAGCTAAGGCTACAGAATCCCAGACCTATTGATTTTAAGTGAGTCTAGAACAACAGCATTCCATTGCATTATCTTCCATCTCAGAGTCCTGCTTTTCCAGTGAGACCCACCCCACTCAGACCACGTATTTCCTGCCTGTGTCTTCACGGTGGTGGAAGCTGTTCTCATACAGGCATCTCCTGGACAGTCACCAGCTTCCTGATTTACTACCTGAACTGGAATCCCCAGTTGCGAGGTATATTTCCCAAACACCCAGGCTGAATTGAATGTTCGTCTCTGGCAGTCAAAAAGTTCTGCCTTAGGAAACAGAACATGTCCTCTACTCTGGGGCTCCTTTTTCTTCTCATGGGGTTCTGTGGTGATCTCTGGTTTTCAACACAAGTCTGGGAGCATTCTGACTCAAAAGAAAGACCAGGGATAAGAGTTCTTTCTGGGGGCTGGTGTTGTGGCATAGCAAGTTACACTGCTGCCTGCAGCACTAACAACCCACATGGATGCCGGTTTGACTCCCAGCTGCTCTACTTCTTCCACAACTCCTTGCTGGGTAAAGCAGCAGAGAATGGCCCAAGCGCTTGGTCCTCTGCCCCCACATGGGAGACCTGGAGGAAGCTGCTGGCTTCAGCCTGGCCCAGCCCTGGCCATTGTGGCCATTTAGGGAGTGAGCCAGCAGATGGACCGCTGTCTTTCCCTCTCTTTTTCTCTCTGTAACTCTGCCTTGCAAAAAAATACAACTTCAGAAAGTTATTCTCCATCAAGCAATACACCCTTTTCCAGGCAGTTGTAAAGCTGGGAGTCATAGCTTCTCTTATATTTTGGATAATAAGAGTTTTGTTTTGAAAGCATGTTCATCTGAAACAAAGATCACTCATTATCCTTTGTTAGAGAAGGGGACTCTGCTCTTTGAAAGTGAAAATCAGAAGCTGTAATGTGTGATGAGCTCCACCTGCAAGGTCTGGGGAGACTTATTTGAAAGACAGGGCATCAGGAGAGGAAGCTTTTCAGATTCCCTGGCCCTTGCTTTAGTCTTATGTCTTTACTTCTTTTGTTGCTTCTTGATGTCAAGAGTGTACACTTTATGCTGAAATGAGGAATTGTGTCTAACCTCTTTTGGGCCTTTTTCTAAGAAGAGTGTATATATTTTTCTTGCATATAAGGATAGCTTCTGGGGTGGGTGGATTTTTTTGGAAGTTTTCACAAGCTAGCCAGTAGCCTATATTTTCTTCACAGAATTCAGTTTTTAAAAAAGCTTCCAATACAGCCAGACCATCTGTAGGTAGGGAAGAGCAGGCAGAAAAATAAAAAGAAACATGAGGAATATGAGGAAGCTAATGATCAAACATTCCCTTGTGCTTTTCTAGTACTAGGATTAGCTATTCTCTTGTTTTTACTCAATCCTGTAATCCTGCGGATTTAGCTCTTTAAAGACAAAGATGCCAGTAGGGAAAATACTTAAGTTGGTTCCATACTACTAAAACAGAAATACTTCAGTTTGTTTTAGTGCCAAAAATGTATTTACAGGAGAGGCATAAATCCTCAGGGAACTAAGTCTCTTGCAAACACTGCATGCAATGAAAAGCATCCTCAGCCTCAACCAAGAGCACTGCCATTACAGAGCTTAAGGCTGATTTATCTTCCCCACCTGGTGTGAATATGTTGAGAAATAAGCGGAGATAAACAGACCTTCTAGGTTAAGTCAAATTCTCCTTGGTGAGCTGCTCATTTGAGGACACAGCCTTTCTGCACTCTTGTGATATTTGCAATGGATTCAATTCAAGCCTAATTCACAATTGCTGGCCAGCAGCTCCTGGAATGCTTCTGACCAAAACAGTGCTTCCTTCGGGGAAGGTCTGCAAGAGCAGTTCTCTAATGAGTTGTGCTCAGAGCAGTTCCCCTCCCAGCTCAGCAGTGAGCTCTTCAGATTGCAAACACAGGAATCTCAACTTACTTGATGAAAGCTTGCTACCTGCTTTTCTTGCCAATTGTGGCCTTCCCAGGAATGGTGGAGTTTTGCCATAGGTAGCTCAACCCAGTCTTCAATACTCTTATTCTTACAAAAAAAAAAGACAATTCACTAAGTGGTCATCCTTGAATACACTACTGAGCCTGAATGCATTTTTACCAAATAAAGTTGCCCAATAGCTATAAACCAAAAGCCAACAACAGGCTTGCCCACCTAATATTACACTCAGCCCTGAAGTACTGAGCAGTTTCATCAGTTCCTCAGAATGTAACTACGCTGTGAGGACTACAGATAGGGATACCCAAATTTTAATTATCAATACACTGCACAGCTAATAAAGCAGATGCTGTCTCTTGCCCACAAAAGGAGACAGTTTCCCTGCAAGGTTAACCGCAATCGGGAGACATTTTGCACCTGATGGAACCCGCAGCGGGACTGCTTTGAGCCAGCTCCTCTCCTTCCCTTTCCATCTTCGGTCCAGGATGGGACAGAGACCATGCACAGGAGGTGCCACCAGTCACCCGTTTCCCCCTGTCCACCTGCAATGCTCCTGGGAGGCAGATGCCACAAAACAGTGATTTGTTCCATGATTGTCACTGTGTGAGATCAGCCCACCATGAGAAAATGACCATGGACTCCAATGAGATATCAACCACAGAAGCACTGCCACCAACAGCAGTGCAGGAGGGTGGATGATGGAAGGCACAGCATGGCCAGGATCTCTAGGGACCCCGCAGGACTCTGCTGCCCTGGATGCCTACAGCAGGCAGCAGCACAAAGGCCCAGTGCACCTCCAGCACCCTTCTACCAAACCCTTCCCCCTGTCTGCCCATGCAGACCACACAGATGCTGTGTCAGTGAGTAAATCAGCACCACACACTTGGTTTTCCTGATGAGACTTGGCCTTCATTGCTTCCCCAAGTGCAGCACGTGCTGCAAGCCTCAGCCAGCAGGGCTGGCAGGAGAGGTGGGCAATCGCACTCACCAGGTCTGTCTCTTCTTCTCCTGCCCCTCCTGACTCAGGGGCCACCGCCGGCATTTTAGCCCCAAGGCACGAAACGGGACGGCCAAGAACCTAACACCACCCATGTCATGCGCACACACTGCAAATACCAGCTGCCCACCAATGTCCACCAACTTTATAGCCAGCCTAGCATGGGGCGGGTCTGGCAGCACTGGTCCTGCCTCAGGGCAGCAAAGATTGTCCTGTGGCCCCCTGCTGGACTGAGCCTGAACTGCCCTGCAGCAGATTCTGGAAGCAAGAGAGCTGCTGATGGCTGAGGCCCTGGCTCAGAGTACACTTAGAGAGACCCTATGCCTGGCAAGGGCACTGGGGCCCTGGACTTTCCCAGGCTGCAGTCCTAGGGTGGAGGCTGGCTTGGCCTTTCCTCCCCCAGCCCTGCCGCAGGTGGAGCGGGGTTCTCACGGGGGCATCTTCCTTCGAGGGAGAGTGGGTGAACCCCAAATGCCATGACTCCCGGTGCCGGGTGCTGGCCTGCAGCCTTCCGGGAGGGAGTAGGTGACAGTGACTTTGTGGGGAGGTGACACTTAAGCTGGGCCTGTATTTTGGGTTAGTTCTGGATGCACATCCCAGTGCACCTGGACCTGCGGGTCTGCTGCAGGCCTCCTGGAGGCTCTGGGAGCTGGGCATCCTGGTGGCAAGGGCAGGAGGGTGGGAGTTCGAGGTGCTGAGCTCCCGCTGGGTGCACCAGACACTTTGGAGCTGTTCAGAGTAAGGAGTCGAGGTCACCTCCTGAACCACTCCTGGTCCCAAACTCCTGGTTTGGGATTTGCCAGAACCCTGAAGTAGGGGTGTGGTGGGGGTGGTAGTGGTTGGCTTCAATGCACTGTATTTGTGAATTCTTCAAACACAGCTTCTCCCTACTCCTGCAGGCTTTCAAGTGATTGACGAGGACAGAGTCCCTCAGCTGCAAAGTGACTGAAGTTTGAAAACTACGTCCAGAACTTCACAGTGTGTATTCAGGTGGTCATCCTTCAGGCCTGCAGGTGGACACCAAGAGCCACAGTAAGATATTAATTACTGTAGATACTCTCCTTTCTTTCTGGTAGACCCACCAAAAGAGAATGGGAGATGAGTACTTGAACATTGGAACCAGTCAGCATGCTAGGGTGAGCTGCCAGTACTTGGAGCTCAGGAGTGGACATGGAGAGCAAAACATGCATTGTTACTAAAGAGGACAGTTAGGCATTTTACTGTGAAAAGGGAAATCATTTAGAAGTGAGCAAGACACCTTAAGAAAAGGTCTGTATAGTTATTTTTGTTTATTTGCAAGGCAGAGAGAGCCCTTCCATTTACTGCTCATTCCTCAAATGTCTGCACCAACCAGAGCTGGGTCAGGCTGAAGCCAGGAACTCAGTGTGGGTCTCCCACACAGGTGGCAGGGACTCAAGTACTTGAGCCATCAGCTGCTGCCTCCCAGGGTTCTGTTAGCAGGAAGCCAGAAGCAGAAGCAGGGCTAGGGCTTGAGCCCTGGGCATTCTGACTGGGATGTGGAAGGCTTTACCACTATGCCAAACACATGCTCCAGTAAGGTGTTTCAACACGTTTGCAAAATGTAAGAATGTGGTTTTAAATATATGCTCTTCATCTTAAAAATTTGCATAATCTTATATTCAGTTTCATATGATTCAATACTTATAATTAAATACAAGTAACATTTAGACACATGCTTTCCTCACCAATACAAACCTCAGTAATTTTTTCACTTAGAACCTTGAATATTAGCATTCATTCAGACTGAAGTTCACTCATAGGCTGGGAATTCTGACAGAGACAGTAGGGAAAAAAATCTAGATGTGTATCTGATACCTAATAAGATTCTGAACCTGACTGATAGAATCTCAGTAACTGTTCAGAGAGTCACTTCATACCTCTCCCCTCTGTAATGAGAAGACTGTGTCCTTTGGCCACTTTCACATGATGTTATGTAAATCTAACCTTGAAAAGCCTTTTATAAATTCTGAAGTACCATACAGAAGCATATTATGCATTTCCATATGTGTGAAAAAAGGCAATGTCAAAGGCATAGCTATTCCAGAGAGAAGTTAGGAGGATTAGCTCAGTTTGTAAATGTGTAAGTACCATTAAATATCTACATATTTGAAATAGATTTATAGAGTGTGGAGTTCAAGATAGATATTGAATAAATGCACTCTGGATAATAAGCAAATATCAGAAATAATGCCACACCCATCAGTGTTTAAACTCTTCAGACAGCTCCATGCCAGGGAAGTGCAGTGATCCCTGTAAATTAACAAAAATCAATCTGTGTATACCCATGGAAGCCACTGGTTTATATGCAGTCTATACTAGAGGTTTTTGTGCTTAGTAAAATTACTTGATTTTTTAATGAATGCTTTCAGACTCATACCTGATGCTGAGTGGCAGACAATTTTTTCTGAAAAGTATGTGGTTGAGAAATATAAATATAAATCAGTTTATAATTTTTGTGTCTGAATTTTTTTCTGCATTGAAACAAAACCTGCAATAATCAGAAGACTTTTCCTCAACAAGTTGCTATATTGATGCATCTTCATTTATGTATGTAATGTATGTTTAGGTAAAAGGAATAGAGAGAGAGATCTCTATCTTCCATCTGCTGGCTCACTTCCAGATGGCCACAAAAGCTGGGGCTGAGCCAGGCTGAAGCCCAGACCCTGGAACTCTGTCCCAGTCCCCCATGTGGGTGCAGGAACCCAAACTCTTGGGCAATCTTTGCTGCTTTCCCAAGCAAAGAGCTGGATGAGAAGTGAAGGTGGTGAGTCTCAAAGCAGTGCCATAAGGCATGCTGCTGTTGCAGTTGGCAACTTACCTCTTTGTACCACAATGCTGTCCCTGGATTGATGACATATTGAAGTGCTGCCACTGGCTTTTGGCTAAATAGGATGACTTAACATGTTTTCCACTCTGTGGAAGAGGAACAAATAAGGCAGTTGGTTGTAAAAGTTGCCCATGGAAACCACAGCCTGAGAAAGATGAATCAACTCACCTTGCATTTTCCACCTTGCATCTACACCACCCTTTTCTGGACAAACATCTGATTGTATGCCCTTGTGATGGAGGTTCTCAGGGTGCTGGAACTTTTTGTAATTTTTTAAAAATATAGATTAAGAAGAAGGCAAATAAACAAAAAATTACAAACTGCTGCCAATACCAAGAAGAGATTATTGAGAGTAAAAGGTCACCTGTTGGAGCCAGCACTGTGGCACATCAGGTTAAAGCCCTGGCCTGAAATACAGGCATCCCATATGAGTGCTGGTAGAGTTCCGGCTGCACCACTTCCAGTCCAGCCTTCTGCTAATGCACCTGGGAAAGCAGTAGAGGATGGCCCAAGTCCTTGAGACCTTTTGCACATGTGGGAGACCCAGAAGAAACTCCTGGCTCCTGGCTTCAGTTCAGCTCAGCTCTGTCCATTGTAGCCATTTGGGCAGTGAACCAGCAGATAGAAGATTCTCTCTCTCTCTCTCTCTCTCTCTCTCTCTCTCTCTCTCCCTATCTATATAACTTTTTCAAATAAATAAAATAATTTTTCTAAAAAAAGGTATCCTGCCATACTTCTTTCTTCCCTGTTAATTACTAGGAATTATAAATTGTTATGGGGCCAGCACTGTGGCAAAATGGGTTATACCAACATCTGCAGCACTAGCATCCTCTATGGGCACCAATTGCATGTTCTACTTCTGATCCAGCTCCCTGCTAACATACCTGGGAAAGCAGCAGAATATGGTACAAATCCTTGGGTCCTGCACCCAAGCTGGGACCTGGATGAAATTTCCCTGACTCCTGGCTTTTTTTTTAAAGATTTGTTTATTTATTTGAAAGAGTTACACACACAGAGAGAGAGAGAGAGAGAAAGAGAGAGAGAGGGAGGGAAGACTTCCATCTGATGGTTTACTCCCCAACTGGTTGTAATGGCTGGAGCTGCACTGATCTGAAGCCAGGAACGAGGAACTTCTTCCACATCTCCCACTTAGGCTTGGGCCCAAGGACTTGGGCCTTCTCCTACTGCTTTCCCAGGCCATAAGCTGAAAGCTTGATCAGAAGTTGAGCAGCCCAGTCTTGAACCAGCGCCCTTATGGGATGCCAGTGCTTCAGGCCAGGGTGTTAATCTGCTGGGCCATAGCTCTGGCCTCCCATGCATGTGCATGGGCCCAAGCACTTGGGGCATTTTCTACTGCTTTCCCAGGCCATAGCAAGTAGCTGGATCAGAAGTGGAGCAGCAAGGAGCAAGGACTCAAACCAGTTCCCAAATGGGATGCCCATAATGTTTTCTTTAATTGGAGAAATGTTCCTTTGATAGAATGAGCATATGACCCCACAATATTCTCTACTTACTCATAATAGGGTCTGAGATGTAAAAGTCATGATTAATTTCTTAGAAGAAAATTTACATACCCAGAAGCAAAGAGAGAAAATTAACCTTTTGTTTTTCTCATGATTGAATCAGAGTTTCAAAACTAATACTTAACTTGTATTTTAGAGGAGTTAATGACTTAACCATCTCTTCTATTAGAAATACTATGTTGTGGCCAGTGCTGTGGCACAGTAGGTTAAAGCACTGGCCTGAATGCCAGCATCCCATATGGGCTCCGGTTCTAGTCCCGGCTGCTACTCTTCTGATCCAGCTCTCTGCTATGGCCTGGGAAAGCAGTAGAAGATGGCCCAAGTCTTTGGGCTGTTCTGAGGCTCTTAGCGTAGTGAAGATATCTTAGATTCTCATTAGTGAAATCTTTAGAAATGTCAGAAAGCATGTAACTTTCTTTAACGATCTGAAACAGAGATGAGATCCATAAGGGCAGAACTGCTCAGCAGCCACAATGCAGGAATATGTATCTTTCTGACGATATCTTCATCTGCTTCTTGCAGTTGCAGCCAATCTGTGAGCTTTGGTCTGTTTTCTGCCCTTGGGAGGGCCTAGGGTGCTCTATATTATCTGTAAGGATTCAAAATTTGTTGTATATTAGTGTCTAATCATAAAATTTCCAAAGTGACAAGCTGCATGTAATAAAATATGCAGGACTACAAAAAAAAATACAAACATGGTGTACTGTCTATAAATTACAGCGGTAAATCTCTATTATAGAGATACACATCTCTACACAATTCTCTCTTTCTTTCCCTCTGAAAGTCTACATTCAGCTCTCGATGGTGTGATTACTTAGGAATAGATTTCATATACTTACTTTCATAATCAGTGAACTCGGAATTATTATTGTAGTATTGAGGATTGTACTGACTAAAACACTATGTTTATTCCATGTTAAATAACATCATCCTATCTTTGGATTCCATTTGTCCTGCTACTGATGTATTCACAGGAGAGGGGAGGTGGGAGGAAAACCCAAGATCCATCAGGGTAGAGGAGGAATGTCAGAGGCTGTGGTTCTATTGTACTGCAGCTTGGGTTCTGGAAGAACACATTAATGGACCCAGATGGTTTGAAGCTAACTGAGGGCCTATGTTCTGTACACTTGTCTGTGGTACTGCATTTTCATTTATGTAAAATTTATTTTCTTCAAGCAATATATTAATTTGGATGAAAATGAAGATGTTAAGGAATTTTCAGAATGGGTCTGTTTAACCCTCATTGGCTTTGTTTTTAGGCACTTAACTCAGAAAAGAAAAGATAGAAAAATACATTTTGGGTTCTCTTCATCTATACCACGGCACTCTTTGGTTAAGATTTATCATTTTGTCATATTTGGTTCTCTAGACTCCCTGAAAAATCCCCTACTTCATTAGATGGAGTCCGTGTCTCACCATGGCAGTGAAAAGTTTAAAATGTTCCAGCTGTGCATTTAGCTAGGCCATGGACACCTGCCATGGCACTTGCCAGCCAATTGTGTCAGGGGCATCATCTGAATCAGAATTACTTGCATGAAAACAAGGAGTTGCAGATTCTTGCAGTGAAAGTGGAGAGGAGCAGGAGCTGCAGAACATTGCCAGGGGTGAGTGTGCCATGGGATGCCATGTGGTGGCTGGTGTCTGGGGTGCTGGTTCTGCAGAAGATAGGGCTTATGGGGGCTGGTGCTGTGGTGTAGCAGGTAAGTCTGCCGCCTGCAGTGCCAGCATCCCATATGGTCACTGGTTCAAGTCCCGCTGCTCCATTTCTGATCCAGCTCTACTATGGCCTGAGACAGCATTAGAAGATTGCCCACATCCTTGGACTCCTGAACCCACATGGGAGACCTGGAAGAAGCTCCTAACTCCTGGCTTTGGATCAGCTCAGCTCTGGCCATTGCATCCAATTGGGGAGTAAACCAGCAGATGGAAAATTATCTCTCTCTCTCTCTCTCTCTCTCTCTCTGCCTCTCTTCTCTCTGTGTAACTCTGACTTTCAAATAAATAAATCTTTCTTTTTTTTAAAATAGCTTATGCTGATGGGTAGTGGTCATGGAAAATGTATGGGACATTTTGCAGCAAGATTTTGGATGAATTTTCCAACCCCTGAACCTCCTAGAGATTGGAGTAGACTTCTAATGCGTAACTTCCTCTTATGCTTAATTAGGTTTTTGTTTTGAATTGTTTTTGATGAAACAGCAAGGAATTCTGAGTTATAGACTTCCTATTTCAGAGAGGAAAACACTGATGCCTGCATTATAATTAAATAATGCCTATCACCCTTTCTTAAGCAACAAATGATCACAGATTCTCTCTTTGCTGCTAAGTAATGAGCATGGTGATTCTTCCCTCCATAACCACCTTCCCACCTACACTCCCTCCCCTCTTCCTCCTTCCTCTCCTATTGACATGGAATGCCTTACATTGCTAGGGTGAACATTTAACCCGCTGGCCCTAGGTGTTCATGCACTTCAACTGTGTGTAATTATTCATATTCCCTTTATATGACCAAGCTTATGTCAGAACGACAAATTATATATTCACCTAATACTGAGAATCATCAAATTGATTTCTATTTTCTTCTCTCTTAGGCAGTTCTTGAGGGGCAGAAATATTTATTTTGTATATCATGTATTTATTCAACTAAAAGACTGACTGTCAAGATGCTGAGTTTTAGTGTCAAAGCAAATATGTTTCTAGACCCCATGAAGTTTACAGTCTGACAAGTAAGAGCAATCTACCCAAAGAATATTGTTTAACATAGTAAATGCTGGTGTGAAGCCAGTGGATAAAGATTGAAGCATTCTTAATCTAGCACCAACTCTAATCCCATGATCTCTAATTGAGAGAAGTAATCAGAAACACAGAACTCCATGTTACCCAGTTATCTCTTTGAATTTCTGATTAAAAAATAAAACATATCAAACAACACACAAATACCTAGGAGTGCATAATATTTATATACTATCTTGATATTAAAAATAAGAAAAACTAACCATTAAATAATAGCAACTTTGAATCTCCTTTGTTTTCTAGACAAGTTATAATCCTATGTGGTTCTTTACAGTAAATTATTACAGTAAATTACAGTACATATTACAGTAAATTATTACAGTAAATAACTATAGTAAATTATTTTTGTAGGTACACTTCATCTCTCTCACATTTTTCCATTTGATAAATCAGATTATAAAAACTGAGACCCAAGAGAAAAGAAAGATTTTTAAGCTAGTGTTATATGTTGATTGGCTCTCTAAAAAAGATTTATTTATTTATTTGAAAGTCAGAGTTACACAGAGTAGAAGGCGAGAGAGAGACATCTTCCATCTTTTGGCTCACTCAGCAGTTGGTCACAATGGCTGGAGCTGTACTGCTCCAATGCCAGCAGCCAGAGCTTCTTCTGGGTCTCCCACACAGGTGCAGCTTCCCAAGGACTTCGGCCATCTTCCACCACTTTCCCTGGCCACAGCAGAGAGTTGGATCAAAAGCAGAGTAGCCGGGCTCAACCTCCACCCATATGGAATGTCCATGCTGGCAGTAGCTTTACCTGCTATGCCACAGTGCTGGACCCTTGATTAGACTTTATCTTAGACTTTTTAATGATATTAAAAAAACACCATGCTTTTCTAAGCTCTTTCCATTCAGTTTCTACTTTGTAAATTCCAGATAATACTGTCCCCAGAATTAATCTAAGGTATAAATGCTATGATATAAGGCATTTAACCCCTTAACCTGTCTCCTTGAATACTCAGCTATGTTAGCTCTGTGTCCATTCTTCTGTCTCTGTACTAGATGAATAAAAAGACAGTGTAAAATGATTTGAAAAGAACTATAAGGGGTCAGCGCTGTGGTGCTGCTGCCAATTGGGGAGTGAACCAGCAGATGGAAAACACCTCTCTCTCTCTTTCTCTGTCTCTGCCTCTCCTTCTCTGTAACTCTGACTTCCAAATAAATCAATAAATCTTAAAAGAACTATAAACATCAATAAAACACAAATGAAAATTGTATTCTCAAAACTGGATATTAACCCATGCCTTCTACACCTCTGTTAAAAGTTACATTCTATCATAGTCATTTATGATTTCTAGGGCCAAAGTAGTAAATAAGATTTTTCTGGAAGAGACAGAGGTTATGAGGGAGCCAGGATTTGGGGTCAGTTAGCAGGAGTGAGTGTCACTCTTTCAGATTTGATTCAGGAAAGGAAGAACAGCAACTGATCCCTGAGATTTTGGGTTGGGAAGGAAAGGAAGGAGGGACTGAATAAAAGCAAAGGCCCTCTGGTTGTGGGCACCCACCCCCGACTGCAGCCTTTGGGGAGGCCCAGCTGGTGTCTCTAGGGATGCTGCGGACTGGACTCCATTTCCCAGAGTTCCCAGGAGCTCCAACATATTCTGCTTCCCGAATGCCTGTGCACATGTGTGTAAAACAGCCAGTCCCTGGGGCTCTGAGTTGGACCAGAGGGAGTTCATTCCCTGATCAGGGTCAGCCCTGGGGGCTGTGGTGCTCCTTCTCTCTCATTTACTGCATCACCTGCTCTGCACATGCAATCCCAGGCAGTTTCCAAGTGCTCACCCAAGCCTGCCTCCTGCTGCTTCTTCCCTCTTCATTGTCCACCTGTGGGACCCAGTTACCAGGGACTCTGTTCCCCACACTCCCTGCTTTGCTCCCCGTGTTTCTGGAAGAAAGCGTACCTGCTCTGGGACTTTCTGCTGCAGGTTTGGCATGCAGGAAGGGGTGGGGACATGTGTGGGAGAAGGGTGGGTGCCAGGGCACCAGCGATCCTGGCAGTTTCCCCCGAGGTCAGGGCTGGGACCTGGGCTGTTCTGTCTCCCACCTCTGCTTCTCAGGCTCCCAGTGCCTGGACTCTCTCCTGCAGAACCTCACCCAAACTGTCCCTAATGTGTTTAATTTAGTGGTTACAGGAGAGAGAGGGCAGCGTTCTGGGAACACGCAGAGAAGGAAGGCGGAAAGACTCCCACTCTCCACAGTTAAATAAGCTGGGTTCCCACTGTGGGTGGTCTCAGAATACAGTCGGGCTGGGCCTCTTGATGTTTCCTGGGCTCGTTTCTGCAGGGTGGGGCTGGATGGCCTTCAGCAGGGAGCCTGTGGCAGCAGAGGGGTGGGAAGAAGGATCTGACAAGGATCTGCCCCACTGCTCTCATCCTGCATCTCATCTTCCTGGTGGGGAGCAGTGTGAAGCGTGAATAGTTGCTTTGTGTGTTTATCCCTCTCATATTAATTATCAGATTTTTCCAATGTGGAATTTGAAGCTGTTCCAGAAACCTGGGGTGGGAAAACTCTCTTCTTTCAAACAGGCACAGAGACAGTGGAGGATCCAAGGAGTTTCTATTAATGGCCCTAGGCTCAGCTGGAATGATTTCCTGAGAACTGAGCATCAAATTCAAGTTTCTTAGCTGTTACAGCATTGGTGGGTTTAAATGGCAGCCTACATGACTTAGGACCACAATTTCCAATGGTCAGTGGGTCCAGTATGTTTGTAAAAGAGATGCTGGGGACAGATTTATTAGGACAGATTTATGACTGGAGTTCACAGAAGCAGAACTTAGGACATCTTCCCTCCCTAGATAAGATTTCAGTGGGCAGCTGTTTCACTCGTCAATTGTGAGCATCCACTTTTAAAGGTTTGTGTTGGATGAGGTCCACTTCTCTTTCTTTGATGATGTATTTGGCTGCTTTTCATTTTCTGTCTTCAGCTATCTCTTCTCCTGTTAGCAAGGCTGTCAACTGTTTTGACCTGCCACTGATCCCTTTGCAAAGTGAGAAGGGAACTAAAATTAATGCAAGTCTACTGTGTTGTCAATAACTGGAGCTACATTTTTAAAGATTTATTTATTAATTTGAAAGAGTTACACAGAGAGAGGAGAGAGACAGAGAGAGAGAGAGAGAGAGAGAGAGAGAGAGAGACATCTTCCATCCGATTGTTCCCTCCCCAATTGGTAGCAACAGCTGGAGCTGTGCCAGTCTGAAGCCTGTAGCCAGGAACTTCTTCTGGGATGAACCTGTTTTTTGAAATAATTATTTATTTATTTGAAAGGCAGAGTTACAGAGTGGCAGAAACAGAGATCAATGGCTGGAGCTGTTTGGATCCAAAACCAGAAGCCAGGAGCTTTGTCCACGTCTCATAGGTGGGTGCAGGAGATGAGGGATTTGGGCCATCTTCTACTGTTTTCCCAGGCCACAGCAGAGAGCTGGATGGGAAGTGCAGCAGCCAGGATCATAACCGGCACCCATATAGGATGCTGACACTGCAGGCAGTAGCTTTACCCACTATGCAACAGTGCTGCCCACTAACGGGAGCTCATTTAATCTGAGTATGCATAAAGTGGAGAATTACAGCATCATAAATACAGATAAGTTACAGTTTTTCTCTGCGCAGTACTTTACAGTTACCCAGTGATCCACTGAGAATCTTACTTTCCACACTGTGTAAATAAGAAGGTCAGTTACTTGTCTTATTTTGGGTTCTGTGTTTAAACCCATGACATTTTTGACATGGGAGGATATTAGTTCTACAATTTCATAGAGACTGGTCTGTGGAAGCATCGATAGAAGTTATAACTGTGAGAGTGGTAAGAAAGAAGAAGGGAAGAAATAAGTGCCCCTTACGCCACACAGAGGTGTCCACAAATGGAGTAGAAGACGTGCCCTTGAAAACTATGGCTGACTTTCTGGGACAAACTGTGTTTGAGTGCTTCACATGTTCTGATAGAAAGGTGTTGCCACCAGGTTATTAGTATATTTATTTAGTTAGTTTTTAAAGATTTATTTATTTATTTGAAAATCAGAGCTACACAGAGAGAGAAGGAGAGGCAGAGAGAGAGAGAGAGAGAGAGGTCTTCCATCAGGTTCATTTCCCCAATGGCTTCATCATTGTGAACTTTGCTCAGTTCCTGACCTATACATTTCCTTTAACCTAGTACTTTGCCATGTAGTAGCCCATGAAAACTGCAGACTGCATAAATAAATGAATACTTGGAGGGTTGTGATTTCTTAGAGGAACATCATGAGACAGAAGGAATAAAACAAAACAAAAGTATCCTCCGTATATAGAAGGTATACTGTTTTTGCAAGCCACAGCGAAGAGGAAGAAGCAGGAAAGTAGTGAGACTGGAAAGTTTGTGGCAAAGGTAATAGGCACTGGTCAAGAATTTAACAAGCCCATTAGGAAAACATTAAGGTTTCCTTACTTCCATGTAGACTCTGCCCTCTTATGGTGAACAGGGTCCTCTAAACCCACTTGTTGCACAAATGAAAACCCAAGCATTGTCTTCTCCCACAGATGGAGTCTGCTATTGGTTTTGATTTACATTTCCCTAATGGCTAGTGATATTGGGCATGTTCATATATGTCTTGACCATTGAGATTTCTTCTTCTGAGAAACATCTATTCTGATCATTGCCCATTTCTTAGCTGTACATTTTGCTTCTTATTTGGAGATTTTCCAGTTCTATATATGTATGTTCTGGCTATCAATCTTTTGTCATAGTCAGAGTTTTCAATGTTTCCTGCCATTCTGTCCATTGTATCTTCACTCTGTTGAATACTTTGTTGTGAAGATGTATCTTAATTTGATATGCTCAAATTTGTATATTTTATTTTATTACTTGTGCTTTTGGAATCTGACCCAAAACTGTTGTCTATGCTAATATTTTACAGTTTCTCATATGTTTACTTAGTTTTTGGTTTTATATTTAGACTTTTAATTCACCTTGAGTTGCTTTTATATAGTGTGTAAGGTGTTGGGGTATCTTTTCAGGCTTCTACATATGGATAATCACTTTCCTTTAAACCATTTGCTAAAGGGATTCTTCTTTCTCCTGTTTGTTTTCTTTCCATTGTTAAATAGGAGTTACCTGTAGAAAAGTCGGTTTATTTCAGCTGCCTATTCTTTACCATTGAACTATGTGTCTGTTTTTGCAACAGGGCTAACACTGCTTCTATTTTTTTAAGATTTATTTATTTTTTGGAAAGGCCAGATGCTTCTTCCAAGTCTCTCATGTGGGTGCCAGCACCGTAGAACACAGTCCATCTTCCACCAATTTCCCAGGTGCATTAGTAGGGAGCTGGATTGGAAGTGGAGCACCTGGTCTCCTAGCAGCAACATATGGGATGCATGCACAGCAGCACCAAACCCTTCCTTATTTACTTCTGCTGTGATCTTTCATTATTCACTTTTTTCTACTGCCCTGCATCTTGACTCATTCCTTTTTTTTTTTTCTTTCTGGGTCCTGGAGGATGGTAGTAGGTTGCTTCTGGGATATCTATTTTGTGTTAGTAGATACTTGGTAATCTAAAATCACAGTTTTTAGTTTCTATATTTCTCTGCTATCACAAGGACCTTCTAGATGACAGCAGAAAATGCTGGCAGAAATGAGGATATATTAATTTGCTAAGAAAATACCACAGAGAATATGATGTAAATCATGGAATTTTACTTCTCAGAGTTGTAGAGGTTGAAAATGTGGATCAAGGGGCTTAAATAGGCTCGATTCTTCCAGAAGCCTTTCTCCGATGTGACAGACACATCTATCATTTTATCTACTTAAAAGCACTTTCTTCAGGTAGAGTCATGTTGGTGGTTAGCATTCAGTGTTTGAGTTTTAGGGAGGCACATTTCAGTTCACAACAGCAAAAGGGTCCCTGTGGTCTACTTCAGTGACAGCCATCTCTGCGGAGGACAGAAAGTTTAAAATCAGCGTTAGGAATTCTCACAGTATTAATGTCTGCTATCTCCATCAAATGTGCATTCATGTACACACAAACAAAACTACCTGTACACATAAACACATTCAACAGTGGAAATGCCTGATGGTTATGTACAGGTAACATCAATATAATAATCCATAAGATGGCCTATTAGCAGACATTAAAAAAAGAATTAGAAAGAATGACAACAAAATCTGCAATTACCTATATTTATGGCTATATGTATGATATTCAGTATTTATAGTTGCTAAAAGATGAATACTGATGTGTGGGAATTAAAGCTAAACCTTACCTTGCAATATTGCAGCCTAGTCTACATGAAAGATGTCTTCCTAAAACCTTTCCCTGGACCCACTCTGTGGCATAGTAGATTAAGCATCCACCTGCAGCACCAGCATCCCACATGGGCACCAGTTTGAGTCCCTGCTCCTGCACTTCCAATCCAGCTCTTTGCTAATGGCCTAGGAAAACAGTGGAATATGCCCTGAGTGCTTGGGCCCCTGCACCCATGTGAGAGACCTGGAGGAAGCTGCTGACTCCTGGCTTCTGGCACCTGGCTTCCAAACGGCCCAGCTCCAGCCATTCTGGCCATTTAGGGGTGAACCAGTCGATAGAAGACCTCTCTTTCTCTTCCTCTCTATATCTGTAACTCTGCCTCACAATAAAGAAATACATTTTTTAAAAACCTTTCACATTTTAAATTTCTTAATTGTTTTAAAGATTCATTTATTTATTTATTTACAAGTCGAGTTACAGAGAGGAGAGCCAGAGAGAAAGAGAGAGGTCTTCCATCTGATGTTCACTCCCTAATTGATTGCAACTGCCAGAGCTGTGCTGATCTGAAGCCAGGAGCCAGGAGCTAGTTCCAGGTCTCCCAGATGGGTACAGGGGCCCAAGGCCCAAGGCCATCTTGTACTACTTTTCCAGGCCATAGCAGAGAGCAGGATCAGAAGTGGAGCAGCTGAGTATTGAACCGGCCCCCATATGGGATGCTGGCACTTCAGTCCAGGGTGTTAACCTGCTCCACCACAGCACCAGTCCAACATTTTAAATTTCTGATACTCTAAAATAGCACAGGACTGCATTATATCTAGGAAAGATGCATTTAAAAATTATAAATCTAGTGCATTTTAGCAGAAGTTTTAACAAATACTTCTGATTTTCTCAGCATTATGTACTAAATAAATGACATAATGAGTCATTGTCAGATTTTTAGCTTTTGACAGCCACTTATAATATTTCACAGCTTTTTGAAATGTATTGCTAGTGTGTTTTTCTCAACACATGCACTGGATTTTACCTATAAGGTTGCCTCTTATAGGATTTGTATTTTAATGGGTTTTCATGGCACATGTAATCAACATCTGGAAAGCCTCTAAAACACATAAATAATAACATGAATCAGGCTTTTTTCTTAAAGATTTATTTATTTATTTGAAAGTGCTGCACAAATAGAGGAGAGGTAGAGAGAGAGACAGACAGACAGACAGAGACAGAGAGGTCTTCCATCTGCTGGTTTACTTCCAGTTAGCCGCAATGGCTGGTCTGTGTCAATCCGAAGCCAGGAGCTACTTCCGGATCTCTCATGTGTGCAAGGCCCCAAGGACTTGGGCCACCTTCTACTGCTTTCCCAGGCCATAGCAGAGAGCTGGTTCAGAAGTGGAGCAGCCACAACTTGAACTGGCACCCATATGGCTTGCCAGCATTGCAGGAAGCAACTTTATCTGCTATGCCACAGCGCCTGCCCCACATTGCATCTCTTTAAGATGATATGGATTTAAGTTCATGAGAAATTATTAGCATCGTGGGAACTGATAGATATGGATGAAGCAGGATGGACTTGTTAGGAAGGGTGATGTTAATTTTCTTATAAAATAAATAAATAAGAAATTAAATATGGTCAGACATAAATGAAGACTAAATTTTATTAGTGGTGATCCAGAAAACACAGATCTCAGGTCTTTTTCTTCCAGTGTTAAGTTTACATTTTTAAATGCATATTAAGTGAACAAATTTCATGTAATTTATATATACAGTTTGAAGAGCAAACTGATAACATCCTATCCTATCTTCCCTTGGTCTCATATTTCCAACTTGCTCCTTCTCGTTTTATTTTCTTTTAATTTTGACAGCTGCATGCTTTGATTTTATTTTAGAATCACAAGCTTTAACCCTCTACAAAATAAAGAATTCAGCAAGTAGTAGTAGAAATATCAATGAGTATATGTTGTTTACTCTATCAAAGAGTACAGAAAAGTGCTATGAACAATACTCAAATCTCAAAATGTCATATTAACTCATGCTACTTTTCGTTGTCTATATATTAATTACCACCAGTCAGAGAAAACATGGTATTTGTCTTTTGGGGACTGGCTTCTTTCATGAAGCATACTTGTTTCCAGTTCATCCATTTAGTTACAGAAGATGGGATTTCATTCACAATTATGGCTGAATAGTATTTTACACTGTATATATAGCTCATATTCTTTTTCCAGTCACCAGTTGATGGACTTCTGGGTTGATTCCATGATAGCTATTGTGAATTGAGTTGTAATAAACATGAGGTACAGATAACTCATGCCTATGCATATTCTATTTCATTTCATGTGGATAAATTCCTAGGAGTCAGATGGCAGGATCATATGGTATGTTTGTTTTCAGATTTCTGAGGAACTTTGATACTGCCTTCCATAATGGCTGTACTAGCTTCATTCCCACCAACAGTGGGTTAGGGTACATTTTTCTCTCCCTCTCCACCAGCCTTTATTGTTTGTTGACTTTTTCAAAAGAATTATTTATTTGAAAGGTGGAGTTAATTATAGGGAGAGGCAGTGGCAGAGAGACAGAAGTATTTTATCTGCCTGTTTATTCTCCATATGGCACAACAGGTGGTGCTGGTCCAATCGGAAGCCAGAGTTAGGAGCATCTCCCTGGTCACCCAAGTGGGTGCAGGGACCCAGGCACTTGGGCCATCCTCCACTGCCCTCCCAGTGCAGAGCAGAAAGCTGGACTGGAAGAGGAGCAACCGGGACCAGAACTGGCACCCATATGGAATGCCGTCTCCACGGGTGGAGGATCAACCCAGTGTGCCACGGCACTGGCCCCCATCAGGGATATTTTTCTATAGTACTCTCTCTCCACTGTATCTTTTTCTAGTTGAAGAATTAAGGTGATGCAGGATTAATCGAAGGAGTTTGAGAGGATTGTCTCTCTTTCAATTCTTTTGAATAGTTTGAGAAGTATTGGAATTAGTTCTTTAAAAGTCCTGTAGAATTCAATAGTGAGGCTGTCTGATCCTGGACTTTTCCTTGTTGGGAGGGTCTTTATTACTCATCCAATCTCTGTCTTGGTTTTTGGTTTGTTTAGCTTTTCTATGTGTCTTCATGACTCAATTTTGATATATTGTGTATGTCCAGGAATCTGTTGATTTTTCCTCTAGGATTTCCAATTTGTTAGCCATCACAACCGATGCCCACATCCTATATTGCAGTGCTAATCTGAGTTTTGGGTACTCCACTTCCAAACCAATTTCATGTTAATACCCCTAGGAAGCAATAGATAATAGCTCAAATTCTTTCCTTCTTGTCATCTAATTTGGAGAACTGTAACCTCAATGGGGACTTGAGAACCTGGTCTTGCACAGTTGTAGCCATATAGAAAGTGAACCAGCAGATGGGAGACCTCTCTGCTTCTCTTTCCTTCTCTCTTTGTCTCTGTGTCTCTCTGCCTTTTTTATCATATTAAAATATTTAATTACTTACTTGAAAGAGTTACAGAGAGAGGGAGAGACAGAAATCTTCCACCACCTAATTCATTTTTGAGATGACTTTAATAGCCAGAGTGTGGCCAGGTTGAAGCCAGGAGCTTTTCCTCCGATGTGTGTGGCAGCATCCCAGGCACTTGGGCCATCTTTCCCTGCTTTTTCAGTCCATTGGTAAGGAGCTGGATCAGAAATGGAATAGCTGGTACTTGAACTGGTGCACATACAGGATGCCAATGTAACAGATAGCAACTTTGTCCACTGCACCACAACCACCAGCTCCTCTTTCTGCCTTTCCAATAAATAAATCTTTTGAAAAAGAACTTAAGGTAGTAAAAGTCATCATGACTGAGCAATGGCAAATTTATTGAAGTGATCTATTTTCTTAAAGATCTATTTATGAATTTGAAAGGCAGCACTAGAAAGAGAGAGTGGGAGAGATGGATCTTCCTCCTGGTTTGTTCACTCCTCAAATGGCTGCAATGACTGTGGCTAGGCAAGACTGATATCAGGAGCTGGGGGCTTCTTCCAGGTCTCTCACATGGGTGCAGGAGCCCCAATATTTGAGTCACCCTGTGCTGCTTTTCCAGACACATTAGCAGGGAACTGGATCCGTTTGGAGCATTAATGTCTATGATACTCTCCTTGCAGTTGAAGGATTTAGAATCCGTTTCAATTATGGGTGGGCCAAGTACAACAGCTTCCAATTGTCCAAGGTTTGGATTAGATGGGATCTGAGAAATTTTGTTAAAATAGTTATTAATCATAACTCTGAGCTTAAGCATTTCTTACCAAATTTTCGTGTTTGTTGATGTTTATATCTATGGGAAAATTGGGTCTCTGGATTGCAACCAATGAAAGCATCCAGACTAACAGTAATAAGGTCAACAGTCAGCAGAATGATGTCCAGCTGAACTGAAATAGCTTTTCTTATTTGGTAGAGGGGTTACCTCCTGCATTATGCTGACATACTGACATAGACAGTAGATGTTGGAGCCTGTCCCTTCTGCCAAATGGAGAATACTACATTTTGGTCCATCATATATATATTTATATATTATAATATATATTATATTATATATTTCTATACATAATATAGAATTACGTATAATTATTATAAATATATAATTATATATGAATTTATTATTTATATATAAATCTATAATTATTTCTGATCCAGTTCCTTACCAATGGATTGAAAAAGCCGTGAAAGATGGTTCAAGTGCCTGGGTTGCTGTGACAAAGAGCGGAGGAGAAGCTCCTGGTTTCAAACTGGCCACATGCTGGCTTTTGAAGTCATCTCAATAATATATATGTATATTATATATAATATTAATAATAAATTATATAATATCTGTTTATAATTATTATATATTATATAATATATTGTATGTTAAACTATAATATATTTTATATTGAATATATTTATATACATAAATATATAAATAAATGTATATATATATAAATTATTTATTTATGTATTTGACAGGTGTACTTACAGACAGTGAGAGGAAGAGACAGAGAAAGGTCTTCCATATGCTCATTTACTCCCCTAATGACTGCTGGGAGCACAAGGACAGTGCCTAGAGTTTATTTTGATGGATTTTAGCCCCTTTCATTGGAGGGAGGCCCAATGAAGCTGGACTGATTTGTAAACCTCAGAAGTGTCTTTTCAAGGTGAAGGCAAACTGAGACTGAGGGGTTTTTGGAAAAACTTGGAACAAAATGCATTTGCCACACTTGGTTAAGACACATCATTTATTTATTGATTTCATCAGATCTGTTAACATTGAGTATAAGGTACAGGGGACATGGTGGATGGCATATAGCAATATGATTTTAGTAATATATCATGAGGTGCTTTTTCTTTTAATGGATTTAGCAGGTAAAATTGGGCTACCTAATGGGATATAGCTGGAATAATCACCTTTTTACTAAATAAATCTGAGGTAATAAATATTAGGTTATGATGACATTGAGTTTTCTGTTATTGGGCCTTCTTGGTTATTTTAATCTGGGATTTGTGAATTCTCATTTTCTCTAGGCAAGTTTTAACTGAAAAATTTTATTTTATTCTTCATCATGTTGGACCAACTCTGCTGCTTCTGGGATTTTTTTAGTACATCTGACAATTGGAAATTTAGACAATAGTATAGTTAAAAAGAGATGTACCAAGTAAAGTACTTATTTTTATTCAGATACATATTTTCTAAAATTCCTATTGAGTATCCTTGTTAAATTTAGTTGCATCCAGGTTAAGACTTATTGGAGACAGGTGCCATGGCTCAATAGGCTAATCCTCCACCTGCGGCGCAGGCACACTGAGTTCTAGTCCTGCTGGGAGAGCCAGATTCTGTCCCAGTTGCTCCTCTTCCAGTCCAGCTCTCTGCTATGGCCCAGGAGTGCAGTGGAGGATGCACAAGTGCTTGGGCCCTGCACCTGCATGGGAGATCAGGAGGAAGCACCTGGCTCCTGCTTTTGGATCAGCGCAGTGTGCCAGCCGCAGCACACTGGCCGCAGCGGCCACTGGGGGTAAACCAACAGAAAAAGGAAGACCTTTCTCTCTGTCTCTCTCTCTCACTGTCCACTCTGCCTGTCAAAATAAAAAATAATTTTTATAAAAAAGACTTATTGGAGCCACTCTAGTGATTATACCCATGAAACTTTGTTAATTAATGCAAATAGAACCTGGGAAAATTGATGTATATCTTATGCTGTAGAGACTTAAGATTGAACATCTTTTTTATCTTTTTTAATTATATAATTTAAAAACAAATTTTAGATTTTTTTTTTACTTTACTAAGCCACAGCTCTGGCCCCATTAATATGTCTTAACAATGTTTTTTCCTCTCAGACTTATCTCTATTGGTTCAGTTAACTGCATGTCTTTTCTTTAGATTCAGATTCTCTCAGCTGTCAAAGCTTATTCATCTTAATTCTGTTGTTCCTATTTCCCTCCCTTTTATTCTGTCCCTAGGCTAATTGAGGTCATGATTCTCCATTCCTTCTGTGTGGTGTCACAGTAGGCTTGAAGTGTTCTTTTTCTCTTCTGATTTCTAAAGAAAGAAATTATGTATTCCCCCAGTTTAGATATTTTAATAATTCATTCTAAAACAAAGGTTAAATGTTCTTAATTTGACAAGAATTTTCAGGGCCAGTGGTGTGGCATAGTGGGTAGAGCCACCACTTGTAGTGCTGGCAGCTCATATGGATCCAGATCTCTGCTAAAGCCTGGGAAAGCAGTAGAAGATGGCCCAAGTCCTGGGCCCCTGCACCCATGTGGGAGACCTGGAAGAAGCTCCTTGCTCCTGGCTTTGGATTGGCACAACTCTGGCCATTGCAGCCAAGTGGGGAGTGAACCAGTCGATGGAAGACCCCTCTCTCTTCTCTGCCTCTCTCTGTGTAACTCTGACTTTCAAATAAATAAATAAATCTTTAAAAAAAGAAGTTTTTCTAATTTTAGATTTGTTCTCCTTCATTGTCACTTCAGGGTGTGTGTAAAGAGTGCATATCCAGTTTTTCTATTTTGGATTTTTGGGATTTTGTATTAGCTCTGCTGTGTATTCATTTTTCTCGAGCATTGGTGATATCTTCTCCTTAGTTGTATTAAGAGAGAGAGCAATAGCCCTCATGTCTTTTTAGGTAAGTAAGACATATTAAAAACAGAGCATTCAGTATACATTCATAGTAGTTTGACTTGTTCAATTGATTTACGTGACCTCCCTTGGACATTCTTGGTCTCTGCTGTACAACTTTCTATACTCATTAATTCTTTGATATTCCCAAATCCAGAAAATGAATGACTCAACAGCTGTGTTCCTGTATTTGCTGGGACTCAGGGTAAGAAGCAAAGTGGAGGTGTTCAGGAATCTAAAGGTACATGCTACATAGCAAAGCACATCATTTCCTATACAAAGTGACTGGGAAATCCAGAATCTTTTGCACACATATTGGATCCTGAACTATTACTGGACTATTCAGTAAGATTTTAATGTATTTATTTTCTGTGTGTGTGTTTGTATTTCTAAATAAACTCTGCTGGGCTACTTAACATTAACATGTATTGCAGAATTCTTTCATCAGTTTTTACTTTTAAAAAATTTCTCTTTCAGTTTTATGGGAGAGGGTAGAAGCTTTCCGCTATGTAACTGAAAATTCATTGATTCATTAAAGTTAAAAATATTTGTTGGAAATGGGTGGAATACTATTAATTCTTGTGTGATTTTCATGAAACTAAATACATTCTCTATTTTGTTTTGCTTAAAATTTCTGCATGTGTGGACTTCTTTTTTCCTTCTTGCCCCAAATCCCTTTGTGTATTGGGATGGCAAATGGGTTTTACACTGGAGAAAACATGTTATTTTGGCAAAGAAGTACTTAGCCTTCCTGCTTCAAGTATTCAAATATTGCATTAGAAATCAGTATATTTGTTTACTGTACAAATGTCCTTCATACAATTTTGTAATCTTCTGGGATGGGAGAGGGAGCAGGAAATAGGAGGGTTATGGGTGGGTGGGGGAAGTTATGATTGTCAGCATAAATTATTGCCCTACACTTTTTATAGACACTCTTCAAAGCATATCCTCAAACTAATTCAATTAATTTAAAGGATTTATTAAATGATAGACTACATGAAATTTATCGATGTATTTTATCAAGCAATCATCCAATGTAAATGATTACCATATGTTTGCACTTCAGTGAATCATTCTATTGTGAATATTTTGGCATCAATATAATTTTGTTTAAAATTTCTTTATGAAAAAATATCTGGACTAGAATTCAATTGAATGCATTGCATGGTTTTGTTACCTAATGACAAATTGCCTTCACTGAGGTTTATAATTATTTATTCTTTCAACACTAATGTTATGTGTTTACCAAATACAGTAATATTAATATACATTTGGGGTTGGCACTGTGGCATAGCGGGTAAAGCTGCAGCCTGGCAGTGCTAGCATCCCAAATGGATGCCGGTTTGAGTCCCGGCTGCTCCATTTCTAAGCCACCTCTCTGCTAAGGCCTGGGAAAGCACTGGAAGATGGTCTAAGTCCATGAGCCCCAGAACTCACATGGGGGACCCAGAAGATGCTCCTGGCTCCTGGCTTTGGGTCGGTGCAGCTCTAGTCATTGCAGCCAATTGGGGAGTGAACCAGCAGATGGAAGACCTCCCTCTCTCCTTTCTGCCTCTTCTTCTCTCTCTGTGTAACTCTGGCTTTCAAATAAATAAGTAAATAGATAAATAATTTTTAAAAAGATACATTTGTTTGCAAACAATATGTGACATCAATACAACTACTTAAATTTTCTCATACAAGTAGTTTAATTTGGAGGCCTGAATTATGGCTGATTGGTTCTGTAGTCTAATGATATCTTTGAACCCAACTATTTTCCCCTTCTTTATGAATTTCAGTGTTGTATATTACTAGAATTCTGAAAAAAATTCACAGAAACTTTAGGCATCATCTAAACATCATAATCTCCAAAGAGCAAAAATCATTGCAAACTATGATTTTCTAGAATTATTTCTTTGGATAATGCTACAATTTTATTGTAGCTTTAAATTGAGCACACACACACACACACACACACACACCCATGTACCATACATACATTCACAAATGTACATACACAATCAGCAAGTCTCCAATGCATTTACCAAAGTGCATCAATGTGCTAGTTTCAGATTACTGCCAAAGAATAGTCCCTTTCTTTAAATACCAATTTACTCTATTGATTTATTTTTGACCAAAAATGATGCAGTTTAGTTACTGTTTTGACAAAGAGGCAGGTATCATCGCAAAGCACAAATGAGTGAATAAGTTACATTATCCAGGGAATTAGATAAGAAATGGCTCACTCATCAAATTAAAAGGAATTGAATCTAGTTTGAGTTACCATGTCAAGCAAAATATGAAGTTTTACAAAACTTGAATGTATATAATTTCAAATAAATTTTGAGTTGTATCTAAATGTGTACACTACAACATTAAGCATAAAGGCACAGATATTTAAATACCTTTATTTAGGAAAATGTGAATAGATAATAATAATAATTGCTAACATTTATTTTATACCAGGTGATGTTTCCTGAATTTTATGTTTCCAGAAAAATGGAGGTAGCTCCTGTTATTTTAACTTTAAAGAAAATGCAACAGAGGCATGAAGAGGTAAGTAACTGGTTTGCCCAAGGATATATAATCATGAAGTGGCAAAGCCTTAGACTTGGCATGATCTGAATGGCAGCCATTTTTTTTTCACAAATTCAATGTTTGATCTATTTCATATATTCACTAAAAGGATTTACTATCAAATGATACTTTCTGATAAAACCTATGAAAACTGCAGATGAGTATTGCTCCAAAGCAAATACTTGAGGCTAGCATTACGTGTAGCAGGTAAAGCCATTGTCTTTAAATTTAGCAAAGATATGCCTTGTTAGATGAGTGTACTTTGTGTAATTCTTCTTGTCAGTGTATACACTTTAGAAATTGATTACAGGGGCCAGTGCTGTGGCACAGCATGTTAAAACCCCAACCTAGGGTGCCAGCATCCCATATGGGTGCTGGTTTGAGTTCCAGTTGCTCCACTTCTGATCTGGCTCCTTGCTAATGCACCTGGGAAAGCATCAGAGGATGGCTCAAGTCCTTGGGCTCCTGCACCCGTGTGGGAGACCTGAGAAAAGCTCCTGGCTCCGGGCTTCAGATCAGCTCAGCTCCGGCTTTTGCAGCCAATTGGGAAGTGAACCAGCAGATTGAAGACTTTTCTCTCTGTCTCTACCTCTCTATATAACTCTGTCTTTCAAACAAATAAAAATAAATCTAGAAAAAAAAATTGATTACATCAGGCAACACATATGAACTTTTTTATAGAAAGATTGACCTTTAGAAAAATTTTAGACCTACAGAAAAAAAAATGTGGTACAAATGTGAACTTTTGAATAAAAATCTATTTTTCATGAAAGCATGGTGTTATAAAACAGAGCAATACCTCACTGAGAACCAAAAATAAATTGGACTATCTCATTCTGTGATTTGAAATCTAGGGACAAATGTCCTTTATTTTTCTTACAGAGAATGTAAATAGTGTTGTGATATCAAACTCATTCTAAGTTTAGGTACCCCATGGAAAGTTTGATCTAATGAAAACAAATCTGTTGGATCATTTACCTCATACATTCCACTACCATGAAAATAATATATCTGTCATAATACATCAAGAAGAAAACATATTTATGCCTAAAAATACAAATTCAACTATTACAAGCTGTTCAGCAAAATTTAAATTGTATGTTTTTAATATTCTAAAATGGAACATTTTTCTTTGCTTCTCAATAAAAATGTGATACACTTTAACATCTTCAGAATAAGAACTGAGAGTGTACAAGGCAAAATTTATTTATTTACTTATTTATTTTTTGCCAGACAGAGTTAGACAGTGAGAGAGACAGAGAGAAAGGTCTTCCTTCCATTGGTTCACCCACCAAATGGCCACCATGGCCTCCCGATCTCCCATGTGGGTGCAGGGCCCAAGCACTTGGGCCATCCTCCATTGCTCTCCTGGGCCACAGCAGAGAGATGGACTGGAAGAGGAGCAACCGGGACTAGATCCTGGGGTGCCAGCACTGCAGGCGGAGGATTAGCCTTGTGAGCCACGTACCCGGTGAAATATAGTTTAAAGAGAGAATTTATAACGTTCATTTTTAAAGTAACAAAAACATTTTTCACTTCTTGGTTTGCATTTTAAATTTGTACATATATATATATATATATATATATATATTAGCCATCCTTACTGGTTATTGCAAATTACCACATCCCAAAATTAATTGCTTCTCAACATTTACAATTTGTTTCTTCACTTTAAAGAAAAATATTTGTGTCTCTTGAGTAAACAAGTAAATATAATGATTTGGCATCATTTTATAAAACTCAAATCTGTAAGAACTCAAAAACCACTGCAGAAATATTCTATAAGAATGTACTCATGCATATTGTTCTTACAATAGATTCACCCATGTCATAGGAGAGCAACTCCTTGCTCAACATTCAAAATGTTCACAGTCTTCGAAATATTCCTTTTAGCATAGTGACCACAGTTGGACACAAGAGAGTCTTTAAAATTAAAAGAAACAATTTGGGTATGCTGACTTTCCTAGTCTTCTTGTTTTCCTGGGACAGAGTATCTTTTTTGAATGTAGGCTGACAAGGATACAACCCCCACCACAAAGTAAAATGCCTAAACATTAGAGCACTGCTCCTGACCCCTGCTCACTTGTTCCTCTATGTGGGATTTATGAATGACTTGCATGAATGGAGAGATGAAAGAGGCAATGAGCTACCAACCCCCCTTTTCATTTAGCACTTTTCTAGGATGCCTATGAGAACATGGGTCTTGTCTGCCCTTTTTTATACTGTAAATTTAGCAAAAACCCTGTGCTCTGTAAGTGACTAGGTAAGGATGCAATGTAATGTACTAGGGCAATGGAAAGGAATTTTTGTTGCTAAGCACCAAGACCAACAACTCTGTGGGCTAGAAAGCTTACATTTTGACTTCTTTCCATGTCCAGCTTGAACCATTCAGAATTCAGAGAAAGTAGGAATGTAAGTTATGAGCACACTTCACTGCCACAAATGTTATGATACTCATCAGTTTGTAATCAGGAATGACTTAAAATTTAACCAAAAATACCACAGTAAACTATGGCAGATTCATCAACACCTACACTTATAACTAACATCCACATTTATAATTGTATCTTTCTATGAAGGATCTGACAGGAATTATTATCTGGGATGGATAATTAACAACTCCTTAAACAATTTTTATAATGTACCAAAAAAGTGAACTTTGAATCCTTTGGGAATTGGATAAGCTAAATATATTTGTATTTGATGAATTCAGGCTGAGAACTTGTAAGTATAATACCAACCATAATACCTACGAAAAATTAAATACCTTGGAATAAATTTAAGAATTTGAAAGATCTTCACAATGAAAATTACAAAACATTAAAGGAAGAAATAGAAGAACACACACAAAAATGGAAAAATATTTCATGTTTGTGCACTGGAAAAAATAATATCATCAAAATGTTCATACTACCCAAAGCGATTTATAGATTCAATGAGACCCCAATCAAAACTCCAAGAACATTCTTCTCAGATCTAGAAAAAAAGAATGCTTAAATTTGTGTAGAAACACAAGAGACCCCCAAATAACTAAAGCAACATTAAACAAGAAAAAGTTGGAAGTATCAGAAGACCAGATTTCAAGACATACTACAGGGCAGTTACAAACAAAACAGCCTGGGACTGGAACAGAAAAAGACATGTATACCAATGAAACAAAATATAAACCAAAAAAATTAATCCATGCAGCTACAACCAACTAGTCTTTGACAAATGAGCTAAAATCAATCCCTGGAGAAAGGACAGTCTCTTCAACAAATAGTGTTGGGAAAATTGGATCTCAACATGCAGACATATGAAACAAAACCTGTACTTACACCCATACAAAAATCAACTCACAACTGATCATGACTCTAAATCTATGGCCTGATATCAACAAATTACTAGAGGAAAATATTGGGAAAACTGCAAGACATTAGCATAGGAAAGACTTCTTGGAAAAGACCCCAGAAGCACAGGCAATGAAAGCAGAAAGAGACAAAAGGGATTACATCAAGCTTAGAAGATTTGTGCTGCAAAGGAAACACTAAGCAAAGTGAAGAGTGGTAGAAAATATTTGCAAACTATATAACTGATAAAGGGTTAATATCTTGAAGTAACACCTTGACAGTAGGGACTCCACACCATGAGACTCTGGTCTGAGACTATGATCTAAAACAGTTGAATAATAGCAGTCCACTACATCACACTTGGCAGAGCACAGAAACCCCATAGTATGATCGCTCAAGCTTGGAAGTGAATAGACTACACCTGGGTTAATGATAAAAATGTAATTTGTCTATGTCCTATGTATGATTAAAACCAATACCTGGATTAATGTCAACATTATAATTGGAATTGTTAAGATTGTAACTGGTATTGTCAATATTATAATTGATACTAGCTTATTGATACTAGCTTATTGATACTAGATTATAATTGATACTAGTTTCACATAGGTTTTAGGTCAGTAACCAGTAACCAGTAACCATGTGTTCCCCCCTATTCCTAGCAACCATGAATTCCCCTCCCGATTTTGTGGTTTTTGCCTTTATAAACCCTGTTGCTTTCGGCTTCAGGGTCGAGAGTTCTTTAGGGCATGAGCACACTCTCCACCACCTGCAATAAAGGACCACCAAATTTTATCAATCTGTGGAGCTCTTTTGTTCGCACTCACTCAGGTACAAACAGCAATCTGATGTTTATAAAGATCTTAAGAGACTCAACTTCAACAAAATAATGCAGTTAAGAAATGGGCAAAGGACATGCACAGAAAATTTTCAAAGGATGCAATCAATACAAATGGCCTACAGACAAATGAAAACATACTCAGCATCACTAACCATCAGGGAAATGCAAAGAAAACCATAAAGTTTCATCTCATCCCAGTTAGAATGTCTATCATCCAAAAATGAAAAAATAATAAATGCTGGTAAGGATGTTGGAGAAAAGGCACACTTATACGCTATTCATAGGAATGTAAAGTAGTACAACCATTATGGAAGACAGTAAGGATAGTCCTCAGAAATCTGAAAATAGATCTACTATATGACCCAGCCATCCCACCCATGGGAATTTACCCAAACAAGATGAAATCAGGCTTTGAAAGAGTTACTTATAACCCCCATGTTTACTGCACCTCAATTGGCAATAATTAAGATAAGCAATCAAATCAGATTCCCATTAACTGATGTCTGGAAAAAGAAAATGAGTAGTATGGAATACTGCTCAGTCATAAAAAAGAATGAAACCCTGTCTTTGCAATACATGAATGCAACTGGAAACCATTATGCTTATTGAAATGAGCAATTCAAGAAAGATAAATGTCATTTCTTCCCTGATAAGTTCTGATTAATATAGGATACAAGAGTAGATAAGAATGAAATGGACTTATGATTTGATTATTGTTTTAAGCCCTTGTGGATACTCTAGTCAAACTGTGGTTTTGGATTTTTTTTTATTTGTTGAATAGTATGGTTAGTGGTGCACTAAACCCAAGGTTCAAAAGAAAATTGTGAAATTATGTTTTTTTGAATTTATGTTTTTTGCAAAAATTATAGAGAAAAAGGAAAGGTGAATGGGGATTGATGGAGGGAGTGAGGGGACTATGGATATCTTCTTAGCATTGTATTTATAAAATACATGATATCTGTTCTCTTTATATTAATAAAAAAATTTTGGAGAGCCTAAAGGTAAACATCTCCTACGAGCTGATCTTCAACAGAAATGCTAAGAATATTCACTGCAGAAAGGACAGTCTTTTCAATGAATGGTGCTTTGAATATTGAATATTCACACATAGAAGATTTAAACTTTATCTCTCATCATATACAAAACTGAACTCAAAGGTGTTCATTTACCCTAGGCATTAAGATGTCAGTTAAGATGCTAGTGTCTCATATAAAAGTACCTAGTAGATACCCAGCTCTGACTCCTGACTCCAGTTTCCTGCTAATGCAGATACTGGGAGGGAGTAGGGATAACTCAAGTACTGGGTTCCTTCCACCATGCAGGAAAGCTGGGTTGAATTCCACACTATTGGCTTCTGTTTGGCCCAGTCCTGTCCTTTGTGGGCATTTGTGGAGTCAATCAACATGAGAGCCCTCTCTTTTTGTTTATCTGCTCTCAAATAAATAATTTTACACTCAATTCAAAATTATTTAAAGACTTAAATGTAAGACCTGAAACTACTGGAAAAAAAATGCTTCAGGACATTGGATTGAGTAAGTATTTGAAGGATACGACAACAAAGCACTAGAAGAAAAAAAGCAAAAATAGTCAAATGGACTTTTTTATTTATTTAACAGGTAGAGTTATAGACAGTGAGAGACAGAGACAAAGAGAAAGGTCTCCCTTCCATTGGTTCACTCCAGAAATGGCCACTATGGCTGGCGCTGTGCCGATGCAAAGCCAGGAGCAAGGTGCTTCCTTGTGGTCTCCCATATGGGTGCAGGGCCCAAGCACTTGGGCCATCCTCCACTGCCATTCTGGGATGCAGCAGAGAGCTGGACTGGAAGAGGAGACTGGGACTAGAACCCAGTGCCCATATGGAATGCTGGCACTGCAGCAAGTGAGCCATGGCACTGGCCCTGGAATTTTACCAAATTAAAAAACTTCTGCAAAGAAACAAAATAATCAACATAACAAAGAGACAATATGAAATTGGAGAAAATACTTAGAAAATATACACCTACTAAGGTGTATACACCCTTTAAGACATTTTAAAAACTCAATGAAAAATGAACAGATTTTAAAATTGGCATTAGATCTAAATGCTCATTTTTCAAAGAAAGGCATACAAATGGCCAAGAAGTACATGAAAAATGTTCAGCATCACTAATTAACAGGGAAATACAAATCAAAACCACAATTAGACACCAAGTTACTCCAGTTAGAATGCTTATTATCAAAGACAAAACAGTGGCTGGCATTGTCACACAGCAGGTTAAGCCATGCTCTGTGACACTGGCATCCCATATGAGCACTAGTTCAACTCCACATCCCATCCAGCTCCCTGCTAATGTGTCTGGGGAAGCAGCAGAAGGTGACCCAAGTGCTTGGGCCCCTGTCATCCACATGGGAGACCCAGATGGAGTTCCAGGCTTCTGGCTTCAGTCTGGCACAGACCAGCCATTGTGGTCATTTGTAGAGTGAACCAGTGATGAAAGATCTGTCTCTGTCTCACTATGTGTCTCTCTCTATGTAACTGTTCCTTTCAAATAAATAAATTAATCTTATAAAAAAGAAAAATACACACTTGAAGGAATTGTATGCAAATTTAACAAAAACTTGGAGAACTCAGTAACAGGAAAATAAATGCCTTCAAATTTAAATACTGCCAGAATACATAGAGACAACGTAAAATGCATAATAAAAGAAACATATACGGGGCTGGCACCATGGCTCACTTGGTTAATCCTCCACTTGTAGTGCTGGCATCCCATATGGGCACAGGGTTCTAGTCCCAGTTGTTCCTCTTCCAGTCCAGCTCTCTGTTGTGGCCTGGGAGTGCAGTGGAGGATGGCCCAAGTGCTTGGGCTCTGCACCCACATCAGAGACCAGGAGGAAGCACCTGGCTCCTGGCTTCGGATCAGCATAGTTCCAGCCATAGTGGCCATTGGGGGGTGCACCAATGGAAGGAAGACCTTTCTCTCTGTCCCTCTCTTTCTTTCTCATTGTCTAACTCTATCTGTCAAATAAATAAAAAAGCATATAAACCAATCTGAATATTAGAGAATTCTGAGAAAAAGAAATGTACTGTACATAAAGGAAGAGCACATTTAGACAGCAACAAGATGGATACACTGTGTATCAGGATGGTTACACTTAAAAACACACATTACAAATGCTTTCAGGATAGAGTAGCAGAACATCTCATTCATTCCTGGTGAGAATGCATCATGGGGCAGATGCTTTATCAGACATCTTGGCATGTTATTAGGAATCCAACACCGTGTCATACACCATACATGTTCTAATATATTTACAGAGCTGGTGTGAAAATGTATGGCTTGATAAAAACTGACATGAAAATATATATAGCAGCTTTATTCACAATGGCTAAAGCTCATAGAAAACCACATTGTTCCTCAACAGTTAACCACATAACCAAACCTTCAAAGTGCGTGGAGACCCTGGGAAGAGAACAGGAGATGAAGACACATGTGATGCTTAGGGTATAGGCATTTAGCATGGGGACACAAGAGAAAAGCCGAGGCTGAAGTCATAGGGGATCTAGAAGCCTAAGGAAGACAACAACTTCAAGCAAAGGGCAGAGAGGTATCTGAAGACTGCCATGAGCTGAAGTCACAGGCAATGAAGTCACTCTAGGGTAGCAGGATAATACTCCGGAGTAGAGATGCAGATAACTGATGGGAGATCACGGCTTCATGCAGTGGGGCTGGAGGACCTGACAGCTGGCTTGGGATGCAGGCACAGATGGACACTCAAGGAAAGATGTGATGGAGAGTCTGGCATTGTGGTGCAGTGGGTTACACCAGTGCCTATAATGTTGGCATTCCATATGGGTGCTGGTTTGTATGCTGGCTGTTCCCGTTCAGATCCAGCTCCCTGCGAAAGACCTGGGAAAGCAGTAGAAGATGGCCTTACTGTTTTGTCCTCTGCCACCCACGTAGGAGACCCAGAAGAAGCTCCAAAGGCCTGGCTCCTGGCTTCAGATGGGCCCAACCCTGGCCATTGCAACCAATTGGGGAGTGAGCCAGAGGATGGAAGCTCTTTCTGTCTCTCTATGCCTCTGTCTCTCCCTCTATGTGATAAGGAAATAACTTGAGATATTAAATTTCATGGGTTTTTTTTGGACAGAGTTAGGCAATGAGAGAGAGATAAAGATCTTCCTTCCATTGATTCACACCCCAAATGGTTACCATGGCCAGTGCATAGTGGCAATCCAAAGCCAGGAGCCAGGTGTTCCCTCCTGGCCTCCATGCGGGTGCAGGGTCCAAGTAGTTGAGCCATCCTCCACTGCCTTCCCAGGCCACAGCAGAGAACTGGACTGGAAGAGGAGCAACCAGGACTAGAACCTAGTGTGCCAGTGCCACAGCCAGAGGATTAGCCTAGTGAGCCATGGCACTGGCCCTCTATATAATTTTCAAATAAATCTTTTTTAAAAAGAGGTGCTGAGCCGGCGCCGTGGCTCAATAGGCTAATCCTCCACCTTGCGGCGCCGGCACACCGGGTTCTAGTCCCGGTTGGGGCGCTGGATTCTGTCCCGGTTGCCCCTCTTTCAGGCCAGCTCTCTGCTATGGCCAGGGAGTGCAGTGGAGGATGGCCCAGGTGCTTGGGCCCTGCACCCCATGGGAGACCAGGAAAAGCACCTGGCTCCTGGCTCCTGCCAGGATCAGCGCGGTGCGCCGGCTGCAGCGGCGGCCATTGGAGGGTGAACCAACGGCAAAGGAAGACCTTTCTCTCTGTCTCTCTCTCTCACTGTCCACTCTGCCTGTCAAAAAAAAAAAAAAAAAAGAGGTGCTGGAGACACAGGGGATGGAGACTTATGAAGGCACATGGAATAAGACTGTGTCTAGGGAGGCCGTTCATGCATCAGAATTCTGCTTCTCCACTGTCTGTCATGATAAAGCCTCCATTGAGCAACCACCATTTAAAGATGCCACGTGACAGACTCCTTGTCTCTGAGGCTAATATGTGTATGTAAAGCCTACTTTAGAAGTAAGAAGTACAGATAATCATAACAAAAATTTGTGACTGCCTCTGGAAGACTGAGGGACAAGGGGGTGTGGAAAAACACAAAATTGGGGCCAGTGCCGTGGCTCACTTGGTTAATCCTCCACATGTAGTGCCAGCATCCTATATGGGTACTGGGTTCTAGTCCTGGCTACTCCTCTTGCAGTCCAGCTCTCCGCTGTGGCCCAGGAAGGCAGTGGAAGATGGCCCAACTGCTTGGGCCCTGCACCCACATGGGAGGCCATGAGGAGGTACCTGGCAGCTGGATTTGGATCAGTGCTGCACACCGGCCGTAGCAGCCATTTGGGTGGTGAACCAATGGAAGGAAGATTTTTCTCTATATCTCTCTCTCACCGTCTAACTTTGCCAAAAAATAAAAATAAAAAACACAAAATTTAATATCTCAATTTATTTCCTATGAATTCTTTTTTTAAAAATTTTCACAGCAATGTCTTGCAATCACTTGGAAACAGGTAACAACATAGGGACCTAACATATAGACTGAAAGGATTGCAGACTCAAAACGCAAACCTGGTTATTCACATCGAATGCACCTTTGCTCTAGAGTGACACTGACTGCTGACTGTGAGTTTCCAGCAGTTCTTAGGATGCCAAGTCTTCTGAAAACACTTTGAAACCTGTCTTCCCAGACTGAGAACCCATGGATAACAGGACTGGAGAGAGCAGTGCTCTAAGACTAGCTCAGTATCTGCTTCCACCCTTGGCAGTGAAGTGTCAGGGTCACCCCACACTGAGGGGGAGTAGCTGCATTCTCTGTGCCCTCCGGCAGGCGTGTGTACCAGGGTTCACTCCCAGCCCTGGGGCCTCCAGAAACCCTGCAGCCAGCCTTCCTCCACAGCCATGTGGTGGGGTCGTGGGTGGGCTCCCACAGGGTGTACGGGGCACCTGGTGGCCCTTACCCCCCACCATTCCCTGACCTCTGGTCTGGTGCCCCCACCTCCGGGTTGGAAAAATCCCAGAATCAGTTGAGAGCCAGAGATAAGAAGGGAGGATTGGCACAGCACTGGCTGGGAGAGACCCAGAGGGGCCCAGTGGCACCCACGGGGTTGGCCTCAAGGTCCCAGGGTGGCTGCAGCAGGGCCTGCACAGGTCACCCCTGCACTCTCCCCAGACCCAGCTATCTGGAGTTCACAAGTACAGAGATCCTGCATCCTTCAGTGCTGGGAGCACACTTCCTCAGGGTCTCCCACAGCCAGAAGTTCACAAAGGGCCACCACTTCCTCCTGTGCATCCATTTCCTCACTCCTGAGTCAGCACCATCCATTTATGCTGAGTCATCATGAAATTTCTGCTGACTCATCATTACCACCTACCTGGTCCCCACATGTTCTCTTTAGAGACCTGAGCCCTGTCAAGGGGTCCTGAGAGATAGGGTGGTCCCCAGCAACTCCATCCTGGTCTCTAGCAGGTATACATTGCCCCATCTGGGTCCCCAGGGCTCCATTCAGTCTCTAGGGCCTTCATACAGATCTGGTCTCCATCTGGGTCTCCAGGCCTCCAGCCAGGTCCCCAGGTCCTCCATCCAGGCACCGGGGCCTCCATCCAGGTCTCTAGGGCTCCATCCGGGTCTCTAGCAGGTGCACAGGGATCCATACAGTCTCTAGGAGCCTCATCTGGGTTTCCATGGCTCCATCTGGTTCTCCAGTGCTCCATCTGGGTCTCCAGAGCTCAATTTGGGTCCCCAGGGGCTCCATCCTGGTTTCCAGCAGGTGCATGGGGTCCTCAGGACCTCCATCCAGTCCCAGCAGGTGCAAGGGGCCCCTCCTTCCTTCCTTGCAACCTTGGGTTAGATTTAGGGGTAGAAGCATGACTCAGCTGGCCTGGTGCCATGACTCAGCAGGTTAGGTTTGATGTCAAGGTTAGGGTGGGGATGGGATTCGGGTTAGGGTTCATGTTTGAAGCATGACTCACCAAGTTTAGAAGCACAACTCAGGAGGTCTGGAAGCATGATTCGGCAATTTTAGAAGTGCCACTCACTGGCCTAAGAGTATGACTTGGCAGGTGTAGTTGTCTACCTTTGTGGGTAAGGATGCCTGGTAGGTAATGATGACTCAGCAGGTATAAAATGGTGACTCAGCAGAAGTTTCTCAATGACTCACCAGGTCTGGGATAATGAGGATTAAGTGGGTATGTATAATGATGGCTCACGAGGTGTGTGCTAGTGATGATTCAGCAGAATTTCCTGATGACTCAGCAGGAGTCTCAGCATGACTCATCCCTTCCTTCCTTCCCTCCCCTCTTTGCATTCATTTCTGGTCCACTTTCAATTTCCTAAACCCACTTCTGGTCATTCTAGACCCACTTCCAGTCCACTTCTGCATTCCCAGAGTCAATTCCAGTCAACTTCCCGATTCCTACAGTCACTAACTTCCAGCTAATTTATGTCACTTCGGGGTTCTCAGACTCACTTTAGTCTACTTCTGGGTTCCTAAGTCACTTCCGGTCCACTTCCGGCCATTGTATACCCATTTTCAGTCACTTTGGTTCTGTTTATACCCATTTTTGGGTACTTCTGGTGTACTTCCAGGTTCTTATAGTCACTTCCCAGAGGGTCTCTGTTGGTCCCTGGGGGTCTCTGTGGGTCCCAGTTGTCTCTGGGGTTCTCTCAGTGTCTTTCAGCATCTCTGGGGGTCTCTGAGGGTCTCTGGGGTCTCAGGTTTTCTGGGGGTTCTGGGGTTCTCTGAGAATCTCTGGGGGTCCCAGGGATCTTGGTGGGGACACCTGTCCATCACCCATCACCCTTGTCCTTCACTAAGATACCTGTCCATCACTCAGAATAGACTTGTCACTCAGGAAAACATTTTAATTCTCATACAAGTTTCTGTCAGGAAATTGGTCCTGGGTCCAAAAGACACCTTTTCTTACAGGGACTCCCTTGAGGTTTTGTCAGAGAAATTTTGTCAGGATCCAATATGGCTATAGCTCCTGTCAAAACAATTGCCAGAATCCAAGATGGCCACCACTGACATCAGAAAACACACTGCCAGACTCCAACATGGCTGCCACTCCTGTCAGAAAAATTTACCGGCCTCCAAGATGCCTGTCATTCCTGTCATAATGAGAATTTGCCAGGATCCAACATTCTGCTGCTGACATCAGAACGAGAATTTGCCAGACTCCAATATGGCTGCCATCAGAAAATCTAAAAATACATTTCTTAAAAATTTCATTTAAAAATTTATTAAAAATTCATTAAAATTAAAAATTAATCCCATCCCATATGGCCACTGTTTGTGTCTCAGCTGCTCTTCTTCCCATCTAGCTCTCTGCCAATACATCTGAGAAATCAGCAGACAACACAAGTTCTTGAGTCCTTGCTGTCACTCCCCCTCTTCATGGAGGAATGACACTGAACCCTGCCTAGGCTTCATATCTGAGTCACGGCACCATTATGTCGCTCCCCCTCTTCGTGGAGGAACGACACTGAACCCTGCCTAGGCTTCATATCCGAGTCACGGCACCATTATGTCGCTCCCCCTCTTCGTGGAGGAACGACACAGGACCCTGCGCTGTTCTTTGGTCTGCTCGGCCCTCCCCGGGTTTGCTGCTGGTTCTTCCCGGGTTGGCTACTGTCCCTTCCACCTCCGTGGAAGGGCAGTTCCCCCTGCCACCTTCCCCACTTCCGTGGGGGAGCGGCACACCGCCGGCCGGCTCTCTCGGGGGCTGCACAGGTGTTCCCCTTAGATGTTCCCCTTAGATGTTCCTGGTGCATGCCGTCTCTCTCCTCCTTTATAGTCCTCCTCTGCCAATCCCAACTCGGCTGCCCACACGCCGAGTACGCTGCTCTCCTCCAATCAGGAGCAAGTCCTGCTGTTTATTGGTTGAACTGGAGGCAGCTGGGTAGAAGCTGTTTTCTCCTCTCCCAGCGCCTTATTGTGGGAGAGCAGATGCATAGAATAAGTCTTAATTCCAGTAACTTAGTCTAGTCCGAGCTGCTCCCCACAGATCCCCCTTTCTTTTTATTTTTTTTGGCGTTGATACGCGCCTGTCTTTGGTGTCCCGCGGCACACACTCTGCTCTGCTTGCTAGAGTTGCCACAGGTTCTTACAAGTCCTATCAATCAGGCAAACCGAATCCGGGCCCTCTCTTCGCCATGTTGTGAGGAGGTTTTTAGGCGCTGATGCGTGCCTGTGTTCGGTGCCCTGCAGCGCATGCTCTGCTCTGCCTGCAGGTGCTTACAAAACCTAGCAATCAGGCAAACCGAATCCAAGCCTTCTCAGCGCCATATTGTGGGGAGGCTTATTGGTGTTGATTCGTGCCTATCTTCGGTGACCTGCAGCTCATACTCTGGTCGAGCCGCCTGTTGGTGCTTACCACCCTAATCAGGCAGACCGAATCCAAGCTCTCTCATTGCCATGTTGTGGGGTGACTTATTGGTGTTGATAACGTGCCTGTTTTCGGTGACCTGCGGCGCATAAGCTGCTAGCCGCCCGCAGGTGCTCATCGCCTCACTAATCAGGCAGACCGAATCCAAGCCTTCTCATTGCAGTATTGTGGGGAGGCCTTTCTATTTCTCTATTTCTCTATCTCCGGGCATTCCTATTTCTCCCATTTTACTTCTGTCTGCCAACATTCCTATTTCTCTCATTTTACTTCTAAACTTCTGTTTCTCTTATCCCCGCAGCTTCCCGGCGCCCGCCCCAAGGCTGCTTCTCAGCGGCTTCCCGGCTGAGCCGCTTCAGCCCGCTTCTCTTATCTGCGTGGCTTCGCTTCGCGCGCACACTCCGTGGTCTCTCACTAGCCCAGCGTTCCCTATCTACTTGTGCCCCGCACGCTCTCTCTGCGCGCGGCAGCCTCCGCGAGTCACACAGCGTAGCTTACGTCTCCGCCACTAGCATTCAATCCAAGTTCCCCGGGCTAACCTGACGAATTCAACCCAGCTTACGTCTCCGCCCCATGATTTGGCTTCCCGTCCTTTGCTCCCCGGGCTAATCAGATGGATCCCAATCTGGCTTACGTTTCCGCTTCTGGTTTCAACTTTTAGCCCCCTATTCCCGGGCTAACTTGAGAATCCCAAAGTGGCTTTCATCTCCGCCTCGGCCTGCCCCCCGCGGCTTCAATTTCCCTAACATTTTTCTCTACCCGGTATGTTTCCCCAAGCTTTCCTCCAACAATACTCCTCCCTCATTTCTCCTGGCCTCTCCCCACAGTCCGCATCCGAGTTTGTTCTAGCTTTCACTTTCACCTTTGACCTTAGAGATTTCTCCCAGCTTCCCCCCGTAGTCCGTATCTGAGTCTATGCCTAGGCTTTCAATAGCTTCTTCCGGCACCTTTTTCGTCCGGCTTTTCCCTAGGCTGTTTGCTAGTCTCTCTCTCCGGTATTTTCCCAGTTCTTCCCGTTTCTTCCCTCCTAAGTTTCCTATCCGAGTCACGGCACCATTATGTCGCTCCCCCTCTTCGTGGAGGAACGACACTAAACCCTGCCTAGGCTTTATATCCGAGTCACGGCACCATTATGTCGCTCCCCCTCTTTGTGGAGGAACGACACTGAACCCTGCCTAGGCTTCATATCCGAGTCACGGCACCATTATGTCGCTCCCCCTCTTCGTGGAGGAACGACACTGAACCCTGCCTAGGCTTCATATCCGAGTCACGGCACCATTATGTCGCTCCCCCTCTTCGTGGAGGAACGACACAGGACCCTGCGCTGTTCTTTCGTCTGCTCGGCCCTCCCCGGGTTTGCTGCTGGTTCTTCCCGGGTTGGCTACTGACCCTTCTACCTCCGTGGAAGGGCAGTTCCCCCTGGCCACATTCCCCACTTCCGCAGGGGAGCGGCACACCGCCGGCCGGCTCTCTCGGGGGCTGCACAGGTGTTCCCCTTAGATGTTCCCCTTAGATGTTCCTGGTGCATGCCGTCTCTCTCCTCCTTTATAGTCCTCCTCTGCCAATCCCAACTCGGCTGCCCACACGCCGAGTACGCTGCTCTCCTCCAATCAGGAGCAAGTCCTGCTGTTTATTGGTTGAACTGGAGGCAGCTGGGTAGAAGCTGTTTTCTCCTCTCCCAGCGCCTTATTGTGGGAGAGCAGATGCATAGAATAAGTCTTAATTCCAGTAACTTAGTCTAGTCCGAGCTGCTCCCCACACTTGCCACCCATGAGGGAGACTTGGGTGGAGTTCCAGATCCTGGCTTTGATCTGACCCAGACCCAGCCATTGTGAGCATTTGGTGGGTTGACCTGCAGATGGAAGATCTCTCCCTCCCCCTCCCTGTCTCTCCTTCTTTATAACTCTGCCTTCTAGATAAATAAATCCTTTTCCCATATTTATTTTTCAACAATTTTTCTACTTACTTGCTAGTATAGCTTTCTCCCTTGGTGCTGCTGCTCCCTGTGGACTTGTCCTCCTCAGCCTCTGACTAGAGCACAGCCACCTCTCCAATGCTGACATCCTCTGACACATATTTCACTCTTCTGTTCTCTCTAAACTGCAGACTCTTGGGAAACATAAGTAACTATCATGGATAAACGTGCATAGATACACACACCTGAGGACTCCAGAGTCTTGGATTTCAGGTTGTAATTAACTTTCCTTTTCAGAGGACTGGTGAAAAAACAAGTCTGGAAGCCAGGGTGTAGCCTTGTGGTTCAGATGCCTGTGTCCCACATGGGAGATTTTGGGTTTGGTTCCAGTCCCTGCCTCCAACTTCCTGATAATGCAGACCATGGAGCTAGTAACTGATGGCTCAGATGATTGGGTTCCCTGCTCCTGGGACAGTCCTGACCACTGTGGATATTTCAGCAGTGAACTAGAGGGTGAATACCACTTCTCTGTCTCCTTGTTCATTTCTTTGCATCTCAAATTAAAAAACAAATCAAGTATGTTTGTATCATCCATTAAAATAACTTCCTCAGTGGAAAAAAGTAGTTTCATTGTTAAATTTGGGGAAAAATAATGCTTCTTGGTTGTAAATGATATATGAATAATGCATAACTGTACATCAGACTTCCATTGTGGACAAGGAAGAGAAAGATGGAAGCAATAATTTTTACTTCTGGCTTTGGTACTTGTCATGTAACCTTGAAAAATTCATTTAAACTCATGGGGCCTGAGTGTCCTTAAAATTACAGGCTCATCTAGTTGAGGCAGGTGGTGTAAGGGGAGGTGGCAGGAAGCTGAGAGCTTTCCTTGTTTCTGTGCCAACAGAGCTAAGTGACATTAGCAAGTCATTTGACCCCTCTGGATCTTCCTCCCTTGTGAGATAAGATTGTCTTTGTAGTTAAAGGATTTATTCTACACAGTCCTATCTTATGGTAAGGTTCACATGACTGTGAAGTGTTTTATAAACTGGCAGTGTAATAATCAAGTTGGCACTGAAGATGAAATGCTAAACAGCATACAACTTCTAAGGCTTGTAGTTCTATGAGGAGCTACACAGAAACATTCAAGTTCAGGGGCATTTTTAAATTTAAAAACAGAAACATTGAATCACTGTTCAGAATCAGTATAGTTGCTAAAATTCTTATTTATAATCACTGAGATTGGTAGTATAATTACTGATAGTATACTCCTAGTGTTGTATATTTTAGTTTATACAATACTTAGACTATATAAAATATAGGTAGCATGGGAAGTGCGATACACAGCAGTCTCGTAGAATGGCAGATGTCCTAAACAGTACTCTGGCCTCAGAATCAGCCCTTAAGGCCCTCAGATCTGGCTGAAGAGCCCATGAGAGTATTTTCGGTATGGAAAGCCACTCTGGCAAAAAAGAAAAAAAAAAGGACCTAAATAAAAGATCTCTGTAAGTGAGATCCCAGTAGAAAGAACGGGCCATCAAAGAAGGAGGTACCTTTCTCTGAAGGGAGGAGAGAACTTCCCCTTTGACTATGACCTTGTCTAAGTAAGATCGAACTCAGTGAACTCAAGAGGCTTCCATAGCCTTGGCAACTCATGACTAGAGCCCAGGGAGATTTCTGATGCCATAAACAAGAGTGTCAGATTGTTCAGTCAACAACAGGAATCACTGTGTGCTTACTCCTTATGTGGGATCTCTGTCCTTAATATGTTTTCCAATGTGAAGTAATGCTATAACTAGTACTCAGACAGTATTTTACACTTTATGTTCTGTGTGCTGCAAACTGATGAAATCTTTACTTAATATATACTAAATCGATCTTCTGTGTATAAAGATAATTGAAAATTAATCTTGATGTAAATGGAGTGGGAGAGGGAGTGGGAGATGGGAGGGGTGCTGGTGGGAGGGAAGTTAAGGGGGGAAGCCTTTGTAATCCATACACTGTACTTTGGAAAATTATATTTACTAAATAAAAGTTTAAAAAAATTAAAACATAAAAAATAAATAATAATATAGGTAGTAATATTTAGTACTTCTCTTACTTTTACTGGATTGGATTATAGTATACGTTAATAAACCCTTTTTAAAGATTTATTTATTTATTTGAAAGACAGAATTATAGAGAGAGACACATAAATAAACAGAGATGTTCTGTCTGCTGTTTTACTCGCCACGTGGCTGCAAGCAGCTGGAGCTGGGCTAATCCAAAGCCAGGTGCTTCTTCCAGGTCTCCCACATGGATTCAGGCACCCAAGTATTTGGGCCATCTCCTGCTGCTTTCCCAGGCACATTAGCAGGGAGTTAGATTAGAAGCAGTGCAGCTGGGACATGAACCAGCGCCCATAATGTTTGCCAGCACTGCATGTGGTGGCTTTACCTTATATGCAACAGCACCAGCTACAGCCTATTCATTTTAAATTAATAACTAAAGATTATCTGCTGTTCAGCCTCAAGGCTTTGGCTTGGCCCAGCCTCTGCTGTTGTGGACATTTGGGGAGTGAACCAGAGGTTGAAAGATCTCTCTTCTTATGTCTCTCCCTCTCTAACCTTGCCTTTCAAATAAATAAATGTGTCTTTGCAATAAAAATACATACATACACAGACACACACACAAACACGGTACCAACACAGTGGGTAAAGCCATGGCCTGCTGTGCCAGCATCCCATATGGGTGCTGATTCAAGTCCCAGCTGCTCCACTTCCAATCTAGCTCCCTGCTAATGTGCCTGGGAAAGCATCAGAAGGTGGCCCAAGTGCTTGAACCACTGCATTCATGTGGGAGGCCTGGAAGAAGCGCCTGGCTTTAGATTGGCTCAGCTGAGGCCAATTTGGGAAGTGAACCAGCAGATGCAAGATCTGTCTCTACCCCTTCTCTATAACTCTGCCTTTCAAATAAATAATATATTTAAAAATGGGGGAAAAGGGCAGTTTTGTTGCCTTCCCTTTACCTAGAGCAACATAATCAAAATCTGTTAGGCAAATGAATAAGGGAAATTCTGAGATCATGTATTGACCACAGCAGAGATTGTATTCCCTGTACATTTTCTGGAAGCCCATGCTAGTTGGAACCAAGGGTAGGATAACAAAAAAGGGGAGGCCTATATCCCTCTTATTTGTCTTCTTTGTTAATTGGAGCAGTGGAGAGTTGAGTAATGTAATATTGGTGTTTGTCTCCATACAGTTCACTTGTATTTAGCTGGCTCTTTTTTTTTGGCATTTCTTTTTTATTTATTTTAAGAGATTTATTTGAAAGGCATAGAGTCCTCCATCTGCTGGTTTGATCCCCCAATGTTTGGTGCATGTGCGGTTCCATTATGAGAGCAGCTGAGGCCCTGCGGGTGCCTGGGGGCCAACAGAAACACCTGCAGCCTTGGCCCACAGGTCCTGGGCATCTCCCATCTGCTTGTGCCCCGCCCGCATCCCAGCCCAGGCCCCAGTGGCACCTCTGGGATTTCTGCCTCGAACTGGTCACTTTAGGTCACTTTGTGATCCCTGACCTCTGCCCAAGGAAGGAAGCAGGAAGTGGTCTTTCCCTCTCTTTTTCTCTCTGTAACTCTGCCTTGCAAATAAATACAACTTCAAAAAGTTATTCTCCATCAAGCAATACACCATTTTCCAGGCAAGTGTAAAGCTGGGAGTCATGGCTTCTTGTATATTTTGGATAATAAGAGTTTTGGTTTGAAAGCATGTTCATCTGAAACAAAGATCACTCATTATCCTTTGTTAGAGAAGGGGGCTCTGCTCTTGGAAAGTGAAAATCAGAAGTGGTAATGTGTGATGAGCTCCACCTGCCAGGTCTGGGGAGACTTATTTGAAAGACAGGACACCAGGAGAGGAAGCTTTTCAGATTCCCTGGCCCTTGCTTTAGTCTTATGTCTTTACTTCTTTTGTTGCTTCTTGATGTCAAGAGTGTACACTTTATGCTGAAATGAGGAATTGTGTCTTACCTCTTTTGGGCCTTTTTCTAAGAAGAGTGCATATATTTATCTTGGATATAAGGATAGCTTCTGGGGTGGGTGGATTTTTTTTTTTTTGGAAGTTCTCACAAGCCATCCAGTAGCCTATATTTTCTTCACAGAATTCAGTTTTTAGAAAAGCCTCCAATACAGCCAGAGCATCTGTAGGTAGGGAAGAGAAGGTAGAAAAATAAAAAGAAACATGAGGAATATGAGGAAGCTAATGATCAAATAATCCCTTGTGCTTTTCTAGTACTAGGATTAGCTATTCTCTTGTTTTTACTCAATCCTGTAATCCTGCGGATTTAGCTCTTTAAAGACAAAGATGCCTGTAGGCAAAATACTTAAGTTGGTTCCATACTACTAAAACAGAAACACTTCAGTTTGTTTTAATGCCAAAAATGTATTTACAGGAGAGGCATAAATCCTCAGGGAACTAAGTCTCTTGCAAACACTGCATGCAATGAAAAGCATCCTCAGCCTCAACCAAGAGCACTGCCATTACAGAGCTTAAGGCTGATTTATCTTCCCCACCTGGTGTGAATATGTTGAGAAATAAACAGAGATAAACAGACCTTCTAGGTTAAGTCAAATTCTCCTTGGTGAGCTGCTCATTTGAGGACACAGCCTTTCTGCACTCTTGTGATACTTGCAATGGATTCAATTCAAGCCTAATTCACAATTGCTGGCCAGCAGCTCCTGGAATGCTTCTGACCACAACAGTGCCTCCTTCAGGGAAGGTCTGCAAGAGCAGTTCTCTAATGAGTTGTGCTCAGAGCAGTTCCCCTCCCAGCTCAGCAGTGAGCTCTTCAGATTGCAAACACAGGAATCTCAACTTACTTGATGAAAGCTTGCTACCTGCTTTTCTTGCCAATTGTGGCCTTCCCAGGAATGGTGGAGTTTTGCCATAGGTAGCTCAACCCAGTCTTCAATACTCTTATTCTTACAAAAAAAAAAAAAGACAATTCACTAAGTGGTCATCCTTGAATACACTACTGAGCCTGAATGCATTTTTACCAAATAAAGTTGCCCAATAGCTATAAACCAAAAGCCAACAACAGGCTTGCCCACCTAATATTACACTCAGCCCCGAAGTACTGAGCAGTTTCATCAGTTCCTCAGAATGTAACTATGCTGTGAGGACTATAGAGAGGGATGCCCAAATTTTAATTATCAATACACTGCACAGCTAATAAAGCAGATGCTGTCTCTTGCCCACAAAAGGAGACAGTTTCTCTGCAAGGTTAACCGCAATCGGGAGACATTTTGCACCTGATGGAACCCGCAGCGGGACTGCTTTGAGCCAGCTCCTCTCCTTCCCTTTCCACCTTCGGTCCAGGATGGGACAGAGACCATGCACAGGAGGTGCCACCAGTCACCCGTTTCCCCCTGTCCACCTGCAATGCTCCTGGGAGGCAGATGCCACAGAACAGTGATTTGTTCCATGATTGTCACTGTGTGAGATCAGCCCATCATGAGAAAATGACCATGGATTCCAATGAGATATGAACCGCAGAAGCACTGTCCCCAGCATCAGTGCAGGAGGGTGGATGATGGAGGCACAGCATGGCCAGGATCTCTAGGGACCCCGCAGGACTCTGCTGCCCTGGATGCCTACAGCAGGCAGCTGCATGAGCTCCCAGTGCATCTCCAGCACCCTCCTACCAAACCCTTCCTTCTGACTGCCAATGCAGTCCACATAGATGCTGCATCAGTGAGCAAATAAGCACTGTGCACTAGGTTGTCCTGCTGAGACTCGGCCTTCATTGCTTCCCCAAGTGCAGCACGTGCTGCAAGCCTCAGCTGGCGGGAGAGGTGGAAGGTCGCACTCACCAGGTCTGTCTCTTCTTCTCTTGCCCCTCCTGACTCTCGGGCCATCACCTGCATTCTAGCCCCAAGGTACAAAATGGACAAGAACCTAACAGCACACACATCAACCGCACACACTGCAACTACAAGCTGCCCACCAATGACCACCACCTTTATAATCAGCCCAGCGTTTGGTGTTCTGGCAGCGCTGGTCCTGCCCCAGGGAAGCGAGGATTGGCCCGAAGCCCTCCAATTGGCTGAGCCTGAGCTGCCCTGCAGCAGATTCTGGAAGCAAGGGAGCTGCTGACGGCTGAGGCCCTGGCTCAGAGCACACTTAGGGAGACTCCATGCTCGGCAAGGGTGCTGGGGCCCTGGACTTTCCCAGGCTGCAGTCCTAGGGTGGAGGCTGGCTCAGCCTTCTTCCCCAGCCCTGCTCACAGGTGGAGTGGGGTTCCCACAGGGGCACCTTCCTTCATGGGAGAGCAGGTTTACCGCAAATGCGGTGATTCCCAGTGCCAGGTGCTGGCCTGCGCCCTTCTGGGAGGGAGTAGGAGACAGAGACTTTGTGGGGAGGTGACACTTGAGCTGGGCCTGTATTTTGGGTTAGCTCTGGATGCACAACCCAGTGCGCCTGAACCTGCGGGTCTGCTGCAGGCCTCCTGGAGGCTCTGGGAGCTGGGCATCCTGGTGGCAAGGGCAGGAGGATGGGAGGTCAAGGCGCTGAGCTCCCGCTGGGTGCACCAGGCACTTTGGAGCTGTTCAGAGTAAGGAGTCGAGGTCACCTCCTGAACCACTCCTGGTCCCAAACTCCTGGTTTGGGATTTGCCAGAACCCTGAAGTAGGGGTGTGGTGGGGGTGGTAGTGGTTGGCTTCAATGCACTGTATTTGTGAATTCTTCAAACACAGCTTCTCCCTACTCCTGCAGGCTTTCAGGTGATTGACGAGGACAGAGTCCCTCCACTGCAAAGTGACTGAAGTTTGGAAACTACCTCCAGAACATCACAGTGTGTATTCAGGTGGTCATCCTTCAGGCCTGCAGGTGGACACCAAGAGCAACAGTAAGATATTAATTACTGTAGATACTCTCCTTTCTTTCCAGTAGACCCACCAAAAGAATATGGGAGATGAGTACTTGAACTTGGAACCAGTCAGTTTACTAGGGTGAGCTGCCAGTACTTGGAGCTCAGGAGTGAACATGGAGAGCAAAACATGCACTGTTACTAAAGAGGACAGTTAGGTATTTTACTGTGAAAAGGGAAATTATTTAGAAGTGAGCAAGACACCTTAAGAAAAGGTCTGTATAGTTATTTTTGTTTATTTGCAAGGCAGAGAGAGCCCTTCCATTTATTGCTCATTCCTCAAATGTCTGCACCAACCAGAGCTGGGTAAGGCTGAAGCCAGGAACTCAGCATGGGTCTCCACACAGGTGGCAGGGACTCAAGTACTTGAGCCATCAGCTGCTGCCTCCCAGGGTTCTGTTAGCAGGAAGCCAGAAGCAGAAGCAGGGCTAGGGCTTGAGCCCTGGGCATTCTGACTGGGATGTGGAAGGCTTTACCACTATGCCAAACGCATGCTGCAGTATGGTGTTTCAACACATTTGCAAAATGTACGAATGCGGTTTTAAATATATGCTCTTTATCTTAAAAATTTGCATAATCTTATATTCAGTTTCATGTGATTCAATACTTATTATTAAATACAAGTAATGTTTAGACACATGCTTTCCTCACCAATACAAACCTCAGTAATTTTTTCACTTAGAACCTTGAATATTAGCATTCATTCAGACTGAAGTTCACTCATAGGCTGGGAATTCTGACAAAGAGACAGTAGGGAAAAAAATCTAGATGTGTATCTGATACCTAATAAGATTCTGAACCTGACTGACAGAATCTGAGTAACTGTTCAGAGAGTGACTTCATACCTCTCCCCTCTGTAATGAGAAGACTGTGTCCTTTGGCCACTTTCACATGATGCTATGTAAATCTTACCTGAAAAGCCTTTTATAAATTCTGAAGTACCATACAGAAGCATATTATGCATTTCCATATGTGTGAAAAAAGGCAATGTCAAAGGCATAGCTTTTCCAGAGAGAAGTTAGGAGGATTAGCTCAGTTAGTAAGTGTGTAAGTACCATAAATATCAACATATTTGAAAGAGATTTATATAGAGAGTGTGGAGTTCATGATAGATATTGAATAAATTCACTCTGGATAATAAGCAAATATCAGAAATAATGCCACACCCATCAGTGTTTAAACTCTTCAGACAGCTCCATGCCAGGGAAGTGCAGTGATCCCTGTAAATTAACAAAAATCAATCTGTGTATACCCATGGAAGCCACTGGTTTATATGCAGCCTATACTAGAGGTTTTTGTGTTTAGTAAAATAACTTGATTTTTTAATGAATGCTTTCAGACTGATACCTGATGCTGAGTGGCAGACAATTTTTTCTGAAAAGTATGTGGTTGAGAAATATAAATATAAACCAGTTTATAATTTTTGTGTCTGAATATTTTTATACATTGAGACAATACCTGCAATAATCAGAAGACTTTTCCTCAAAAAGTTGCTATATTGATGCATCTTCATTTATGTATGTAATGTATGCTTAGGTAAAAGGAAGAGAGAGAGAGAGAGAGAGAGATCTATCTTTCATCTGCTGGCTCACTTCCAGATGGCCACAATAGCTGGGGCTGAGCCAGGCTGAAGCCAGTCCCCCATGTGGGTGCAGGAACCGAAACTCTTGGGCAATCTTTGCTCCTTTCCCAAGCAAAGAGCTGGATGAGAAGTGAAGGAAGTGAGTCTCAAAGCAGTGCCATAAGGCATCCTGCTGTTACAGTAGGCAACTTACTCCTTTGTGCCACAATGCTGGCCCTGGATTGATGACATATTTGAGTGCTGCCACTGACTTTTGGCTAAATAGGATGACTTAACATGTGTTCCACTCTGTGGAAGAGGAACGAATAAGGCAGTTGGTTGTAAAAGTTGCCCATGGAAACCACAGCCTGAGAAAGATGAATCAACTCACCTTGCATTTTCCACCTTGCATCTACACCACCCTTTTCTGGACAAACATCTGATTGTATGCCCTTGTGATGGAGGTTCTCAGGGTGCTGGAACCTTTTGTAATTTTTTAAAAATATAGATTAAGAAGAAGGCAAATAAACAAAAAATTACAAACTGCTGCCAATACCAAGAAGAGATTATTGAGAGTAAAAGGTCACCTGTTGGAGCCAGCACTGTGGCACATCAGGTTAAAGCCCTGGCCTGAAATACAGGCATCCCATATGAGTGCTGGTAGAGTTCCAGCTGCTCCACCTCCAGTCCAGCCTCTTGCTAATGCACCTGGGAAAACAGTAGAGGATGGCCCAAGGACCATTTTGCTCATGTGGGAGACCCAGAAGAAGCTCCTGGCTCCTGGCTTCAGATCAGCTCAGCTCTGTCCATTGTAGCCATTTGGGCAGTGAACCAGCAGACAGAAGATTCTCTCTCTCTCTCTCTCTCTCTCTCTCTCTCTCTCTCTCCCTACCTCACTCTCTACCTCTCTATATAACTTTTTCAAATAAATAAAATAATTTTTTTTTAAAAAAAGGTATCCTGCCATACTTCTTTCTTTCCTGTTAATTCCTAGGAATTAAAAATTGTCAGGGCCAGCACTGTGGCAAAATGGGTTATACCAACATCTGCAGCACTAGCATCCTCTATGGGCACCAATTGCATGTTCTACTTCTGATCCAGCTCCCTGCTAACATACCTGGGAAAGCAGCAGAATATGGTACAAATCCTTGGGTCCTGCACCCAAGCGAGAGAACTGGATGATACTTCCCTGACCCCTGGCTTTTTTTAAAAGATTTGTTTATTTATTTGAAAGAGTTACACACACACACAGAGAGAGAGAGAGAGAGAGAGGGAGGGAGGTCTTCCATCTGACGGTCTACTCCCCAACTTGTTGCAATGGCAGGAGCTGTGCTGATCTGAGGCCAGGAACCAGGAGCTTCTTCCAGGTCTCCCACTTAGGTGCAGGGGTACAAGGACTTGGGCCATCTCCTACTGCTTTCCCAGTCCATAAGCTGAAAGCTTGATCAGCAGTGGAGCAGCCGGGACTTGAACCAGCGCCCTTATGGGATGCCAGTGCTTCAGGCCAGGGTGTTAATCTGCTGTGCATTGCACTGGTCCCTACTCCTTGCTTTACCCTGGCCCAGCCCCAGGTTTTCAGTAATTTGGGGAGTGAACCAGCAGATGGAAGAACTTTCTCATGTAAATGAACAAATCTTAAAAATATATAAATATATTTATGTAATAATCATGTTCATGGTTTAGAAATTTAGGGACCAAAATACATGCTTTTGAAAACCCACTCAGTATCATTCTTTGCTTTGCTGTTTTCTATCATGAAGATGTTTTAGATCTTGAATTTATCAGTCCTGTAAGCTTTTTTATTCTATACCTTTGACAGATTAAGTGGTTTTTATTTTTATTTTGTAAAGGAAGGTTGATGCATGTATTTGAAAATGTAGCAGAGTGGAAGAGACAGATTATCTATCTGCTGGTGTACTCCTCAGGTGGCTGCAGTGGCCTGGGCTGGGCCAGACTGAAGACAGGAACTTCATCTGGGTGTCTCATGTGGGTGGCAGGGCCCCAGTTATCTTCTGTTGCTTTTCTGGGACCATTAGCAGGAAGCCGGATTGGAAGGGGAGCTGCTGGGACTCAGCTAGCACCCATATGGGATACCCACATTGCAGGCAGTGTCTTACCTCATGCTACAGCACTGGCACCAAGTGGTCACATTTTACCTAGGGAAAAGAAAAATTAAAACCTAGGAAATTAAATCCCATGGGCAAAGGATGTGGTGAGTGGAAAAACTGAAAACTTTTAGTACCTAGTTGTTGGTCATATGAAAGAAGTGGGACACTTACCTATATTATTTCCTTTAGTCCAGTTGGTGTTTCTTTAATTTTTTTTTACTTAATTGGGAGGCAGAGGGAGAGAGAATGAAAATGCACTCTGATTTACTTTACTCCCCAAAATGCCTGCAACAGCCAGAACTGGGTCAGGCTGAAGCCAGGAGTGTGAACTTAATTTTTTTTTAATTATTTGACAGGTAGAGATAAAGATAGTGAGAAAAACAGAAAGAAAGGTCTTCCATCTGCTGGTTCATTCCCCAAATGGCCACTACAGCTGGCACTATGCCAATTCAAAGCCCGGAGCCAGGTGCTTCTTCCTGGTCTCCCATGAAGTTGCAGGAGCCCAAGCACTTGGGCCATCCTCCACTGCCCTTCCGGGCCACAGCAGTGAGCTGGACTGGAAGAAGAATAACCAGGACTAGAACACGGCACCCAAATGGGATGCTGGTGCTACAGGCAGAGGATTAACCAAGTGAGCCATGGCACCAGCCCATGAACTCAATCTTAATCTTCCATGTGTGGGCAGAAACCTGAATACTTGAGCCATCAGTGCTGCCTTATAGGATCGGTATTTGCAGGAAGCTGGAGTTAGGAACCAGAGCTAGGCACTGAACCCCAGTACTCTGATGTAAGACTTGGACATCTTTTTTTTTTTTTCAAAGATTTATTTATTTATTTGAAAGGCAGAGTTGCATAGAGAGAGAGAAGTCTTCCATCTGCTAGTTCACTTTCCAGTTGGCTGCAACAGCTGGAGCTGGGCTCATCCGAAGCCAAGAGCCAGGAGCTTCAAGGTCTTCCATGCATGTGCATGGGCCCAAGCACTTGGGCCATTTTCTACTGCTTTCCCAGGCCATAGCCAGGAGCTAGATAAGAAGTGGAGCAGCAAGACTCAAACCAGTGCCCATATGGGATGCCCATAATGTTTTCTTTAATTGGAGAAATGTTCCTTTGATAGAATGAGCATATGACCCCACAATATTCTCTACTTACTCATAATAGGGTCTGAGATGTAAAAGTCATGATTAATTTCTTAGAAGAAAATTTACATACCCACAAGCAAAGAGAGAAAATTTTGTTGTTCTAATGAATGAATCAGAGTTTCAAAACTAATACTTAACTTGTATTTTAGAGGAGTTAATGACTTAACCAACTCTTCTATTGGAAATACTACGTTGTGGCCAGTGCTGTGGCACAGTGGGTTAAAGCACTGGCCTGAAGTGCCAGCATCCCATATGGGTTCCGGTTCTAGTCCCAGCTGCTCCTCTTCTGATCCAGCTCTCTGCTATGGCCTGGGAAAGCAGTAGAAGATGGCCCAAGTCTTTGGGCTGTTCTGAGGCTCTTAGCATAGTGAAGATATCTTAGATACTCATTAGTGAAATCTTTAGAAGTGTCAGAAAGCATGTAACTTTCTTTAACGATCTGAAACAGAGATGAGATCCATAAGGGCAGAACTGCTCAGCAGCCACAATGCAGGAATATGTATCTTTCTGACGATATCTTCATCTGCTTCTTGCAGTTGCAACAATCTGTGAGCTCTTGGTCTGTTTTCTGCCCTTGGGAGGGCCTAGGGTGCTCTATATTGTCTGTAAGGATTCAAAATTTGTTGTATATTAGTGTCTAATCATAAAATTTCCAAAGTGAAAAGCTGGATGTAATAAACTATGCCAGAATGCAAAAAAAAAAAATACAAACAGGGTGTACTGTCTATAAAATACAGCGGTAAATCTGTATTATAGAGATACACATCTCTACACAATTCTCTCTTTCTTTCTCTCTGAAAGTCTACATTCAGCTCTCGATGTTATGATTACTTAGGAATAGATTTCTTATACTTACTTTCGTAATCAGTGAACTCGGAATTATTATTGTAGTATTGAGGATTGTACTGACTAAAACACTATGTTTATTCCATGTTAAATAACATCATCGTATCTTTGGATTCCATTTGTCCTGCTACTGATGTATTCACAGGAGAGGGGAGGTGGGAGGAAAACCCAAGATCCATCAGGGTGGAGGAGGAATGTCAGAGGCTGTGGTTCTATTGTACTGCATCTTGGGTTCTGGAAGAACACATTAATGGACCCAGATGGTTTGAAGCTAACTGAGGGCCTATGTTCTGTACACTTGTTTGTGGTACTGCATTTTCATTTATGTAAAATTTATTTTCTTCAAGCAATATATTAATTTGGATGAAAATGAAGATGTTAAGGAATTTTCAGAATGGGTCTGTTTAACCCTCATTGGCTTTGTTTTTAGGCACTTAACTCAGAAAAGAAAAGATAGAAAAATACATTTTGGGTTCTCTTCATCTGTACCACGGGACTCTCTGGTTAAGATTTGTCATTTTATCATATTTGATTCTCTGGACTCCCTGAAAAATCCCCTACTTTATTAGATGGAGTCCGTGTCTCACCATGGCAGTGAAAAGTTTAAAATGTCCCAGCTGTGCATTTAGCTAGGTCATGGACACATGCCATGGCACTTGCCAGCCAATTGTGTCAGGGGCATCATCTGAATCAGAATTACTTGCATGAAAACAAGGAGTTGCAGATTCTTGCAGTGAAAGTGGAGAGGAGCAGGAGCTGCAGAACATTGCCAGGGGTGAGTGTGCCATGGGATGCCATGTGGTGGCTGGTGTCTGGGGTGCTGGTTCTGCAGAAGATAGGGCTTATGGGGGCTGGTGCTGTGGTGTAGCAGGTAAGGCTGCCTCCTGCAGTGCCAGCATCCCATATGGTCACCGGTTCGATTCCCGGCTGCTCCATTTCCGATCCAGCTGTGCTATGGCCTGAGAAACCAGTAGAAGATGGCCCATATCCTTGAACCCCTGAAACCACATGGGAGACCTGGAAGAAGCTCCTAGCTCCTGGCTTTGGATCAGCTCACTCTGCCCATTGCATCCAATTGGGGAGTAAACCAGCAGATGGAAGATTCTCTCTCTCTCTCTCTCTCTCTCTCTCTGTGTGTGTGCCTCTCCTCTCTCTCTGTAATTCTGACTTTCAAATAAATAAATCTTTTTTAAAAGAGCTTATGCTGATGGGTAGTGGTCATGGAAAATGTATGGGACATTTTGCAGCAAGATTTTGGATGAATTTTCCAACCCCTGAACCTCCTAGAGATTAGAATAGACTTCTAATGCGTAACTTCCTCTTATGCTTAATTAGGTTTTTGTTTTGAATTGTTTTTGATGAAACAGCAAGGAATTCTGAGTTATAGACTTCCTATTTCAGAGATAGGAGAACACTGATGCCTGCATTTTAATTAAATAATGCCTATCACCCTTTCTTAAGCAACAAATGATCACAGATTCTCTCTTTGCTGCTAAGTAATGAGCATGGTGATTCTTCCCACCGTAACCACCTTCCCACCTACACTCCCTCCCCTCTTTCTCCTTCCTCTCCTATTGACATGGAATGCCTTACATAGCTAGGTTGAACATTTATCCCGCTTGGCCCTAAGTGTTCATACACTTCAACTCTGTGTAATTATTCATATGCCCTTTTTATGACCAAGCTTATGTCAGAATGACAAATTATATATTCACCTAATACTGAGAGTCATCAAATTGATTTTTATTTTCTTCTCTCTTAGGCAGTTCTTGAGGAGCAGAAATATTTATTTTGTGTATCATGTATTTATTCAACTAAAAGACTGACTGTCAAGATGCTGATTTTTAGTGTCAAAGCAAATATGTTTCTAGACCCCATGAAGTCTACAGTCTGGCAAGAAAGAGCCATCTACCCCAAGAATATTGTTTAACATAGTAAATGCTGGTGTGAAGCCAGTGGATAAAGATTGAAGCATTCTTAATCTAGCACCACCTCTAATCCCATGATCTCTAATTGAGAGAAGTAATCAGAAACACAGAACTCCATGTTACTCAGTTATCTCTTTGAATTTCTGATTAAAAATAAAACATATCAAACAACACACAAATACCTAGGAGTGCATAATATTTATATACTATCTTGATATTAAAAATAAGAACAAATAACCATGAAAAATAAAAACTTTGAATCTCCTTTGTTTTCTAGACAAGTTATAATCCTATGTGGTTCTTTACAGTACATTATTACCGTAAATTACAGTACATCATTACAGTAAATTATTACAGTAAATAATTACAGTAAATTATTTTTGTAGGTACTCTTCATCTTTCTCACATTTTTCCATTTGATAAATCAGATTTTAAAAACTGAGACACAAGACAAAAGAAATATCTTTAAGCAGGTATTATATATTGATTGACATTCTAAAAAACATTTATTTATTTGAAAGTCACAGTTACACAGAGAGGAAGGGGAGAGAGAGAGAGAGAGAGAAACATCTTCCATCTTTTGGTTCACCCACCAATTGGTCACAATTGCTGGAGCTGTACAGCTCCAATGCCAGCAGCCAGGAGCTTCTTCTGGGTCTCCCACACAGATGCAGCTGCCCAAGGACTTGGGCCATCTTCCACCACTTTCCCTGGCCATAGCAGAGAGTTGGGTCAAATGAAGAGTAGCCGGGACTCAACCTCCACCCATATGGAATGTCAAAGCTGGTGGTAGCTTTACCTGCTATGCCACAGTGCTGGCCCCTTGATTGGCCTTTAACTTAGACTTTTTAATGATATTAAAAAACACCATGCTTTTCTAAGCTCTTTCCATTCAGTTTCTACTTTGTAAACTCCAGATAATACTGTTCCCAGAATTAATCTAAGGTATAAATGATATGATATAAGGCATTTAACCCCTTAACCCGTCTCCTTGAATACTCAGCTATGTTAGCTCTGTGTCCATTCTTCTGTCTCTGTACTAGATGAATAAAAAGACAGTGTAAAGCCGGCGCCGTGGCTCAATAGGCTAATCCTCCACCTTGCGGCGCCGGCACACCGGGTTCTAGTCCCGGTTGGGGCGCCGGATTCTGTCCCGGTTGCCCCTCTTCCAGGCCAGCTCTCTGCTATGGCCAGGGAGTGCAGTGGAGGATGGCCCAGGTGCTTGGGCCCTGCACCCCATGGGAGACCAGGAAAAGCACCTGGCTCCTGGCTCCTGCCAGGATCAGCGCGGTACGCCGGCTGCAGCGGCGGCCATTGGAGGGTGAACCAACGGCAAAGGAAGACCTTTCTCTCTCTGTCTCTCTCTCTCACTGTCCACTCTGCCTGTCAAAAAAAAAAAAAAAAAAAAAAAAAGACAGTGTAAAATGATTTGAAAAGAACTATAAGGAGTCGGTGCCGTGGTGCTGCTGCCAATTGGGGACTGAACCAACAAATGGAAAACCTCTCTCTCTCTCTCTGTCTCTGCCTCTCCTTCTCTGTAACTCTGACTTCCAAATAAATCAATAAATCTTAAAAGAACTATAAACATCAATAAAACACAAATGAAAATTGTATTCTCAAAACTGGATATTAAACCATGCCTTCTACACCTCTGTTAAAAGTTACATTCTATCAGTCATTTATGATTTCTAGGGCCAAAGTAGTAAATAAGATTTTTCTGGAAGAGACCGAGGTTATGAGGGAGCCAGGATTTGGGGTCAGTTAGCAGCAGTGAGTGTCACTCTTTCAGATTTGATGCAGGAAAGGAACAGCAACTGATCCCTGAGATTTTGGTGTGAGAAGGAAAGGAAGGAGGGACTTAACAAAAGCAAAGGCCCTCTGGTTGTGGGCACCCACCCCTGACTGCAGCCTTTGCGAGGGCCAGCTGGTGTCTCTAGGATTGCTGCGGCCTGGACTCCATTTCCCAAAGTTCCCAGGAGCTCTGACATATTCTGCCTTCCAAATGCCTGTGAGCATGCTCATGCCACTGCCAGTCCCTGGGGGTCTGAGTTGGACCAGAGGGAGTTCATTCCCTGATCAGGGTCAGCCCTGAGGGCTGTCCTGCTCCTACTCTGGCATTTACTGCATCTCCTGCTCTGCACGTGCAATCCCAGGCAGTTTCCGAGTGCTCACCCTGAGCCTGCCTCCTGCTGCTTCTTCCCTCTTCATTGTCCTCCTGTGGGTCCCATGTGCCAGGGACTCTCTTCCCCGCACTCCCCGCTTCACTCACTGTGTGTCCGGAAGAATGGGTACCTATTCCAGGGACTTTCTGCTACAGGTTTGGCATGCAGGAAGGGGCAGGGACATGTGTGGGAGAAGGGTGAGTGCCAGGGCACCAGTGATCATGGCAGCTTCCCCTGAGGTCAGGACTGGGACCCGGTCTGTTCTGTCTCCCACCTCCGCTTCCCAGGCTCCCAGTGCCTGGACTCTCTCCTGCAGAACCTCACCCAAACTGTCCCTAATGTGCTTTATTTAGTGGTTACAGGAGAGAGGGGGCAGCGTTCTGGGAACATGCACACACAGGGAAAGAAGGCAGAAAGACCCCTGCTCTCCACAGTTAAATAAGCCGGGTTCCCACTGTGGGTGGTCTCAGAATACAGTCTGGCCTGGTCTCTTGATGTTTCCTGGGCTGGTTCCTGCAGGGTGGGGCTGGGTGGCCTTCAGCAGGGAGCCTGGGGCAGCAGAGGGGTGGGAAGGAGGATCTGACTAGGATCTGCCCCACTGCTCTCATCCTGCACCTCATCTTCCTGGTGGGGAGCAGTGTGAAGCGTGAATAGCTGCTTTGCGCATTGATCCCTCTCAAGTATTAATTATCAGACTTTTCCAATGCGGAATTTGAAGCTGTTCCAGAAACCTGGGGTGGGAAAACTCCCTTCTTTCAAACAGGCACAGAGACAGTGGAGGATCCAAGGAGTTTCTATTAATGGCCCTAGGCTCAGCTGGAATGATTTCCTGAGAATTGAGCATCAAATTCAAATTTCTTAGCTGTTACAGCATTGGTGGGTTTAAATGGCAGCCTACATGACTTAGGGCCACTTTTCCAATGGTCAGTGGGTCCAGTATGTTTGTAAAAGAGATGCTGGGGACAGATTTATTAGGACAGATTTATGACAGGAGTTTACAGAAACAGATTTTAGGACATCTTCCCTCCCTAGATAAGATTTCAGTGGGTAGCTGTTTCACTCATTAATTGTGAGCATCCACTTTTAAAGGTTTGTGTTGGATGAGGTCCACTTCTCTTTCTTTGATGATGTATTTGGCTGCTTTTCATTTTCTGTCTTCAGCTATTTCTTCTCCTGTTAGCAAGGCTCTCAAATGTTTTTAACTGCCACTGATCCCTTTGCAAAGTGAGAAGGGAACTAAAATTAATGCAAGTCTACTGTGTTGTCAATAACTGGAACTACTTTTTTAAAGATTTATTTATTCATTTGAAAGAGTTACACAGAGAGAGGAGAGAGACAGAGAGAGAGAGAGAGAGACGTCTTCCATTGGATGGTTCACTCCCCAATTGGCAGCAACAGCTGGAGCTGTGCCAGTCTGAAGCAAGTAGCCAGGAGCTTCTTCTGGGATGAAGCTGTTTTTTTAAATAATTATTTATTTATTTTAAAGGCAGAGTTACAGAGTGGCAGAAACAGAGATAGATGGCTGGAGCTGCTTGGATCCAAAACCAGAAGCCAGGAGCTTTGTCCAGGTCTCATAGGTGGGTGCAGGAGATGAGGGATTTGGGCCATCTTCTACTGTTTTCCCAGGCCACAGCAGAGAGCTGGATGGGAAGTGCAGCAGCCAGGATCCCAACCGGCACCCATATAGGATGCTGACACTGCAGGCAGTAGCTTTACCCACTATGCAACAGTGCTGCCCACTAACTGGAGCTCTTTTAATCTGAGTTTGCATAAAGTGGAGAATTACAGCATCATAAATACAGATAAGTAACAACTTTTTCTCTGCCCAGTACTTTACAGTTACCCACTGATCCACTGAGAATCTAACATTCCACACTGTGAAATTAAGAAGGTCAGTTACTTGTCTTATTTTGGGTTCTATGTTTAAACCCATGACATTTTTGAAATGGGAGGATATTAGCTCTACAATTTGATAGAGACTGGTCTGTGGAAGCATCGATAGAAGTTATAACTGTGAGAGTGGTAAGAAAGAAGAGGGGAAGAAATAAGTGCCCCTTACCCCCCACAGAGATGTCCACAAATGGAGTAGATGTGCATTTGAAAACTATGGCTGACTTTCTGGGACAAACTGTGTTTGAGTGCTTCACATGTTCTGATAGAAAGGTGTTGCCACCAGGTTATTAGTATATTTATTTAGTTAGTTTTTAAAGATTTATTTATTTATTTGAAAATCAGAGCTACACAGAGAGAGAAGGAGAGGCAGAGAGAGAGAGAGAGAGAGAGAGAGAGAGAGGTCTTCCATCAGGTTCATTTCCCCAATGGCTTCATCATTGTGAACTTTGCTCAGTTCCTGACCTATACCTTTCCTTTAACCTAGTACTTTGCCATGTAGTAGCCCATGAAAACTGCAGACTGCATAAATAAATGAATACTTGGAGGGTTGTGACTCCTTAGAGGAACATCATGAGACAGGAGGAATAAAACAAAACAAAAATATCCTCCGTGTATAGAAGGTACACTGTTTTTGAAAGCCACAGAGAAGAGGAAGAAGAAGGAAAGTAGTGAGACTGGAAAGTTTGTGGCAAAGGTAATAGGCACTAGTCAAGAATTCAACAAGCCCATTAGGAAAGTATTAAGGATTCTTTACTTCCATGTAGACTCTGCCCTCTTATGGTGAACAGGGTCCTCTAAACCCACTTGTTGCACAAATGAAAACCCAATCATTGTCTTCTCCCACAGATGGAGTCTGCTATTGGTTTTGATTTGCATTTCCCTAATGGCTAGTGATATTGGGCATGTTCATTTATGTCTTGACCATTGAGATTTCCTCTTCTGAGAAACCTCTATTCTGATCATTGCCCATTTCTTACGTGTACATTTTGCTTCTTGTTTGGAGTTTTTCCAGTTCTATATATGTATGTTCTGGCTATCAATCTTTAGTCATAGTCGGAGTTTTCAATGTTTCCTGCCATTCTGTCCATTGTATCTTCACTCTGTTGATTACTTTGTTGTGAAGATGTATCTTAATTTGATATGCTCAAATTTCTATATTTTATTTTTGTTACTTGTGCTTTTGGAATCTTACGCAAACTGTTGTCTCTGCTAATGTTTTACAGTTTCTCATATGTTTACTTAGTTTTTGGTTTTATATTTAGACTTTTAATTCACCTTGAGTTGCTTTTACATAGTGTATGAGGTGTTGGGTATATTTTCAGGCTTATACATATGGATAATCACTTTCCTTTAAACCATTTGCGAAAGGGATTCTTCTTTTTCCTGTTTGTTTTCTTTCCTTTGTTAAATAGGAGTTGCCTGTAGAAAAGTCGGTAAATTTCAGCTGCCTATTCTTTTCCATTGAACTATGTGTCTGTTTTCCTACAGTGCTAACACTGCTTCTATTTTTTTAAGATTTATTTATTTATTGGAAAGGCCAGATGCTTCTTCCAAGTCTCTCATGTGGGTGCCAGCACCCTAGAACATGGTCCATCTTTCACCAATTTCCCAGGTGCATTAGTAGGGAGCTGGATTGGAAGTGGAGTACCTGGTCTTCTAGCAATAACATATGGGATGCATGCACAGCAGGTCAAGGCTTTAACCCACTACACCACAGCATCAAACCCTTCCTTATTTACTTCTGCTGTGATCTTTCATTATTCACTTTTTTCTACTGCCCTGTAACTTGAATCATTCCTGTTTTTTTCTGGGTTCTGGAGGATGCCAGTAGGTTGCTTCTGGGATATCTTTTTTGTGTTAGTAGATACTTGGTAATCTAAAATCACAGATTTGGTTTCTATATTTCTCTGCTAATCATGAGGACCTTCTAGATGACAGCAGAAAATGCTGGCAGAAATGAGGATATATTAATTTGCTAAGAAAATACCACAGAGAATATGATGTAAATCATGGAATTTTACTTCTCATAGTTGTAGAGGTTGAAAATATCAGATCAAGGTCCTAATAGGCTTGATTTTTCCAGAAGCCCTTCTCTGATGTGACAGAAACATCTATCATTTGATCTGCTTAAAACTACTTTCTTCAGGTAGAGTCATGTTGGTGGTTAGCACTTCAGTGTTTGAGTTTTAGGGAGGCACATTTCAGTCCACAACAGCAAAGGGGCCCTGTGGTCTACTTCAAATACAGCCATCTCTGCGGAGGACAGAAAGTTTGAAATCAGCATTAGGAGTTCTCACAGTATTACTGTCAGTGCTATCTCCATCAAATGTGCATTCATGTACACACAAACAAAACTACCTGTACACATAAACACATTCAACAGTGGAAATGCCTGATGGTTGTGTACAGGTAACATCAATATAATAATCCATAAGATGGCCTATTAGCAGACATTAAAAAGAGAATTAGAAAGAATGACAACAAAATCTGCAGTTACCTATATTTATGTCTATATGTATGATATTCAGTATTTATAGTTGCTAAAAGATGAATACTGATGTGTGGGAATAAAAGCTAAACCTTACCTTGCAATATTGCAGCCTAGTCTATATGAAAGATGTCTTCCTAAAACCTTTCACTGGGCCCACTTTGTGGCATAGTAGATTAAGCATCCACCTGCAGCACCAGCATCCCACATGGGCACCAGTTTGAGTCCCTGCTCCTGCACTTCCAATCCAGCTCTTTGCTAATGGCCTAGGAAAACAGTGGAATATGCCCTGAGTGCTTGGGCCCCTGCACCCATGTGAGAGACCTGGAGGAAGCTGCTGACTCCTGGCTTCTGGCACCTGGCTTCAGATCAGCCCAGCTCCAGCCATTCTGGCCATTTAGGGGTGAACCAGTCGATAGAAAACCTCTCTTTCTCTTCCTCTCTATATCTGTAACTCTGCCTCACAATAAAGAAATACATTTTTTAAAAACCTTTCACATTTTAAATTTCTTAATTGTTTTAAAGATTCATTTATTTATTTATTTACAAGTCGAGTTACAGACAGAGAGGAGAGCCAGAGAGAAAGAAAGAGGTCTTCCATCTGATGTTCACTCCCTAATTGCAACTGCTAGAGCTGTGCTGATCTGAAGCCAGGAGCCAGGAGCCAGTTCCAGGTCTCCCAGATGGGTACAGGGGCCCAAGGGCTTGGGCCATCTTTTACTACTTTCCCAGGTCATAGTGGAGACCAGGATCAGAAGTGGAGCAGCTGAGTATTGAACCGGCCCCCATATGGGATGCTGGAGCTTCAGGCCAGGGTGTTAACCTGCTCCACCACAGCACCAGTCCAACATTTTAAATTTCTGATACTCTAAGGTAGCACAGGACTACATTACATCTAGGAAAGATGCATTTAAAAATTATAAATCTAGTGCATTTCAGCAGTTTTAACAAATACTTCTGATTTTCTCAGCATTATGTATAAATAAATGAGATAATGAGTCATTGTCAGATTTTTAGCTTTTGACAGCCACTTATAATATTTCACAGCTTTTTGAAATTTATTCCTAGTGTGTTTTTCTCAACACATGCACTGGATTTTACCAGTTTAGGGCACAGTGTGTTGCCTCTTATAGGATTTGTATTTTGATGGGTTTTCATGGCACATGTAATCAACATCTGCAAAGCCTCAAAAACACATAAATAATAACATGAATCAGGCTTTTTTCTTAAAGATTCATTTATTTATTTGAAAGAGTTGCACAAATAGAGGAGAGGTAGAGAAAGAGAGACAGACAGACAGAGAGGTCTTCCATCTGCTGGTTTACTCCCAGTTGGCTGCAATGGCTGGTCTGTGTTGATCCGAAGCTAGGAGCTTCTTCCGGTCTCTCACATGTGTGCAAGGCCCCAAGGACTTGGGCCACCTTCTACTGCTTTCTCAGGCCATAGCAGAGAGCTGGTTCAGAAGTGGAGCAGCCACGACTTGAACTGGCACCCATATGGCTTGCCAGCACTGCAGGCAGCAACTTTATCTGCTATGCCACAGCGCCTGCCCCACATTGCATCTCTTTAAGATGATATGGATTTAAGTTCATGAGAAATTATTAGCATCGTGGGAACTGATAGATATGGATGAAGCAGGATGGACTTGTTAGGAAGGGTGATGTTAATTTTCTTATAAAATAAATAAATAAGAAATTAAATATGGTCAGACATAAATGAAGACTAAATTTTATTAGTGGTGATCCAGAAAACACTGATCTCAGGTCTTTTTCTTCCAGTGTTAAGTTTATATTTTTACAGGCATATAAAGTGAACAAATTTCATGTAATTTATATATACAGTTTGAAGAGCAAACTGATAACATCCTATCCTATCTTCCCTTGGTCTCATATTTCCAACTCGCTCCTTCTCATTTTATTTTCTTTTAATTTTGACAGCTGCATGCTTTGATTTTATTTTAGAATCACAAGCTTTAACCCTCTACAAAATAAAGAATTCAGCAAGTAGTAGTAGAAATATCAATGAGTATATGTTGTGTACTCTATCAAAGAGTACAGAAAAGTGCTATGAACAATACTCAAATCTCAAAATGTCCATTTAACTCATATGCTACTTTTCGTTGTCTATATATTAATTACCACCAGTCAGAGAAAACATATGGTATTTGTCTTTTGGGGGCTAGCTTTTTTCATGAAGCATACTTGTTTCCAGTTCATCCATTTAGTTACAGAAGATGGGATTTCATTCTCAAGTATGGCTGAATAGTATTTTACACTGTATATATAGCTCATATTTTTTTTCTAGTCACCAGTTGATGGATATCTGGGTTGATTCCATGTTATCTACTGTGAATTCAGCTGTAATAAACATAAGGGTACAGATAACTCATGCCTATGCATATTCTATTTCATTTAATGTGGATAAATTCTCAGGAGTCAGATGACAGGATCATATGGTATGTTTGTTTTCAGATTTCTGAGGAACTTTGATACTACCTTCCATAATGGTTGTACTAGCTTCATTCCCACCAACAGTGGGTTAGGGTACCTTTTTCTCTCCCTCTCCACCAGCCTTTATTGTTTGTTGACATTTTCAAAAGAATTATTTTTGTGAAAGGTGGAGTTACAGAGAGGGAGAGACAGAGGCAGAGGCAGAGAGACATAAGTATTTTATCTGCTTGTTTATTCTCCATATGGCACAACAGGTGGTGCTGGTCCAATCGGAAGCCAGAGTTAGGAGCATCTCCCTTGTCACCCAAGTGGGTGCAGGGACCCAGGCACTTGGGCCATCCTCCACTGCCCTCCCAGTCCAGTGCATAAAGCTGGACTGGAAGAGGAGCAACCGGGACCAGAACTGGCACCCATATGGGATGCCGGCTCCATGGGTGGAGGATCAACCCAGTGTGCCACGGCACTGGCCCCCATCAGGGATATTTTTCTATAGTTCCCTCTCTCCACTGTATCTTTTTCTAGTTGAAGAATTAAGGTGATGCAGGATTAATCGAAGGAGTTTGAGAGGATTGTCTCTCTTTCAATTCTTTTGAATAGTTTGAGAAGAATTGGGATTAGTTCTTTAAACATCCTGTAGAATTCAATACTGAGCCTGTCTGATCCTGGACTGTTCTTTGTTGGGAGGGTCTTTATTACTCATCCAATCTCTGTCTTGGTTTTTGGTTTGTTTAGCTTTTCTATGTGTCTTCATGACTCAATTTTGATATATTGTGTATGTCCAGGAATCTGTTGATTTTTCCTCTAGGTTTTCCAATTTGTTAACAGTCACAACAGATGCCCACATCCTATATTGCAGTGCTAATCTGAGTTTTGGGTACTCCACTTCCAAATCAATTTCATGTTAATATCCCTAGGAAGCAATAGATAATAGCTCAAATTCTTTCTTTCCTGTCATCTAATTTGGAGAACTGCAACCTCAATGGGGACTTGAGAACCTGGTCTTGCACAGTTGTAGCCATATAGAAAGTGAACCAGCAGATGGGAGATCTCTCTGCTTCTCTTTCCTTCTCTCTTTGTCTCTGTGTCTCTCTGCCTTTTTTATCATATTAAAATATTTAATTACTTACTTGAAAGAGTTACAGAGAGAGGGAGAGACAGAAATCTTCCACCACCTAATTCATTTTTGAGATGACTTTAATAGCCAGAGTGTGGCCAGGTTGAAGCCAGGAACTTTTCCTCCAATGTGCGTGGCAGCATCCCAGGCATTTGGGCCATCTTTTCCTGCTTTTTCAGTCCATTGGTAAGGAGCTGGATCAGAAATGAAATAGCTGGTACTTGAACTGGTGCACATACAGGATGCCAATGTAACAGACAGCAGCTTTGTCCACTGCACCACAACCACCAGCTCCTCTTTCTGCCTTTCCAATAAATAAATCTTTTGAAAAAGAACTTAAGGTAGTAAAAGTCATCATGACTGAGCAATGGCAAATTTATTGAAGTGATCTATTTTCTTAAAGATCCTTTTATGAATTTGAAAGGCAGCACTAGAAAGAGAGAGTGGGAGAGATGGATCTTCCTCCTGGTTTGTTCACTCCTCAAATGGCTGCAATGAGTGTGGCTAGGCCAGACTGATACCAGGAGCCGGGGGCTTCTTTCAGGTCTCTCACAAGTGTGCAGGAGCCCCAATATTTGAGTCACCCTGTGCTGCTTTTCCAGACACATTAGCAGGGAACTGGATCCGTTTGGAGCATTAATGTCTATGATACTCTCCTTGCAGTTGAAGGATTTAGAATCCATTTCGATTATGGGTGGGCCAAGTACAACAGCTCCCAATTGTCCAAAGTTTGGATTAGATGGGTTCTGAGAAATTTTGTTAAAATAGTTATTAATCATAACTCTCAGTTTAAGCTTTTCTTACCAAATTTTCGTGTTTGCTGATGTTTATATCTATGGGAAAATTGGGTCTCTGGATTGCAACCAATGAAAGCATCCAGACTAACAGTAATAAGGTCAACAGTCAGCAGAATGATGTCCAGCTGAACTGAAATAGCTTTTCTTCTTTGGTAGAGGGGTTACCTCCTGCATTATACTGACATACTGACATAGACAGTAGATATTGGAGCCTGTCCCTTCTGCCAAATGGAGAATACCATATTTTGGTTCATCATATATACATTTATATATTATAATATATTATATTATATATTTCTATACATAATATAGAATTACATATAATTATTATAAATATATAATTATATAATTATTATATATGAATTTATTATTTATATAAAATATATAATTATTTCTGATCCAGCTCCTTACCAATGGATTGAAAAAGCAGTGAAAGATGCTCCAAGTACCTGGGTTGCTGGGACACACATCGGAGGAGAAGCTCCTGGCTTCAACCTGGACACACTCTGGCTATTGAAGTCATCTCAATAATATATATATAATATATAATACAATAAATTATATAATATTATCTGTTTATAATTATTATATTTATATACATAAATATATAAATAAATGTAAATATATATATAAAGAATTTATTTATGTAGTTGACAGGTTTACTTACAGAGAGTGAGAAGAAGAGACACAGAAAGGTCTTCCATATGCTCATTTACTCCCCTAATGACTGCAATGTCTGCAGCTGGGCCAATCTGAGCTAGGAGCTTCCAGGTCTCCCACATTTTGGCAGGGACAGAAGCACTTGGAACAGCTTCTACTGCTTTCCCAGGCTATTGCAGAGAGCTGGATGGGAAAAGGAGAAATGGGGACCAGAACTGGTACTCATATGGGGTGCCAGCACTGCAGGTAAAGGATTACACCACTGCACCACAGTGCTGGCCCCAGTCTATCCTTTATTAAGGAGATCTCAGTAATCATGTTCAGGTATTGCTGTCCTATATTCATGGCCAAAGTCCTAGCAGGCAACATGGTTTGGAGAATCGTAAGCACAAGGTGTGTAGGAGAATTCATTTCTCATACAGCACAGTTAATAACAAGGTTCCAAGAGGGGAAATTAGTTGCATCTTAGTCTTTGAGAACTATTGGACATCACAGGTGATCTAAAGAATTTAGAAGGTTTGTGAGCCCCTAGAGTGAAAAAGTCACTGGGAGCACAAGGACAGTGCCTAGAGTTTATTTTGATGGATTTTAGCCCCTTTCATTGGAGGGAGGCCTGAAGAAGCTGGACTGATTTGTAAACCTCAGAAGTGTCTTTTCAAGATGAAGGCAAACTTAGACTGAGGGGTTTTTGGAAAAACTGAACAAAATGCATTAGCCACACTTGGTTAAGATACATCATTTATCTATTGATTTTCATCAGATCTGTTAGCATTAGGTATAAGGTACAGTGGACATGGTGGTTGGCATATAACAATATGATTTTAGTAATATATCATGAGGTGCTTTTATTTTTAGTGGATTTAGCAGGTAAAATTGGGCTACCTAATGGGATATAGCTGGAATAATCACCTTTTTGTTAAATAAATCTGAGGTAACAAATGTTAGTTAATGAAGACATTGAGTTTTCTTTTATTGGGCCTTCTTGGTTATTTTAATCTGGGATCTGCGAATTCTCATTTTCTCTAGGCAATTTGCAACTGAAAAATTTTATTTTATTCCTCATCATTTCCGACCAACTCTGCTGCTTCCGGGATTTTTAGTACATCTGACAATTGGAAATTTAGACAATAGTATAGTTAAAAAGAGATGTACCAATAAAGTATTTATATTTATTCTGATACATATTTTGGAATTCTTCTAAAATTCCTATTGAGTATCCTTGTTAAATTTAGTTGCATCCCAGGTTAAGATTTATTGGAGGCAGGCGCCAAGGCTCAATAGGCTAATCCTCCAGCTGCAGTGCAGGCACACCGAGTTCTAGTCTTGCTGGAAGCACCAGATTCTGTCCCAGTTGCTCCTCTTCCAGTCCAGCTCTCTGCTATGGTCCAGGAGTGCAGTGGAGGATGGCCCAAGTGCTTGGGCCCTGCACCTCCATGGGAGACCTGGAGGAAGAACCTGGCTCCTGCTTTGGATCAGCGCAGTGTACCGGCTGAAGCACACTGGCCACAGCAGCCACTGGGGGGTAAACCAATAGAAAAAGGAAGACTTTTCTGTCTGTCTCTCTCTCTCACTGTCCACTCTGCCTGTCAAAATAAAAAATAATTTTTATAAAAAGACTTATTGGAGCCACTCTAGTGATTATACACATGAAACTTTGTTAATAAATGCAAATAGCACCTGGGAAAATTGATGTATATCTTATGCTGTAGAGACTTAAGATTGAACATCTTTTTTTTAATCTTTTTTAATTATATAATTTAAAAACAAATTTTAGATTTTTTTTCACTTTACTAAGCCACAGCTCTGGCCCCATTAATATGTCTTAACAATGTTTTTTCCTCTCAGACTTATCTCTATTGGTTCAGTTAACTGCATGCCTTTTCTTTACATTCAGATTCTCTCAGCTCTCAAAGCTTATTCATCTTAATTCTGTTGTTCCTATTTCCCTCCATTTTATTCTGTCCCTAGGCTAATTGAGGTCATGATTCTCCATTCCTTCTGTGTGGTGTCACAGTAGGCTTGAAGTGTTCTTTTTCTCTTCTGATTTCTAAAGAAAGAAATTATGTATTCCCCCAGTTTAGATATTTTAATAATTCATTCTAAAACAAAGGTTAAATGTTCTTAATTTGACAAGAATTTTCAGGGCCAGTGGTGTAGCATAGTGGGTAGAGCCACCACTTGCAGTGCTGGCAGCTCATATGGATCCAGATCTTTGCTAAAGCCTGAGAAAGCAGTAGAAGATGGCCCAAGTCCTTGGCCCCTGCACCCATGTGGGAGACCTGGAAGAAGCTCCTTGCTCCTGGCTTTGGATTGGCACAACTCTGGCCATTGCAGCCAACTGGGGAGTGAACCAGTGGATGGAAGACCCCTCTCTCTTCTCTGCCTCTCTCTGTGTAATTCTGACTTTAAAATAAATAAATCTTTAAAAAAAGAATTTTTTCTAATTTTAGAATTGTTCTCCTTCATTGTCACTTCAGGGTGTGTGTAAGGAGTGCATATCCAGTTTTTCTATTTTGGATTTTTGGGATTTTGTATTAGCTCTGCTGTGTATTCATTTTTCTCGAGCATTGGTGATATCTTCTCCTTAGTTGTATTAAGAGAGAGAGCAATAGCCCTCATGTCTTTTTAGGTAAGTAAGACATATTAAAAACAGAGCATTCAGTATACATTCATAGTAGTTTGACTTGTTCAATTGATTTACGTGACCTCCCTTGGACATTCTTGGTCTCTGCTGTACAACTTTCTATACTCATTAATTCTTTGATATTCCCAAATCCAGAAAATGAATGACTCAACAGCTGTGTTCCTGTATTTGCTGGGACTCAGGGTAAGAAGCAAAGTGGAGGTGTTCAGGAATCTAAAGGTACATGCTACATAGCAAAGCACATCATTTCCTATACAAAGTGACTGGGAAATCCAGAATCTTTTGCACACATATTGGATCCTGAACTATTACTGGACTATTCAGTAAGATTTTAATGTATTTATTTTCTGTGTGTGTGTTTGTATTTCTAAATAAACTCTGCTGGGCTACTTAACATTAACATGTATTGCAGAATTCTTTCATCAGTTTTTACTTTTAAAAAGTTTCTCTTTCAGTTTTATGGGAGAGGGTAGAAGTTTTCTGCTATGTAACTGAAAATTCATTCATTCATTAAACTTAAAATATTTGTTTGAAATGGGTGGAATACTATTAATTCTTGTGTGATTTTCATGAAACTAAATACATTCTCTATTTTGTTTTGCTTAAAATTTCTGCATGTGTGGACTTCTTTTTTCCTTCTTGCCCCAAATCCCTTTGTGTATTGGGATGGCAAATGGGTTTTACACTGGACAAAACATGTTATTTTGGCTAAGAAGTACTTAGCCTTCTGGCTTCAAGTATTCAAATATTACATGAGAAATCAGTAAATTTGTTTACTGTACAAATGTCCTTCATACAATTTTGTAATATTCTGGAATGTGAGAGGAAGCAGGAAATAGGAGTTTTATGGGTGGGAAGGAAGTTTGGGGGGAGAGGAAACCACTGTAATCCAAAAGCTGTACTTTGGAAATTTATATTTATTAAATAAAAGTTAAACAATTTTGTAATCTCCATCTTCCTTTTTATTTTTTCCTTTTTTAAAAAAGATTCATTTATTTTTCTTTAAAGTCAGAGTTACATGCACAGAGAAGGAGAGAGAGAGAGGGAGAGCAGTCTTCCAACCACTGGTTCACTCCCCATTTGGCCACAATGGCTGGAGCTCTGCCAATACAAAGCCAGGAGCCAGCAGCTTCTTTTGGGTCTCCTATGCAGGTGCAGGAGCCCAAGGGCTGGGCCATCCTCTACTGCTGGATACTTGCCTAAAAAGCTGGATAATAATTTGAGTAGCCAGGACTTGAACTGGCACCCTTTTGGAAAGTCAGCACTGCAAGCCACAGCTTTACTTGCTACTCCACAGCATCAGCCCCCTAAATACTTATGACTATTGCTACACTATTGGAATTTATAATTGATAATGCTGAACAATTGAAACTGTCTTATTTACAATTGTAGGACTGGATATGGCAGTTTTACTTGAAGTACAGTATGTAGCCTGCTTATTGTATGATTTTTGGAAAAGCATGTATTTATATACAACAGCAGACCTGTAATCATTTAAAAGTGAATTATCATGATTACCCAGATGTAAAGAATGCAATATGTGCTAATGAGTTAGCAGTCACAGACATTTAGAATTAGAGGGATTTTGGAACCTTTTCAATACTGCAGTTTTTATGAAAAACTAATAATTTTTTTATTTGACAGGTAGAGTTATAGACAGTGAGAAAGACAGAAAGGTCTTCCTTCCATTGGTTCACTCCCCAAATGGCTGCCACAGTTGGAGCTGTGCCCATCCAAAGCCAGGAGTCAGGTGCTTTCTCCTGGTCTCCCATCCGGGTGCAGGGCCCAAGCATTTGGGCCATCCTCAACTGCCTTCCCGGGCCATTGCAGAGAGCTGGACTGAAAGAGGTGTAACCAGGACTAGAACCCTTTGCCCATATGGGATACCAGCACCACAGGTGGAGAATTAACCAAGTGAGCCATGGCACTGGCCCCCAATAAATTTACTCTTAACAAAATATCAAAATATCTTATTCAGTATAAAGTTAGTAGTGAAAAAGAGACTACCTTGTTGAACACAGAAATTTGAGATTATATTTCTTGGTATTAATTTGCATCTTAAGGCTTATTGCCTAGTTTATTTCAACATTTCCATCTAATATTACTAATAATATCTTGTACTTAGTGGTTCACTGTGTGCCAGACAATATTCTTTTGATTTTTTAAAAGATTTATTTATTTATTTATTTATTTGGAAGTCAGAGTTACACAGATAGTGAACAAGAGGAAGAGAGAGAGAGAGAGAGGTCCTCCATCTGCTGGTTCACTCCCCAGATGGCCTAAAAGGTCAGAGATATGCCAATCTGAAACCAGGAGCCAGGACCTCTTCAGGGTCTCCCATGCAGATTCAGGGGCCCAAGGACTTGGGCCAACTTCCTACTGCTCTCCCAGGCTATAGCAGAGAGCTGGATGGAAAGTGGAGAAGCCGGGACTTGAACTGGTCTCCATATGGGATGCCCACACTGCATGCAGTGGCTTTACTGGCTACACCACAGCACTGGCCTCAAGACAATGCTCTAAAATGATGCATTAATTATTCCCAAATATTGAAAAGTGGCATGGTACACATTTGAATGTGTTGTTTTGTACTAGTTGTAGAAACAGTTTAAAATATATTTGTATTTAAAAATGTAAGCTATGATCTAAAGTTTTACTTTCCCCTAAGGTGCCTGTTTGGTAACTGAGAGATCGTTGAAGTCTCAAGTTAGAGTACAATTGATATTATCCAAGCCTCCTTTATCACATGAGGATGCTAAATGCCAAGGCCCAGAGAAGTAAAGTGAATTGTTCGAGGTCACATAGGTAAGTTGTAGCAGGGATAATTCTGTATTAGCATTAGGTATCCTGATACATAGGCCACTATTCTGTCAATTTTGTACTCCTTCTGGAGTTAAAGATTCTAAGTTGTGGAAAATTAAGTTTGGAAATTTAGTGGTTGCTATGTTGTTATGGTGAGAAATTTCTGTGTATAGCTATGAGTTGCTTAAATTTTATTCAATATATTTTTCTAGTATGTTTGCAATTTATTTGAAATGTATAACAAATAGCTTCATCTATTTGCCAAAAGAATTTTTTGAAGATTTATTTATATTATTTGAAAGTCAGAATTACACAGAAAGAGAAGGAGAGGCAGAGAGAGTGGTCTTCCATTCACTGGTTCACTCCACAGTTGGCCTCCATGGCTGGAGCTGTGCCGACTGGAAGGCAGGAGCCAGGAGCCTCTTCCTGGTCTCCTATGCAGGTGCAGGGGCCCAAGGATTTGGACCATTTTATAGTGCTTACCCAGGCCATAGCAGAGAGCTGGATAGGAAGTGGAGCAGCCAGGTCTTGAACTGATGCCCCTATGAAGAGGAAGTGTTAGCACTGACATAATAACAGACACATAGTTCAATGGAAAAGACTAGGTAGCATAGAAATAAACCCAAATTTCTACCAGCAATTCATATTTAACAAAGGAACTAAAATGAACTGGAGAAAGAAGAATCTCTTTCACAAGTGGTGCAGAGGATCTTGATTATCCATATGTAGAAGCCTGAAAAGAGATTCCAACATCTCTTACACTATCTGAAACTGAACTCACAGTGAATTAAACATCTAATCATAAGACCCAAACCCAAGTAAACATAGGGAAACTCTAAATATTGTCAACACACAATAGCTTTTGGGTAAGATTCCAATAGCAATAGTCACAAAAATAAAAACAGAGACATTTGAGTATATCCAACTAAGATACTTCTTCACAACAAAGTAAACATCAGAGTGTAGATACAATGAACAGATGGCAGGAAAAATTAAAACACTGAATGTTTACAGATTTCCAGAACATTTACATGAATTGGAAAAACTCCAAAAAATACAGTGAAGAAACAGGCAAGGATCTGAATAGACATTTCTCAGAAGAAATGTAAATGGTCAAAACATGTGAATATGCCCAATGTCACTAGCCATTATGTAAATATAAATCAGAACACCATATCAGTCTCCAACACCTGTGGGAGAATACAACACTCAGGTGTGTGTTTGTGCAGCAAGTGGGTTTAGAGGACCCTGTTCACCTCTGGAGAGCAGAGTCTACAGGGAGACAAAGAAACCTTACTGCTTTCCTAATGGGCTTATTAAGTTCTTGACCAGTGCCTGTTAGTCTTCCCACAAACTTTCTAGTCTCACTACTTTCCTTCTTCTTCCTCTTCTCTGTGACTTGTAAAATAGTATACATTCTATATACTGTGGATACTTTTGATTTATTTTATTCCTTCAGTCTCCTATGAAGTTCCTCCACAAAAGCACAGCCCTTAGATATTCATTCATTTATGCAGTCTGCAGATTTCATGAGCTACTAAATTCCAAATAGTATGTTAAAGGCAAGATCTAGGCCTAAGAGAAAAGTGGTCTGAATTCTGTGCCTAGAAGAGGATTTGGGACATAGTAGAACTTCAGTGAAGTGCTATGTGAATGACATGCACTCATTAAATGAGTAATCTAAAGCATACACTGCATTTAAGCAACACAGCAGCCCTACTCACCTCAGGTAGAGCAACTGAGAGGAATAATGTGAAGAAAAATAAGACATCAATAAGTTGAATAATAACAGAGAAAAAAACAAAATGAGATAGATGCCAACATTACTGACCTATTTTTGAGGAATTAAATTGATAGAGGGGCTGGCATTGTGGCTAAGTGGGGTAAGCTGCAATCTGTGAGGCCAGCATATCATGTGAGTTCCACTTTGAGCTTAGGAATCTCCACTTCCAATTTATCTCACTGCTAAACACCTGGGAAACCAGCAGAAGATGGACGAAGGACTTGGGTCCTTGCCACTGATGTGGGAAACTTGGATGAAGCTCCTGACTTCAGCATGTCCCAGGCTCAACTGTTGAAACTCTCTGGGGTGTGAGCCAGCAGATGAAAGCTATCTCTGTCTTTCCCTCTCTCTCTAAATCCACCTTTCAAATAAAGATTTAATAAAGAAATTAACTGATTTCAAAATACACAAAAACATGAACAATACTATATCATCTTTATGCCAAAATGATCAAAAATAACAAATGCTAGAGAGCATATGGGAAAAGAAAACCGTCATATATGGTGGGTGAAAACACAAATTAGTACAGATGTTATGCAGAACAGTATGGTCATTCCTTAAAAAGGATAAAAATTGGGGCCGGCGCTGTTGTGCAATGAGTTAAAGCCCTGGCCTGAAGGGCCAGCATCCCATTTGGGTGCCAGTTCTAGTTCCAGCTGCTCTTCTTCCAATACAGCTCTCTGCTATCTCCTGGGATAGCATAGATGGCCCAAGTCCTTGGGCCCATGCACCCATGTGGGAGACCCAGAGGAAGCTCCTGTCTCCAGGTTTCAGAATGGCATAACTCTGGCCTTTGTAGTTATCTGTAGAGTGAACCAGCTAATGGAGGACCTCTCTGTGTCTCTACCTCTATTGTAACTCTTTCAAATAAATAACAAAAATTTAAAATAAGATAAAAATTGACCTACCATGTGAGAGTTATCTTGCTCTTGGCTATATAGAATAAGGAAATTTTATTAGAAGGAAAGGAGGAGAGCATATCAAAGATACATCAATTTTACCATAACATAGTTCACTGCAGCCAGGATTTGAAACCAATCTAGCTGTCCATCAATGAAAAAAATGGACAGGGGAACTTCATTTAGATACAAAAAAGAACAAAATATTATTAAATTAATTGAAATAAGCCAGAAGCAGGAACACAAATGTCACCTGGTCCTTGTAACATGTGGAAGTGAGAGAAAATAATGGATCTGAACACAGAACTGTGATTACTAGAGGCTGAGAAGGGAAGCAGCTAGGGATAGAGGGGGATTGGATAATAGGTAACAAAATACAAAGAGGCAGAAAGAACTTCTGGTGTCCCATAATATAATGAGATGACTACATTCAACCATATTAGGTTCTGTGTAAAGAACTGAAAGAGAGGAGCTGGTAGTCTCAAATCATGGAGAAGAATTAGAAACTGTAGTTGCTTGGGGGCCAGCATTATGGCACAGTGGGCTAACGCCCTGGCCTGAAGCACCAGCATCCCATGTGGGTACCAGTTCTAGTCCTGGCTGCTCCTCTTCTGATCCAACTCTCTGCCATGGCCTGGGAAAGCAGTATAAGATGGCCCAAGTTTGGGTCCCTGCACCCAAGTGGGAGATCTGGAAGAAGCTCCTGGTTCCTGGCATCAGATTGGCAGAGCTCCGGCCATTGCGGCCATCTGGGGAGTGAACCAGCAGAGGAAGACCTCTCTCTCTCTCTGCTGCTACTTCTCTCTGTAACTCTGTCTTTCAAATAAATAACTCTTTAAAAAATTAATAAAACTATAGTTGCTTAGCTTGATCACTTTTTACTGCATAAATGTGTGCAAATATTGCACTACACCCTGTAATAATGCATGACTAGGACACATTAATCACAAATTATTTCAATGAAATTTTAAAAATTAGAAGCATTTCTTTATATTAACAATGAACTATTTGAAAATGAAATTAGAAAAACATTTCCATGCATAGCAGCATAAGAACCAGGAACCAATGTCTTCAGTGTTATCAGTGATGAATCAGATTCACAGCCCTCAGCACTGTTTTTACCATAGACCTTACCATGGCAATTGTGGGCATATAGTAGTAAATCAATGGACAGGAATCCTTTGTCTCTATATCTGTTAAATAAATAAACAAGGAATTCATCAAAGAAAAAGAGATATCAATTTGGATGCCAGGTCACAAAAACACATGCACTTGAGCTATCCTCCAGTTTGTGATGCCAACAAATCTTTCAGACATGTTACATTTTCAGAGACTTTTCTGTAATCTTGCTAAGCTATCTGGAAATCTGCCTTATAGCAAAGCGATTCCCAATTCCATTACACTCATGATTTTTCTTTTGTGTGAGTTATTAGTTTACCATCTAGAGATAATTTATGGTACAAAACTTTTCTATGCATGCATGTTTTCTCATTTGTGAGTCTATTCATGGGAATTGAAGACTGATTTATAGCAGAAATACATTTTCCAAATTCATTGCATAGACTTTTGTTCCTTATGAATTCTCTGAAGTCTGTTGATGTCTAATTTCTGGCTAAAGGTTTTATCGTATTTACAGCATGCAAAGAGTACCACCTTTTGTGAATTCTGTATCTATACAAGCCTGAAACAAAGAAAATGTTTTTATACAATCAGTATACTCCTAAGAAACCACCTGTGTCAATTCTCTGATGTACCATTGACTTCTGACAAACAACCTTTTCACACTAATAATATTTATAAGCTTTCTCCTTTACATGAGTCTCTGTTGGATAGGATGTGATTTCCAGCAAAAGGTTTTGTCACAATACTTACATGAATTTTGGAGAAAAGCTCTTCCACATTCATTATATTGTTAAGGTCTCTCCCTTGTTCAAATTCCATGATGGATTATGAGGCATTACCTATGTGAAATGACTTTCTCACATTTATTTCATTCATTAGATATATATGTTGTGCATTCTGATATAAGGAGAGATTTGGGCAGAGCTTTCCAACACTCATTACACCCATAAGGTTTCTCTCCCACGTGAATTCCCTGTTGTCGTATGAGGTATGGCTTCTAATTAAAGGGATTTTACTTTCAAAGGAGTTTTTCCCTATATGAATTTGATGATGTACAATGAGGGCTGAATTATGGTAAAAGGCTCTGAGTCATTACATTCATAAAATTGCTCCCCATGAGAATTCTTTTATGTTTGATGAGGTCTGATTTGCACCACAAAGGCTATTCACATGTATTACATTCATGCATTTCTCCCCTTGGTGAATTCTCTAATATTTCATGAGATATAACTTGCACAAAAAGGTCATGTAGAAAATTCCCTGTGTGGATTCTCTGATATCTTATGAGTTATGAAGTACAGCAAAGAGGCTTTCCACCATCCTTCCATCCATAAAACCTACCTAAATTGAGCAACAAAGATATAGAAAACGTAAACACACACATAACCAGATGGAAATGATACCAGTAATAAAGACCATCACTAGCAAGAAAACCCCAAAACTGGAAGGCTTCACTGCTGAATTCTAACAGACATTTAAAGCACTAACTGCAATTCTTCTCAAGTTATTCAAAACAATTGAGAGAGAAGCGATTCTCCCAAATTCTTTCTATGAAGCCAACATCACCTTCATTCCTAAACCTGAAAAAAGTGCAACAAAGAAAGTAATTATAGACCAATTTCCCTGATGAACATACATGCAAAGATCTGCAACAGAATTCTGGCCAATTGAATCCAACAATGCATCAGAAAGATCATCCACCCAGACCAAGTGGGATTTATCCTTGGTATGCAAGGATGGGACCAAAGGCTTTTCCACAGTCATTTCATTTATAAGCTTTCTCCATGGTGTGAAGGCTCTGATACTTTCTGAGGTTTGACTTCTCAGCAAAGGTTTTTCCACAGTCATTGCACTCATAAGGTTTCCCCCCAGTACAAATTGTCTGATGCTTTGTGAGTTTTGACTTCTCAGCAAAGGCTTTTCCACAATGATTGCATTCATAAGGTTTCTCCCCTGTGTGACTTCTCTGATGCATTTTGAGTTTTGATATCTGGCCAAAGCTTTTTCCGCAGGCATTGCATTCATAATGCTTGTCTTCTGTGTGAATTCTCTGATGCTTTCTGAGGTTTGAATTCTGGCCTAAGGTTTTTCCACAGTCATTGCATTCATAAGCTTTCTCCCCTGTGTGAATTCTTTGATTATTTATGAGGTTTGCTTCTGGCCAAAGGCTTTTCCACAGTCATTGCATTCATAAGGCATATCCCCTGTGTGAATTATCTGATGATTTATGAGGTGTGGCTTCTGGCCAAAGAGTTTTACATAGTCATTGCACTCATAAACGCTTATCCCCTGTGTGACTTCTCTGATGATTTATGAGGTTTGACTTCTGGCCCAAGGTTTTTCCACAGTCATTGCACTCATAAACGCTTATCCCCTGTGTGACTTCTCTGATGATTTGTGAGTGTTGATTTCTGGCCAAAAGCTTTTCCACAATGATTACACTCATAAGGTTTCTCCCCTGTGTGAATTCTCTGATGATTTAGGAGGTTTGCCTTCTGGCCAAAGGATTTTCCACAGTCATTACATTCATAAGGTTTCTCACCTGTGTGAATTCTCTGATGATTTATGAGGTGTTTCTTCTGGCCAAAGAACTTCCCACAGTCATTACATTTATAAGATTTCAACCCTGTGTGAATTCTCTGATGTCTAATGAGATCTGACTTCTGGTGAGTGGTTTCTCCACAATCATTACACACATGAGGGTTTTCCACTTATATGAGTGCTGTGATGGAGGGTATGGCAGAATTTAATACTGAATGACTTCCCACAAGGTTTACATGCATAGGATTTCTTCCCTATATTTGGTCTATGATTCAGTCTAACATGTGATTGGTAAATAACAGGTTCCACAGGCCCAATATACTTATAAACGTTCTCTCTTTTGGGACTTTGTTGATGTATACTGAGGTTAGAATTCTTATGGAAATCTTGTACTATTTGAGTTGTCTTGCCAATAGTGGCAATTGACTTATTACAGGTTTCTACCATAAAAAGCTTCTCAGATTCACAGAATATATTCTTGCTTTTGAAGACTTTCCCTTGTCCAATTTGTTCAAGTGCCTGCTCCATGGTCTGAATATTGTGCTGTTGATTAAGAGGTTCACAGAACTGGAGAGTGTTCCCAGGTACCTTAGTAGCACAAAATTTCTCTCCAGCTTGTAGTTGATCAGGCCCACAATGGGGACACATATTGTGACATATACTGCATTCTTCAGGTTTTATTCCTGAATAGTTTCTCTTTTTGATGCTCAGTTTTGGAATATGGCTTATACTTAAATTAAGTGTTTTTCTGAATTCAACTCCCTTGGGAGATAATGTCTTATTATTTGTCATAACATCCTGATTCAGATTTTTCTCCAGACTGTTCTGGTTGGTCTTAATCAGTTCATCCAGTTTCATGGCAACTGAAGTGAGGAAAAAAATGATGTCACTACATCAAATATAATTGTTTCTTCTAGCATACTCGTGTAAAAGGAATGAAGTTACTTGTATTTAAGAGGGATAAGATGTTAGGAAAAGTTCTGCATTTGTGCCACCTCACACAGGGCACCAAAATGTTAGGAAAAGAGTTGTAGAATAGAGGAGAAAGTGTATGAATTTACAGTCAGACAGAATTTATTCAGAGAAAATTAATCTACAGAGGTGGGTGACCAACTGCCTGTCTGTACAAGATGGAGCATGAAGGCCCCAATTCCCAGGGGCCAGACCTTTTTAAGGAGGGCTAAGGCTGGGCACGAGGGTAGGGGGCAGCAGTGGAGGGGAATTCCAGGAACTGGGTGGGGGCCTTAGGAACCTGGAAAATAATGCAGGGTGGGGTATGAAGGCAATAGGCTGTGAGACCCAATTGAGTTTCAAGGGCAAGGAATACATTCCAAAGTTTATCTACTTTGGGCAATGAGGGAGAATGGCTCAGGCTTATATCCTCATTCCATCATAAGATTTTCAAAAAATGATTAGAAGATACATATTTATGAATATACAGGTTTTCTCCATTATACATTAATATATTAAATTGTATCCATAGATTTTCCAATGTTCATCCATGATCCTGTTTACTACCAGAATTTTTTCCAAGTATGATTGAATGGTTTTTGTGGTAAGATGTCTTAAGTCACTGCTTGGGATGCCTGTATCTCAAAACAGTGCCAGTTTAAGCCGAGGCTACTCTGCTTCCAATACAGCTCTGAGATAATAGATACTGGAAAGCAGCAGATAATGGTTCATGTGCTTGGGACCCTGTGATAGAGATGAGTAGGTGAAATTCCAGGCTTCTGGCTTCAGATTAGTCATAACTGTTGATAGTATTTGGGGAGAGAGTTAATAGAAAATCTATTCCTCACTGTTTCTCTCTCACTTTCTACTTTCACTAAAATGAATAAGACTTCACAGAATGGACTAATATTTGATAAATATATTCACCTGTAATCTAGAAACCAATTTTTCCCTGTCCATTTTTTCAGTTCATTTTTAATGTATTTTTATTTCTTTATTTATTTGTGAGAGTTAGACTGTGAGAGACAGAGACAAAGATCTTCCTTCCATTGGCTCACCCCTCAAATGGCAAATATGCTTGGAACTATGCCAATCCAAATCCAGGAGCCAGGTGCTTCCTCCTTATCTCCATTGTAGGTGCAGGGGCCCAAGCATTTGGGCCATCCTCCACTGCCCTCCTGGGCCACAGCAGAGAGCTAGACTGGAAGAGGAGCAACCAGGACTAGAACCCGGGGCCCATATGGGATGCTGGCGCTGCAGGGGAAGGATTAACCAAGTGAGCCATGGCGCCAGCCCCTTTTTCAATTCATTTTTAGAAAAATTGTGGGTTTTGTACTTCTGTGATATTTCAACCATAAATATGGGGAAGTTTTACTAGATCATTTCCTTGAAGGTAAAGAGTGAAATGTGTCTATACTCTAAGCAGGATCACATTCATGGGACAAGATTTGAATATGTGGTTGTCTTGTGTTCTGTCTTCCCAGGCAAACAGCATTTGTGGGATTTTTCTAATGAAAATCTCTGTTTTATCTGCACTATTATAGTTTCCCCATATTTCTAAGGAAACCTGACATCCTAATCTTCTAATAACTACAACAGTTACAGAAAGTTCCAATATACCACCTTGGCTATACATTCCCACCAGTTGAAATAATTTATTCCTGCAACCCAGAGTCTGCTCAATTATTGAAAATTGATTTCTAACTCATTGTGAAGACATCAGCCCTGGTTGCCTCCTCTTGTTTCTTTCTATAAACACTCCTCTGTGATAATTTGAGTTTCTGGAGGTTTGTTGATTTTCACAGAAAACTTCATTTCCTTTGCCTTTACCAGAGATACTGATCTCCATAGATACTGTAGAATGTCTGTGTCTGAATCACAGGACCAGCTGTCTTCAGGAGTAAGACTTGGGAAAAACTCATGGAAAGAACACCAGTCAATATCTGTTGCACTGCTTCTACTTTGGCCTCCCTGCCCGTTATGTACACACTGACCTGGTAGGCATTATTTCCCCATCCAGGGCTCTGCTCCTTGCTCCAACTTGAAGATCAAGTCAGGTTTGGTCCTGCAGTGCCCTACTAATGGAAACAATATAGACTTTGTGAAATCACTATCTTGGGTTAATGAAAGGAGTACAGCTTGGTCCAGGAGCTATGCAACAAATGTTCCAATGTGAAATCCTTCCCAGGTGGTAGATATTCAGATTCTTCATGGACTCAAATTCTATACCTGTCCCTCATTCAACTTTATGAATAGTGCTCACTTAGTTGTCAAATAGCAAGAAAATGTTACCATTGGGCATGCGATGAGTGTCACTCACCCAGGGAGAACAGGCTGCTGTAGGTCTCCAGCATTACATCCCTGTACAGGAATTTCTGAGCTTGGTTCATGTTCTGCCATTCCTCCCAGGTAAAGTACACAGCCAGGTCTTCAAATGCTATCATCCCCTGTGACAGAACACTCCTGGTCAACATGTCAACTCTGTCACCTAACAAACAATGGCAGTTGTATATCTTCTACATGGGTATGGATGAAGAAGCAAGAATGCCATTTCATTTCAGATTTGTGAGCATTTGGGCAGCCACACAGAAGCATTCAACAGGGGATCAAACCTATGGTATAAAGGCTGTGAAAATTGCCCAAGCTGGAGGGAAACAGGAATTTCTGTTCACAAAGGCCAGACTATATCAAGGGCAATTGCACAGTAGGCTGAAAGGGGGACAAGAGTCACTCTGGAATGAGCAATGTTCAGAAGAATGTAGAAGTATTCAGGGAAAAAGACAAGAAACCATCTGGGAAGTTATGCAGGGATTTGCAATTATGGCAGAAAAAAAATTTTTTTAAAAGAGACAGTAGGCATTTAACTTAGTGTTTATGATGCCAGCTCAGATACTCTCTCTCTGCATCAAATTTCCAAAGTTGGATTTCAGTGCCAGCTCCAGTTTCCAGCTCCCAGCTAATGCAGACCAGGGGAAGCAATGGTGATGCCAACCAAGAGGGAGGCCTAGATTCCATTCCTGACTCTTGGCTTCAGTTGTGCCCCACCTCTGCTTGATATTTTTATTTAGGCAGTGAAGAAGTGCATGGGAGCTTTCTAGATTTCTCTCACTGCATCAATTTCTTTCTCTATCAGGCTCATAAATATTTTAAGTAAGGGAGGAGATTCAAGAAAGAATAGAAAGTAGCTTTTGCTTTTTCTATAATTATTCTACTCATAAACATTTAAAGAACTGAAATAACATGATAACAAATTAAAGTAAAAGCTATGGAGTTATTTACCCAAGAACAGAACCTGAGAAATTCTGTACTGTAATCTGCATTTGTGACTGAGGGAAATACAGAGAGCTTTGTTTGAGAACCTGCAGTAGGCACCAGCATTGTGGTACAGCAGGTAAGTCTCCACCTGCAATTCAGGCATCCCATGTGGACAGACAATTTGAGTCCTTAGTGCTCCACTTCCAATTGAGTTCCCTGCTAAAGTGGCTGAAAGAGCAGTGAAAGATGGCCTGAGTATTTGGGCCAATTCCACAAATATGGGAGACCCAGATAGAGTTCCAGACTCCTGGCTTTGGCCTGGCCAACCATTGTGGCCATTTGTTGAATGAACCAGCAGATGGAAGATATCTCTTTCTCACTACCCATCTCTCCCTATCTCTATTACTCTGCCTTTCAAATAAGTTAATAAATAAACCTTGGGGCTGGCACTGTGGCACAGCAGGCTAATGCCCTGGCCTAAAGCACCAGCATCCCATATGGGCACCGTTTCAAGACCCAGCTGCTCTACTTTTGATCCAGCTCTCTGCTATGACCTGGGAAAGCAGTAGAAGAAGGCCCATGGATTTGGGCCTTTGTAGCTGTGTGGGAGACCCAGAAAAACCTCCTGGCTCCTGGCTTTAGATGGGTGCAGCCCGGCCAGTGCAGCCAATTGGAGAGTGAAATGTTGAATGAAAGATCTCTCCTCTCTCTCTTTCTCTCTGCCTCTCCTCTCTCTGTGTAACTCTTTCAAATAAATAAATTGTTAAATACAATCTTAAAACGTGAAAGAACATGCAGTAGATTATTTTCCCCACAGTGTTCTTACTCTAGCTGGGAATCAAGTTCATCTCCTCAAACTATTAAGGACTGCATTACTCTAACAATTAAAAAAATAAATGCGGCTGGCCCCGCGGCTCACTAGGCTAATCCTCCGCCTGTGGCGCTGGCACACTTGGTTCTAGTCCCAGTCAGGGTGCCAGATTCTGTCCCAGTTGCCCCTCTTCCAGGCCAGCTCTCTGCTGTGACCAGGGAGTGCAGTGGAGGATGGCCCAAGTCCTTGGGCCGTGCACCCCATGGGAGACCAGGAGAAGTACCTGGTTCCTGCCATCAGATCAGCACAGTGTGCCAGCTGCAGTGCACCGGCCATGGTGGCCATTGGAAGGTGAACCAACGGCAAAGGAAGACCTTTCTCTCTGTCTCTCTCTCTCTCTCACTGTCCACTCTGCCTGTCAAAAAAAATAATAAATGTCACTGATTTGTGGTTTAGCCCTAGGTAAGTAATTCTCTTGCAGAATGCTAAGTGTTTATTTCCAGGGTGGAACTAAAACACTGCCCACTACATCATCTGTATAACACTAAAGAATGTGTTGGACATTATGACCCCAAAATTTAGAATATTGTCCTTGACTTCAATTGAAATCATATAACAAATATATATTTTGCTATGGCAACAGAAAATGAGAGATGACATTGCCTTTTCTTGGATAAATGCAATGATTGATAGTCATGACAAATTCATCATACATCTTGTTTCTATATATTCCCTGAGAATAAAATTTACCTTCCTACATCCATTTTCATTAATAAATTATTATAAATCTAAAAACAAAACAGACAGAAAGCTGGGAATAATTAAGAAAACCACTTACAGGGGCCAGTGCTATCGCACAGTGGGTTAAAACTCCAGCCCGCAGAACCAGCACCAGATATTAATTCCCACCAAATCAGGTGTGAGTGCGATTTTCAGGTGAATTCAATCAGAATTCCACAGCCATTCAGCTGGGAGGGGTGGATGAATCCAGAAACAGCCAGTTTACATGGGACTAAATCAAGCCTAATATCACAAAGGACTTTTGCATTTCTTTGGCTTTTTTCTTTTTTTTTATTTTTTTTTATTTTTATCTTTTATTTAATGAATATACTTTTCCAAAGTACGAATAAAGGATTACTATGGCTTCCCCCCCGTACCGTCCCTCCCACCCACAACCCTCCCCTTTCCCACTCCCTCTCCCCTTCCATTCACATCAAGATTCATTTTCGATTATCTTAATATACAGAAGATCAGCTTAGTATACATTAAGTAAGGATTTCAACAGTTTGCTCCCACACAGAAACATAAAGTGAAAAATAATAGATGATTTTTTTTTAATGATGATGAAATCAGATCAGACCTATTGTCATGTTTAATCCCAGTGAGAGTCAAGTTGGGAGTTGATAGTTTCTTTTCTTTTCTTTTTTTTTTTTTTTTTTTTTTTACAGAGGATCAGTTTAGTATGCATTAAGTAAAGATTTCAACAGTTTGCACCCCCATAGAAACACAGAGTGAAATATATTATTTGAGTACTCGTTATAGCATTAAATCTCAATGCACAGCACATTAAGGACAGAGATCCTACATGAGGAGTAAGTGCACAGTGACAGTCCGGGAAAATTTAGTTTAATAAAAGGGGAGTTACGGTAGCCTCAGAAAAAAGAACCAGGAAAATATTGCAGACAAAACTCTTCTGGATCCAGTGGGCGTGAATCGGAGGACCTACTGGGAGAACAAGGTCGCCCACCGCGTGCGAAAGCCGAGCCGCAGGACCGAGCCGCGGGACTGAGCCGCGGAAGCCGAGCCGCGGGACTGAGCTGTGCAAGCTGCAGGGTCTGCGCGCAAGTGCTCAAAGGGGAGTGCAACAGCGGGGAAACTTGGGACGTCCAGGGCTCCGAGTCCACACATCGGCGCTGGAAGGGGAGCAGACCTGTGTGGAGAGCGTGGGAGCCCACAGTTCGGGACACCAGAGGCAGACTCAACACACCAGCGCTGGAACGCGAGGTGAGCCGAACCTCAATAACCCGAGACACCAGCAGGCAAGCGGAGAGAGGAGACTAGAGGGAACGACCCCCGGGGCGGGGGGGACTTCACCAAGCTAACTGGAAGAGAGAGAGAGGGAAAAAAAAAAGGTGACTGGTACGGACACGGGTTTCTCTCTCTCCGCTCACCTCTCAAGGGCGAGCAAGACAAAGAGCAGGCGCCATCTTGGACATACGTCATAAGCAGAGCGACCTCAGGTCTGCACCGGCCCTGAGCCTAGCAGTAAAACCTGACTTTGGGTGGGGCGAATTAACAGGAGATTAGGACCTAGTAAATTTATGGTGCTACTGAACTGAGACTGTGAAAAAAAAGACGGTGGGGGAGAGAACTCACGGAATTCACGTGAGCACTCTCCAGAGACGCTACAATTCCGTAACTTTGGCAACCCAGTGGGAGTCTGAAGGAGAATTTGAGCCCACTCTAAGGGCCGAACAGATTCCCTGTGTGGTCCTTGGGAAAGAGCTTCTGATCTCTGGCTCCTGTGGGTATATCATTTGCCTGCTAACTACCTCCAACTTCGTTCAGCTGTGCAGAATAACTTCCCTTTTGAATCAAAAAGAGAGAGAGAGAGAGAGAGAGAGAGAGAGAGGTTTACCACGCCTAACCTGGGAGTGTCACCTTTGGCACACCAAACAGAGCTCTTAGGCCACACCCATCTCAAGCCCTAAGGCTCCATCAAAAACAGATAGTCCACTTAATCTAGAGTCATAGTATAACAAGAAAAAGCACCACAGTGAAGAAACCAAATATCTCCAATATGCCAAATAACAAACACAAAAACCAAGGTAATAAAAACAAGGAAGTCACCATGAAGCCCTCAAATGAAAAAGACACCCCAATTCAAGATTATGAGGATGATGACATAGAAGAAATGCAAGAAGCAGATCTCAAAAAATTGATAAGAACATTAAGAAGTTCTCAAAAACAAATTCTTGAACTACAGAAATCCTTAATGGACAAGATAGAAAATCTCTCTCGTGAAAATGAAATATTAAGGAGGAATCAAAATGAAACGAAACAACTAGTACAACAGGAAACTGGGATAGTGACTGAAGTGAAGAATTCAATAGATCAAATGAAAAACACAATAGAGAGCCTTACAAACAGAATGGGTGAAGCAGAAGAGAGAATATCGGACTTAGAAGACAGAGAACAGGAAAGGATACAGTCAGACCAAAGAAAAGACGAGGAAATTAGAAATCTAAAACATATTGTCGGGAATCTTCAGGATACTATTAAAAAACCCAACATTCGGGTTCTAGGAGTTCCTGAAGGCATGGAGAGGGAGAAAGGATTAGAAGGCCTTTTTAGTGAGATATTAGCAGAAAATTTCCCAGGTTTGGAGAAGGACAGAGAAATCCTAGTACAGGAAGCTCACAGAACCCCTAATAAACATGACCAAAAGAGACCCTCACCACGACACGTTGTAATTAAACTCTCCACAGTGAAACATAAAGAAAAGATCCTAAAATGTGCAAGAGAGAAACGTCAGATTACTCTCAGAGGATCTCCAATCAGACTCACAGCTGACTTCTCATCAGAAACTCTACAAGCTAGGAGGGAATGGCGAGATATAGCCCAGGTACTAAGAGAGAACAACTGCCAGCCCAGAATATTATATCCTGCAAAGCTATCATTTGTGAATGAAGGTGAAATAAAGACTTTTCATAACAAACAGAAATTGAAAGAATTTGTTGCCACTCGTCCAGCCCTGCAAAAGATGCTTAAAGATGTGTTACACACAGAAACAAAGAAACACGGTCATCAATATGAAAGAAGGTAAAGGAAGGAAACCAAGGAAGGAAAGTTCACAGCAAAAGATCACAGGGAATTCAAAGCATATATTAGAACTTATCTTTGGCAAATGGCAGGGCAAAGTTACCACTTATCATTAGTCACATTGAACGTGAATGGCCTGAACTGTCCAGTTAAAAGACACCGTTTGGCTGATTGGGTTAAAAAACAAAACCCATCTATTTGCTGCTTACAAGAAACACATCTTTCCAACAAAGATCCATACAGACTGAAAGTGAAAGGCTGGAAAAAGATATACCATGCCAACAGAAATGAAAAAAGAGCAGGCGTAGCCATCTTAATATCAGACACCATAAACTTTACCACAAAAACCGTTAAGAGAGACAAAGAGGGACACTACATAATGATTAAGGGATCAATTCAACAGGAAGATATAACAATTATCAATGTATATGCACCTAACTACAGGGCACCGGTTTATCTAAAAGATTTGTTAACGGACTTAAAGGGAGACTTAGACCCCAATACAATAGTACTGGGGGACTTCAATACTCCACTCTCAGAAATAGACAGATCAATAGGACAGAAGATCAACAAGGATACAGTAGATTTAAACGACACTATAGCCCAAATGGATCTAACAGATATCTACAGAACTTTCAATCCTACAGCTAAAGATTATACATTCTTCTCAGCAGTACATGGAACCTTCTCTAGGATTGACCACATACTAGGCCATAAAGCAAGTCTCAGCAAATTCAAAAGAATTAGAATCATACCATGCAGCTTCTCAGACCATAAAGGAATGAAGTTGGAAATGAACAACTCAGGAATCCCTAGAGCATACGCAAACACATGGAGATTGAACAACATGCTCCTGAATGAACAATGGGTCATAGAAGAAATCAAAAGAGAAATCAAAAACTTTCTGGAAGTAAATGAGGATAACAGCACAACATACCAAAACTTATGGGACGCAGCAAAAGCAGTGTTAAGAGGAAAGTTTATATCAATAGGTGCCTACATCAAGAAATTGGAAAGGCACCAAATAGATGAGCTTTCTATTCACCTCAAGGATCTAGAAAACCTACAGCAAACCAGACCCAAATCTAGTAGGAGAAGAGAAATAATTAAAATCAGAGAAGAAATCAACAGGATTGAATCAAGAAAAACATTCCAAAAAATCAGCCAAACGAGGAGCTGGTTTTTTGAAAAAATAAACAAAATTGACACCCCATTGGCCCAACTAACTAAAAAAAGAAGAGAAAAGACCCAAATCAATAAAATTCTTTGGCTTTTTTCACATTTGTCTTATTTATCATGATTTGTAATAAATTTTCTGATGTGAGCTTTAGTTTTCAGACTGGAATATGGAGTTCAGGGCCCCGGAGGAATGGTCTCTTTCAATCAGGGCACAGATGTTGGCTTGCTCCAATTCTGGCTTGCTGTCATTGTTTTGGGTGCCTCAGCCGATTTGTGGTTTTGAGCAGCAATTTTCTAAATATTTTCTTGGTCTGAGTTTCTTTTGCCTTCTTCCATCCCAAATTTTGTATTCTGACGCAGTACAAACAAGAAGTTAGACAGAGGATCCATTATGAAATAAAAACACAATAAATTGGCCTTTCAGGCTTAGAAATCTACAGGCAGGATGACCAAGATGAATTTTTGTGTTTTGGAAAATGAAATGGAACCAATTTGCTGTGGGGACAGATATTAATTCCCTCCAAATCTAGTTTGACTGCGATTTTCAGGTTAATTCCATCAGAATTCCACAGCCAGTCAGCTGGGAGGGCTGGATGTATCCAGAAACAGCTGGTTTCCTTGTGACAAAATCAAGCCCAATATCACCAAGGACTCTTGCATTTCTTTGGCTTTTTTCACAGTTTTCTTATTTATCATGATTTGTAATGAATTTTCTGATGTGAGCTTTGGTTTGGAGGCTGGAATAAGGAGTTCAGGGTACAGCAGGAATCGTCATTTGAATCAGGGCACAGCTGTTGGCTTGCTCCAATTCTGGCTTTCTGTCACTGTTTTGTGTGCCTCTGCTAATTTTGGTTTCTTATGCAGCAATTTCCTAAAGGATTTCTGGGTCTGATTTGGTTTTGCCTTCTTCCTCCCCAGATTTTGTATTCTGATGCAATACAAACAAAAGTTCAGACAGAGTAGCTAGTAAGAAATAAAAAAAAAAATCCAAATTGGTGTTTCATGCTTAGAAATTTACAGGCAACGCAACCAACATGAGTTTTTGTGGTTTGGAAAAAGAAATGGAACCCTTTTACTGAGGGGACAGATATTAATTCCCTCCAAATCAAGTGGGAGTGAGATTTTCAGGTGAATTCAATCAGAATTCCACAGCCAGTCAGCTGGGAGGGGTGGATGAATCCAGAAACAGCCGGTTTCCTTGTGACTAAATCAAGCTGCTGCTCCCTGTGGACTTGTCCTCCTCAACCTCTGACTAGAGCACACCCACCTCTCCAATGCTGACATCCTCTGACACATGTTTCACTCTTATGTTCTCTCTAAACTGCAGACTCTTGGGCAACATAAGTAAATCTAATGCATCAACTTGCATAGACACACACACCGGAGGACTCCAGAGTCTTGGATTTCAGGTTGTAATTAACTTTCCTTTTCAGAGGACTTGTGAAAAAACAAGTCTGGAAGCCAGGGTGTAGCCTTGTGGTTCAAATTCCTATGTCCCACTTTGGAGTTTCTTGGTTTGATTCCTGGTTCCAGTACTTGCCTCCAAATTCCTGATAATATAGACCCTGGGAGCTAGCAAGTAATGGCTCAGATGATTGGGTTCCCTACTCCTGGGACAGCCCTGGCCACTGGGGACATTTCAGCAGTGAACTAGAGGGTGAATACCACTTCTCTATCTACTTGTTCATTTCTTTGCATCTCAAATTAAAAAACAAATCAAGTATGTTTGTATCATCCATTAAAATAACTTCCTCAATGGAAAAAAAGAGTTTCATTGTTAAATTTGGGGAAAAATAATGCTTCTTGGTTGTGATATTAGAATAATGCATAACTGTACATCGGACTTCCATTGTGGACAAGGAAGAGAAAGATGGAAGCAATAATTTTTGCTTCTGGTTTTGGTACTTGTCATGTAACCTTGAAAAATTCATTTAAACTCATGGGGCCTGAGTGTCCTTAAAATTACAGGCTCATCTAGCTGAGGCAGGTGGTGTAAGGGGAGGTGGCAAGAAGCTGAGAGCTTTCCTTGTTTCTGTGCTCACAGAGCTAAGTGACATTAGCAAGTCATTTGACCCCTCTGGATCTTCCTCCCTTGTGAGATAAGATTGTCTTTATAGTTAAAGGATTTATTCTACACAGTCCTATCTTATGGTAAGGTTCACATGACTGTGAAGTGTTTTATAAACTGGCAGTGCAATAATCAAGTTGGCACTGAAGATGAAATGCTAAACAGCATAGAAATTCTAAAGCTTGTAGTTCTATGAGGAGCTACACAGAAACATTCAAGTTCAGGGGCATTTTTAAATTTAAAAACAGAATCATTGAATCACTGTTCAGAATCAGTATAGTTGCTAAAATTCTTATTTATAATCACTGAGATTGGCAGTGTAATTACTGATAGCATACTCCTAGTGTTGTATATTTTAGTTTATACAATACTTAGACTATATAAAATATAGGTAGCATGGGAAGTGCGATACACAGCAGTCTTGTAGAATGGCAGATGTCCTAAACAGCACTCTGGCCTCAGAATCAGCCCTTAAGGCACTCAGATCTAGCTGAAGATCCCATGAGAGTATTTTAGGTATGGAAAGCCACTCTGGCAAAAAAGAAAAAAAAGGACCTAAATAAAAGATCTCTGTGAGTGAGATCCCAGTAGAAAGAACGGGCCATCAAAGAAGGAGGTACCTTTCTCTGAAGGGAGGAGAGAACTTCCACTTTGACTATGACCTTGTCTAAATAAGATGGAAGTCAGTGAACTCAAGAGGCTTCCATAGCCTTGGCAACTCATGACTAGAGCCCAGGGAGATTTCTGATGCCATAAACAAGAGTGTCAGATTGTTCAGTCAACAACAGGAATCACTGTGTGCTTACTCCTTTTGTGGGATCTCTGTCCTTAATGTGTTGTCCAATGTGAAGTAATGCTATAACTAGTACTCAAACAGTATTTTACACTTTATGTTCTGTGTGCTGCAAACTGATGAAAACTTAATATAAACTAAATCGATCTTCTTTGTATAAAGATGATTGAAAAAGAATCTTGATGTAAATGGAATGGGAGAGGGAGTGGGAGATGGGCGGGGTGCTGGTGGGAGGGGAGTTATGGGGGGAAGCCTTTGTAATCCATACACTGTACTTTGGAAAATTATATTCACTAAATAAAAGTTTAAAAATATTAAAAAATAAAAATATAGGTAGCAATATTTAATGCTTCTCTTACTGTTCCTGGATTGGATTATAGCATACATTAATAAACCTTTTTTAAAGATTTATTTAATTGAAAGACAGCATTATAGAGAGAGACACATAAATAGAGATGATCTGTCTGCTGTTTTGCTCCCCAAGTGGCTGCAAGCAGCTGCAGCTGGGCTAATCCAAAGCCCGGTGCTTCTTCCAGCTCTCTCACATGGATTCAGGGGCCCAAGTATTTGGGCCACCTCCTGCTGCTTTCCCCGGCACATTAGCAGGGAGCTAGATTAGAAGCAGAGCAGCTGGGACATGAACCAGTGCCCATAGGGGATGCCAGCACTGCAGGTGGTGGCTTTACCTTTTATGCAACAGCACCAGCTACAGCCTATTCATTTTAAATTAATAACTAAAGATTATCTGCTGTTCAGCCTCAAGGCTTTGGCTTGGCCCAGCCTCTGCTGTTGTGGACATTTGGGGAGTGAACCAGAGGTTGAAAGATCTCTCTTCTTATGTCTCTCCCTCTCTAACCTTGCCTTTCAAATAAATAAATGAGTCTTTGAAATAAAAATACATGCATAAATACACAGACACACACACACACACACACACACAGTACCAACATGGTGGGTAAAGCCATGGCCTGCTGTGCCAGCATCCCATATGGGTGCTGATTCAAGTCCCAGCTGCTCCACTTCCAATCTAGCTCCCTGCTAATGTGCCTGGGAAAGCATCAGAAGGTGGCCCAAGTGCTTGAACCACTGCATTCATGTGGGAGGCCTGGCAGAAGCACCTGGCTTTAGATTGGCTCAGCTGAGGCCAATTTGGGAAGTGAACCAGCAGATGCAAGATCTGTCTCTACCCCTTCTATATAACTCTGCCTTTCAAATAAATAATAGATTTTTAAAATGGGGGAAAAGGGCAGTTTTGTTGCCTTCCCTTTACCTAGAGTAACATAATCAAAATCTGTTAGGCAAATGAATAAGGGAAATTCTGAGATCATGTATTGACCACAGAAGAGAATGGATTCCTTGTGCATTTTCTGCAAGCCCATGCTAGTTGGAACCAAGGGAAGCATAACAAAAAAGGGGAGGCCTATATCCCTCTTATTTGTCTTCTTTGTTCATTGGAGCAGTGGAGAGTTGAGTAATGTAATATTGGTGTTTGTCTCCATACAGTTCATGTCTATTTAGCTGGTTCTTTTTATTTGCATTTCTTTTTTATTTATTTTAAGAGATTTATTTGAAAGGCATAGAGACAGGGGTCTTCGATCTGCTGGTTTGATTCCCCAATGTTTGGGTGAGGCTGAAGGCCCATGAGCCCCCTCCCATCTCCCATGTCCTGTGGGGTCCAACCACCTGTCCATCACCACTGCACTCGTTGGCTGGAGTGGGAGAGGAAGTAGGGCATCATGGAATGGAACTGGTGCCCATGATGCGGGCCCTGCAGGCTGTGGTTGCACCCCCATGCCACGGTGCCGTCCTCGATAAACCTTTCTTTAAAGTGGAATTAGGGGTAAAAATGGTCTGAGGTGAATGTGCGTTTCTGTTGTGAGAGAGGCTGAGGCCCCGTGGGTGCCTGGGGGCCAACAGGAACACCTGCAGCCTTGGCCCCCAGGTCCCGGTGTCTCCCCTCTGTTTCTGCCCTGCATGCAGGCCCGGCCCAGGCTCCAGTGGTGCCTCAGGGATTTCAGCACCAAACTGTTCACTTTAGGTCACTTTGTGATGCCTGACTTCTGCCCAAAGAAGGAAGCAAGAAGGGGCCCAGCAGGCTTCCCCTGACCTCTGGAGCCCCGAGCCATGGTGCCGGCCCACGACCCAGGGAGCCCGTGATGATTCTGGACCAGCCATTGGGACCCACGACCCCTGACCCCAGGCTCCAACCCCTTCGAGGTCACCACCGCAGCCTCCTATTTAGCTGGTTCTTAATCCTCAAGAAGGGATTTAGGTCAATGTTCTATTCTCATTAAAGACCTTTATGTTTAATTAAAGATTCTGTTAGTAATTTTAACCCTGGGTCATTCTAAAGATGTGCTGTGACTTAGGTTTAGAAAAGAGCATCTTCCTTGCCACCCTCATCTCAGCTCTGGGGGCTGTCAGTTCTCCCTGCACAGATTCAGTAATGCATGCTTCTTCTCTACTACAAAGATCTTATGTTGATCATATTTCCAGTTACCAAAATCAAATCAACTCACACCTGGACTCTGAGTATTCAATGACATTAGTTATCAAAATAAATGTATTCAAATATTCAAAGACCACTTCAAAGCTTAACTGCCTTCAAGAGTGTTTGGCACTTGGAACAGCCACTGTGGTTTTCTACACATGAGTACTCACTATTTTATATACCACTTAACAATTCAAACATCACTTCAGCTTCAGCAATACACAACAATAGAATGGATGATTCTACATAATAAACATGTTACATTAGTTTTGACTTAAAAACTAGAATTAAAACCATGCGGCAACATGGATGGATTTAAGGAAAGATGTATAGCTAGGTAGCTAATGCTACAGAATCCCAGACCTATTGATTTTAAGTGAGTCTGGAACAACAGCATTCCATTGCATTATCTTCCATCTCAGAGTCCTGCTTTTCCAGTGAGACCCACCCCACTCAGACCACGTATTTCCTGCCTGTGTCTTCACGGTGGTGGAAGCTGTTCTCATACAGGCATCTCCTGGACAGTCACCAGCTTCCTGATTTACTACCTGAACTGGAATCCCCAGTTGCGACGTATATTTCCCAAACACCCAGGCTGAACTGAATGTTCGTCTCTGGCAGTCAAAAACTTCTGCCTTAGGAAACAGAACATGTCCTCTACTCTGGGGCTCCTTTTTCTTCTCATGGGGTTCTGTGGTGATCTGTGGTTTTCAACACAAGTCCTGGGAGCATTCTGACTCAAAAGAAAGACCAGGGATGAGTTCTTTCTGGGGGCTGGTGTTGTGGCATAGCAAGTTACACTGCTGCCTGCAGCACTAACATCCCACATGAATGCTGGTTTGACTCCCAGCTGCTCTTCTTCTTCCACAACTCCTTGCTGGGTAAAGCAGCAGAGAATGGCCCAAGCGCTTGGTCCTCTGCCCCCACATGGGAGACCTGGAGGAAGCTGCTGGCTTCAGCCTGGCCCAGCCCTGGCTATTGTGGCCATTTAGGGAGTGAGCCAGCAGATGGACCGCTGTCTTTCCCTCTCTTTTTCTCTCTGTAACTCTGCCTTGCAAAAAAATACAACTTCAGAAAGTTATTCTCCATCAAGCAATACACCCTTTTCCAGGCAGTTGTAAAGCTGGGAGTCATAGCTTCTTGTATATTTTGGATAATAAGAGTTTTGGTTTGAAAGCATGTTCATCTGAAACAAAGATCACTCATTATCCTTTGTTAGAGAAGGGGGCTCTGCTCTTGGAAAGTGAAAATCAGAAGCTGTAATGTGTGATGAGCTCCACCTGCCAGGTCTGGGGAGACTTATTTGAAAGACAGGACACCAGGAGAGGAAGCTTTTCAGATTCCCTGGCCCTTGCTTTAGTCTTATGTCTTTACTTCTTTTGTTGCTTCTTGATGTCAAAAGTGTACACTTTATGCTGAAATGAGGAATTGTGTCTAACCTCTTTTGGGCCTTTTTCTAAGCAGAATGTATATATTTTTCTTGCATATAAGGATAGCTTCTGGGGTGGGTGGATTTTTTTGGAAGTTTTCACAAGCTAGCCAGTAGCCTATATTTGCTTCACAGAATTCAGTTTTTAGAAAAGCCTCCAATACAGCCAGACCATCTGTAGGTAGGGAAGAGCAGGCAGAAAAATAAAAAGAAACATGAGGAATATGAGGAAGCTAATGATCAAATAATCCCTTGTGCTTTTCTAGTACTAGGATTAGCTATTCTCGTTTTTACTCAATCCTGTAATCCTGCGGATTTAGCTCTTTAAAGACAAAGATGCCTGTAGGCAAAATACTTCAGTTGATTCCATAGTACTAAAACAGAAATACTTCAGTTTGTTTTAGTGCCAAAAATGTATTTACAGGAGAGGCATAAATCCTCAGGGAACTAAGTCTCTTGCAAACACTGCATGCAATGAAAAGCATCCTCAGCCTCAACCAAGAGCACTGCCATTGCAGAGCTGAAGGCTGATTTATCTTCCCCACCTGGTATGAATATGCTGCGAAATAAGCGGAGATAAACAGACCTTCTAGGTTAAGTCAAATTCTCCTTGGTGAGCTGCTCATTTGAGGACACAGCCTTTCTGCACTCTAGTGATACTTGCAATGGATTCAATTCAAGCCTAATTCACAATTGCTGGCCAGCAGCTCCTGGAATGCTTCTGACCAAAACAGTGCCTCCTTCAGGGAAGGTCTGCAAGAGCAGTTCTCTAATGAGTTGTGCTCAGAGCAGTTCCCCTCCCAGCTCAGCAGTGAGCTCTTCAGATTGCAAACACAGGAATCTCAACTTACTTGATGAAAGCTTGCTACCTGCTTTTCTTGCCAATTGTGGCCTTCCCAGGAATGGTGGAGTTTTGCCATAGGTAGATCAACCCAGTCTTCAATACTCTTATTCTTACAAAAAAAAAAAAAAAAAAGACAATTCACTAAGTGGTCATCCTTGAATACACTACTGAGCCTGAATGCATTTTTACCAAATAAAGTTGCCCAATAGCTATAAACCAAAAGCCAACAACAGGCTTGCCCACCTAATATTACACTCAGCCCCGAAGTACTGAGCAGTTTCATCAGTTCCTCAGAATGTAACTACGCTGTGAGGACTACAGATAGGGATACCCAAATTTTAATTATCAATACACTGCACAGCTAATAAAGCAGATGCTGTCTCTGGCCCACAAAAGGAGACAGTTTCCCTGCAAGGTTAACCGCAATCGGGAGACATTTTGCACCTGATGGAACCCACAGCGGGACTGCTTTGAGCCAGCTCCTCTCCTTCCCTTTCCACTTTCGGTCCAGGATGGGACAGAGACCATGCACAGGAGGTGCCACCAGTCACCCGTTTCCCCCTGTCCACCTGCAATGCTCCTGGGAGGCAGATGCCGCAGAACAGTGATTTGTTCCATGATTGTCACCGTGTGAGATCAGCCCACCATGAGAAAATGACCATGGACTCCAATGAGATATCAACCACAGAAGCACTGCCACCAACAGCAGTGCAGGAGGGTGGATGATGGAAGGCACAACATGGCCAGGATCCCTAGGGACCCCGCAGGACTCTGCTGCCCTGGATGCCTACAGCAGGCAGCTGCACGAGGGCCCAGTGCACCTCCAGCACCCTTCTACCAAACCCTTCCCCCTGTCTGCCCATGCAGACCACACAGATGCTGTGTCAGTGAGTAAATCAGCACTGTGCACTAGGTTGTCCTGCTGAGACTTGGCCTTCATTACTTCCCCAAGTGCAGCATTGCTGCAAGCCTCAGCCAGCAGGGCTGGCAGGAGAGGTGAGCAGTCGCACTCACCAGGTCTGTCTCTTCTTCTCCTGCCCCTCCTGACTCAGGGGCCACCGATGGCATTTTAGCCCCAAGGCACGAAACGGGACGGCCAAGAACCTAACACCACCCATGTCACACGCACACACTGCAACTACCAGCTGCCCACCAATGACCACCGACTTTATAGGCAGCCTGGCATGGGGCGGGTCTTGCAGCACTGGTCCTGCCTCAGGGCAGCAAAGATTGTCCTGAGGCCCCCTGCTGGAATGAGCCTGAACTGCCCTGCAGCAGATTCTGGAAGCAAGAGAGCTGCTGATGGCTGAGGCCCTGGCTCAGAGTACACTTAGAGAGACCCTATGCCTGGCAAGGGCACCGGGGCCCTGGACTTTCCCAGGCTGCAGTCCTAGGGTGGAGGCTGGCTCGGCCCTTCCTTCCTCAGCCCTGCCCGCAGGTGGAGCAGGGTTCCCACGGGGGCATCTTCCTTCGTGGGAGAGCGGGTAAACCCCAAATGCCATGACTCCCGGTGCCGGGTGCTGGCCTGCAGCCTTCCGGGAGGGAGTAGGTGACAGTGACTTTGTGGGGAGGTGACACTTGAGCTGGGCCTGTATTTTTGGGTTAGTTCTAGATGCACATCCCAGTCACCTGGACCTGCGGGTCTGCTGCAGGCCTCCTGGAGGCTCTGGGAGCTGGGCGTCCTGGTGGCAAGGGCAGGAGGGTGGGAGGTCGAGGCGCTGAGCTCCCACTGGGCGCACCAGGCACTTTGGAGCTGTTCAGAGTAAGGAGTCGAGGTCACCTCCTGAACCACTCCTGGTTCCAAACTCCTGATTTGGGATTTGCCAGAACCCTGAATTAGGGGTGTGGTGGGGGTGGTAGTGGTTGGCTTCAATGCACTGTATTTGTGAATTCTTCAAACACAGCTTCTCCCTACTCCTGCAGGCTTTCAAGTGATTGACGAGGACAGAGTCCCTCCACTGCAAAGTGACTGAAGTTTGGAAACTACGTCCAGAACTTCACAATGTGTATTCAGGTGGTCATCCTTGAGGCATGCAGGTGGACAGCAAGAGCAACAGTAAGATATTAATTACTGTAGATACTCTCCTTTCTTTCCGGTAGACCCACCAAAAGAATATGGGAGATGAGTACTTGAACATTGGAACCAGTCAGCATGCTAGGGTGAGCTGCCAGTACTTGGAGCTCAGGAGTGGACATGGAGAGCAAAACATGCATTGTTACTAAAGAGGACAGTTAGGCATTTTACTGTGAAAAGGGAAATCATTTAGATGTGAGCAAGACACCTTAAGTAAATGTCTGTATATTTATTTTTGTTTATTTGCAAGGCAGAGAGAGCCCTTCCATTTACTGCTCATTCCTCAAATGTCTGCACCAACCAGAGCTGGGTCAGGCTGAAGCCAGGAACTCAGTGTGGGTCCCCTGCACAGGTGGCAGGGACTCAAGTACTTGAGCCATCAGCTGCTGCCTCCCAGGGTTCTGTTAGCAGGAAGCCAGAAGCAGAAGCAGGGCTAGGGCTTGAGCCCTGGGCATTCTGACTGGGATGTGGAAGGCTTTACCACTATGCCAAACACATGCTCCAGTAAGGTGTTTCAACACGTTTGCAAAATGTAAGAATGTGGTTTTAAATATATGCTCTTCATCTTAAAAATTTGCATAATCTTATATTCAGTTTCATATGATTCAATACTTATTATTAAATACAAGTAACATTTAGACACATGCTTTCCTCACCAATACAAACCTCAGTAATTTTTTCACTTAGAACCTTGAATATTAGCATTCATTCAGACTGAAGTTCACTCATAGGCTGGGAATTCTGACAAAGAGACAGTAGGGAAAAAATCTAGATGTGTAGCTGATACCTAGTAAGATTCTGAACCTGACTGACAGAATCTCAGTAACTGTTCAGAGAGTCACTTCATACCTCTCCCCTCTGTAATGAGAAGACTGTGTCCTTTGGCCACTTTCACATGATGTTATGTAAATCTAACCTGAAAAGCCTTTTATAAATTCTGAAGTACCATACAGAAGCATATTATGCATTTCCATATGTGTGAAAAAAGGCAATGTCAAAGGCATAGCTATTCCAGAGAGAAGTTAGGAGGATTAGCTCAGTTTGTAAATGTGTAAGTACCATTAAATATCTACATATTTGAAATAGATTTATAGAGTGTGGAGTTCATGATAGATATTGAATAAATGCACTCTGGATAATAAGCAAATATCAGAAATAATGCCACACCCATCAGTGTTTAAACTCTTCAGACAGCTCCATGCCAGGGAAGTGCAGTGATCCCTGTAAATTAACAAAAATCAATCTGTGTATACCCATGGAAGCCACTGGTTTATATGCAGTCTATACTAGAGGTTTTTGTGCTTAGTAAAATTACTTGATTTTTTAATGAATGCTTTCAGACTCATACCTGATGCTGAGTGGCAGACATTTTTTTCTGAAAAGCATGTGGTTGAGAAATATAAATATAAATCAGTTTATAATTTTTGTGTCTGAATATTTTTATGCATTGAGACAATACCTGCAATAATCAGAAGACTTTTCCTCAAAAAGTTGCTACATTGATGCATCTTCATTTATGTATGTAATGTATGTTTAGGTAAAAGGAAGAGAGAGAGAAATCTTTATCTTTCATCTGCTGGCTCAGTTCCAGATGGCCACAAAAGCTGGGGCTGAGCCAGGCTGAAGCCAGGAACCTGGAACTCTGTCCCAGTCCCCCATGTGGGTGCAGGAACCCAAACACTTGGGCAATCTTTGCTGCTTTCCCAAGCAAAGAGCTGGACGAGAAGTGAAGCAGGTGAGTCTCAAACAGTGCCATAAGGCATGCTGCTGTTGCAGTTGGCAACTTACCTCTTTGTACCGCAATGCTGGCCCTAGATTGATGACATGTTTAAGTGCTGCCACTGGCTTTTGGCTAAATAGGATAACTTAACATGTTTTCCACTCTGTGGAAGAGGAACAAATAAGGCAGTTGGTTGTAAAAGTTGCCCATGGAAACCACAGCCTGAGAAAGATGAATCAACTCACCTTGCATTTTCCACCTTGCATCTACACCACCCTTTTCTGGACAAACATCTGATTGTATGCCCTTGTGATGGAAGTTCTCAGGGTGCTGGAACCTTTTGTAATTTTTTAAAAATATAGATTAAGAAGAAGGCAAATAAACAAAAAATTACAAACTGCTGCCAATACCAAGAAGAGATTATTGAGAGTAAAAGGTCACCTGTTGGAGCCAGCACTGTGGCACATCAGGTTAAAGCCCTGGCCTGAAATACAGGCATCCCATATGAGTGCTGGTAGAGTTCCAGCTGCTCCACCTCCAGTCCAGCCTCTTGCTAATGCACCTGGGAAAACAGTAGAGGATGGCCCAAGGACCATTTTGCTCATGTGGGAGACCCAGAAGAAGCTCCTGGCTCCTGGCTTCAGATCAGCTCAGCTCTGTCCATTGTAGCCATTTGGGCAGTGAACCAGCAGACAGAAGATTCTCTCTCTCTCTCTCTCTCTCTCTCTCTCTCTCCCTACCTCACTCTCTACCTCTCTATATAACTTTTTCAAATAAATAAAATAATTTTTTTTTAAAAAAGGTATCCTGCCATACTTCTTTCTTTCCTGTTAATTCCTAGGAATTAAAAATTGTCAGGGCCAGCACTGTGGCAAAATGGGTTATACCAACATCTGCAGTACTAGCATTCTCTATGGGCACCAATTGCATGTTCTACTTCTGATCCAGCTCCCTGCTAACATACCTGGGAAAGCAGCAGAATATGGTACAAATCCTTGGGTCCTGCACCCAAGCTGGGACCTGGATGAAATTTCCCTGACTCCTGGCTTTTTTTTTAAAGATTTGCTTATTTCTTTGAAAGAGTTACACACACACACACACACAGAGAGAGAGAGAGAGAGAGAGGGAGAAAGGGAAGTCTTCCATCTGATGGTTCTCTCCAACTGGTTGTAATGGCTGGAGCTGCACTGATCTGAAGCCAGGAACGAGGAGCTTCTTCCACGTCTCCCACTTAGGCAGGGGCCCAAGGACTTGGGCCATCTCCTACTGCTTTCCCAGGCCATAAGCTGAAAGCTTGATCACAAGTGGAGCAGCCCGGTCTTGAACCAGCACCCTTATGGGATGCCAGTGCTTCAGGCCAGGTTGTAAATCTGCTGGGCCATAGCTCTGGCCTCCCATGCATGTGCATGGGCCCAAGCACTTGGGACATTTTCTACTGCTTTCCCAGGCCATAGCAAGGATCTGGATCAGAAGTGGAGCAGTAAGGACTCAAACCAGTGCCCATATGGGATGCCCATAATGTTTTCTTTAATTGGAGAAATGTTCCTTTGATAAAATGAGTGTATGACCCCACAATATTCTCTACTTACTCATAATAGGGTCTGAGATGTAAAAGTCATGATTAATTTCTTAGAAGAAAATTTACATACCCAGAAGCAAAGAGTGAAAATTAACCTTTTGTTTTTCTCATGAATGAATCAGAGTTTCAAAACTAATACTTAACTTGTATTTTAGAGGAGTTAATGACTTAACCAACTCTTCTATTAGAAATACTACATTGTGGCCAGTGCTGTGGCACTGTGGGTTAAAGCACTGGCCTGAAGTGTCAGCATCCCATATGGGCTCCGGCTCAAGTCCCGGCTGCTCCTCTTCTGATCCAGCTCTCTGCTATGGCCTGGGAAAGCAGTAGAAGATGGCCCAAATCTTTGGGCTGTTCTGAGGCTCTTAACGTAGTGAAGATATCTTAGATTCTCATTAGTGAAATCTTTAGAAATGTCAGAAAGCATGTAACTTTCTTTAACGATCTGAAACAGAGATGAGATAAATAAGGGCAGAACTGCTCAGCAGCCACACTGCAGGAATATGTATCTTTCTGACGATATCTTCATTTGCTTCTTGCAGTTGCAGCCAATCTGTGAGCTCTTGGTCTGTTTTCTGCCCTTGGGAGGGCCTAGGGTGCTCTATATTGTCTGTAAGGATTCAAAATTTGTTGTATATTAGTGTCTAATCATAAAATTTCCAAACTGACAAGCTGGATGTAATAAACTATGCCAGACTGCAAAAAAAAAAAAAAATGCAAACATGGTGTACTGTCTATAAAGTACAGCGGTAAATCTGCATTATAGAGATACACATCTCTACACTATTCTCTGTTTCTTTCCCTCTGAAAGTCTACATTCAGCTCTCGATGGTGTGATTACTTAGGAATAGATTTTATATACTTACTTTCATAATCAGTGAACTCGGAATTATTATTGTAGTATTGAGGATTGTACTGACTAAAACACTATGTTTATTCCATGTTAAATAACATCATTCTATCTTTGGATTCCATTTGTCCTGCTACTGATGTATTCACAGGAGAGGGGAGGTGGGAGGAAAACCCAAGATCCATCAGGGTGGAGGAGGAATGTCAGAGGCTGTGGTTCTATTGTACTGCAGCTTGGGTTCTGGAAGAACACATTAATGGACCCAGATGGTTTGAAGCTAACTGAGGGCCTATGTTCTGTACACTTGTTTGTGGTACTGCATTTTCATTTATGTAAAATTTATTTTCTTCAAGCAATATATTAATTTGGATGAAAATGAAGATGTTAAGGAATTTTCAGAATGGGTCTGTTTAACCCTCATTGGCTTTGTTTTTAGGCACTTAACTCAGAAAAGAAAAGATAGAAAAATACATTTTGGGTTCTCTTCATCTGTACCACGGCACTCTTTGGTTAAGATTTGTCATTTTGTCATATTTGATTCTCTAGACTCCCTGAAAAATCCCCTACTTTATTAGATGGAGTCCGTGTCTCACCATGGCAGTGAAAAGTTTAAAATGTTCCAGCTTTGCATTTAGCTAGGCCGTGGACACATGCCATGACACTTGCCAGCCAATTGTGTCAGGGGCATCATCTGAATCAGAATTACTTGCATGAAAACAAGGAGTTGCAGATTCTTGCAGTGAAAGTGGAGAGGAGCAGGAGCTGCAGAACATTGCCGGGGTTGAGTGTGCCATGGGATGCCATGTGGTGGCTGGTGTCTGGGGTGCTGGTTCTGCAGAAGATAGGGCTTATGGGGGCTGGTGCTGTGGTGTAGCAGGTAAGTCTGCCGCCTGCAGTGCCAGCATCCCATATGGTCACTGGTTCAAGTCCTGCTGCTCCATTTCTGATCCAGCTGTACTATGGCCTGAGACAGCATTAGAAGATTGCCCACATCCTTGGACTCCTGAACCCACATGGGAGACCTGGAAGAAGCTCCTAACTCCTGGCTTTGGATCAGCTCAGCTCTGGCCATTGCATCCAATTGGGGAGTAAACCAGCCGATGGAATATTCTCTCTCTCTCTCTCTCTCTCTCTCTCTCTCTGCCTCTCCTCTCTCTGTGTAACTCTGACTTTCAAATAAATAAATCTTTCTTTTTTTAAAATAGCTTATGCTGATGGATAGTGGTCATGGAAAATGTATGGGACATTTTTCAGCAAGATTTTGAATGAATTTTCCAACCCCTGAACCTCCTAGAGATTGGAATGGACTTCTAATGCGTAACTTCCTCTTATGCTTAATTAGGTTTTTGTTTTGAATTGTTTTTGATGAAACAGCAAGGAATTCTGAGTTATAGACTTCCTATTTCAGAGACAGAAGAACACTGATGCCTGCATTATAATTAAATAATGCCTATCACCCTTTCTTAAGCAACAAATGATCACAGATTCTCTCTTTGCTGCTAAGTAATGAGTATGGTGATTCTTCCCTCCATAACCACCTTCCCACCTACACTCCCTCCCCTCTTCCTCCTTCCTCTCCTATTGACATGGAATGCCTTACATAGCTAGGGTGAACATTTAACCCACTGGCCCTAGGTGTTCATACACTTCAACTCTGTGTTATTATTCATATGCCCTTTTTATGACCAAGCTTATGTCAGAACGACAAATTATATATTCACCTAATACTGAGAGTCATCAAATTGATTTCTATTTTCTTCTCTCTTAGGCAGTTCTTGAGGGGCAGAAATATTTATTTGTATATCATGTATTTATTCAACTAAAAGACTGACTGTCAAGATGCTGAGTTTTAGTGTCAAAGCAAATATGTTTCTAGACCCCATGAAGTCTACAGTCTGGCAAGAAAGAGCCATCTACCCAAAGAATATTGTTTAACATAGTAAATGCTGGTGTGAAGTCAGTGGATAAAGATTGAAGCATTCTTAATCTAGCACCAACTCTAATCCCATGATCTCTAATTGAGAGAAGTAATCAGAAACACAGAACTCCATGTTACCCAGTTATCTCTTTGAATTTCTGATTAAAAAATAAAACATATCAAACAACACACAAATACCTAGGAGTGCATAATATTTATATACTATCTTGATATTAAAAATAAGAACAAATAACCATGAAAAATAGCAACTTTGAATCTCCTTTGTTTTCTAGACAAGTTATAATCCTATGTGGTTCTATACAGTAAATTATTATAGTAAATTACAGTACATCATTACAGTAAATTATTACAGTAAGTAACTATAGTAAATTACCTTTGTAGGTAAACTTCATCTCTCTCACATTTTTCCATTTGATAAATCAGATTTTAAAAACTGAGACCCAAGAGAAAAGAAAGATTTTTAAGCTCGTGTTATATGTTGATTGGCTCTCTAAAAATGATTTATTTATTTATTTGAAAGTCAGAGTTACACAGAGTAGAAGGCGAGAGAGAGAGAGAGACATCTTCCATCTTTTGGTTCACTCACCAATTGGTCACAATGGCTGGAGCTGTACTGCTCCAATGCCAGCAGCCAGGAACTTCTTCTGGGTCTCCCACACAGGTGCAGCTGCCCAAGGACTTGGGCCATCTTCCACCACTTTCCCTGGCCATAGCAGAGAGTTGGGTCAAATGAAGAGTAGCCGGGACTCAACCTCCACCCATATGGAATGTCCATGCTGGCAGTAGCTTTACCTGCTATGCCACAGTGCTAGACCCTTGATTAGCCTTTATCTTAGACTTTTTAATGATATTAAAAAACACCGTATTTTTCTAAGCTCTTTCCATTCAGTTTCTACTTTGTAAATTCCAGATAATACTGTCCCCAGAATTAATCTAAGGTATAAATGATATGATATAAGGCATTTAACCCCTTAACCTGTCTCCTTGAATACTCAGCTATGTTAGCTCTGTGTCCATTCTTCTGTCTCTGTACTAGATGAATAAAAAGACAGTGTAAAATGATTTGAAAAGAACTATAAGGGGTCAGTACTGTGGTGCTGCTGCCAATTGGGGAGTGAACCAGCAGATGGAAAACACCTCTCTCTCTCTCTCTCTCTCTCTCTCTCTCTGCCTCTCCTTCTCTGTAACTCTGACTTCCAAATAAATCAATAAATCTTAAAAGAACTATAAACATCAATAAAACACAAATGAAAATTGTATTCTCAAAACTGGATATTAAACCATGCCTTCTACACCTCTGTTAAAAGTTACATTCTATCATAGTCATTTATGATTTCTAGGGCCAAAGTAGTAAATAAGATTTTTCTGGAAGAGACAGAGGTTATGAGGGAGCCAGGATTTGGGGTCAGTTAGCAGCAGTGAGTGTCACTCTTTCAGATTTGATTCAGGAAAGGAAGAACAGCAACTGATCCCTGAGATTTTGGGTTGGGAAGGAAAGGAAGGAGGGACTGAATAAAAGCAAAGGCCCTCTGGTTGTGGGCACCCACCCCTGACTGCAGCCTTTGGGGAGGGCCAGCTGGTGTCTCTATGGATGTTGCGGCCTGGACTCAGTTTCCCTGAGTTCCCAGGAGCTCCAACATATTCTGCCTTCTGAATGGCTGTGCCCATTCGCCTGCTACAGCCAGTCCCTGGGGCTCTGAGTTGGACCAGAGGGAGTTCATTCCCTGATCAGGGTCAGCCCTGGGGGCTGTGCTGCTCCTTCTCTCTCATTTACTGCATCTCCTGCTCTGCACGTGCAATCCCAGGCAGTTTCTGAGTGCTCACCCCGAGCCTGCCTCCTGCTGCTTCTTCCCTCTTCATTGTCCACCTGTGGGTCCCAGTTACCAGGGACTCTGTTCCCCACACTCCCTGCTTTGCTCCCCGTGTTTCTGGAAGAAAGTGTACCTGCTCTGGGACTTTCTGCTGCAGGTTTGGAATGCAGGAAGGGGCGGCAACATGTGTGGGAGAAGGGTGGGTGCCAGGGCACCAGAGATCTTGGCAGTTTCCCCCGAGGTCAGGGCTGGGACCTGGGCTGCTCTGTCTCCCACCTCTGCTTCCCAGGCTCCCAGTGCCTGGACTCTCTCCTGCAGAACCTTACCCAAACTGTCACTAATGTGCTTTATTTAGTGGTTACAGGAGAGAGAGGGCAGCGTTCTGGGAACCTGCACATGCAGAGAAGGAAGGCGGAAAGACTCCCACTCTCCACAGTTAAATAAGCTGGGTTCCCACTGTGGGTGGTCTCAGAATGCAGTCTGGCCTGGTCTCTTGATGTTTTCTGGGCTGTTGGTTCCTGCAGGGTGGGGCTGTATGGCCTTCAGCAGGGAGCCTGTGGCAGCAGAGGGGTGGGAAGAAGGATCTGACAAGGATCTGCCCCACTGCTCTCATCCTGCACCTCATCTTCCTGGTGGGGAGCAGTGTGAAGCGTGAATAGCTGCTTTGTGCATTGATCCCTCTCAAGTATTAATTATCAGACTTTTCCAATGTGGAATTTGAAGCTGTTCCAGAAACCTGGGGTGGGAAAACTCCCTTCTTTCAAACAGGCACAGAGACAGGGGAGGATCCAAGGAGTCTCTATTAATGGCCCTAGGCTCAGCTGGAATGATTTCCTGAGAACTGAGCATCAAATTCAAGTTTCTTAGCTGTTACAGCATTGGTGGGTTTAAATGGCAGCCTACATGACTTAGGACTGTTAGAGTTGGATTGCTCTTGCCACCCCCAAAATGCTCCAAGAGACCTTCTCTCATGCAATTAACAAAGGGTAAGGTTTATTGATGATCTGACATGTCGGGGCCCCCGTCCCAGTACAGGCGAGCGGCCCCAAATAGTCTTGGGTTAGGGTTTTTATACATGTTTAAACAAAGAAATTCAATCATTGCATAGATCAGACAGAGGTATAGAGTAAACAATTGATACAAGTTAAGTGATTTTACAACCAGTTGATTTATGAATACAGGGAGTACAGGATATCAAGTAAGGGCCCGATTAGACCTCAGAGAACCATATGGCCTATACAGGGAGTATCAAAAAGCCTCCTATTGCCAAAAGGGAGGCCACACAACAAACATAACAAGGTTGCAGGAACTGCCTTGATGATACCTAGGAATGCAGCTGAATGGCGATAAGGGACACATGGTGGGGTCAGGGGTCCAGGAGGCAAAGAGATATATGGTGACTTCTTCTATCTTACTTAGGTGAAACTAAGGTTACGCTCACATTGGGGTAATTTACTGACTAATTAACTTTATAGAGAATGGCTATGCAGAGCAAGTCTAAGGAGGTCAGGAAAGCTCACCAGAGGAGGTTGGTGGGGGGAGCGGCTTTTAACTTTTTTACCCTTCATTCCCCACTCCTCTTAGGCCAGGGTCTCTAATCTTAGAGACCATCTGTTTCCCCTTCCCTGTGTGTTACATATTGTTGACGAATTACCATGAGTTTATCATTTTTAACTTGCTTTCGAAGAAATGTGACAAGCCTATTTAATATACAGGGTCCTATAGTAATAATTAGGAGCAGTACAACTAGTGGACCTGCCAGTGCTGATAATAACGTAGTCAGCTAGGGAGACTTAGTGAACCACGACTCAAACCATCCCTGTTGCTGAAGTCTGTCCCACTGTCTTTCCTCTAAGCGTTTACATAGTTGAGCCATGTTGTCCCTCGCCACCCCTGTCTTGTCTACATAGAAGCAGCATTCCTCCTTAAGGGCTGCGCATAACCCCCCCTCCTCTATGAAAATGAGATCCAACCCCCCGCCTGTTCTGCAATACTGAAATGCAGATACTGGGCTGTATCTGGGAGGTTGTAGAAGATTTGTCAGGCAGAAGGGGTGGGGATCTCCACCTGGCAGGTTATCAGGTAGAAGGGGGCAGGGCAGGATGCAAAGGCTGGGCTTCCAGTGAAACATTGTCAGGATGACTGAGGTGCAGATGCATATGCTGGACACATTAGGCCTTTATGTCACACACACATAAGCTCATAACTGACTTTCTGCCTAATATTTTTCCCTCAAGAGGTAATACCCAAAATTCTTCTTTGGGATTATGGATGGAGTTCCGTTTTCTGTAACTTCTTCGAAGCTGGCATGTGGGCGTCGAGGGGGGTTTAGGTATTTCCTCTTGCTACCTGTCTTATGGTGTGCAACAGTGGCCTTGGAAAGACGGTGCCGCTCGGTCCAGAGGGCTGTTCAGGTAGTCCAGTGGAATGGGCTGGAAGCCTTGCCTGATGACCATTTGGAGTTTAACAGCTTTTAGTCTGTTAGAGACAAAACAAACAAGGGCATTAAAAACACACAGTGCAAAGAGAAGCATCAAGATTGCAGAAGTTATTGGGCCAAGGAGAGGAAACAGCCAGGATTTCTGTGACCAGATATCAGGCCAGAAATCCCAGCCCTGCTTTGCCTGCTCCTGGAGCTGTTTGGCTTTTTCCAGGAAAAGTACGAATTTGGATTTGTACCTGTCTAGTCTGATTGACCCAGAGACAACATTTTTCCTGGAACATGGCACAAATAGCTAACGTGCCATGCCATAACTATTGCATACCCTGAGAAGCAGGTCCAGTCTGACAAAGCTGCTTCCATCTGTGACTCAAACCTCATCTGCGTTAGTCAGGGGTTGTCTCTTGGGTCCCTTCTGCTGGCATAGATCAAGTCTATAGTCTCAGTACAGGAGTGGAAGGGACCACTTTCCCCTGGAACTGGCAGGGAGGGCTTTTTAAGTTTAATACTATTGGATGGACTTTTAAGGCCTGGCTGGGTGTGTGAGGCCCAGACCTATCCATGGGGTGCTGTTAAGAGAATTGTAAGAGATGCAAATCTCCCTTAAGGGAGGCACCCTGTTGACTTGCATTATATGGCTGGACTAGGAGGAGAGCTGAATAGGAGGCTGATAGAAATAGGCAACTTGCATTTTACTGACCCTAGGCCATCCCCAATAGCAGTGGCTGGAGCTGGAAGCTGGGCAGAGCCAAAGGCTTTTTAGCTCGGGGCCACAGGGTCTGTGGTTCTGAACCAGGAGTCCTTCGACACCCAGGGCAGTTCCATGTCCAGTGACCGTGCTCTTGGCAGAGCTGACAGAAGGCAGTCGCTGTTACAACAGCTGCTTGCCCAATGCAACAGGCACCATTTGGGGTGCATTGGCTTTGCTGGGTTTCCTTGACAGTGGATCACCGTGTAAAGCAGCCACTGATTGGCCTGTTGCCCATCCTTACATCGCTCCTGCTGCTAGCTTGCTCCTCATTTCCCTGGTCTCTAATAAAGTGGACCAAGGAGGCAGCCTCTATGATGTCAGTCAAGGGGGTGCTCAACCCCGTCCCTGATTTTTGGAGTTTTTTTTTTATTTTATTTCATTTTAGGGTGAGCTAGAAAAACTATGGTCATGGGCAAATTCTGACACTTAGTATTTTTCTGTGAGTTAAGACCATGCCCATGAGAACTATGACCATTTAGGTAAGATTCACTGTGGTGACCTGCTTGTATACTTTGAGATTACTAGTGTAACTTTTTATCTATTTCTCAGTTTGGTTTAAAAGGGGAGTTCTGCCCATTTGCTGTGTGCACTGAAAAATCAATCTAGCTGTCACATTTTAACCTCTTATTCTGGCTATGTTGTTTGGTCCTCTATACTGTGACCAGGCATTATTATAGAAATGGTCAGTCATCCCTTACATAAGGTCTGGGGATCAAACTGTATATCACTGTGGAGAGTCCTGCAGAACAGTGGTAACTTCCCTTCTGGAAAAGAAAAGAGGAGAAGTGAGGCAGCGAGTCGGGTCTCTAGCCTGACTTCCTGGGCTTTCAGATTTAACCAGTGTTTAACCAGTGCTTACTGCGTAGCCTGACTTAGAGGAGAAATTGTGGCAGAGGTCTCTGCCATCCTTTGGCCTCCAGATATTTACCGTGAAGCCAGTGGGTTATGGGCCTGGGTTTCTGGGTTTTCACCGTGTAGTCTGTGGACACTAGAGCCTTTTTGGGCTCCTGGAACCCAGTTTTCTAGCATTTGCCACATAACCATCTCCCGTCGTCTCTAAGTCTCTTTTGGCACACTTTTTCCCTTTTGGCTAGACCTCCATTTGATCTACATTTGAACTAGCAATGCCTGGTTGTTACACAATAAATTACTTAGGCAGAACATGAATTCTATGTCTCTTGTTGTCGAATAAACCAGAAATAAAAACCCTGAACATTAGAGTTAGTACACAAAATTATCACATAACTCAGAATAATTTAACGGAGTCAAAAAGAGCTTACAGGATCTAATTTTAGAAATGGCAGGGTAGCCGATTAAGCAGACACTGTTAAAATAGACATTACAGTTTTTGTGAAAACAGATTTTAAGGTTTATGATTTAGACCATTTTTAAACATTTTAAAACTTTTTATGACTTGTTCACACCTTTGGAAACTTTACACCCGTAGTTACTTTTATATAGCCTTGAATTGTCATGTGTGGACAACCTATGAGAATACATGCTAACAAACTCAAACAGTCTATCTTATCGAATTTGAGATGTTAAAAGTACACATAATACACTCTCACAAGTTTTACTTAGTACTGATGCCTAGATGTAAACTAGACATGTAAAGAAATGTAAAACTGAGCAAGCAAGCCACTGAGCAAACCGAAGGGTATTTGCATTACCTCAATTTTCTGAACCAATCTGCATTGGCTTACTTTAGTTAACAACATAAAGGCTTGTATACACAGAATTTACTCTTATTTTTATAAGACCATTTTAGCTGGAAAGCAAAAACATGAATACAGCATAGGTCTGACACCATTTATAATATTTTAATACATTTTACATAATCTGAATTGACTCAAGCAGCTGTTACTTTAACAAATTCAGAGTCTCATCCTTTGAGAGTTCTAGGGATCCAACTGGAAGTCCAAAGTTGGAAGACTCGATTTAGAATTTAAGCTGTCAGAGTCAAACCATTTAGCCAAAATTAGTACATTTTTGATTAGTTGGGTAATCACTCAAACATTAAAAACAGATAAACAACATAGTCTCAGTACTACAAATAGAAAAACATGAAACCTTCAAGACAAATGAAACTCTTATCAGCTAAGTCAGGGACAGCATCACAGAAAAGAGCTGATAAAAACCCATTTACATTTTGGAATAACCTGTTAAGAATTGTTAAATTAAGACAACATTTTTAAAGTTTTTATCATACAGTTTAGAACAGTTGGTTCTGAATGGAATTTTCCCATAATGTGTCCCCCTTGGTTGTACAAAACAAGAGATAAAGACCTCCGGAACAGGCACTGATCCGGAGTGAGATTGCTTCGCCCGCCTGGTGAACATGGAGCTGCAGGTTAAGGCCCATTTAGACTCTGTAGCTGCAGGGCCGTGGAGCCACAAACACATTTACACCACACACAAGCTCTTTTCCATTGCAGACACCAGGCAGGTCCCTGGTAGAGGGGCAACAGAAGCACCCCCCTTCCACACAAAGGCGGGCCTGAGTACTGAGTGCCCCAGGGTGACTTACCGGGTCCTGAAGTCCAGGAGATCCATCCATTTGCCCCATTTGGTTGGCCATGGGGAGTCAGTCTGGGGGGACGGGTATGGCTTGGGGAGTTAGGATCCTGAGGAATAAGTCAGGAGGCATGCCTTCCCATCCTCCGCCTGCCGTTCCTGGGCTCCAGCTGAGTCCTGCAGGTTGAGGCTCAAAGGGCCAGCTTTGTTTGAACACACAGGGGGTTTCAGCACTTGCTAATGGCACAGCAGGGGTTTCCCTGCTGCCTGTGAAGTGAGAGTGGAGGGATCTGCTGGCCCTTGGGGAGCTGCTTCTTGTACCCTCTCCTGTGGCCCCCGCTGCCGGCCCCACAGCCAGGGCCGGGCGGCTGGTAGGGAGGAGGGAAAATCAAATCTTCAGAGTCGCCCTGTAAAACAGAATAGAGCGGCATCGAGGCTGAAGTCTTAGTTTGTTTTATCTGCTTTGCTGGGACAGTCCTGGACAACTAAAATCTTTTTTAAGGCTGTTTCTGAGGGAGTAAAAAAGGCTTTAACCAGGAAAGGGAGTTTTTACCAGATCTTGCCAGACCAGGATGTCAAGGGTGCCCTCAGGCACCCACCCTACTTCAAAGGTAGGCCAATCTGCAGAACAAAGGGTGGTTAGTCTCCCTTTCTAAGAGTTGTCTAAATCTGTCCCATTGTCTGAATTTCAGAAAGGAAATACAAATAGCCAAAAACAAATACCAAAGAGACTCACAAAAAGGCACTGAACAAAACAAAAAAAGACAAAAATGGAACGTCGGCCTCACGCCGCACTGCGGAGCAACCCGCTTCCTTCCTACAGAGGTGGGGAGCCTGGCCCCCTACAGAGTCCCAGATGGGGTCCAAGAACCACACTGACACACAGACACAGATCGCAGGCTGACAGCACAATATACCGAATAGAGAGACAATGATGGAGATCAACACACAAAGACCTACAAACACAGACTCTGGAACTGCCTCAGAGCCCTGTGAGGATGCTGGCAATACGAATGCAAGTTCCGGAACCACTTCAGAACCTACAAATGCAGACTCTGGGACCACTTCAGAGTCTCGCGACAATGCTGGCAATCAACAAACAGCAAGACAACCAACAAAGTACCTTAACAAATGCAAAAGACCAAGGAGCTTGATCAGTTTCGCCTTCTTGACTGTCAAAGAGAGGTCATGGGCCCGGCTGCTTACCTCCAACCAATGATTCAAAGTTAGAGACAAAGGTGCAGACACAGTCTGGCCCATATTAGCAGTCAACACGATATACACGAACAAACAGTGTAGAAAATCAGCACACAACGACCACACAAAGTGTCTACAAAGAATCTGAGATAAGCTACTGGTCGAGCAGACTCCAGGACCACTTCAGAGCCTCACAACAATGCTGGCAATACATATGCAGATTCTAAACCTACCAAATGGGAGCCATCCCGGCGTCCCATACAAATGCTAAATAACAAGAGAATACAATCAACAAACAGCCAGACAACCAACAAAGTACCTTAACAAATGCAAAAGACCAACTAGCTTGATCAGATACCAAAATCTCAGCAGTACAAACAAAACATGAGTCTGAAAACAGTTTATGCAATAGAAAAAAACCAGAAAGAGAAAGGACGAACACTGATGCTGGCACCAAATTCCCAACCACGGGAATTCCCAATGGGAGTTTTCCCTGAGCTTCCTCAGTCTCCCAATCCTCCTGAGGCGTCCCTCAGGGCTGTAGCGTTGTGGCTTCCAGCCACCTCTGCCAGCCCAAACGTCTACCATGCCAGCCCAAACCGAAACCACTTCAGGCCTGAACCCAACCAGATACAGAAACAGAAACGCACGTGCACAGAGTCCCTATCCTTTAGGCGCCTTTACTTACCCCAAGAGATGTCCGTTGGAGATGTCCGTGGGCAGCAGAGCTGTCTCGCTAGGGCCTCCAAATGTTAGCCTTGGATTGCTCTTGCCACCCCCAAAACGCTCCAAGAGACCTTCTCTCATGCAATTAACAAAGGGTAAGGTTTATTGATGATCTGACATGTCGGGGCCCCCGTCCCAGTACAGGCGAGCGGCCCCAAATAGTCTTGGGTTAGGGTTTTTATACATGTTTAAACAAAGAAATTCAATCATTGCATAGATCAGACAGAGGTATAGAGTAAACAATTGATACAAGTTAAGTGATTTTACAACCAGTTGATTTATGAATACAGGGAGTACAGGATATCGAGTAAGGGCCCGATTAGACCTCAGAGAACCATATGGCCTATACAGGGAGTATCAAAAAGCCTCCTATTGCCAAAAGGGAGGGCCACACAACAAACATAACAAGGTTGCAGGAACTGCCTTGATGATACCTAGGAATGCAGCTGAATGGCGATAAGGGACACATGGTGGGGTCAGGGGTCCAGGAGGCAAAGAGATATATGGTGACTTCTTCTATCTTACTTAGGTGAAACTAAGGTTACGCTCACATTGGGGTAATTTACTGACTAATTAACTTTATAGAGAATGGCTATGCAGAGCAAGTCTAAGGAGGTCAGGAAAGCTCACCAGAGGAGGTTGGTGGGGGGAGCGGCTTTTAACTTTTTAACCCTTCAGGACCACATTTCCAATGGTCAGTGGGTCCAGTATGTTTGTAGAAGAGATGCCGGGGACAGATTTATTAGGACAGATTTATGACTGGAGTTTACAGAAGCAGAACTTAGGACATCTTCCCTCCCTAGATAAGATTTCAGTGGGCAGCTGTTTCACTCATTAATTGTGAGCATCCACTTTTAAAGGTTTGTGTTGGATGAGGTCCACTTCTCTTTCTTTGATGATGTATTTGGCTGCTTTTCATTTTCTGTCTTCAGCTATTTCTTCTCCTGTTAGCAAGGCTCTCAACTGTTTTTACCTGACGCTGATCCCTTTGCAAAGTGAGAAGGGAACTAAAATTAATGCAAGTCTACTGTGTTGTCAATAACTGGAGCTACTTTTTTAAAGATTTATTCATTTGAAAGAGTTACACAGAGAGAGGAGAGAGAGAGAGAGAGAGAGAAAGAGAGAGACACCTTCCATCCGATTGTTCCCTCCCCAATTGGTAGCAACAGTTGGAGCTGTGCCAGTCTGAAGCCAGTAGCCAGGAGCTTCTTCTGGGATGAAGCTGTTTTTTTAAATAATTATTTATTTATTTGAAAGGCAGAGTTACAGAGTGGCAGAAACAGAAATTAATGGCTGGAGCTGTTTGGATCCAAAACCAGAAGCCAGGAGCTTTGTCCAGGTCTCATAGGTGGGTGCAGGAGATGAGGGATTTGGGCCATCTTCTACTGTTTTCCCAGGCCACAGCAGAGAGCTGGATGGGAAGTGCAGCAGCCAGGATCATAACCGGCACCCATATAGGATGCTGACACTGCAGGCAGTAGCTTTACCCACTATGCAACAGTGCTGCCCACTAACGGGAGCTCTTTTAATCTGAGTATGCATAAAGTGGAGAATTACAGCATCATAAATACATATAAGTTACAGTTTTTCTCTGCCCAGTACTTTACAGTTACCCAGTGATCCACTGAGAATCTTACTTTCCACACTGTGTAATTAAGAAGGTCAGTTAATTGTCTTATTTTGGGTTCTGTGTTTAAACCCATGACATTTTTGAAATGGGAGGATATTAGTTCTACAATTTCATAGAGACTGGTCTGTGGAAGCATCGATGGAAGTTATAACTGTGAGAGTGGTAAGAAAGAAGAATGGAAGAAATAAGTACCCCTTACGCCACACAGAGGTGTCCACAAATGGAATAGAAGATGTGCCCTTGAAAACTATGGCTGACTTTCTGGGACAAACTGTGTTTGAGTGCTTCACATGTTCTGATAGAAAGGTGTTGCCACCAGGTTATTAGTATATTTAGTTTTTAAAGATTTATTTATGTATTTGAAAATCAAAGTTTCACAGAGAGAGAAGGAGAGGCAGAGAGAGAGAGAGAGAGAGAGAGGTCTTCCATCAGGTTCATTTCCCCAATGGCTTCATCATTGTGAACTTTGCTCAGTTCCTGACCTATACCTTTCCTTTAACCTAGTACTTTGCCATGTAGTAGCCCATGAAAACTGCAGACTGCATAAATGAATGAATACTTGGAGGGTTGTGATTTCTTAGAGGAACATCATGAGACAGAAGGAATAAAACAAAACAAAAGTATCCTCCGTGTATAGAAGGTATACTGTTTTTACAAGCCACAGAGAAGAGGAAGAAGAAGGAAAGTAGTGAGACTGGAAAGTTTGCGGCAAAGGAAATAGGCACTGGTCAAGAATTTAACAAGCCCATTAGGAAATATTAAGGTTTCCTTACTTCCATGTAGACTCTGCACTATAATGTTAAACGGCGTCCTCTTAACCCACTTGTTGCACAAATGAAAACCCAAGCATTGTCTTCTCCCACAGATGGAGTCTGCTATTGGTTTTGATTTACATTTCCCTAATGGCTAGTGATATTGGGCATGTTCATCTATGTCTTGACCATTGAGATTTCTTCTTCTGAGAAACATCTATTCAGATCATTCTCCATTTCTGAACTGTACATTTTGCTTCTTGTTTGGAGTTTTTCCAGTTCTATATAAGTATGTTTTGGCTATCAATCTTTTGTCATAGTCAGAGTTTTCAATGTTTCCTGCCATTGCGTCCATTGTATGTTCACTCTGTTGATTACTTTGTTGTGAAGGTGTATCTTAATTTGATATGCTCAAATTTGTATATTTTATTTTGTTACTTGTGCTTTTGGAATCTGACCCAAAACTGTTGTCTCTGCTAATGTTTTACAGTTTCTCATATGTTTACTTAGTTTTTGGTTTTATATTTAGACTTTTAATTCACCTTGAGTTGCTTTTACATAGTGTATGAGGTGTTGGGGTATCTTTTCAGGCTTCTACATATGGATAATCACTTTCCTTTAAACCATTTGCTAAAGGGATTTTTCTTTTTCCTGTTTGTTTTCTTTCCTTTGTTAAATAGGAGTTGCCTGTAGAAAAGTCGGTTTATTTCAGCTGCCTATTCTTTTCCATTGAACTATGTGTCTTTTTTTCCAACAGTGCTAACACTGCTTCTATTTTTTTTAAGATTTATTTATTTATTTGCAAAGCCAGATGCTTCTTCCAAGTCTCTCATGTGGGTGCCAAAACCGTAGAACACAGTCCATCTACCACCAATTTCCCAGGTGCATTAGTAGGGAGCTGGATTGGAAGTGGAGCACCTGGTCTCCTAGCAGCAACATATGGGATGCATGCACAGCAGGTCAAGGCTTTAACCCACTACACCACAGCACCAAACCCTTCCTTATTTACTTCTGCTGTGATCTTTCATTATTCACTTTTTTCTACTGCCCTGCATCTTGACTCATTCCTGTTTCTTTCTGGGTCCTGGAGGATGGTAGTAGGTTGCTTCTGGGATATCTTTTTTGTGTTAGTAGATACTTGGTTATCTAAAATCACAGTTTTTAGTTTCTATATTTCTCTGCTATCACAAGGACCTTCTAGATGACAGCAGAAAATGCTGGCAGAAATGAGGATATATTAATTTGCTAAGAAAATACCACAGAGAATATGATGTAAATCATGGAATTTTACTTCTCAGAGTTGTAGAGCTTGAAAATATCAGATCAAGGTGCTTAAATAGGCTCGATTTTTCCAGAAGGGTTTCTCCGATGTGACAGACACATCTATCATTTGATCTACTTAAAAGTACTTTCTTCAGGTAGAGTCATGTTGGTGGTTAGCACTTCAGTGTTTGAGTTTTAGGGAGGCACATTTCAGTCCACAACAGCAAAAGGGTCCCTGTGGTCTACTTCAATGACAGCCATCTCTGCGGAGGACAGAAAGTTTGAAATCAGCATTAGGAGTTCTCACAGTATTACTGTCTGCTATCTCCATCAAATGTGCATTCATGTACACACAAACAAAACTACCTGTACACATAAACACATTCAACAGTGGAAATGCCTGATGGTTGTGTACAGGTAACATCAATATAATAATCCATAAGGTGGCCTATTAGCAGACATTAAAAAGAGAATTAGAAAGAATGACAACAAAATCTGCAGTTACCTATATTTATGTCTATATGTATGATATTCAGTATTTATAGTTGCTAAAAGATGAATACTGATGTGTGGAAATAAGAGCTAAACCTTACCTTGCAATATTGCAGCCTAGTCTACATGAAAGATGTTTTCCTAAAACCTTTCCCTGGGCCCACTCTGTGGCATAGTAGATTAAGCATCCACCTGCAGCACCAGCATCCCACATGGGCACCAGTTTGAGTCCCTGCTCCTGCATTTCCAATTCAGCTCTTTGCTAATGGCCTAGGAAAGCTGTGGAATATGCCCTGAGTGCTTGGGCCCCTGCACCCATGTGAGAGACCTGGAGGAAGCTGCTGACTCCTGGCTTCTGGCACCTGGCTTCAGATCAGCCCAGCTCCAGCCATTCTGGCCAGTTAGGGGTGAACCAGTCGATAGAAGACCTCTCTTTCTCTTCCTCTCTATATCTGTCACTCTGCCTCACAATAAATACATGCATTTTTTAAAAACCTTTCACATTTTAAATTTCTTAATTGTTTTAAAGATTCATTTATTTATTTATTTACAAGTCGAGTTACAGAGAGGAGAGCCAGAGAGAAAGAGAGAGGTCTTCCATCTGATGTTCACTCCCTAATTGATTGCAACTGCCAGAGCTGTGCTGATCCGAAGCCAGGAGCCAGGAGCTAGTTCCAGGTCTCCCAGATGGGTACAGGGGCCCAAAGACTTGGGCCATCTTGTACTACTTTGCCAGGCCATAGCAGAGAGCAGGATCAGAAGTGGAGCAGCTGAGTATTGAACCGGCCCCCATATGGGATGCTGGCACTTCAGTCCAGGGTGTTAACCTGCTCCACCACAGCACCAGTCCAACATTTTAAATTTCTGATACTCTAAAGTAGCACAGGACAACATTATATCTAGGAAAGGTGCATGTAAAATTATAAATCTAGTGCATTTTAGCAGAAGTTTTAACAAATACTTCTGATTTTCTCAGCATTATGTATAAATAAATGACATAATGAGTCACTGTCAGATTTTTAGCTTTTGACAGCCACTTATAATATTTCACAGCTTTTTGAAATGTATTGCTAGTGTGTTTTTCTCAACACATGCACTGGATTTTACCAGTTTAGTGCACAGTGTGTTGCCTCTTTTTCTCTTCTGATTTCTAAAGAAAGAAATTATGTATTCCCCCAGTTTAGATATTTTAATAATGCACTCTAAAACAAAGGTTAAATGTTCTTAATTTGACAAGAATTTTCAGGGCCAGTGGTGTGGCATAGTGGGTAGAGCCACCACTTGCAGTGCTGGCAGCTCATATGGATCCAGATCTCTAATAAAGCCTGAGAAAGCAGTAGAAGATGGCCCAAGTCCTGGGCCCCTGCACCCATGTGGGAGACCTGGAAGAAACTCCTTGCTCCTGGCTTTGGATTGGCACAACTCTGGCCATTGCAGCCAACTGGGGAGTGAACCAGTGGATGGAAGACCCCTCTCTCTTCTCTGCCTCTCTCTGTGTAATTCTGACTTTAAAATAAATAAATAAATCTTTAAAAAAAGAATTTTTTCTAATTTTAGAATTGTTCTCCTTCATTGTCACTTCAGGGTGTGTGTAAAGAGTGCATATCCAGTTTTTCTATTTTGGATTTTTGGGATTTTGTATTAGCTCTGCTGTGTATTCATTTTTCTCGAGCATTGGTGATATCTTCTCCTTAGTTGTATTAAGAGAGAGAGCAATAGCCCTCATGTCTTTTTAGGTAAGTAAGACATATTAAAAACAGAGCATTCAGTATACATTCATAGTAGTTTGACTTGTTCAATTGATTTACGTGACCTCCCTTGGACATTCTTGGTCTCTGCTGTACAACTTTCTATACTCATTAATTCTTTGATATTCCCAAATCCAGAAAATGAATTATTCAACAGCAGTGTTCCTGTATTTGCTGGGACTCAGGGTAAGAAGCAAAGTGGAGGTGTTCAGGAATCTAAAGGTACATGCTACATAGCAAAGCACATCATTTCCTATACAAAGTGACTGGGAAATCCAGAATCTTTTGCATACTATATTGGATCCTGAACTATTACTGACCTATTCAGTAAGATTTTATTGTATTTATTTTCTGTGTTTGTGTTTGTATTTCTAAATAAACTCTGCTGGGCTACTTAACATTAACATGTATTGCAGAATTCTTTCATCAGTTTTCACTTTTAAAAAATTTCTCTTTCAGTTTTATGGGAGAGGGTAGAAGCTTTCTGCTATGTAACTGAAAATTCATTCATTCATTAAAGTAAAAATATTTGTTGGAAATGGGTGGAATACTATTAATTCTTGTGTGATTTTCATGAAACTAAATACATTCTCTAATTTGTTTTGCTTAAAATTTCTGCATGTGTGGACTTCTTTTTTCCTTCTTGCCCCAGATCTCTTTGTGTATTGGGATGGTAAATGGGTTTTACACTGGAGAAAACATGTTATTTTGGCAAAGAAGTACTTAGCCTTCCTGCTTCAAGTATTCAAATATTGCATTAGAAATCAGTATATTTGTTTACTGTACAAATGTCCTTCATACAATTTTGTAATATTCCGGGATGTGAGAGGGAGCAGGAAATAGGAGGGTTATGGGTGGGGGGGAAGTTATGATTGTCAGCATAAATTATTGCCCTACACTTTTTATAGACACTCTTCAAAGCATATCCTCAAACTAATTCAATTAATTTAAAGGATTTATTAAATGATAGACTACATGAAATTTATCGATGTATTTTATCAAGCAATCATCCAATGTAAATGATTACCATATGTTTGCACTTCAGGGAATCATTCTATTGTGAATATTTTGGCATCAATATAATTTTGTTTAAAATTTCTTTATGAAAAAATATCTAGACTAGAAATCAATTGAATGCGTTGCATGGTTTTGTTACCTAATGACAAATTGCCTTCACTGAGGTTTATAATTATTTATTCTTTCAACACTAATGTTATGTGTTTACCAAATACAGTAATGTTAATATACATTTGGGGTTGGCACTGTGGCATAGCGGGTAAAGCTGCAGCCTGGCAGTGCTAGCATCCCAAATGGATGCCAGTTTGAGTCCCAGCTGCTCCATTTCTGGGCCACCTCTCTGCTAAGGCCTGGGAAAGCACTGGAAGATGGTCCAAGTCCATGAGCCCCAGAACTCGCATGGGGGACCCAGAAGATGCTTCTGGCTCCTGGCTTTGGGTCGGTGCAGCTCTAGTCATTGCAGCCAATTGGGGAGTGAACCAGCAGATGGAAGACCTCCCTCTCTCCTTTCTGCCTCTTCTCTCTCTGTGTAACTCTGGCTTTCAAATAAATAAGTAAATAGATAAATAATTTTTAAAAAGATACATTTGTTTGCAAACAATATGTGACATCAATACAACTACTTAAATTTTCTCATACAAGTAGTTTAATTTGGAGGCCTGAATTATGGCTGATTGGTTCTGTAGTCTAATGATATCTTTGAACCCAACTATTTTCCCCTTCTTTATGAATTTCAGTGTTGTATATTACTAGAATTCTGAAAAAAATTCACAGAAACTTTAGGCATCATCTAAACATCATAATCTCCAAAGAGCAAAAATCATTGCAAACTATGATTTTCTAGAATTATTTCTTTGGATAATGCTACAATTTTATTGTAGCTTTAAATTGAGCACACACACACACACACACACACACCCATGTACCATACATACATTCACAAATGTACATACACAATCAGCAAGTCTCCAATGCATTTACCAAAGTGCATCAATGTGCTAGTTTAAGATTACTGCCAAAGAATAGTCCCTTTCTTTAAATACCAATTTACTCTATTGATTTATTTTTGACCAAAAATGATGCAGTTTAGTTACTGTTTTGACAAAGAGGCAGGTATCATCACAAAGCACAAATGAGTGAATAAGTTACATTATCCAGGGAATTAGATAAGAAATGGCTCACTCATCAAATTAAAAGGAATTGAATCTAGTTTGAGTTACCATGTCAAGCAAAATATGAAGTTTTACAAAACTTGAATGTATATAATTTCAAATAAATTTTGAGTTGTATCTAAATGTGTACACTACAACATTAAGCATAAAGGCACAGATATTTAAATACCTTTATTTAGGAAAATGTGAATAGATAATAATAATAATTGCTAACATTTATTTTATACCAGGTGATGTTTCCTGAATTTTATGTTTCCAGAAAAATGGAGGTAGCTCCTGTTATTTTAACTTTAAAGAAAATGCAACTGAGGCATGAAGAGGTAAGTAACTGGTTTGCCCAAGGATATATAATCATGAAGTGGCAAAGCCTTAGACTTGGCATGATCTGAATGGCAGCCATTTTTTTTCACAAATTCAATGTTTGATCTATTTCATATATTCACTAAAAGGATTTACTATCAAATGATACTTTCTGATAAAACCTATGAAAACTGCAGAGGAGTATTGCTCCAAAGCAAATACTTGAGGCTAGCATTACGTGTAGCAGGTAAAGCCATTGTCTTTAAATTTAGCAAAGATATGCCTTGTTAGATGAGTGTACTTTGTGTAATTCTTCTTGTCAGTGTATACACTTTAGAAATTGATTACAGGGCACAGCATGTTAAAACCCCAACCTAGGGTGCCAGCATCCCATATGGGTGCTGGTTTGAGTTCCAGTTGCTCCACTTCTGATCTGGCTCCTTGCTAATGCACCTGGGAAAGCATCAGAGGATGGCTCAAGTCCTTGGGCCCCTGCACCCGTGTGGGAGACCTGAGAAAAGCTCCTGGCTCCAGGCTTCAGATCAGCTCAGCTCTGGCTTTTGCAGCCAATTGGGAAGTGAACCAGCAGATTGAAGACTTTTCTCTCTGTCTCTACCTTTCTATATAACTCTGTCTTTCAAATAAATAAAAATAAATCTAGAAAAAAAGAAATTGATTACATCAGGCAACACATATGAACTTTTTTTTAGAAAGATTGACCTTTAGAAAAATTTTAGACCTACAGAAAAAAAAATGTGGTTCAAATGTGAACTTTTGAATAAAAATCTATTTTTCATGAAAGCATGGTGTTATAAAACAGAGCAATACCTCACTGAGAACCAAAAATAAATTGGACTATCTCATTCTGTGATTTGAAATCTAGGGACAAATGTCCTTTATTTTTCTTACAGAGAATGTAAATAGTGTTGTGATATCAAACTCATTCTAAGTTTAGGTACCCCATGGAAAGTTTGATCTAATGAAAGCAAATCTGTTGGATCATTTACCTCATACATTCCACTACCATGAAAATAATATATCTGTCATAATACATCAAGAAGAAAACATATTTATGCCTAAAAATACAAATTCAACTATTACAAGCTGTTCAGCAAAATTTAAATTGTATGTTTTCAATATTCTAAAATGGAACATTTTTCTTTGCTTCTCAATAAAAATGTGATACACTTTAACATCTTCAGAATAAGAACTGAGAGTGTACAAGGCAAAATTTATTTATTTACTTATTTATTTTTTGCCAGACAGAGTTAGACAGTGAGAGAGACAGAGAGAAAGGTCTTCCTTCCATTGGTTCACCCACCAAATGGCCACCATGGCCTCCCGATCTCCCATGTGGGTGCAGGGCCCAAGCACTTGGGCCATCCTCCATTGCTCTCCTGGGCCACAGCAGAGAGATGGACTGGAAGAGGAGCAACCGGGACTAGATCCTGGGGTGCCAGCACTGCAGGCGGAGGATTAGCCTTGTGAGCCACGTACCCGGTGAAATATAGTTTAAAGAGAGAATTTATAACGTTCATTTTTAAAGTAACAAAAACATTTTTCACTTCTTGGTTTGCATTTTAAATTTGTACATATATATATATATATATATATATTAGCCATCCTTACTGGTTATTGCAAATTACCACATCCCAAAATTAATTGCTTCTCAACATTTACAATTTGTTTCTTCACTTTAAAGAAAAATATTTGTGTCTCTTGAGTAAACAAGTAAATATAATGATTTGGCATCATTTTATAAAACTCAAATCTGTAAGAACTCAAAAACCACTGCAGAAATATTCTATAAGAATGTACTCATGCATATTGTTCTTACAATAGATTCACCCATGTCATAGGAGAGCAACTCCTTGCTCAACATTCAAAATGTTCACAGTCTTCGAAATATTCCTTTTAGCATAGTGACCACAGTTGGACACAAGAGAGTCTTTAAAATTAAAAGAAACAATTTGGGTATGCTGACTTTCCTAGTCTTCTTGTTTTCCTGGGACAGAGTATCTTTTTTGAATGTAGGCTGACAAGGATACAACCCCCACCACAAAGTAAAATGCCTAAACATTAGAGCACTGCTCCTGACCCCTGCTCACTTGTTCCTCTATGTGGGATTTATGAATGACTTGCATGAATGGAGAGATGAAAGAGGCAATGAGCTACCACCCCCCTTTTTCTTTATTTAGCACTTTTCTAGGATGCCTATGAGAACATGGGTTCTTGTCTGCCCTTTTTTATACTGTAAATTTAGCAAAAAACCTGTGCTCTGTAAGTGACTAGGTAAGGATGCAATGTAATGTACTAGGGCAATGGAAAGGAATTTTTGTTGCTAAGCACCAAGACCAACAACTCTGTGGGCTAGAAAGCTTACATTTTGACTTCTTTCCATGTCCAGCTTGAACCATTCAGAATTCAGAGAAAGTAGGAATGTAAGTTATGAGCACACTTCACTGCCACAAATGTTATGATACTCATCAGTTTGTAATCAGGAATGACTTAAAATTTAACCAAAAATACCACAGTAAACTATGGCAGATTCATCAACACCTACACTTATAACTAACATCCACATTTATAATTGTATCTTTCTATGAAGGATCTGACAGGAATTATTATCTGGGATGGATAATTAACAACTCCTTATACAATTTTTATAATGTACCAAAAAAGTGAACTTTGAATCCTTTGGGAATTGGATAAGCTAAATATATTTGTATTTGATGAATTCAGGCTGAGAACTTGTAAGTATAATACCAACCATAATACCTACTAAAAAATTAAATACCTTGGAATAAATTTAACTAAGAATTTGAAAGATCTTCACAATGAAAATTACAAAATATTAAAGGAAGAAATAGAAGAACACACACAAAAATGGAAAAATATTTCATGTTTGTGCACTGGAAAAAATAATATCATCAAAATGTTCATACTACCCAAAGCGATTTATAGATTCAATGAGACCCCAATCAAAACTCCAAGAACATTCTTCTCAGATCTAGAAAAAAAGAATGCTTAAATTTGTGTAGAAACACAAGAGACCCCCAAATAACTAAAGCAACATTAAACAAGAAAAAGTTGGAAGTATCAGAAGACCAGATTTCAAGACATACTACAGGGCAGTTACAAACAAAACAGCCTGGGACTGGAACAGAAAAAGACATGTATACCAATGAAACAAAATATAAACCAAAAAAATTAATCCATGCAGCTACAACCAACTAGTCTTTGACAAATGAGCTAAAATCAATCCCTGGAGAAAGGACAGTCTCTTCAACAAATAGTGTTGGGAAAATTGGATCTCAACATGCAGACATATGAAACAAAACCTGTACTTACACCCATACAAAAATCAACTCACAACTGATCATGACTCTAAATCTATGGCCTGATATCAACAAATTACTAGAGGAAAATATTGGGAAAACTGCAAGATATTATCATAGGAAAGACTTCTTGGTAAAGACCACAGAAGCACAGGCAATGAAAGCAGAAAGAGACAAAAGGGATTACATCAAGCTTAGAAGATTTGTGCTGCAAAGGAAACACTAAGCAAAGTGAAGAGTGGTAGAAAATATTTGCAAACTATATAACTGATAAAGGGTTAATATCTTGAAGTAACACCTTGACAGTAGGGACTCCATTTTGGAGCACTTGAGACTCCATTCTGGGAAGGTGCCCCCCCCACACCATGAGACTCTGGTCTGAGACTATGATCTAAAACAGTTGAATAATAGCAGTCCACTACATCTCACTTGGCAGAGCACAGAAACCCCCTAGCATGATCGCTCAAGCTTGGAAGTGGATAGACTACACCTGGGTTAATGATAAAAAATGTAATTTGTCTAAGTCCTACGTATGATTAAAACCAATACCTGGATTAATGTCAAGATTATAATTGGAATTGTTAAGATTGTAACTGGTATTGTCAATATTATAATTGATACTAGCTTATTGATACTAGCTTATTGATACTAGATTATAATTGATACTAGTTTCACATAGGTTTTAGGTCAGTAACCAGTAACCAGTAACCATGTATTCCCCCCTATTCCTAGCAACCATGAATTCCCCTCCCGATTTTGTGGTTTTTGCCTTTGTAAACCCTGTTGCTTTGGGCTTCAGGGTCGAGAGTTCTTTAGGGCATGAGCCCACTCTCCACCACCCGCAATAAAGGACCACCAAATTTTATCAATCTGTGGAGCTCTTTTGTTTGCACTCACTCAGGTACAACAATCTGATGTTCATAAAGATCTTAAGAGACTCAACTTCAATAAAATAATGCAGTTAAGAAATGGGCAAAGGACATGCACAGAAAATTTTCAAAGGATGCAATCAATACAAATGGCCTACAGACACATGAAAAGATACTCAACATCACTAACCATCAGGGAAATGCAAAAACACCATAAAGTTTCATCTCATCCCAGTTAGAATGTCTATCATCCAAAAATGAAAAAAATAATAAATGCTGGTAAGGATGTTGGAGAAAAGGCACACTTATACGCTGTTCATAGGAATGTAAAGTAGTACAACCATTATGGAAGACAGTAAGGATATTCCTCAGAAATCTGAAAATAGATCTACTATATGACCCAGCAATCCCACCCATGGGAATTTACCCAAACAAGATGAAATCAGGCTTTGGAAGAGTTATTTATAACCCCCATATTTACTGCACCTCAATTGGCAATAATTAAGATAAGCAATCAAATCAGATTCCCATTAACTGATGTCTGGAAAAAGAAAATGAGTAGTATGGAATACTGCTCAGTCATAAAAAAGAATGAAACCCTGTCTTTGCAATACATGAATGCAACTGCAAACCATTATGCTTATTGAAATGAGCAATTCAAGAAAGATAAATGTCATTTCTTCCCTGATAAGTTCTGATTAATATAGGATACAAGAATAAATAAGAATGAAATGGATTGATGATTTGATTATTGTTTTAAGCCCTTGTGGATACTCTAGTCAAACTGTGGTTTTGGATTTTTTTTTATTTGTTGAATAGTATGGTTAGTGGTGCACTAAACCCAAGGTTCAAAAGAAAATTGTGAAATCATGTTTTTTTGAATTTATGTTTTTGCAAAACTTATAGAGAAAAAGGAAAGGTGAGTGGGGATTGATGGAGGGAGTAAGGGGACTATGGATATCTTCTTAGCATTGTATTTATAAAATACATGATATCTGTTCTCTTTATATTAATAAAAAATTTTGGAGAGCCTAAAGGTAAACATCTCCTACGAGCTGATCTTCAGCAGAAATGCTAAGAATATTCACTGCAGAAAGGACAGTCTTTTCAATGAATGGTGCTTTGAATATTGAATATTCACACATAGAAGATTTAAACTTTATCTCTCATCATATACAAAACTGAACTCAAAGGTGTTCATTTACCCTAGGCATTAAGATGTCAGTTAAGATGCTAGTGTCTCATATCAAAGTACCTAGTAGATACCCAGCTCTGACTCCTGACTCCAGTTTCCTGCTAATGCAGATACTGGGAGGGAGTAGGGATAACTCAAGTACTGGGTTCCTTCCACCATGCAGGAAAGCTGGGTTGAATTCCACACTATTGGCTTCTGTTTGGCCCAGTCCTGTCCTTTGTGGGCATTTGTGGAGTCAATCAATATGAGAGCTCTCTCTTTTTGTTTATCTGCTCTCAAATAAATAATTTTACACTCAATTCAAAATTATTTAAAGACTTAAATGTAAGATCTGAAAGTACTAGGAAAAAAATGCTTCAGGACATTGGATTGAGTAAGTATTTGAAGGATACGACAACAAAGCACTAGAAGAAAAAAGCAAAAATAGTCAAATGGACTTTTTTATTTATTTAACAGGTAGAGTTATAGACAGTGAGAGACAAAGACAAAGAGAAAGGTCTTCCTTCCATTGGTTCACTCCCCAAATGGCCACTATGGCTGGCGCCGTGCCAGGAGCAAAGCCAGGAGCAAGGTGCTTCCTTGTGGTCTCCCATATGGGTGCAGGGCCCAAGCACTTGGGCCATTCTCCACTGCCATTCTGGGATGCAGCAGAGAGCTGGACTGGAAGAGGAGCAACTGGGACTAGAACCCAGTGCCCATATGGAATGCCGGCACTGCAGCAAGTGAGCCACGGCACTGGCCCTGGAATTTTACCAAATTAAAAAACTTCTGCAAAGAAACAAAATAATCAACATAACAAAGAGACAATATGAAATTGGAGAAAATATTTAGAAAATATACACCTATTAAGGTGTATACACCCTTTAAGACATTTTAAAAACTCAATGAAAAATGAACAGATTTTAAAATTGGCATTAGATCTAAATGCTCATTTGTCAAAGAAAGGCATACAAATGGCCAAGAAGTACATGAAAAATGTTCAGCATCACTAATTAACAGGGAAATAAAAATACAAATCAAAACCACAATTAGACACCAAGTTACTCCAGTTAGAATGCCTATTATCAAAGGCAAAACAGTGGCTGGTATTGTCACACAGCAGGTTAAGCCATGCTCTGTGACACTGGCATCCCATATGAGCACTAGTTCAACTCCACATCCCATCCAGCTCCCTGCTAATGTGTCTGGGGAAGCAGCAGAAGGTGACCCAAGTGCTTGGGCCCCTGTCATCCACATGGGAGACCCAGATGGAGTTCCAGGCTTCTGGCTTCAGTCTGGCACAGACCAGCCATTGTGGTCATTTTTAGAGTGAACCAGTGATGAAAGATCTGTCTCTCTGTCTCACTATGTGTCTCCCTCTTTGTAACTGTTCCTTTCAAATAAATAAATTAATCGTATAAAAAAGAAAAATACACACTTGAAGGAATTGTATGCAAATTTAACAAAAACTTGGAGAACTCAGTAACAGGAAAATAAATGCCTTCAAATTTAAATACTGCCAGAATACATAGAGACACACGTAAAATGCATAATAAAATAAACATATACGGGGCTGGCACCATGGCTCACTTGGTTAATCCTCCACTTGTAGTGCTGGCATCCCATATGGGCACAGGGTTCTAGTCCCAGTTGCTCCTCTTCCAGTCCAGCTCTCTGTTGTGGCCTGGGAGTGCAGTGGAGGATGGCCCAAGTGCTTGGGCTCTGCACCCACATCAGAGACCAGGAGGAAGCACCTGGCTCCTGGCTTCGGGTCAGCATAGTTCCAGCCATAGTGGCCATTGGAAGATGCACCAATGGAAGGAAGACCTTTCTCTCTGTCTCTCTCTTTCTTTCTCACTGTCTAACTCTATCTGTCAAATAAATAAAAAAGCATATAAACCAATCTGAATATTAGAGAATTCTGAGAAAAAGAAATGTACTGTACATAAAGGAAGAGCACATTTAGACAGCAACAAGATGGATACACTGTGTATCAGGATGGTTACACTTAAAAACACACATTAAAAATGCTTTCAAGGATAGAGTAGCAGGACATCTCATTCATTCCTGGTGAGAATGCATCATGGGGTAGATGCTTTATCAGACATCTTGGCATGTTATTAGGAATCCAACACCGTGTCATACACCATACATGTTCTAATATATTTACAGAGCTGGTGTGAAAATGTATGCCTTGATAAAAGCTGACATGAAAATATATATAGCAGCTTTATTCACAATGGCTAAATCTCATAGAAAACCACATTGTTCCTCAACAGTTAACCACATAACCAAACCTTCAAAGTGCATGGAGACCCTGGGAAGAGAACAGGAGATGAAGACACATGAGATGTTTAGGGTGCAGGCATTTAGCATGGGGACACAAGAAAAAAGCCGAGGCTGAAGTCATAGGGGATCTAGAAGCCTAAGGAAGACAATGACTTCAAGCAAAGGGCAGAGAGGTATCTGAAGGCTGCCATGAGCTGAAGGCTCAGGCTATGAAGTCACTCCAGGGTAGCAGGATAATACTCCGGAGTAGAGATGCAGATAACTGATGGGAGATCACGGCTTCATGCAGAGGGGCTGGAGGACCTGACAGCTGGCTTGGGATGCAGGCACAGATGGACACTCAAGGAAAGATGTGATGGAGGGTCTGGCATTGTGGTGCAGTGGGTTACACCACTGCCTATAATGTTGGCATTCCATATGGGTGCTGGTTTGTATGCTGGCTGTTCCCGTTCAGATCCAGCTCCCTGCGAAAGACCTGGGAAAGCAGTGGAAGATTGCCTTACTGTTTTGTCCTCTGCCACCCACGTAGGAGACCCAGAAGAAGCTCCAAAGGCCTGACTCCTGGCTTCAGATGGGCCCAACCCTGGCCATTGCAACCAATTGGGGAGTGAGCCAGAGGATGGAAGCCCTTTCTGTCTCTCTATGCCTCTGTCTCTCCCTCTATGTGATAAGGAAATAACTTGAGATATTAAATTTCATGGGGTTTTTTTGGACAGAGTTAGGCAGCGACAGAGAGATAAAGATCTTCCTTCCATTGATTCACACCCCAAATGGTTGCCACGGCCAGTGCATAGTGGCAATCCAAAGCCAGGAGCCAGGTGTTCCCTCCTGGTCTCCATGCGGGTGCAGGGTCCAAGTAAGTTGAGCATCCTCCACTGCCTTCCCGGGCCACAGCAGAGAAATGGACTGGAAGTGGAGCAACCAGGACTAGAACCTAGAGTGCCAGTGCCACAGCCAGAGGATTAGCCTAGTGAGCCATGGCACTGGCCCTCTATGTAATTTTCAAATAAATCTTTTTTAAAAAGAGGTGCTGGAGACACAGGGGATGGAGACTTATGAAGGCACATGGAATAAGACTGTGTCTAGGGAGGCCATTCAGGCATCAGAATTCTACTTCTCCACTGTCTGTTTGTCATGATAAAGCCTCCCTTTGAGCAACCACCATTTAAAGATGCCACGTGACAGACTCCTTGTCTCTGAGGCTAATATGTGTCCGTAAAGCCTACTTTAGAAGTAAGAAGTACAGATAATCATAACAAAATCTGTGACTGCCTCTGGAAGACTGAGGGACCAGGGGGTGTGGAAAAACACAAAATTGGGGCCAGTGCCGTGGCTCACTTGGTTAATCCTCCACATGTAGTGCCAGCATCTTATATGGGCACCGGGTTCTAGTCCTGGCTGCTCCTCTTGCAGTCCAGCTCTCTGCTGTGGCCTGGGAAGGCAGTGGAAGATGGCCGAACTGCCTGGGCCCTGCACCCATATGAGAGACCATGAGGAGGTATCTGGCAGCTGGATTTGGATCAGTGCTGCACACTGGCTGTAGCAGCCATTTGGGGGGTGAACCAATGGAAGGAAGATTTTTCTGTCTCTCTCTCACTGTCTAACTTTGCCAAAAAATAAAAATAAAAAACACAAAATTTAATATCTCAATTTATTTCCTATCACTTCTTTTTTTTTTTTAATTTTCACAGCAATGTCTTGCAATCACTTGGAAACAGGTAACAACATAGGGACCTAACATATAGACTGAAAGGATTGCAGACTCAAAACACAAACCTGGTTATTCACATCGAATGCACCTTTGCTCTAGAATGACACTGACTGCTGACTGTGAGTTTCCAGCAGTTCTTAGGATGCCAAGTCTTCTGAAAACAATTTGAAACCTGTCTTCCCAGACTGAGAACCCATGGATAACAGGACTGGAGAGAGCAGTGCTCTAAGACTAGCTCAGCATCTGCTTCCACCCTTGGCAGGCACACTGAGGGGGAGTAGCTGCATTCTCTGTGCCCTCCAGCAGGCGTGTGTACTAGGGTTCACTCCCAGCCCTGGGGCCTCCAGAAACCCTGCAGCCAGCCTTCCTCCACAGCCATGTGGTGGGGTCATGGGTTGGCTCCCACAGGGTGCACGGGGCACCTGGTGGCCCTCACCCCCCACCATTCCCTGACCTCTGGTCTGGTGCCCCCACCTCCGGGTTGGAAAAATCCCAGAATCAGTTGAGAGCCAGAGATAAGAAGGGAGGATTGGCACAGCACTGGCTGGGAGAGACCCTGAGGGGCCCTGTGGCACCCATGGGTTGGCCTCAAGGTCCCAGGGTGGCTGCAGCAGGGCCTGCACAGGTCACCCCTGCACTCTCCCCAGACCCAGCTATCTGTAGTTCGCAAGTACAGAGATCCTGCATCCTTCAGTGCTGGGAGCACACTTCCTCAGGGTCTCCCACAGCCAGAAGTTCACAAAGGGTCACCACTTCCTCCTGTGCATCCATTTCCTCACTCCTGAGTCAGCACCATCCATTTATGCTGAGTCATCATGAAATTTCTGCTGGGTCATCATTACCATACCTTCTGAGTCATCATGAAATTTCTGCTGACTCATCATTACCACCTACCTGGTCCCCACATGTTCTCTTTAGAGACCTGAGCCCTGTCAAGGGGTCCTGAGAGATAGGGTGGTCCCCAGCAGCTCCATCCTAGTATCTAGCAGGTATACATTGCCCCATCTGGGTCCCCAGGGCTCCATTCAGTCTCTAGGGCCTTCATACAGATCTCCTGGTCTCCATCCGGGTCTCCAGGCCACCAGCCAGGTCCCCAGGTCCTCCATCCAAGTGCCGGGGCCTCCATCCAGGTCTCTAGGGCTCCATCTGGGTCTCTAGCAGGTGCACAGGGATCCATACAGTCTCTAGGAGCCTCATCTGGGTTTCCATGACTCCATCTGGTTCTTCAGTGCTCCATCTGGGTCTCCAGAGCTCAATTTGGGTCCCCAGGGGCTCCATCCTGGTTTCCAGCAGGTGCATGGGGTCCTCAGGACCTCCATCCAGTCCCAGCAGGTGCAAGGGGCCCCTCCTTCCTTCCTTGCAACCTTGGGTTAGATTTAGGGGTAGAAGCATGACTCAGCTGGCCTGGTGCCATGACTCAGCAGGTTAGGTTTGATGTCAAGGTTAGGGTGGGGATGGGATTCGGGTTAGGGTTCATGTTTGAAGCATGACTCACCAAGTTTAGAAGCACAACTCAGGAGGTCTGGAAGCATGATTCGGCAATTTTAGAAGTGCCACTCACTGGCCTAAGAGTATGACTTGGCAGGTGTAGTTGTCTACCTTTGTGGGTAAGGATGCCTGGTAGGTAATGATGACTCAGCAGGTATAAAATGGTGACTCAGCAGAAGTTTCTCAATGACTCACCAGGTCTGGGATAATGAGGATTAAGTGGGTATGTATAATGATGGCTCACGAGGTGTGTGCTAGTGATGATTCAGCAGAATTTCCTGATGACTCAGCAGGAGTCTCAGCATGACTCATCCCTTCCTTCCTTCCCTCCCCTCTTTGCATTCATTTCTGGTCCACTTTCAATTTCCTAAACCCACTTCTGGTCATTCTAGACCCACTTCCAGTCCACTTCTGCATTCCCAGAGTCAATTCCAGTCAACTTCCCGATTCCTACAGTCACTAACTTCCAGCTAATTTATGTCACTTCGGGGTTCTCAGACTCACTTTAGTCTACTTCTGGGTTCCTAAGTCACTTCCGGTCCACTTCCGGCCATTGTATACCCATTTTCAGTCACTTTGGTTCTGTTTATACCCATTTTTGGGTACTTCTGGTGTACTTCCAGGTTCTTATAGTCACTTCCCAGAGGGTCTCTGTTGGTCCCTGGGGGTCTCTGTGGGTCCCAGTTGTCTCTGGGGTTCTCTCAGTGTCTTTCAGCATCTCTGGGGGTCTCTGAGGGTCTCTGGGGGTCCCAGGGCTCTTGGCGGGGACACCTGTCCATCACCCAATCACCCTTGTCCATCACTCAGAAACCTGTCCATCACTCAGAATAGACCTGTCACTCAGGAAAAACATTTTAATTCTCATACAAGTTTCTGTCAGCAAATTGGTCCTGGGTCTGAAAGACACCTTTTCTTACAGGGACTCCCTTGAGTTTTTGTCAGAGAAAATTTGTCAGGATCCAATATGGCTATAGCTCCTGTCAAAACAATTGCCAGAATCCAAGATGGCCACCACTGACATCAGAAAACACACTGCCACACTCCAACATGGCTGCCACTCCTGTCAGAAAAATTTGCCAGCCTCCAAGATGCCTGTCATTCCTGTCATAATGAGAATTTGCCAGGATCCAACATTCTGCTGCTGATGTCAGAACGAGAATTTGCCAGACTCCAATATGGCTGTCATCAGAAAATCTAAAAATACATTTCTTAAAAATTTCATTTAAAAATTCATTAAAAATTAAAAATTAAGTAAAAATTAAAAATGTAAAAAGACATTCAAATTCCATTTAAAAATTCATTAAAATTGGCCGGCGCCGCAGCACACTAGGCTGATCCTCCGCCTTTCAGCACCAGCACACCGGGTTCTAGTCCCAGTCGGGGCACCGGATTCTGTCCCAGTTGCCCCTCTTCCAGTCCATCTCTCTGCTGTGGCCCAGGAGTGCAGTGGAGGATGGCCCAAGTGCTTGGGCCCTGCACCCCATGGGAGACCAGGAGAAGTACCTGGCGCCTGCCATCGGATCAGCGTGGTGTGCCGGCCGCAGCGCGCTGGCGGCAGCAGCCATTGGAGGGTGAACCAATGGCAAAGGAAGACCTTTCTCTCTGTCTCGCTCTCTCACTGCCCACTCTGCCTGTCAAAAAATTAAAAAAAAAATTCATTAAAATTCTTTTAAAATTAATTTAAAAAATAATTAAATAATTAGTGTGCATGAGTGGGATTGCCTAGCAACTTGCTTAAGCCAGAGGCCCTGAACGCACCTTTGAGGGATTGCCTAGCAACTGGGTTAAGCCCCGCAGCCCCGGGCAAGCCTGCACGGGGTTGCCTAGCAACGAGAGAAAGCCAGAGGCGTGGAGGATGCCTTCATGGAGTTGCCTAGCCATGTTCCCACAGTCTCTGCATTTTCCACGGTTCTGGCCCAGGGGCCTTGGGGGTCCCCAGCTTTGGGGGGAGGGTTCCAGCTGGACTGGAAATGGAGCTCCTGGGGGCCCTGGGCACCTGCTGGGGACCTGGATGAAGCCCTGGGGACCCAGATGGAGGCCCGGTGCACTTGCTAGAGACCTGGATGCAACCCCTGGAGACCCAATGGAGCCCTGGAGACCTGTATGGAGCCCCTAGATACCCAGATGGAGCCCCTGGAGACCTGGATGGAGCCCTAAAGACCTGGAAGGAGCTCCTGGGAGGCCCCGGCACCTGCTAGAGACCCAGATGGAGCCTCTAGAGACCCAGATGGAGCCCCTAGAGATATGGGTAGAGCCTTGGGGACCCAAATGGAGCCTTAGAGACCTGGATGAATCCCTGGAGACCCAGATGGAGCTCCTGCAGACTCGGATGGAGCCTTAAAGACCTGGATGGAACTCCTGGGAGCCCCAGGCACTTGCTAGAGACCCAGATGGAGCCCTAGAGACCTGGATGGAGCTCCTTGGGGCCCAATGCACCTGTTAGAGATCTGGATGGAGCCCCTAGAGACCCAGATCGAGCCCCTAGAGATATGGGTAGAGCCTTGGGGACCCAGATGGAGCCTTAGAGACCTGGATGGATCCCTGGAGACCCAGATGGAGCCCCTAGAGACTCAGATGGAGCTCCTGTGCACTTGTTAGAGACCCAGATGCAGCCCCTGGAGACCCAGATGGAGCCCTAAAGACCCAGATGGGGCTCCTGGGAGCCCCAGGCACCTGCTAGAGACTCAGATGGAGCCTCTAGAGATATGGATGGAGCCATGGGGACCCGGATGGAGCCCTGTGCACCTGTTAGAGAACTGGTTGTAGCCCCCGAGACCCAGATGGAGCCCTAGAGACCTGGATGGAGCTCCTGGTGGGCCCATGCACCTGCTAGAGACCTGGATGGAGCCTTAGAGATCTGGATGGAGCCCCTGGAGATATGGATGGAGCCATGGGGACTTGGATAGAGCTCTGGAGACCCGGATGAAGCCCTAGAGACCCGTATGGAGCCCCTGGGGACCCATATGGAGCCTTTGAGACCCAGATGGAGACCTGTATGGAGCTTTAGAGACACCAATGCAGCCCCTGGTGCAGGCTTGGGGCCTGGAAATGGGCAGGGCTATGGTGATTGATAGTCCTGATCCCCAACCCCATGTTCCCACAAGGTGTGGGTGGTGGGGAAGATGGCTCTGGAGTAGGGGACCTAGGGGTTTCTGGGAGCCAGAAGTGAGGGCGTGGCTTCTCCCAGGGGATTCTGAGCCAGACATGGGGGCCCCAAGGGCCTCTGGGAGCCAGATGTGGGAGCATTCCAGAGAGACCACAGAATCCACAGTCATGTGCAATCAGTTTATGACATCAATGAGAAAGAGAAACTGAGAGCGAGCTGGGGACAGAGGCTTATGGGACATTCCAGAACATTCTGGAACATTCTGAAAACATCCCAGAACATTCCAGAAGCTTCCAGCAGAGATTGTAAGTGAGGGGCAGGGAGACGTTGGCTTTTTACCTGTTGGGGATGAGAAAAAAAATGTGGAGCATTCTGGAAATGTCGCAGAATGCTCTGGAATGTTCCAGAATATTCCTGTTGCCTGAACATCTAGAACATTCTGGGATATTTTGGAAACACTCTAGAATGTTCCCCTGGGAAGGTGTGAGGACTGGCTGGCACCACACTGCTCACCTGGGCGTCAGCATCATCACTGGGGACAGGTGTCTGTCAGGGAGGAGAAATTGGCTGAGTCAGCACAGGATGGCCTGGTGGCTCCATGGAACGTTCTAGAGTTTTCTAGATTTTTCTGGAACCCCCTGGAATGTTCCACCCAGGCCACACCCACCAGTTCATTCCCCTCCACCCAGACCACACCTGATTCTCATCCATGTCAGCCATGCCCCCAGCTCACAGCCATGCCTCCACCCTGGCCACACCCCTGGCTCACTCATGACAGCCATGCCCATCCTGGCCATGAACCCTCCACACTGGCCACACCCCCAGCTCACCCATGCTGGCCACACACTCCATGTTCTCCCGGGGATCCCGTTCTCCTTCATTAACACCAAGAACTGTGCCAGGTGCTCATCGCTCAGCTCCTGGTCCTGGGCTGTGGGTGGCGCCAGCTGTATACACTTGCCCTGTCTAGTGGGCGCTGACTGTATACAGCCAGCCAGACGCACCTCAGGCAGCATGGGCTCCGTGCTGTGTACACCGAGGGTGCCTCTGTCTAGAGGGTGCCCACTAACTACCACTGGGTCTGCACCAACTGTATACAGTCACAGTCAGGATGGCTCCTTCTAGTGTGTGCTGACTGTATACAGTCAACCAAAATCACCCAGGATAGGATGGGGCTGGGATGGTTCTGTTCAGTAAGCACTGACTGTATACATTCAGCAAAACCTGCCCCAGATATCTAGTAGGTGCTGACTGTATGTGCTTGCCCCATCTAGTGGGTGCTGACTGTATACAGTCAGCCAAGCCCACCCCGGACAGGATGGGATCTACTTAGTATGCACTGACTGTATACAGCTGGCTGAGCCCCCCTCTAGGGTGTGCTGGGGTTGAGGATCTTGTATTTAGTAGGTGCTGCCTGAACACAGCCAGGGTCAGGCTCTCTCTCTAGTGTGTGCCACCAGTATACAGCTGGCCAAGCCCCTCTAGGATGCACCAGGGTCAAAGTTATTCTGCATAGTAGGCACTGACTGTATACGGTCACGGTCAGAATGTATCTCTCTCTAGTGGGTGCTAACTGTATACAGCAGGGTCAGGCTTTCAGGTTGCAATGTGTGTCTCTAGTAGGAGCCAACTGTATACACTCAGGATCCATGTATACAGTCAGGGTCAAGCTCTGGACTGGCTGCATACACTCAGGGTCTGTGTATACAGTCAGGGTCAGACTCTTTCTAGCAGGTGCTGGCTGTATCCACATGTGTGTGCAGGGGGCTCACCAGCAGTAAGGGTGACGCAGGTGGCAGTGCCATCGGTGCCCACATTCTGATTGAGAAAGAAGATGTGGCCATTCTCCTGCACCAGGAACTTGAAGTAGTTCTGGCCTTCAACTTCAGGGGGAGAGGTGGGCATTCAGGGTGTGCCAGGGCATGCTGGAACATGGTGGAATGTTTCAGGGCATTGTGGAGCATGCTGGGACATCCTGGGGCATGCTGGGAAGTTCCAGAAGCATTTTCTAGAACATTCTGGAACATTCTAGAACATTATGGAATTTTTCTGGAACACTCTGGATGCTTCCCTAGGGCCTGCTAGAGTCTACTGGGACTGTCTGTAACATTCCGGAATGTTCTGTAATATTCTGGGGGAGAGATTCTAGAACATTCCAGAACATCCTAGAATTGTTAGAAACAAAATTGGATAGATTCTGGAACATTCTAGAACATTGTGGAATTGTCTGGATGTGTTCTAGAACATCCTGGAATATTCTGGAACATTCCAGTTGCTCCCGTAGGGCCTGCTAGAGAGTCTATTGCAATCATCTGGAACATTCTGGAACATTCTAGGACATTATGGAACATTGCACAAAAGATGCGAATGATTGATACCTGGGCACAGGCCACGCCCACCACAAGGGCAAGAATGAGAGCCTTCATCATCGTCTTTTCGTCGTCTGGAACCGGCTGCTACCAGGCATCTCTTTATAGCCAGGGCTTGGGAGAAGTGGGCAGGGCTGAGGTTGTGCAAACATCCAGGTTGGCACTGGGATGGGATGAGGTCCCGGGGCATTCCAGAATGTTCCAGGAGCTTCCAGGAGCTTCCATTATGGATTCTCTGGGGCTAGGGATTTTCCAGAATTTTCTAGAATGTTTCAAGGACACTAGGCGAGTGTTTCTCAGGTCTTAGAATATTCTAGAATTTTATGGAGTTTTTTTAGAACTTTCTAGAATGTTCTTAGAACTTTTTCTAGAATACCTGCTGAGTGTCTTCAGGGATCATAGAATTTACTAAAACGTTCTAGAATACACTCAGAATTTTCAAGAATGCTCTCAGAAATTTTTCCAGAATGTTTCCAGAATGTTCTTGGAATTTTTCCTGAACACCAGGTAGGCATCATTGGGGTTTTAGAAATGTTCTAGAAACAATGGTGAATATTCTCAGAATTTTCTAGAATGTTCCCAGAACATGCAGTGAAAGTCTTTGGGGGTCCTGGAATTTTTTAGAATGTTCTCAGTATTTCTAGATTTTTGTAGAATGTCCTAGAACATTCCAGATTGCCCGGTGACCATCTTGGGGGGCCGAGGACCTCTTCTGATGGGCTGGAAATTACTACGGCCCCCAGAGATCAGCACAGGATGTCCTGGAGTGGCCACACCCCCTTGACTCTCCTCCCATGTGTGCAGGTGCTTAGGCTATGTGCGCTGTGTAAATGTCAGCCGGGCTGGGCACAGCACCAGGACACCCGCCGCACCTGGCTGGGGAATTTCCACTCAGACCTGCATCCCAGAATAACCCTAGGATCACTAGGTGGCATTTTGGAACATTCTGGAACATCCTACAAAATCTCTAGGACATTCTGGGAAAATTCTAGAATATTCTAGAATGCTCCAGAAGATTCCAGAATCTGGATTTTTTTTTTCCAACTTTTTCCCTGCCAGGTGACCAGGCATGGTCTTGTGAGCTCCGGGGAGGTCATTCTGGGTCTCTGTCTCTCAGTGAAAAAACTGGCTTGGAGCAGTTTTGCAGCATGAAATCCTTTAATCCCATTTCCTACTCCAATGACCCCAGGGTTCTGGCTGGCTCCAGCCAAAACAAACTGCCCAGGGGAACCACAGGAGTTTGTGGGGGGCCCCCTGAGAACAGGCAGTGCCGAATCTGGAAGATGCTATGGTGTTCTGGCTTGTACTCTCTTGTACAAAAGTGGTTAAAAGACATCCTCATACTTAAGAATGAGGTATGCCTCCTAAGTAGTGGTTTACCCTGCTGCACCACAATGCTCATCCTTGGCATTTTATCTGATGTTTCCCTGGCATTTGGACTTGATTACCTAAGTTCATTTGTTGGAGCCAGTGTTGTGATGCATTAGGATAATCTGTTGCCACTGATGCTGGCATCCCATATGGCCACTGTTTGTGTCTCAGCTGCTGTACTTCCCATCCAGCTCTCTGCCAATGCATCTGAGAAAGCAGCAGACAACCCAAGTTCTTGAGTCCCTGCCACCCATGAGGGAGACTTGGGTGGAGTTCCAGATCCTGGCTTTGATCTGACCCAGTCCCAGCCATTGTGAGTATTTGGTGGGTTGACCTGCAGATGGAAGATCTCTCTCTCCCCCTCCCTGTCTCTCCTTCTTTATAACTCCGTCTTCCAGATAAATAAATCCTTTTCACATATTTGTTTTTCAACATTTTTTCTCCTTACTTGCTAGTATAGCATTCTCCCTTGGTGCTGCTGCTCTCTGTGGACTTGTCCTCCTCAGCCTCTGACTAGAGCACAGCCACCTCTCCAATGCTGACATCCTCTGACACATGTTTCACTCTTCTGTTCTCTCTAAACTGCAGACTCTTGGGCAACCTAAGTAACTCTCATGCATAAACTTGCATAGACACACACACTTGAGGACTACTTAGTCTTGGATTTCAGGTTGTAATTAACTTTAATTTTCAGAGGACTGGTGACAAAACAAGTCTGGAAGCCAGGGTGCAGCCTTATGGTTCAGATGTCTGTGTCCCACATTGGAGTTTTTGGGTTTGATTCCCGGTTCCAGCCCCTGACTCCAACTTTCAGATAATGTAGACCCTGGTAGCTAGCAGATGATTAGGTTCCCTGCTCCTGGGCCAGCCCTGACTGCTGTGGACATTTCAGCAGTTAACTAGAGGGTGAATACCACTTCTCTGTCTACTTGTTCATTTCTTTGCATCTCAAAGTAAAAAACAAAACAAGTATGTTTGCATGATCCATTAAAATAACTTCCTCAATGGAAAAAGTAGTGTCATTGTTATTTTTGGGGAAAAATAATGCTTCTTGGTTGTAAATGATATTTGAATAATGCATAAGTGTACATCAAACTTCCATTGTGGACAAGGAAGAGAAAGATGGAAGCAATAATTTTTACTTCTGGCTTTGGTACTTGTCATGTAACCTTGAAAAATTCATTTAAACTCATGGGACCTGAGCATCCTTAAAATTACAGGCTCATCTAGTTGAGGCAGGTGGTGTAAGGGGAGGTGGCAGGAAGCTGAGAGCTTTCCTTGTTTCTGTGCCAACAGAGCTAAGTGACATTAGCAAGTCATTTGACCCCTCTGGATCTTCCTCCCTTGTGAGATAAGATTGTCTTTGTAGTTAAAGGATTTATTCTACACAGTCCTATCTTATGGTAAGGTTCACATGACTGTGAAGTGTTTTATAAACTGGCAGTGTAAAAATCAAGTTGGCACTGAAGATGAAATGTTAAACAGCATAGAACTTCTAAGGCTTGTAGTTCTATGAGGAGCTACACAGAAACATTCAAGTTCAGGGGCATTTTTAAATTTAAAAACAGAAACATTGAATCACTGTTCAGAATCAGTATAGTTGCTAAAATTCTTATTTATAATCACTGAGATTGGTAGTGTAATTACTGATAGCATACTCCTAGTGTTGTATATTTTAGTTTATACAATACTTAGACTATATAAAATATAGGTAGCATGGGAAGTGCGATACACAGCAGTCTTGTAGAATGGCAGATGTCCTAAACAGCACTCTGGCCTCAGAATCAGCCCTTAAGGCACTCAGATCTGGCTGAAGAGCCCATGAGAGTATTTTAGGTATGGAAAGCTGTGGGGAGCAACTCGGACTATACCGTTAATGGAATTAAGACTTATTCTATGCATCTGCTCTCCCACAATGTGGTGCTGGGAGAGGAGCGTACAGCTTCTACCCAGCTGCCCCTTACCAACTTGATAAGCTGCAAGAGCCGCTCCTGATTGGAGGAGAGCGGCGCGCTCGGTGTGTGAGTAGCAGAGCACGGATTGGTGGAGAGGACTATATAGGAGGAGAGAGACGGCATGGTGGTGTGGGTTGGTTGGAGAGTGCGTTGGAGAGTTCGCAGGGAAGTTCGTTACTTCATTCTTTCTCACTTCTCTCTACTCATTCTTGCTTTGGGAGTTTGCTGTTTACTTATTCTTACTTTACTATAGAAAGGACTTGTAAAAAAAGGGAACAACAAGCGTCCAGTCTGGTGCGGCTCCTCCGTGTGCGGAGGAGCAGCAAATGGTGCCGTGACTCAGATAGGAAACCTAGGAGGGAAAAAACGGGAAGAAGTGGGAAATTACCGGAGAGAGAGACTAGCAAAGAGCCTAGGGGAAGGCCGGACGGAAAGAGTGCCGGTGAAAAGCTAGTTAGAACCCAGGAAAAAAGCCATGGGGGAAGAAAATTAGAAGCTAGGAAAGAGGTATTAACTGGGAACGTCTGGGAGACTCAGTCTTCCATTACGCCCACCGCTCCAACATGTCACAGACGGTACAGACAATGGAGTTCTTTGGCTACTCTTTGCCCACTGGCTACCTCTTCCAACTGCTAGGCACCATTCTCTATTTCTCCCTAAAGATCATCCATTGTGGGCTGAATGTGGTTTCTCTCTCTTCCTACTCCCCACCTCCTCGCAGCTTTTCTTCTAAGCGAGGGAAACGAGGGGGCAGGAAAATTCATGCATTCGTAAGAGCAGTCGTGGAGATGTCCCCCTGGTTTCTACAGCAGTGGAGGCAGGTGGGACGGAAATTACGTGAGGCTGGGGAATCGATAGAAGTGCTGAAGCTGTGGCAACTCATTGATCAGGTGCTTCAGGACCCCACGGAAGGGATCGAGTTGTTGCTTAATGAGGGGAGTGAATTGCAGGAAGAATTATGGCAGGGCAGCCAGGCGAGCAGCTATTGTAACAAACAGGTGAGAAGAAAATCAAAGAAGGATTTAGAGAGCCAGGAAGCTTACGTGGGGGAGAAGGAAGCTGAAGAGGGAACCTTGCCCCCGAGAGAGATGCCAAGAATATATCCTGGCCCTACAAGACTGGCAAATTCAACCATAAAGGATGAATCACCACCCCGGTATCGCCCATTAGTACTACCAAAGTTTCCTCCTGTAAAGAAAAGCCCCTTTTTTCCACATGAGATTGAAGAAGAGTGGGAGGAGGAAAAAGGAGTGATGGAGGGAGTAGTTTTGCAGGAGGAGATAGAAAGGCCGAGAACCGAAAGCAAGCAAAGGGGAGCTGTTTATAGAAAACCTGCTTGGGAGCAGTACCAGGAACCAGGCCAGGTGTTTCCTGTAATTCAGGATCAACAGGGAAACAGGGGTTGGACGCCTCTTGACCATAAATTACTTAAAGAGTTGCAACAATCAGTACAATTGTATGAGCCCCATGCAAGTTACACTCAGGCAATCCTTGATAACATTGGGCAGCAAGGCCTAATACCCGAGGATTGGAGAAACTTAGTAAAGGCGGTGTTGGGCGGGGGTGACTTCCTCTTATGGTTAGCTGCTTATAAAGAATTCACGCGAGAATATTCAAAGCAGAACTATCAAGCAGGGAATCAAGCATGGGATGAGGAAATGTTTAATGGAGAAGGGCGATTTGCCAATCCCGATGAGCAGGCCCGATTACCAACAGCTGTCCTCTTACAAGTGAGAGAGATAGCAAGAAGAGCCTGGAAGGTGATACCCAGAAAAGGAGAAATAAGACACAGCCTAACTAAGATAGTACAGGGCCCTACTGAACCTTATGCTGACTTCGTGAACAGATTAATGGAAGCAGCAGGAAACATTTTTGAAACTGTGGAAGAAGCAATGCCCTTAGTCAGAAGATTGGCGTATGAACAGGCCAATAAAACATGTCGTGAAGCTCTTAGAAAATGGCAGCATAAAGACATCCCTACCTTTTTGAAAATCTGTAGGGATGTCATGGATGATGTAGCTTCTGGATCACATGCTGCAGTAGCTGTAACCCGACAATTTAGACAGAACATGAGGGGACGAAAATGCTTTAGATGTGGTCGAGAAGGGCATCTAATGAGGGAATGTAGGGCGAAATTTCCAGCCCGAGATCGGCAGGGCATAGAGAACTCGAGAAGACCAGGCCTTTGCCCACGCTGTAGAAGAGGGAATCATTGGGTCAGTGAATGTTACTTTAAAATGAATAGCGCAGGCAATCCCCTGAGGATGCCAAATGAGCCGGGCCCCATAAGAAGATCAGGTGTATATGGACAACAGCAAAAAAACGGAATGTGGGCCCCTGCACCCTGGGGCCAAAACAATCGGTGGGTGCCACGGTCCCAACAATACAAAAACCAAATATTTACTGCGCAGAGTTACGAGACACCGAATATTCGGTACTAACACCTCAAATGGGGCCACAAGCCATAGAGGTGAGGGCAGAAACAATTTCAGTGGAGCATAAGGGACTTGGAATAATCATAGGAAAAGAAACAAATGCTTTAAGAGGTCTAATGGTCATTACCGGAGTCATTCAATTACCTTTTGATAAGTTAAAAGTGCTAATACAATCTACAAAGGGTATTATTCAAATCAAGCCAGAAGAACCTGTGGCTCAAATGCTGATCATGATTGGAGCACAGGATGTTCACGGACCCCAAGGGGAGAAATTTGCAGCCTTGTCCCTATCTTTAGCAGATCGACCTCTGTGGACCTTAACCATTAGAGGAAAGTCGATTCAGGGCCTGCTAGATACAGGTGCAGATGTAAGTATAATTTCAGAAAATGATTGGCCGAAGTCATGGCCCCTTCAGCCAGGAGATAATACTTTAGTAGGCCTAGGTGCGGCCATGACACCATCAAGAAGTGCTCAGGTGCTTCATTGGCAGGATCAAGAAGGGAACAAGGGAAATGTGCAACCTTATGTTAGTGCACTCCCCATCACATTATGGGGAAGAGACATTTTAGAACAATTGGGACTGACATTAACAAATGAGGACCAATTGGAGAGTTCTACAGGACGGCGTATTATGTATAAAAAGGGATATCAGGAGAGAGGATTAGGCTCCAGAGAAGGCAGAAGGGACCTAGCCCAGCCCAAAGGCGATTTTAAAAGACAGGACACGGGTTTTTCGTGGGGGCCACTGAGATGCAGCCGCTGCCATTGTCATGGCTGGACAACAAGCCAAAGTGGATACCACAGTGGCCCCTTACCCATGAAAAGTTGGCTGCGGTAAATGATATAGTGTTACAACAATTAGAGGCAGGCCATTTGCAACCATCAACCTCCCCATGGAATACACCAATATTCGTGATAAAGAAAAAATCGGGGAAATACCGGTTGTTGCATGATTTACGGGCTGTTAATCAGCAAATGCAATCCATGGGGGCATTACAACCCGGACTCCCGGTTCCTACTATGATCCCAAAGCATTGGCCATTAATAGTACTCGATCTGAAGGACTGCTTTTTTAGCATACCTCTACATGAACAAGACATTCAGAGGTTTGCTTTCACCGTACCTTCCATTAATCATCAAGGTCCCGACAAAAGATATGAATGGAAGGTGCTTCCCCAAGGAATGACTAACAGTCCTGCCATATGCCAGCTATATGTTGACCAGGCAGTAGAGCCGGTTCGACAACAGTGCCCAAAAGTACAAATTTTACACTACATGGATGATTTGTTAATAACGGCTGAAAGTGAAAGTCACCTTATGGAAGCATATAAGCTGCTGCTATTATATTTGGAAAAAGTTGGGTTACAAGTAGCGCCAGAGAAGATACAAAAAGGGGAAGTAGTACAGTACTTAGGGCTTTAAGTAACTTCTGAAAAGGTGACCCCATTAGAATTTGAAATTGCAATAGATGGGTTGCAGACCCTTAATGACTTCCAAAAATTATGTGGCAATTTAAATTGGTTGAGGCCCTATTGTAAATTAACCACCGAAGATATGATGCCATTATTCAATATTTTAGAAGGAGATGCCCAGCTTGATTCCCCTCGTAGATTGACAAAAGAAGCCCGCTTGGCGTTACAGAAAATCAAAAAACAAATTAAAGCAATGCAGATGGAAAGATGTGATCCACAACAAGCCCTAGAAATATTAATTTTTATGGAACAGCTGTATCCCTTCACAGTCATTTGGCAAGGAGGACCCTTGTTGTTTGTATACCCACATTCACATGCACCGCGTGTACTATACACCCAAGGCATAGCGGTGGCTGATTTGATATTAACAGCAATAAAAAAGGTGACAGAAATGGTGGGGAAGACTCCAAAACGATGTGTAGTTCCCTTTGCTCAAGAGGCAGTAGAAGCCTTTACAAGGGAATGCTGGCAATGGGCATACATAGTTCTCATTCTACAAATAGAGATTGACAATCACTACCCTCGCCATCCATTTGTTAACTTCTGCACACAGGTTTCAATAAAACGGGTGCAGAAGGTGCGAAGGGATCCAATTCAAGGGGCAGTTACCATATTTACGGATGGAGCTAAAGGCGGAACAGGAGCAGCTATATTTAACAATCAACGATATTTTGTCTTAACAGCATCCCCTTCTCCACAACATGCAGAATTAGCTATTATCGCAACAGTATTACGCAGAGAGAGCGCACCCATGAATATTTTGTCTGATAGTGCATATGTGGTGAATGCAGTTCAGATGCTTGCTACACAGTGCCTTATTCTTAAATCCTCCTCAGTCTATTCTTATTTAAGTGAAAATCAGGGGTTATTAAATCAAAGAGAGCATGCTATTTACATAGGCCACATAAGAGCTCATTCTAATTTACCTGGCCCACTTACTCGAGGAAACATGATGGCAGATCATTATTCAAGATTCTTGCTTGCATGCACCGCTTTGGAACAAGCTAAAGAATATCACTCTAAATGGCATGTTAACACCCACACTTTAAGTTTTAAATTTAATATTCCCCGCAAGCAAGCAGAAGATATTATTAGATCCTGTGAAAAGTGCGTTGTTACCATAGTTCCAAAGATTCCTGCGGGAGCCAATCCCCGTGGCCTTAAACCAGGACATATCTGGCAGATGGACGTTACACATATCCCCTCTTTTGGGCGACAAAGCTGTGTTCACGTCACTGTAGATACATATTCAGGTGTAGTTATGGCCACAGCCATGAATAAAGAAGGAGTACAACAAGTAATCCAACACTGCTTGCAGGCTTTTGCAGCCTGGGGAGTTCCTCATGTGATCAAAACGGATAACGGCCCAGCATATACATCAACTCGTTTTGCTGCATTTTTGAAAGAATTCGGAATCTCCCATATTACCGGTATTCCATACAATCCACAAGGGCAAGCTGTGGTAGAACGCACTCACTTATATTTAAAAAATTTAATAATTAAACAAAAAGGGGGAATAGGGGAAATGGCCACATCCAACAAGGATGCCTTGGCCCTAGCTCTTTATACAATTAATTTTTTGAACAAGAAAAAGAACGGTAAAACACCTGCAGAAATGCATGCTCAATCAGCTGATAAGGAATCAATACAGTGGGTAATGTGGAAGGATTTACAGGACAACCAATGGAAAGGCCCATTCCCCTTACTCAGAAGAATACGAGGCGCCGTTTGTTTTTTTCCACAGGTGCGGCACAACCAATATGGACCCCTGAGAGAAGAATTCGGTTGGTAAACCTACCAGCAGAAGAGCTAGAAGAAAAAAACTCGAGCCAGCGCCGTGGCTCAATAGGCTAATCCTCCACCTAGCGGCGCCGGCACACCGGGTTCTAGTCCCAGTTGGGGCGCCGGATTCTGTCCCGGTTGCCCCTCTTCCAGGCCAGCTCTCTGCTATGGCCAGGGAGTGCAGTGGAGGATGGCCCAGGTGCTTGGGCCCTGCACCCCATGGGAGACCAGGAAAAGCACCTGGATCCTGGCTCCTGCCATCGGATCAGCGCGGTGCGCCGGCTGCAGCGGCGGCCATTGGAGGGTGAACCAACGGCAAAGGAAGACCTTTCTCTCTGTCTCTCTCTCTCACTGTCCACTCTGCCTGTCAAAAATAAAAATAAATAAATAAAAAAAAAGTGAGAAAAAAAAAACTCTATTTGAGGAAGAAAAACAATGAATAACCAATCCCTGGGATCTTGAATATGGGACATTTTTCAATGAACTCTGAAGTAGCACGACAAACAAGACAGTCAATAGCATGACGATCACGCTAAACTTTACACACGCGCGTATCAACGCCAAAAAAATAAAAAGAAAGGGGGATCTGTGGGGAGCAACTCAGACTATACTGTTACTGGAATTAAGACTTATTCTATGCATCTGCTCTCCCACAATGTGGTGCTGGGAGAGGAGTGTACAGCTTCTACCCAGCTGCCCCTTACCAACTTGATAAGCTGCAAGAGCCGCTCCTGATTGGAGGAGAGCGGCGCGCTTGGCGTGTGGGTAGCAGAGCACGGATTGGTGGAGAGGACTATATAGGAGGAGAGAGACAGCATGGTGGTGTGGGTTGGTTGGAGAGTGCGTTGGAGAGTTCGCGGGGAAGTTCGTTACTTTGTTCTTTCTCACTTCTCTCTACTCATTCTTGCTTTGGGAGTTTGCTGTTTACTTATTCTTACTTTACTATAGAAAGGACTTGTAAAAAAAGGGAACAACAAGCATCCGGTCCGGTGTGGCTCCTCCGCATGCGGAGGAGCAGCAGAAAGCCACTCTGGCAAAAAAGAAAAAAAAAAGGACCTAAATAAAAGATCTCTGTGAGTGAGATCCCAGTAGAAAGAACAGGCCATCAAAGAAGGAGATACCTTTCTCTGAAGGGAGGAGAGAACTTCCCCTTTGACTATGACCTTGTCTAAGTAAGATCGAACTCAGTGAACTCAAGAGGCTTCCATAGCCTTGGCAACTCATGACTAGAGCCCAGGGAGATTTCTGATGCCATAAACAAGAGTGTCAGATTGTTCAGTCAACAACAGGAATCACTGTGTGCTTACTCCTTATGTGGGATCTCTGTCCTTAATGTGTTGTCCAATGTGAAGTAATGCTATAACTAGTACTCAAACAGTATTTTACACTTTATGTTCTGTGTGCTGCAAACTGATGAAATCTTAACTTAATATAAACTAAATCGATCTTCTGTGTATAAAGATAATTGAAAATTAATCTTGATATGAATGGAATGGGAGAGGGAGTGGGAAATGGGAGGGGTGCTGGTGGGAGGGAAGTTATGGGGGGGAAGCCTTTGTAATCCATAAACTGTACTTTGGAAAATTATATTTACTAAATAAAAGTTTAAAAAATTAAAAAATAAAAAATAAATAAAAATATAGGTAGCAATATTTAATGCTTCTCTTACTGTTCCTGGATTGGATTATAGTATATGTTAATAAACCCTTTTTAAAGATTTATTTATTAATTTGAAAGACAGAATTATAGAGAGAGACACAGAAATAGACAGAGATGTTCTGTATGCTGTTTTACTCCCCACATGGCTGCAAGCAGCTGGAGCTGGGCTAATCCAAAGCCAGGTGCTTCTTCCAGGTCTCCCACATGGATTCAGGGGCCCAAGTATTTGGGCCATCTCCTGCTGCTTTCCCCGGCACATTAGCAGGGAGCTAGATTAGAAGCAGAGCAGCTAGGATATGAACCAGTGCCCATAGGGGATGCCAGCACTGCAGATGGTGGCTTCACCTTATATGCCACAGCACCAGCTACAGCCTATTCATTTTAAATTAATAACTAAAGATTATCTGCTGTTCAGCCTCAAGGCTTTGGCTTGGCCCAGCCTCTGCTGTTGTGGACATTTGGGGAGTGAACCAGAGGTTGAAAGATCTCTTTTCTTATGTCTCTCCCTCTCTAACCTTGCCTTTCAAATAAATAAATGAGTCTTTGAAATAAAAATACATACACACACACACACACACACACACAGTACCAACACAGTGGGGAAAGCCATGGCCTGCTGTGCCAGCATCCCATATGGGTGCTGATTCAAGTCCCAGCTGCTCCACTTCCAATCTAGCTCCCTGCTAATGCGCCTGGGAAAGCATCAGAAGGTGGCCCAAGTGCTTGAACTACTGCATTCATGTGGGAGGCCTGGCAGAAGCACCTGGCTTTAGATTGGCTCAGCTGAGGCCAATTTGGGAAGTGAACCAGCAGATGGAAGATCTGTCTCTACCACTTCTCTGTAACTCTGCCTTTCAAATAAATAATAGATTTTTAAAATGGGGGAAAAGGGCAGTTTTGTTGCCTTCCCTTTACCTAGAGTAACATAATCAAAATCTGTTAGGCAAATGAATAAGGGAAATTCTGAGATCATGTATTGACCACAGAAGAGAATGGATTCCTTGTGCATTTTCTGCAAGCCCATGCTAGTTAGAACCAAGGGAAGCATAACAAAAAAGGGGAGGCCTATATCCCTCTTATTTGTCTTCTTTGTTCATTGGAGCAGTGGAGAGTTGAGTAATGTAATATTGGTGTTTGTCTCCATACAGTTCACTTCTATTTAGCTGGTTCTTTTTATTTTTGCATTTCTTTTTTATTTATTTTAAGAGATTTATTTGAAAGGCATAGAGACAGGGGTCTTCGATCTGCTGGTTTGATCCCCCAATGTTTGGGTGAGGTTGAAGGCCGATGAGCCCCCTTCCAGTTCTCCCATGTGGTGTGGGGTCCAAGCACCTGTCCATCACCACTGCACCTGTTGGCTGGAGTGGGACAGGAATTTGGGCGGCAAGGACTTCAATCAGCAACTGTGATGCAGGTCCTGCAGTTCTGGTTGCACCCCCAAACCATGGTGCCAGCCTTGATAAACTTTTCTTTAAAGTGGAATTAGGGGTAAAAACGATCTGAGGTGCATGTGCGGTTCCATTGTGAGAGGGGCTGAGGCCCCACGGGTGACCAGGGGCCAATAGGAACACCTGCAGCCTTGGCCCACAGGTCCCAGGCATCTCCCCTCTCCTTCTGCCCCACCGACAGCAGCCCGGCCCAGGCCCAGTCGTGCCTTAGGGATTTCCACCCCAAACTGGTCAATTCAGGTCACTTTGTGATCCCTGAACAGATTCAGTAATGCATGCTTCTTCTCTACTACAAAGATCTTATGTTGGTCATATTTCCAGTTACCAAAATCAAATCAACTCACACCTGGACTCTGAGTATTCAATGACATTAGTTATCAAAATAAATGTATTCAAATATTCAAAGACCACTTCAAAGCTTAACTGCCTTCAAGAGTTTTTGACACTGGAACAGCCACTGTGGTTTTCTACACATGAGCACTCACTATTTTATATACCATTTAACAATTCAAACATCACTTCAGCTTCAGCAATACACAACAATAGAATGGATGATTCTACATAATAAACATGTTACATTAGTTTGGACTTAAAACCTAGAATTAAAACCATGTGGTAATATGGATGGATTTAAGGAAAGATGTAGAGCTAGGTAGCTAAGGCCACAGAATCCCAGACCTATTGATTTTAAGTGAGTCTAGAACAACAGCATTCCATTGCATTATCTTCCATCTCAGAGTCCTGCTTTTCCAGTGAGACCCACCCCACTCAGACCACGTATTTCCTGCCTGTGTCTTCACGGTGGTGGAAGCTGTTCTCATACAGGCATCTCCTGGACAGTCACCAGCTTCCTGATTTACTACCTGAACTGGAATCAACAGTTGTGAGGGATGTTTCCCAAACACCCAGGCTGAACTGAATGTTTGTCTCTGGCAGTCAAAAACTTCTGCCTTAGGAAACAGAACATGTCCTCTACTCTGGGGCTCCTTTTTCTTCTCATGGGGTTCTGTGGTGATCTCTGGTTTTCAACACAAGTCCTGGGAGCATTCTGACTCAAAAGAAAGACCAGGGATAAGAGTTCTTTCTGGGGGCTGGTGTTGTGGCATAGCAAGTTACACTGCTGCCTGCAGTACTAACATCCCACATGGATGCCAGTTTGACTCCCAGCTGCTCTACTTCTTCCCTAGCTCCTTGCTGGGTAAAGCAGCAGAGAATGGCCCAAGCACTTGGTCCTCTGCCCCCACATGGGAGACCTGGAGGAAGCTGCTGGCTTCAGCCTGGCCCTGCCCTGGCCATTGTGGCCATTTAGGGAGTGAGTCAGCAGATGGACCGCTGTCTTTCCCTCTCTTTTTCTCTCTGTAACTATGCCTTGCAAATAAATACAACTTCAGAAAGTTATTCTCCATCAAGCAATACACCCTTTTCCAGGCAGTTGTAAAGCTGGGAGTCATAGCTTCTTGTATATTTTGGATAATAAGAGTTTTGGTTTGAAAGCATGTTCATCTGAAACAAAGATCACTCATTATCCTTTGTTAGAGAAGGGGGCTCTGCTCTTGGAAAGTGAAAATCAGAAGCTGTAATGTGTGATGAGCTCCACCTGCCAGGTCTGGGGAGACTTATTTGAAAGACAGGACACCAGGAGAGGAAGCTTTTCAGATTCCCTGGCCCTTGCTTTAGTCTTATCTCTTTACTTCTTTTGCTGCATCTTGATGTCAAGAGTGTACTCTTTATGCTGAAATGAGGAATTGTGTCTTACCTCTTTTGGGCCTTTTTCTAAGAAGAGTGTATATATTTATCTTGGATATAAGGATGGCTTCTGGGGTGGGTGGATCTTTTTTGGAAGTTTTCACAAGCCAGCCAGTAGCCTATATTTTCTTCACAGAATTCAGTTTTTAGAAAAGCCTCCAATACAGCCAGACCATCTGTATGTAGGGAAGAGAAGGTAGAAAAATAAAAAGAAACATGAGGAATATGAGGAAGCTAATGATCAAATAATCCCTTGTACTTTTCTAGTACTAGGATTAGCTATTCTCTAGTTTTTACTCAACCCTGTAATCCTGCGGATTTAGCTCTTTAAAGACAAAGATGCCTGTAGGTAAAATACTTCAGTTGATTCCATAGTACTAAAACAGAAATACTTCAGTTTGTTTTAGTGCCAAAAATGTATTTACAGGAGAGGCATAAATCCTCAGGGAACTAAGTCTCTTGCAAACACTGCATGCAATGAAAAGCATCCTCAGCCTCAACCAAGAGCACTGCCATTGCAGAGCTGAAGGCTGATTTATCTTCCCCACCTGGTGTGAATATGCTGAGAAATAAACAGAGATAAACAGACCTTCTAGGTTAAGTCAAATTCTCCCTGGTGAGCTGCTGATTTGAGGACACAGCCTTTCTGCACTCTTGTGATACTTGCAATGGATTCAATTCAAGCCTAATTCACAATTGCTGGCCAGCAGCTCCTGGAATGCTTCTGACCACAACAGTGCTTCCTTAGGGGAAGGTCTGCAAGAGCAGTTCTCTAATGAGTTGTGCTCAGAGCAGTTCTCCTCCCAGCTCAGCAGTGAGCTCTTCAGATTGCAAACACAGGAATCTCAACTTACTTGATGAAAGCTTGCTACCTGCTTTTCTTGCCAATTGTGGCCTTCCCAGGAATGGTGGAGTTTTGCCATAGGTAGCTCAACCTGGTCTTCAATACTCTTATTCTTAAAAAAAATACAATTCACTAAGTGGTTATCCTTGAATACACTACTGAGCCTGAATGCATTTTTACCAAATAAAGTTGCCCAATAGCTATAAACCAAAAGCCAACAACAGGCTTGCCCATCTAATATTACACTCAGCCCCGAAGTACTGAGCATTTTCATCAGTTCCTCAGAATGTAACTACGCTCTGAGGACTAAAGATAGGACTGCCCAAATTTTAATTATCAATACACTGCACAGCTAATAAAGCAGATGCTGTCTCTGGCCCAAAAAAGGAGACAATTTCCCTGCAAGGTTAACCGCAATCAGGAGACATTTTGCACCTGATGGAACCCACAGCAGAACTGCCTTGAGCCGGCTCCTCTCCTTTCCTTTCCACCTTCGGTCCTGGATGGGCCAGAGACCATGCACAGGAGGTGCCATTGGTCACCCGTTGCCCCCTGTCTACCTGCAATGCTCCTGGTAGGAAGATGCCGCAGAACAGTGATTTGTCCCATGATTGTCACTGTGTGAGATCATCCCATCATGAGAAAATGACCATGGATTCCAATGAGATATGAACCGCAGAAGCACTTCCCCCAGCATCAGTGCAGGAGGGTGGATGATGGAAGGCACAGCATGGCCAGGACTCTAGGGACCCTGCAGGACTCTGCTGCCCTGGATGCCTATAGCAGGCAGCTGCATGCGGCCCAGTGTGCCAACAGCGCCCTCCTACGAAACCTTTCCCCCTGTCTGCCCATGCAGACCACACAGATGCTGTGTCAGTGAGTAAATCAGCACCGCACACTTGGTTTTCCTGATGAGACTTGGCCTTCATTACTTCCCCAAGTGCAGCACGTGCTGCAAGCCTCAGCCAGCAGGGCCGGTGGGAGAGGTGGGCAGTCGCACTCACCAGGTCTGTCTCTTCTTCTCCTGATCCTCCTGACTCTGGGGCCTCCACCTGCATTCTAGCCCCAAGGTACAAAACAGCCAAGAAGCTAAACGACCCACATCACCGGCCTACACTGCAACTACCAGCTGCCCAACAATGACCACCGCCTTTATAGCCAGCCTACATGGGGCGGGTCTGGCAGCACTGGTCCTGCCCCAGGGCAGGAAGGATTGGCCCGAGGTTCCCCCGCTGGGCGGAGCCTGAGCTGTCCTGCAGCAGATTCTGGAACCAAGAGAGCTGCTGATGGCTGAGGCCCTGGCTCAGAGCACACTTAGTGAGACCCCATGCCCGGCAAGGGCGCTGGGGCCCTGGACTTTCCCAGGCTGCAGTCCTAGGGTGGAGGCTGACTCGGCCCTCCTTCCCCAGCCCTGCCCACAGGTGGAGCGGGGTTCCCATGGGGCATCTTCCTTCATGGGAGCATGAGTGAACCCCAAATGCCGCGACTCCCAGTTCTGAGTGCTGGCCCGCAGCCTTCCGGGAGGGAGTAGGATACAGAGACTTTGTGGGGAGGTGACACTTGAGCTGGGCCTGTATTTTGGGTTTGCTCTGGATGCACATCCCAGTGCACCTGGACCTGCGGGTCTGCTGCAGGCCTTCTGGAGGCTCTGGGAGCCGGGCGTCCTGGTGGCAAGGGCAGGAGGGCGGGAGGTCGAGGCGCTGAGCTCCCGCTGGGTGCACCAGGCACTTTGGAGCTGTTCAGAGTAAGGAGTTGAGGTCACCTCCTGAACCACTCCTGGTCCCAAACTCCTGGTTTGGGATTTGCCAGAACCCTGAAGTAGGGGTGTGGTGGGGGTGGTAGTGGTTGGCTTCAATGCACTGTATTTGTGAATTCTTCAAACACAGCTTCTCCCTACTCCTGCAGGCTATCAGGTGATTGACGAGGACAGAGTCCCTCCGCTGCAAAGTGACTGAAGTTTGGAAACTACATCCAGAACATCACAGTGTGTACTCAGCTGATCATCCTTCAGGCCTGCAGGTGGACAGCAAGAGCAACAGTAAGATATTAACTACTGTAGATACTCTCCTTTCTTTCCGGTAGACCCACCAAAAGAGAATGGGAGATGAGTACTTGAACATTGGAACCAGTCAGCATGCTAGGGTGAGCTGCCAGTACTTGGAGCTCAGGAGTGGACATGGAGAGCAAAACATGCATTGTTACTAAAGAGGACAGTTAGGCATTTTACTGTGAAAAGGGAAATCATTTAGATGTGAACAAGACACCTTAAGTAAATGTCTGTATATTTATTTTTGTTTATTTGCAAGGCAGAGAGAGACCTTCCATTTATTGCTCATTCCTCAAATGTCTGCACCAACCAGAGCTGGGTCAGGCTGAAGCCAGGAACTCAGTGTGGGTCTCCCACACAGGTGGCAGGGACTCAAGTACTTGAGCCATCAGCTGCTGCCTCCCAGGGTTCTGTTAGCAGGAAGCCAGAAGCAGAAGCAGGGCTAGGGCTTGAGCCCTGGGCATTCTGACTGGGATGTGGAAGGCTTTACCACTATGCCAAACACATGCTCCAGTAAGGTGTTTCAACACGTTTGCAAAATGTAAGAATGTGGTTTTAAATATATGCTCTTCATCTTAAAAATTTGCATAATCTTATATTCAGTTTCATGATTCAATACTTATTATTAAATACAAGTAACATTTAGATACATGCTTTACTCACCAATACAAACCTCAGTAACTTTTTCACTTAGAACCTTGAATAATAGCATTCATTCAGACTGAAGTTCACTCATAAGCTGGGAATTCTGACAAAGAGACAGTAGGGAAAAAATCTAGATGTGTATCTGATACCTAAGAAGGTTCTGAACCTGATTGACAGAATCTGAGTAACTGTTCAGAGAGTCACTTCATACCTCTCCCCTCTGTAATGAGAAGACTGTGTCCTTTGGCCACTTTCACATGATGTTATGTAAATCTAACCTGAAAAGCCTTTTATAAATTCTGAAGTACCATACAGAAGCATATTATGCATTTCCATATGTGTGAAAAAAGGCAATGTCAAAGGCATAGCTATTCCAGAGAGAATTTAGGAGGATTAGCTCAGTTTTTAAGTGTGTAAGTACCATTAAATATCTACATATTTGAAATAGATTTATATATAGAGTGTGGAGTTCATGATAGATATTGAATAAATGCACTCTGGATAATAAGCAAATATCAGAAATAATGCCACACCCATCAGTGTTTAAACTCTTCAGACAGCTCCATGCCAGGGAAGTGCAGTGATCCCTGTAAATTAACAAAAATCAATCTGTGTATACCCATGGAAGCCACTGGTTTATATGCAGCCTATACTAGAGGTTTTTGTGTTTAGTTAAATTACTTGATTTTTTAATGAATGCTTTCAGACTGATACCTGATGCTGAGTGGCAGACAATTTTTTCTGAAAAGTATGTGGTTGAGAAATATAAATATAAATCAGTTTATAATTTTTGTGTCTGAATATTTTTATGCATTGAGACAGTACCTGCAATAATCAGAAGACTTTTCCTCAAAAGGTTGCTACATTGATGCATCTTCATTTATGTATGTAATGTATGTTTAGGTAAAAGGAAGAGAGAGAGAGAGAGAGAGAGAGAGAGAGAGAGAGATCTATCTTTCATCTGCTGGCTCACTTCCAGATGGCCACAATAGCTGGGGTGAGCCAGGCCGAAGCCAGGACCCTGGAACTCTGTCCCAGTCCCCCATGTGGGTGCAGGAACCCAAACTCTTGGGCAATCTTTGCTGCTTTCCCAAGCAAAGAGCTGGACGAGAAGTGAAGGAGGTGAGTCTCAAAGCAGTGCCATAAGGCATGCTGCTGTTGCAGCTGGCAACTTACTCCTTTGTGCCACAATGCTGGCCCTGGATTGATGACGTATTGAAGTGCTGCCACTGGCTTTTGGCTAAATAGGATGACTTAACATGTTTTCCACTTTGTGGAAGAGGAACAAATAAGGCAGTTGGTTGTAAAAGTTGCCCATGGAAACCACAGCCTGAGAAAGATGAATCAACTCACCTTGCATTTTCCACCTTGTATCTACACCACCCTTTTCTGGACAAACATCTGATTGTATGCCCTTGTGATGGAGGTTCTCAGGGTGCTGGAACTTTTTGTAATTTTTTTAAAAATATAGATTAAGAAGAAGGCAAATAAACAAAAAATTACAAACTGCTGCCAATACCAAGAAGAGATTATTGAGAGTAAAAGGTCACCTGTTGGAGCCAGCACTGTGGCACATCAGGTTAAAGCCCTGGCCTGAAATACAGGCATCCCATATGAGTGCTGGTAGAGTCCCAGCTGCTCCACTTCCAGTCCAGCCTCCTGCTAATGCACCTGGGAAAACAGTAGAGGATGGCCCAAGTCCTTGGGCCCTTTTGCTCATGTGGGTGACCCAGAAAAAGCTCCTGGCTCCTGGCTTCTGATCAGCTCACTCTCTACCTCTCCATATAACTTTTTCAAATGAATAAAATTTTTTTAAAAAAGGTATCCTGCCATACTTCTTTCTTCCCTGTTAATTCCTAGGAATTAAAAATTGTTACGGGGCAAGCACTGTGGCAAAATGGGTTATAGCAACACCTGCAGCACTAGCATCCTCTATGGGCCCCATTGCATGTTCTACTTCTGATGCAGGTCTCTGAAAACATACTGGGAAAGCAGTAGAATATGGTAGAAATCCTTGAGTCTTGCACCCAAGCGAGAGACCTGGATGAAATTTCCCTGACCCCTGGCTTTTTTTTTAAAGATTTGTTTATTTATTTGAAAGAGTTACAAACACCCACCCACAGAGAGAGAGAGAGAGAGAGAGAGAGAGAGAGGTCTTCCATCTGATGGTTTACTCCCCAGCTGGTTGCAATGGCTGGAGCTGCGCTGATCTGAAGCCAGGAGCTAAGAACTTCAAGTTCTCCCATGCATGTGCATGGGCCCAAGCACTTGGGCCATTTTCTACTGCTTTCCCAGGACATAGCCAGGAGCTAGATCAGAAGTGGAGCAGCAAGGACTCAAACCAGTGCCCATATGGGATGCCCATAATGTTTTCTTTAATTGGAGAAATGTTCCTTTGATAGAATGAGCGTATGACCCCACAATATTCTCTACTTACTCATAATAGGGTCTGAGATGTAAAAGTCATGATTAATTTCTTAGAAGAAAATTTACATACCCAGAAGCAAAGAGTGAAAATTAACCTTTTGTTTTTCTCATGAATGAATCAGAGTTTCAAAACTAATACTTGTATTTTAGAGGAGTTAATGACTTAACCATCTCTTCTATTAGAAATACTACGTTGTGGCCAGTGCTGTGGCACAGCAGGTTAAAGCACTGGCCTGAAGTGCCAGCATCCCATATGGGCTCCGGTTCTAGTCCCAGCTGCTCCTCTTCTGATCCAGCTCTCTGCTATGGCCTGGGAAAGCAATAGATGGCCCACATCTTTGGGCTGTTCTGAAGCTCTTAGCATAGTGAACATATATTAGATTCTCATTATTGAAATCTTTAGAAATGTCAGAAAGCATGTAACTTTCTTTAACGATCTGAAACAGAGATGAGATCCATAAGGGCAGAACTGCTCAGCAGCCACACTGCAGGAATATGTATCTTTCTGACGATATCTTCATCTGCTTCTTGCAGTTGCAGCTAGTCTATGAGCTCTTGGTCTGTTTTCTGCCCTTGGGAGGGCCTAGGGTGCTCTATATTGTCTGTAAGGATTCAAAATTTGTTGTATATTAGTGTCTAATCATAAAATTTCCAAAGTGACAAGCTGGATGTAATAAACTATTCCAGACTGAAAAAAAAAAAAAAACAAGAAAATACAAACATAGTGTACTGTCTATAAAGTACAGCGGTAAATCTCTATTATAGAGATACACATGTCTACACAATTCTCTGTTTCTTTCCCTCTGAAAGTCTACATTCAGCTCTCGATAGTACGATTACTTAGGAATAGATTTCATATACTTAGTTTCATAATCAGTGAACTCGGAATTATTATTGTAGTATTGAGGATTGTACTGACTAAAACACTATGTTTATTCCATGTTAAATAACATCATCGTATCTTTGGATTCCATTTATCCTGCTACTGATGTATTCACAGGAGAGGGGAGGTGGGAGGAAAACCCAAGATCCATCAGGGTGGAGGAGGAATGTCAGAGGCTGTGGTTCTATTGTACTGCAGCTTGGGTTCTGGAAGAACACATTAATGGACCCAGATGGTGTGAAGCTAACTGAAGGGCTATGTTCTGTACAATTGTCTGTGGTACTGCATTTTCATTTATGTAAAATTTATTTCCTTCAAGTAATATATTAATTTGGATGAAAATGAAGATGTTAAGGAATTTTCAGAATGGGTCTGTTTAACCCTCATTGGCTTTGTTTTTAGGCACTTAACTCAGAAAAGAAAAGATAGAAAAATACATTTTGGGTTCTCTTCATCTGTACCATGGCACTCTTTGGTTATGATTTGTCATTTTGTCATATTTGATTCTCTAGACTCCCTGAAAAATCCCCTACTTCATTAGATGGAGTCCGTGTCTCACCATGGCAGTGAAAAGTTTAAAATGTTCCAGCTTTGCATTTAGCTAGGCCATGGACACATGCCATGGCACTTGCCAGCCAATTGTGTCAGGGGCATCATCTGAATCAGAATTACTTGCATGAAAACAAGGAGTTGCAGATTCTTGCAGTGAAAGTGGAGAGGAGCAAGAGCTGCAGAACATTGCCAGGGTTGAATGTGCCATTGGATGCTATGTGGTGGCTGGTGTCTGGGGTGCTGGTTCTGCAGAAGATAGGGCTTATGGGGGCTGGTGCTGTGATATAGCAGGTAAGGCTGCCTCCTGCAGTGCCAGCATCCCATATGGTCACCGGTTGGAGTCCAGCCTGCTCCACTTCCAATCCAGGTGTGCTGTGGCCTGAGAAAGCAGTAGAAAATGGCCCATGTCCTTGGACCCCTGAACCCACATGGGAGACCTGGAAGAAACTCCTAGCTCCTGGCTTTGGATCAGCTCAGCTCTGGCCATTGCATCCAATTGGGGAGTAAACCAGCAGATGGAAGATTCTCTCTCTCTCTCTCTCTCTCTCTCTCTCTCTCTCTCTCTCTGCCTCTCCTCTCTCTGTAATTCTGACTTTCAAATAAATAAATCTTTTTTTTAAAAAGCTTATGCTTCAGGGTAGTGTTCATGGAAAATGTGTGGGACATTTTTCAGCAAGATTTTAGATGAATTTTCCAACCCCTGAACCTCCTAGAGATTAGAATAGACTTCTAATGCACAACTTCCACTTATGCTTAATTAGGTTTTTGTTTTGAATTGTTTTTGATGAAACAGCAAGGAATTCTGAGTTATAGACTTCCTATTTCAGAGACAGGAGAACAGTGATGCCTGCATTTTAATTAAATAATGCCTATCACCCTTTCTTAAGCAACAAATGATCACAGATTCTCTCTTTGCTGCTAAGTAATGAGCATGGTGATTCTTCCCACCATAACCACCTTCCCACCTACACTCCCTCCCCTCTTCCTCCTTCCTCTCCTATTGACATGGAATGCCTTACATAGCTAGGCTGAACATTTAATCCACTTGGCCCTAGGTGTTCATGCACTTCAACTCTGTGTGATTATTCATATGCCCTTTTTATGACAAGGCTTATGTCAGAATGACAAATTATATATTCACCTAATACTGAGAGTCATCAAATTGATTTCTATTTTCTTCTCTCTTAGGCAGTTCTTGAGGGGCAGAAATATTTATTTTGTATATCATGTATTTATTCAACTAAAAGACTGACTGTCAAAATGCTGAGTTTTAGTGTCAAAGCAAATATGTTTCTAGACCCCATGAAGTTTACAGTCTGGCAAGAAAGAGCCATCTACCCAAAGAATATTGTTTAACATAGTAAATGCTGGTGTGAAGTCAGTGGATAAAGATTGAAGCATTCTTAATCTAGCACTAACTCTAATCCCATGATCTCTAATTGAGAGAAGTAATCAGAAACACAGAACTCCATGTTACCCAGTTATCTCTTTGAATTTCTGATTAAAAAATAAAACATATCAAACAACACACAAATACCTAGGAGTGCATAATATTTATATACTATCTTGATATTAAAAATAAGAAAAAATAACCATGAAATAATAGCAACTTTGAATCTCCTTTGTTTTCTAGACAAGTTATAATCCTATGTGGTTCTTTATAGTAAAATATTACAGTAAATTACAGTACATCATTACAGTAAATTATTACAGTAAGTAATTACAGTAAATTATTTTTGTAGGTACTCTTCATCTCACTCACATTTTTTCCTTTTGATAAATCAGATTTTAAAAACTGAGACCCAAGAGAAAAGAAAGATTTTTAAGCTAGTGTTATATGTTGATTGGCTCTCTAAAAAAGATTTATTTATTTATTTGAAAGTCAGAGTTACACAGAGTAGAAGGGGAGAGAGAGACAGAGAGACATCTTCCATCTTTTGGTTCACCCACCAATTGGTCACAATGGCTCGAGCTGTACTGATCTGATGCCAGCAGCCAGGAGCTTCTTCTGGGTCTCCCACACAGATGCAGCTGCCCAAGGACTTGGGCCATCTTCCACCGCTTTCCCTGGCCATAGCAGAGAGTTGGATCGAGAGCAGAGTAGCCGGGACTCAACCTCCACCCATATGGAATGTCAATGCTTTACATGCTATGCCACAGTGCTGGCCCCTTGATTGGCCTTTAACTTAGACTTTTTTATGATATTAAAAAACACCATGCTTTTCTAAGCTCTTTCCATTCAGTTTCTATTTTGTAAACTCCAGATAATACTGTCCCCAGAATTAATCTAAGGTATAAATGCTATGATATAAGGCATTTAACCCCTTAACCTGTCTCTTTGAATACGCAGCTATGTTAGCTCTGTGTCCATTCTTCTGTCTCTGTACTAGATGAATAAAAAGACAGTTTAAAATGATTTGAAAAGAACTATAAGGGGTCGGTGCTGTGCTGCTGCTGCCAATTGGGGAGTGAACCAGCAGATGGTAAACCTCTCTCTCTCTCTCTGTCTCTGCCTCTCCTTCTCTGTAACTCTGACTTCCAAATAAATCAATAAATCTTAAAAGAACTATAAACATCAATAAAACACAAATGAAAATTGTATTCTCAAAACTGGATATTAAACCATGCCTTCTACACCTCTGTTAAAAGCTACATTCTATCATAGTCATTTATGATTTCTAGGGCCAAAGTAGTAAATAAGATTTTTCTGGAAGAGACAGAGGTTATGAGGGAGCCAGGATTTGGGGTCAGTTAGCAGCAGTGAGTGTCACTCTTTCAGATTTGATTCAGGAAAGGAAGAAAGCAACTGATCCCTGAGATTTTGGTGGGGGGAAGGAAAGGAAGGAGGGACTGAATAAAAGCAAAGGCCCTCTGGTTGTGGGCACCCAGCCCTGACTACAGCCTTTGGGAGGGTCAGCTGGTGTCTCTAGGGATGCTGCGGCCTGTACTCCATTTCCCAGAGTTCCCAGGAGCTCAGATGTATTATGCCTTCTGAATGCCTGTGCACATGCGTGTGCTGCTGCCATTCCCTGGGGCCTGAGTTGGAACAGAGGGAGTTCATTCCCTGATCAGGGTCAGCCCTGGGGGCTGTGCTTCTCCTTCTCTGGCATTTACTCCATTTGCTGCTCTGCACGTGCGATCCCAGGCAGTTTCCAAGTGCTCACCCTAAGCCTGCCTCCTGCTGCGTCTTCCCTCTTCATCCTCCACCTGTGGGTCCCACTTACCAGGGAGTCTCTTCCCGCCACTCCCCGAATCGCTCCCCGCGTGTCCGGAAGAAAGGGTACCTGCTCCAGGGACTTTCTGCTGCAGGTTTGGCATGCAGGAAGGGGCGGGGACATGTGTGGGAGAAGGGTGGGTGCCAGGGTGCCATCGATCATGGCAGCTTCCCCCGAGGTCAGGACTGGGACCCGGGCTGTTCTGTCTCCCACCTCCACTTCCCAGGCTCCCAGTGCCTGGAATCACTCCTGCAGGACCTCACCCAAACTGTCCCTAATGTGCTTTATTTAGTGGTTACAGGAGAGAGGGGGCAGCATTCTGGGAACATGCACACGCAGGGAAGGAAGGCAGAAAGACTCCTGATCTCCACAGTTAAATAAGCTGGGTTCCCACTGTGGGTGGTCTCAGAATGCAGTCGGGCTGGGCCTCTTGATGTTTCCTGGGCTGGTTCCTGCAGGGTGGGGCTGGGTGGCCTTCAGCAGGGAGCCTGGGGCAGCAGAGGGGTGGGCAGAAGGATCTGACTAGGATCTGCCCCACTGCTCTCATCTTGCACCTCATCTTCCTGGTGGGGAGCAGTGTGAAGTGTGCATTGATCCCTCTCATATTAATTATCAGATTTTTCCAATGTGGAATTTGAAGCTGTTCCAGAAACCTGGGGTGGGAAAACTCCCTTCTTTCAAACAGACACAGAGACAGTGGAGGATCCAAGGAGTTTCTATTAATGGCCCTAGGCTCAGCTGGAATGATTTCCTGAGAACTGAGCATCAAATTCAAGTTTCTTAGCTGTTACAGCATTGGTGGGTTTAAATGGCAGCCTTCATGACTTAGGTCCACATTTCCAATGGTCAGGGGGTCCAGTATGTTTGTAAAAGAGATGCTGGGGACAGATTTATTAGGATAGCTTTATGACTGGAGTTTACAGAAGCAGAACTTAGGACATCTTCCCTCCCTAGATAAGATTTCAGTGGGCAGCTGTTTCACTCGTTAATTGTGAGCATCCACTTTTAAAGGTTTGTGTTGGATGGGGTCCACTTCTCTTTCTTTGATGATGTATTTGGCTGCTTTTCATATTCTGTCTTCAGCTATTTCTTCTCCTGTTAGCAAGGCTGTCAACTGTTTTGACCTGCCACTGATCCCTTTGCAAAATAAGAAGAGAACTAAAATTAATGCAAGTCTACTGTGTTGTCAATAACTGGAGCTACTTTTTTAAAGATTTATTTATTCATTTGAAAGAGTTACACAGAGAGAGGAGAGAGAGAGAAAGAGAGAGAGACGTCTTCTGTCCAATGGTTCACTCCCCAATTGGCAGCAACAGCTGGAGCTGTGCCAGTCTGAAGCCAGGAGCTTCTTCTGGGATGAAGCTGGTTTTTAAAATAATTATTTATTTATTTGAAAGGCAGAGTTACAGAGTGGTAGAAGCAGAGATGGATGGCTGGAGCAGTTTGCATCCAAAACCAGAAGCCAGGAGCTTTGTCCAGGTCTCATAGGTGGGTGCAGGAGATGAGGGATTTGGGCCATCTTCTACTGTTTTCCCAGGCCACAGCAGAGAGCTGGATGGGAAGTGCAGCAGCCAGGATCCCAACCGGCACCCATATAGGATGCTGACACTGCAGGCAGTAGCTTTACCCACTATGCAACAGTGTTGCCCACTAACTGGAGCCCTTTTAATCTGAGTTTGCATAAAGTGGAGAATTACAGCATCATAAATACATATAAGTAACATCTTTTTCTCTGCCCAGTACTTTACAGTTACCCAGTGATCCACTGAGAATCTTACATTCCACACTGTGTAATTAAGAAGGCCAGTTACTTGTCTTATTTTGGGTTCTGTGGTTAAACCCATGACATTTTTGAAATGGGAGGATATTAGTTCTACAATTTCATAAAGACTGCTCTGTGGAAGCATCAATAGAAGTTATAACTGTGAGAGTGGTAAGAAAGAAGAATGGAAGAAATAAGTACCCCTTACGCCACACAGAGATGTCCAGAAATGGAGTAGAAGATGTGCCCTTGAAAACTATGGCTGACTTTCTGGGACAAACTGTGTTTGAGTGCTTCACATGTTCTGATAGAAAGGTGTTGCCACCAGGTTATTAGTATATTTATTTATTTAGTTTTTAAAGATTTATTTATTTATTTGAAAATCAGAGCTACACAGAGAGAGAAGGAGAGGCAGAGAGAGAGAGAGAGAGAGAGGTCTTCCATCAGGTTCATTTCCCCAATGGCTTCATCATTGTGAACTTTGCTCAGTTCCTGACCTATACCTTTCCTTTAACCTAGTACTTTGCCATGTAGTAGCCCATGAAAACTGCAGACTGCATAAATGAATGAATATTTGGAGGGTTGTGATTTCTTAGAGGAACATCATGAGACAGAAGGAATAAAACAAAACAAAAGTATCCTCCGTATATAGAAGATATACTGTTTTTGCAAGCTATAGAGAAGAGGAAGAAGAAGGAAAGTAGTGAGACTGGAAAGGTTGTGGCAAAGGTAATAGGCACTAGTCAAGAATTCAACAAGCCCATTAGGAAAGTATTAAGGATTCTTTACTTCCATGTAGACTCTGCCCTCTAATGGTGAACAGGGTCCTCTAAACCCACTTGCTGCACAAATGAAAACCCAAGCATTGTCTTCTCCCACAGATGGAGTCTGCTATTGGTTTTGATTTACATTTCCCTAATGGCTAGTGATATTGGGCATGTTCATCTATGTCTTGACCATTGAGATTTCTTCTTCTGAGAAACATCTATTCTGATCATTGCCCATTTCTTACGTGTACATTTTGCTTCTTGTTTGGAGTTTTTCCAGTTCTATATATGTATGTTCTGGCTATCAATGTTTTGTCATAGTCAGAGTTTTCAATGTTTCCTGCCATTCTGTCCATTGTATCTTCACTCTGTTGATTACTTTGTTATGAAGATGTATCTTAATTTGATATGCTCAAATTTGTATATTTTATTTTGTTACTTGTGCTTTTGGAATCTGACCCAAAACTGTTGTCTATGCTAATGTTTTACAGTTTCTCATATGTTTACTTAGGTTTTGGGTTTTTTTTAACATACATAATTTTATTACAAAATTTTTTTAAAAAAAAACACAGAATGCAACATCCTAACAAAAAATCCAAATTTACAAATGATACTAATTCCTACAACTTTGCTGTGCTACCATACACAAGTCAAGAAATTAAAGAAACCATTAAATATTTAGGAACATTCAACATCAGAAGCTTTAAAATCTAACTGTATGTAGTAGCCCCTCAAAAAGCTACAACCTGCATTTTTTAAAAAAAGTATTTTCTCTACAAAGAATCTTATCAGCTATACAAAAATCTGTACAGTTTTTTTTATACTGAAGCTAATATTGAGCTGCACTTGAATTCACATTCTTAGCAAAACAACTGCCTGAGCACACACGCACACTCCACACTCATCATTACAGGATAGCCATTTATTCTTCATCTTCATCCTCTTCCTCATCATCTTCATCTTCTTCCTCTTCCTCTTCTTCCTCCTCATCTTCAGGTTCATTCTTCTTCTTTGAGCCTGTGGGCCTACCAGGGCCCTTCTTTCCCGCTTCACTTTTGCCCTTGGCACGGTATGCAGCAATATCCTTTTCATATTTCTCCTTTAGCTTAGCTGCTTTCTGTTCATATGGTTGTTTATCTTTGGCTGACTGTTCAGACCACATCTCACCCAATTTTTTTGCAGTGTCCCCAATGGACAGGCCAGGGTGTTCACTTTTGATCTTTGGGCGATGTTCAGAGCAAAAGAGAAAGAAGGCAGATGGTGGTCTTTTAGGAGCATTAGGATCCTTTTTCTTTCCCTTCTTAGCACCCTTGGGAGGAACGTAATTTTTCATCTCCCTGTCATAACGAGCTTTATCACTTTTTGCCATATCTTCAAACTTGGACTTTTCCTTTGCAGACATGGTCTTCCATCTCTCCGAGCATTTCTTAGAGAATTCTGTGAAACTGACCGAAGAGTCAGGGTGTTTCTTCTTGTGCTCTTCCCGGCACGTCTGCACGAAGAAGGCATAGGAGGACATTTTGCCCCTCGGCTTGTTGGGGTCTCCTTTACCCATGACAACGGAACGGCGGCCACCTGGTGCGAGTTGTTCCTCAGACTCCCGCAGAGCGGCCAGATCCGACGGCATTGCTTCCTTCCCTCAGCTCAGGCATGAACTCAGGATGTGAGGGCGATCTGGCTGCGACATCTGTCACCCCATTGATCGCCAGGGTTGCTTCGGCTGATCTGGCTGGCTAGGCGGGTGTCCCCTTCCTCCCTCACCACTCCATGTGCGTCCCTCCCGAAGCTGCGTGCTCGGTCGAAGAGGACGACCTTCCCCGCTAGAGGAGGACTGGTCTTCGGTCAAGGGTATACGAGTAGCTGCGCTCCCCTGCTAGAACCTCAAAACAAGCTCTCAAGGTTTTGGTTTTATATTTAGACTTTTAATTTACCTTGAGTTGCTTTTACATAGTGTATGAGGTGTTGGGGTATCTTTTCAGGCTTCTACATATGGATAATCACTTTCCTTTAAACCATTTGCTAAAGGGATTCTTCTTTCTCCTGTTTGTTTTATTTCCTTTATTAAATAGGGGTTGGCTGTAGAAAAGTCAGTTTATTTCAGCTGCCTATTTTTTCCATTGAACTATGTGTCTGTTTTTCCAACAGTGCTAACACTGCTTCTATTTTTTTAAGATTTCTTTATTTGAAAGGCCAGATGCTTCTTCCAAGTCTCTCATGTGGGTGCCAGCACCCAAGAACATGGTCCATCTTCCACCAATTTCCCAGGTGCATTAGTAGGGAGCTGGATTGGAAGTGGAGAACCTGGTCTTCTAGCAACAACATATGGGATGCATGCACAGCAGGACAAGGCATTAACCTACTACACCACAGCATCAAACCCTTCCTTATTTACTTCTGCTGTGATCTTTCATTATTCACTTTTCTACTGCCCCACAACTTGACTCATTCCTGTTTTTTTTTTTTTTCTGGGTCCTGGAGGATGGTAGTAGGTTGCTTCTGGGATATCTTTTTTATGTTAGTAGATACTTGGTAATCTAAAATCATAGTTTTTACTTTCTATATTTCTCTGCTAATCACAAGGACCTTCTAGATGACAGCAGAAAATGCTAGCAGAAATGAGGATATATTAATTTGCTAAGAAAATACCACAGAGAATATGATTTAAATCATGGAATTTTACTTCTCAGAGTTGTAGAGTTTGAAAATATCAGATCAAGATGCTAATAGGCTCGATTTTTCCAGAAGCCCTTCTCTGATGTGACAGACACATCTATCATTTGATCTGCTTAAAAGCACTTTCTTCAGGTAGAGTCATGTTGGTGGTTAGCACTTCAGTGTTTGAGTTTTAGGGAGGCACATTTCAGTCCACAACAGCAAAGGGGCCCTGTGGTCTATTTCAATGACAGCCATCTCTGCGGAGGACAGAAAGTTTGAAATCAGCATTAGGAGTTCTCACAGTATTACTGTCAGTGCTATCTCCATCAAGTGTGCATTCATGTACACACAAACAAAACTACCTGTACACATAAACACATTCAACAGTGGAAATGCCTGATGGTTGTGTACAGGTAACATCAATATAATAATCCATAAGATGGCCTATTAGCAGACATTAAAAGAGAATTAGAAAGAATGACAACAAAATCTGCAGTTACCTATATTTATGTCTATATGTATGATATTCAGTATTTATAGTTGCTAAAAGATGAATACTGATGTGTGGAAATAAAAGCTAAACCTTACCTTGCAATATTGCAGCCTAGTCTACATGAAAGATGTTTTCCTAAAACCTTTCCCTGGGCCCACTCTGTGGCATAGTAGATTAAGCATCCACCTGCAGCACCAGCATCCCACATGGGCACCAGTTTGAGTCCCTGCTCCTGCACTTCCAATCCAGCTCTTTGCTAATGGCCTAGGAATGCAGTGGAATATGCCCTGAGTGCTTGGGCCCCTGCACCCATGTGAGAGACCTGGAGGAAGCTGCTGACTCCTGGCTTCTGGCACCTGGCTTCAGATCGGCCCAGCTCCAGCCATTCTGGCCATTTAGGGGTGAACCAGTGGATAGCAGACCTCTCTTTCTCTTCCTCTCTATATCTGTCACTCTGCCTCACAATAAATAAATACATCTTTTAAAAATCTTTCCCTTTTTAAATTTCTTAATTGTTTTAAAGATTTATTTATTTATTTATTTACAAGTTGAGTTACAGACAGAGAGGAGAGCCAGAGAGAAAGAGGGAGGTCTTCCATCTGATGTTCACTCCCTAATTGATTGCAACTGCCAGAGCTGTGCTGATCCGAAGCCAGGAGCCAGGAGCTAGTTCCAGGTCTCCCAGATCGGTACAGGGGCCCAAGGACTTGGGCCATCTTCTACTACTTTGCCAGGCCATAGCAGAGAGCAGGATCAGAAGTGGAGCAGCTGAGTATTGAACCGGCCCCCATATGGGATGCTGGAGCTTCAGGCCAGGGTGTTAACCTGCTCCACCGCAGCACCAGTCCAACATTTTAAATTTCTGATACTCTAAAGTAGCAAAGGACTGCATTACATCTAGGAAAGATGTATTTAAAAATTATAAATCTAGTGCATTTTAGCAGAAGTCCTAACAAATACTTCTGATTTTCTCAACATTATGTATAAATAAATGATAGAATCAGTCATTGTCAGATTAATAGAAGTAGTTTGAGAGGATTGTCTCTCTTTCAATTGTGTTGAATAGTTTGAGAAGCATTCGTTCTTTAAAAGACTTGTAGAATTCAATAGTGAGGCTGTCTGATCCTGGACTTTTCTTTCTTGGGAGGGTCTTTATTACTCATCCAATCTCTGTCTTGGTTTTTGATTTGTTTAGCTTTTCTATGTGTCTTCATGACTCAATTCTGGTATATTGTGTATGTCCAGGAATCTGTTGATTTTTCCTCTAGGTTTTCCAATTTGTTAACCATCACAACAGATGCCCGCATCATATATTGCAGTGCTAATCTGAGTTTTGGGTACTCCACTTCCAAATCAGTTTCATGTTAATATCCCTGGGAAGCAATGGATAATAGCTCAAATTCTTACCTTCTTGTCATCTAATTTGGAGAACTGTAACCTCAATGGGGACTTGAAACCTGGTCTTGCACAGTTGTAGCCATATAGAAAGTGAACCAGCAGATGGGATATCTCTCTGCTTCTCTTTCCTTCTCTCTTTGTCTCTGTGTCTCTCTGCCATTTTTTATCATATTAAAATATTTAATTACTTATTTGAAAGAGTTACAGGGAGAGGGAGAGACAGAAATCTTCCACCACCTAATTCATTTTTGAGATGACTTTAATAGCCAGAGTGTGGCCAGGTTGAAGCCAGGAGCTTTTCCTCCGCTGTGCGTGGCAGCATCCCAGCACTTGGGCCAACTTTCCCTGCTTTTTCAGTCCATTGGTAAGGAGCTGGATCAGAAATGGAATAGCTGGTACTTGAACTGGTGCACATACAGGATGGCAATGTAACAGATAGCAACTTTGTCCACTGCACCACAACCACCAGCTCCTCTTTCTGCCTTTCCAATAAATAAATCTTTTGAAAAAGAACTTAAGGTAGTAAAAGTCATCATGACTGAGCAATGGCAAATTTATTGAAGTGATCAACTTTCTTAAAGGTCTATTTATGAATTTGAAAGGAAGCACTAGAAAGAGAGAGTGGGAGAGATGGATCTTCCTCCTGGTTTGTTCACTCCTCAAATGGCTGCAATGACTGTGGCTAGGCCAGACTGATATCAGGAGCCAGGGGCTTCTTCCAGGTCTCTCACATGGGTGCAGGAGCCCCAATATTTGAGTCACCCTGTGCTGCTTTTCCAGACACATTAGCAGGGAACTGGATCCGTTTGGAGCATTAATGTCTATGATACTCTCCTTGCAGTTGAAGGATTTAGAATCCATTTTGATTATGGGTGGGCTAAGTACAACAGCTCCCAATTGTCCAAGGTTTGGATTAGATGGGTTCTGAGAAATTTTGTTAAAATAGTTATTAATCATAACTCTCAGTTTAAGCTTTTCTTACCAAATTTTCATGTTTGCTGATGTTTATATCTATGGGAAAATTGGGTCTCTGGATTGCAACCAATGAAAGCATCCAGACTAACAGTAATAAGGTCAACAGTCAGCAGAATGATGTCCAGCTGAACTGAAATAGCTTTTCTTATTTGGTAGAGGGGTTACCTCCTGCATTATACTGACATACTGACATAGACAGTAGATATTGGAGCCTGTCTCTTCTGCCAAATGGAGAATGCCGCATTTTGATCCATCGTATATATATTTATATATTATAATATATATTATATATTTCTATACATAATATGGAATTACATATAATTATCATAAATATATAATATATAATTATATATAAATATTATATATGAATTTATTTATATATAAATATATAATTATTTCTGATCCAGCTCCATACCAATGGATTGAAAAAGCAGTGAAAGATGGTCCAAGTGCCTGGGTTGCTGCCACACACATTGGAGGAGGAGCTCCTGGCTTCAACCTGGCCACACTCTGGCTATTGAAGTCATCTCAATAATATATATATATAATATATATAATAGTTTTAGTAAATTATATAATATTATCTGTTTATAATTATTATATATTATATAATATATTATATGATAAAGCATAATATATTTTATATATGAATATATTTATATACATAAATATATATAAATAAATGTAAATATATATATATATATAGAATTTATTTACGTATTTGACAGGTGTACTTACAGACAGTGAAAGGAAGAGACAGAGAGAAAGGTCTTCCATATGCTCATTTACTCCCCTAATGACTGCAATGTCTGCAGCTGGGCCAATCTGAGCTAGGAGCTTCCAGGTCTCCCACATTTTGGCAGGGACCAAAGCACTTGGAACAGCTTCTACTGCTTTCCCAGGCTATTGCAGAGAGCTGGATGGGAAAAGGAGAAATGGGGACTAGAACTGGTGCTCATATGGGGTGCCAGCACTGCAGGTAAAGGATTACACCACTGCACCACAGTGCTGGCCCCAGTCTATCCTTTATTAAGGAGATCTCAGTAATCATGTTCAGGTATTGCTGTCCTATATTCATGGCCAAAGTCCTAGCAGGCAATATGGTTTGGAGAATCGTAAGCACAAGGTGTGTAGGAGACTTCATTTCTCATACAGCACAGTTAATAACAAGGTTCCAAGAGGGGAAATTACTTGCATCATAGTCTTTGAGAACTAATGGACATCACAGGTGATCTAAAGAATTTAGAAGGTTTGTGAGCCCCTAGAGTGAAAAAGTCACTGGGAGCACAAGGACAGTGCCTAGAGTTTATTTTGATGGATTTTAGCCCCTTTCATTGGAGGGAGGCCCGAAGAAGCTGGACTGATTAGTAAACCTCAGAAGTGTCTTTTCAATGTGAAGGCAAACTGAGACTGAGGGGTTTTTGGAAAAACGTTGAACAAAAGACATTTCCCACACTTGGTTAAAACACATCATTTATCTACTGATTTTCATCAAATCTGTTAACATTAGGTATAAGGTACAGTGGACATGGTGGATGGCATATAGCAATATGATTTTAGTAATATATCATGAGGTGCTTTTTTTAAATGGATTTAGCAGGTAAAATTGGGCTACCTAATGGGATGTAGCTGGAATAATCACCTTTTTGTTAAATAAATCTGAGGTAATAAATGTTAGTGTATGAAGACATTGAGTTTTCTGTTATTGGGCCTTCTTGGTTATTTTAATCTGGGATCTGCGAATTCTCATTTTCTTTATTTTATTCCTCATCATGTCGGACCAACTCTGCTGCTTTGGGGATTTTTTTAGTACATCTGACATTTGGAAATTTAGACAATAGTATAGTTAAAATGAGATGTACCAAGTAAAGTATTTTTATTCTGATACATATTTTGGAATTCTTCTAAAATTCCTATTGAGTATCCTTGTTAAATTTAGTTGCATCCCAGGTTAAGACTTCTTGGAGGCAGGCACCATGGCTCAATAAGCTAATCCTCCACCTGAGGTGCAGGCACACCAAGTTCTAGTCCTGCTGGGAGAGCCAGATTCTGTCCCAGTTGCTCCTCTTCCAGTCCAGCTCTCTGCTATGGCCCAGGAGTGCAATGGAGGATGGCCAAAGTGCTTGGGCCCCGTACCTGCATGGGAGACCAGGAGGAAGCACTTGGCTCCTGGCTTTGGATCAGCGCCATGTGCCAGCCGCAGCACACTGGTGGCAGCGGTCACTAGGGGGTAAATCAACAGAAAAAGGAAGACCTTTCTCTCTGTCTCTCTCACTGTCCACTCTGCCTGTCAAAATAAAAAATAATTTTTATAAAAAGACTTATTGGAGCCACTTTAGTGATTATACCCATGAAACTTTGTTAATAAATGCAAATAGAACCTGGGAAAATTGATGTATATCTTATGCTGTAGAGACTTAAGATTGAACATCTTTTTTTTAATCTTTTTTAATTATATAATTTAAAAACAAATTTGAGATTTTTTTTTTACTTTACTAAGTCACAGCTCTGGCCCCATTAATATGACTTAACAATGTTTTTTCATCTCAGACTTATCTCTATTGTTTCAGTTAACTGCATGCCTTTTCTTTACATTCAGATTCCCTCAGCTCTCAAAGCTTATTCATCTTAATTCTGTTGTTCCTATTTCCCTCCCTTTTATTCTGTCCCTAGGCTAATTGAGGTCATGATTCTCCATTCCTTCTGTGTGGTGTCACAGTAGGCTTGAAGTGTTCTTTTTCTCTTCTGATTTCTAAAGAAAGAAATTATGTATTCCCCCAGTTTAGATATTTTAATAATGCACTCTAAAACAAAGGTTAAATGTTCTTAATTTGACAAGAATTTTCAGGGCCAGTGGTGTGGCATAGTGGGTAGAGCCACCACTTGCAGTGCTGGCAGCTCATATGGATCCAGATCTCTGCTAAAGCCTGGGAAAGCAGTAGAAGATGGCCCAAGTCCTGGGCCCCTGCACCCATGTGGGAGACCTGGAAGAAGCTCCTTGCTCCTGGCTTTGGATTGGCACAACTCTGGCCATTGCAGCCAACTGGGGAGAGAACCAGTGGATGGAAGACCCCTCTCTCTTCTCTGCCTCTCTCTGTGCAACTCTGACTTTAAAATAAATAAATAAATCTTTAAAAAAAGAATTTTTTCTAATTTTAGATTTGTTCTACTTCATTGCCACTTCAGGGTGTGTGTAAGGAGTGCATATCCAGTTTTTCTATTTTAGATTTTTGGGATTTTGTATTAGCTCTGCTGTGTATTCATTTTTCTTGAGCATTGGTGATATCTTCTCCTTAGTTGTATTAAGAGAGAGAGCAATAGCCCTCATGTCTTTTTAGGTAAGTAAGACATATTAAAAACAGAGCATTCAGTATACATTCATAGTATTTTGACTTGTTCAATTGATTTTCCTGAACTCCCTTGGATATTCTTGGTCTTTGCTGTACAACTTTCTATACTCATTAATTCTTTGATATTCCCAAATCCAGAAAATGAATGACTCAACAGCTGTGTTCCTGTATTTGCTGGGACTCAGGGTAAGAAGCAAAGTGGAGGTGTTCAGGAATCTACAGGTACATGCTACATAGCAAAGCACATCATTTCCTATACAAAGTGACTGGGAAATCCAGAATGTTTTGCACACATATTGGATCCTGAACTATTACTGGACTATTCAGTAAGATTTTAATGTATTTATTTTCTGTGTGTGTGTTTGTATTTCTAAATAAACTCTGCTGGGCTACTTAACATTAACATGTATTGCAGAATTCTTTCATCAGTTTTTACTTTTAAAAAGTTTCTTTTTCAGTTTTATGGGAGAGGGTAGAAGTTTTCTGCTATGTAACTGAAAATTTATTCATTCATTAAACTTAAAAATATTTGTTGCAAATGGGTGGAATACTATTAATTCTTGTGTGATTTTCATGAAACTAAATACATTCTCTATTTTGTTTTGCTTAAAATTTCTGCATGTGTGGACTTCTTTTTTCCTTCTTGCCCCAAATCCCTTTGTGTATTGGGATGGCAAATGGGTTTTACACTGGACAAAACATGTTATTTTGGCAAAGAAGTACTTAGCGTTCCTGCTTCAAGTATTCAAATATTGCATTGGAAATCAGTATATTTGTTTACTGTACAAATGTCCTTCATACAATTTTGTAATCTTCTGGGATGGGAGAGGAAGCAGGAAATAGGAGGATTATGGGTGGGAGGGATGTTTTGGGGAGGGGAAGCCACTGTAATCCAAAAGCTGTACTTTGGAAATTTATATTTATTAAAAAAATTAAACAATTTTGTAATCTTCATCTTCCTTTTTATTTCATCCTTTTTAAAAAAAGATTCATTTATTTTACTTGAAAGTCAGAGTTACACAGAGAAGGAGATAGAGAGAGGGAGAGCAGTCTTCAAACCACTGGTTCACTCCCCATTTGGCCACAATGGCTGGAGCTCTGCCAATACAAAGCCAGGAGCCAGCAGCTTCTTTTGGGTCTCCTATGCAGGTGCAGGAGCCCAAGGGCCTGGGCCATCCTCTACTGCTGGATAGTAAGTCTTACTTGCCTAAAAAGATGGATAGTAATTTGAGTAGCCAGGACTTGAACTGGCACCCAATTGGAATGTCAGCACTGCAAGCCACAGCTCTACTTGCTACTCCACAGCATCAGACCCCTAAATTCTTATGAGTATTGCTACACGATTGGAATTTATAATTGATAATGCTGAACAATTGAAACTGTCTTATTTACAATTGTAGGACTGGATATGGCAGTTTTACTTGAAGTAAAGTATGTAGCCTGCTTATTGTATGATTTTCGGAAAAGCATGTATTTATATATAACAGCAGATCTGTTAATCATTTAAAAGTGAATTGTCATGATTACCCAGATGTAAAGAATGCAATATGTGCTAATGAGTTAGCAGTCACAGACATTTAGAATTAGAGGGATTTTAGAACTTTTTCAATACTGCAGTTTTTATGAAAAACTAATATTTTTTTTTATTTGACAGGTAGAGTTATATACAGTGAGAAATCAGAAAGGTCTTCCTTCCATTGGTTCAGTCCCCAAATGGCTGCCACAGTTGGAGCTGTGCCCATCCAAAGCCAGGAGTCAGGTGCTTTCTCCTGGTCTCCCATCCGGGTGCAGGGCCCAAGCACTTGGGCCATCCTCCACTGCCTTCCTGGGCCATAGCAGAGAGCTGGACTGAAAGAGGAGCAACCAGGACTAGAACACTTTGCCCATAAGGGATACCAGCACCACAGGTGGAGAATTAACCAAGTGAGCCACAGTGCTGGCCCCCGATAAATTTACTCTTAACAAAATATCAAAATATCTTATTTAGTATAAAGTTAGTAGTGAAAAAGAGACTACCTTGTTGAACACAGAAATTTGAGATTATATTTCTTGGTATTAATTTGCATCTTAAGGCTTATTGCCTAGTTTATTTCAATATTTCAATCTAATATTACTAATAATATCTTGTACTTAGTGGTTCACTGTGTGCCAGACAATATTCTTTTGATTTTTTAAAGATTTATTTATTTATTTATTTGGAAGTCAGAGTTACACAGATATTGAACAAGAGGAAGAGAGAGAGAGAGAGGTCCTCCATCTGCTGGTTCACTCCCCAGATGGCCTAAAAGGTCAGAGATATGCCAATCTGAAACCAGGAGCCAGGACCTCTTCAGGGTCTCCCATGCAGATTCAGGGGCCCAAGGACTTGGGCCAACTTCCTACTGCTCTCCCAGGCTATAGCAGACAGCTGAATGGAAAGTGGAGCAGCCTGGACTTGAACCGGCCTCCATATGGGATGCCCCCACTGCATGCAGTGGCTTTACTAGGTACACCACAGCACTGGCCTCAAGACAATGCTCTAAAATGATGCATTAATTATTCCCAAATATTGAAAAGTGGCATGGTACACATTTGAATGTGTTGTTTTGTACTAGTTGTAGAAACAGTTTAAAATATATTTGTATTTAAAAATGTAAGCTTTGATCTAAAGGCTTACTTTCCCTTAAGGTGCCTGTTTGGAAACTGAGAGATCATTGAAGTCTCAAGATAGAGTACAACTGATCTTATCCAAGCCTCCTTTATCACATGAGGATGCTAAATGCCAAGCCCAGAGAAGTAAAGTGAACTGTTCAAGGTCACATAGGTAAGTTGTGGCAGGGATAATTCTGTATTAGCATTAGGTATCCTGATACATAGGCCACTGTTCTGTCAATTTTGTACTCCTTCTGGAGTTAAAGATTCTAAGTTGTGGAAAATTGAATTTGGAAATTTAGTGGTTGCTATGTTGTTATGGTGAGAAATTTCTGTGTATAGCTATGAGTTGCTTAAATTTTATTCAATACATTTTTCTAGTATGTTTGCTATTTATTTGAAATGTATAACAAGTAGCTTCATCTATTTGCCAAAAGAATTTTTTGAAGATTTATTTATATTATTTGAAAGTCAGAATTACACAGAGAGAGTAGGACAGGCAGAGAGAGTGGTCTTCCATTCACTGGTTCACTCCACAATTGGCCTCCATGGCTGGAGCTGTGCTGACTGGAAGGCAGGAGCCAGGAGCCTCTTCCTGGTCTCCTATACAGGTGCAGGGGCCCAAGGACTTGGACCATTTTATAATGCTTTCCCAGGCCATAGCAGAGAGCTGGATAGGAAGTGGAGCAGCCAGGTCTTGAACTGATGCCCCTATGGAATACCAGCACTGCAGGTGGCAGCCTCACCCACTATGGCACAGTGCCAGCCCTTGCCAAAAGAATTTATAGAAGCTATTCCATATATACACTTCACAATTATTTAGTTACTTGACACGAACTATCCCTGCATATTTGAAAATTTTGAATGGTATCACTTGGGTTTTAAGAATGTTATATTTTAGGTCTCTTAATATTTTTAGTGATGATGTTTTAAAGGCCCTTTCTGTTTTATGAAAAATGATAAGGATTTTGTTTTACAATGGCCATAGTATTACTACTTAAAGCAATAGATTAAATAACACTTTTAAACAAAGTCATTTAATACTGAATTCTAACACACTGGTATATTTTAAAGTGAGAAACCGGATTTCTTTCAGATATTCTAAAGAAGAATGATAATCAAAATTGAAGACATCTACAGTTTTTAATCACTTGTTTTAAATATTGGTCATAATGGTCCAATTTTGAGTTTAATTTTAATTAGCTTTTAAATGATTCAATATGTTTTATAGAAAAAATTCGGAGAACATAGTTATATACTCAACCTCCCTCCCTTCTTTTTCCTTCTTTGTCATTTTTTTTAGCTTATGAAATGACATTTTCAGTTTACATTACATTAAAAAGGGTTGTTGAGTCAAGGGACAAGTTTAACAGGCAAAAAGCAAAAAGATCCTAATTTAGAGGGAATACAGACAATGGCTCTAAACAATATTTGAATATCACATCTAAACAATATTTGAAGAAATTGATAAATATTTTAATTTCTCCTACTAAAATGCTCAAAGTCTTTAATGATTTATCAAATATTAGTGCAAAATTATGGATTTAAATGATCCCAAAAATTGATGAATTTTTGTGTAATAAAGTCCAATTTTTGTCAAGGCTTTTTGACAGTCTCACAGAAAACTTATGTTTGTGAATGGGAAGAATAATACCAAAATATCCATACTACCAAAAACAATTTGCAAATTCAATGCAATCCCAATCAACATACCAACGATGTTCTCAGAGCTAGAAAAAATGATGCTAAAATTCACATAGAAACATGAGAGATGCTTAACATCTAAAGAAATATTATAAAGCAAAAAAAAGCTGGAGACATCACACCATATTTTAAGACATATTACAGGGGTCAGCACTATGACAAAGCAGGTAAAGTCACCGTCTGCAGTGCCGGCATCTCATATGGGTGCCAGTATGTTTCCCAGCTGCTCCACTTCTTATACCCCTCTCTGGTATAGCCTGAGAAAAAAGTAGAAAATGGCCAAAGTCTTTGGGCCCCTGCACCTGCATAGAGACCTGGAAGAAGCTCCTGACACTTGGATTCAGATCAACAGAGCTCCGGCCATTGTGGCCATTTGGGGAGTAAACCAGTGGATGGAAGACCTCTCTCTCTCTCTGCCTCTACCTCTCTGTAACTCTGCCTTTCAAATAAATAAACTGCAAAAAAAAAAAAAAAAGAAGTGTTAGCACTGATATAATAACAGACACATAGTTCAATGGAAAAGACTTGGTAGCATAGAAATAAACCCAAATTTCTACCAGCAACTCATATTTAACAAAGGAACTAAAATGAACTGGAGAAAGAAGAATCTCTTTCACAAGTGGTGCAGAGGAACTTGATGATCCATATGTAGAAGCCTGAAAAGAGACTCCAACATCTCTTACACTATGTGAAAGTGAACTCATAGTGAATTAAAATGTAATCATAAGACCCAAACCCAAGTAAACATAGGGGAACTCTAAATATTGTCAACACACAATAGCTTTTGGGTAAGATTCCAATAGCAATAGTCACAAAAATAAAAACAGAGACATTTGAGTATATCCAACTAAGATACTTCTTCACAACAAAGTAAACATCAGAGTGTAGATACAATGAACAGATGGCAGGAAAAATTAAAACTCTGAATGTTTACAGATTTCCAGAACATTTACATGAATTGGAAAAACTCCAAAAAATACAGTGAAGAAACATCTGAATAGACATTTCTCAGAAGAAATGTAAATGGTCAAAACATGTGAATATGCCCGATGTCACTAGCCATTATGTAAATATAAATCAGAGCACCATATCAGTCTCCAACACCTGTGGGAGAATACAACACTCAGGTATTTGTGTGTGCAGCAAGTGGGTTTAGAGGACCCTGTTCACCTCTGGAGAGCAGAGTCTACAGGGAGGTAAAGAAACCTTACTCTGCAGGGGCATGCTAATCTTCTCTGTATCATTCCAATTTTAGTATATGTGCTGCCGAAGCGAGCACATGTGCTGCCGAAGCGAGAAAGAGATGAAAAGAATTTATCTCAGCTAGCCACTAATATTCAAGAAACAAGGTCTTCAGGAAAGCCAACTCAACTGACATTTTCATGTCATTGTTAAATAAAGGAAAAATTATCTAGGTTCAGCAATACGTAGTTTATAAGAGAAAGACTACAGAGTAATTTCCTTGGCATAGAAATAACTTTGTCTTTTTTTTTTTATCTATGAGGGCTTGCTATCACCACCACACACCCACATCCCATATACAAATGCCTGGCTTGAGTGGTAGCTTCTCTGCTTTGAGGCAAGTTTCTGCTAGTGTGCACCCTGGGAGGAGATGGAGGATGGCAGAAGTGCTTGGGTCCTTGCACCCAAATGGGACATCCAGAATGAATTCCCAGTTCCTGGTTTTGGCTTGGTCAAGCTTTGGCTATTGCAAGTGTCTGGGGAGTGAAACAGTGGTTCCCTCTTCCTGTCACTCTGCCTTTCAAATCAATAACTGTTGTTGGTAATGACTAATAATGATATTCACTGATTGTCAAATTTTGAATCTATTAATTATAGACAATTTCTCTTTGTAATTTTAAACTTTCATAATGTTCTGTTGCCAATTTCATCACTAGAAATAAAAACATTTCCTCAAAAAAAAAGAAACCTTACTGCTTTCCTAATGGGCTTATTAAGTTCTTGACCAGGGCCTGTTAGTCTTCCCACAAACTTTCTAGTCTCACTACTTTCCTTCTTCTTCCTCTTCTCTGTGACTTGTAAAATAGTATACATTCTATATACTGTGGATACTTTTGATTTATTTTATTCCTTCAGTCTCCTATGAAGTTCCTCCACAAAAGCACAGCCCTTAGATATTCATTCATTTATGCAGTCTGCAGATTTCATGAGCTACTAAATTCCAAGTAGTATGTTAAAGGCAAGATCTGGGCCTAAGAGAAAAGTGGTCTAAATTCTGTGCCTAGAAGAGGATTTGGGACATAGTAGAACTTCAGTGAAGTGCTATGTGAATGACATGCACTCATTAAATGAGTAATCTAAAGCATACACTTCATTTAAGCAACACAGCAGCCCTACTCACCTCAGGTAGAGCAATTGAGAGGAATAATGTGAACAAAAATAAGACATCAATAAGTTGAATAATAACAGAGAAAAAACAAAATGAGATAGATGCCAACATTACTGAGCTATTTTTGAGGAATTAAATTGATAGAGGGGCTGGCATTGTGGCCAAGTGGGGAAAGCTGCAATCTGTGAGGCCAGCATAACATCTGAGTTCCACTTTGAGTTTAGGAATCTCCACTTCCAATTTAGCTCACTGCTAAACACCTGGGAAACCAGCAGAAGATGGACGAAGGACTTGGGTCCTTGCCACTGATGTGGGAGACTTGGATGAAGCTCCTGACTCCAGCATGCCCCAGGCTCAACTGTTGAAACTCTCTGGGGTGTGAGCCAGCAGATGAAAGCTATCTATGTCTTTCCCTCTCTCTCTAAATCCACCTTTCAAATAATAAAGATTTAATAAACAAATTAACTGATTTCAAAATACACAAAAACATGAACAATACTATATCATTTTTATGCCAAACTGATAAAAAATAACAAATGCTAGAGAGCACATGGGAAAAGAAAACCGTCATATATGGTGGGTGAAAACACAAGTTAGTACAGATGTTATGCAGAACAGTATGGTCATTCCTTAAAAAGGATAAAAATTGGGCCGGTGCTGTTGTGCAGTGAGTTAAAGCCCTGGCCTGAAGGGCCAGCATCCCATTTGGGTGCCAGTTCTAGTTCCAGCTGCTCTTCTTCCAATACAGCTCTCTGCTATCTCCTGGGATAGCAGTAGAAGATGGCCCAAGTCCTTGGGCCCATGCACCCATGTGGGAGACCCAGAGGAAGCTCCTGTCTCCAGGTTTCAGAATGGCATAACTCTGGCGTTTGTAGTCATCTGTAGAGTGAACCAGCTGATGGAGGACCTCTCTGTGTCTCTACCTCTATTGTAACTCTTTCAAATAAATAACAAAAATTAAACTAAGATAAAAATTGACCTACCATGTGAGAGTTATCTTGCTCTTGGCTATATAGAATAAGGAAATTTTATTAGAAGGAAAGGAGGAGAGCATATCAAAGATACAGCAATTTTCCCATAACACAGCCACTATAACACAGTTCACTGCAGCCAGGATTTGAAACCAATCTAGCTGTCCATCAGTGAAAAACAATGGACAGGGCAACCTCTTTTAGATACAAAAAAAGAACAAAATATTATTAAATTAATTGAAATAAGCCAGAAGCAGGAACACAAATGTCACCTGGTCCTTGTCACATGTGGAAGTGAAAGAAAATAATGGATCTGAACACAGAACTGTGATTACTAGAGGCTGAGAAGGGAAGCAGCTAGGGATAGAGGGGGATTGGATAATAGGTATCAAAAATCAAAGAGGCAGAAAGAACTTCTGGTGTTCCATAATATAATGAGATGACTACATTCAACCATATTAGGTTCTGTGTAAAGAACTGAAGGAGAGGAGCTGGTAGTCTCAAATCATGGAGAAGAATTAGAAACTGTAGTTGCTTGGGGGCCAGCATTGTGGCACAGTGGGCTAACACCCTGGCCTGAAGCACCAGCATCCCATGTGGGTACCAGTTCTAGTCCTGGCTGCTCCTCTTCTGATCCAACTCTCTGCTATGGCCTGGGAAAGCAGTAGAAGATGGCCCAAGTCCTTGGGTCCCTGCACCCAAGTGGGAGATCTGGAAGAAGCTCCTGGTTCCTGGCATCAGATTGGCAGAGCTCCGGCCATTGTGGCCATCTGGGGAGTGAACCAGCAGAGGAAGACCTCTCTCTCTCTCTGCTGCTACTTCTCTCTGTAACTCTGTCTTTCAAATAAATAACTCTTTAAAAACTTAATAAAACTGTAGTTGCTTAGCTTGATCACTTTTTACTGCATAAATGTGTGCAAATATTGCACTACACCCTGTAATAATGCATGACTAGGACACATTAATCACAAATTATTTCAATGAAATTTTAAAAATTAGAAGCATTTCTTTATATTAACAATGAACTATTTGAAAATGAAATTAGAGAAACATTTCCATGCATAGCAGCATAAGAACCAGGAACCAATGTCTTCAATGTTATCAGTGATGAATCAGATTCACAGACCCCAGCACTCAGTTTTTGCCATAGACCTTACCATGGCAATTGTGGGCATATAGTAGTAAATCAATGGACAGGAATCCTTTGTCTCTAAATCTGCTAAATAAATAAACATGGAATTCATCAAAGAAAAAGAGATATCAATTTGGATGCCAGGCACAAAAACACATGCACTTGAGCTATCCTCCAGTTTGTGATGCCAACAAATCTTTCAGACATGTTACATTTTCAGAGACTTTTCTGTAATCTTGCTAAGCTTTCTGGAAATCTGCCTTATAGCAAAGGGTTTCCCAATTCCATTACACTCATGATTTTTCTTTTGTGTGATATATTAGTTTACCATCTAGAGATAATTTATGGTACAAAACTTTTCTATGCATGCATGTTTTCTCATTTGTGAGTCTATTCATGGGAATTGAAGACTGATTTATAACAGAAATACATTTTCCAAATTCATTGCATAGACTTTTGTTCCTTATGAATTCTCTGAAGTCTGTTGATGTCTAATTTCTGGCTAAAGGTTTTATCGTATTTACAGCATGCAAAGACTATCACCTTTTGTGAAATCTGTATCTATACAAGCCTGAAATAAAGAAAATGTTTTTGCACAATCAGTATACACCTAAGAAACCACCTGTGTCAATTCTCTGATGTACCATTGACTTCTGACTCTAATAATATTTATAAGCTTTCTCCTTTACATGAGTCTCTGTTGGATAGGATGTGATTTCCAGCAAAAGGTTTTGTCACAATACTTACATGAATTTTGGAGAAAAGCTCTTCCACATTCATTATATTGTTAAGGTCTCTCCCTTGTTCAAATTCCATGATGGATTATGAGGCATTACCTATGTGAAATGACTTTCTCACATTTATTTCATTCATTAGATATATATGTTGTGCATTCTGATATAAGGAGAGATTTGGGCAGAGCTTTCCAACACTCATTACACCCATAAGGTTTCTCTCCCACGTGAATTCCCTGTTGTCGTATGAGGTATGGCTTCTAATTAAAGGGATTTTACTTTCAAAGGAGTTTTTCCCTATATGAATTTGATGATGTACAATGAGGGCTGAATTATGGTAAAAGGCTCTGAGTCATTACATTCATAAAATTGCTCCCCATGAGAATTCTTTTATGTTTGATGAGGTCTGATTTGCACCACAAAGGCTATTCACATGTATTACATTCATGCATTTCTCCCCTTGGTGAATTCTCTAATATTTCATGAGATATAACTTGCACAAAAAGGTCATGTAGAAAATTCCCTGTGTGGATACTCTGATATCTTATGAGTTATGAAGTACAGCAAAGAGGCTTTCCACCATCCTTCCATCCATAAAACCTACCTAAATTGAGCAACAAAGATATAGAAAACGTAAACACACACATAACCAGATGGAAATGATACCAGTAATAAAGACCATCACTAGCAAGAAAACCCCAAAACTGGAAGGCTTCACTGCTGAATTCTAACAGACATTTAAAGCACTAACTGCAATTCTTCTCAAGTTATTCAAAACAATTGAGAGAGAGGCGATTCTCCCAAATTCTTTCTATGAAGCCAACATCACCTTCATTCCTAAACTTGAAAAAAGTGCAACAAAGAAAGTAATTATAGACCAATTTCCCTGATGAACATACATGCAAAGATCTGCAACAGAATTCTGGCCAATTGAATCCAACAATGCATCAGAAAGATCATCCACCCAGACCAAGTGGGATTTATCCTTGGTATGCAAGGATGGGACCAAAGGCTTTTCCACAGTCATTTCCTTTATAAGCTTTCTCCATGGTGTGAAGGCTCTGATACTTTCTGAGGTTTGACTTCTCAGCAAAGGTTTTTCCACAGTCGTTGCAATCATAAGGTTTCCCCCAGTACAAATTGTCTGATGCTTTGTGAGCTTTGATTTCTCAGCAAAGGCTTTTCCACAATGATTGCATTCATAAGGTTTCTCCCCTCTGTGAATTCTCTGATGATTTATGAGGTTTGCCTTCTGGCCAAAGGATTTTCCATAGTCATTGCATTCATAAGGTTTCTCACCTGTGTGAATTCTCTGATGATTTATGAGGTGTTTCTTCTGGCCAAAGAACTTCCCACAGTCATTACATTTATAAGATTTCAACCCTGTGTGAATTCTCTGATGTCTAATGAGATCTGACTTCTGGTGAGTGGTTTCCACACAATCATTACACACATGAGGGTTTTCCACAATATGAGTGCTGTGATGGAGGGTATGGCAGAATTTAATACTGAATGACTTCCCACAAGGTTTACATGCATAGGATTTCTTCCCTATATTTGGTCTATGATTCAGTCTAACATGTGATTGGTAAATGACAGGTTCCACAGTCCCAATATACTTATAAATGTTCTCTCTTTTCAGGTGAATACAATCAGAATTCCACAGTCAGTCAGCTGGGAGGGGTGGATGAATCTGGATACAGCTGGTTTCCTTGTACTAAAACAAGCGCCATATCACAAAGGACTCTTACATTTCTTTTTCTTTTTTGCATTTTTCACATTTTCTTATTTATCATGGTTTGTAATAAATTTTCTGATGTGGGTTGTGGTTTTGAGGCTGGCTTAAGGAGTTCAGGGAACCAGAGGAATGGTCTTTTTCAATTAGGGCACAGCTGTTGGCTCTCTCCAATTCTGGCTTTCTGTCATTGCTTTGGGTGCCTCAGCCAATTTTTCGTTTTGAGCAACTTTTTCCTAAATGTTTTGTTGGTCTGAGATGGTTTTGCCTTTTTCCTTTTCAAATTGTGTATTCTGATGCAATACAAACAAGGGTTTAGAACGAGGATCCATTATGAAATTGAAAAACAGAACATACTGGGTTTTGATGATTAGAAATCATAGGCAACATGACCAAGATGAGTTTTTGGGTTTTGGAAAATGACATAGAACCCTTCCACTGAGGGGCAGATATTAATTTCCTCCAAATCGAGAGTGAGTGCGATTTTCAGGTGAATTCAATCAGAATTCCACAGCCAGTCAGCTAGGAGGGGTGGATGAATCCGGAAACAGCTGGTTTCCTTGTGTCTAAATGCAGCCGAATATCACAAAGGACTCTTGCATTTCTTTGGCTTTTTTCTCATTTTTCTTTTTTTCATGGTTTGTAATGAATTTTCGATGTGAGCTTTGGTTTTGAGGCTGCAATATAGAGTTCAGGGCACCGGAGGAATGGTCTTTTTGAAACACGGCACAGCTGTTGGCGTGCTCCAATTCTGGCTTTTGTCATTGTTTTGGGTGCCTCAGCTAACTTTTGGTTTCTTGAGTGGCAATTTCCTAAATGATTTCTGGGTCTCAGTCGGTTTTGCCTTCTTATTCCCAAATTTTGTATTCTGATGCAATACAAGCAAGATTTTGGACAGAGCAGCCATTATGAAAGAAAAAAAAAACACAGCAAATTGCCCTTTCAGGATTAGAAATCTATAGGCAACACGACCAAGATGAGTTTCTATGTTTTGGAAAATGGCATGGAAAGCTTCTGCTGAGGGGACAGATTCTAATTCCCTCCAAATGGAGTGTGAGAGCGATTTTGAGTTGAATTCAATCAGAATTCCAAAGTCAGTCTGTGGAAGGGGGGGATGAATCTGGAAACAGCCAGTTTCCTTGTGTCTAAATCCAGCCAAATATCAAAAAGGACTCTTGCATTTCTTTGGCTTTTTCACATTTCCCTTATTTATCATGGTTTGTAATGAATTTTCTGATGTGAGCTTTGATTTTGAGGCTGGAATACGGAGTTCAAGACACGGAAGGCATGGTCTTTTTCAATCAGGGCACAGCTGTTGGCTTGCTCCACTTCTGGCTTGCTGTCATTGTTTTGGGTGCCTCAGCTGATTTGTGGTTTCTTGTGTGGCAATTTCCCAAATGTTTTCTGGGTCTGAGTTGGTTTTGTCTTCTTCCTTCCCAATTTTGTATTCTGATGCAATGCAAAGAAGAGTTTGGACAGAGTAGCCATTATGAAATAAAAAACAGAGCAAATAGGCATTTGAAGCTTATAAATCTATAGGTAACATGTCCAAGGTGAGTTTTTGTGTTTTGAAAAATACAGTGGAACACTTTGGCTGAGGTGACAGATATTAATTGCCTCCAAACTGAGTTTCACTGTGATTTTCAGGTTAATTCAGTCAAAATTCCACAGGTAGTCAGCTGGAGGGGTGGATGAATCTGGGAACAGCCAGTTTCCTTGCAACTAAATCAAGCCAAATATCATTATGGATTCTTGCATTTCTTTGGCTTTTTTCTCTTTTTTGTTATTTATTATGGTTTGTAATGAATTTTCTGATGTGAGCTTTGGTTTTGAGGCTGGCATATTGAGTTCAGGGCACAAGAGGAAGGTTCTTTTTCAATCAGGGCACAGCTGTTGGCGTGCTCCAATTCTGGCTTGCTGTCATTGCTTTGGGTGCTTCAGCTGACTTTTGGTTTCTTGAGCAGCAATTTCTAAAATGATTTCTGGGTCTGAGTCGGTTTTGCTTCTTATTCCCAAATTTTGTATTCTGATGCAATACAAGCAAGACTTTGGACAGAGTAGCCATTATGAAAGAAAAAAAAAAAAAAGACAGCGCATTGCGCTTTCAGGATTAGAAACCCATAGGTAACACAACCAAGATGATTTTCTGTGTTTTGGAAAATGACATGGAACGCTTCTGCTGAGGTGACAGATTCTACTTCTCTCCATATTGAGTGTGAGTGCGATATTGAGGTGAATTCAATCAGAATTCCAAAGTCAGTCTGTGGAAGTGGGGGATGAATCTGGAAACAGCCAGTTTCCTTGTGTCTAAATCCTTTCAAATATCACAAAGGAGTCTTGCATTTCTTTGGCTTTTTCACATTTCCCTTATTTATCATGGTTTGTAATGAATTTTCTGATGTGAGCTTTGGTTTTGAGACTGCAATATGGAGTTCAGGGCACTGGAGGAATGGTCTTTTTCAAACAGGGTACAGCTGTTGGCTTGCTCCAACAATTCTGGCTTGCTGTCATTGTTTTGGGTGCCTCAGCTGATTTGTGGTTTCTTGTGTGGCAATTTCCTAAATGTGTTCTGGGTCTGGGTTGGCTTTGCCTTCTTCCTTCCCAAATTTTGTATTCTGACGCAATACAAACAAGAGTTTGGACAGAGTAGCCATTATGAAATAAAAAACACAACAAATAGGCGTTTGAAGCTTAGAAATCTACAGGTAACATGACCAAGGTGAGTTTTTGTGTTTTGGAAAATAAAATGGAACACTTTGGCTGAGGTGACAGATATTAATTGCCTCCAAACTGAGTTTCACTGCGATTTTCAGGTTAATTCAGTTAATTCAGTTAGGATTCCACAGGCTTGCATTTCTTTGGCTTTTTCACATTTCCCTTATTTATCATGGTTTGTAATGAATTTTCTGCTGTGAGCTTTGGTTTTGAGGCTGCAATATGGAGTTCAGGGTACTGGAGGAATGGTCTTTTTCAAACAGGGCACAGCTGTTGGCTTGCTCCAATTCTGCCTTGCTGTCATTGTTTTGGGTGCCTCAGCTGAAATTTGGTTTCTTGAGTTTCACTGTGATTTTCAGGTTAATTCAGTCAGAATTCCACAGGCAGTCAGCTGGAGGGGTGGATGAATCCGGGAACAGCTGGTTTCCTTGTGAATAAATCAAGCCCAATATCATTATGGATTCTTGCATTTTTTTGGCTTTTTTCACTTTTTACTTATTTATCATGGTTTGTAATGAATTTTCTGATGTGAGCTTTGGTTTTGAGGCTGCAATATGGAGTTCAGGGTACAAGACGAACGTTCTTTTTCAATCAGGGCACAACTGTTGGCTTGCTCAAATTCTGGCTTGCTGTCATTGTTTTGGGTGTTTCAGCTGACTTTTGGTTTCTTGAGCAGGAATTTCCAAAATGTTTTCTGGGTCTGAGTTGGTTTTGCCTTCTTATTTCCAAATTTTGTATTCTGATGCAATACAAGCAAGATTTTGGACAGAGTAGCCATTATGAAAGAAAAAAAAAAAAGACAGCGCATTGCCCTTTCAGGATTAGAAATCCATAGGCAACACAACCAAGATGAGATTCTGTGTTTTGGAAAATGACATGGAACGCTTCTGCTGAGGTGACAGATTCTAATTCCCTCCAAATGGAGTGTGAGAGCGATTTTGAGGTGAATACAATCAGAATTCCAAAGTCAGTCTGTGGAAGGGGGGGATGAATCTGGAAACAGCCAGTTTCTTTGTGTCTAAATCCTTTCAAATATCACAAAGGACTCTTGCATTTCTTTGGCTTTTTCACATTTCCCTTATTTATCATGGTTTGTAATGAATTTTCTGATGTGAGCTTTGGTTTTGAGGCTGGCATATTGAGTTCAGGGCACAAGAGGATGGTTCTTTTTCAATCAGGGCACAGCTGTTGGCTTGCTCCACTTCTGGCTTGCTGTCATTGTTTTGAGTGCCTCAGCCGATTTGTGGTTTCTTGTGTGGCAATTTCCCAAATGTTTTCAGGGTCTGAGTTGGCTTTGCCTTCTTCCTTCCCAAATTTTGTATTCTGATGCAATGCAAAGAAGAGTTTGTACAGAATAGCCATTATGAAATAAAAAACACAACAAATAGGTGTTTGAAGCTTAGAAATCTACAGGTAACATGACCAAGGTGAGTTTTTGTGTTTTGGAAAATAAAATGGAACACTTTGGCTGAGGTGACAGATATTAATTGCCTCCAAACTGAGTTTCACTGTGATTTTCAGGTTAATTCAGTCAGAATTCCACAGGCAGTCAGCTGGAGGGGTGGATGAATCCGGGAACAGCCGGTTTCCTAGCGACTAAATCAAGCCCTATATCATTATGGATTCTTGCATTTTTTGGCTTTTTTCTCTTTTTTCTTATTTATCATGGTTTGTAATGAATTTTCTGATGTGAGCTTTGGTTTTGAGGCTTGCATATTGAGTTCAGGGCACTGGAGGAATGGTCTTTTTCAATCAGGGCACAGCTGTTGGCGTGCTCCAATTCTGGCTTGCTGTCATTGTTTTGGGTGCCTCAGCTGATTTGTGGTTTCTTGTGTGGCAATTTCCTAAATGTTTTCTGGGTCTGAGTTGGTTTTGCCTTCTTATTCCCAAATTTTGTATTCTGATGCAATACAAGCAAGATTTTGGACAGAGTAGCCATTATGAAAGAAAAAAAAAAAAGACAGCAAATTGCCCTTTCAGGATTAGAAATCCATAGGCAACACAACCAAGATGAGATTCTGTGTTTTGGAAAATGACATGGAAAGCTTCTGCTGAGGTGACAGATTCTAATTCCCTCCAAATGGAGTGTCAGAGCGATTTTGAGTTGAATTCAATCAGAATTCCAAAGTCAGTCTGTGGAAGTGGGGGATGAATCTGGAAACAGCCAGTTTCCTTGTGTCTAAATCCTGCCAAATATCACAAAGGAGTCTTGCATTTCTTTGGCTTTTTCACATTTCCGTTATTTATCATGGTTTGTAATGAATTTTCTGATGTGAGCTTTGGTTTTGAGACTGCAATATGGAGTTCAGGGCACTGGAGGAATGGTCTTTTTCAAACAGGGTACAGCTGTTGGCTTGCTCCAACAATTCTGGCTTGCTGTCAATGTTTTGGGTGCCTCAGCTGATTTGTGGTTTCTTGTGTGGCAATTTCCTAAATGTGTTCTGGGTCTGGGTTGGCTTTGCCTTCTTCCTTCCCAAATTTTGTATTCTGACGCAATACAAACAAGAGTTTGGACAGAGTAGCCATTATGAAAGAAAAAACACAACAAATAGGTGTTTGAAGCTTACAAATCTACAGGTAACATGACCAAGGTGAGTTTTTGTGTTTTGGAAAATAAAATGGAACACTTTGGCTGAGGTGACAGATATTAATTGCCTCCAAACTGAGTTTCACTGCGATTTTCAGGTTAATTCAGTTAATTCAGTTAGGATTCCACAGGCTTGCATTTCTTTGGCTTTTTCACATTTCCCTTATTTATCATGGTTTGTAATGAATTTTCTGCTGTGAGCTTTGGTTTTGAGGCTGCAATATGGAGTTCAGGGTACTGGAGGAATGGTCTTTTTCAAACAGGGCACAGCTGTTGGCTTGCTCCAATTCTGCCTTGCTGTCATTGTTTTGGGTGCCTCAGCTGAAATTTGGTTTCTTGAGTTTCACTACGATTGTCAGGTTAATTCAGTCAGAATTCCACAGGCAGTCAGCTGGAGGGGTGGATGAATCCGGGAACAGCTGGTTTCCTTGTGAATAAATCAAGCCCAATATCATTATGGATTCTTGCATTTCTTTGGCTTTTTTCTCCTTTTTCTTTTTTTCATGGTTTGTTATGAATTTTCTGATGTGAGCTTTGGTTTTGAGGCTGCAATATGGAGTTCAGGGTACAAGACGAAGGTTCTTTTTCAATCACGGCACAGCTGTTGGCTTGCTCAAATTCTGGCTTGCTGTCATTGTTTTGGGTGTTTCAGCTGACTTTTGGTTTATTGACCAGGAATTTCCAAAATGTTTTCTGGGTCTGAGTCGGTTTTTCCTTCTTATTCCCAAAATTTGTATTCTGATGCAATACAAGCAAGATTTTGGACAGAGTAGCCATTATGAAAGAAAAAATAAAAAACACAGCGCATTGCCCTTTCAGGATTAGAAATCCATAGGCAACACAACCAAGATGAGATTCTGTGTTTTGGAAAATGACATGGAACGCTTCTGCTGAGGTGACAGATTCTAATTCCCTCCAAATGGAGTGTGAGAGCGATTTTGAGGTGAATTCAATCAGAATTCCAAAGTCAGTCTGTGGAAGGGGGGGATGAATCTGGAAACAGCCAGTTTCTTTGTGTCTAAATCCTTTCAAATATCACAAAGGACTCTTGCATTTCTTTGGCTTTTTCACATTTCCCTTATTTATCATGGTTTGTAATGAATTTTCTGATGTGAGCTTTGGTTTTGAGGCTGGCATATTGAGTTCAGGGCACAAGAGGATGGTTCTTTTTCAATCAGGGCACAGCTGTTGGCTTGCTCCACTTCTGGCTTGCTGTCATTGTTTTGGGTGCCTCAGCTAATTTGTGGTTTCTTGTGTGGCAATTTCCTAAATGTGTTCTGGGTCTGGGTTGGCTTTGCCTTCTTCCTTCCCAAATTTTGTATTCTGATGCAATGCAAAGAAGAGTTTGTACAGAATAGCCATTATGAAATAAAAAACACAACAAATAGGCGTTTGAAGCTTAGAAAACTACAGGTAACATGATCAAGGTGTGTTTTTGTGTTTATGAAAATAAAATGGAACACTTTGGCTGAGGTGACAGATATTAATTGCCTCCAAACTGAGTTTCACTGCGATTTTCAGGTTAATTCAGTTAATTCAGTCAGAATTCCACAGGCAGTCAGCTGGAGGGGTGGATGAATCCGGGAACAGCCGGTTTCCTAGCGACTAAATCAAGCCCTATATCATTATGGATTCTTGCATTTTTTTGGCTTTTTTCTCTTTTTTCTTATTTATCATGGTTGGTAATGAATTTTCTGATGTGAGCTTTGGTTTTGAGGCTGGCATATTGAGTTCAGGGCACAAGAGGAAGGTTCTTTTTCAATCAGGGCACAGCTGTTGGCTTGCTCCAATTCTGGCTTTCTGTCATGGTTTTGGGTGCCTCAGCCGAGCTTTGGCATCTTGAGCGGCAATTTCCTAAATGATTTCTGGGTCTGAGTTGGTTTTGCCTTCTTCCTTCCCAAATTTTGTATTCTGACGCAATACAAACCAGAGTTTAGACAGCAGATCCATTATGAAATAAAAAACAAAACAAATAAGCCAGTCAGCTGGGAGGGGTGGATGGATCCGGAAACAGCCTGTTTCCTTGTGACTAAATCAAGCCCACTATCAAAAAGGACTCTTCCATTTCTTTGGCTCTTTTCACATTTTTCTTCTTTATCATGGTTTGTAATGAATTTTCTGATGTGAGCTTTGATTTTGAGGCTGGAATATGGAGTTCAAGACCCGGAAGGAATGGTCTTTTTCAATCAGGGCACAGCTGTTGGCTTGCTCCAATTCTGGCTTTCTGTCATGGTTTTGGGTGCCTCAGCCAAGTTTTGGTTTCTTGAGCGGCAATTTCCTAAAGGATTTCTGGGTCTGAGTTGGTTTTGCCTTCTTCCTTCCCAAATGTTGTATTCTGACGCAATACAAACACGAGTTTAGACAGCAGATCCATTATGAAATAAAAAAAACAAAACCAATTAGCGTGTCATGCTTAGAATTCTAGAGGCAGCACGACCAACATGAGGTTTTGTGTTTTGGAAAAAGAAATGGAACCCTTTTGCAGAGGGGAACGATAATGAATTCCCCAAATCAGTTTGCCAGCGATTTTCAGGTGAATTGAATGAGTTTTCCAAAGCCAGTCAGCTGGGAGGGGTGGATGAATCCGGAAACAGCCTGTTTCCTTGTTGTGGGGAGCAATCCGGACTAGACTGTTGCTCGAATTAAGACTTATTCTATGCATCTGCTCTCCCACAATATGGCGCTGGGAGAGAAGTAAACGGCTTCCGCACAGCTGCCTCCAGTTCAACCAATTAACTGTAGGACTTGCTCCTGATTGGAGAGCAGCGTACTCAGCCGAGTTGGGATTGGCGGAAGAGGACTATAAAGGAGGAGAGAGACGGCACGCACCAGGAACATCTATGGGGAACATCTAAGGGAACCCGTGCAGCCCCCGAGAGAACCGGCCGGTGGTGTGCCGCTCCCCTGCGGAAGTGGGGAATGCGGCCAGGGGGAACTGCCCTTCCACGGAGGTGGAAGGGATAGTAGCCAACCCGGGAAGAACCAGCAGCAAACCCGGGGAGGGCCGAGCAGACGGAAGAACAGCGCAGGGTCCTGTGTCGTTCCTCCACGAAGACGGGGAGCGACATAGTGGTGCCGTGACTCGGATAGGAAACCTAGCTTGGATAGGAAACCTAGGACGGATAGCAAACTTAGGAGGGAAGAAACGGGAAGAACTAGGGAAAATATCGGAGAGAGAAACTAGCAAACAGCCTAGGGAAAAGCCGGACGAAAAAGGAGCCGGAAGAAGCTATTGAAAGCCTAGGCATAGACTCAGATACGGACTACGGGGGGAAGCTGGGAGAAATCTCTAAGGTCGAAAGCGAAAGTGAAAGCTAGAACAAACAGACTCGGACGCGGACTGTGGGGAGAGGCCAGGAGAAATGAGGGAGGAATATCGTTGGAGGAAAGTTTGGGGAAACATACCGGGTAGAGAAAAATGTTAGGGAAATTGAAGCCGCGGGGGGCAGGCCGAGGCGGAAACGAAAGCCACTTTGGGGTTCTCAAGTTAGCCCGGGAATAGGGGGCGAAAAGTTGAAACCAGAAGCTGAGACGTAAGCCAGATTGGGATCCGTCTGATTAGCCCGGGGAGCAAAGGACGGGAAGCCAAATCGTGGGGCGGAGACGTACGCTGGGTTGAATTCGCCAGACTAGCCCGGGGAACTTAGATTGAATCCTAGTGGTGGAGACGCAAGCTACGCTGTGTTACTCGCGGAAGCCGCCGCGTGCAGAGAGAGCACGGGGCGTGAGTAGATAGGGAACGGGGCTGGCGTAGGCCGTGGTTCAGACGCGAAAGGGTTAAGCGTGGAGACCGCGGACCGCGCAAAGCCGGGAAGCCGCGCAGATGAGGCGCGGGCTGAAGCGGCTCAGAGCCGGCGAGGCGCGGAGAAGCAGCCTCGGGGCGGAGCCCGCTGGCGGGGCGAGGCGCCGGGAAGCTGCGCGGAGCCGTGAAGCTGCCGGCAGGGCGAGGCGCCGGGAAGCCGCGGGGATAAGAGAAAACAGAAGTTTAGAAATGGAATGAGAGCGGGAAGCTGCGGGGATAAGAGAAACAGAAGTTTGGAAGTGAAGTAAAAGAGAAATGGGAATGCTGGAAGATAGAAGTGAAATGGGAGAGGTAGGAATGCCCGGAGATAGAGAAATAGAGAAAAATAAGGCCTCCCCTCAACATGCCAATTAGAAGGCTTGGATTCGGTCTGCCTAATCAAGTGAGGCGATGAGCACCTGCGGGCAGCTAGCAGCTTATGCGCCGCAGGTCACCGAAGACAGGCACGAATTAACATCAGTAAGGCTTCCCCACAATACAACAATATTAAGCTTGGATTCGGTCTGCCTGATTTAAGGCGGTAAGCGCCAGCAAAGCTCGACCAGAGTATGAGCTGCAGGTCACCGAAGATAGGCACGAACCAACACTAATAAGTCTCCCCCACAATACGGCAATGAGAAGGCTTGGATTCGGTTTGCCTGATAGGTTTTGTAAACACCTGCAGGCAGTTCTAGCAGAGTAGAGCATGCGCTGCAGGGCACCGAACACAGGCATGCATCAGCGCCTAAAAACCTCCTCACAATGGCGAAGAGAGGACCCGGATTCGGTTTTCCTGATTGATAGGACTTGTAAGAGCCTGTGGCAACTCTAGCAAGTAGAGCAGAGTGTGTGCCGCGGGACACCGAAGACAGGCGCGTATCAACGCTAAAAAATAAAAAGAAAGGGGGATCTGTGGGGAGCAATCCGGACTAGACTGTTGCTCGAATTAAGACTTATTCTATGCATCTGCTCTCCCACAATATGGCGCTGGGAGAGAAGTAAACGGCTTCCGCACAGCTGCCTCCAGTTCAACCAATTAACTGTAGGACTTGCTCCTGATTGGAGAGCAGCGTACTCAGCCGAGTTGGGATTGGCGGAAGAGGACTATAAAGGAGGAGAGAGACGGCACGCACCAGGAACATCTATGGGGAACATCTAAGGGAACCCGTGCAGCCCCCGAGAGAACCGGCCGGTGGTGTGCCGCTCCCCTGCGGAAGTGGGGAATGCGGCCAGGGGGAACTGCCCTTCCACGGAGGTGGAAGGGATAGTAGCCAACCCGGGAAGAACCAGCAGCAAACCCGGGGAGGGCCGAGCAGACGGAAGAACAGCGCAGGGTCCTGTGTCGTTCCTCCACGAAGACGGGGAGCGACATAATGGTGCCGTGACTCGGATATGAAGCCTAGGCAGGGCTTAGTGTCGTTCCTCCACGAAGAGGGGGAGCGACACTTGTGACTAAATCAAGCCCACTATCCAAAAGGACTCTTCCATTTCTTTGGCTCTTTTCACATTTTTCTTCTTTATCATGGTTTGTAATGAATTTTCTGATGTGAGCTTTGATTTTGAGGCTGGAATATGGAGTTCAAGACACGGAAGGAATGGTCTTTTTCAATCAGGGCACAGCTGTTGGCTTGCTCCAATTCTGGCTTTCTGTCATGGTTTTGGGTGCCTCAGCCGAGTTTTGGTTTCTTGAGCGGCAATTTCCTAAAGGATTTCTGGGTCTGAGTTGGTTTTGCCTTCTTCCTTCCCAAATTTTGTATTCTGACGCAATACAAACACGAGTTTAGACAGCAGATCCATTATGAAATAAAAAAAACAAAACCAATTAGCGTGTCATGCTTAGAATTCTAGAGGCAGCACGACCAACATGAGTTTTTGTGTTTTGGACAAATAAATGGAACCCTTTTGCAGAGGGGAACGATAATTAATTCCCCAAATCAGTTTGCCAGCGATTTTCAGGTGAATTGAATGAGTTTTCCAAAGCCAGTCAGCTGGGAGGGGTGGATGAATCCGGAAACAGCCTGTTTCCTTGTGACTAAATCAAGCCCACTATCAAAAAGGACTCTTCCATTTCTTTGGCTCTTCTCACTTTTTTCTTCTTTATCATGGTTTGTAATGAATTTTCTGATGTGAGCTTTGATTTTGAGGCTGGAGTATGGAGTTCAAGACCCGGAAGGAATGGTCTTTTTCAATCAGGGCACAGCTGTTGGCTTGCTCCAATTCTGGCTTTCTGTCATGGTTTTGGGTGCCTCAGCCGAGTTTTGGTTTCTTGAGCGGCAATTTCCTAAAGGATTTCTGGGTCTGAGTTGGTTTTGCCTTCTTCCTTCCCAAATGTTGTATTCTGACGCAATGCACACACGAGTTTAGACAGCAGATCCATTATGAAAGAAAAAACAAAACAAATAAGCCAGTCAGCTGGGAGGGGTGGATGATTCCGGAAACAGCCTGTTTCCTTGTGACTAAATCAAGCCCACTATCCAAAAGGACTCTTCCATTTCTTCGGCTCTTTTCACATTTTTCTTCTTTATCTTGGTTTGTAATGAATTTTCTGATGTGAGCTTTGATTTTGAGGCTGGAATATGGAGTTCAAGACCCGGAAGGAATGGTCTTTTTCAATCAGGGCACAGCTGTTGGCTTGTTCCAATTCTGGCTTTCTGTCATGGTTTTGGGTGCCTCAGCCGAGTTTTGGTTTCTTGAGCGGCAATTTCCTAAATGATTTCTAGGTCTGAGTTGGTTTTGCCTTGTTCCTTCGCAAATGTTGTATTCTGACGCAATACAAACACGAGTTTAGAAAGCAGATACATTATGAAATAAAAAACAAAACCAATTAGCGTGTCATGCTTAGAATTCTAGAGGCAGCATGACCAACATGAGTTTTTGTGTTTTGGACAAAGAAATGGAACCCTTTTGCAGAGGGGAACGATAATTAAATCCGCAAATCAGTTTGCCAGTGATTTTCAGGTGAATTGAATGAGTTTTCCAAAGCCAGTCAGCTGGGAGGGGTGGATGAATCTGGAAAAAGCCTGTTTCCTTGTGACTAAATCAAGCCCACTCTCAAAAAGGACTCTTCCATTTCTTTGGCTCTTTTCATATTTTTCTTCTTTATCATGGTTTGTAATGAATTTTCTGATGTGAATTTGATTTTGAGGCTGGAATATGGAGTTCAAGACACGGAAGGAATGGTCTTTTTCAATCAGGGCACAGCTGTTGGCTTGCCCTATTTCTGGCTTTCTGTCATGGTTTTGCATGCCTCAGCCGAGTTTTGGTTTCTTGAGCGGCAATTTCCTAAAGGATTTCTGGGTCTGAGTTGGTTTTGCCTTCTTCCTTCCCAAATGTTGTATTCTGACGCAATACACACATGAGTTTAGACAGCAGATCCATTATGAAAGAAAAAACAAAAAAATTAGCCAGTCAGCTGGGATGGGTGGATGAATCCGGAAACAGCCTGTTTCCTTGTGACTAAATCAAGCCCACTATCAAAAAGGACTCTTCCATTTCTTTGGCTCTTTTCACATTTTTCTTCTTTATCATGGTTTGTAATGAATTTTCTGATGTGAGCTTTGATTTTGAGGCTGGAATATGGAGTTCAAGACCCGGATGGAATGGTCTTTTTCAATCAGGGCACAGCTGTTGGCTTGCTCCAATTCTGGCTTTCTGTCATGGTTTTGGGTGCCTCAGCCAATTTTTGGTTTCTTGAGCGGCAATTTTCTAAATGATTTCTGGGTCTGAGTTGGTTTTGCCTTCTTCCTTCCCAAATTTTGTATTCTGACGCAATACAAACACGAGTTTAGACAGCAGATCCATTATGAAATAAAAAAAACAAAACCAATTAGCGTGTCATGCTTAGAATTCTAGAGGCAGCACGACCAACATGAGTTTTTGTGTTTTGGAAAAAGAAATGGAACCCTTTTGCAGAGGGGAACGATAATGAATTCCCCAAATCAGTTTGCCAGTGATTTTCAGGGGAATTGAATGAGTTTTCCAAAGCCAGTCAGCTGGGAGGGGTGGATGAATCCGGAAACAGCCTGTTTCCTTGTGACTAAATCAAGCCCACTATCCAAAAGGACTCTTCCATTTCTTTGGCTCTTTTCACATTTTTCTTCTTTATCATGGTTTGTAATGAATTTTCTGATGTGAGCTTTGATTTTGAGGCTGGAATATGGAGTTCAAGACACGGAAGGAATGGTCTTTTTCAATCAGGGCACAGCTGTTGGCTTGCGCTATATCTGGCTTTCTGTCATGGTTTTGGGTGCCTCAGCCGAGTTTTGGTTTCTTGAGCGGCAATTTCCTAAAGGATTTCTGGGTCTGATTTGGTTTTGCCTTCTTCCTTCAAAAATTTTGTATTCTGACGCAATACAAACACGAGTTTAGACAGCAGATCCATTATGAAATAAAAAACTAAACGAATTAGCGTGTCATGCTTAGAATTCTAGAGGCAGCACGACCAACATGAGGTTTTGTGTTTTGGACAAAGAAATGGAACCCTTTTGCAGAGGGGAACGATAATGAATTGCCCAAATCAGTTTGCCAGCGATTTTCAGGTGAATTGAATGAGTTTTCCAAAGCCAGTCAGCTGGGAGGGGTGGATGAATCCGGAAACAGCCTGTTTCCTTGTGACTAAATCAAGCCCACTATCAAAAAGGACTCTTGCATTTCTTTGGCTCTTTTCACATTTTTCTTCTTTATCATGGTTTGTAATGAATTTTCTGATGTGAGCTTTGATTTTGAGGCTGGAATATGGAGTTCAAGACACGGAAGGAATGGTCTTTTTCAATCAGGGCACAGCTGTTGGCTTGCTCCAATTCTGGCTTTCTGTCATGGTTTTGGGTGCCTCAGCCGAGTTTTGGTTTCTTGAGCGGCAATTTCCTAAAGGATTTCTGGGTCTGAGTTGGTTTTGCCTTCTTCCTTCCCAAATTTTGTATTCTGACGCAATACAAACACGAGTTTAGACAGCAGATCCATTATGAAATAAAAAAAACAAAACCACTTAGCGTGTCATGCTTAGAATTCTAGAGGCAGCACGACCAACATGAGTTTTTGTGTTTTGGAAAAAGAAATGGAACCCTTTTGCAGAGGGGAACGATAATGAATTCCCCAAATCAGTTTGCCAGTGATTTTCAGGTGAATTGAATGAGTTTTCCAAAGCCAGTTAGCTGGGAGGGGTGGATGAATCCGGAAACAGCCTGTTTCCTTGTGACTAAATCAAGCCCACTATGAAAAAGGACTCTTGCATTTCTTTGGCTCTTTTCACATTTTTCTTCTTTATCATGGTTTGTAATGAATTTTCTGATGTGAGCTTTGATTTTGAGGCTGGAATATGGAGTTCAAGACACGGAAGGAATGGTCTTTTTCAATCAGGGCACAGCTGTTGGCTTGCTCCAATTCTGGCTTTCTGTCATGGTTTTGGGTGCCTCAGCCGAGTTTTGGTTTCTTGAGCGGCAATTTCCTAAAGGATTTCTGGGTCTGAGTTGGTTTTGCCTTCTTCCTTCCCAAATGTTGTATTCTGACGCAATACACACACGAGTTTAGACAGCAGATCCATTATGAAAGAAAAAACAAAACAAATAAGCCAGTCAGCTGGGAGGGGTGGATGAATCCGGAAACAGCCTGTTTCCTTGTGACTAAATCAAGCCCACTCTCAAAAAGGACTCTTCCATTTCTTTGGCTCTTTTCACATTTTTCTTCTTTATCATGGTTTGTAATGAATTTTCTGATGTGAGCTTTGATTTTGAGGCTGGAATATGGAGTTCAAGACCCGGAAGGAATGGTCTTTTTCAATCAGGGCACAGCTGTTGGCTTGCTCCAATTCTGGCTTTCTGTCATGGTTTTGGGTGCCTCAGCCAATTTTTGCTTTCTTGAGCGGCAATTTTCTAAATGATTTCTGGGTCTGAGTTGGTTTTGCCTTCTTTCTTCCCAAATTTTGTATTCTGACGCAATACAAACACGAGTTTAGACAGCAGATCCATTATGAAATAAAAAAAACAAAACCAATTAGCGTGTCATGCTTAGAATTCTAGAGGCAGCACGAGCAACATGAGTTTTTGTGTTTTGGAAAAAGAAATGGAACCCTTTTGCAGAGGGGAACGATAATGAATTCCCCAAATCAGTTTGCCAGTGATTTTCAGGGGAATTGAATGAGTTTTCCAAAGCCAGTCAGCTGGGAGGGGTGGATGAATCCGGAAACAGCCTGTTTCCTTGTGACTAAATCAAGCCCACTATCCAAAAGGACTCTTCCATTTCTTTGGCTCTTTTCACATTTTTCTTCTTTATCATGGTTTGTAATGAATTTTCTGATGTGAGCTTTGATTTTGAGGCTGGAATATGGAGTTCAAGACCCGGACGGAATGGTCTTTTTCAATCAGGGCACAGCTGTTGGATTGCCCTATTTCTGGCTTTCTGTCATGGTTTTGGGTGCCTCAGCCGAGTTTTGGTTTCTTGAGCGGCAATTTCCTAAAGGATTTCTGGGTCTGAGTTGGTTTTGCCTTCTTCCTTCCCAAATTTTGTATTCTGACGCAATACAAACACGAGTTTTGACAGCAGATCGATTATGAAATGAAAAAAACAAAACCAATTAGCGTGTCATGCTTAGAATTCTAGAGGCAGCACGACCAACATGAGTTTTTGTGTTTTGGACAAAGAAATAGGACCCTTTTGCAGAGGGGAACGATAAGGAATTCCCCAAATCAGTTGCTAGTGATTTTCAGGGGAATTGAATGAGTTTTCCAAAGCCAGTCAGCTGGGAGGGGTGGATGAATCTGGAAAAGCCTGTTTCCTTGTGACTAAATCAAGCCCACTCTCAAAAAGGACTCTTCCATTTCTTTGGCTCTTTTCATATTTTTCTTCTTTATCATGGTTTGTAATGAATTTTCTGATGTGAATTTGATTTTGAGGCTGGAATATGGAGTTCAAGACACGGAAGGAATGGTCTTTTTCAATCAGGGCACAGCTGTTGGATTGCCCTATTTCTGGCTTTCTGTCATGGTTTTGGGTGCCTCAGCCGAGTTTTGGTTTCTTGAGCGGCAATTTCCTAAATGATTTCTGGGTCTGAGTAGGTTTTGCCTTCTTCCTTCCCAAATTTTGTATTCTGACGCAATACAAACACGAGTTTAGACAGCAGATGCATTATGAAAGAAAAAAAACAAAACCAATTAGCGTGCCATGCTTAGAATTCTAGAGGCAGCACGACCAACATGAGTTTTTGTGTTTTGGACAAAGAAATGGAACCCTTTTGCAGAGGGGAACGATAATGAATTCCCCAAATCAGTTTGCCAGCAATTTTCAGGTGAATTGAATGAGTTTTCCAAAGCCAGTCAGCTGGGAGGGGTGGATGAATCCGGAAACAGCCTGTTTCCTTGTGACTAAATCAAGCCCACTATCCAAAAGGACTCTTGCATTTCTTTGTCTCTTTTCACATTTTTCTTCTTTATCATGGTTTGTAATGAATTTTCTGATGTGAGCTTTGATTTTGAGGCTGGAATATGGAGTTCAAGACCCGGAAGGAATGGTCTTTTTCAATCAGGGCACAGCTGTTGGCTTGCTCCAATTCTGGCTTTCTGTCATGGTTTTGGGTGCCTCAGCCAAGTTTTAGTTTCTTGAGCGGCAATTTTCTAAATGATTTCTGGGTCTGAGTTGGTTTTGCCTTCTTCCTTCCCAAATTTTGTATTCTGACGCAATACAAACACGAGTTTAGACAGCAGATCCATTGTGAAATAAAAAGAAAAAAAAACAAAACCAATTAGCGTGTCATGCTTAGAATTCTAGAGGCAGCACGACCAACATGAGTTTTTGTGTTTTGGACAAAGAAATGGAACCCTTTTGCAGAGGGGAACGATAATGAATTCCCCAAATCAGTTTGCCAGCGATTTTCAGGTAAATTGAATAAAGTTTTCCAAAGCCAGTCAGCTGGGAGGGGTGGATGAATCCGGAAACAGCCTGTTTCCTTGTGACGAAATCAAGCCCACTATCAAAAAGGACTCTTCCATTTCTTTGGCTCTTTTCACATTTTTCTTCTTTATCATGGTTTGTAATGAATTTTCTGATGTGAGCTTTGATTTTGAGGCTGGAATATGGAGTTCAAGACACGGAAGGAATGGTCTTTTTCAATCAGGGCACAGCTGTTGGCTTGCCCTATTTCTGGCTTTCTGTCATGGTTTTGGGTGCCTCAGCCGAGTTTTGGTTTCTTGAGCGGCAATTTCCTAAATGATTTCTGGGTCTGAGTAGGTTTTGCCTTCTTCCTTCCCAAATTTTGTATTCTGACGCAATACAAACACGAGTTTAGACAGCAGATGCATTATGAAAGAAAAAAAACAAAACCAATTAGCGTGCCATGCTTAGAATTCTAGAGGCAGCACGACCAACATGAGTTTTTGTGTTTTGGACAAAGAAATGGAACCCTTTTGCAGAGGGGAACGATAATTCATTCCCCAAATCAGTTTGCCAGCAATTTTCAGGTGAATTGAATGAGTTTTCCAAAGCCAGTCAGCTGGGAGGGGTGGATGAATCCGGAAACAGCCTGTTTCCTTGTGACTAAATCAAGCCCACTATCCAAAAGGACTCTTGCATTTCTTTGTCTCTTTTCACATTTTTCTTCTTTATCATGGTTTGTAATGAATTTTCTGATGTGAGCTTTGATTTTGAGGCTGGAATATGGAGTTCAAGACCCGGAAGGAATGGTCTTTTTCAATCAGGGCACAGCTGTTGGCTTGCTCCAATTCTGGCTTTCTGTCATGGTTTTGGGTGCCTCAGCCAAGTTTTAGTTTCTTGAGCGGCAATTTTCTAAATGATTTCTGGGTCTGAGTTGGTTTTGCCTTCTTCCTTCCCAAATTTTGTATTCTGACGCAATACAAACACGAGTTTAGACAGCAGATCCATTGTGAAATAAAAAGAAAAAAAAACAAAACCAATTAGCGTGTCATGCTTAGAATTCTAGAGGCAGCACGACCAACATGAGTTTTTGTGTTTTGGACAAAGAAATGGAACCCTTTTGCAGAGGGGAACGATAATGAATTCCCCAAATCAGTTTGCCAGCGATTTTCAGGTAAATTGAATAAAGTTTTCCAAAGCCAGTCAGCTGGGAGGGGTGGATGAATCCGGAAACAGCCTGTTTCCTTGTGACGAAATCAAGCCCACTATCAAAAAGGACTCTTCCATTTCTTTGGCTCTTTTCACATTTTTCTTCTTTATCATGGTTTGTAATGAATTTTCTGATGTGAGCTTTGATTTTGAGGCTGGAATATGGAGTTCAAGACACGGAAGGAATGGTCTTTTTCAATCAGGGCACAGGTGTTGGCTTGCTCCTATTCTGGCTTTCTGTCATGGTTTTGGGTGCCTCAGCCGAGTTTTGGTTTCTTGAGCGGCAATTTCCTAAAGGATTTCTGGGTCTGAGTTGCTTTTGCCTTCTTCCTTCCCAAATTTTGTATTCTGACGCAATACACACACGAGTTTAGACAGCAGATCCATTATGAAAGAAAAAAAACAAAACCAATTAGCGTGTCATGATTTGAATTCTAGAGGCAGCACGACCAACATGAGTTTTTGTGTTTTGGACAAAGAAATGGAACCCTTTTGCAGAGGGGAACGATAATTAATTCCCCAAATCAGTTTGCCAGCGATTTTCAGGTGAATTGAATGAGTTTTCCAAAGCCAGTCAGCTGGGAGGGGTGGATGAATCCGGAAACAGCCTGTTTCCTTGTGACTAAATCAAGCCCACTATCAACAAGGACTCTTCCATTTCTTTGGCTCTTTTCACATTTTTCTTCTTTATCATGGTTTGTAATGAATTTTCTGATGTGAGCTTTGATTTTGAGGCTGGAATATGGAGTTCAAGACACGGAAGGAATGGTCTTTTTCAATCAGGGCACAGCTGTTGGCTTGCTCCAATTCTGGCTTTCTGTCATGGTTTTGGGTGCCTCAGCCGAGTTTTGGTCTCTTGAGCGGCAATTGCCTAAATGATTTCTGGGTCTGAGTTGGTTTTGCCTTCTTCCTTCCCAAATTTTGTATTCTGATGCAATACAAACACGAGTTTAGACAGCAGATCCATTATGAAGGAAAAAACAAAACAAATAAGCCAGTCTGCTGGGAGGGGTGGATGAATCCGGAAACAGCCTGTTTGCTTGTGACTAAATCAAGCCCACTATCAAAAAGGACTCTTCCATTTCTTTGGCTCTTTTCACATTTTTCTTCTTTATCATGGTTTGTAATGAATTTTCTGATGTGAGCTTTGATATTGAGGTTCGAATATGGAGTTCAAGACCCGGAAGGAATGGTCTTTTTCAATCAGGGCACAGCTGTTGGCTTGCTCCAATTCTGGCTTTCTGTCATGATTTTGGGTTCCTCAGCCGAGTTTTGGTTTCTTGAGCGGCAATTTCCTAAAGGATTTCTGGGTCTGAGTTGGTTTTGCCTTCTTCCTTCCCAAATTTTGTATTCTGACGCAATACAAACACGAGTTTTGACAGCAGATCCATTATGAAATGAAAAAAACAAAACCAATTAGCGTGTCATGCTTAGAATTCTAGAGGCAGCACGACCAACATGAGTTTTTGTGTTTTGGACAAAGAAATGGGACCCTTTTGCAGAGGGGAACGATAATGAATTCCCCAAATCAGTTTGCCAGTGATTTTCAGGGGAATTGAATGAGTTTTCCAAAGCCAGTCAGCTGGGAGGGGTGGATCAATCCGGAAACAGCCTGTTTCCTTGTGACTAAATCAAGCCCACTATCAACAAGGACTCTTCCATTTCTTTGGCTCTTTTCACATTTTTCTTCTTTATCATGGTTTGTAATGAATTTTCTGATGTGAGCTTTGATTTTGAGGCTGGAATATGGAGTTCAAGACCCGGAAGGAATGATCTTTTTCAATCAGGGCACAGCTGTTGGCTTGCTCCAATTCTGGCTTTCTGTCATGGTTTTGGGTGCCTCAGCCGAGTTTTGGTCTCTTGAGCGGCAATTGCCTAAATGATTTCTGGGTCTGAGTTGGTTTTGCCTTCTTCCTTCCCAAATTTTGTATTCTGATGCAATACAAACACGAGTTTAGACAGCAGATCCATTATGAAGGAAAAAACAAAACAAATAAGCCAGTCTGCTGGGAGGGGTGGATGAATCCGGAAACAGCCTGTTTGCTTGTGACTAAATCAAGCCCACTATCAAAAAGGACTCTTCCATTTCTTTGGCTCTTTTCACATTTTTCTTCTTTATCATGGTTTGTAATGAATTTTCTGATGTGAGCTTTGATATTGAGGTTCGAATATGGAGTTCAAGACCCGGAAGGAATGGTCTTTTTCAATCAGGGCACAGCTGTTGGCTTGCTCCAATTCTGGCTTTCTGTCATGATTTTGGGTTCCTCAGCCGAGTTTTGGTTTCTTGAGCGGCAATTTCCTAAAGGATTTCTGGGTCTGAGTTGGTTTTGCCTTCTTCCTTCCCAAATTTTGTATTCTGACGCAATACAAACACGAGTTTAGACAGCAGATCCATTATGAAAGAAAAAACAAAACAAATAAGCCAGTCTGCTGGGAGGGGTGGATGAATCCAGAAACAGCCTGTTTCCTTGTGACTAAATCAAGCCCACTATCAAAAAGGACTCTTCCATTTCTTTGGCTCTTTTCACATGTTTCTTCTTTATCATGGTTTGTAATGAATTTTCTGATGTGAGCTTTGATTTTGAGGCTGGAATATGGAGTTCAAGACACGGAAGGAATGGTCTTTTTCAATCAGGGCACAGGTGTTGGCTTGCTCCTATTCTGGCTTTCTGTCATGGTTTTGGGTGCCTCAGCCGAGTTTTGGTTTCTTGAGCGGCAATTTCCTAAAGGATTTCTGGGTCTGAGTAGGTTTTGCCTTCTTCCTACCAAATTTTGTATTCTGACGCAATACAAACACGAGCTTAGACAGCAGATCCATTATGAAAGAAAAAAAAAAAAAACAAAACCAATTAGCGTGTCATGCTTAGAATTCAAGAGGCAGCACGACCAATATGAGTTTTTGTGTTTTGGACAAAGAAATGGAACCCTTTTGCAGAGGGGAACGATCATTAATTCCCCAAATCAGTTTGCCAGTGATTTTCAGGTAAATTGAATAAAGTTTTCCAAAGCCAGTCAGCTGGGAGGGGTGGATGAATCCGGAAACAGCCTGTTTCCTTGTGACGAAATCAAGCCCACTATCAAAAAGGACTCTTCCATTTCTTTGGCTCTTTTCACATTTTTCTTCTTTATCATGGTTTGTAATGAATTTTCTGATGTGAGCTTTGATTTTGAGGCTGGAATATGGAGTTCAAGACACGGAAGGAATGGTCTTTTTCAATCAGGGCACAGCTGTTGGCTTGCCCTATTTCTGGCTTTCTGTCATGGTTTTGGGTGCCTCAGCCGAGTTTTGGTTTCTTGAGCGGCAATTTCCTAAAGGATTTCTGGGTCTGAGTTGCTTTTGCCTTCTTCCTTCCCAAATTTTGTATTCTGACGCAATACACACACGAGTTTAGACAGCAGATCCATTATGAAAGAAAAAAAACAAAACCAATTAGCGTGTCATGCTTAGAATTCTAGAGGCAGCACGACCAACATGAGTTTTTGTGTTTTGGACAAAGAAATGGAACCCTTTTGCAGAGGGGAACGATAATTAATTCCCCAAATCAGTTTGCCAGCGATTTTCAGGTGAATTGAATGAGTTTTCCAAAGCCAGTCAGCTGGGAGGGGTGGATGAATCCGGAAACAGCCTGTTTCCTTGTGACTAAATCAAGCCCACTCTCAAAAAGGACTCTTCCATTTCTTTGGCTCTTTTCACATTTTTCTTCTTTATCATGGTTTGTAATGAATTTTCTGATGTGAGCTTTGATTTTGAGGCTGGAATATGGAGTTCAAGACACGGAAGGAATGGTCTTTTTCAATCAGGGCACAGCTGTTGGCTTGCTCCAATTCTGGCTTTCTGTCATGGTTTTGGGTGCCTCAGCCAAGTTTTAGTTTCTTGAGCGGCAATTTTCTAAATGATTTCTGGGTCTGAGTTGGTTTTGCCTTCTTCCTTCCCAAATTTTGTATTCTGACGCAATACACACACGAGTTTAGACAGCAGATCCATTATGAAAGAAAAAAAACAAAACCAATTAGCGTGTCATGATTTGAATTCTAGAGGCAGCACGACCAACATGAGTTTTTGTGTTTTGGACAAAGAAATGGAACCCTTTTGCAGAGGGGAACGATAATTAATTCCCCAAATCAGTTTGCCAGCGATTTTCAGGTGAATTGAATGAGTTTTCCAAAGCCAGTCAGCTGGGAGGGGTGGATGAATCCGGAAACAGCCTGTTTCCTTGTGACTAAATCAAGCCCACTATCAACAAGGACTCTTCCATTTCTTTGGCTCTTTTCACATTTTTCTTCTTTATCATGGTTTGTAATGAATTTTCTGATGTGAGCTTTGATTTTGAGGCTGGAATATGGAGTTCAAGACACGGAAGGAATGGTCTTTTTCAATCAGGGCACAGCTGTTGGCTTGCTCCAATTCTGGCTTTCTGTCATGGTTTTGGGTGCCTCAGCCGAGTTTTGGTCTCTTGAGCGGCAATTGCCTAAATGATTTCTGGGTCTGAGTTGGTTTTGCCTTCTTCCTTCCCAAATTTTGTATTCTGATGCAATACAAACACGAGTTTAGACAGCAGATCCATTATGAAGGAAAAAACAAAACAAATAAGCCAGTCTGCTGGGAGGGGTGGATGAATCCGGAAACAGCCTGTTTGCTTGTGACTAAATCAAGCCCACTATCAAAAAGGACTCTTCCATTTCTTTGGCTCTTTTCACATTTTTCTTCTTTATCATGGTTTGTAATGAATTTTCTGATGTGAGCTTTGATATTGAGGTTCGAATATGGAGTTCAAGACCCGGAAGGAATGGTCTTTTTCAATCAGGGCACAGCTGTTGGCTTGCTCCAATTCTGGCTTTCTGTCATGATTTTGGGTTCCTCAGCCGAGTTTTGGTTTCTTGAGCGGCAATTTCCTAAAGGATTTCTGGGTCTGAGTTGGTTTTGCCTTCTTCCTTCCCAAATTTTGTATTCTGACGCAATACAAACACGAGTTTTGACAGCAGATCCATTATGAAATGAAAAAAACAAAACCAATTAGCGTGTCATGCTTAGAATTCTAGAGGCAGCACGACCAACATGAGTTTTTGTGTTTTGGACAAAGAAATGGGACCCTTTTGCAGAGGGGAACGATAATGAATTCCCCAAATCAGTTTGCCAGTGATTTTCAGGGGAATTGAATGAGTTTTCCAAAGCCAGTCAGCTGGGAGGGGTGGATCAATCCGGAAACAGCCTGTTTCCTTGTGACTAAATCAAGCCCACTATCAACAAGGACTCTTCCATTTCTTTGGCTCTTTTCACATTTTTCTTCTTTATCATGGTTTGTAATGAATTTTCTGATGTGAGCTTTGATTTTGAGGCTGGAATATGGAGTTCAAGACCCGGAAGGAATGATCTTTTTCAATCAGGGCACAGCTGTTGGCTTGCTCCAATTCTGGCTTTCTGTCATGGTTTTGGGTGCCTCAGCCGAGTTTTGGTCTCTTGAGCGGCAATTGCCTAAATGATTTCTGGGTCTGAGTTGGTTTTGCCTTCTTCCTTCCCAAATTTTGTATTCTGATGCAATACAAACACGAGTTTAGACAGCAGATCCATTATGAAGGAAAAAACAAAACAAATAAGCCAGTCTGCTGGGAGGGGTGGATGAATCCGGAAACAGCCTGTTTGCTTGTGACTAAATCAAGCCCACTATCAAAAAGGACTCTTCCATTTCTTTGGCTCTTTTCACATTTTTCTTCTTTATCATGGTTTGTAATGAATTTTCTGATGTGAGCTTTGATATTGAGGTTCGAATATGGAGTTCAAGACCCGGAAGGAATGGTCTTTTTCAATCAGGGCACAGCTGTTGGCTTGCTCCAATTCTGGCTTTCTGTCATGATTTTGGGTTCCTCAGCCGAGTTTTGGTTTCTTGAGCGGCAATTTCCTAAAGGATTTCTGGGTCTGAGTTGGTTTTGCCTTCTTCCTTCCCAAATTTTGTATTCTGACGCAATACAAACACGAGCTTAGACAGCAGATCCATTATGAAAGAAAAAAAAAAAAAACAAAACCAATTAGCGTGTCATGCTTAGAATTCAAGAGGCAGCACGACCAATATGAGTTTTTGTGTTTTGGACAAAGAAATGGAACCCTTTTGCAGAGGGGAACGATCATTAATTCCCCAAATCAGTTTGCCAGTGATTTTCAGGTGAATTGAATGAGTTTTCCAAAGCCAGTCAGCTGGGAGGGGTGGATGAATCCGGAAACAGCCTGTTTCCTTGTGACTAAATCAAGCCCACTATCAAAAAGGACTCTTGCATTTCTTTGGCTCTTTTCACAGTTTTCTTCTTTATCATGGTTTGTAATGAATTTTCTGATGTGAGCTTTGATTTTGAGGTTGGAATATGGAGTTCAAGACACGGAAGGAATGGTCTTTTTCAATCAGGGCACAGCTGTTGGCTTGCTCCAATTCTGGCTTTCTGTCATGGTTTTGGGTGCCTCAGCCGAGTTTTGGTTTCTTGAGCGGCAATTTCCTAAAGGATTTCTGGGTCTGAGTTGGTTTTGCCTTCTTCCTTCCCAAATTTTGTATTCTGACGCAATACAAACAGGAGCTTAGACAGCAGATCGATTATGAAATGAAAAAAACAAAACCAATTAGCGTGTCATGCTTAGAATTCTAGAGGCAGCACGACCAACATGAGTTTTTGTGTTTTGGACAAAGAAATGGAACCCTTTTGCAGAGGGGAACGATAATTAATTCCCCAAATCAGTTTGCCAGTGATTTTCAGGTGAATTGAATGAGTTTTCCAAAGCCAGTCAGCTGGGAGGGGTGGATGAATCCAGAAACAGCCTGTTTCCTTGTGACTAAATCAAGCCCACTCTCAAAAAGGACTCTTCAATTTCTTTGGCTCTTTTCACATTTTTCTTCTTTATCATGGTTTGTAATGAATTTTCTGATGTGAGCTTTGATTTTGAGGCTGGAATATGGAGTTCAAGACACGGAAGGAATGGTCTTTTTCAATCAGGGCACAGCTGTTGGCTTGCTCCAATTCTGGCTTTCTGTCATGATTTTGGGTGCCTCAGCCGAGTTTTGGTTTCTTGAGTGGCAATTTCCTAAAGGATTTCTGGGTCTGAGTTGGTTTTGCCTTCTTCCTTCCCAAATTTTGTATTCTGACGAAATACAAACACGAGTTTAGACAGCAGATCCATTATGAAAGAAAAAAACAAAACAAATAAGCCAGTCTGCTGGGAGGGGTGGATGAATCCGGAAACAGCCTGTTTCCTTGTGACTAAATCAAGCCCACTATCAAAAAGGACTCTTCCATTTCTTTGGCTCTTTTCACAGTTTTCTTCTTTGTCATGGTTTGTAATGAATTTTCTGATGTGAGCTTTGATTTTGAGGCTGGAATATGGAGTTCAAGACACGGAAGGAATGGTCTTTTTCAATCAGGGCACAGCTGTTGGCTTGCTCCAATTCTGGCTTTCTGTCATGGTTTTGGGTGCCTCAGCCAAGTGTTGGTTTCTTGAGCGGCAATTTCCTAAATGATTTCTGGGTCTGAGTTGGTTTTGCCTTCTTCCTTCCCAAATGTTGTATTCTGACGCAATACACACACGAGTTTAGACAGCAAATCCATTATGAAAGAAAAAACAAAACAAATAAGTCAATCAGCTGGGAGGGGTGGATGAATCCGGAAACAGCCTGTTTCCTTGTGACTAAATCAAGCCCACTCTCAAAAAGGACTCTTCCATTTCTTTGGCTCTTTTCACATTTTTCTTCTTTATCATGGTTTGTAATGAATTTTCTGATGTGAGCTTTGATTTTGAGGCTGGAATATGGAGTTCAAGACCCGGAAGGAATGGTCTTTTTCAATCAGGGCACAGCTGTTGGCTTGCTCCAATTCTGGCTTTCTGTCATGGTTTTGGGTGCCTCAGCCGAGTTTTGGTTTCTTGAGCGGCAATTTCCTAAATGATTTCTGGGTCTGAGTTGGTTTTGCCTTCTTCCTTCCCAAATTTTGTATTCTGACGCAATACAAACACGAGCTTAGACAGCAGATCCATTATGAAAGAAAAAAAAAAAAAAACCAATTAGCGTGTCATGCTTAGAATTCTAGAGGCAGCACGACCAACATGAGTTTTTGTGTTTTGGACAAAGAAATGGAACCCTTTTGCAGAGGGGAACGATAATTCATTCCCCAAATCAGTTTGCCAGCGATTTTCAGGTGAATTGAATGAGTTTTCCAAAGCCAGTCAGCTGGGAGGGGTGGATGAATCCGGAAACAGCCTGTTTCCTTGTGACTAAATCAAGCCCACTGTTAAAAAGGACTCTTGCATTTCTTTGGCTCTTTTCACATTTTTCTTCTTTATCATGGTTAGTTGTGAATTTTCTGATGAGAGCTTTGATTTTGAGGCTGGAATATGGAGTTCAAGACACGGAAGGAATGGTCTTTTTCAATCAGGGCACCGCTGTTGGCTTGCTCCAATTCTGGCTTTCTGTCATGGTTTTGGGTGCCTCAGCCAAGTGTTGGTTTCTTGAGCGGCAATTTCCTAAAGGATTTCTGGGTCTGAGTTGGTTTTGTCTTCTTCCTTCCCAAATGTTGTATTCTGACGCAATACACACACGAGTTTAGACAGCAGATCCATTATGAAATAAAAACCAAAACCAATTAGCGTGTCATGCTTAGAATTCTAGAGGCAGCACGACCAACATGAGTTTTTGTGTTTTGGACAAAGAAATGGACCCCTTTTGCAGAGGGGAACGATAATTAATTGCCCAAATCAGTTTGCCAGCGATTTTCAGGTGAATTGAATGAGTTTTCCAAAGCCAGTCAGCTGGGAGTGGTGGATGTATCCGGAAACAGCCTGTTGCCTTGTGACTAAATCAAGCCCACTCTCAAAAAGGACTCCTCCATTTCTTTGGCTCTTTTCAAAGTTTTCTTCTTTATCATGCTTTCTAATGAATTTTCTGATGTGAGCTTTGATTTTGAGGCTGGAATATGGAGTTTAAGACCCGGAACCATGGTCTTTTTCAATCAGGGCACAGCTGTTGGCTTGCCCCATTTCTGGCTTTCTGTCATGGTTTTGGGTGCCTCAGCTGAATTTTGGTTTCTTGAGCGGCAATTTCCTAAAGGATTTCTGGGTCTGAGTTGGTTTTGCCTTCTTCCTTCCAAATTTTGTATTCTGACGCAATACAAACACGAGTTTAGACAGCAGATCCATTATGAAATTAAAAACAAAACAAATTATCGTGTCAGGCTTAGAATTCTAGAGGCAGCACGACCAACATGAGTTATTGTGTTTTGGAAAAAGAAATGGAACCCTTTTGCAGAGGGGAACGATAATTAAATCCGCAAATCAGTTTGCCAGTGATTTTCAGGTGAATTGAATGAGTTTTCCAAAGCCAGTCAGCTGCGAGGGGTAGATGAATGCGGAAACAGCCTGTTTCCTTGTGACTAAATCAAGCCCACTCTCAAAAAGGACTCTTCCATTTCTTTGGCTCTTTTCACATTTTTCTTCTTTATCATGGTTTGTAATGAATTTTCTGATGTGAGCTTTGATTTTGAGGCTGGAATATGGAGTTCAAGACATGGAAGCAATGGTCTTTTTCAATCAGGGCACAGCTGTTGGCTTGCTCCAATTCTGGCTTTCTGTCATGGTTTTGGGTGCCTCAGCCAAGTGTTGGTTTCTTGAGCGGCAATTTCCTAAAGGATTTCTGGGTCTGAGTTGGTTTTGTCTTCTTCCTTCCCAAATTTTGTATTCTGACGCAATACAAACACGAGCTTAGATAGCAGATGCATTATGAAAGAAAAAAAAAAAACAAAACCAATTAGCGTGTCATGCTTAGAATTCTAGAGGCAGCACGACCAACATGAGTTTTTGTGTTTTGGACAAAGAAATTGAACCCTTTTGCAGAGGGGAATGATAATTAATTCCCCAAATCAGTTTGCCAGTGATTTTCAGGTGAATTGAATGAGTTTTCCAAAGCCAGTCAGCTGGGAGGGGTGGATGAATCCGGAAACAGCCTGTTTCCTTGTGACTAAATCAAGCCCACTCTCAAAAAGGACTCTTCAATTTCTTTGGCTCTTTTCACATTTTTCTTCTTTATCATGGTTTGTAATGTATTTTCTGATGTGAGCTTTGATTTTGAGGCTGGAATATGGAGTTCAAGACACGGAAGGCATGGTCTTTTTCAATCAGGGCACAGCTGTTGGCTTGCTCCTATTCTGGCTTTCTGTCATGGTTTTGGGTGCCTCAGCCGAGGTTTGGTTTCTTGAGCGGCAATTTCCTAAAGGATTTCTGTGTCTGAGTTGGTTTTGCCTTCTTCTTTCCCAAATTTTGTATTCTGACGCAATACAAACACGAGTTTAGACAGCAGATCCATTATGAAATAAAAAAAAAAAAAACAATTAGCGTGTCGTGCTTAGAATTCTAGAGGCAGCACGACCAACATGAGTTTTTGTGTTTTGGAAAAAGAAATGGAACCCTTTTGCAGAGGGGAACGATAATGAATTCCCCAAATCAGTTTGCCAGTGATTTTCAGGGGAATTGAATGAGTTTTCCAAAGCCAGTCAGCTGGGAGGGGTGGATGAATCCAGAAACAGCCAGTTTCCTTGTGACTAAATCAAGCCCACTATCCAAAAGGACTCTTGCATTTCATTGGCTCTTTTCACATTTTTCTTCTTTATCATGGTTTGTAATGAATTTTCTGATGTGAGCTTTGATTTTGAGGCTGGAATATGGAGTTCAAGACACGGAAGGCATGGTCTTTTTCAATCAGGGCACAGGTGTTGGCTTGCTCCAATTCTGGCTTTCTGTCATGGTTTTGGGTGCCTCAGCCGAGTTTTGGTTTCTTGAGCGGCAATTTCCTAAATGATTTCTGGGTCTGAGTTGGTTTTGCCTTCTTCCTTCCCAAATTTTGTATTCTGACGCAATACAAACACGAGCTTAGACAGCAGATCCATTATGAAAGAAAAAAAAAAAAAACAAAACCAATTAGCGTGTCATGCTTAGAATTCTAGAGGCAGCACGACCAACATGAGTTTTTGTGTTTTGGACAAAGAAATGGAACCCTTTTGCAGAGGGGAACGATCATTAATTCCCCAAATCAGTTTGCCAGCGATTTTCAGGTGAATTGAATGAGTTTTCCAAAGCCAGTCAGCTGGGAGGGGTGGATGAATCCGGAAAAAGCCTGTTTCCTTGTGACTAAATCAAGCCCACTATCAAAAAGGACTCCTCCATTTCTTTGGCTGTTTTCACATTTTTCTTCTTTATCATGGTTTGTAGTGAATTTTCTGATGTGAGCTTTGATTTTGAGGCTGGAATATGGAGTTCAAGACCCGGAAGGAATGGTCTTTTTCAATCAGGGCACAGCTGTTGGCTTGCCCTATTTCAGGCTTTCTGTCATGGTTTTGGGTGGCTTAGCCGAGTTTTGGTTTCTTGAGCGACAATTTCCTAAAGGATTTCTGGGTCTGAGTTGGTTTTGCCTTCTTCCTTCCCAAATTTTGTATTCTGACGCAATACAAACATGAGTTTAGACAGCAGATCCATTATGAAAGAAAAAACAAAACAAATAAGCCAGTCTGCTGGGAGGGGTGGATGAATCCGGAAACAACCTGTTTGCTTGTGACTAAATCAAGCCCACTATCCAAAAGGACTCTTCCATTTCTTTGGCTCTTTTCACATTTTTCTTCTTTATCATGGTTTGTAATGAATTTTCTGATGTGAGCTTTCATTTTGAGGCTGGAATATGGAGTTCAAGACACGGAAGGAATGGTCTTTTTCAATCAGGGCACAGCTGTTGGCTTGCTCCAATTCTGGCTTTCTGTCATGGTTTTGGGTGCCTCAGCCGAGTTTTGGTTTCTTGAGCGGCAATTTCCTAAAGGATTTCTGGGTCTGAGTTGGTTTTGCCTTGTTCCTTCGCAAATGTTGTATTCTGACGCAATACAAACACGAGTTTAGAAAGCAGATACATTATGAAATAAAAAAGAAAACCAATTAGCGTGTCATGCTTAGAATTCTAGAGGCAGTACGACCAACATGAGTTTTTTTGTTTTGGACAAAGAAATGGAACCCTTTTGCAGAGGGGAACGATAATGAAATCCCCAAATCAGTTTGCCAGCGATTTTCAGGTGAATTGAATGAGTTTTCCAAAGCCAGTCAGCTGGGAGGGGTGGATGAATCTGGAAAAAGCATGTTTCCTTGTGACTAAATCAAGCCCACTATCCAAAATTACTCTTCCATTTCTTTGGCTCTTTTCACATTTTTCTTCTTTATCATGGTTTGTAATGAATTTTCTGATGTGAATTTGATTTTGAGGCTGGAATATGGAGTTCAAGACACGGAAGGAATGGTCTTTTTCAATCAGGGCACAGCTGTTGGCTTGCCCTATTTCTGGCTTTCTGTCATGGTTTTGGGTGCCTCAGCCGAGTTTTGGTTTCTTGAGCGGCAATTTCCTAAAGGATTTCTGGGTCTGAGTAGGTTTTGCCTTCTTCCTTCCCAAATTTTGTATTCTGATGCAATACACACACGAGTTTAGACAGCAGATCCATTATGAAATAAAAAAACCAAAACCAACTAGCGTGTCATGCTTAGAATTCTAGAGGCAGCACGACCAACATGAGTTTTTGTGTTTTGGACAAAGAAATGGAACCCTTTTGCAGAGGGGAACGATCATTAATTCCCCAAATCAGTTTGCCAGCGATTTTCAGGTGAATTGAATGAGTTTTCCAAAGCCAGTCAGCTGGGAGGGGTGGATGAATCCGGAAACAGCCTGTTTCCTTGTGACTAAATCAAGCCCACTCTCAAAAAGGACTCTTCCATTTCTTTGGCTCTTTTCACATTTTTCTTCTTTATCATGGTTTGTAGTGATTTTTCTGATGTGAGCTTTCATTTTGAGGCTGGAATATGGAGTTCAAGACACGGAAGGCATGGTCTTTTTCAATCATGGTACAGCTGTTGGCTTGCTCCAATTCTGGCTTTCTGTCATGGTTTTGGGTGCCTCAGCCGAGTTTTGGTTTCTTGAGCGGCAATTTCCTAAAGGACTTCTGGGTCTGAGTTGGTTTTGCCTTCTTCCTTCCCAATATTGTATTCTGACGCAATACACACATGAGTTTAGACAGCAGATCCATTATGAAATAAAAAACAAAACAAATAAGCCAGTCACCTTGGAGGGGTGGATATATCCGGAAACAGCCTGTTTCCTTGTGACTAAATCAAGCCCACTCTCAAAAAGGACTCTTCCATTTCTTTGGCTCTTTTCATATTTTTCTTCTTTATCATGGTTTGTAATGAATTTTCTGATGTGAGCTTTGATTTTGAGGCTGGAATATGGAGTTCAAGACACGGAAGGAATGGTCTTTTTCAATCAGGGCACAGCTGTTGGCCTGCTCCAATTCTGGCTTTCTGTCATGGTTTTGGATGCCTCAGCCGAGTTTTGGTTTCTTGAGCGGCAGTTTCCTAAAGGATTTGTGGGTCTGAGTTGGTTTTGCCTTCTTCCTTCCCAAATTTTTTATTCTGACGCAATACAAACACGAGTTTAGACGGCAGATCCATTATGAAATTAAAAAAAAACAAAACCAATTAGCGTGTCATGCTTAGAATTCTAGAGGCAGCATGACCAACATGAGTTTTTGTGTTTTGGAAAAAGAAATGGAACCCTTTTGCAGAGGGGAATGATAATTAACTCCCCAAATCAGTTTGCGAGCGATTTTCAGGTGAATTGAATGAGTTTTCCAAAGCCAGTCAGCTGGGAGGGGTGGATGAATCCGGAAACAGCCTGTTTGCTTGTGACTAAATCAAGCCCACTATCAAAAAGGACTCTTCCATTGCTTTGGCTCTTTTCACATTTTTCTTCTTTATCATGGTTTGTAATGAATTTTCTGATGTGAGCTTTGATTTTGAGGCTGGAATATGGAGTTCAAGACACGGAAGGAATGGTCTTTTTCAATCAGGGCACAGCTGTTGGCTTGCTCCAATTCTGGCTTTCTGTCATGGTTTTGGGTGCCTCATCCGAGTTTTGGTTTCTTGAGCGGCAATTTCCTAAATGATTTCTGGGTCTGAGTTGGTTCTGCCTTCTTCCTTCCCAAATTTTGTATTCTGACGCCATACAAACAAGAGTTAAGAAAGAAGATCCATTATGAAATAAAAAAGAAAACAAATTAGCCAGTCAGCTGGGAGAGGTGCATGAATCCGGAAACATCCTGTTTCCTTGTAACTAAATCAAGCCCACTATCAAAAAGAACTCTTCCATTTCTTTGGCTCTTTTCACATGTTTCTTCTTTATCATGGTTTGTAATGAATTTTCTGATGTGAGCTTTGATTTTGAGGCTGGAATATGGAGTTCAAGACCCGGAAGGAATGGTCTTTTTCAATCAGGGCACAGCTGTTGGCTTGCTCCAATTCTGGCTTTCTGTCATGGTTTTGGGTGCCTCAGCCGAGTTTTGGTTTACTGAGCGGCAATTTCCTAAAGGATTTCTGGGTCTGAGTTGGTTTTGCCTTCTTCCTTCCCAAATTTTGTATTCTGATGCAATAAACACACGAGTTTAGACAGCAGATCCATTATGAAATAAAAAAAACAAAACCAACCAGCGTGTCATGCTTAGAATTCTAGAGGCAGCACGACCAACATGAGTTTTTGTGTTTTGGACAAAGAAATGGAACCCTTTTGCAGAGGGGAACGATCATTAATTCCCCAAATCAGTTTGCCAGCGATTTTCAGGTGAATTGAATGAGTTTTCCAAAGCCAGTCAGCTGGGAGGGGTGGATGAATCCGGAAACAGCCTGTTTCCTTGTGACTAAATCAAGCCCACTCTCAAAAAGGACTCTTCCATTTCTTTTGCTCTTTTCACATTTTTCTTCTTTATCATGGTTTGTAATGAATTTTCTGATGTGAGCTTTGATTTTGAGGCTGGAATATGGAGTTCAAGACACGGAAGGCATGGTCTTTTTCAATCAGGGCACAGCTGTTGGCTTGCTCCGATTCTGGCTTTCTGTCATGGTTTTGGGTGCCTCAGCCGAGTTTTGGTTTCTTGAGCGGCAATTTCCTAAAGGATTTCTGGGTCTGAGTTGGTTTTGCCTTCTCCCTTCCCAAATATTGTATTCTGACAGAATACACACACGAGTTTAGACAGCAGATCCATTATGAAATAAAAAAAAAAAACCAAAACGAATTAGCGTGTCATGCTTAGAATTCTAGAGGCAGCACGACCAACATGAGTTTTTGTGTTTTGGACAAAGAAATGGAACCCTTTTGCAGAGGGGAACGATCATTAATTCCCCAAATCAGTTTGCCAGCGATTTTCAGGTGAATTGAATGAGTTTTCCAAAGCCAGTCAGCTGGGAGGGGCGGATGAATCCGGAAACAGCCTGTTTCCTTGTGACTAAATCAAGCCTACTCTCAAAAAGGACTCTTGCATTTCTTTGGCTCTTTTCACATTTTTCTTCTTTATCATGGTTTGTAATGAATTTTCTGATGTGAGCTTTGATTTTGAGGCTGGAATATGGAGTTCAAGACCCGGAAGGCATGGTCTTTTTCAATCAGGGCACAGCTGTTGGCTTGCTCCAATTCTGGCTTTCTGTCATGGTTTTGGGTGCCTCAGCCGAGTTTTGGTTTCTTGAGTGGCAATTTCCCAAAGCATTTCTGGGTCTGAGTTGGTTTTGCCTTCTTCCTTCCCAAATTTTGTATTCTGACGCAATACACACACGAGTTTAGACAGCAGATCCATTATGAAATAAGAAAAACAAAACCAATTAGCGTGTCATGCTTAGAATTCTAGAGGCAGCACGACCAACATGAGTTTTTGTGTTTTGGATAAAGAAATGGAACCCTTTTACAGAGGGGAACGATAATTAATTCCCCAAACCAGTTTGCCAGCGATTTTCAGGTGAATTGAATGAGTTTTCCAAAGCCAGTCAGCTGGGAGGGGTGAATGAATCCGGAAACAGCCTGTTTCCTTGTGACTAAATCAAGCCCACTCTCAAAAAGGACTCTTGCATTTCTTTGTCTCTTTTCACATTTTTCTTCTTTATCATGGTTTGTAATGAATTTTCTGATGTGAGCTTTGATTTTGAGGCTGGAATATGGAGTTCAAGACACGGAAGGAATGGTCTTTTTCAATCAGGGCACAGCTGTTGGCTTGCTCCGATTCTGGCTTTCTTGTCACGGCTTTGGGTGCCTCAGCCGAGTTTTGGTTTCTTGAGTGGCAATTTCCTAAAGGATTTCTGGGTCTGAGTTGGTTTTGCCTTCTTCCTTCCCAAATTCTGTATTCTGATGCAATACACACACGAGTTTAGACAGCAGATCCATTATGAAATAAAAAAAACAAAACCAATTAGCGTGTCATGCTTAGAATTCTAGAGGCAGCACGACCAACATGAGATTTGTGTTTTGGACAAAGAAATGGAACCCTTTTGCAGAGCGGAACGATAATTAATTCCCCAAATCAGTTTGCCAGCGATTTTCAGGTGAATTGAATGAGTTTTCCAAAGCCAGTCAGCTGGGAGGGGTGGATGAATCCGGAAACAGCCTGTTTCCTTGTGACTAAATCAAGCCCACTCTCAAAAAGGACTCTTCCATTTCTTTTGCTCTTTTCACATTTTTCTTCTTTATCATGGTTTGTAATGAATTTTCTGATGTGAGCTTTGATTTTGAGGCTGGAATATGGAGTTCAAGACCCGGAAGGCATGGTCTTTTTCAATCAGGGCACAGCTGTTGGCTTGCTCCGATTCTGGCTTTCTGTCATGGTTTTGGGTGCCTCATCCGAGTTTTGGTTTCTTGAGCGGCAATTTCCTAAAGGATTTCTGGGTCTGAGTTGGTTTTGCCTTCTCCCTTCCCAAATATTGTATTCTGACAGAATACACACACGAGTTTAGACAGCAGATCCATTATGAAATAAAAAAAAAAATCCAAAACGAATTAGCGTGTCATGCTTAGAATTCTAGAGGCAGCACGACCAACATGAGGTTTTGTGTTTTGGACAAAGAAATGGAACCCTTTTGCAGAGGGGAACGATCATTAATTCCCCAAATCAGTTTGCCAGCGATTTTCAGGTGAATTGAATGAGTTTTCCAAAGCCAGTCAGCTGGGAGGGTCGGATGAATCCGGAAACAGCCTGTTTCCTTGTGACTAAATCAAGCCTACTCTCAAAAAGGACTCTTGCATTTCTTTGGCTCTTTTCACATTTTTCTTCTTTATCATGGTTTGTAATGAATTTTCTGATGTGAGCTTTGATTTTGAGGCTGGAATATGGAGTTCAAGACCCGGAAGGCATGGTCTTTTTCAATCAGGGCACAGCTGTTGGCTTGCTCCAATTCTGGCTTTCTGTCATGGTTTTGGGTGCCTCAGCTGAGTTTTCATTTCTTGAGTGGCAATTTCCCAAAGGATTTCTGGGTCTGAGTTGGTTTTGACTTCTCCCTTCCCAAATATTGTATTCTGACAGAATATACACACGAGTTTAGACAGCAGATCCATTATGAAATAAGAAAAACAAAACCAATTAGCGTGTCATGCTTAGAATTCTAGAGGCAGCACGACCAACATGAGTTTTTGTGTTTTGGATAAAGAAATGGAACCCTTTTACAGAGGGGAACGATAATTAATTCCCCAAACCAGTTTGCCAGCGATTTTCAGGTGAATTGAATGAGTTTTCCAAAGCCAGTCAGCTGGGAGGGGTGGATGAATCCAGAAACAGCCTGTTTCCTTGTGACTAAATCAAGCCCACTCTCAAAAAGGACTCTTGCATTTCTTTGTCTCTTTTCACATTTTTCTTCTTTATCATGGTTTGTAATGAATTTTCTGATGTGAGCTTTGATTTTGAGGCTGGAATAAGGAGTTCAAGACACGGAAGGAATGGTCTTTTTCAATCAGGGCACAGCTGTTGGCTTGCTCCAATTCTGGCTTTCTGTCATGGTTTTGGGTGCCTCAGCCGAGTTTTGGTTTCTTGAGCGGCAATTTCCTAAAGGATTTCTGGGTCTGAGTTGGTTTTGCCTTCTTCCTTCCCAAATTTTGTATTCTGACGCAACACACACACGAGTTTAGACAGCAGATCCATTATGAAATAAGAAAAACAAAACCAATTAGCGTGTCATGCTTAGAATTCTAGAGGCAGCACGACCAACATGAGGTTTTGTGTTTTGGAAAAAGAAATGGAACCCTTTTGCAGAGGGGAACGATAATGAATTCCCCAAATCAGTTTGCCAGTGATTTTCAGGTGAATTGAATGAGTTTTCCAAAGCCAGTCAGCTGGGAGGGGTGGATGAATCCGGAAACAGCCTGTTTCCTTGTGACTCAATCAAGCCCACTATCAAAAAGGACTCTTGCATTTCTTTGGCTCTTTTCACATTTTTCTTCTTTATCATGGTTTGTAATGAATTTTCTGATGTGAGCTTTGATTTTGAGGCTGGAATATGGAGTTCAAGACACGGAAGGAATAGTCTTTTTCAATCAGGGCACAGCTGTTGGCTTGCTCCAATTCTGGCTTTCTGTCATGGTTTTGGGTGCCTCAGCCAAGTTTTGGTTTCTTGAGCGGCAATTTCCTAAAGGATTTCTGGGTCTGAGTTGGTTTTGCCTTCTTCCTTCCCAAATTTTGTATTCTGACGCAATACAAACACGAGTTTAGACAGCAGATCCATTATGAAAGAAAAAAAAAAACAAAACCAATTAGCGTGTCATGCTTAGAATTCTAGAGGCAGCACGACCAACAAGAGTTTTTGTGTTTTGGACAAAGAAATGCAACCATTTTTGCAGAGGGGAACGATAATTAATTCCCCAAATCAGTTTGCCAGCAATTTTCAGGTGAATTGAATGAGTTTTCCAAAGCCAGTCAGCTGGGAGGGGTGGATGAATCCGGAAACAGCCTGTTTCCTTGTGACGAAATCAAGCCCACTCTCAAAAAGGACTCTTCCATTTCTTTGGCTCTTTTCACATTTTTCTTCTTTATCATGGTTTGTAATGAATTTTCTGATGTGAGCTTTGATTTTGAGGCTGGAATATGGAGTTCAAGACACGGAAGGCATGGTCATTTTCAATCATGGCACAGCTGTTGGCTTGCTCCAATTCTGGCTTTCTGTCATGGATTTGGGTACCTCAGCCGAGTTTTGGTTTCTTGACTGGCAATTTCCTAAATGATTTCTGGGTCTGAGTTGGTTTTGCCTTCTTCCTTCCCAAATTTTGTATTCTGACGCAATACACACACGAGTTTAGACAGCAGATGCATTATGAAATAAAAAAAAAATACAAAATGAATTAGCGTGTCATGCTTAGAATTCTAGAGGCAGCACGACCAACATGAGTTTTTGTGTTTTGGAAAAAGAAATGGAACCCTTTTGCAGAGGGGAACGATCATTAATTCCCAAAATCAGTTTGCCAGCGATTTTCAGGTGAATTGAATGAGTTTTCCAAAGCCAGTCATCTGGGAGGGGTGGATGAATCCGGAAACAGCCTGTTTCCTTGTGACTAAATCAAGCCCACTATCAAAAGGCACTCTTGCATTTCTTTGTCTCTTTTCACATTTTTCTTCTTTATCATGGTTTGTAATGAATTTTCTGATGTGAGCTTTGATTTTGAGGCTGCAATATGGAGTTCAAGACCCGGAAGGAATGGTCTTTTTCAATCAGGGCACAGCTGTTGGCTTGCTCCAATTCTGGCTTTCTGTCATGGTTTTGGGTGCCTCAGCCGAGTTTTGGTTTCTTGAGCGGCAATTTCCTAAAGGATTTCTGGGTCTGAGTTGGTTTTGCCTTCTTCCTTCCCAAATTTTGTATTCTGACGCAATACAAACACGAGCTTAGACAGCAGATGCATTATGAAAAAAAAAAAAAACAATTAGTGTGTCATGCTTAGAATTCTAGAGGCAGCACGAGCAACATGAGGTTTTGTGTTTTGGAAAAAGAAATGGAACCCTTTTGCAGAGGGGAACGATAATGAATTCCCCAAATCAGTTTGCCAGCGATTTTCAGGTGAATTGAATGAGTTTTCCAAAGCCAGTCAGCTGGGAGGGGTGGATGAATCCGGAAACAGCCTGTTTCCTTGGGACTAAATCAAGCCCACTATCAAAAAGGACTCTTGCATTTCTTTGGCTTTTTTCACATTTTTCTTATTTCTCATGGTTTGTAATGAATTTTCTGATGTGAGCTTTGATTTTGAGGCTGGAATATGGAGTTCAAGACACGGAAGGAATGGTCTTTTTCAATCAGGGCACAGCTGTTGGCTTGCTCCAATTCTGGCTTTCTGTCATGGTTTTGGGTGCCTCAGCCGAGTTTTGGTTTCTTGAGCGGCAATTTCCTAAAGGATTTCTGGGTCTGAGTTGGTTTTGCCTTCTTCCTTCCCAAATTTTGTATTCTGACGCAATACAAACACGAGTTTAGACAGCAGATCCATTATGAAATAAAAAAAAAAACAAAACCAATTAGCATGTCATGCTTAGAATTCTAGAGGCAGCACGACCAACATGAAGTTTTGTGTTTTGGACAAAGAAATGGAACCCTTTTGCAGAGGGGAACGATAATTAATTCCCCAAATCAGTTTGCCAGCGATTTTCAGGTGAATTGAATGAGTTTTCCAAAGCCAGTCAGCTGGGAGGGGTGGATGAATCCGGAAACAGCCTGTTTCCTTGTGACTAAATCAAGCCCACTATCAAAAAGGACTCTTCCATTTCTTTGGCTCTTTTCACATTTTTCTTCTTTATCATGGTTTGTAATGAATTTTCTGATGTGAGCTTTGATTTTGAGGCTGGAATATGGAGTTCAAGACACGGAAGGAATGGTCTTTTTCAATCAGGGCATAGATGTTGGCTTGCTCCAATTCAGGCTTCCTGTCATGGTTTTGGGTGCCTCAGCCGAGTCTTGGTTTCTTGAGCGGTAATTTCCTAAAGGATTTCTGGGTCTGAGTTGGTTTTGCCTTCTTCCTTCCCAAATTTTGTATTCTGACGCAATACAAACACGAGTTTAGACAGCAGATCCATTATGAAATAAAAAAAAAAACAAAACGAATTAGCGTGTCATGCTTAGAATTCTAGAGGCAGCACGACCAACATGAGGTTTTGTGTTTTGGACAAAGAAATGGAACCCTTTTGCAGAGGGGAACGATAATTAATTCCCCAAATCAGTTTGCCAGCGATTTTCAGGTGAATTGAATGAGTTTTCCAAAGCCAGTCAGCTGGGAGGGGTGGATGAATCCGGAAACAACCTGTTTTCTTGTTGTGGGGCGCAAACCGGACTAGACTGAGTTACTGGAATTAAGACTTATTCTATGCATCTGCTCTCCCACAATGTGGCGCTGGGAGAGAAGTAAACAGCTTCCGCACAGCTGCCTCGAGTTCAACTAATAAACTGTAGGACTTGCTCCTGATTGGAGGAGAGCAGCGTACTCTGCGTGTGGGCAGCCGAGTTGGGATTGGCGGAGGAGGACTATAAAGGAGGAGAGAGACGGCATGCACCAGGAACATCTATGGGGAACATCTAAGGGAACACCTGTGCAGCCCCCGAGAGAGCCGGCCAGCGGTGTGCCGCTCCCCTGCGGAAGTGGGGAATGTGGCCAGGGGGAACTGCCCTTCCACGGAGGTGGAAGGGACAGTAGCCAACCCGGGAAGAACCAGCAGCAAACCCGGGGAGGGCCGAGCAGACGAAAGAACAGCGCAGGGTCCTGTGTCGTTCCTCCACGAAGAGGGGGAGCGACATAATGGTGCCGTGACTCGGATAGGAAACCTAGGACAGATAGCAAACTTAGGAGGGAAGAAACGGGAAGAACTGGGAAAATATCGGAGAGAGAGTCTAGCAAACAGCCTAGGGAAAATATCGGAGAGAGAGACTAGCAAATAGCCTAGGGAAAAGCCGGACGAAAAAGGTGCCGGAAGAAGCTATTGAAAGCCTAGGCATAGACTCGGATACGGACTACGGGGGGAAGCTGGGAGAAATCTCTAAGGTCGAAAGCAAAAGTGAAAGCTAGAACAAACAGACTCGGACGCGGACTGTGGGGAGAGGCCAGGAGAAATGAGGGAGGAATATGGTTGGAGGAAAGCTTGGGGAAACATACCGGGTAGAGAAAAATGTTAGTGAAATTGAAGCCGCGGGGGGCAGGCCGAGGCGGATACGAAAGCCACTTTGGGATTCTCAAGTTAGCCCGGGAATGGGGGGCGAAAAGTTGAAACCAGAAGCTGAAACGTAAGCCAGATTGGGATCCGTCTGATTAGCCCGGGGAGCAAAGGACGGGAAGCCAAATCGTGGGGCGGAGACGTATGCTGGGTTAAATTCGCCAGGCTAGCCCGGGGAACTTAGATTGAATGTTAGTGGCGGACACGTAAGCTACGCTGTGTTACTCGCGGAAGCCGCCGCATGCAGAGAGAGCACGGGGCGTGAATAGATAGGGAACGGGGCTGGAGCGAGGCCATGGTGCAGACGCGAAGGGCGTGGAGACCGCGGAGCGCGCGAAGCCAAGCCGCGCAAAGCCGGGAAGCTGCGCAGATGAGAGAGGCGCCGGCTGAAGCGGCTCAGCCGGGAAGCCGCCGAGAAGCAGCCTCGGGGCGGGCAGCGGGAAGCTGCGGGGATAAGAGAAACAGAAGTTTAGAAGTAAAGTGAGAGAAATAGGAATGTTGGCAGACAGAAGTAAAATGGGAGAAATCAGAATGCCCGGAGATAGAGAAATAGAGAAATAGAAAGGCCTCCCTACAACACTGCAGTGTGAGAGCTTGGATTCGGTCTGCCTGATTAAGTGAGGCGATGAGCACCTGGGCGGCTAGCAGCTTATGCACTGCAGGTCACCGAAGACAGGCACGAATTAACATCAGTAAGGCTTCCCCACAATGCAACAATTAGGAGGCTTGGATTCGGTCTGCCTGATTAAGGTGGTAAGCGCCAGCAAGCAGCTTGACCAGAGTATGAGCTGCAGGTCACCGAAGATGGGTACAAACCAACACTAATAAGTCTCCCCCACAATACGGCAATGAGAAGGCTTGGATTCGGTTTGCCTGATAGGTTTTGTAAGCACCTGCAAGCAGTTCTAGCAGAGCAGAGCATGCGCTGCAGGGCACCGAACACAGGCATGCATCAGCGCCTAAAAACCTCCTCACAACATGGCGAAGAGAGGACCCGGATTCGGTTTGCCTGATTGATAGGACTTGTAAGAGCCTGTGGCAACTCTAGCAAGTAGAGCAGAGTGTGTGCCGCGGGACACCGAAGACAGGCACGTATCAACGCCAAAAAATAAAAAGAAAGGGGGATCTGTGGGGAGCAAACCGGACTAGACTGAGTTACTGGAATTAAGACTTATTCTATGCATCTGCTCTCCCACAATATGGCGATGGGAGAGAAGCAAACAGCTTCCGCACAGCTGCCTCGAGTTCAACTAATAAACTGTAGGACTTGCTCCTGATTGGAGGAGAGCAGCGTACTCGGCGTGTGGGCAGCCGAGTTGGGATTGGCGGAGGAGGACTATAAAGGAGGAGAGAGACGGCATGCACCAGGAACATCTATGGGGAACATCTAAGGGAACACCATGCAGCCCCCGAGAGAGCCGGCCAGCGGTGTGCCGATCCCCTGCGGAAGTGGGGAATGTGGCCAGGAGGAACTGCCCTTCCACGGAGGTGGAAGGGACAATAGCCAACCCGGGAAGAACCAGCATCAAACCCGGGGAGGGCAGAGCAGACGAAAGAACAGCGCAGGGTCCTGTGTCGTTCCTCCACGAAGAGGGGGAGCGACACTTGTGACTAAATCAAGCCCACTATCAAAAAGGACTCTTGCATTTCTTTGGCTCTTTTCACATTTTTCTTCTTTATCATGGTTTGTAATGAATTTTCTGATGTGAGCTTTGATTTTGAGGCTGGAATATGGAGTTCAAGACGCAGAAGGAATGGTCTTTTTCAGTCAGGGCACAGCTGTTGGCTTGCTCCAATTCTGGATTTCTGTCATGGTTTTGGGTGCCTCAGCCGAGATTTGGTTTCTTGAGCGGCAATTTCCTAAATGATTTCTGGGTCTGAGTTGTTTTGCCTTCTTCCTTCCCAAATTTTGTATTCTGACGCAATACACACACGAGTTTAGACAGCAGATGCATTATGAAATAAAAAAAAATACAAAATGAATTAGCGTGTCATGCTTAGAATTCTAGAGGCAGCACGACCAACATGAGGTTTTGTGTTTTGGACAAATAAATGGAACCCTTTTGCAGAGGGGAATGATAATTAATTCCCCAAATCAGTTTGCCAGCGATTTTCAGGTGAATTGAATGAGTTTTCCAAAGCCAGTCAGCTGGGAGGGGTGGATGAATCCGGAAACAGCCTGTTTCCTTGTGACTAAATCAAGCCCACTATCAAAAAGCACTCTTGCATTTCTTTGGCTCTTTTCACATTTTTCTTCTTTATCATGGTTTGTAATGAATTTTCTGATGTGAGCTTTGATTTTGAGGCTGGAATATGGAGTTCAAGACACGGAAGGAATGGTCTTTTTCAATCAGGGCACAGCTGTTGGCTTGCTCCAATTCAGGCTTCCTGTCATGGTTTTGGGTGCCTCAGCCGAGTCTTGGTTTCTTGAGCGGCAATTTCCTAAAGGATTTCTGGGTCTGAGTTGGTTTTGCCTTCTTCCTTCCCAAATTTTGTATTCTGACGCAATACAAACACGAGTTTAGACAGCAGATCCATTATGAAAGAAAAGAAACAAAACCAATTAGCTTGTCATGCTTAGAATTCTAGAGGCAGCACGACCAACATGAGTTTTTGTGTTTTGGACAAAGAAATGGAACCCTTTTGCAGAGGGGAACCATAATTAATTCCCCAAATCAGTTTGCCAGCGATTTTCAGGTGAATTGAATGAGTTTTCCAAAGCCAGTCAGCTGGGAGGGGTGGATGAATCCGGAAACAGCCTGTTTCCTTGTGACTAAATCAAGCCCACTATCAACAAGGACTCTTGCATTTCTTTGGCTCTTTTCACATTTTTCTTCTTTATCATGGTTTGTAATGAATTTTCTGATGTGAGCTTTGATTTTGAGGCTGGAATATGGAGTTCAAGACACGGAAGGAATGGTCTTTTTCAATCAGGGCACAGCTGTTGGCTTGCTCCAATTCTGGCTTTCTGTCATGGTTTTGGGTGCCTCAGCCGAGTTTTGGTTTCTTGAGCGGCAATTTCCTAAAGGATTTCTGGGTCTGAGTTGGTTTTGCCTTTTTCCTTCCCAAATTTTGTATTCTGACGCAATACAAACACGAGTTTAGACAGCAGATCCATTATGAAATAAAAAAAAAACAAAACCAATGAGCGTGTCATGCTTAGAATTCTAAGGGCAGCACGACCAACATGAGGTTTTGTGTTTTGGACAAAGAAATGGAACCCTTTTGCAGAGGGGAACGATAATTAATTCCCCAAATCAGTTTGCCAGCGATTTTCAGGTGAATTGAATGAGTTTTCCAAAGCCAGTCAGCTGGGAGGGGTGGATGAATCCGGAAATGGCATGTTTCCTTGTGACTAAATCAAGCCCACTCTCAAAAAGGACTCTTGCATTTCTTTGGCTCTTTTCACATTTTTCTTCTTTATCATGGTTTGTAATGATTTTCTGATGTGAGCTTTGATTTTGAGGCAGGAATATGGTGTTCAAGACACGGAATGAGGTCTTTTTCAATCAGGGCACAGCTGTTGGCTTGCTCCAATTCAGGCTTTCTGTCATGGTTTTGGGTGCCTCAGCCGAGTTTTGGTTTCTTGAGCGGCAATTTCCTAAAGGATTTCTGGGTCTGAGTTGGTTTTGCCTTCTTCCTTCCCAAATTTTGTATTCTGACGCAATACACACACGAGTTTAGACAGCAGATCCATTATGAAAGAAAAAAAAAACAAAATGAATTAGCATGTCATGCTTAGAATTCTAGAGGCAGCACGACCAACATGAGGTTTTGTGTTTTGGACAAAGAAATGGAACCCTTTTGCAGAGGGGAACGATTATTAATTCCCCAAATCAGTTTGCCAGTGATTTTCAGGTGAATTGAATGAGTTTTCCAAAGCCAGTCAGCTGGGAGGGGTGGATGAATCCGGAAACAGCCTGTTTCCTTGTGACTAAATCAAGCCCACTATCAAAAAGGACTCTTCCATTTCTTTGGCTCTTTTCACATTTTTCTTCTTTATCATGGTTTGTAATGAATTTTCTGATGTGAGCTTTGATTTTGAGGCTGGAATATGGAGTTCAAGACACGGAAGGAATGGTCTTTTTCAATCAGGGCACAGCTGTTGGCTTGCTCCAATTCAGGCTTCCTGTCATGGTTTTGGGTGCCTCAGCCGAGTCTTGGTTTCTTGAGCGGCAATTTCCTAAAGGATTTCTGGGTCTGAGTTGGTTTTGCCTTCTTCCTTCCCAAATTTTGTATTCTGACGCAATACAAACACGAGTTTAGACAGCAGATCCATTATGAAAGAAAAGAAACAAAACCAATTAGCTTGTCATGCTTAGAATTCTAGAGGCAGCACGACCAACATGAGTTTTTGTGTTTTGGACAAAGAAATGGAACCCTTTTGCAGAGAAGAACCATAATTAATTCCCCAAATCAGTTTGCCAGCGATTTTCAGGTGAATTGAATGAGTTTTCCAAAGCCAGTCAGCTGGGAGGGGTGGATGAATCCGGAAACAGCCTGTTTCCTTGTGACTAAATCAAGCCCACTGTCAAAAAGGACTCTTGCATTTCTTTGGCTCTTTTCACATTTTTCTTCTTTATCATGGTTTGTAATGAATTTTCTGATGTGAGCTTTGATTTTGAGGCTGGAATATGGAGTTCAAGACACGGAAGGCATGGTCTTTTTCAATCAGGGCACAGCTGTTGGCTTGCTCCAATTCAGGCTTTCTGTCATGGTTTTGGGTGCCTCATCCGAGTTTTGGTTTCCTGAGCGGCAATTTCCTAAATGATTTCTGGGTCTGAGTTGGTTTTGCCTTCTTCCTTCCCAAATTTTGTATTCTGACGCAATACAAACACGAGTTTAGACAGCAGATCCATTATGAAATACATAAAAAACCAAAACCAATTAGCGTGCATGCTTAGAATTCTAGAGGCAGCACGACCAACATGAGTTTTTGTGTTTTGGACAAAGAAATGGAACCCTTTTGCAGAGGGGAACGATCATTAATTCCCAAAATCAGTTTGCCAGCGATTTTCAGGTGAATTGAATGAGTTTTCCAAAGTCAGTCAGCTGGGAGGGGTGGATGAATCCGGAAACAGCCTGTTTCCTTGTGACTAAATCAAGCCCACTATCAAAAAGCACTCTTGCATTTCTTTGGCCCTTTTCACATTTTTCTTCTTTATCATGGTTTGTAATGAATTTTCTGATGTGAGCTTTGATTTTGAGGCTGGAATATTGAGTTCAAGACACGGAAGGAATGGTCTTTTTCAATCAGGGCACAGCTGTTGGCTTGCTCCAATTCAGGCTTTCTGTCATGGTTTTGGGTGCCTCAGCCGAGTCTTGGTTTCTTGAGCGGCAATTTCCTAAAGGATTTCTGGGTCTGAGTTGGTTTTGCCTTCTTCCTTCCCAAATTTTGTATTCTGACGCAATACAAACACGAGTTTAGACAGCAGATCCATTATGAAATAAAAAAAAACAAAACCAATTAGCGTGCATGCTTAGAATTCTAGAGGCAGCACGACCAACATGAGGTTTTGTGTTTTGGACAAAGAAATGGAACCCTTTTGCAGAGGGGAACGATAATTCATTCCCCAAATCAGTTTGCCAGCGATTTTCAGGTGAATTGAATGAGTTTTCCAAAGCCAGTCAGCTGGGAGGGTCGGATGAATCCGGAAACAGCCTGTTTCCTTGGGACTAAATCAAGCCCACTCTCAAAAAGGACTCTTCCATTTCTTTGGCTCTTTTCACATTTTTCTTCTTTATCATGGTTTGTAATGAATTTTCTGATGTGAGCTTTGATTTTGAGGCTGGAATATGGAGTTCAAGACCCGGAAGGAATGGTCTTTTTCAATCAGGGCACAGCTGTTGGCTTGCTCCAATTCTGGCTTTCTGTCATGGTTTTGGGTGCCTCGGCCGAGTTTTGGTTTTTGAGCGGCAATTTCCTAAATGATTTCTGGGTCTGAGTTGGTTTTGCCTTCTTCCTTCCCAAATTTTGTATTCTGACACAATACAAACACGAGTTTAGACAGCAGATCCATTATGAAAAAAGAACCAAAACCAATTAGCGTGTCATGCTTAGAATTCTAGAGGCAGCACGAACAACATTTGAAGCTACAAGTAACATGACCAATGTGAGATTTTTTGTTTTGGAAAATAAAATGGAACACTTTGGCTGTGGTGACAGATAGTAATTGCCTCCGTTCAGGTTATTTCAGTCAATATTCCACAGGTAGTCAGCTGAAGGGGTGGATGAATCGGGGAATAGCCGCTTTCCTTGCGACTAAATCAAGCCCAATATCATTATGGATTCTTGAATTTTTGGCTTTTTTCTCATTTCTCTTATTTATCTTGGTTTGTATTGAATTTTCTGATGTGAGCTTTGGTTTTGAGGCTGGCATATTGTGTTCAGTGCACAAGAGGGATGTTCTTTTTCAATCAGTGCACAGCTGTTGGCTTGCTCCAATTCTGGCTTCCTTTCATTGCTTTGGGTGCCTCAGCTGACCTTTGGTTTCTTGAGTGGCAATTTCCTTAATGTTTTCTGGGTCTGAATTGGTTTTGCCTTGATCCTTCCCAAATTTTGTATTCTGACACAATACAAACAAGAGTTTGGACAGAGTAGCCATTATGAAATAAAAAACACAACACATAAGCGTTTGAAGCTTATACATCTACAGGTAACACGAGCAAGGTGAGTTTTTGTTTTTTGGAAAATAAAATGGAACACTTTGGCTGAGGTGACAGATATTAATTGCCTCCAAACTCAATTTCACTGCAATTTTCAGGTTAATTCAGTCAGAATTCCACAGGCAGTCAGCTGGAGGGGTGGATGCATCTGGGAACAGCCGGTTTCCTTGCGACTAAATCCAGCCCAATATCATCATGGATTCTTGCATTTCTTTGGCTTTTTTCTCATTTTTCTTATTTATCGTGGTTTGTAATGAATTTTCTGATGTGAGCTTTGGATTTGAGGCTGGCATATGGAGTTCAGGGCATAAGAGGAAGGTTCTTATTCAATCAGGGCACAGCTGTTGGCTTGCTCCAATTCTGGCTTGCTGTCATTGTTTTGGGTGCCTCTGCCGATTTGAGGTTTCTTGAGTGGCAATTTCCTAAACGTTTTCTTAGTCTGAGTTGGTTTTGTCCTCTTCCTTCCCAAATTTTGTGTTCTGATGCAATAGAAACAAGAGTTTGGGCAGAATAGCCATTAGGAAATAAAAAACACATCAAATAGGCTTTTGAAAGCTACAGGTAACACGACCAAGGTGAGATTTTGTTTTGGATAATAAAATGGAACACTTTGGCTGTGGTGACAGATATTAACTGCCTCCGTTCAGGTTAATTCAGTCAATATTCCTCAGGCAGTCAGCTGGAGGGGTGGATGAATCTGGGAATAGCCGTCTTCCTTTCGACTAAATCAATCCCAATATCATTATGGATTCTTGCATTTCTTTGGCTTTTCTCTCATTTTTCTTATTTATCGTGGTTTGTAATGAATTTTCTGATGTGAGCTTTGGTTTTGAGACTGGAATATGGTGTTCAGGGCACAAGAGGAAGGTTCTTATTCAATCAGGGCACAGCTGCTAGCTTGCTACAAATATGGCTTGCTGTCATTGTTTTGGGTGCCTCCGCTGATTTGCGGTTTCTTGAGCATGAATTTGCTAAATATTTCATGAGTCTCAGTTGGTTTTCCTTCTTCCTTCCCAAATTTTGTAATCTGACGCAATAGAAACAAGAGTTTGGGCAGAGTAGCCATTATGAAATAAAAAACACAACCAATAGGCATTTGAAGCTACAGGTAACACGAACATGTGACATTTTGTGTTTTGGAAAATAAAATGGAACACGTTTTCTGTGGTGACAGATATTAACTGCCTCCGTTCAGGTTAATTCAGTCAGAATTCCACAGGCAGTCAGCTGGATGGGTGGATGAATCCGGGAATAGCCTGTTTCCTTGCGACTAAATTAAGCCCAATATAATTATGGATTCTTGCATTTCTTTGGGTTTATTCTGATTTTTCTTATTTATCATGGTTTGTAATGAATTTTCTGATGTGAGCTTTGGTTTTGAGGCTTCAATATGGAGTTCAGGGCACCGGAGTAATGGTCTTTTTCAATCAGAGCACAGCTGTAGGCTTGCTCCAATTCTGGCTTGCTGTCATTGTTTTGGGTGCCTCCGCCGATTTGAGGTTTCTTGAGTGGCAATTTCCTAAACGTTTTCTGAGTCTCAGTTGGTTTTGCCTTCTTTACTTTCCAAATTTTGTATTCTGACGCAATACAAACAAGAGTTTGGACAGACTAGCCATTATGAAAAAAAAAAAAAACATCAAATAGGCTTTTGAAGCTACAGGTAACACGAACAAGGTGACATTTTGTGTTTTGGAAAATAAAATGAACACGTTGGCTGAGGTAACAGATATTAACTGCCTCTATTCAGGTTAATTCAGTCAGAATTCCACAGGCAGTCAGCTGGAGGGGTGGATGAATCCGGGAACAGCCGGTTTCCTTGCGACTAAATCCAGCCCAATATCATTATGGATTCTTGCATTTCTTTGGCTTTTTTCTCTTTTTTCTTATTTATCATGGTTTGTAATGAATTTTCTGATGTGAGCTTTGGTTTTGAGGCTGCAATATGGAGTTCAGGGCACCGGAGGAATGGTCTTTTTCAAACAGGGCACAGCTGTTGGCTTGCTCCAATTCTGGCTTGCTGTCATCGGTTTGGGTGCCTCAGCTGACTTTTAGTTTCTTGAACGGCAATTTCCTAAATGTTTTCTGGGTCTGAGTTGGTTTTGCCTTCTTCCTTCCCAAATGTTGTATTCTGATGCAATACAAACAAGACTTTGGACAGAGTACCATTATGAAAGAAAAAAAAAAAATTGCCCTTTCAGGAGTAGAAATCTACAGGTAACATGACCAAGATGAGTTTCTGTGTTTTGGAAAAAGACATGGAACACTTTGGCTGAGGTGACAGATATTAATTGCCTCCAAACCGAGTTTCACTGCGAATTTCATTTTAATTCAGTCAGAAACCACAGACACTCAGCTGGGAGGTGTGGAAGAATCTGGAAACAAACATTAACAAGGGAGTAAATCAAGCCCAATATCACTAAGAACTCCTGCATTTCTTTGGATTTTTTCTGATTTTTCTTATTTATCATGGTTTGTAATGAATTTCCTGATGTGAGGTTTGGTTTTGAGGTTGCAATATCGAGTTCAGGGCACAAGAGGAAGGTTCTTTTTCAATCAGGGCACAGCTGTTGGCTTGCTCCAATTCTGGCTTGCTTTCAAGGTTTTGGATGCCTCCACGGCCCTTTGTTTCTTGAGCGGCAATTTCCTAAATGTTTTCTGGGTCTGAGTTGGTTTTGCCTTCTTCCTTCCCAAAATTTGTATTCTGCCCAAATACAAACAAGAGTTTGGGCAGAGTAGCCATTATGAAACAAAAAACACAACAAATAGGCATTTGAAGCTTAGAAATCTACAGGTAACACAACCAAGGTGAGTTTTTGTGTTTTGGAAAATCAAATGGAACACTTTGGCTGAGGTGGCAGATATTAATTGCCTCCAAACTGAGTTTCACTGCGATTTTCAGGTTAATTCAGTCAGAATTCCACAGGAACTCAGCAGGAGGGTTGGATGAATCTGGGAACATCCGGTTTCCTTACGTCTAAATCAAGCCCAATATCATTATGGATTCTTGCATTTCTTTGGCTTTTTTCTCATTTTTCTTATTTATCAAGGTTTGTAATGAATTTTCTGATGTGAGCTTTGGTTTTGAGGCTGCAATATCGAGTTCAAGGCACAAGAGGAAGGTTCTTTTTCAATCAGGGCACAGCTGTTTGCTTGCTCCAATTCTGGCTTGCTGTCATTGTTTTGGATGCCTCAGCCAATTTGTGGTTTCTAGTGTGGCAATTTCCTAAATGTTTTCTGAGTCTCAGTTGATTTTGCCTTCTTCCTTCCCAAGTTTTGTATTCTGACCCGATACAAACAAGAGTTGGAACAGAATAGCCATAATGAAATGAAAAAAACAACAAATAGGCTTTTGAAGCTACAGGTAACATGACCAAGGTGAGATTTTTTGTTTTGGAAAATAAAATGGAACACTCTTGCTGTGGTGACAGATATTAACTGCCTCCAAACTCAGTTTCACTGCAATTTTCAGGTTAATTCAGTCAGAATTCCACAGGCAGTCAGCTGGAGGAGTGGATACATCTGGGAACAGCCGGTTTCCTTGCGACTAAATCCAGCACAATATCATCATGGATTCTTGCATTTCTTTGGCTTTTTTCTCATTTTTCTTATTTTTCGTGGTTTGTAATGAATTTTCTGATGTGAGCTTTGGATTTGAGGCTGCCATATGGACTTCAGGGCATAAGAGGAAGGTTCTTATTCAATCAGGGCACAGCTGTTGGCTAGCTCCAATTTTGGCTTGCTGTAATTGTTTTGGGTGTCTCAGCTGACTTTTGGGTTCTTGAACAGCAATTATCTAAACGTTTTCTGGGTCTGAGTCGGTTTTGCCTTCTTCCTTCCCAAATTTTGTATTCTGACGCAATACAAACAAGAGTTTGGACAGAGTAGCAATTATGAAATAAAAAAACACAACAAATAGGCATTTGAAGGTTTGAAATCTACAGGTAACACGACCAAGTGAGTTTTTGTGTTTTGGAAAATCAAATGGAACACGTTGGCTGAGGTGACAGATATTAACTGCCTCCGTTCAGGTTAATTCAGTCAATATTCCAGAGGCAGTCAGCTGGATGGGTGGATGAATCCGGGAATAGCCGGTTTCCTTGCGACTAAATCAAGCCCAATATCATTATGGATTCTTGCATTTCTTTGGCTTTTTTCTCATTTTTCTTATTTATCATTGTTTGTAATGAATTTTCTGATGTGAGCTTTGGTTTTGAGGCTGGCATATTGAGTTCAGTGCACAAGAGGAATGTTCTTTTTCAATCAGGGCACAGCTGTTGGCTTGCTCCAATTCTGGCTTGCTGTCATTGTTTTGAGTGCCTCAGCTGACTTTTGGTTTGTTGAGCAGCAATTTCCTAAATGTTTTCTGGTTCTGAGTTGGTTTTACCTTCCTCCTTCCCAAATTTTGTATTCTGATGCAATAGAAACAAGAGTTTGGACAGAGTAGCCATTATGAAATAAAAAACACAACAAATAGGCGTTTGCAGCTTAGAAATCTACAGGTAACATGACCAAGGTGAGTTTTTGTGTTTTGGAAAATAAAGTGGAACACTTTGGCTGAGGTGACAGATAGTAATTGACTCCAAACTGAGTTTCACTGCGATTTTCAGGTTAATTCAGTCAGAATTCCACAGGCAGTCAGCTGGAGGGGTGGATGAATCCGGGAACAGCCGGTTTCCTTGCGACTGAATCAAGCCCAATATCATTATGGATTCTTGCATTTCTTTGGCTTTTTTCTCTTTTTTCTCATTTACCATGGTTTGTAATGAATTTTCTGATGCGAACTTTGGTTTTGAGGCTGTAATATGGAGTTCAGGGCACCGGAGGAATCGTCTTTTTCAAACAGCCACAGCTGTTGGCCTGCTCCAATTCTGGCTTGCTGTCATTGTTTTGAGTGCCTCAGCCGATCTGTGTTTCCTTGAGCAGCAATTTCCTAAATGTTTTCTGGGTCTGATCTGGTTTTGCCTTCCTCCTTCCCAAATTTTGTATTCTGATGCAATACAAACAAGAGTTTGGGCAGAGTTTCCATTATGAAATAAAAAACACAACAAATAGGCGTTTGAAGCTTATACATCTACAGGTAACACGACCAAGGTGAGTTTTTGTGTTTTGGAAAATCAAATGGAACACTTTGGCTGAGGTGACAGATATTAATTGCCTCCAAACTGAGTTTCACTGCGATTTTCAGGTTAATTCAGTCGGAATTCTACGGGCAGTCAGCTGGAGGGGTGGATGAATCCTGGAACAGCCAGTTTCCTTGCGACTAAATCAAGCCCAATATCATTATGGATTCTTGAATTTCTTTGGCTTTTTTCTCCGTATTGTTATTTATCATGGTTTGTAATGAATTTTCTAATGTGAGTTTTGGTTTTGAGGCTGCAATATGGAGTTCAGGGCACCGGGGGAATGCTCTTTTCCAAACAGGGCATAGCTGTTGGCCTGCTCAATTCTGGCTTGCTGTCATTGTTTTGGCTGCTTCAGCTGACTTTTGATTTCTTGAGTGGAAATTTTAAATGTTTTCTGGGTCTGAGTTGGTTTTGCCTTCTTCCTTTCCAAATTTTTTATTCTGACGGCATACAAACGAAGTTTCTGCAGAGTAGCCATTATGAAATAAAAAACACAACAAATAGGCATTTGAAGCTTTGAAATCTACAGGTCACACGACCTAGGTGAGTTTTTGTGTTTTGGAAAATAAATTGGAACACTTTGGCTGAGGTGACAGATAGTAATTGCCTCCAAACTGAGTTTCACTGCGATTTTCAGATTAATTTTGTCCAAATTCCACAGGCAGTCAGCTGGGAGGTGTGGATGCATCTGGGAACAGCCGGTTTCCATGCTACTAAATCCAGCCCAATATCATTATGGATTCTTGCATTTCTTTGCCTTTTTTCTCATCTTTCTTATTTATCATGGTTTGTAATGAATTTTCTGATGTGAGCTTTGGTTTTGAGGTTGGCATATTGAGTTCAGGTCACTTTTTCCATCAGGGCACAGCTGTTTGCTTGCTCCAATTCTGGCTTGCTGTCATTGTTTTGGGTGTCTCAGCTGACTTCTGCTTCCTTGAGCGTCACTTTCCTGAATGTTTTCTGGTTCTGAGTTGGTTTTACCTTCTTCCTTCCCAAATTTTGTATTTTGACACAATACAAACAAGAGTTTAGACACAGGAGCCATTATGAATTAAAAAACACAACAAATATGCATTTGAAGCTTATACATCTACAGGTAACACAACCAAGGTGAGTTTTTGTGTTTTGGAAAATCAAATGGAACACTTTGGCTGAGGTGACAGATAGTAATTGACTCCAAACTGAGTTTCACTGCGATTTTCAGGTTAATTCAGTCAGAATTCCACAGGCAGTCAGCTGGAGGGGTGGATGAATCCGGGAACAGCAGGTTTCTTGTGACTAAATCCAGCCTAACATCATTATGGATTCTTGCATTTCTTTGGCTTTTTTCTCTTTTTTCTTATTTACCATGGTTTGTAATGAATTTTCAGATGTGAGCTTTGGTTTTGAGGCTGCAATATGTAGTTCAGGAACAAGAGGAAGGTTCTTTTTCAATCAGGGCACAGGTGTTGGCCTGCTCCAATTCTGGCTTGCTGTCATTGTTTTGAGTGCCTCAGCCGATTATTGGTTTCTTGAGCGGCAATTTCTTAAATGTTTTCTGGTTCTGAGTTGGTTTTGCATTCTTCCTTCCCAAATTTTCTATTCTGACGCAATACAAACAAGAGTTTGGACAGAGTAGCCATTATGAAATAAAAAACACAACAAATAGGCTTTTGAAGCTTAGAAATCTACAGGTAACATGACCAAGGTGAGTTTTTGTGTTTTGGAAAATCAAATGGAACACTTTGGCTGAGGTGACAGATAGTAATTGACTCCAAACTGAGTTTAACTGCGATATTCAGGTTAATTCAGTCAAAATTCCACAGGCAGTCAGCTGGAGGGGTGGATGAATCCGGGAACAGCCGGTTTCCTTGCGACTGAATCAAGCCCAATATCATTATGGATTCTTGCATTTCTTTGGCTTTTTTCTCATTTTTCTTATTTATCGTGGTTTCTAATTAATTTTCTGATGTGAGCTTTGGTTTTGAGGCTGGCATATGGAGCTCAGGGCACAAGAGAAAGGTTCTTTCAATCAGGGCACAGCTGTTGGCTTGCTCTAATTCTGGCTTGCTGTCATTGTTTTGGGTGCCTCAGCTGAATTTTGGTTTCTTGAGCGGCAATTTCCTAAATGTTTTCTGGGTCTGAGTTGGTTTTGCCTTCTTCCTTCCCAAATTTTGTATTCTGACGCCATGCAAACAAGAGTTTGGACAGAGTAGCCATTATGAAATAAAAAACACAACAAATAGGCGTTTGAAGCTTAGAAATCTACAGGTAACACGACGAAGGTGAGTTTTTGTGTTTTGGAAAATAAAGTGGAACACTTTGGCTCAGGTTGCAGATATTAATTGCCTCCAAACTGAGTTTCACTGCGATTTTCAGGTTAATTCAGTCAGAATTCCACAGGCAGTCAGCTGGAGGGGTGGATGAATCCGGGAACAGCCGGTTTCCTTGCGACTAAATCCAGCCCAATATCATTATGGATTCTTGCATTTCTTTGGCTTTTTTCTCATATTCTTATGTATCATGGTTTGTAATGAATTTTCTGATGTGAGCTTTGGTTTTGAGGCTGGCATATTGAGTTCAGGGCACCGGAGGAATGGTCTTTTTCAAACTGGGCACAGGTGTTGGCCTGCTCCAATTCTGGCTTGCTGTCATGGTTTTGTGGGCCTCAGCCAATTATTCGTTTCTTGAGCGGCAATTTCCTAAATGTTTTCTGGGTCTGAGTTGGTTTTGCCTTCTTCCTTGCCAAATGTTGTATTCTGATGCAATACAAACAAGACTTTGGACAGAGTACCATTATGAAAGAAAAAAAAATTGCCCTTTCAGGAGTAGAAATCTACAGGTGAGCCGGCGCCGTGGCTCAATAGGCTAATCCTCCACCTTGCGGCGCCGGCACACCGGGTTCTAGTCCCGGTTGGGGCGCCGGATTCTGTCCCGGTTGCCCCTCTTCCAGGCCAGCTCTCTGCTATGGCCAGGGAGTGCAGTGGAGGATGGCCCAGGTGCTTGGGCCCTGCACCCCATGGGAGACCAGGAAAAGCACCTGGCTCCTGGCTCCTGCCAGGATCAGCGCGGTGCGCCGGCTGCAGCGGCGGCCATTGGAGGGTGAACCAGCGGCAAAGGAAGACCTTTCTCTCTCTGTCTCTCTCTCACTGTCCACTCTGCCTGTCAAAAAAAAAAAAAAAAAAAAAAAAAAAAAGAAATCTACAGGTAACATGACCAAGATGAGTTTCTGTGTTTTGGAAAAAGACATGGAACACTTTGGCTGAGGTGACAGATATTAATTGCCGCCAAACCGAGTTTCACTGCGAATTTCATTTTAATTCAGTCAGAAACCACAGACACTCAGCTGGGAGGTGTGGAAGAATCTGGAAACAAACATTAATAAGGGAGTAAATCAAGCCCAATATCACTAAGAACTCCTGCATTTCTTTGGATTTTTTCTGATTTTTCTTATTTATCATGGTTTGTAATGAATTTCCTGATGTGAGGTTTGGTTTTGAGGTTGCAATATCGAGTTCAGGGCACAAGAGGAAGGTTCTTTTTCAATCAGGGCACAGCTGTTGGCTTGCTCCAATTCTGGCTTGCTTTCAAGGTTTTGGATGCCTCCACGGCCCTTTGTTTCTTGAGCGGCAATTTCCTAAATGTTTTCTGGGTCTGAGTTGGTTTTGCCTTCTTCCTTCCCAAAATTTGTATTCTGCCCAAATACAAACAAGAGTTTGGGCAGAGTAGCCATTATGAAACAAAAAACACAACAAATAGGCGTTTGAAGCTTAGAAATCTACAGGTAACACGACCAAGGTGAGTTTTTGTGTTTTGGAAAATCAAATGGAACACTTTGGCTGAGGTGGCAGATATTAATTGCCTCCAAACTGAGTTTCACTGCGATTTTCAGGTTAACTCAGTCAGAATTCCACAGGAACTCAGCAGGAGGGTTGGATGAATCTGGGAACATCCGGTTTCCTTGCGTCTAAATCAAGCCCAATATCATTATGGATTCTTGCGTTTCTTTGGCTTTTTTCTCATTTTTCTTATTTATCATGGTTTGTAATGAATTTTCTGATGTGAGCTTTGGTTTTGAGGCTGCAATATCGAGTTCAAGGCACAAGAGGAAGGTTCTTTTTCAATCAGGGCACAGCTGCTGGCTTGCTCCAATTCTGGCTTGCTGTCATTGTTTTGGATGCCTCAGCCAATTTGTGGTTTCTAGTGTGGCAATTTCCTAAATGTTTTCTGAGTCTCAGTTGATTTTGCCTTCTTCCTTCCCAAATTTTGTATTCTGACCCAATACAAACAAGAGTTTGAACAGAATAGCCATTATGAAATAAAAAAAAAACAACAAATAGGCTTTTGAAGCTACAGGTAACATGACCAAGGTGAGATTTTTTGTTTTGGAAAATAAAATGGAACACTCTTGCTGTGGTGACAGATATTAACTGCCTCCAAACTCAGTTTCACTGCAATTTTCAGGTTAATTCAGTCAGAATTCCACAGGCAGTCAGCTGGAGGAGTGGATGCATCTGGGAACAGCCGGTTTCCTTGCGACTAAATCCAGGCCAATATCATCATGGATTCTTGCATTTCTTTGGCTTTTTTCTCATTTTTCTTATTTTTCATGGTTTGTAATGAATTTTCTGATGTGAGCTTTGGATTTGAGGCTGCCATATGGACTTCAGGGCATAAGAGGAAGGTTCTTATTCAATCAGGGCACAGCTGTTGGCTAGCTCCAATTTTGGCTTGCTGTCATTGTTTTGGGTGCCTCAGCTGAATTTTGGGTTCTTGAACAGCAATTATCTAAACGTTTTCTGGGTTTGAGTCGGTTTTACCTTCTTCCTTCCCAAATTTTGTATTCTGACGCAATACAAACAAGAGTTTGGACAGAGTAGCAATTATGAAATAAAAAACACAACAAATAGGCATTTGAAGCTTTGAAATCTACAGGTAACACGACAAGTGAGTTTTTGTGTTTTGGAAAATCAAATGGAACACGTTGGCTGAGGTGACAGATATTAACTGCCTCCGTTCAGGTTAATTCACTCAATATTCCAGAGGCAGTCAGCTGGATGGGTGGATGAATCGGGAATAGCCGGTTTCCTTGCGACTAAATGAAGCCAAATATCATTATGGATTCTTGCATTTCTTTGGCTTTTTTTCTCATATTCTTATGTATCATGGTTTGTAATGGATTTTCTGATGTGAGCTTTGGTTTTGAGGCTGCAATATGGAGTTCAAGGCACCGGGGGAATGTTCTTTTTCAAACAGGGCACAGCTGTTGGCCTGCTCCAATTCTGACTTGCTGTCATTGTTTTGAGTGCCTCAGCCGATTTGTGGTTTCTTGTGCAGCAATTTCCTACATGTTTTCTGGGTCTGAGTTGGTTTTGACTTCTTCTTTCCCAAATTTTGTATTCTGACGCAATACAAACAAGAGGTTTGGTGGAGTAGCCATTATGAAAAAAAAAACACAACAAATAGGCATTTGAAGCTTATACATCTACAGGTAACACGACCAAGGTGAGTTTTAGTGTTTTGGAAAATAAAGTGGAACACTTTGGCTCAGGTTGCAGATATTAATTGCCTCCAAACTGAGTTTCACTGCGATTTTCAGGTTAATTCAGTCCGAATTCCACAGGCAGTCAGCTGGAGGGGTGTATGAATCCGGGAACAGCCGGTTTCCTTGCGACTGAATCAAGCCCAATATCATTATGGATTCTTGCATTTCTTTCTCTTTTTTCTCATTTTTCTTATTTACCCTGGTTTGTAATGAATTTTCTGATATGAGCTTTGGTTTTGAGGCTGCAATATGGAGTTCAGGGCACCAGGGGAAAGGTCTTTTTCAAACAGGGCACAGCTGTTTGCTTGCTCCAATTCTGGCTTGCTGTCATTGTTTTGGGTGCTTCAGCTGACTTTTGGTTTCTTCAGCAGCAATTTCCTAAATGTTTTCTGGGTCTGAGTTGGTTTTGCCTTGATCCTTCCCAAATTTTGTATTCTCACGCAATACAAACAAGAGTTTGGACAGAGTACCCATTATGAAATAAAAAACACAACAAATAGGCGTTTGAAGCTTAGAAATCTACAGGTAACACGACCAAGGTGAGTTTTTGTGTTTTGGAAAATCAAAAGGAACACTTTGGCTGAGGTGACAGATAGTAATTGCCTCCAAACTGAGTTTCACTGCGATTTTCAGGTTAATTCAGTCCGAATTCCACAGGCAGTCAGTAGGAGGGGTGGATGAATCCGGGAACAGCCGGTTTCCTTGTGACTAAATCAAGCCAAATATCATTATGGATTCTTGCATTTCTTTGGCTTTTTTCTCATATTCTTATGTATCATGGTTTGTAATGAATTTTCTGATGTGAGCTTTGGTTTTGAGGCTGCAATATGGAGTTCAAGGCACCGGGGGGATGGTCTTTTTCAAACAAGGCACAGCTGTTGGCCTACTCCAATTCTGGCTTGCTGTCATTGTTTTGAGTGCGCCTCAGCCGATTTGCAGTTTCTTGTGCGGCAATTTCCTACATGTTTTCTGGGTCTGAGTTGGTTTTGCCTTCTTCCTTCCCAAATTTTGTATTCTGACGCAATACAAGCAAGAGTTTCTGCAGAGTAGCCATTATGAAATAAAAAACACATCAAATAGGCATTTGAAGATTATACATCTACAGGTAACACGACCAAGGTGAGTTTTTGTGTTTTCGAAAATCAAATGGAACACTTTGGCTGAGGTGACAGATATTAATTGCCTCCAAACTGAGTTTCACTGCGATTTTCAGGTTAATTCTGTCCGAATTCCACAGGCAGTCAGCTGGAGGGGTGGATGAATCCGGGAACAGCCGGTTTCCTTGCGACTGAATCAAGCCCAATATCATTATGGATTCTTGCATTTCTTTCTTTTTTTCTCATTTTTCTTATTTACCCTGGTTTGTAATGAATTTTCTGATGTGAGCTTTGGTTTTGAGGCTGCAATATGGAGTTCAGGGCACCAGGGGAATGGTCTTTTTCAAACAGGCACAGCTGTTGGCCTGCTCCAATTCTGGCTTGCTGTCATTGTTTTGAGTGCCTCAGCCGATTTGTGGTTCCTTGAGTGGTAATTTCCTAAATGTTTCCTGGGTCTGAGTTGGTTTTGCCTTCTTCCTTCCCAAATTTTGTATTCTGATGCAATACAAACAAGAGTTTGGGCAGAGTTTCCATTATGAAATAAAAAACACAACCAATAGGCGTTTGAAGCGTAGAAATCTACACGTTACACAACCAAGGTGAGTTTTTGTGTTTTGGAAAATCAAATGGAACACTTTGGCTGAGGTGACAGATATTAATTGCCCCCAAACTGAGTTTCACTGCGATTTTCAGGTTAATTCAATCCGAATTCTATGGGCAGTCAGCTGGAGGGGTGGATGAATCCAGGAACAGCTAGTTTCCTTGCATCTAAATCAAGCCCAATATCATTATGGATTCTTGCATTTCTTTGGCTTTTTTCTCAACTTTCTTATTTACCCTGGTTTGTAATGAATTTTCTGATGTGAGCTTTGGTTTTGAGGCTGTAATATGGAGTTCAGTGCACCGCAGGAATGCTCTTTTCCAAACAGGGCACAGCTGTTGGCGTGCTCCAATTCTGGCTTGCTGTCATTGTTTTGAGTGCCTCACCTGACTTTTGGTTTCTTGAGCAGCAATTTCCTAAATGTTTTCTGGGTCTGAGTTGGTTTTGCCTTCTTCCTTCCCAAATTTTGTATTCTCACGCAATACAAACAAGAGTTTGGGCAGAGTAGCCATTATGAAATAAAAAACACAACAAATAGGCGTTTGAAGCTTAGAAATCTACAGGTAACACAACCAAGGTGAGTTTTTGTGTTTTGGAAAATCAAATGGAACACTTTGGCTGAGGTGACAGATATTAATTGCCTCCAAACTGAGTTTCACTGCGATTTTCAGGTTAATTCAGTCAGAATTCCACAGGCAGTCAGCTGGGATGTGTGGATGCATCTGGGAACAGCCGGTTTCCATGCTACTAAATCCAGCCCAATATCATTATGGATTCTTGCATTTCTTTGCCTTTTTTCTCATCTTTCTTATTTATCATGGTTTGTAATGAATTTTCTGATGTGAGCTTTGGTTTTAAGGTTGGCATATTGAGTTCAGGTCACTTTTTCCATCAGGGCACAGCTGTTTGCTTGCTCCAATTCTGGCTTGCTGTCATTGTTTTGGGTGTCTCAGCTGACTTCTAGTTCCTTGAGCATCAATTTCCTAAATGTTTTCTGGTTCTGAGTTGGTTTTACCTGCTTCCTTCCCTAATTTTGTATTCTGACGCAATACAAACGTTTGGACACAGTAGCCATTATGAAATAAAAAACACAACAAATATGCATTTGAAGCTTATACATGTACAGGTAACACAACCAAGGTGAGTTTTTGTGTTTTGGAAAATCAAATGGAACACTTTGGCTGAGGTGACAGATATTAATTACCTCCAAACTGAGTTTCACTGCGATTATCAGCTGAATTCAGTCAGAATTCCACAGGCAGTCAGCTGGAGGGGTGGATGAATCCGGGATCACCCGGTTTCCTTTCGACTAAATCAAGCCCAATATCATTATGGATTCTTGCATTTCTTTGGCTTTTTTCTCATTTTTCTTATTTACCATGGTTTGTAATGAATTTTCTGATGTGAACTTTGATTTTGATGCTGCAATATGGAGTTCAGGGCACCGGAAGGAATGGTCTTTTTCAAACAGCCACAGCTGTTGGCTTGCTCCAATTCTGGCTTGCTGTCATTGTTTTGAGTGCCTCAGCTGACTTTTGTTTTGTTGAGCAGCAATTTCCTAAATGTTTTCTGGGTCTGAGTTGGTTTTGCCTTCTTCCTTCCCAAATTTTATATTCTGACGCCATAGAAACAAGAGTTTGGGCAGAGTAGCCATTATGAAATAAAAAACACAACAAATAGGCTTTTGAAGCTTAGAAATCTACAGGTAACACGACCAAGGTGAGTTTTTGTGTTTTGGAAAATCAAATGGAACACTTTGGCTGAGGTGACAGATATTAATTTCCTCCAAACTGAGTTTCACTGCGATTTTCAGGTTAATTCAGTCGGAATTCCACAGGCAGTCAGCTGGAGGGGTGGATGAATCCGGGAACAGCCAGTTACCTTGCGACTAAATCAAGCCCAATATCATTATAGATTCTTGCATTTCTTTGGCTTTTTTCTCATTTTTCTTATTTACCATGGTTTGTAATGAATTTTCTGATGTGAACTTTGATTTTGAGGCTGCAATATGGAGTTCAGGGCACCGGAGGAATCGTCTTTTTCAAACAGTCACAGCTGTTGGCCTGCTCCAATTCTGGCTTGCTGTCATTGTTTTGAGTGCCTCAGCCGATCTGTGTTTCCTTGAGTGGTAATTTCCTAAATGTTTTCTGGGTCTGAGTTGGTTTTGCCTTCTTCCTTCCCAAATTTTGTATTCTGACGCAATACAAACAAGAGTTTGGGCAGTTTCCATTATGAAATAAAAAACACAACCAATAAGCGTTTGAAGCTTATACATCTACAGGTAACACGACCAAGGTGAGTTTTTGTGTTTTGGAAAATCAAATGGAACACTTTGGCTGAGGTGACAGATATTAATTTCCTCCAAACTGAGTTTCACTGCGATTTTCAGGTTAATTCAGTCGGAATTCCACAGGCAGTCAGCTGGAGGGGTGGATGAATCTGGGAACAGCCAGTTACCTTGCGACTAAATCAAGCCCAATATCATTATGGATTCTAGAATTTATTTGGCTTTTTTCTCTGTTTTGTTATTTATCATGGTTTGTAATGAATTTTCTAATGTGAGTTTTGGTTTTGAGGCTGCAATATGGAGTTCAGGGCACCGGGGGAATGGTCTTTTTCAAACAGGGCACAGCTGTTGGCCTGCTCCAATTCTGGCTTGCTGTCATTGTTTTGGGTGCTTCAGCTGACTTTTGGTTTCTTGAGCGGAAATTTTAAATGTTTTCTGTGTCCGAGTTGGTTTTGCCTTCTTCCTTTCCAAATTTTGTATTCTGACGGCATGAAAACAAAGTTTCTGCAGAGTAGCCATTATGAAATAAAAAACACAACATATAGGCATTTGAAGCTTTGATATCTACAGGTAACACGACCTAGGTGAGTTTTTGTGTTTTGGAAAATCAAATGTAACACTTTGGCTGAGGTGACAGATATTAATTGCCTGCAAACTGAGTTTCACTGCGATTTTCAGGTTACTTCTGTCCGAATTCCACAGGCAGTCAGCTGGAGGGGTGGATGAATCCAGGAACAGCCGGTTTCCTTGCGACTGAATCAAGGCCAATATCATTATGGTTTCTTGCATTTCTTTCTCTTTTTTCTCATTTTTCTTATTTATCATGGTTTGTAATGAATTTTCTGATGTGAGCTTTGGTTTTGAGGCTGCAATATGGAGTTCAGGGCACCAGGGGAAAGGTCTTTTTCAAACAGGGCACAGCTGTTGGCCTGCTCCAATTCTGGCTTGCTGTCATTCTTTTGGGTGCTTCAGCACTTTTGGTTTCTTGAGCAGCAATTTCCTAAATGTTTTCTGGATCTGAGTTGGTTTTGCCTTCTTCCTTCCCAAATTTTGTTTTCTGATGCAATACAAACAAGAGTTTTGGCAGAGTAGACATTATGAAATAAAAAAACAAAACAAATAGGCGTTTGAAGCTTATACATCTACAGGTAACACAACCAAGGTGAGTTTTTGTGTTTTGGAAAATCAAATGGAGCACTTTGGCTGAGGTGACAGATAGTAATTGCCTCCAAACTGAGTTTCACTGCGATTTTCAGGTTAATTCAGTCCGAATTCCACAGGCAGTCAGCTGGAGGGGTGGATTAATCCGGGAACAGCCGGTTTCCTTTCGATTAAATCAAGCCCAATATCATTACGGATTCTTGCATTTCTTTGGCTTTTTTCCACTTATTCTTATTTATCATGGTTTTTAATGAATTTTCTAATGTGAGTTTTGGTTTTGAGGCTGCAATATGGAGTTCAGGGCACCACAGGAATGCTCTTTTTCAAACAGGGCACAGCTGTTGGCGTGCTCCAATTCTGGCTTGCTGTCATGGTTTTGTGGGCCTCAGCCGATTATTGGTTTCTTGACCGGCAATTTCTTACATGTTTTCTGGGTCTGAGTTGGTTTTGCCTTCTTCCTTCCCAAATTTTGTATTCTGAAAAATACAAAAAAGAGTTTTGTCAGAGTAGACATTATGAAATAAAAAACAAAACAAATAGGCGTTTGAAGCTTAGAAATCTACAGGTAACACAACCAAGGTGAGTTTTTGTGTTTTGGAAAATCAAATCGAGCACTTTGGCTGAGGTGAGATATTAATTGCCTCCAAACTGAGTTGCACTGCAATTTTCAGGTTAATTCAGTCAGAATTCCACAGGCAGTCAGCTGGGAGGTGTGGATGCATCTGGGAACAGCCGTTTTCCATGCTACTAAATCAAGCCCAATATCATTATGGATTCTTGCATTTCTTTGGCTTTTTTCTCATCTTTCTTATTTATCATGGTTTGTAATGAATTTTCTGATGTGAGCTTTGCTTTTGAGGTTGGCATATTGAGTTCAGGTCACTTTTTCCATCAGGGCACAGCTGTTTGCTTGCTCCAATTCTGGCTTGCTGTCATTGTTTTGGGTGTCTCAGCTGACTTCTGCTTCCTTGAGCGTCAATTTCCTGAATGTTTTCTGGTTCTGAGTTGGTTTTACCTTCTTCCTTCCCAAATTTTGTATTCTGACCCAATACAAACAAGAGTTTGGACACAGTAGCCATTATGAATTACAAAACACAACAAATATGCATTTGAAGCTTATACAACTACAGGTAACACAACCAAGGTGAGTTTTTGTGTTTTGGAAAATCAAATGGAACACTTTGGCTGAGGTGACAGATATTAATATCCTCCAAACTGAGTTTCACTGCGATTTTCAGGTTAATTCAGTCAGAATTCAACAGGCAGTCAGCTGGAGGGGTGGATGAATCTGGGAACAGCAGGTTTCTTGTGACTAAATCCAGCCTAACATCATTATGGACTCTTGCATTTCTTTGGCTTTTTTCTCTTTTTTCTCATTTACCATGGTTTGTAATGAATTTTCAGATGTGAGCTTTGGTATTGAGGCTGCAATACGGAGTTCAGGGAACAAGAGGAAGGTTCTTTTTCAATCAGGGCACAGCCATTGGCCTGCTCCAATTCTGGCTTGCTGTCATTGTTTTGAGTGCCTCAGCCGATTATTGGTTTCTTGAGTGGCAATTTCCTAAATGTTTTCTGGGTCTGAGTTGGTTTTGCCTCCTTCCTTCCCAAATTTTGTATTCTGACGCCATACAAACAAGAGTTTGGGCAGAGTAGCCATTATGAAATAAAAAACACAACAAATAGGCGTTTGAAGCTTAGAAATCTACAGGTAACACGACCAAGGTGAGTTTTAGTGTTTTGGAAAATAAAGTGGAACACTTTGGCTCAGGTTGCAGATATTAATTGCCTCCAAACTGAGTTTCACTGCGATTTTCAGGTTAATTCAGTCCGAATTCCACAGGCAGTCAGCTGGAGGGGTGGATGAATCCGGGAACAGTCGGTTTCCTTGCGACTGAATCAAGGCCAATATCATTATGGTTTCTTGCATTTCTTTCTCTTTTTTCATATTTTTCTTATTTATCATGGTTTGTAATGAATTTTCAGATGTAAGCTTTGGTTTTGAGGCTGCAATAAGGAGTTCAGGGCACCAGGGGAATGGTCTTTTTCAAACAGGGCACAGCTGTTGGCCTGCTCCAATTCTGGCTTGCTGTCATTGTTTTGAGTGCCTCAGCCGATTTGTGGTTTCTTGAGCAGCAATTTCCTAAATGTTTTCTGGGTCTGAGTTGGTTTTGCCTTCTTCCTTCCCAAATTTTATATTCTGACGCCATAGAAACAAGAGTTTCTGCAGAGTAGCCATTATGAAATAAAAAACACAACAAATAGGCGTTTGAAGCTTAGAAATCTACAGGTAACACAACCAAGGTGAGTTTTTGTGTTTTGGAAAATCAAATGGAACACTTTGGCTGAGGTGACAGATATTAATCGCCTCCAAACTGAGTTTCACTGCGATTTTCAGGTTAATTCAGTCAGAATTCCACAGGCAGTCAGCTGGGAGGTGTGGATGCATCTGGGAACAGCCGGTTTCCATGCTACTAAATCCAGCCCAATATCATTATGGATTCTTGCATTTCTTTGCCTTTTTTCTCATCTTTCTTATTTATCATGGTTTTTAATGAATTTTCTGATGTGAGCTTTGGTTTTAAGGTTGGCATATTGAGTTCAGGTCACTTTTTCCATCAGGGCACAGCTGTTTGCTTGCTCCAATTCTGGCTTGCTGTCATTGTTTTGGGTGTCTCAGCTGACTTCTGCTTCCTTGAGCGTCACTTTCCTGAATGTTTTCTGGTTCTGAATTGGTTTTACCTTCTTCCGTCCCAAATTTTGTATTCTGACCCAATACAAACAAGAGTTTGGACGCAGTAGCCATTATGAATTACAAAACACAACAAATATGCATTTGAAGCTTATACAACTACAGGTAACACAACCAAGGTGAGTTTTTGTGTTTTGGAAAATCAAATGGAACACTTTGGCTGAGGTGACAGATATTAATATCCTCCAAACTGAGTTTCACTGCGATTTTCAGGTTAATTCAGTCAGAATTCAACAGGCAGTCAGCTGGAGGGGTGGATAAATCTGGGAACAGCAGGTTTCTTGTGACTAAATCCAGCCTAACATCATTATGGATTCTTGCATTTCTTTGGCTTTTTTCTCTTTTTTCTTATTTACCATGGTTTGTAATGAATTTTCAGATGTGAGCTTTGGTATTGAGGCTGCAATATGGAGTTCAGGGAACAAGAGGAAGGTTCTTTTTCAATCAGGGCACAGCCGTTGGCCTGCTCCAATTCTGGCTTGCTGTCATTGTTTTGAGTGCCTCAGCCGATTATTGGTTTCTTGAGTGGCAATTTCCTAAATGTTTTCTGGGTCTGAGTTGGTTTTGCCTCCTTCCTTCCCAAATTTTGTATTCTGACGCCATACAAACAAGAGTTTGGGCAGAGTAGCCATTATGAAATAAAAAACACAACAAATAGGCGTTTGAAGCTTAGAAATCTACAGGTAACATGACCAAGGTGAGTTTTAGTGTTTTGGAAAATAAAGTGGAACACTTTGGCTCAGGTTGCAGATATTAATTGCCTCCACAATGAGTTTCACTGCGATTTTCTGGTCAATTCCGTCAGAATTCCACAGGCAGTCAGCTGGAGGGGTGGATGAATCCGGGAACAGCCGGTTTCCTTGCGACTAAATGAAGCCGAATATCATTATGGATTCTTGCATTTCTTTGGCTTTTTTCTCATATTCTTATGTATCATGGTTTGTAATGAATTTTTTGATGTAAGCTTTGGTTTTGAGGCTGGCATATTGAGTTCAGGGCACCGGAGGAATGGTCTTTTTCAAACTGGGCACAGCTGTTGGCCTGCTCCAATTCTGGCTTGCTGTCATGGTTTTGTGGGCCACAGCCGATTATGCATTTCTTGAGCGGCAATTTCCTAAATGTTTTCTGGGTCTGAGTTGGTTTTGCCTTCTTCCTTCCCAAATTTTGTATTCTGACGCAATACAAACAAGAGTTTTGGCAGAGTAGCCATTATGAAATAAAAAAAAAAAAACAAATAGGCATTTGAAGCTTAGAAATCTACAGGTAACACAACCAAGGTGAGTTTTTGTGTTTTGGAAAATCAAATGGAACACTTTGGCTGAGGTGACAGATATTAATTGCTTCCAAAATGAGTTTCACTGCGATTTTCAGGTTAATTCTGTCCGAATTCCACAGGCAGTCAGCAGGAGGGGTGGATGAATCCGGGAACAGCCGGTTTCCTTGCGACTGAATCAAGCCCAATATCATTATGGATTCTTGCATTTCTTTGGCTTTTTTCTCCTTTTTCTTATTTATCATGTTTTGTAATGAATTTTCTGATGTGAGCTTTGGTTTTCAGGCTGCAATATGGAGTTCAGGGTACCGGGGGATTGGTCTTTTTCAAACAGGGCACAGCTGTTGGTCAGCTCCAATTCTGGCTTGCTGTCATTATTTTGGGTGCTTCAGCTGACTTTTGGTTTCTTGAGCAGCAAATTCCTAAATGTTTTCTGGATCTGAGTTGGTTTTGCCTTCTTGCTTCCCAAATTTTGTATTCTGACGCAATACAAACAAGAGTTTCGGCAGAGTAGCCATTATGAAATAAAAAACACAACAAATAGGCATTTGAAGCTTTGATATCTACAGGTAACACGACCAAGGTGAGTTTTTGTGTTTTGGAAAATAAAGTGGGACACTTTGGCTGAGGTTGCAGATATTAATTGCCTCCAAAATGAGTTTCACTGCGATTTTCAGGTCAATTCCGTCAGAATTCCACAGGCAGTCAGCTGGAGGGGTGGATGAATCCGGGAACAGCCGGTTTCCTTGTGACTAAATCAAGCCCAATATCATTATGGATTCTTGCATTTCTTTCGCTTTTTTCTCCGTTTTGTTATTTTTCATGGTTGTTAATGGATTTTCTGATGTGAGCTTTGGTTTTGAGGCTGGCATATTGAGTTCAGGTCACTTTTTCAATCAGGGCACACCTGTTGGCCTGCTCCAATTCTGGCTTGCTGTCATTGTTTTGGGTGTCTCAGCTGACTTCTGGTTCCTTGAGCGTCAATTTCCTAAATGTTTTCTGGTTCTGAGATGGTTTTACCTTCTTCCTTCCCAAATTTTGCATTCTGACCCAATACAAGCAAGAGTTTGGACACAGTAGCCATTATGAATTAAAAAACACAACAAATATGCATTTGAAGCTTATACATCTACAGGTAACACAACCAAGGTGAGTTTTTGTGTTTTGGAAAATCAAATGGAACACTTTGGCTGAGGTGACAGATAGTAATTGACTCCAAACTGAGTTTCACTGCGATTTTCAGGTTAATTCAGTCAGAATTCCACAGGCAGTCAGCTGGAGGGGTGGATGAATCCTGGAACAGCCAGTTTCCTTGCGACTAAATCAAGCCCAATATCATTATGGATTCTTGCATTTCTTTGGCTTTTTTCTCTTTTTTCTTATTTATCATGGTTTGTAATGAATTTTCAGATGTGAGCTTTGGTTTTGAGGCTGGCATATTGAGTTCAGGGCACCGGAGGAATGGTCTTTTTCAAACTGGGCACAGCTGTTGGCCTGCTCCAATTCTGGCTTGCTGTCATGGTTTTGTGGGCCTCAGGCGATTATTGGTTTCTTCAGCGGCAATTTCCTAAATGTTTTCTGGGTCTGAGTTTGTTTTGCCTCCTTCCTTCCCAAATTTTGTATTCTGATGCAATACAAACAAGAGTTTTGGCAGAGTAGCCATTATGAAATAAAAAACACAACAAATAGGCGTTTGAAGCTTAGAAATCTACAGGTAACACGACCAAGGTGAGTTTTTGTGTTTTGGAAAATCAAATGGAACACTTTGGCTGAGGTGGCAGATATTAATTGCCTCCAAACTGAGTTTCACTGCGATTTTCAGGTTAATTCAGTCAGAATTCCACAGGCAGTCAGCTGGGAGGTGTGGATGCATCTGGGAACAGCCGGTTTCCATGCTACTAAATCCAGCCCAATATCATTATGGATTCTTGCATTTCTTTGGCTTTTTTCTCCTTTTTCTTATGTATCATGGTTTGTAATGAATTTTATGATGTGAGCTTTGGTTTTGAGGCTGCAATATGGAGTTTAGGGCACTGGATGAATTGTCTTTTTGAAACAGGTCACAGCTTTTGGCTTGCTCCAATTCTGGCTTGCTGTCATTGTTTTGGGTGCCTCAGCTGACTTTTGGTTTCTTGAGCAGCAATTTCCTACAAGTTTTCTGGGTCTGAGTCGGTTTTGCATTCTTATTCTCAAATTTTGTATTCTGATTCAATACAAGCAAGATTTTGGACAGAGTAGCCATTAGGAAAGAAAAAAAAAAAACACAGCAAATTGCCCTTTCGGGATTAAAAATCTACAGGCAACACGACCAAGATGAGTTTCTGTTTTTGGGAAATGACATGGAACCCTTTTCCTGAGGGGACAAATTCTAACTCCCTAAAAATTGAGTGTGAGTGTGATTTTGAGGTGAATTCACTCAGAATTCCAAAGTCAGTCTGAGGAAGGGGGCAATGAATCTGGAAACAGCCAGTTTCCTTGTGTCTAAATCCAGCCAAATATCACAAAGAACTCTTGCATTTCTTTGGCTTTTTCACATTTCCCTTATTTATCATGGTTTGTAATGAATTTTCTGATGTGAGCTTTGGTTTTGAGGCTGGCATATTGAGTTCATGGCACAAGAGAAGCTTATTTTTCAATCATGGCACAGCTGTTGGCTTGCTCCAATTCTGGCTTGCTGTCACTGTTTTGGATGCCTCAGCGGATTTGTGGTGTCTTCAGTGGCAATTTCCTACATGTTTTCTGGGTCTGAGTCGGTTCTTGCCTTCTTATTCCCAAATTTTGTATTCTGATGCAATACAAACAAGAGTTTGGACAGAGTAGCCATTATGAAATAAAAAACACAACAAATAGGTGTTTGAAGCTTAGAAATCTACAGGTAACCCGACCAAGGTGTTTTTGTGTTTTGGAAAATAAAATGGAACACTTTGGCTGAGGTGATAGATATTTATTGCCTCCAAACTGAGCTTCCCTGCGATTTTCAGGTTAATTCAATCAGAATTCCACAGGCAATCAGCCGGAGGGGTGGATGAATCCGGGAATGGCTGGATTCCTTGCGACTAAATCAAGTCCAATATCATTATGGATTCTTGCATTTCTTTGGCTTTTTTCTCTTTTTTCTTATTTATCATGGTTTGTAATGAATTTTCTGATGTGAGCTTTGGTTTTGAGGCTGCAATATGGAGTTCAGGGCACAAGAGGAAGGTTCTTTTTCAATCAGGGCACAGCTGTTGGCTTACACCAATTCTGGGTTGCTGTCATTGTTTTGGGTGCCTCAGCCGATTTGTGGTTTCTTGAGTGGCAATTTCCTACATATTTTCTGGGTCTGAGTCGGTTTTGCCTTCTTATTCCCAAATTGTGTATTCTGATGCAATACAAGCAAGATTTTGGACAGAGTAGCCATTAGGAAAGAAGAAAAAAACACAATATATTGGCCTTTTAGGATTAGAAATCTACAGGCAACACGACCAAGATGAGTTTCTGTGTTTTGCAAAATGACTTGGAACCCTTCTGCTGAGGGGACAGATACTAATACCCTCCAAATTGAGTGTGAGTGCGATTTTCAGGTGAATTCAATCAGATTCCAAAATCAGTCTGTGGAAGGGGGACGAATCTGAAAACAGCCAGTTTCCTTGTGTCTAAATCCAATCAAATATTACAAAGGACTCTTGCATTTCTTTGGTTTTTTTCACATTTCCCTTATTTATCATGGTTTGTAATGAATTTTGTGATGTGAGCTTTGGTTTTGAAGCTGGAATATGGAGTTCAGGACATGGGAAGAATGGTCTTTTTCAAACAGGGCACAGCTGTTGGCTTGCTCCAATTCTGGCTTTCTGTCATTGTTTTGGGTGCCTCAGCTGATTTTGGTTTCTTGAGCAGCAATTTCCTAAATGTTTTCTGGGTCTGAGTTGGTTTTGCCATCTTCCTTCCCAAATTTTGTATTCTGACACAATACAAACAAGAGTTTGGACAGAGTAGCCATTATGAAATAAAAAACACAACAAATAGGCGTTTGAAGCTTAGGAATCTACAGGTAACACGACCAAGGTGAGCTTTTGTGTTTTGGAAAATCAAATGGAACACTTTGGCTGAGGTGACAGATATTAATTGCCTCCAAATTGAGTTTCACTGTGATTTTCAGGTTAATTCAGTCAGAATTCCACAGGCAGTCAGCTGGAGCGGTGTATGAATCCGGGAACGGTCGGTTTCCCTGCGACTAAATCAAGCCCAATAACATTATGGATTCTTGCATTTCTTTGGATTTTTTCTCTTTTTTCTTATTTATCATGGTTTGTAATGAATTTTCTGATGTGAGCTTTGGTTTTGAGGCGGCAATATTGAGTTCAGGGCACAAGAGTAATGGTCTTTTTCAATCAGGGCACAGCTGTTTGCTTGCTCCAATTCTGGCTTGCTGTCGTTGTTTTGGGTGCCTCAGGTGACTTTTGGTTTCTTGAGCGTCAATTTCCTACATGTTTTCTGGGTCTGAGTCGGTTTTGCCTTCTTCTTTCCCAAATTTTGTATTCTGATGCAATACAAGCAAGATTTTGGATAGAGTTAGCTCTGTGTCCATTCTTCTGTCTCTGCACTAGATGAATAAAAAGACAATGTAAAATGATTTGAAAAGAACTATAAGGGGTCGGCGCTGTGGTGCTGCTGCCAATTGGGGAGTGAACCAGCAGATGGAAAACACCTCTCCCTCTCTCTCTCTCTCTCTCTGTGCCTCTCCTTCCCTGTAACTCTGACTTCCAAATAAATAAATGAATCTTAAAGGAAGTATAAACATCAATAAAACACAAATGAAAATTGTATTCTCAAAACTGGATATTAAACCATGCCTTCTACACCTCTGTTAAAAGTTACATTCTATCATAGTCATTTATGATTTCTAGGGCCAAAGTAGTAAATAAGATTTTTCTGGAAGAGAAAGAGGTTATGAGGGAGCCAGGATTTGGGGTCAGTTAGCAGAAGTGAGTGTCACTCTTTCAGATTTGATGCAGGAAAGGAACAGCAACTGATCCCTGAGATTTTGGTGTGGGAAGGAAAGGAAGGAGGGACTTAACAAAAGCAAATGCCCTCTGGTTGTGGGCACCCACCCCTGACTGCAGCTTTTCGGAGGAACAGCTGGTGTCTCTATGAATGCTGCAGCCTGGACTCCATTTCCCAGAGTTCCAAGTAGCTCCGAGGTATTCTGCTTTCCAAATACCTGTGGGCATGCACCTGCCACTGCCAGTCCCTGGGGCTCAGAGTTGGACCAGGGGAGTTCATTCCTTGATCAGTGTCAGCCCTGGGGGCTGTGCTGCTCCTTCTCTGGCATTTACTGCAACTCCTGCTCTGCATGTGCGATCCCAGGCAGTTTCCAAGTGCTCACCCTGAGCCTGCCTCCTGCTGCTTCTTCCCTCTTCATCCACCAACTGTGGGTCCCACATGTCAGGGCCTCTCTTCCCCACACTCCCAATTTCACTCCCCGTGTGTCCGGAAGAAAGCGTACCTGCTCCAGGGACTTTCTGCTGCAGGTTTGGCATGCAGGAAGGGGCGGAGACACATGTGGGAGAAGTGTGCCAGCGATCCTGGCAGCTTCTCCCGAGGTCAGGGCTGGGACCCAGGCTGCTCTGTCTCCCACCTCTATTTCCCAGGCTCAAAGTGCCCAGACTCTCTCCTGCAGAACCTCACCTAAACTGTCCCTAATGCACTTTATTTAGTGGTTACAGGAGAGAGGGGGCAGCGTTCTGGGAACCTGCACTCACAGGGAAGGAAGGCAGAAAGACTCCTGATCTCCACAGTTAAATAAGCCAGGTTCCCACTGTGGGTGTTTTCAGAATGCAGTCTGGCCTGGTCTCTTGATGTTTCCTGGGCTGGTTCCTGCAGGGTGGGGCTGGATGGCCCTCAGGAGGGAGCCTGGGGCAGCAGAGGGGTGGGAAGGAGGATCTGTCTAGGATCTGCCCCACTGCTCTCATCCTGCACCTCATCTTCCTGGTGGGGATCAGTGTGAAGCGTGAATAGCTGCTTTGTGTGTTGATCCCTCTCAAGTATTAATTATCAAGTTTTTCCAATGTGGAATTTGAAGCTGTTCCAGAAACCTGGGGTGGGAAAACTCCCTTCTTTCAAACAGGCACAGAGACAGTGGAGGATCAAAGGAGTTTCTATTAATGGCCCTAGGCTCAGCTGGAATGATTTCCTGAGAATTGAGCATCAAATTCAAGTTTCTTAGCTGTTACAGCATTGGTGGGTTTAAATGGCAGCCTACATGATTAGAACCACATTTCCAATGGTCAATGGGTCCAGTATGTTTGTAAAAGAGATTTGGAATCTTACCCAAAACTGTTGTCTATGCTTATGTTTTATAGTTTCTCATATGTTTACTTAGTTTCTGGTTTTATATTTAGACTTTTAATTCACCTTGAGTTGCTTTTACATAGTGTATGAGGTTTTGGGTATATTTTCAGGCTTCTACATATGGATTTATTAGGACAGATTTATGACTGGAGTTTACAAAAGCAGAACTTAGGACATCTTCCCTCCCTAGACAAGATTTCAGTGGGCAGCTGTTTCACTCATTAATTGTGAGCATCCACTTTTAAAGGTTTGTGTTGGATGGGGTCCACTTCTCTTTCTTTGATGATGTATTTGGCTGCTTTTCATTTTCTGTCTTCAGCTATCACTTCTCCTGTTAGCAAGGCTGTCAACTGTTTTGACCTGCCACTGATCCCTTTGCAAAGTGAGAAGGGAACCAAAATTAATGCAAGTCTACTGTGTTGTCAATAACTGGAGCTACTTTTTTAAAGATTTATTTATTCATTTGAAAGAGTTACACAGAGAGAGGAGAGAGAGAGAGAGAGAAAGAGAGAGAGGTCTTCCATCCGATGGTTCATTCCCCAATTGGCAGCAATAGCTGGAGGTATGCCAATTTGAAGCCAGTAGCCAGGAGCTCCTTCGGAGATGAAGCTGTTTTTTTAAATAATTATTTATTTATTTGAAAGGCAGTACTTTGTCCAGGTCTCATAGGTGGGTGCAGGAATTGAGGGATTTGGGCCAACTTCTACTGTTTTCCCAGTCCACAGCAGAGAGCTGGATGGGAAGTGCAGCAGCCAGGATCCCAACCGGCACCCATATAGGATGATGACAAGGCAGGCAGTAGCTTTACCCACTATGCAATAGTGCTGCCCACTAACGGGAGCTCTTTTAATCTGAGTTTGCATAAAGAGAAGAATTACAGCATCATAAATACAGATAAGTAACAGTTTTTCTCTGCCCAGCACTTTACATTACCCAGTGCTCCACTGAGAATCTTACATTTCACACTGTGTAATGAAGAAGGCCAGTTACTTATCTTATTTTGGGTTCTGTGTTTAAACCCATGACACTTTTGACATGGGAGGATATTAGTTCTACAATTTCATAGAGACTGCTCTGTGGAAGCATCGATAGAAGTTATAACTGTGAGAGTGGTAAGAAAGAAGAGGGGAAGAAATAAGTGCCCCTTACCCCCCACAGAGATGTCCACAAGTGCAGTAGAAGATATGGCCTTATGGTTGACTTTCTGGGACAAACTGTGTTTGAGTGCTTCACATGTTCTGATAGAAAGGTGTTGCCACCAGGTTTTTAGTATATTTATTTAGTTAGTTTTTAAAGATTTATTTATTTATTTGAAAATCAGAGTTACACAGAGAGAGAAGGAGAGGCAGAGAGAGAGAGAGAGAGAGAGAGAGAGGTCTTCCATCAGGTTCATTTCCCCAATGGCTTCATCATTGTGAACTTTGCTCAGTTCCTGACCTATACCTTTCCTTTAACCTAGTACTTTGCCATGTAGTAGCCCATGAAAACTGCAGACTGCATAAATGAATGAATACTTGGAGGGTTGTGATTTCTTAGAGGAACATCATGAGACAGAAGGAATAAAACAAAACAAAAGTATCCTCCATATATAGAAGGTATACTGTTTTTACAAGCCACCGAGAAGAGGAAGAAGCAGGGAAGTAGTGAGACTGGAAAGTTTGTGGCAAAGGTAATAGGCACTGGTCAAGAATTTAACAAGCCCATTAGGAAAACATTAAGGTTTCCTTACTTCCATGTAGACTCTGCCCTCTTATGGTGAACAGGGTCCTCTAAACCCACTTGTTGCACAAATGAAAACCCAAGCATTGTCTTCTCCCACAGATGGAGTCTGCTATTGGTTTTGATTTACATTTCCCTAATGGCTAGTGATATTGGGCATGTTCATATATGTCTTGACCATTGAGATTTCTTCTTCTGAGAAACATCTGTTTTGATCCTTGCCCATTTCTTAGCTGTACATTTTGCTTCTTATTTGGAGATTTTCCCAGTTCTATATATGTATGTTCTGGCTATCAATCTTTTGTCATAATCAGAGTTTTCAATGTTTCCTGCCATTCTGTCCATTGTATGTTCACTCTGTTGATTACTTTGTTGTGAAGATGTATCTTAATATGATATGCTCAAATTTCTATATTTTATTTTTTTTACTTGTGATTTGGAATCTTATCCAAAACTGTTGTCTATGCTTATGTTTTATAGTTTCTCATATGTTTACTTAGTTTCTGGTTTTCTATTTAGACTTTTAATTCACCTTGAGTTGCTTTTACATAGTGTATGAGCTGTTGGGTATATTTTCAGGCTTATACATATGTATAATCACTTTCCTTTAAACCATTTGCTAAAGGGGTTCTTCTTTCTCCTGTTTGTTTTCTTTCTTTGTTATATAGGAGTTGCCTGTAGAAAAGTCGGTTTATTTCAGCTGCCTATACTTTTACATTGAACTATGAGTCTGTTTTCCAACAGTGCTAACATTGTTTCTATATTTTTAAGATTTATTTATTTATTGGAAAGGCCAGATGCTTCTTCCAAGTCTCTCATGTGGGTGCCAGCACCGTAGAACACAATCCATCTTCCACCAATTTCCCAGGTGCATTAGTAGGGAGCTGGATTGGAAGTGGAGCACCTGGTCTCCTAGCAGCAACATATGGGACGCATGCACGGCAGATCAAGGCTTTAACCCACTACACCACAGAACCAAACCCTTCCTTATTTACTTCTGCTGTGATCTTTCATTATTCACTTTTTTCTACTGCCCTGCATCTTGACTCCTTCCTGTTTTTTTTCTGGGTCCTGGAGGATGGTAGTAGGTGGCTTCTGGGATATCTTTTTGTGTTAGTAGATACTTGGTAATCTAAAATCACAGTTTTTAGTTTCTATATTTCTCTGCTAATCACTAGGACCTTCTGGATGACAATAGAAAATGCTGGCAGAAATGAGGATATATTAATTTGCTAAGAAAATACCACAGAGAATATGATTTAAATCATGGAATTTTACTTCTCAGAGTTGTAGAGCTTGAAAATATCAGATCAAGGTGCTTAAATAGGCTCGATTTTTCCAGAAGCCTTTCTCCGATGTGACAGACACATCTACCATTTGATCTACTTAAAAGCACTTTCTTCAGGTAGAGTCATGTTGCTGGTTAGCACTTCCATGTTAGAGTTTTAGGGAGGCACATTTCAGTCCATAACAGCAAAAGGGACCCTGTGGTCTACTTCAATGACAGCCATCTCTGTGGAGGACACAAAGTTTGGAATCAGCGTTAGGATTTCTCACAGTATTAGTGTCAGTGCTATCTCCATCAAATGTGCATTCATGTACACACAAATCTACCTGTACTCATAAACACATTCAACAGTGGAAATGCCTGATGGTTGTGTACGGGTAACATCAATATAATAATCCATAAGATGGCCTATTAGCAGACATTAAAAAGAGAATTAGAAAGAATGACAACAAAATCTGCAGTTACCTATATTTATGTCTATATGTATGATATTCAGTATTTATAGTTGCTAAAAGATGAATACTGATGTGTGGGAATAAAAGCTAAACCTTACCTTGCAATATTGCAGCCTAGTCTACATGAAAGATGTCTTCCTAAAACCATTCACTGGGCCCACTCTGTGGCATAGTAGATTAAGCATCCACCTGCAGCACCAGCATCCCACATGGGCACCAGTTTGAGTCCCTGCTCCTGCACTTCCAATCCAGCTCTTTACTAATGGCCTAGGAAAGCAGTGCAATATGCCCTGAGTGCTTGGGCCCCTGCACCCATGTGAGAGACCTGCAGGAAGCTGCTGACTCCTGGCTTTTGACACCTGGCTTCAGATCGGCCCAGCTCCAGCCATTCTGGCCATTTAGGGGTGAACCAGTCGATAGAAGACCTCTCTTTCTCTTCCTCTCTATATCTATAACTCTGCCTCACAATAAAGAAATACATTTTTTAAAAACCTTTCACATGTTAAATTTCTTAATTGTTTTAAAGATTTATTTATTTATGTACAAGTCGAGTTACAGAGAGGAGAGCCAGAGAGAAAGAGAGAGGTCTTCCATCTGATGTTCACTCCCTAATTGATTGCAACTGCCAGAGCTGTGCTGATCCGAAGCCAGGAGCCAGGAGCTAGTTCCCAGTCTCCCAGATGGGTACAGGGGCCCAAAGACTTGGGCCATCTTGCACTACTTTGCCAGGCCATAGCAGAGAGCAGGATCAGAAGTGGAGCAGCTGAGTATTGAACCGGCCCCCATATGGGATGCTGGTGCTTCAGACCAGGGAGTTAACCTGCTCCACCACAGCACCAGTCCAACATTTTAAATTTCTGATACTCTAAAGTAGTACAGGACTGCATTACATCTAGGAAAGATGCATTTAAAAATTATAAATCTAGTGCATTTTAGCAGAAGTTTTAACAAATACTTCTGATTTTCTCAGCATTATATATAAATAAATGACATAATGAGTCATTGTCAGATTTTTAGCTTTTGACAGCCACTTATAATATTTCACAGCTTTTTGAAATGTATTGCTAGTGTGTTTTTCTCAACACATGCACTGGATTTTACCTATAAGGTTGCCTCTTATAGGATTTGCATTTTAATGGGTTTTCATGGCACATGTAATCAACATCTGGAAAGCCTCTAAAACACATAAATAATAACATGAATCAGGCTTTTTTCTTAAATATTAATTTATTTATTTGAAAGAGTTGCACAAATAGAGGAGAGGTAGAGAGAGAGAGACAGACAGACAGAGACAGAGAGGTCTTCCATCTGCTGGTTTACTCCCAGTTGGCCGCAATGGGTGGTCTGTGTCAATCTGAAGCCAGGAGCTTCTTCAGGGTCTTTCACATGTGTGCAAGGCCCCAAGGACTTGGGCCACCTTCTACTGCTTTCCCAGGCCATAGCAGAGAGCTGGTTCAGAAGTGGAGCAGCCACAACTTGAACTGGCACCCATATGGCTTGCCAGCACTGCAGGCAACAACTTTATCTGCTATGCCACAGCGCCAGCCCCACATTGCATCTTTTTAAGATGATATGGATTTAAGTTCATGAGAAATTATTAGCATAGTGGGAACTGATAGATATGGATGAAGCAGGATGGACTTGTTAGGAATGGTGATGTTAATTTTTTTATAAAATAAATAAGAAATTAAATATGGTCAGACATAAATGAAGACTAAATTTTATTAGTGGTAATCCAGAAAACACTGATCTCTGGTCTTTTTCTTCCAGTGTTAAGTTTATATTTTTAAATGCATATTAAGTGAACAAATTTCATGTAATTTATATATACAGATTGAAGAGCAAACTGATAACATCCTATCCTATCTTCCCTTGTTCTCATATTTCCAGCTCCCTCCTTCTTGTTTTATTTTCTTTTAATTTTGACAGCTGCATGCTTTGATTTTATTTTAGAATCACAAGCTTTAACCCTCTACAAAATAAAGAATTCAGCAAGTAGTAGCAGAAATATCAATGAGTATATGTTGTGTACTCTATCAAAGAGTACAGAAAAGTGCTATGAACAATACTCAAATCTCAAAATGTCAATTTAACTCATATGCTGCTTTTTGTTGTCTATATATTAATTACCACCAGTCAGAGAAAACATATGGTGTGGGGAGCAACTTGGACTAGACTAAGTTACTGGAATTAAGACTTATTCTATGCATCTGCTCTCCCACAATATGGCGCTGGGAGAGGAGAAAACAGCTTCTACACAGCTGCCTCCAGTTCAGCCAATAAACTGTAGGACTTGCTCCTGATTGGAGGAGAGCAGCGTACTCGGCGTGTGGGCAGCCAAGTTGGGATTGGCAGAGGAGGACTATAAAGGAGGAGAGAGACGGCATGCACCAGGAACATCTAAGGGGAACATCTAAGGGGAACACCTGTGCAGCCCCCGAGAGAGCCGGCCGGTGGTGTGCCGCTCCCCCACGGAAGTGGGGAAGGTGGCAGGGGGAACCGCCCTTCCACGGAGGTGGAAGGGACGGTAGCCAACCCGGGAAGAACCAGCAGCAAACCCGGGGAGGGCCGAGCAGACGAAAGAACAGCGCAGGGTACTGTCTCATTCCTCCACGAAGACGGGGAGCGACATAATGGTGCCGTGACTCGGATATGAAGCCTAGGCAGGACTTAGTGTCGTTCCTCCATGAAGAGGGGGAGCGACAATATGGTATTTGTCTTTTGGGGACTGGCTTCTTTCATGAAGCATACTTGTTTCCAGTTCATCCATTTAGTTACAGAAGATGGGATTTCATTCTCAATTATGGCTGAATAGTATTTTACACTGTATATATAGCTCATATTTTTGTTCCAGTCACCAGCTGATGGACATCTGGGTTGATTCCATGTTAGCTATTGTGAATTGAGCTGTAATAAACATGAGGGTACAGATAACTCATGCCTGTGCATATTCTATTTCATTTCATGCGGATAAATTCCCAGTAGTCAGATGGCAGGATCACATGGTATGTTTGTTTTCAGATTTCTGAGGAACTTTGATACTGCCTTCCATAATGGTTGCACTAGCTTCATTCCCACCAACAGTGGGTTAGGGTACCTTTTTCTCTCCCTCTCCACCAGCCTTTATTGTTTGTTGACCTTTTCAAAAGAATTATTTATTTGAAAGATTGAGTTACAGAGATGGAGAGGCAGAGGCAGAGAGACATAAGTATTTTATCTGCTTGTTTATGCTCGATATGGCCCAACAGGTAGTGCTGGTCCAATCGGAAGCCAGAGTCAGGAGCATCTCCCTGGTCACCCATGCGGGTGCAGGGATCCAGGCACTTGGGCCATCCTCCACTGCCCTCCCAGTGCAGAGCAGAAAGCTGGACTGGAAGAGGAGCAACCGGGACCAGAACTGGCACCCATATGGGATGCCGTCTCCACGGGTGGAGGATCAACCCAGTGTGCTATGGCACTGGCCCCCATCAGGGATATTTTTCTATAGTACTCTCTCTCAACTGTATCTTTTTCTAGTTGAAGAATTAAGGTGATGCAGGATTAATCGAAGGAGTTTGAGAGGATTGTCTCTCTTTCAATTGTGTTGAATAGTTTGAGAAGCATTAGTTCTTTAAAAGTCCTGCAGAATTCAATAGTGAGGCTGTCTGATCCTGGACTTTTCCTTGTTGGGAGGGTCTTTATTACTCATCCAATCTCTGTCTTGGTTTTTGATTTGTTTAGCTTTTCTATGTGTCTTCATGACTCAATTTTGGTATATTGTGTATGTCCAGGAATCTGTTGATTTTTCCTCTAGGATTTCCAATTTGTTAGCAGTCACAACAGATGCCCACATCCTATATTGCAGTGCTAATCTGAGTTTTGGGTACTACACTTCCAAATCAGCTTTATGTTAATATCCCTGGAAAGCAATGTATAATAGCTCAAATTCTTTCATTCCTGTCGTCAAATTGGAGAACTGTAACCTATATGGGGACTTGAGAACCTGGTCTTGCACAGTGGTAGCCATATAGAAAGTGAACCAGCAGATGGGAGATCTCTCTGCTTCTCTTTCCTTCTCTCTTTGTCTCTGTGTCTCTCTGCCTTTTTTATCATATTAAAATATTTAATTACTTACTTGAAAGAGTTACAGAGAGAGGGAGAGACAGAAATTTTCCACCACCTAATTCATTTTTGAGATGACTTTAATAGCCAGAGTGTGGCCAGGTTGAAGCCAGGAGCTTTCCCTCCGATGTGCATGGCAGCAAGGAGCTTTTCCTGCAATGTGCGTGGCAGCATCCCAGGCACTTGGGCCATCTTCCCCTGCTTTTTCAGTCCATTGGTAAGGAGCTGGATCAGAAATGGAATAGCTGGTACTTGAACTGGTGCATGGAGAGGATGGCAATGTAACAGATAGCAGCTTTGTCCACTGCACCACAACCACCAGCTCTTCTATCTGCCTTTCCAATAAATAAATCTTTTGAAAAAGAACTGAAGGTAGTAAAAGTCATCATGACTGAGCAATGGCAAATTTATTGAAGTGATCTATTTTCTTAAAGATCCTTTTATGAATTTGAAAGGCAGCACTAGAAAGAGAGAGTGGGAGAGATGGATCTTCCTCCTGGTTTGTTCACTCCTCAAATGGCTGCAATGGCTGCAGCTAGGCCAGACTGATATCAGGAGCCAGGGGCTTCTTCCAGGTCTCTCACAAGGGTGCAGGAGCCCCAATATTTGAGTCACCCTGTGCTGCTTTTCCAGACACATTAGCAGGGAACTGGATCCGTTTGGAGCATTAATGTCTATGATACTCTCCTTGCAGTTGAAGGATTTAGAATCCATTTTGATTATGGGTGGGCCAAGTACAATGTCTTCCAATTGTCCAAGGTTTGGATTAGATGGGTTCTGAGAAATTTTGTTAAAATAGTTATTAATCATAACTCTCAGTTTAAGCTTTTCTTACCAAATTTTCATGTTTGCTGATGTTTATATCTATGGGAAAATTGGGTCTCTGGATTGCAACCAATGAAAGCATCCAGACTAACAGTAATAAGGTCAACAGAAAGCAGAATGATGTCCAGCTGAACTGAAATAGCTTTTCTTATTTGGTAGAGGGGTTACCTCCTGCATTATGCTGACATACTGACATAGACAGTAGATATTGGAGCCTGTCTCTTCTGCCAAATGGAGAATGCCGCATTTTGATCCATCATATATATATTTATATATTATAATATATATTATATATTTCTATACATAATATAGAATTACATATAATTATCATAAATATATAATATATAATTATATATAAACATTATATATGAATTTATTTATATATAAATATATAATTATTTCTGATCCAGCTCCATACCAATGGATTGAAAAAGCAGTGAAAGATGGTCCAAGTGCCTGGGTTGCTGCCACACACATTGGAGGAGGAGCTCCTGGCTTTAACCTGGCCACACTCTGGCTATTGAAGTCATCTCAATAATATATATATAATATATATAATAGTTATAATGAATTATATAATATTATCTGTTTATAATTATTATATATTATATAATATATTATATGATAAAGCATAATATATTTTATATATGAATATATTTATATACATAAATATATATAAATAAATGTAAATATATATATATATAGAATTTATTTACGTATTTGACAGGTGTACTTACAGACAGTGAGAGGAAGAGACAGAGAGAAAGGTCTTCCATATGCTCATTTACTCCCCTAATGACTGCAATGTCTGCAGCTGGGCCAATCTGAGCTAGGAGCTTCCAGGTCTCCCACATTTTGGCAGGGACCAAAGCACTTGGAACAGCTTCTACTGCTTTCCCAGGCTATTGCAGAGAGCTGGATGGGAAAAGGAGAAATGGGGACTAGAACTGGTGCTCATATGGGGTGCCAGCACTGCAGGTAAAGGATTACACCACTGCACCACAGTGCTGGCCCCAGTCTATCCTTTATTAAGGAGATCTCAGTAATCATGTTCAGGTATTGCTGTCCTATATTCATGGCCAAAGTCCTAGCAGGCAACATGGTTTGGAGAATCGTAAGCACAAGGTGTGTAGGAGACTTCATTTCTCATACAGCACAGTTAATAACAAGGTTCCAAGAGGGGAAATTACTTGCATCATAGTCTTTGAGAACTAATGGACATCACAGGTGATCTAAAGAATTTAGAAGGTTTGTGAGCCCCTAGAGTGAAAAAGTCACTGGGAGCACAAGGACAGTGCCTAGAGTTTATTTTGATGGATTTTAGCCCCTTTCATTGGAGGGAGGCCCAAAGAAGCTGGACTGATTTGTAAACCTCAGAAGTGTCTTTTCAAGGTGAAGGCAAACTTAAGACTGAGGGGTTTTTGGAAAAACTTGGAGCAAAATGCATTTGCACACTTGGTTAAGACACATCATTTATCTATTGATTTTCATCAGATCTGTTAACATTAAATATAAGGTACAGGGGACATGGTGGATTTCATATAGCAATATGATTTTAGTAACATATCATGAGGTGCTTTTTTCTTTTAATGGATTTAGCAGGTAAAATTGGGCTACCTAATGGGATATAGCTGGAATAATCACCTTTTTGTTAAATAAATCTGAGGTAATAAATGTTAGTATATGAATACATTGAGTTTTCTTTTATTGGGCCTTCTTGGCTATTTTAATCTCGGATCTGAGAATTCTCATTTTCTCTAGGTAAGTTGTAACTGAAAATCTTTATTTTATTCTTCATCATGTTGGACCAACTGTGCTGCTTCTGGGATTTTTTTAGTACACCTGACAATTGGAAATTTAGACAATAGTATAGTTAATATGAGATGTACCAAGTAAAGTACTTATTTTTATTCAGATAACATATTTTGGGAATTCTTCTAAAATTCCTATTGAGTATCCTTGTTAAATTTAGTTGCATCCCAGGTTAAGACTTATTGGAGACAGGTGCCATGGCTCAATAGGCTAATCCTCCACCTGCGGTGTAGGCACACCCAGTTCTAGTCCTGGTGGGAGCACCAGATTCTGTCCCAGTTGCTCCTCTTCCAGTCCAGCTCTCTGCTATGGCCCAGGAGTGCAGTGGAGGATGGCCCAAGTGCTTGGGCCCTGCACCTGCATGGGAGATCAGGAGGAAGCACCCCGCTCCTGCTTTTGGATCAGCGCAGTGTGCCGGCCGCAGCACACTGGCCGCAGCGGCCACTGGGGGGTAAACCAACAGAAAAAGGAAGACCTTTCTCTCTGTCTCTCTCTCTCACTGTCCACTCTGCCTGTCAAACTAAAAAATAATTTTTATAAAAAGACTTATTGGAGCCACTCTAGTGATTATACCCATGAAACTTTGTTAATTAATGCAAATAGAACCTGGGAAAATTGATGTATATCTTATGCTGTAGAGACTTAAGATTGAACATCTTTTTTTATCTTTTTTAATTATATAATTTAAAAACAAATTTGAGATTTTTTTTTCACTTTACTAAGCCACAGCTCTGGCCCCATTAATATGTCTTAACAATGTTTTTTCCTCTCAGACTTATCTCTATTGGTTCAGTTAACTGCATGCCTTTTCTTTAGATTCAGATTCTCTCAGCTGTCAAAGCTTATTCATCTTAATTCTGTTGTTCCTATTTCCCTCCATTTTATTCTGTCCCTAGGCTAATTGAGGTCATGATTCTCCATTCCTTCTGTGTGGTGTCACAGTAGCCTTGAAGTGTTCTTTTTCTCTTCTGATTTCTAAAGAAAGAAATAATGTATTCACCCAGTTTAGATATTTTAATAATTCATTCCAAAACAAAGGTTAAATGTTCTTAATTTGACAAGAATTTTTGGGGCCAGTGGTGTGGCATAGTGGGTAGAGCCACCACTTGTAGTGCTGGCAGCTCATATGCATCCCGTTCTCTGCTAAAGTCTGGGAAAGCAGTAGAAGATGGCCCAAGTCCTTGGCCCCTGCACCCATGTGGGAGACCTGGAAGAAGCTCCTTGCTCCTGGCTTTGGATCGGCCCAACTCTAGCCATTGCAGCCAACTGGGGAGTGAACCAGTGGATGGAAGACCCCTCTCTCTTCTCTGCCTCTCTCTGTGTAACTCTGACTTTCAAATAAATAAATAAATCTTTAAAAAAAGAAGTTTTTCTAATTTTAGATTTGTTCTAATTCATTGCCACTTCATTGTATGTGTAAAGAGTGCATATCCAGTTTTTCTATTTTAGATTTTTGGGATTTTGTATTAGCTCTGCTGTGTATTCATTTTTCTCGAGCATTGGTGATATCTTCTCCTTAGTTGTATTAAGAGAGAGAGCAATAGCCCTCATGTCTTTTTAGGTAAGTAAGACATATTAAAAACAGAGCATTCAGTATACATTCATAGTAGTTTGACTTGTTCAATTGATTTACGTGACCTCCCTTGGACATTCTTGGTTTTTGCTGTACAAGTTTGTATACTCATTAATTCTTTGATATTCCCAAATCCAGGAAATAAATGACTCAACAGCTGTGTTCCTGTATTTGCTGGGACTCAGGGTAAGAAGCAAAGTGGAGGTGTTCAGGAATCTAAAGTTACATGCTACATAGCAAAGCACATCATTTCCTATACAAAGTGACTGGGAAATCCAGAATCTTTTGCACACATATTGGATCCTGAACTATTACTGGACTATTCAGTAAGATTTTAATGTATTTATTTTCTGTGTGTGTGTTTGTATTTCTAAATAAACTCTGCTGGGCTACTTAACATTAACATGTATTGCAGAATTCTTTCATCAGTTTTTACTTTTAAAAAGTTTCTCTTTCAGTTTTATGGGAGAGGGTAGAAGTTTTCTGCTATGTAACTGAAAATTCATTGATTCATTAAAGTTAAAAATATTTGTTGGAAATGGGTGGAATACTATTAATTCTTGTGTGATTTACATGAAACTAAATACATTCTCTATTTTGTTTTGCTTAAAATTTCTGCATGTGTGGACTTCTTTTTTCCTTCTTGCCCCAAATCCCTTTGTGTATTGGGATGGCAAATGGGTTTTACACTAGAGAAAACATGTTATTTTGGCAAAGAAGTACTTAGCCTTTCTGCTTCAAGTATTCAAATATTGCATTAGAATTCAGTATATTTGTTTACTGTACAAATGTCCTTCATACAATTTTGTAATCTTCTGGGATGGGAGAGGGAGCAGGAAATAGGAGGGTTATGGGTGGGGGGGAAGTTATGATTGTCAGTATAAATTATTGCCCTACACTTTTTATAGACACTCTTCAAAGCATATCCTCAAACTAATTCAATTAATTTAAAGGATTTATTAAATGATAGACTACATGAAATTTATCGATGTATTTTATCAAGCAATCATCCAATGTAAATGATTACCATATGTTTGCACTTCAGGGAATCATTCTATTGTGAATATTTTGGCATCAATATAATTTTGTTTAAAATTTCTTTATGAAAAAATATCTGGACTAGAATTCAATTGAATGCATTGCATGGTTTTGTTACCTAATGACAAATTGCCTTCACTGAGGTTTATAATTATTTATTCTTTCAACACTAATGTTATGTATTTACCAAATACAGTAATGTTAATATACATTTGGGGTTGGCACTGTGGCATAGCAGGTAAAGCTGCAGCCTGGCAGTGCTAGCATCCCAAATGGATGCCAGTTTGAGTCCCAGCTGCTCCATTTCTAAGCCACCTCTCTGCTAAGGCCTGGGAAAGCACTGGAAGATGGTCCAAGTCCATGAGCCCCAGAACTCGCATGGGGGACCCAGAAGATGCTCCTGGCTCCTGGCTTTGGGTCGGTGCAGCTCTAGTCATTGCAGCCAATTGGGGAGTGAACCAGCAGATGGAAGACCTCCCTCTCTCCTTTCTGCCTCTTCTTCTCTCTCTGTGTAACTCTGGCTTTCAAATAAATAAGTAAATAGATAAATAATTTTTAAAAAGATACATTTGTTTGCAAACAATATGTGACATCAATACAACTACTTAAATTTTCTCATACAAGTAGTTTAATTTGGAGGCCTGAATTATGGCTGATTGGTTCTGTAGTCTAATGATATCTTTGAACCCAACTATTTTCCCCTTCTTTATGAATTTCAGTGTTGTATATTACTAGAATTCTGAAAAAAATTCACAGAAACTTTAGGCATCATCTAAACATCATAATCTCCAAAGAGCAAAAATCATTGCAAACTATGATTTTCTAGAATTATTTCTTTGGATAATGCTACAATTTTATTGTAGCTTTAAATTGAGCACACACACACACACACACACACACCCATGTACCATACATACATTCACAAATGTACATACACAATCAGCAAGTCTCCAATGCATTTACCAAAGTGCATCAATGTGCTAGTTTAAGATTACTGCCAAAGAATAGTCCCTTTCTTTAAATACCAGTTTACTCTATTGATTTATTTTTGACCAAAAATGATGCAGTTTAGTTACTGTTTTGACAAAGAGGCAGGTATCATCACAAAGCACAAATGAGTGAATAAGTTACATTATCCAGGGAATTAGATAAGAAATGGCTCACTCATCAAATTAAAAGGAATTGAATCTAGTTTGAGTTACCATGTCAAGCAAAATATGAAGTTTTACAAAACTTGAATGTATATAATTTCAAATAAATTTTGAGTTGTATCTAAATGTGTACACTACAACATTAAGCATAAAGGCACAGATATTTAAATACCTTTATTTAGGAAAATGTGAATAGATAATAATAATAATTGCTAACATTTATTTTATACCAGGTGATGTTTCCTGAATTTTATGTTTCCAGAAAAATGGAGGTAGCTCCTGTTATTTTAACTTTAAAGAAAATGCAACTGAGGCATGAAGAGGTAAGTAACTGGTTTGCCCAAGGATATATAATCATGAAGTGGCAAAGCCTTAGACTTGGCATGATCTGAATGGCAGCCATTTTTTTTCACAAATTCAATGTTTGATCTATTTCATATATTCACTAAAAGGATTTACTATCAAATGATACTTTCTGATAAAACCTATGAAAACTGCAGAGGAGTATTGCTCCAAAGCAAATACTTGAGGCTAGCATTACGTGTAGCAGGTAAAGCCATTGTCTTTAAATTTAGCAAAGATATGCCTTGTTAGATGAGTGTACTTTGTGTAATTCTTCTTGTCAGTGTATACACTTTAGAAATTGATTACAGGGGCCAGTGCTGTGGCACAGCATGTTAAAACCCCAACGTAAGGTGCCAGCATCCCATATGGGTGCTGGTTTGAGTTCCAGTTGCTCCACTTCTGATCTGGCTCCTTGCTAATGCACCTGGGAAAGCATCAGAGGATGGCTCAAGTCCTTGGGCCCCTGCACCCGTGTGGGAGACCTGAGAAAAGCTCCTGGCTCCGGGCTTCAGATCAGCTCAGCTCCGGCTTTTGCAGCCAATTGGGAAGTGAACCAGCAGATTGAAGACTTTTCTCTCTGTCTCTACCTCTCTATATAACTCTGTCTTTCAAATAAATAAAAATAAATCTAGAAAAAAAGAAATTGATTACATCAGGCAACACATATGAACTTTTTTATAGAAAGATTGACCTTTAGAAAAATTTTAGACCTACAGAAAAAAAAATGTGGTACAAATGTGAACTTTTGAATAAAAATCTATTTTTCATGAAAGCATGGTGTTATAAAACAGAGCAATACCTCACTGAGAACCAAAAATAAATTGGACTATCTCATTCTGTGATTTGAAATCTAGGGACAAATGTCCTTTATTTTTCTTACAGAGAATGTAAATAGTGTTGTGATATCAAACTCATTCTAAGTTTAGGTACCCCATGGAAAGTTTGATCTAATGAAAACAAATCTGTTGGATCATTTACCTCATACATTCCACTACCATGAAAATAATATATCTGTCATGATACATCAAGAAGAAAACATATTTATGCCTAAAAATACAAATTCAACTATTACAAGCTGTTCAGCAAAATTTAAATTGTATGTTTTCAATATTCTAAAATGGAACATTTTTCTTTGCTTCTCAATAAAAATGTGATACACTTTAACATCTTCAGAATAAGAACTGAGAGTGTACAAGGCAAAATTTATTTATTTATTTATTTATTTATTTATTTTTTGCCAGGCAGAGTTAGACAGTGAGAGAGACAGAGAGAAAGGTCTTCCTTCCATTGGTTCACCCACCAAATGGCCACCATGGCCTCCTGATCTCCCATGTGGGTGCAGGGCCCAAGCACTTGGGCCATCCTCCATTGCTCTCCTGGGCCACAGCAGAGAGATGGACTGGAAGAGGAGCAACCGGGACTAGAACCTGGGGTGCCAGCACTGCAGGCGGAGGATTAGCCTTGTGAGCCACGTACCCGGTGAAATATAGTTTAATGAGAGAATTTATAACGTTCATTTTTAAAGTAACAAAAACATTTTTCACTTCTTGGTTTGCATTTTAAATTTGTACATATATATATATATATATATATATATTAGCCATCCTTACTGGTTATTGCAAATTACCACATCCCAAAATTAATTGCTTCTCAACATTTACAATTTGTTTCTTCACTTTAAAGAAAAATATTTGTGTCTCTTGAGTAAACAAGTAAATATAATGATTTGGCATCATTTTATAAAACTCAAATCTGTAAGAACTCAAAAACCACTGCAGAAATATTCTATAAGAATGTACTCATGCATATTGTTCTTACAATAGATTCACCCATGTCATAGGAGAGCAACTCCTTGCTCAACATTCAAAATGTTCACAGTCTTCGAAATATTCCTTTTAGCATAGTGACCACAGTTGGACACAAGAGAGTCTTTAAAATTAAAAGAAACAATTTGGGTATGCTGACTTTCCTAGTCTTCTTGTTTTCCTGGGACAGAGTATCTTTTTTGAATGTAGGCTGACAAGGATACAATCCCCTCCACAAAGTAAAATGCCTAAACATTAGAGCACTGCTCCTGACCCCTGCTCACTTGTTCCTCTATGTGGGATTTATGAATGACTTGCATGAATGGAGAGATGAAAGAGGCAATGAGCTACCACCCCCCTGCTGCACAAGGGCCCAGTGTGCCTCCAGCACCCTCCTACCAAACGCTTCCCCCTGTCTGCCCATGCAGACCACATAGATGCTGCGTCAGTGAGCAAATTAGCACCACACACTTGGTTTTCCTGCTGAGACTCAGCCTTCATTGCTTCCCCAACTGCAGCACGTGCTGCAAGCCTCAGCCAGCAGGGCTGGTGGGAGAGGTGGGCAGTTGCACTCACCAGGTCTCTCTCTTCTTCTCCTGCCCCTCCTGACTCTCGGGCCACCACCTGCATTCTAGCCACAAGGTACAAAATGGGACGGCCAAGAACCTAACACCACCCACATCACCCACACACACCACAACTACTAGCTGCCCACCAATGACCACCGCCTTTATAGCCAGCCTATCATGGGGTGGGTCTTGCAGCTCTAGTCCTGCCCCAGGGCAGCAATGATTGGCCTGATGCCCCCTGCTGGGCTGAGCCTGAGCTGCCCTGCATCAGATTCTGGAAGCAAGAGAGCTGCTGATGGCTGTGGCCCTGGCTCAGAGCACACTTAGGGAGAACCCATGACCGGCAAGGGCGCTGGGGCTCTGGACTTTCCTAGGGTGGAGGCTGGCTCAGCCCTTCTTCCCCCAGCCCTTCCCGCAGGTGGAGCGGGGTTCCCACGGGGGCATCATCCCTCGTGGGAGAACGGGTGAACCCCAAATGCCGCAACTGCGAGTGCTGGGTGCTGGCCTACACCCTTCCGGGAGGGAGTAGAAGACAGTGACTTTGTGGGGAAGTGACACTTGAGCTGGGCCTGTATTTTGGGTTAGCTCTGGACACACATTCCAGTCTGCAGGTCTGTTGCAGGCTTCCTGGAGGCTCTGGGAGCCGAATTCCTGGTGGGGAGGGCAGGAGGGCGGGAAGTCGAGGCGCTGAGCTCCCGCTGGGTGCACCAGGCACTTTGGAGCTGTTCAGAGTAAGGAGTCGAGGTCACCTCCTGAACCACTGCTGGTCCCAAACTCCTGGTTTGGGATTTGCCAGAACCCTGAAGTAGGGGTGTGGTGGGGGTGGTAGTGGTTGGCTTCAATGCACTGTATTTGTGAATTCTTCAAACACAGCTTCTCCCTACTCCTGCAGGCTTTCAGGTGATTGACGAGAACAGAGTCCCTCTGCTGCAAAGTGACTGAAGTTTGGAAACTACGTCCAGAACTTCAGTGTGTATTCAGCTGGTCATCCTTCAGGCATGCAAGTGGACAGCAAGAGCAACAGTAAGATATTTATTACTGTAGATACACTCCTTTCTTTCCGGTAGACCCACCAAAAGAGAATGGGAGATGAGTACTTGAACATTGGAACCAGTCAGTTTACTAGGGTGAGCTGCCAGTACTGGGAGCTCAGGAGTGGACATGGAGAGCAAAACATGCACTGTTACTAAAGAGGACAGTTAGGTATTTTATTGTGAAAAGGGAAATCATTTAGAAGTGAGCAAGACACCTTAAGAAAAGGTCTGTATAGTTATTTTTGTTTATTTGCAAGGCAGAGAGAGCCCTTCCATTTACTGCTCATTCCTCAAATGTCTGCACCAACCAGAGCTGGGTCAGGCTGAAGCCAGAAACTCAGTGTGGGTCTCCCACACAGGTGGCAGAGACTCAAGTACTTGAGCCATCAGCTGCTGCCTCCCAGGGTTCTGTTAGCAGGAAGCCAGAAGCAGAAGCAGGGCTAGGGCTTGAGCCCTGGGCATTCTGACTGGGATGTGGAAGGCTTTACCACTATGCCAAACACATGCTCCAGTAAGGTGTTTCAACACGTTTGCAAAATGTAAGAATGTGGTTTTAAATATATGCTCTTTATCTTAAAAATTTGCATAATCTTATATTCAGTTTCATGTGATTCAATACTTATTATTAAATACAAGTAACATTTAGACACATGTTTTCCTCACCAATACAAACCTCAGTAATTTTTTCACTTAGAACCTTGAGTATCAGCATTCATTCAGACTAAAGTTCACTCACAGGCTGGGAATTATGACAGAGACAGTAGGGAAAAAAAATCTAGATGTGTATCTGATACCTAACAAGATTCTGAACCTGACTGACAGAATCTGAGTAACTGTTCAGAGAGTGACTTCATACCTCTCCCCTCTGTAATGAGAAGACTGTGTCCTTTGGCCACTTTCACATGATGTTATGTAAATCTTACCTGAAAAGCCTTTTATAAATTCTGAAGTACCATACAGAAGCATATTATGCATTTCCATATGAGTGAAAAAAAGCAATGTCAAAGGCATAGCTTTTCCAGAGTGAAGTTAGGAGGATTAGCTCAGTTTGTAAGTGTGTAAGTACCATTAAATATCTACATATTTGAAATAGATTTATAGAGTGTGGAGTTCATGATAGATATTGAATAAATGCACTCTGGATAATAAGCAAATATCAGAAATAATGCCACACCCATCAGTGTTTAAACTCTTCAGACAGCTCCATGCCAGGGAAGTGCAGTGATCCCTGTAAATTAACAAAAATCAATCTGTGTATACCCATGGAAGCCACTGGTTTATATGCAGCCTATACTAGAGGTTTTTGTGTTTAGTAAAATAACTTGATTTTTTAATGAATGCTTTCAGACTGATACCTGATGCTGAGTGGCAGACAATTTTTTCTGAAAAGTATGTGGTTGAGAAATATAAATATAAATCAGTTTATAATTTTTGTGTCTGAATATTTTTATGCATTGAGACAATACCTGCAATAATCAGAAGACTTTTCCTCAACAAGTTGCTATATTGATGCATCTTCATTTATGTATGTAATGTATGCTTAGGTAAAAGGAAGAGAGAGAGAGAGAGGGAGAGAGAGAGATCTCTATCTTTCATCTGCTGGCTCACTTCCAGATGGCCACAATAGCTGGGGCTAGCCAGTCTGAGGCCAGGACCCTGGAACTGTGTCCCAGTCCCCCATGTGGGTGCAGGAACCCAAACTCTTGGGCAATCTTTGCTCCTTTTCCAAGCAAAGAGCTGGATGAGAAGTGAAGGTGGTGAGTCTCAAAGCAGTGCCATAAGGCATGCTGCTGTTGCAGTTGGCAACTTACTCCTTTGTGCCACAATGCTGGCCCTGGATTGATGACATATTGAAGTGCTGCCACTGGCTTTTGGCTAAATAGGATGACTTAACATGTGTTCCACTCTGTGGAAGAGGAACAAATAAGGCAGTTGGTTGTAAAAGTTGCCCATGGAAACCACAGCCTGAGAAAGATGAATCAACTCACCTTGCATTTTCCACCTTGCATCTACACCACCCTTTTCTGGACAAACATCTGATGGTATGCCCTTGTGATGGAGGTTCTCAGGGTGCTGGAACTTTTTGTAATTTTTTTAAAAATATAGATTAAGAAGAAGGCAAATAAACAAAAAATTACAAACTGCTGCCAATACCAAGAAGAGATTATTGAGAGTAAAAGGTCACCTGTTGGAGCCAGCACTGTGGCACATCAGGTTAAAGCCCTGGCCTGAAATACAGGCATCCCATATGAGTGCTGGTAGAGTTCCGGCTGCTCCACTTCCAGTCCAGCCTCCTGCTAATGCACCTGGGAAAGCAGTAGAGGATGGCCCAAGTCCTTGGGCCCTTTTGCTCATGTGGGAGACCCAGAAGAAGCTCCTGGCTCCTGGCTTCAGATCAGCTCAGCTCTGTCCATTGTAGCCATTTGGGCAGTGAACCAGCAGACAGAAGATTCTCTCTCTCTTTCTCTCTCTCTCTCTCTACATCTCTATATAACATTTTCAAATAAATAAAATATTTTTTCTAATAAAAAGGTATCCTGCCATACTTCTTTCATCCCTGTGAATTCCTAGGAATTAAAAATTGTCGGGGCCAGCACTGTGGCAAAAATGGGTTATACCAACAGCTGCAGCACTAGCATACTCTATGGGAACCAATTGCATGTTCTACTTCTGATCCAGCTCCCTGCTAACATACCTGGGAAAGCAGCAGAATATGGTACAAATCCTTGGGTCCTGCACCCAAGCGAGGGACCTGGATGAAATTTCCCTGACTCCTGGCTTTTTTTTTTAAAGATTTGTTTATTTATTTGAAAGAGTTACAGACACACACACACACACATACAGAGAGAGAGAGAGAGAGAGAGAGAGAGAGAGAGAGAGAGAGGTCTTCCATCTGATGGTTTACCCCCAACTGGTTGCAATGGCTGGAGCTGTGCTGATCTGAAGCCAGGAACCAGGAGCTTCTTCCAGGTCTCCCACTTAGGTGCAGGGGCCCAAGGACTTGGGCCATCTCCTACTGCTTTCCCAGACCATAAGCTGTAAGCTTGATCAGAAGTGGAGCAGCCCCGTCTTTCACCAGCACCCTTATGGGAGCCAGTGCTTCAAGCTAAGGTTGTAAATCTGCTGTGCCATAGCATTGGCCCCTACTCCTGGCTTTGCCCTGGCCCAGCCCCAGGTTTTCAGTAAGTTGGGGAGTGAAGCCACAGATGGAAGACCTTTCTCAAGTAAATAAAACAATTCTTAAAAATATATAAATATATTTATGTAATAATCATGTTCATGGTTTAGAAATTTAGGGATCAAAATATATGCTTTTGAAAACCCACTCAGTATCATTCTGTATATTGCTCTTTGCTTTGCTTTTTTCACTCATGAAGATGGTTTAGGTCCTGAATTTATCAGTGCTGTATACTTCTTTCTTGTATACCTTTGAAAGCTTAAATGGTTTTCGTTTTTATTTTTTAAAGGAAGATTGATGCATATATTTGAAAATGTAGCAGAGTGGAAGAGACAGATTATCTATCTGCTGGTGTACTCCTCAGGTGGCTGCAGTGGCCTGGGCTGGGCCAGACTGAAGACAGGAACTTCATCTGGGTGTCCCATTGGGTGGCAGGGCCCCAGTTATCTTCTGTTGCTTTTCTGGGACCATTAGCAGGAAGCCGGATTGGAAGGGGAGCTGCTGGGACTCAGCTAGCACCCATATGGGATACCCACATTGCAGGCAGTGTCTTACCTCATGCTACAGCACTGGCACCAAGTGGTCACATTTTACCTAGGGAAAAGAAAAATTAAAACCTAGGAAATTAAATGCCATGGGCAAAGGATGTGGTGAGTGGAAAAACTGAAAACTTTTAGTACCTAGTTGTTGGTCATATGAAAGAAGTGGGACACTTACCTATATTATTTCCTTTAGTCCAGTTTGAGTGTCTTTAATTTTTTTTTTACTTAATTAGGAGGCAGAGGGAGAGAGAATGAAAATGCACTCTGATTCTCTGCTTTACTCCCCAAAATGCCTGCAACAGCCAGAACTGGGTCAGGCTGAAGCCAGGAGTGTGAACTCAATTTTTTTGATTATTTGACAGGTAGAGATAAAGACAGTGAGAGAAACAGAAAGAAAGGCCTTCCATCTGCTGGTTCATTCCCCAAATGGCCACTACAGCTGGCATTATGCCAATTCAAAGCCCGGAGCCAGGTGCTTCTTCCTGGTTTTCCATGAAGGTGCAGGAGCCCAAGCACTTGGGCCATCCTCCACTGCCCTCCCATGCCACAGCAGAGAGTTGGACTGGAAGAAGAATAACCAGGACTAGAACACGGCACACAAATGGAATGCTGGTGCTGCAGGCAGAGGATTTACCAAGTGAGCCATTGCGCCAGCCCATGAACTCATTCTTATTCTCCCATGTGTGGGCAGAAACCTGAATACTTGAGCCATCAGTGCTGCCTTATAGGATCAGTATTTGCATGAAGCTGGAGTTAGGAACCAGAGCTAGGCACTGAAGCCCAGTACTCTGATGTAAGACTTGGACATCTTTTTTTTCCCAAAGATTGATTTATTTATTTGAAAGGCAGAGTTGCATAGAGAGAGAGAAGTCTTCCATCTGCTGGTTCACTTTCCAGTTGGCTGCAACAGCTGGAGCTGGGCTCATCCGAAGCCAAGAGCCAGGAGCTTCAAGGTCTCCCATGCATGTGCATGGGCCCAAGCACTTGGGCCATTTTCTACTGCTTTCCCAGGCCATAGCAAGGAGCTGCATTAGAAGTGGAGCAGCAAGGACTCCAACCAGTGCCCATATGGGATGCCCATAATGTTTTCTTTAATTGGAGAAATGTTCCTTTGATAGAATGAGTGTATGACCCCACAATATTCTCTACTTACTCATAATAGGGTCTGAGATGTAAAAGTCATGATTAATTTCTTAGAAGAAAATTTACATACCCAGAAGCAAAGAGTGAAAATTAACCTTTTGTTTTTCTCATGAATGAATCAGAGTTTCAAAACTAATACTTAACTTGTATTTTAGAGGAGTTAATGACTTAACCAACTCTTCTATTAGAAATACTACATTGTGGCCAGTGCTGTGGCACAGTGGGTTAAAGCACTGGCCTGAAGTGTCAGCATCCCATATGGGCTCCGGCTCTAGTCCCGGCTGCTCCTCTTCTGATCCAGCTCTCTGCTATGGCCTGGGAAAGCAGTAGAAGATGGCCCAAGTCTTTGGGCTGTTCTGAGGCTCTTAGCATAGTGAAGATATTTTAGATTCTCATTAGTGAAATCTTTAGAAATTTCATAAAGCATCAACTTTCTTTAATGATCTGAAACAGAGATGAGATCCATAAGGGCAGAACTGCTCAGCAGCCACACTGCAGGAATATGTATCTTTCTGATGATATCTTCATCTGCTTCTTGCAGTTGCAGCCAGTCTATGAGCTCTTGGTCAGTTTTCTGCCCTTGGGAGGACCTAGGATGCTCTATATTATCTGTAAGGATTCAAAATTTGTTGTATATTAGTGTCTAATCATAAAATTTCCAAAGTGACAAGCTGGATATAATAAACTATGCCAGACTGCCAAAAAAAAATACAAACATGGTGTACTGTCTATAAAGTACAGCGGTAAATCTCTATTATAGAGATACACATCTCTACACTATTCTCTCTTTCTTTCAATTTGAAAGTCTACATTCAGCTCTCGATGTTATGATTACTTAGGAAGAGATTTCTTATACTTACTTTCATAATCAGTGAACTCCGAAATATTAGTGTAGTATTGAGGATTGTACTGACTAAAACATTATGTTTATTCCATGTTAAATAACATCATCGTATATTTGGATTCCATTTGTTCTGCTACTGATGTATTCACAGGAGAGGGGAGGTGGGAGGAAAACCCAAGATCCATCAGGGTGGAGGAGGAATGTCAGAGGCTGTGGTTCTATTGTACTGCAGCTTGGGTTCTGGAAGAACACATTAATGGACCCAGATGGTTTGAAGCTAACTGAGGGCCTATGTTCTGTACACTTGTCTGTGGTACTGCATTTTCATTTATGTAAAATTTATTTTCTTCAAGCAATATATTAATTTGGATGAAAATGAAGATGTTAAGGAATTTTCAGAATGGGTCTGTTTAACCCTCATTGGCTTTGTTTTTAGGCACTTAACTCAGAAAAGAAAAGATAGAAAAATACATTTTGGGTTCTCTTCATCTGTACCACGGAACTCTTTGGTTAAGATTTGTCATTTTGTCATATTTGATTCTCTAGACTCCCTGAAAAATCCCCTACTTCATTAGATGGAGTCCGTGTCTCACCATGGCAGTGAAAAGTTTAAAATGTTCCAGCTGTGCATTTAGCTAGGTCATGGACACATGCCATGGCACTTGCCAGCCAATTGTGTCAGGGGCATCATCTGAATCAGAATTACTTGCATGAAAACAAGGAGTTGCAGATTCTTGCAGTGAAAGTGGAGAGGAGCAGGAGCTGCAGAACATTGCCAGGGGTGAGTGTGCCATGGGATGCCATGTGGTGGCTGGTGTCTGGGGTGCTGGTTCTGCAGAAGATAGGGCTTATGGGGGCTGGTGCTGTGGTGTAGCAGGTAAGGCTGCCTCCTGCAGTGCCAGCATCCCATATGGTCACTGGTTCAAGTCCCAGCTGCTCCTCTTATGATCCAGCTGTGCTATGGCCTGAGAAAGCAATATAAGATGACCCACGTCTTTGCACCCCTGAACCCACATGGGAGACCTGGAAGAAACTCCTAACTCCTGGCTTTGGATCAGCTCAGCTCTGGCCATTGCATCCAATTGGGGAGTAAACCAGCAGATGGAAGATTCTCTCTCTCTCTCTCTCTCTCTCTCTCTGTGCCTCTCCTCTCTCTGTGTAACTCTGACTTTCAAATAAATAAATCTTTTTTTAAAGAGCTTATGCTTATGGATAGTGGTCATGGAAAATGTATGGGACATTTTTCAGCAAGATTTTGGATGAATTTTCCAACCCCTGAACCTCCTAGAGATTAGAATAGACTTCTAATGCATAACTTCCTCTTATGCTTAATTAGGTTTTTGTTTTGAATTGTTTTTGATGAAACAGCAAGGAATTCTGAGTTATAGACTTCCTATTTCAGAGACAGGAGAACACTGATGCCTGCATTATAATTAAATAATGCCTATCACCCTTTCTTAAGCAACAAATGATCACAGATTCCCTCTTTGCTGCTAAGTAATGAGCATGGTGATTCTTCCCTCCATAACCACCTCCCCACCTACACTCCCTCCCCTCTTCCTCCTTCCTCTCCTATTGACATGGAGTGCCATACATAGCTAGGGTGAACATTTATCCCGCTTGGCCCTAGGTGTTCATACACTTCAACTGTGTGTAATTATTCATATTCCCTTTTTATGACCAAGCTTATGTCAGAACGACAAATTATATATTCACCTAATACTGAGAATCATCAAATTGATTTCTATTTTCTTCTCTCTTAGGCAGTTCTTGAGGGGCAGAAATATTTATTTTGTATATCATGTATTTATTCAACTAAAAGACTGACTGTCAAGATGCTGAGTTTTAGTGTCAAAGCAAATATGTTTCTAGACCCCATGAAGTTTACAGTCTGGCAAGAAAGAGCCATCTACCCCAAGAATATTGTTTAACATAGTAAATGCTGGTGTGAAGTCAGTGGATAAAGATTGAAGCATTCTTAATCTAGCACCACCTCTAATCCCATGATCTCTAATTGAGAGAAGTAATCAGAAACACAGAACTCCATGTTACCCAGTTATCTCTTTGAATTTCTGCTTAAAAATAAAACATATCAAACAACACACAAAAACCTAGGAGTGCATAATATTTATATACTATCTTGATATTAAAAATAAGAACAAATAACCATGAAATAATAGCAACTTTGAATCTCCTTTGTTTTCTAGACAAGTTATAATCCTATATGGTTCTTTACAGCAAATTATTACAGTAAATTACAGTACATCATTACAGTAAATAATTACAGTAAATAATTACAGTAAATTATTTTTGTCGGTATACTTCATCTCTCTCACATTTTTTCTCTTTGAGAAATCAGATTTTAAAAACTGAGACCCAAGAGAAAAGAAAGATTTTTAAGCTAGTGTTATATGTTGATTGGCTCTCTAAAAAAGATTTATTTATTTATTTGAAAGTCAGAGTTACACAGAGTAGAAGGCGAGAGAGAGAGAGAGAGAGAGACATCTTCCATCTTTTGGTTCACCCACCAATTGGTTACAATGGCTGGAGCTGTACAGCTCCAATGCCAGCAGCCAGGAGCTTCTTCTGGGTCTCTCACACAGGTGCAGCTGCCCAAGGACTTGGGCCATCTTCCACTGCTTTCCCTGGCCATAGCAGAGAGTTGGATTGAAAGCAGAGTAGCCGGGCTCAACCTCCACCCATATGGAATGTCCATGCTGGCAGTAGCTTTACCTGCTATTTCACAGTGCTGGCCCCTTGATTGGCCTTTTTAATGATATTAAAAAACACCGTATTTTTCTAAGCTCTTTCCATTCAGTTTCTACTTTGTAAACTCCAGATAATACTGTCCCCAGAATTAATCTAAGGTATAAATGATATGATATGAGGCATTTAACCCCTTAACCTGTCTCCTTGAATACTCAGCTATGTTAGCTCTGTGTCCATTCTTCTGTCTCTGTACTAGATGAATAAAAAGACAGTGTAAAATGATTTGAAAAGAACTATAAGGAGTCGGTGCTGTGGTGCTGCTGCCAATTGGGGAGTGAACCAGCCGATGGAAAACACCTCTCTCTCTCTCTCTGTCTCTGCCTCTCCTTCTCTGTAACTCTGACTTCCAAATAAATCAATAAATCTTAAAAGAACTATAAACATCAATAAAATACAAATGAAAATTGTATTCTCAAAACTGGATATTAACCCATGCCTTCCACACCTCTGTTAAAAGTTACATTCTATCATAGTCATTTATGATTTCTAGGGCCAAAGTAGTAAATAAGATTTTTCTGGAAGAGACAGAGGTTATGAGGGAGCCAGGATTTGGGGTCAGTTAGCAGCAGTGAGTGTCACTCTTTCAGATTTGATTCAGGAAAGGAAGAATAGCAACTGATCCCTGAGATTTTGGTGTGGGAAGGAAAGGAAGGAGGGACTGAATAAAAGCAAAGGCCCTCTGGTTGTGGGCACCCACCCCCGACTGCAGCCTTTGGGGAGGGCCAGCTGGTGTCTCTATGAATGCTGCAGCCTGGACTCCATTTCCCAGAGTTCCCAGGAGCTCCAACCTATTCTGCCTTCCAAATGCCTGTGCCCATGTGCCTGCTAACAGCCAGTCCCTGGGGGTCTGAGTTGGACCAGAGGGAGTTCATTCCCTGATCAGGGTCAGCCCTAGGGGCTGTGCTGCTCCTTCTCTGGCATTTACTGCAACTCCTGCTCTGCACGTGCAATCCCAGGCAGTTTCCAAGTGTTCACCCGAGCCTGCCTCCTGCTGCTTCTTCCCTCTTCATCTTCTGCCTGTGGGTCCCATGTACCAGGGACTCTCTTCCCCACACTGCCCGCTTCGCTCCCCATGTTTCTAGAAGAAAGCGTACCTGCTCCAGGGACTTTCTGCTGCAGATTTGACATGCAGTAAGGGGTGGGGACATGTGTGGGAGAAGGGTGGGTGCCAGGGCACCAGTCATCCTGGCAATTTCCCCTGAGGTCAGGGCTGGGACCTGGGCTGTTCTGTCTCCCACCTCTGCTTCTCAGGCTCCCAGTGCCTGGACTCTCTCCTGCAGAACCTCATCCAAACTGTCCCTAATGTGCTTTATTTAGTGGTTACAGGAGAGAGAGGGCAGCGTTCTGGGAACCTGCATATGCAGGGAAGAAAGGCAGAAAGACTCCCACTCTCTACAGTTAAATAAGCTGGGTTCCCACTGTGGGTGTTTTCAGAATGCAGTCTGGCCTGGTCTCTTGATGTTTCCTGGGCTGGTTCCTGCAGGGTGGGGCTGGATGGTCTTCAGCAGGGAGCCTGGGGCAGCAGAGGGGTGGGAAGGAGGATCTGACAAGGATCTGCCCCACTGCTCTCATCCTGCACCTCATCTTCCTGGTGGGGAGCAGTGTGAAGCGTGAATAGCTGCTTTGTGCCTTGATCCCTCTCAAGTATTAATTATCAGATTTTCCCAATGTGGAATTTGAAGCTGTTCCAGAAACCTGGGGTGGGAAAACTCCCTTCTTTCAAACAGGCACAGAGACAGTGGAGGATCCAAGGAGTTTCTATTAATGGCCCTAGGCACAGCTGGAATGATTTCCTGAGAACTCAGCATCAAATTCAAGTTTCTTAGCTGTTACAGCATTGGTGGGTTTAAATGGCAGCCTACATGACTTAGGACCACAATTTCCAATGGTCAGTGGGTCCAGTATGTTTGTAAAAGAGATGCCAGGGACAGATTTATTAGGACAGATTTATGACTGGAGTTTACAGAAGCAGAACTTAGGATATCTTCCCTCCCTAGACAAGATTTCAGTGGGCAGCTGTTTCACTCGTTAATTGTGAGCATCCACTTTTAAAGGTTTGTGTTGGATGGGGTCCACTTCTCTTTCTTTGATGATGTATTTGGCTGCTTTTCATTTTCTGTCTTCAGCTATCTCTTCTCCTGTTAGCAAGGCTGTCAACTGTTTTGACCTGCCACTGATCCCTTTGCAAAGTGAGAAGGGAACTAAAATTAATGCAAGTCTACTGTGTTGTCAATAACTGGAGCTACATTTTTAAAGATTTATTTATTCATTTGAAAGAGTTACACAGAGAGAGGAGAGAGACAGAGAGAGAGAGAGAGAGAGACGTCTTCCGTCCGATGGTTCACTCCCCAATTGGCAGCAACAGCTGGAGCTGTGCCAGTCTGAAGCCTGTAGCCAGGAGCTTCTTCTGGGATGAAGCTGCTTTTTGAAATAATTATTTATTTAATTGAAAGGCAGAGTTACAGAGTGGCAGAAACAGAGATCAATGGCTGGAGCTGTTTGGATCCAAAACCAGAAGCCAGGAGCTTTGTCCAGGTCTCATAGGTGGGTGCAGGAGATGAGGGATTTGGGCCATCTTCTACTGTTTTCCCAGGCCACAGCAGAGAGCTGGATGGGAAGTGCAGCAGCCAGGATCCCAACCGGCACCCATATAGGATGCTGACACTGCAGGCAGTAGCTTTACCCACTATGCAACAGTGCTGCCCACTAACGGGAGCTCATTTAATCTGAGTATGCATAAAGTGGAGAATTACAGCATCATAAATACAGATAAGTTACAGTTTTTCTCTGCGCAGTACTTTACAGTTACCCAGTGATCCACTGAGAATCTTACTTTCCACACTGTGTAAATAAGAAGGTCAGTTACTTGTCTTATTTTGGGTTCTGTGTTTAAACCCATGACATTTTTGACATGGGAGGATATTAGTTCTACAATTTCATAGAGACTGGTCTGTGGAAGCATCGATAGAAGTTATAACTGTGAGAGTGGTAAGAAAGAAGAAGGGAAGAAATAAGTGCCCCTTACGCCACACAGAGGTATCCACAAATGGAGTAGAAGATGTGCCCTTGAAAACTATGGCTGACTTTCTGGGACAAACTGTGTTTGAGTGCTTCACATGTTCTGATAGAAAGGTGTTGCCACCAGGTTTTTAGTATATTTATTTAGTTAGTTTTTAAAGATTTATTTATTTATTTGAAAATCAGAGCTACACAGAGAGAGAAGGAGAAGCAGAGAGAGAGAGAGAGAGAGAGAGGTCTTCCATCAGGTTCATTTCCCCAATGGCTTCATCATTGTGAACTTTGCTCAGTTCCTGACCTATACCTTTCCTTTAACCTAGTACTTTGCCATGTAGTAGCCCATGAAAACTGCAGGCTGCATAAATGAATGAATACTTGGAGGGTTGTGATTTCTTAGAGGAACATCATGAGACAGAAGGAATAAAACAAAACAAAAGTATCCTCCATATATAGAAGGTATACTGTTTTTACAAGCCACAGAGAAGAGGAAGAAGCAGGGAAGTAGTGAGACTGGAAAGTTTGTGGCAAAGGTAATAGGCACTAGTCAAGAATTTAACAAGCCCATTAGGAAAACATTAAGGTTTCCTTACTTCCATGTAGACTCTGCCCTCTTATGGTGAACAGGGTCCTCTAAACCCACTTGTTGCACAAATGAAAACCCAAGCATTGTCTTCTCCCACAGATGGAGTCTGCTATTGGTTTTGATTTACATTTCCCTAATGGCTAGTGATATTGGGCATGTTCATCTATGTCTTGACCATTGAGATTTCTTCTTCTGAGAAACATCTATTCTGATCATTGCCCATTTCTTACGTGTACATTTTGCTTCTTATTTGGAGATTTTCCAGTTCTATATATGTATGTTCTGGCTATCAATCTTTTGTCATAGTCAGAGTTTTCAATGTTTCCTGCCATTCTGTCCATTGTATCTTCACTCTGTTGAATACTTTGTTGTGAAGATGTATCTTAATTTGATATGCTCAAATTTCTATATTTTATTTTTTTTACTTGTGCTTTTGGAATCTTACGCAAACTGTTGTCTCTGCTAATGTTTTCCAGTTTCTCATATGTTTACTTAGTTTTTGGTTTTATATTTAGACTTTTAATTCACCATGAGTTGCTTTTACATATTGTATGAGGTGTTGGGTATATTTTCAGGCTTATACATATGGATAATCACTTTCCTTTAAACCATTTGCTAAAGGGATTCTTCTTTTTCCTGTTTATTTTCTTTACTTTGTTAAATAGGAGTTGCCTGTAGAAAAGTCGGTAAATTTCAGCTGCCTATTCTTTTCCATTGAACTATGTGTCTGTTTTCCAATAGTGCTAACACTGCTTCTATTTTTTTTTAAGATTTATTTATTTATTTGCAAGGCCAGATGCTTCTTCCAAGTCTCTCATGTGGGTGCCAGCACCGTAGAACACGGTCCATCTTCCACCAATTTCTGAGGTGCATTAGTAGGGAGCTGGATTGGAAGTGGAGCACCTGGTCTCCTAGCAGCAACATATGGGATGCATGCACAGCAGGTCAAGGCTTTAACCCACTACACCACAGAACCAAACCCTTCCTTATTTACTTCTGCTGTGATCTTTCATTATTCACTTTTTTCTACTGCCCTGCATCTTGACTCATTCCTTTTTTTTTTTTTTCTGGGTCCTGGAGGATGGTAGTAGGTTGCTTCTGGGATATCTTTTTTGTGTTAGTAGATAACTGGTAATCAAAAATCATAGTTATTAGTTTCTATATTTCTCTGCTAATCACGAGGACCTTCTAGATGACAGCAGAAAATGCTGGCAGAAATGAGGATATATTAATTTGCTAAGAAAATACCACAGAGAATATGATTTACATCATAGTTGTAGAGGTTGAAAATATCACATCAAGGTGCTAATAGGCTCGAGTTTTCCAGAAGCCTTTCTCCGATGTGACAGACACATCTATCATTTCATCTGCTTAAAACTACTTTCTTCAGGTAAAGTCATGTTGGTGATTAGCACTTCAGTGTTTGAGTTTTAGGGAGGCACATTTCAGTTCACAACAGCAAAAGGGGCCCTGTGGTCTACTTCAATGACAGCCATCTCTGCGGAGGACAGAAAGTTTGAAATCAGCGTTAGGAATTCTCACAGTATTACTGTCAGTGCTATCGCCATCAAATGTGCATTCATGTACACACAAACAAAACTACCTGTACACATAAACACATTCAACAGTGGAAATGCCTGATGGTTGTGTACAGGTAACATCAATATAATAATCCATAAGATGGCCTATTAGCAGACATTAAAAAGAGAATTAGAAAGAATGACAACAAAATCTGCAGTTACCTATATTTATGTCTATATGTATGATATTCAGTATTTATAGTTGCTAAAAGATGAATACTGATGTGTGGGAATAAAAGCTAAACCTTACCTTGCAATATTGCAGCCTAGTCTACATGAAAGATGTCTTCCTAAAACCTTTCCCTGGGCCCACTCTGTGGCATAGTAGATTAAGCATCCACCTGCAGCACCAGCATCCCACATGGGCACCAGTTTGAGTCCCTGCTCCTGCACTTCCAATCCAGCTCTTTACTAATGGCCTAGGAAAGCTGTGGAATATGCCCTGAGTGCTTGGGCCCCTGCACCCATGTGAGAGACCTGGAGGAAGCTGCTGACTCCTGGCTTCTGGCACCTGGCTTCCAAATGGCCCAGCTCCAGCCATTCTGGCCACTTAGGGGTGAACCAGTCGATAGAAGACCTCTCCTTCTCTTCCTCTCTATATCTGTAACTCTAACTCACAATAAATAAATACATTTTTAAAAACCTTTCACATTTTAAATTTCTTAATTGTTTTAAAGATTTATTTATTTATTTATTTACAAGTCGAGTTACAGACAGAGAGGAGAGCCAGAGAGAAAGAGAGAGGTCTTCCATCTGATGTTCACTCCCTAATTGATTGCAACTGCCAGAGCTGTGCTGATCCGAAGCCAGGAGCCAGGAGCTAGTTCCAGGTCTCCCAGATCGGTACAGGGGCCCAAGAACTTGGGCCATCTTGTACTACTTTGCCAGGCCATAGCAGAGAGCAGGATCAGAAGTGGAGCAGCTGAGTATTGAACCGGCCCCCATATGGGATGCTGGTGCTTCAGGCCAGGGAGTTAACCTGCTCCACCCCAGCACAAGTCCAGCATTTTAAATTTCTGATACTCTAAAATAGCACAGCACTGCATTACATCTAGGAAAGATGCATTTAAAAATTATAAATCTAGTGCATTTTAGCAGAATTTTTAACAAATACTTCTGATTTTCTCAGCATTATGTATAAATAAATGACATAATGAGTCATTGTCAGATTTTTAGCTTTTGACAGCCACTTATAATATTTCACAGCTTTTTGAAATGTATTGCTACTGTGTTTTTCTCAACACGCACTGGATTTTATCAGTTTAGTGCACATGGAGTTGCCTCTTATAGGATTTGCATTTTGATGGGTTTTCATGGCACATGTAATCAACATCTGCAAAGCCTCTAAAACACATAAATAATGACATGATTCAGGCTTTTTTCTTAAAGATTTATTTATTTGAAAGAGTTGCACAAATAGGGGAGAGGTAGAGAGAGAGAGAGACAGACAGAAACAGAGAGGTCTTCCATCTGCTGGTTTACTCCCAGTTGGCCGCAATGGGTGGTCTGTGTCGATCCGAAGCCAGGAGCTACTTCCAGATCTCTCATGTGTGCAAGGCCCCAAGGACTTGGGCCACCTTCTACTGCTTTCCAAGGCCATAGCAGAGAGATGGTTCAGAAGTGGAGCAGCCACGTCTTGAACTGGCACCCACATGGCTTGCCAGCATTGCAGGAAGCAACTTTATCTGCTATGCCACAGCGCCTGCCCCACATTGCATCTCTTTAAGATGATATGGATTTAAGTTCATGAGAAATTATTAGCATAGTGGGAACTGATAGACATGGATGAAGCAGGATGGACTTGTTAGGAATGGTGATGTTAATTTTCTTATAAAATAAATAAATAAGAAATTAAATATGATCAGACATAAATGAAGACTAAATTTTTTTTATGGTGATCCAGAAAACACTGATCTCAGGTCTTTTTCTTCCAGTGTTAAGTTTATATTTTTAAATGCATATTAAGTGAACAAACTTCATGTAATTTATATATACAGATTGAAGAGCTAACTGATAACATCCTACCCTAACTTCCCTTGGTCTCATATTTCCAACTCCCTCCTTCTCGTTTTATTTTCTTTTAATTTTGACAGCTTCATGCTTTGATTTTATTTTAGAATCACAAGCTTTAACCCTCTACAAAATAAAGAATTCAGCAAGTAGTAGCAGAAATATCAATGAGTATATGTTGTGTACTCTATCAAAGAGTTCAGAAAAGTGCTATGAACAATACTCAAATCTCAAAATATCAATTTAACTCATATACTACTTTTTGTTGTCTATATCTTAATTACCACGAGTCAGAGAAAACATATGGTATTTGTCTTTTGGGGGCTGGCTTCTTTCATGAAGCATACTTGTTTCCAGTTCATCCATTTAGTTACAGAAGATGGGATTTCATTCACAATTATGGCTGAATAGTATTTTACACTGTATATATAGCTCATATTCTTTTTTCAGTCACCAGCTGATGGACTTCTGGGTTGATTCCATGTTAGCTATTATGAATTGAGCTGTAATAAACATGAGGGTACAGATAACTCATGCCTATGCATATTCTATTTCATTTCATGTGGATAAATTCCTAGGAGTCAGATGGCAGGATCATATGGTATGTTTGTTTTCAGATTTCTGAGGAACTTTGATACTGCCTTCCATAATGGCTTCATTCCCACCAACAGTGGGTTAGGGTACCTTTTTCTCTCCCTCTCCACCAGCCTTTATTGTTTGTTGACTTTTTCAAAAGAATTATTTATTTGAAAGGTGGAGTTAATTATAGGGAGAGGCAGTGGCAGAGAGACATAAGTATTTTATCTGCTTGTTTATTCTCCATATGGCACAACAGGTGGTGCTGGTCCAATCGGAAGCCAGAGTTAGGAGCATCTCCCTGGTCACCCAAGTGGGTGCAGGGACCCAGGCACTTGGGCCATCCTCCACTGCCCTCCCAGTGCAGAGCAGAAAGCTGGACTGGAAGAGGAGCAACCGGGACCAGAACTGGCACCCATATGGGATGCCGTCTCCACGGGTGGAGGATCAACCCAGTGTGCCACGGCACTGGCCCCCATCAGGGATATTTTTCTATAGTACTCTCTATCCACTGTATCTTTTTCTAGTTTAAGAATTAGGGTGATGCAGGATTAATCGAAGGAGTTTGAGAGGATTGTCTCTCTTTCAATTGTGTTGAATAGTTTGAGAAGCATTAGTTCTTTAAAAGTCCTGTAGAATTCAATAGTGAGGCTGTCTGATCCTGGACTTTTCCTTGTTGGGAGGGTCTTTATTACTCATCCAATCTCTGTCTTGGTTTTTGATTTGTTTAGCTTTTCTATGTGTCTTCATGACTCAATTTTGGTATATTGTGTATGTCCAGGAATCTGTTGATTTTTCCTCTAGGATTTCCAATTTGTTAGCAGTCACAACAGATGCCCACATCCTATATTGCAGTGCTAATCTGATTTTTGGGTACTCCACTTCCAAACCAATTTCATGTTAATACCCCTAGGAAGCAATGGATAATAGCTCAAATTCTTTCCTTCTTGTCATCTAATTTGGAGAACTGTAACCTCAATGGGGACTTGAAACCTGGTCTTGCACAGTTGTAGCCATATAGAAAGTGAACCAGCAGATGGGATATCTCTCTGCTTCTCTTTCCTTCTTTCTTTATCTATGTGTCTCTCTGCCTTTTTTTAATCATATTAAAATATTTAATTACTTATTTGAAAGAGTTATAGAGAGAGGGATAGACAGAAATCTTCCACCACCTAATTCATTTTTGAGATGACTTTAATAGCCAGAGTGTGGCCAGGTTGAAGCCAGGAGCTTTTCCTCTGATGTGTGTGGCAGCATCCCAGGCACTTGGGCCATCTTTCCCTGCTTTTTCAGTCCATTGGTAAGAAGCTGGATCAGATATGGAATAGCTGGTACTTCAACTGGTGCATGGAGAGGATGGCAATGTAACAGATAGCAGCTTTGTCCACTGCACCACAACCACCAGCTCCTCTATCTGCCTTTCCAATAAATAAATCTTTTGAAAAAGAACTGAAGGTAGTAAAAGTCATCATGACTGAGCAATGGCAAATTTATTGAAGTGATCAACTTTCTTAAAGGTCTATTTATGAATTTGAAAGGCAGCACTAGAAAGAGAGAGTGGGAGAGATGGATCTTCCTCCTGGTTTGTTCACTCCTCAAATGGCTGCAATGACTGTGGCTAGGCCAGACTGATATCAGGAGCCAGGGGCTTCTTCCAGGTCTCTCACATGGGTGCAGGAGCCCCAATATTTGAGTCACCCTGTGCTGCTTTTCCAGACACATTAGCAGGGAACTGGATCCATTTGGAGCATTAATGTCTATGATACTCTCCTTGCAGTTGAAGGATTTAGAATCCATTTCAATTATGGGTGGGCCAAGTACAATGTCTTCCAATTGTCCTAGGTTTGGATTAGATGGGTTCTGATACATTTTGTTAAAATAGTTATTAAAAAATATATATTATATATAATACTTATAATAAATTATATAATATTATCTGTTTTTAATTAACATATATAATATATTATATGCTAAATTATAATATATTTTATATATGAATATATTTATATACATAAATATATATGAATAAATGTAAATATATATATAAAGAATTTATTTATGTATTTGACAGGTGTACTTACAGACAGTGAGAGGAAGAGACAGAGAGAAAGGTCTTCCATATGCTCATTTACTCCCCTAATGACTGCAATGTCTGCAGCTGGGCCAATCTGAGCTAGGAGCTTCCAGGTCTCCCATATTTCGGCAGGGACCAAAGCACTTGGAACAGCTTCTACTGTTTTCCCAGGCTATTGCAGAGAGCTGGATGGGAAAAGGAGAAATGGGGACTAGAACTGGTGCTCATATGGGGTGCCAGCACTGCAGGTAAAGGATTACACCACTGCACCACAGTGCTGGCCCCAGTCTATCCTTTATTAAGGAGATCTCAGTAATCATGTTCAGGTATTGCTGTCCTATATTCATGGCCAAAGTCCTAGCAGGCAACATGGTTTGGAGAATCATAAGCACAAGGTGTGTAGGAGACTTCATTTCTCATACAGCACAGTTAATAACAAGGTTCCAAGAGGGGAAATTACTTGTATCATAGTCTTTGAGAACTAATGGACATCACAGGTGATCTAAAGAATTTAGAAGGTTTGTGAGCCCCTAGAGTGAAAAAGTCACTGGGAGCACAAGGACAGTGCCTAGAGTTTATTTTGATGGATTTTAGCCCCTTTCATTGGAGGGAGGCCCAAAGAAGCTGGACTGATTTGTAAACCTCAAAAGTGTCTTTTCAAGGTGAAGGCAAACTGAGACTCAGGATTTTTGGAAAAACTTTGAACAAAACGCATTTGCCACACTTGGTTAAGACACATCATTTATCTATTGATTTTCATCAGATCTGTTAACATTAGGTATAAGGTTCAGTGGACATTGTGGATGGTATATAGCAGTATGATTTTAGTAATATATCATGAGGTGCTTTTTTTTTAATTGGATTTAGCAGCTAAAATTGGGTTACCTAATGGGATATAGCTGGAATAATCACCTTTTTGTTAAACACATCTGAGGTAATAAATGTTAGTGTATGAAGACATTGAGTTTTCTTTTATTGGGCCTTCTTGGTTATTTTAATCTCGGATCTGAGAATTCTCATTTTCTCTAGGTAAGTTGTAACTGAAAAACTTAATTGTATTCCTCATCATGTCGGACCAACTCTGCTGCTTCTGGGATTTTTTTAGTACATCTGACAATTGGAAATTTGGACAATAGTATAGTTAAAAAGAGATGTACCAAGTAAAGTATTTATTTTTATTCTGATACATATTTTTGAATTCTTCTAAAATTCCTATTGAGTATCCTTGTTAAATTTAGTTGCATCTCAGGTTAAGAGTTATTGGAGGCTGGCGCCATGGCTCAATAGGCTAATCCTCCACCTGCAGCACAGGCACACCGAGTTCTAGTCCTGCTGGGAGTGCCAGATTCTGTCCCAGTTGCTCCTCTTCAAGTCCAGCAAACTGGCTGCAGCAGCCACTGGGGGGTAAACCAACAGAAAAAGGAAGACCTTTCTCTCTGTCTCTCTCACTATCCATTCTGCCTGTCAAAATAAAAAATAATTTTTATAAAAAGACTTATTGGAGTCACTGTAGTGATTATACCCATGTAACTTTGTTAATAAATGCAAATAGCACCTGGGAAAATTGATGTATATCTTATGCTATATAGACTTAAGATTGAACATCTTTTTTTTATCTTTTTTAATTATATAATTTAAAAACAAATTTTTGATTTTTTTTTGACTTTACTAAGTCACAGCTCTGGCCCCATTAATATGTCTTAACAATGTTTTTTTCCTCTCAGACTTATCTCTATTGGTTCAGTTAACTGCATGTCTTTTCTTTAGATTCAGATTCTCTCAGCTGTCAAAGCTTATTCATCTTAATTCTGTTGTTCCTATTTCCCTCCCTTTTATTCTGTCCCTAGGCTAATTGAGGTCATGATTCTCCATTCCTTCTGTGTGGTGTCACAGTAGGCTTGAAGTGTTCTTTTTCTCTTCTGATTTCTAAAGAAAGAAATTATGTATTCACCCAGTTTAGATATTTTAATAATTCATTCCAAAACAAAGGTTAAATGTTCTTAATTTGACAAGAATTTTTAGGGCCAGCGGTGTGGCGTAGTGGGTAGAGCCACCACTTGCAGTGCTGGCATCTCATATGGATCCAGATCTCTGCTATAGCCTGGGAAAGCAGTAGAAGATGGCCCAAGTCCTGGGCCCCTGCACCCATGTGGGAGACCTGGAAGAAGCTCCTTGCTCCTGGCTTTGGATTGGCACAACTCTGGCCATTGCAGCCAACTGGGCAGTAAACCAGTGAATGGAAGACCCCTCTCTCTTCTCTGCCTCTCTCTGTGTAACTCTGACTTTCAAATAAATAAATAAATCTTTAAAAAAAGAAGTTTTTCTAATTTTAGATTTGTTCTACTTCATTGTCACTTCAGGGTGTGTGTAAAGAGTGTATATCCAGTTTTTCTATTTTAGATTTTTGGGATTTTGTATTAGCTCTGCTGTCTATTAATTTTTCTTGAGCATTGGTGATATCTTCTCCTTAGTTGTATTAAGAGAGAGAGAGCAATAGCCCTCATGTCTTTTTAGGTAAGTAAGACATATTAAAAACAGAGCATTCAGTATACATTCATAGTAGTTTGACTTGTTCAATTGATTTTCCTGAACTCCCTTGGATATTTGGTCTCTGCTGTACAATTTTCTATACTGATTAATTCTTTGATATTTCCAAATCCAGAAAATGAATGATTCAACAGCTGTGTTCCTGTATTTGCTAGGACTCAGGGTAAGAAGCAAAGTGGAGGTGTTCAGGAATCTACAGGTACATGCTACATAGCAAAGCACATCATTTCCTATACAAAGTGACTGGGAAATCCAGAATCTTTTGCACACTATATTGGATCCTGAACTATTACTGGACTATTCAGTAAGATTTTAATGTATTTATTTTCTGTGTGTGTGTTTGTATTTCTAAATAAACTCTGCTGGGCTACTTAACATTAACATGTATTGCAGAATTCTTTCATCAGCTTTTACTTTTAAAAAGTTTCTCTTTCAGTTTTATGGGAGAGGGTAGAAGTTTTCTGCTATGTAACTGAAAATTCATTCATTCATTAAACTTAAAAATATTTGTTGGAAATGAGTGGAATACTATTAATTCTTGTGTGATTTTCATGAAACTAAATACATTCTCTATTTTGTTTTGCTTAAAATTTCTGCATGTGTGGACTTCTTTTTTCCTTCTTGCCCCAAATCCCTTTGTGTATTGCGATGGCAAATGGGTTTTACACTGGAGAAAACATGTTATTTTGGCAAAGAAGTACTTAGCCTTCCTGCTTCAAGTATTCAAATATTACATTAGAAATCAGTAAATTTGTTTACTGTACAAATGTCTTTTATACAATTTTGTAATCTTCTGGGATATGAGAGGGAGCAGGAAATAGGAGGGTTATGGGTGGGAGGGAAGTTATGGGGTAGGGGAACCTACTGTAATCCAAAAGCTGTACTTTGGAAATTTATATTTATTAAACAATTTTATAATATTCATCTTCCTTTTTATTTCGTCCTTTTTTTAAAAAAAGATTCATTTATTTTCCTTGAAAGTCAGTGTTACACACACAGAGAAGGAGAGAGAGAGAGAGAGCAGTCTTCCAACCACTAGTTCACTCCCCATTTGGCCACAATGGCTGGAGCTGTGCCGATCCATAGCCAGGAGCTAGCAGCATCTTTTGGGTCTCCTATGCAGGTGCAGGAGCCCAAGGGCCTGGGCCATCCTCTACTGCTGGATAGTAAGTCTTACTTGCCTAAAAAGATGGATAGTAATTTGAGTAGCCAGGACTTGAACTGGCACCCATGTGGGATGTCAGCACTGCAAGCCACAGCTTTACTTGCTACTCCACAGCATCGGATCCTTTATTCTTATGACTATTGCTACACTATTGGAATTTATAATTGATAATGCTGAACAATTGAAACTGTCTTATTTACAATTGTAGGACTGGATATGGCAATTTTACTTGAAGTAAATTATTTAGCCTGCTTATTGTATGATTTTTGGAAAAGCATGTATTTATATATAACAGCAGATCTGTTAATCATTTAAAAGTGAATTATCATGATTACCCAGATGTAAAGAATGCAATATGTGCTAATGAGTTAGCAGTCACAGACATTTAGAATTAGAGGGATTTTGGAACCTTTTCAATACTGCAGTTTTTATGAAAAACTAATAATTTTTTTATTTGACAGGTAGAGTTATAGACAGTGAGAAAGACAGAAAGGTCTTCCTTCCATTGGTTCACTCCCCAAATGGCTGCCACAGTTGGAGCTGTGCCCATCCAAAGCCAGGAGTCAGGTGCTTTCTCCTGGTCTCCCATCCGGGTGCAGGGCCCAAGCACTTGGGCCATCCTCCACTGCCTTCCTGGGCCATAGCAGAGAGCTGGACTGAAAGAGGAGCAACCAGGACTAGAACCCTTTGCCCATATGGGATACGCGCACTACAGGCAGAGAATTAACCAAGTGAGCCATGGCGCTGGCCTCCGATAAATTTACTTTTAACAAAATATCAAAATATCTTATTCAGTATAAAGTTAGTAGTGAAAAAGAGACTACCTTGTTGAACACAGAAATTTGAGATTATATTTCTTGGTATTAATTTGCATCTTAAGGCTTATTGCCTAGTTTATTTCAACATTTCCATCTAATATTACTAATAATATCTTGTACTTAGTGGTTCACTGTGTGCCAGACAATATTCTTTTGATTTTTTAAAAGATTTATTTATTTATTTGGAAGTCAGAGTTACACAGATAGTGAACAAGAGGAAGAGAGAGAGAGAGGTCCTCCATCTGCTGGTTCACTCCCCAGATGGCCTAAAAGGTCAGAGATATGCCAATCTGAAGCCAGGAGCCAGGATCTCTTCAGGGTCTCCCATGCAGATTCAGGGGCCCAAGGACTTGGGCCAACTTCCTACTGCTCTCCCAGGCTATAGCAGACAGCTGAATGGAAAGTGGAGCAGCTGGGACTTGAACCAGCCTCCATATGGGATGCCCCCACTGCATGCAGTGGCTTTACTGGCTACACCACAGCACTGGCCTCAAGACAATGCTCTAAAATGATGCATTAATTATTCCCAAATATTGAAAAGTGGCATGGTACACATTTGAATGTGTTGTTTTGTACTAGTTGTAGAAAGAGTTTAAAATATATTTAGATTTAAAAATGTAAGCTTTGATCTAAAGGTTTACTTTCCCCTAAGGTGCCTGTTCGGAAACTGAGAGATCGTTGAAGTCTCAAGATAGAGTACAACTGATCTTATCCAAGCCTCCTTTATCACATGAGGATGCTAAATGCCAAGGCCCAGAGAAGTAAAGTGAATTGTTCAAGGTCACATAGGTAAGTTGTGGCAGGGATAATTCTGTATTAGCATTAGGTATCCTGATACATAGGCCACTATTCTGTCAATTTCGTACTCCTTCTGGAGTTAAAGATTCTAAGTTGTGGAAAATTAAGTTTGGAAATTTAGTGGTTGCTATGTTGTTATGGTGAGAAATTTCTGTGTATAGCTATGAGTTGCTTAAATTTTATTCAATATATTTTTCTAGTATGTTTGCTATTTATTTGAAATGTATAACAAATAGCTTCATCTATTTGCCAAAAGAATTTTTTAAAGATTTATTTATATTATTTGAAAATCAGAATTACACAGAGAGAGAAGGAGAGGCAGAGAGAGTGGTCTTCCATTCACTGGTTCACTCCACAGTTGGCCTCCATGGCTGGAGCTGTGCCGACTGGAAGGCAGGAGCCAGGAGCCTCTTCCTGGTCTCCTATGCAGGTGCAGGGGCCCAAGGATTTGGACCATTTTATAGTGCTTTCCCAGGCCGTAGCAGAGAGCTGGATAGGAAGTGGAGCAGCCAGGTCTTGAACTGATGCCCCTATGGAATACCAGCACTGCAGGTGGCAGCCTCACCCACTATGGCACAGTGCCAGCCCTTGCCAAAAGAATTTATAGAAGCTATTCCATATATACACTTCACAATTATTTAGTTACTTGACACGAACTATCCCTGCATATTTGAAAATTTTGAATGGTATCACTTGGGTTTTAAGAATGTTATATTTTAGGTCTCTTAATATTTTTAGTGATGATGTTTTAAAGGCCCTTTCTGTTTAATGGAAAATGATAAGGATTTTGTTTTACAATGGCCATAGTATTACCACTTAAAGCAATAGATTAAATAACACTTTTAAACAAAGTCATTTAATACTGAATTCTAAAACACTGGTATATTTTAAGTGAGAAGCCGGATTTCTTTCAGATATTCTAAATAAGAATGATAATCAAAATTGAAGACATCTACAGTTTTTAATCACTTGTTTTAAATATTAATCATAATGGTCCAATTTAGAGTTTTAATTTTCATTAGCTTTTAAAAGATTCAGTACGGTTTATAGAAAAAATTAAGAGAACATAATTATATACTCAACCTCCCTCCCTTCTTTTTCCTTCTTTGTCATTTTTTTTAGCTTATGATATGACATTTTCCATTTACATTACATTAAAAAAGGGTGTTGAATCAAGGGACAAGTTTAACAGGCAAAAAGCAGAAAGATCGTAATTTAGAGGGAATACAGACAATGGCTCTAAACAATATTTGAATATCACATCTAAACAATATTTGAAGAAATTGATAAAATAAATATTTTAATTTCTCCTACTAAAATGCTCAGAGAAAGTCTTTCATTATTTATCAAATATTAGTGCAAAAATATGGATTTAAATGATCCCAAAAAGTGATAATTTTTGTGTAATAAAGTCCAATTTTTGTCAAGGCTTTTTGACAGTCTCACAGAAAACTTATGTTTGTGAATGGGAAGAATAATATCAAAATGTCCATACTACCAAAAGCAATTTGCAAATTCAATGCAATTCCAATCAACATACCAACGATGTTCTCAGAGCTAGAAAAAATGATGCTAAAATTCATATAGAAACATGAGAGATGCTTAACATCTAAAGAAATATTATAAAACAAAAAAAAAAGCTGGAGACATCACACCATATTTTAAGACATATTACAGGGGTCAGCACTATGACAAAGCAGGTAAAGTCACCGTCTGCAGTGCCGGCATCTCATATGGGTGCCAGTATGTTTCCCAGCTGCTCCACTTCTTATACCCCTCTCTGGTATAGCCTGAGAAAAAAGTAGAAAATGGCCAAAGTCTTTGGGCCCCTGCACCTGCATAGAGACCTGGAAGAAGCTCCTGACACTTGGATTCAGATCAACAGAGCTCCGGCCATTGTGGCCATTTGGGGAGTAAACCAGTGAATGGAAGACCTCTCTCTCTCTCTGCCTCTACCTCTCTGTGACCCTTCCTTTCAAATAAATAAATAAACTGCAAAAAAAAAAAAACACAAAAAGAAGAAGTGTTAGCACTGATATAATAACAGACACATAGTTCAATGGAAAAAACTAGGTAGCATAGAAATAAACCCAAATTTCTACCAGCAACTCATATTTAACAAAAGAACTAAAATGAACTGGAGAAAGAAGAATCTCTTTCACAAGTGGTGCAGAGGAACTTGATGATCCAAATGTAGAAGCCTGAAAATAAACTCCAACATCACTTACACTATGTGAAAGTGAACTCACAGTGAATGAAAAATCTAATCATAAGACCCAAACCCAAGTAAACATAGGGAAACTCTAAATATTGTCAACACACAATAGCTTTTCGGTAAGATTCCAATAGCAATAGTCACAAAAATAAAAACAGAGACATCTGAGTATATCCAACTAAGATACTTATTCACAACAAAGTAAACATCAAAGTGTAGATACAATGAACAGATGGCAGGAAAAATTAAAACTCTGAATGTTTACAGATTTCCAGAACATTTACATGAATTGGAAAAACTCCAAAAAATACAGTGAAGAAACAGGCAAGGATCTGAATAGACATTTCTCAGAAGAAATGTAAATGGTCAAAACATGTGAATATGCCCGATGTCACTAGCCATTATGTAAATATAAATCAGAACACCATATCAGTCTCCAACACCTGTGGGAGAATACAACACTCAGGTGTTTGTGTGTGCAGCAAGTGGGTTTAGAGGACCCTGTTCACCTCTGGAGAGCAGAGTCTACGGGGAGACAAAGAAACCTTACTGCTTTCCTAATGGGCTTATTAAGTTCTTGACCAGCGCCTGTTAGTCTTGCCACAAACTTTCTAGTCTCACTACTTTCCTTCTTCTTCCTCTTCTCTGTGACTTGTAAAATAGTATACATTCTGTATGCTGTGGATACTTTAGATTTATTTTATTCCTTCGGTCTCCTATGAAGTTCCTCCACAAAAACACAGCCCTCAAAATATTCATTCATTTATGCAGTCTGCAGATTTCATGAGCTACTAAATTCCAAATAGTATATTAAAGGCAAGATCTAGGCCTAAGAGAAAAGTGGTCTGAATTCTGTGCCTAGAAGAGGATTTGGGACATAGTAGAATTTCGGTGAAGTGCTATGTGAATGACATGCACTCAGTAAATGAGTAATCTAAAGCATACACTGCATTCAAGCAACACAGCAGCCCTACTCACCTCAGGTAGAGCAATTGAGAGGAATAATGTGAACAAAAATAAGACATCAATAAGTTGAATAATAACAGAGAAAAAACAAAATGAGATAGATGCCAACATTACTGACCTATTTTTGAGGAATTAAATTGATAGAGGGGCTGGCATTGTGGCTAAGTGGGGTAAGCTGCAATCTGTGAGGCCAGCATATCATGTGAGTTCCACTTTGAGCTTAGGAATCTCCACTTCCAATTTAGCTCACTGCTAAACACCTGGGAAACCAGCAGAAGATGGACGAAGGACTTGGGTCCTTGCCACTGATGTGGGAGACTTGGATGAAGCTCCTGACTTCAGCATGCCCCAGGCTCAACTGTTGAAACTCTCTGGGGTGTGAGCCAGCAGATGAAAGCTATCTCTGTCTTTCCCCCTCTCTCTAAATCCACTTTTCAAATAAACAAAGATTTAATAAACAAATTAACTGATTTCAAAATACACAAAAACATGAACAATACTATATCATCTTGATGCCAAACTGATAAAAAATAACAAATGCTAGAGAGCACATGGGAAAAGAAAACCGTCATATATGGTGGGTGAAAACACAAGTTAGTACAGATGTTATGCAGAACAGTATGGCCATTCCTTAAAAAGGATAAAAATTGGGCCGGCGCTGTTGTGCAGCGCCTGAGGGGCCAGCATCCCATTTGGGTGCCAGTTCTAGTTCCAGCTGCTCTTCTTCCAATACAGCTCTCTGCTATCTCCTGGGATAGCAGTAGAAGATGGCCCAAGTCCTTGGGCCCATGCACCCATGTGGGAGACCCAGAGGAAGCTCCTGTCTCCAGGTTTCAGAATGGCATAACTCTGGCCTTTGTAGTCATCTGTAGAGCGAACCAGCTAATGGAGGACCTCTCTGTGTCCCTATCTCTATTGTAACTCTTTCAAATAAATAACAAAAATTTAAAATAAGATAAAAATTGACCTACCATTTGAGAGTTATCTTGCTCTTGGCTATATATAATAAGGAACTTTTATTAGAAGGAAAGGAGAAGAGCATATCAAAGATACAGCAATTTTCCCATAACACAGCCACTATAACACAGTTCACTGCAGCCAGGATTTGAAACCAATCTAGCTATCCATCAATGAAAAAAATGGACAGGGGAACTTCATTTAGATACAAAAAAAGAACAAAATATTATTAAATTAATTGAAATAAGCCAGAAGCAGGAACACAAATGTCACCTGGTCCTTGTCACATGTGGAAGTGAAAGAAAATAATGGATCTGAACACAGAACTGTGATTACTAGAGGCTGAGAAGGGAAGCAGCTAGGGATAGAGGGGGATTGGATGATAGGTAACAAAATACAAAGAGGCAGAAAGAACTTCTGGTGTCCCATAATATAATGAGATGACTACATTCAACCATATTAGGTTCTGTGTAAAGAACTGAAAGAGAGGAGCTGGTAGTCTCAAATCATGGAGAAGAATTAGAAACTGTAGTTGCTTGGGGGCCAGCATTATGGCACAGTAGGCTAACACCCTGGCCTGAAGCACCAGCATCCCCTGTGGGTACCAGTTCTAGTCCTGGCTGCTCCTCTTCTGATCCAACTCTCTGCTATGGCCTGGGAAAGCAGTAGAAGATGGCCCAAGTCCTTGGGTCCCTGCACCCAAGTGGGAGATCTAGAAGAAGCTCCTGGTTCCTGGCATCAGATTGGCAGAGCTCCGGCCATTGCGGCCACCTGGGGAGTGAACCAGCATAGGAAGACCTCTCTCTCTCTCTGCTGCTACTTCTCTCTGTAACTCTGTCTTTCAAATAAATAAATCTTTAAAAAATTAATAAAACTGTAGTTGCTTAGCTTGATCACTTTTTACTGCATAAATGTGTGCAAATATTGCACTACACCCTGTAATAATGCATGACTAGGACACATTAATCACAAATTATTTCAATGAAATTTTAAAAATTAGAAGCATTTCTTTATATTAACAATGAACTATTTGAAAATGAAATTAGAGAAACATTTCCATGCATAGCAGCATAAGAACCAGGAACCAATGTCTTCAATGTTATCAGTGATGAATCAGATTCACAGCCCCCAGCACTCAGTTTTTGCCATAGACCTTACCATGGCAATTGTGGGCATATAGTAGTAAATCAATGGACAGGAATCCTTTGTCTCTATATCTGTTAAATAAATAAACAAGGAATTCATCAAAGAAAAAGAGATATCAATTTGGATGCCAGGTCACAAAAACACATGCACTTGAGCTATCCTCCAGTTTGTGATGCCAACAAATCTTTCAGACATGTTACATTTTCAGAGACTTTTCTGTAATCTTGCTAAGCTTTCTGGAAATCTGCCTTATAGCAAAGCGATTCCCAATTCCATTACACTCATGATTTTTCTTTTGTGTGAGTTATTAGTTTACCATCTAGAGATAATTTATGGTACAAAACTTTTCTATGCATGCATGTTTTCTCATTTGTGAGTCTATTCATGGGAATTGAAGACTGATTTATAGCAGAAATACATTTTCCAAATTCATTGCATAGACTTTTGTTCCTTATGAATTCTCTGAAATCTGTTGATGTCTAATTTCTGGCTAAAGGTTTTATCGTATTTACAGCATGCAAAGAGTACCACCTTTTGTGAATTCTGTATCTATACAAGCCTGAAACAAAGAAAATGTTTTTATACAATCAGTATACTCCTAAGAAACCACCTGTGTCAATTCTCTGATGTACCATTGACTTCTGACAAACAACCTTTTCACACTAATAATATTTATAAGCTTTCTCCTTTACATGAGTCTCTGTTGGATAGGATGTGATTTCCAGCAAAAGGTTTTGTCACAATACTTACATGAATTTTGGAGAAAAGCTCTTCCACATTCATTATATTGTTAAGGTCTCTCCCTTGTTCAAATTCCATGATGGATTATGAGGCATTACCTATGTGAAATGACTTTCTCACATTTATTTCATTCATTAGATATATATGTTGTGCATTCTGGTATAAGGAGAGATTTGGGCAGAGCTTTCCAACACTCATTACACCCATAAGGTTTCTCTCCCACGTGAATTCCCTGTTGTCGTATGAGGTATGGCTTCTAATTAAAGGGATTTTACTTTCAAAGGAGTTTTTCCCTATATGAATTTGATGATGTACAATGAGGGCTGAATTATGGTAAAAGGCTCTGAGTCATTACATTCATAAAATTGCTCCCCATGAGAATTCTTTTATGTTTGATGAGGTCTGATTTGCACCACAAAGGCTTATTCACATGTATTACATTCATGCATTTCTCCCCTTGGTGAATTCTCTAATATTTCATGAGATATAACTTGCACAAAAAGGTCATGTAGAAAATTCCTTGTGTGGATTCTCTGATATCTTATGAGTTATGAAGTACAGCAAAGAGGCTTTCCACCATCCTTCCATCCATAAAACCTACCTAAATTGAGCAACAAAGATATAGAAAACGTAAACACACACATAACCGGATGGAAATGATATCAGTAATAAAGACCCTCGCCGCCAAGAAAACCCCAAGACTGGATGGCTTCACTGCTGAATTCTAACAGACATTTAAAGCACTAACTGCAATTCTTCTCAAGTTATTCAAAACAATTGAGAGAGAGGCGATTCTCCCAAATTCTTTCTATGAAGCCAGCATCACCTTCATTCCTAAACCTGAAAAAAGTGCAACAAAGAAAGTAATTATAGACCAACTTCCCTGATGAACATACATGCAAAGATCTGCAACAGAATTCTGGCCAATTGAATCCAACAATGCATCAGAAAGATCATCCACCCAGACCAAGTGGGATTTATCCTTGGTATGCGAGGATGGGACCAAAGGCATTTCCACAGTCATTTCCTGTATAAGCTTTCTCCATGGTGTGAAGGCTCTGATACTTTCTGAGGTTTGACTTCTCAGCAAAGGTTTTTCCACAGTCATTGCACTCATAAGGTTTCCCCCAGTACAAATTGTCTGATGCTTTGTGAGCTTTGATTTCTCAGCAAAGGCATTTCCACAATGATTGCATTCATAAGGTTTCTCCCCTGTGTGACTTCTCTGATGCATTTTGAGTTGTGATTTCTGGCCAAAGCTTTTTCCGCAGGCATTGCATTCATAATGCTTGTCTTCTGTGTGAATTCTCTGATGCTTTCTGAGGTTTGAATTCTGGCCTAAGGTTTTTCCACAGTCATTGCATTCATAAGCTTTCTCCCCTGTGTGAATTCTCTGATGCTTTCTGAGGTTTGCGTTCTGGCCAAAGGCTTTTCCACAGTCATTGCATTCATAAGGCATATCCCCTGTGTGAATTATCTGATGATTTATGAGGTGTGGCTTCTGGCCAAAGAGTTTTACATAGTCATTGCACTCATAAACGCTTATCCCCTGTGTGACTTCTCTGATGATTTATGAGGTTTGACTTCTGGCCCAAGGTTTTTCCACAGTCATTGCATTCATAAGGTTTCTCCCCTGTGTGACTTCTCTGATGATTTGTGAGTGTTGATTTCTGGCCAAAAGCTTTTCCACAATGATTACACTCATAAGGTTTCTCCCCTGTGTGAATTCTCTGATGATTTAGGAGGTTTGCCTTCTGGCCAAAGGATTTTCCACAGTCATTACATTCATAAGGTTTCTCACCTGTGTGAATTCTCTGATGATTTATGAGGTGTTTCTTCTGGCCAAAGAACTTCCCACAGTCATTACATTTATAAGATTTCAACCCTGTGTGAATTCTCTGATGTCTAATGAGATCTGACTTCTGGTGAGTGGTTTCTCCACAATCATTACACACATGAGGGTTTTCCACTTATATGAGTGCTGTGATGGAGGGTATGGCAGAATTTAATACTGAATGACTTCCCACAAGGTTTACATGCATAGGATTTCTTCCCTATATTTGGTCTATGATTCAGTCTAACATGTGATTGGTAAATAACAGGTTCCACAGGCCCAATATACTTATAAACGTTCTCTCTTTTGGGACTTTGTTGATGTATACTGAGGTTAGAATTCTTATGGAAATCTTGTACTATTTGAGTTGTCTTGCCAATAGTGGCAATTGACTTATTACAGGTTTCTACCATAAAAAGCTTCTCAGATTCACAGAATATATTCTTGCTTTTGAAGACTTTCCCTTGTCCAATTTGTTCAAGTGCCTGCTCCATGGTCTGAATATTGTGCTGTTGATTAAGAGGTTCACAGAACTGGAGAGTGTTCCTAGGTACCTTAGTGGCACAAAATTTCTCTCCAGCTTGTAGTTGATCAGGCCCACAATGGGGACACATATTGTGACATATACTGCATTCTTCAGGTTTTATTCCTGAATAGTTTCTCTTTTTAATACTCAGTTTTGGAATATGGCTTATACTTAAATTAAGTGTTTTTCTGAATTCATGTTAGTCATAACATCCTGATTCAGATTTTTCTCCAGACTGTTCTGGTTGGTCTTAATCAGTTCATCCAGTTTCATGGCAACTGAAGTGAGGAAAAAAATGATGTCACTACATCAAATATAATTGTTTCTTCTAGCATACTCGTGTAAAAGGAATGAAGTTACTTGTATTTAAGAGGGATAAGATGTTAGGAAAAGTTCTGCATTTGTGCCTCCTCACACAGGGCACCAAAATGTTAGGAAAAGAGTTGTAGAATAGAGGAGAAAGTGTATGAATTTACAGCCAGACAGAATTTATTCAGAGAAAATTAATCCACAGAGGTGGGTGACCAACTGCCTGTCTGTACAAGATGGAGCATGAAGGCCCCAATTCCCAGGGGCCAGACCTTTTTGAGGAGGGCTAAGGCTGGGCATGAGGGTAGGGGGCAGCAGTGGAGGGGAATTCCAGGAACTGGGTGGGGGCCTTAGGAACCTGGAAAATAATGCAGGGTGGGGTATGAAGGCAATAGGCTGTGAGACCCAATTGAGTTTCAAGGGCAAGGAATACATTCCAAAGTTTATCTACTTTGGGCAATGAGGGAGAATGGCTCAGGCTTATATCCTCGTTCCATCATAAGATTTTCAAAAAATGATTAGAAGATACATATTTATGAATATACAGGTTTTCTCCATTATACATTAATATATTAAATTGTATCCATAGATTTTCCAATGTTCATCCATGATCCTGTTTACTACCAGAATTTTTTCCAAGTATGATTGAATGGTTTTTGTGGTAAGATGTCTTAAGTCACTGCTTGGGATGCCTGTATCTCAAAACAGTGCCAGTTTAAGCCGAGGCTACTCTGCTTCCAATACAGCTCTGAGATAATAGATACTGGAAAGCAGCAGATAATGGTTCATGTGCTTGGGACCCTGTGATAGAGATGAGTAGGTGAAATTCCAGGCTTCTGGCTTCAGATTAGTCATAACTGTTGATAGTATTTGGGGAGAGAGTTAATAGAAAATCTATTCCTCACTGTTTCTCTCTCACTTTCTACTTTCACAAAAATGAATAAGGCTTCACAGAATGGACTAATATTTGATAAATATATTCACCTGTAATCTAGAAACCAATTTTTCCCTGTCCACTTCTTCAGTTCATTTTTTAATGTATTTTTATTTCTTTATTTGTGAGAGTTAGACTGTGAGAGACAGAGACAAAGATCTTCCTTCCATTGGCTCACCCCTCAAATGGCAAATACATTTGGATCTATGCCAATCCAAATCCAGGAGCCAGGTGCTTCCTCCTTATCTCCATTGTAGGTGCAGGGGCCCAAGCATTTGGGCCATCCTCCACTGCCCTCCCGGGCCACAGCAGAGAGCTGGACTGGAAGAGGAGCAACCAGGACTAGAACCCGGGGCCCATATGGGATGCTGGTGCTGCAGGGGGAGGATTAACCATGTGAGCCACGGCGCCAGCCCCTTTTTCAATTCATTTTTAAAAAATTGTGGGTTTTGTACTTCTGTGCTATTTCAACCATAAATATGGGGAAGTTTTACTAGATCATTTCCTTGAAGGTAAAGAGTGAAATGTGTCTATACTCTAAGCAGGATCACATTCATGGGACAAGATTTGAATATGTGGTTGTCTTGTGTTCTGTCTTCCCAGGCAAACAGCATTTGTGGGATTTTTCTAATGAAAATCTCTGTTTTATCTGCACTATTATAGTTTCCCCATATTTCTAAGGAAACCTGACATCCTAATCTTCTTAGAACTACAACAGTTACAGAAAGTTCCAATATACCACCTTGGCTATACATTCCCACCAGTTGAAATAATTTATTCCTGCAACCCAGAGTCTGCTCAATTATTGAAAATTGATTCCTAACTCATTGTGAAGACGTCAGCCCTGGTTACCTCCTCTTGTTTCTTTCTATAAACACTCCTCTATGATAATTTGAGTTTCTGGAGGTTTGTTGATTTTCACAGAAAACTTCATTTCCTTTGCCTTTACTAGAGATACTGATCTCCATAGATACTGTAGAATGTCTGTGTCTGAATCACAGGACCAGCTGTCTTCAGGAGTAAGACTTGGGAAAAACTCGTGGAAAGAACACCAGTCAATATCTGTTGCACTGCTTCTGCTTTGGCCTCCCTGCCCGTTATGTACACACTGATATGGAAGGCTCTGATGTAGGCATTCTTCCCCCATCCATGGCTCTGCTCCTTGCTCCAACTTGAAGATCAAGTCAGGTTTGGTCCTGCAGTGCCCTACTAATGGAAACAATATAGACTTTGTGAAATCACTATCTTGGGTTAATGAAAGGAGTACAGCTTGGTCCAGGAGCTATGCAACAAATGTTCCAATGTGAAATCCTTCCCAGGTGGTAGATATTCAGATTCTTCATGGACTCAAATTCTATACCTGTCCCTCATTCAACTTTATGAATAGTGCTCACTTAGTTGTCAAATAGCAAGAAAATGTTACCATTGGGCATGTGATGAGTGTCACTCACCCAGGGAGAACAGGCTGCTGTAGGTCTCCAGCATCACATCCCTGTACAGGATTTTCTGAGCTTGGTTCATGTTCTGCCATTCCTCCCAGGTAAAGTACACAGCCAGGTCTTCAAATGCTATCATCCCCTGTGACAGAACACTCCTGGTCAACATGTCAACTCTGTCACCTAACAAACAATGGCAGTTGTATATCTTCTACATGGGTATGGATGAAGAAGCAAGAATGCCATTTCATTTCAGATTTGTGAGCATTTGGGCAGCCACACAGAAGCATTCAACAGGGGATCAAACCTATGGTATAAAGGCTGTGAAAATTGCCCAAGCTGGAGGGAAACAGGAATTTCTGTTCACAAAGGCCAGACTATGTCAAGGGCAATTGCACAGTAGGCTGAAAGGGGGACAAGAGTCACTCTGGAATGAGCAGTGTTCAGAAGAATGTAGAAGTATTCAGGAAAAAAGACAAGAAACCATCAGGGAAGTTATGAAGGGATTGAACAGCGAAGAATTTCCAGAAAAACACTGTACACAGTCAATGCAATTATGGCAGAGAAAAAAATTTTTAAAAGAGACAGTAGGCATTTAACTTAGTGTTTATGATGCCAGCTCAGATACTCTCTCTCTGCATCAAATTTCCAAAGTTGGATTTCAGTGCCAGCTCCAGTTTCCAGCTCCCAGCTAATGCAGACCAGGGGAAGCAATGGTGATGCCAACCAAGAGGGAGGCCTAGATTCCATTCCTGACTCTTGGCTTCAGTTGTGCCCCACCTCTGCTTGATATTTTTATTTAGGCAGTGAAGAAGTGCATGGGAGCTTTCTAGCTTTCTCTCACTCCATCAATTTCTTTCTCTATCAGGCTCATAAATATTTTAAGTAAGGGAGGAGATTCAAGAAAGAATAGAAAGTAGCTTTTGCTTTTTCTATAATTATTCTACTCATAAACATTCAAAGAACTGAAATAACATGATAACAAATTAAAGTAAAAGCTATGGAGTTATTTACCCAAGAACAGAACCTGAGAAATTCTGTACTATAATCTGCATTTGTGACTAAGGGAAATACAGAGAGCTTTGAGAACCTGCAGTAGGCACCAGCATTGTGGTACAGCAGGTAAGTCTCCACCTGCAATTCAGGCATCCCATGTGGACAGACAATTTGAGTCCTTAGTGCTCCACTTCCAATTGAGTTCCCTGCTAAAGTGGCTGAAAGAGCAGTGAAAGATGGCCTGAGTATTTGGGCCAATTCCACAAATATGGGAGACCCAGATAGAGTTCCAGACTCCTGGCTTTGGCCTGGCCAACCATTGTGGCCATTTGTTGAATGAACCAGCAGATGGAAGATATCTCTTTCTCACTACCCATCTCTCCCTATCTCTATTACTCTGCCTTTCAAATAAGTTAATAAATAAACCTTGGGGCTGGCACTGTGGCACAGTGGGTTAATGCCCTGGCCTAAAGCACCAGCATCCCATATGGGCACCGTTTCAAGACCCAGCTGCTCTAATTTTGATCCAGCTCTCTGCTATGACCTGGGAAAGCAGTAGAAGAAGGCCCACGGATTTGGCCCTTTGTAGCTGTGTGGGAGACCCAGAAAAACCTCCTGGCTTTAGATGGGTGCAGACCGGCCAGTGCAGCCAATTGGAGAGTGAAATGTTGAATGAAAGATCTCTCCTCTGTCTCTTTCTCTCTGCCTCTCCTCTCTCTGTGTAACTCTTTTAAATAAATAAATAAATTGTTAAATACAATCTTAAAACCTGAAAGAACATGCAGTAGATTATTTTCCCCACTGTGTTCTTACTCTAGCTGGGAATCAAGTTCATCTCCTCAAACTATTAAGGACTGCATTACTCTAACAATTAAAAAAATAAATGCAGCCAGCTCCGTGGCTCACTAGGCTAATCCTCCGCCTTGTGGCGCTGGCACACTTCATTCTAGTCCCAGTCGGGTTGCCAGATTCTGTCCCAGTTGCCCCTCTTCCAGGCCAGCTCTCTGCTGTGACCAGGGAGTGCAGTGGAGGATGGCCCAAGTCCTTGGGCCCTGCACCCCATGGGAGACCAGGAGAAGTACCTGGTTCCTGCCATCAGATCAGCACAGTGGGCTGGCTGCAGTGCACCAGCCATGGTGGCCATTGGAGGGTGAACCAACGGCAAAGGAAGACCTTTCTCTCTGTCTCTCTCTCTCTCACTGTCCACTCTGCCTGCCAAAAAAAAATAATAAATGTCACTGATTTGTGGTTTAGCCCTAGGTAAGTAATTCTCTTGCAGAATGCTAAGTGTTTATTTCCAGGGTGGAACTAAAACACTGCCCACTACATCATCTGTATAACACTAAAGAATGTGTTGGACATTATGACCCCAAAATTTAGAATATTGTCCTTGACTTCAATTGAAATCATATAACAAATATATATTTTGCTATGGCAACAGAAAATGAGAGATGACATTGCCTTTTCTTGGATAAATGCAATGATTGATAGTCATGACAAATTCATCATACATCTTGTTTCTATATATTCCCTGAGAATAAAATTTACCTTCCTACATCCATTTTCATTAATAAATTATTATAAATCTAAAAACAAAACAGACAGAAAGCTGGGAATAATTAAGAAAACCACTTACAGGGGCCAGTGCTATCGCACGGTGGGTTAAAGCCCCAGTCCGCAGAACCACCACCAGATATTAATTCCCACCAAATCAGGTGTGAGTGCGATTTTCAGGTGAATTCAATCAGAATTCCACAGCCATTCAGCTGGGAGGGGTGGATGAATCCAGAAACAGCCAGTTTACATGGGACTAAATCAAGCCTAATATCACAAAGGACTCTTGCATTTCTTTGGCTTTTTTCACATTTGTCTTATTTATCATGATTTGTAATGAATTTTCTGATGTGAGCTTTAGTTTTCAGACTGGAATATGGAGCCCAGGGCACGGGAGGAATGGTCTTTTTCATTCAGGGCACAGATGTTGGCTTGCTCCAATTCTGGCTTGCTGTCATTGTTTTGGGTGCCTCAGCCAATTTTTGGTTTTGAGCAGCAATTTTCTAAATGTTTTCTTGGTCTGAGTTTCTTTTGCCTTCTTCCATCCCAAATTTTGTATTCTGACGTAGTACAAACAAGAAGTTAGACAGAGGATCCATTATGAAATAAAAAAAAAAAACACAATAAATTGGCTTTTCAGGCTTAGAAATCTACAGGCAGGATGACTAAGATGAATTTTTGTGTTTTGGAAAATGAAATGGAACCAATTTGCTGTGGGGACAGATATTAATTCCCTCCAAATCGAGTTTGACTGTGATTTTCAGGAATATTCAATCAGAATTCCACAGCAAGTCAGCTGGGAGGGGTGGATGAATCCGGAAACAGCCTGTTTCCTTGTGACTAAATCAAGCCCAATATCACTAAGGACTCTTGCATTTCTTTGGCTTTTTTCACAGTTTTCTTATTTATCATGGTTTGTAATGAATTTTCTGATGTTAGCTTTGGTTTGGAGGCTGGAATAAGGAGTTCAGGGTACAGCAGGAATCGTCTTTTTGAATCAGGGCATAGTTGTTGGCTTGCTCCAATTCTGGCTTTCTGTCACTGTTTTGTGTGCCTCTGCTAATTTTGGTACTTAAGCAGCAATTTTCTAAATGTTTTCTGGGTCTGAGTTGGTTTTGCCTTCTTCCTCCCAAAATTTTGTATTCTGATGCAATACAAACAAGAGTTCAGACAGAGTAGCTATTATGAAATAAAAAAAAAAAGGTGTTTCATGCTTAGAAATTTACAGGCAACGCAACCAACATGAGTTTTTGTGGTTTGGAAAAAGAAATGGAACCCTTTTACTTAGGGGACAGATATTAATTCCCTCCAAATCGAGTGGGAGTGGGATTTTCAGGTGAATTCATTCAGAATTCCACAGCCAGTCAGCTGGGAGGGGTGGATGAATCCAGAAACAGCCGGTTTCCTTGTGACTAAATCAAGCTGCTGCTCCCTGTGGACCTGTCCTCCTCAGCCTCTGACTAGAGCACAGCCACCTCTCCAATGTTGACATCCTCTGACACATGTTTCACTCTTCTGTTCTCTCTAAACTGCAGACTCTTGGGCAACATATGTAACTCTAATGCATCAACTTGCATAGAAGCACACACCTGAGGACTCCAGAGTCTTGGATTTCAGGTTGTAATTAACTTTCCTTTTCAGAGGACTGGTGAAAAAACAAGTCTGGAAGCCAGGGTGTAGCCTTGTGGTTCAAATGCCTATGTCTCATATTGGAGTTTCTTGGTTTGATTCCTGGTTCCAGTACCTGCCTCCAAATTCCTGATAATGTAGACCCTGGGAGCTAGCAAGAAATGGCTCAGATGATTGGGTTCCCTACTCCTGGGACAGCCCTGGCCACTGGGGACATTTCAGCAGTGAACTAGAGGGTGAATACTACTTCTCTGTCTACTTGTTCATTTCTTTGCATCTCCAATTAAAAAACAAAAAAGTATGTTTGTATCATCCATTAAAATAACTTCCTCTATGGAAAAAAAGAGTTTCATTGTTAAATTTGGGGAAAAATAATGCTTCTTGGTTGTGATATTAGAATAATGCATAACTGTACATCGGACATCCATTGTGGACAAGGAAGAGAAAGATGGAAGCAATAATTTTTATTTCTGGCTTTGGTACTTGTCATGTAACCTTGAAAAATTCATTTAAACTCATGGTGCCTGAGTGTCCTTAAAATTACAGGCTCATCTAGTTGAGGCAGGTGGTGTAAGGGGAGGTGGCAGGAAGCTGAGAGCTTTCCTTGTTTCTGTGCCAACAGAGCTAAGTGACATTAGCAAGTCATTTGACCCCTCTGGATCTTCCTCCCTTGTGAGATAAGATTGTCTTTATAGTTAAAGGATTTATTCTACACAGTCCTATCTTATGGTTAGGCTCACATGACTGTGAAGTGTTTTATAAACTGGCAGTATAATAATCAAGTTGGCACTGAAGATGAAATGCTAAACAGCATAGAAATTCTAAAGCTTGTAGTTCTATGAGGAGCTACACAGAAACATTCAAGTTCATGGGCATTTTTAAATTTAAAAACAGAATCATTGAATCACTGTTCAGAATCAGTATAGTTGCTAAAATTCTTATTTATAATCACTGAGATTGGCAGTGTAATTACTGATAGCATACTCCTAGTGTTGTATATTTTAGTTTATACAATACTTAGACTATATAAAATATAGGTAGCATGGGAAGTGCGATACACAGCAGTCTTGTAGAATGGCAGATGTCCTAAACAGCACTCTGGCCTCAGAATCAGCCCTTAAGGCACTCAGATCTAGCTGAAGAGCCCATGAGAGTATTTTAGGTATGGAAAGCCACTCTGGCAAAAAAGAAAAAAAAGGACCTAAATAAAAGATCTCTGTGAGTGAGATCCCAGTAGAAAGAACGGGCCATCAAAGAAGGAGGTACCTTTCTCTGAAGGGAGGAGAGAACTTCCACTTTGACTATGACCTTGTCTAAATAAGATGGAAGTCAGTGAACTCAAGAGGCTTCCATAGCCTTGGCAACTCATGACTAGAGCCCAGGGAGATTTCTGATGCCATAAACAAGAGTGTCAGATTGTTCAGTCAACAACAGGAATCACTGTGTGCTTACTCCTTTTGTGGGATCTCTGTCCTTAATGTGTTGTCCAATGTGAAGTAATGCTATAACTAGTACTCAAACAGTATTTTACACTTTATGTTCTGTGTGCTGCAAACTGATGAAAACTTAATATAAACTAAATCGATCTTCTTTGTATAAAGATGATTGAAAAAGAATCTTGATGTAAATGGAATGGGAGAGGGAGTGGGAGATGGGCGGGGTGCTGGTGGGAGGGGAGTTATGGGGGGAAGCCTTTGTAATCCATACACTGTACTTTGGAAAATTATATTCACTAAATAAAAGTTTAAAAATATTAAAAAATAAAAATATAGGTAGCAATATTTAATGCTTCTCTTACTGTTCCTGGATTGGATTGTAGCATACATTAATAAACCTTTTTTAAAGATTTATTTATTTATTTATTTGAAAGACAGCATTATAGAGAGTGACACATAAATAGAGATGATCTGTCTGCTGTTTTAATCCCCACGTGGCTGCAAGCAGCTGGAGCTGGGCTAATCCAAAGCCAGGTGCTTCTTCCAGCTCTCTCACATGGATTCAGGCACCCAAGTATTTGGGCCACCTCCTGCTGCTTTCCCAGGCACATTAGCAGGGAGCTAGATTAGAAGCAGAGCAGCTGGGACATGAACCAGTGCCCATAGGGAATGCCAGCACTGCAGGTGGTGGCTTTACCTTATATGCCACAGCACCATCTACAGCCTATTCATTTTAAATTAATAACTAAAGATTATCTGCTGTTCAGCCTCAAGGCTTTGGCTTGGCCCAGCCTCTGCTGTTGTGGACATTTGGGGAGTGAACCAGAGGTTGAAAGATCTCTCTTCTTATGTCTCTCCCTCTCTAACCTTGCCTTTCAAATAAATAAATGAGTCTTTGAAATAAAAATACATGCATAAATACACACACACACATACACACACACACACGGTACCAACACAGTGGGTAAAGCCATGGCCTGCTGTGCCAGCATCCCATATGGGTGCTGATTCAACTCCCAGCTGCTCCACTTCCAATCTAGCTCCCTGCTAATGTGCCTGGGAAAGCATCAGAAGGTGGCCCAAGTGCTCGAACCACTGCATTCATGTGGGAGGCCTGGCAGAAGCGCCTGGCTTTAGATTGGCTCAGCTGAGGCCAATTTGGGAAGTGAACCAGCAGATGGAAGATCTGTCTCTACCCCTTCTCTATAACTCTGCCTTTCAAATAAATAATAGATTTTAAAAATGGGGGAAAAGGGCAGTTTTGTTGCCTTCCCTTTACCTAGAGTAACATAATCAAAATCTGTTAGGCAAAGAATAAGGGAAATTCTGAGATCATATATTGACCATAGAAGAGAATGGATTCCTTGCGCATTTTCTGGAAGCCCATGCTAGTTGGAACCAAGGGTAGGATAACAAAAAAGGGGAGGCCTATATCCCTCTTATTTGTCTTCTTTGTTCATTGGAGCAGTGGAGAGTTGAGTAATGTAATATTGGTGTTTGTCTCCATACAGTTCATGTCTATTTAGCTGGTTCTTTTTATTTGCATTTCTTTTTTATTTATTTTAAGAGATTTATTTGAAAGGCATAGAGACAGGGGTCTTCGATCTGCTGGTTTGATTCCCCAATGTTTGGGTGAGGCTGAAGGCCCATGAGCCCCCTCCCATCTCCATGTCGTGTGGGGTCCAAGCACCTGTCCATCACCACTGCACTCGTTGGCTGGAGTTGGAGAGGAAGTAGGGCGTCAGGGAATGGAACTGGTGCCCATGATGTGGGCCATGCAGGCTGTGGTTGCACCCCCATGCCATGAGTCCGTCCTCGATGAACCTTTCTTTAAAGTGGAATTAGGGGTAAAAATTGTCTGAGGTGCATGCACGTTTCTGTTGTGAGAGAGGCTGAGGCCCCGTGGGTGCCTGGGGGCCAACAGAAACACCTGAAGCCTTGGCCCCCAGGTCCCGGTTTCTCCCCTCTGCTTCTGCCCTGCCTGCAGGCCTGGCCCCGGGCTCCAGTGGTGCCTCAGGGATTTCGGCACCAAACTGGTCACTTTAGGTCACTTTGTGATGCCTGACTTCTGCCCAAAGAAGGAAGCAAGAAGGGGCCCAGCAGGCTTCCCCCGACCTCTGGAGCCCCGAGCCATGGTGCCGGCCCACGACCCAGGGAGCCCGTGATGATTCTGGACCAGCCATTGGGACCCACGACCCCTGACCCCAGGCTCCAACCCCTTCGAGGTCACCACCGCAGCCTCCTATTTAGCTGGTTCTTAATCCTCAAGAAGGGATTTAGGTCAATGTTCTATTCTCATCAAAGACCTTAATGTTTAATTAAAGATTCTGTTAGTAATTTTAACCCTGGGTCGTTCTAAAGATGTGCTGTGACTTAGGTTTAGAAAAGAGCATCTTCCTTGCCACCCTCATCTCAGCTCTGGGGGCTGTCAGTTCTCCCTGCACAGATTCAGTAATGCATGCTTCTTCTCTACTACAAAGATCTTATGTTGGTCATATTTCCAGTTACCAAAATCAAATCAACTCACACCTGGACTCTGAGTATTCAATGACATTAGTTATCAAAATAAATGTATTCAAATATTCGAAGACCACTTCAAAGCTTAACTGCCTTCAAGAGTGTTTGGCACTTGGAACAGCCACTGTGGTTTTCTACACATGAGCACTCACTATTTTATATACCACTTAACAATTCAAACATCACTTCAGCTTCAGCAATACACAACAATAGAATGGATGATTCTACATAATAAACATGTTACATTAGTTTGGACTTAAAACCTAGAATTAAAACCATGTGGTAATATGGATGGATTTAAGGAAAGATGTATAGCTAGGTAGCTAAGGCTACAGAATCCCAGACCTATTGATTTTAAGTGAGTCTGGAACAACAGCATTCCATTGCATTATCTTCCATCTCAGAGTCCTGCTTTTCCAGTGAGACCCACCCCACTCAGACCACGTATTTCCTGCCTGTGTCTTCACGGTGGTGGAAGCTGTTCTCATACAGGCATCTCCTGGACAGTCACCAGCTTCCTGATTTACTACCTGAACTGGAATCCCCAGTTGCGAGGTATATTTCCCAAACACCCAGGCTGAATTGAATGTTCGTCTCTGGCAGTCAAAAACTTCTGCCTTAGGAAACAGAACATGTCCTCTACTCTGGGGCTCCTTTTTCTTCTCATGGGGTTCTGTGGTGATCTCTGGTTTTCAACACAAGTCTGGGAGCATTCTGACTCAAAAGAAAGACCAGGGATAAGAGTTCTTTCTGGGGGCTGGTGTTGTGGCATAGCAAGTTACACTGCTGCCTGCAGCACTAACAACCCACATGGATGCCGGTTTGACTCCCAGCTGCTCTACTTCTTCCACAACTCCTTGCTGGGTAAAGCAGCAGAGAATGGCCCAAGCACTTGGTCCTCTGCCCCGACATGGGAGACCTGGAGGAAGCTGCTGGCTTCAGCCTGGCCCAGCCCTGGCCATTGTGGCCATTTAGGGAGTGAGCCAGCAGATGGACCGCTGTCTTTCCCTCTCTTTTTCTCTCTGTAACTCTGCCTTGCAAATAAATACAACTTCAAAAAGTTATTCTCCATCAAGCAATACACCCTTTTCCAGGCAGTTGTAAAGCTGGGAGTCATAGCTTCTCTTATATTTTGGATAATAAGAGTTTTGTTTTGAAAGCATGTTCATCTGAAACAAAGATCACTCATTATCCTTTGTTAGAGAAGGGGGCTCTGCTCTTTGAAAGTGAAAATCAGAAGCTGTAATGTGTGATGAGCTCCACCTGCCAGGTCTGGGGAGACTTATTTGAAAGACAGGGCATCAGGAGAGGAAGCTTTTCAGATTCCCTGGCCCTTGTTTTAGTCTTATGTCTTTACTTCTTTTGTTGCTTCTTGATGTCAAGAGTGTACACTTTATGCTGAAATGAGGAATTGTGTCTAACCTCTTTTGGGCCTTTTTCTAAGAAGAGTGTATATATTTTTCTTGCATATAAGGATAGCTTCTGGGGTGGGTGGATTTTTTTGGAAGTTTTCACAAGCTAGCCAGTAGCCTATATTTTCTTCACAGAATTCAGTTTTTAAAAAAGCTTCCAATACAGCCAGACCATCTGTAGGTAGGGAAGAGCAGGCAGAAAAATAAAAAGAAACATGAGGAATATGAGGAAGCTAATGATCAAATAATCCCTTGTGCTTTTCTAGTACTAGGATTAGCTATTCTCTTGTTTTTACTCAATCCTGTAATCCTGTGGATTTAGCTCTTTAAAGACAAAGATGCCAGTAGGCAAAATACTTAAGTTGGTTCCATGCTACTAAAACAGAAATACTTCAGTTTGTTTTAGTGCCAAAAATGTATTTACAGGAGAGGCATAAATCCTCAGGGAACTAAGTCTCTTGCAAACACTGCATGCAATGAAAAGCATCCTCAGCCTCAACCAAGAGCACTGCCATTACAGAGCTTAAGGCTGATTTATCTTCCCCACCTGGTGTGAATATGCTGCGAAATAAACAGAGATAAACAGACCTTCTAGGTTAAGTCAAATTCTCCTTGGTGAGCTGCTCATTTGAGGACACAGCCTTTCTGCACTCTTGTGATATTTGCAATGGATTCAATTCAAGCCTAATTCACAATTGCTGGCCAGCAGCTCCTGGAATGCTTCTGACCACAACAGTGCTTCCTTCGGGGAAGGTCTGCAAGAGCAGTTCTCTAATGAGTTGTGCTCAGAGCAGTTCCCCTCCCAGCTCAGCAGTGAGCTCTTCAGATTGCAAACACAGGAATCTCAACTTACTTGATGAAAGCTTGCTACCTGCTTTTCTTGCCAATTGTGGCCTTCCCAGGAATGGTGGAGTTTTGCCATAGGTAGCTCAACCCAGTCTTCAATACTCTTATTCTTACAAAAAAAAAAAAAAGAAAAGACAATTCACTAAGTGGTCATCCTTGAATACACTACTGAGCCTGAATGCATTTTTACCAAATAAAGTTGCCCAATAGCTATAAACCAAAAGCCAACAACAGGCTTGCCCACCTAATATTACACTCAGCCCCGAAGTACTGAGCAGTTTCATCAGTTCCTCAGAATGTAACTACGCTGTGAGGACTACAGATAGGGATACCCAAATTTTAATTATCAATACACTGCACAGCTAATAAAGCAGATGCTGTCTCTTGCCCACAAAAGGAGACAGTTTCTCTGCAAGGTTAACCGCAATGGGGAGACATTTTGCACCTGATGGAACCCGCAGCGGGACTGCTTTGAGCCAGCTCCTCTCCTTCCCTTTCCACCTTCGGTCCAGGATGGGACAGAGACCATGCACAGGAGGTGCCACCAGTCACCCGTTTCCCCCTGTCCACCTGCAATGCTCCTGGGAGGCAGATGCCACAAAACAGTGATTTGTTCCATGATTGTCACTGTGTGAGATCAGCCCATCATGAGAAAATGACCATGGATTCCAATGAGATATGAACCGCAGAAGCACTGTCCCCAGCATCAGTACAGGAGGGTGGATGATGGAAGGCACAGCATGGCCAGGATCTCTAGGGACCCCGCAGGACTCTGCTGCCCTGGATGCCTACAGCAGGCAGCAGCACAAAGGCCCAGTGCACCTCCAGCACCCTTCTACCAAACCCTTCCCCCTGTCTGCCCATGCAGACCACACAGATGCTGTGTCAGTGAGTAAATCAGCACCACACACTTGGTTTTCCTGATGAGACTTGGCCTTCATTGCTTCCCCAAGTGCAGCACGTGCTGCAAGCCTCAGCCAGCAGGGCTGGCAGGAGAGGTGTGCAGTCGCACTCACCAGGTCTGTCTCTTCTTCTCCTGCCCCTCCTGACTCAGGGGCCACCGCCGGCATTTTAGCCCCAAGGCACGAAACGGGACGGCCAAGAACCTAACACCACCCATGTCATGCGCACACACTGCAAATACCAGCTGCCCACCAATGTCCACCAACTTTATAGCCAGCCTAGCATGGGGCGGGTCTGGCAGCACTGGTCCTGCCTCAGGGCAGCAAGGATTGTCCTGTGGCCCCCTGCTGGACTGAGCCTGAACTGCCCTGCAGCAGATTCTGGAAGCAAGAGAGCTGCTGATGGCTGAGGCCCTGGCTCAGAGTACACTTAGAGAGACCCTATGCCTGGCAAGGGCACTGGGGCCCTGGACTTTCCCAGGCTGCAGTCCTAGGGTGGAGGCTGGCTTGGCCTTTCCTCCCCCAGCCCTGCCGCAGGTGGAGCGGGGTTCTCACGGGGGAATCTTCCTTCGAGGGAGAGCGGGTGAACTCCAAATGCCATGACTCCCGGTGCTGGGTGCTGGCCTGCAGCCTTCCGGGAGGGAGTAGGTGACAGTGACTTTGTGGGGAGGTGACACTTAAGCTGGGCCTGTATTTTGGGTTAGTTCTGGATGCACATCCCAGTGCACCTGGACCTGCGGGTCTGCTGCAGGCCTCCTGGAGGCTCTGGGAGCTGGGCATCCTGGTGGCAAGGGCAGGAGGGTGGGAGTTCGAGGTGCTGAGCTCCCGCTGGGTGCACCAGACACTTTGGAGCTGTTCAGAGTAAGGAGTCGAGGTCACCTCCTGAACCACTCCTGGTCCCAAACTCCTGGTTTGGGATTTGCCAGAACCCTGAAGTAGGGGTGTGGTGGGGGTGGTAGTGGTTGGCTTCAATGCACTGTATTTGTGAATTCTTCAAACACAGCTTCTCCCTACTCCTGCAGGCTTTCAAGTGATTGACGAGGACAGAGTCCCTCAGCTACAAAGTGACTGAAGTTTGGAAACTACGTCCAGAACTTCACAGTGTATATTCAGGTGGTCATCCTTCAGGCCTGCAGGTGGACAGCAAGAGCCACAGTAAGATATTAATTACTGTAGATACTCTCCTTTCTTTCCGGTAGACCCACCAAAAGAGAATGGGAGATGAGTACTTGAACATTGGAACCAGTCAGCATGCTAGGGTGAGCTGCCAGTACTTGGAGCTCAGGAGTGGACATGGAGAGCAAAACATGCATTGTTACTAAAGAGGACAGTTAGGCATTTTACTGTGAAAAGGGAAATCATTTAGATGTGAACAAGACACCTTAAGAAAAGGTCTGTATAGTTATTTTTGTTTATTTGCAAGGCAGAGAGAGCCCTTCCATTTACTGCTCATTCCTCAAATGTCTGCACCAACCAGAGCTGGGTCAGGCTGAAGCCAGGAACTCAGTGTGGGTCTCCCACACAGGTGGCAGGGACTCAAGTACTTGAGCCATCAGCTGCTGCCTCCCAGGGTTCTGTTAGCAGGAAGCCAGAAGCAGAAGCAGGGCTAGGGCTTGAGCCCTGAGCATTCTGACTGGGATGTGGAAGGCTTTACCACTATGCCAAACACATGCTCCAGTAAGCTGTTTCAACACATTTGCAAAATGTAAGAATGTGGTTTTAAATATATGCTCTTTATCTTAAAAATTTGCATAATCTTATATTCAGTTTCATATGATTCAATACTTATTATTAAATACAAGTAACATTTAGACACATGCTTTCCTCACCAATACAAACCTCAGTAATTTTTTCACTTTGAACCTTGAATATTAGCATTCATTCAGACTGAAGTTCACTCATAGGCTGGGAATTCTGACAGAGACAGTAGGGAAAAAAATCTAGATGTGTAGCTGATACCTAGTAAGATTCTGAACCTGACTGATAGAATCTCAGTAACTGTTCAGAGAGTCACTTCATACCTCTCCCCTCTGTAATGAGAAGACTGTGTCCTTTGGCCACTTTCACATGATGTTATGTAAATCTTACCTGAAAAGCCTTTTATAAATTCTGAAGTACCATACAGAAGCATATTATGCATTTCCATATGTGTGAAAAAAGGCAATGTCAAAGGCATAGCTATTCCAGAGAGAAGTTAGGAGGATTAGCTCAGTTTGTAAATGTGTAAGTACCATTAAATATCTACATATTTGAAATAGATTTATAGAGTGTGGAGTTCAAGATAGATATTGAATAAATGCACTCTGGATAATAAGCAAATATCAGAAATAATGCCACACTCATCAGTGTTTAAACTCTTCAGACAGCTCCATGCCAGGGAAGTGCAGTGATCCCCGTAAATTAACAAAAATCAATCTGTGTATACCCATGGAAGCCACTGGTTTATATGCAGTCTATACTAGAGGTTTTTGTGCTTAGTAAAATTACTTGATTTTTTAATGAATGCTTTCAGACTCATACCTGATGCTGAGTGGCAGACAATTTTTTCTGAAAAGTATGTGGTTGAGAAATATAAATATAAATCAGTTTATAATTTTTGTGTCTGAATATTTTTCTGCATTGAAACAAAACCTGCAATAATCAGAAGACTTTTCCTCAACAAGTTGCTATATTGATGCATCTTCATTTATGTATGTAATGTATGTTTAGGTAAAAGGAATAGAGAGAGAGATCTCTATCTTCCATCTGCTGGCTCACTTCCAGATGGCCACAATAGCTGGGGCTGAGCCAGGCTGAAGCCAGGACCCTGGAACTCTGTCCCAGTCCCCCATGTGGGTGCAGGAACCCAAACTCTTGGGCAATCTTTGCTGCTTTCCCAAGCAAAGAGCTGGATGAGAAGTGAAGGTGGTGAGTCTCAAAGCAGTGCCATAAGGCATGCTGCTGTTGCAGTTGGCAACTTACCTCTTTGTACCCAATGCTGTCCCTGGATTGATGACATATTGAAGTGCTGCCACTGGCTTTTGGCTAAATAGGATGACTTAACATGTTTTCCACTCTGTGGAAGAGGAACAAATAAGGCAGTTGGTTGTAAAAGTTGCCCATGGAAACCACAGCCTGAGAAAGATGAATCAACTCACCTTGCATTTTCCACCTTGCATCTACACCACCCTTTTCTGGACAAACATCTGATTGTATGCCCTTGTGATGGAGGTTCTCAGGGTGCTGGAATATTTTGTAATTTTTTAAAAATATAGATTAAGAAGAAGGCAAATAAACAAAAAATTACAAACTGCTGCCAATACCAAGAAGAGATTATTGAGAGTAAAAGGTCACCTGTTGGAGCCAGCACTGTGGCACATCAGGTTAAAGCCCTGGCCTGAAATACAGGCATCCCATATGAGTGCTGGTAGAGTTCCGGCTGCACCACTTCCAGTCCAGCCTTCTGCTAATGCACCTGGGAAAGCAGTAGAGGATGGCCCAAGTCCTTGAGACCTTTTGCACATGTGGGAGACCCAGAAGAAACTCCTGGCTCCTGGCTTCAGTTCAGCTCAGCTCTGTCCATTGTAGCCATTTGGGCAGTGAACCAGCAGATAGAAGATTCTCTCTCTCTCTCTCTCTCTCTCTCTCTCTCTCTCCCTATCTATATAACTTTTTCAAATAAATAAAATAATTTTTCTAAAAAAAGATATCCTGCCATACTTCTTTCTTCCCTGTTAATTACTAGGAATTATAAATTGTTATGGGGCCAGCACTTTGGCAAAATGGGTTATACCAACAACTGCAGCACTAGCATCCTCTATGGGAACCAATTGCATGTTCTACTTCTGATCCAGCTCCCTGCTAACATACCTGGGAAAGCAGCAGAATATGGTACAAATCCTTGGGTCCTGCACCCAAGCTGGGACCTGGATGAAATTTCCCTGACTCCTGGCTTTTTTTTTTAAAGATTTGTTTATTTATTTGAAAGAGTTACACACACAGAGAGAGAGAGAGAGAGAAAGAGAGAGAGAGGGAGGGAAGACTTCCATCTGATGGTTTACTCCCCAACTGGTTGTAATGGCTGGAGCTGCACTGATCTGAAGCCAGGAACGAGGAACTTCTTCCACGTCTCCCACTTAGGCTTGGGCCCAAGGACTTGGGCCTTCTCCTACTGCTTTCCCAGGCCATAAGCTGAAAGCTTGATCAGAAGTTGAGCAGCCCGGTCTTGAACCAGCGCCCTTATGGGATGCCAGTGCTTCAGGCCAGGGTGTTAATCTGCTGGGCCATAGCTCTGGCCTCCCATGCATGTGCATGGGCCCAAGCACTTGGGCCATTTTCTACTGCTTTCCCAGGCCATAGCAAGTAGCTGGATCAGAAGTGGAGCAGCAAGGAGCAAGGACTCAAACCAGTTCCCAAATGGGATGCCCATAATGTTTTCTTTAATTGGAGAAATGTTCCATTGATAGAATGAGCGTATGACCCCACAATATTCTCTACTTACTCATAATAGGGTCTGAGATGTAAAAGTCATGATTAATTTCTTAGAAGAAAATTTACATACCCAGAAGCAAAGAGAGAAAATTAACCTTTTGTTTTTCTCATGATTGAATCAGAGTTTCAAAACTAATACTTAACTTGTATTTTAGAGGAGTTAATGACTTAACCATCTCTTCTATTAGAAATACTATGTTGTGGCCAGTGCTGTGGCACAGTAGGTTAAAGCACTGGCCTGAATGCCAGCATCCCATATGGGCTCCGGTTCTAGTCCCGGCTGCTACTCTTCTGATCCAGCTCTCTGCTATGGCCTGGGAAAGCAGTAGAAGATGGCCCAAGTCTTTGGGCTGTTCTGAGGCTCTTAGCGTAGTGAAGATATCTTAGATTCTCATTAGTGAAATCTTTAGAAATGTCAGAAAGCATGTAACTTTCTTTAACGATCTGAAACAGAGATGAGATCCATAAGGGCAGAACTGCTCAGCAGCCACAATGCAGGAATATGTATCTTTCTGACGATATCTTCATCTGCTTCTTGCAGTTGCAGCCAATCTGTGAGCTTTGGTCTGTTTTCTGCCCTTGGGAGGGCCTAGGGTGCTCTATATTATCTGTAAGGATTCAAAATTTGTTGTATATTAGTGTCTAATCATAAAATTTCCAAAGTGACAAGCTGCATGTAATAAAATATGCAGGACTACAAAAAAAAATACAAACATGGTGTACTGTCTATAAAGTACAGCGGTAAATCTCTATTATAGAGATACACATCTCTACACAATTCTCTCTTTCTTTCCCTCTGAAAGTCTACATTCAGCTCTCGATGGTGTGATTACTTAGGAATAGATTTCATATACTTACTTTCATAATCAGTGAACTCGGAATTATTATTGTAGTATTGAGGATTGTACTGACTAAAACACTATGTTTATTCCATGTTAAATAACATCATCGTATCTTTGGATTCCATTTGTCCTGCTACTGATGTATTCACAGGAGAGGGGAGGTGGGAGGAAAACCCAAGATCCATCGGGGTGGAGGAGGAATGTCAGAGGCTGTGGTTCTATTGTACTGCAGCTTGGGTTCTGGAAGAACACATTAATGGACCCAGATGGTTTGAAGCTAACTGAGGGCCTATGTTCTGTACACTTGTCTGTGGTACTGCATTTTCATTTATGTAAAATTTATTTTCTTCAAGTAATATATTAATTTGGATGAAAATGAAGATGTTAAGGAATTTTCAGAATGGGTCTGTTTAACCCTCATTGGCTTTGTTTTTAGGCACTTAACTCAGAAAAGAAAAGATAGAAAAATACATTTTGGGTTCTCTTCATCTATACCACGGCACTCTTTGGTTAAGATTTATCATTTTGTCATATTTGATTCTCTAGACTCCCTGAAAAATCCCCTACTTCATTAGATGGCGTCTGTGTCTCACCATGGCAGTGAAAAGTTTAAAATGTCCCAGCTGTGCATTTAGCTAGGCCATGGACACATGCCATGGCACTTGCCAGCCAATTGTGTCAGGGGCATCATCTGAATCAGAATTACTTGCATGAAAACAAGGAGTTGCAGATTCTTGCAGTGAAAGTGGAGAGGAGCAGGAGCTGCAGAACATTGCCAGGGGTGAGTGTGCCATGGGATGCCATGTGGTGGCTGGTGTCTGGGGTGCTGGTTCTGCAGAAGATAGGGCTTATGGGGGCTGGTGCTGTGGTGTAGCAGGTAAGGCTGCCTCCTGCAGTGCCAGCATCCCATATGGTCACTGGTTCAAGTCCAGCTGCTCCATTTCTGATCCAGCTCTACTATGGCCTGAGACAGCATTAGAAGATTGCCCACATCCTTGGACTCCTGAACCCACATGGGAGACCTGGAAGAAGCTCCTAACTCCTGGGTTTGGATCAGCTCAGCTCTGGCCATTGCATCCAATTGGGGAGTAAACCAGCAGATGGAAGATTCTCTCTCTCTCTCTCTCTCTCTCTCTCTCTCTCTGCCTCTCTTCTCTCTGTGTAACTATGACTTTCAAATAAATAAATCTTTCTTTTTTTTAAAATAGCTTATGCTGATGGGTAGTGGTCATGGAAAATGTATGGGACATTTTGCAGCAAGATTTTGGATGAATTTTCCAACCCCTGAACCTCCTAGAGATTGGAATAGACTTCTAATGCGTAACTTCCTGTTATGCTTAATTAGGTTTTTGTTTTGAATTGTTTTTGATGAAACAGCAAGGAATTCTGAGTTATAGACTTCCTATTTCAGAGAGGAAAACACTGATGCCTGCATTATAATTAAATAATGCCTATCACCCTTTCTTAAGCAACAAATGATCACAGATTCTCTCTTTGCTGCTAAGTAATGAGCATGGTGATCCTTCCCACCTACACTCCCTCCCCTCTTCCTCCTTCCTCTCCTATTGACATGGAATGCCTTACATAGCTAGGGTGAACATTTAACCCGCTGGCCCTAGGTGTTCATACACTTCAACTGTGTGTAATTATTCATATTCCCTTTTTATGACCAAGCTTATGTCAGAACGACAAATTATATATTCACCTAATACTGAGAGTCATCAAATTGATTTCTATTTTCTTCTCTCTTAGGCAGTTCTTGAGGGGCAGAAATATTTATTTTGTATATCATGTATTTATTCAACTAAAAGACTGACTGTCAAGATGGTGAGTTTTAGTGTCAAAGCAAATATGTTTCTAGACCCCATGAAGTTTACAGTCTGACAAGAAAGAGCAATCTACCCAAAGAATATTGTTTAACATAGTAAATGCTGGTGTGAAGCCAGTGGATAAAGATTGAAGCATTCTTAATCTAGCACCACCTCTAATCCCATGATCTCTAATTGAGAGAAGTAATCAGAAACACAGAACTCCATGTTACCCAGTTATCTCTTTGAATTTCTGATTAAAAAATAAAACATATCAAACAACACACAAATACCCAGGAGTGCATAATATTTATATACTATCTTGATATTAAAAATAAGAAAAAATAACCATTAAATAATAGCAACTTTGAATCTCCTTTGTTTTCTAGACAAGTTATAATCCTATGTGGTTCTTTACAGTAAATTATTACCGTAAATTACAGTACATCATTACAGTAAATAACTACAGTAAATAATTACAGTAAATTATTTTTGTAGGTACACTTCATCTCTCTCACATTTTTCCATTTGATAAATCAGATTATAAAAACTGAGACCCAAGAGAAAAGAAAGATTTTTAAGCTAGTGTTATATGTTGATTGGCTCTCTAAAAAAGATTTATTTATTTATTTGAAAGTCAGAGTTACACAGAGTAGAAGGCGAGAGAGAGAGACATCTTCCATCTTTTGGCTCAGTCAGCAGTTGGTCACAATGGCTGGAGCTGTACAGCTCCAATGCCAGCAGCCAGGAGCTTCTTCTGGGTCTCCCACACAGGTGCAGCTTCCCAAGGACTTCGGCCATCTTCCACCACTTTCCCTGGCCATAGCAGAGAGTTGGATCAAAAGCAGAGTAGCCGGGACTCAACCTCCACCCATATGGAATGTCCATGCTGGCAGTAGCTTTACCTGCTATTTCACAGTGCTGGCCCCTTGATTAGACTTTATCTTAGACTTTTTAATGATATTAAAAAACACCATGCTTTTCTAAGCTCTTTCCATTCAGTTTCTACTTTGTAAATTCCAGATAATACTGTCCCCAGAATTAATCTAAGGTATAAATGCTATGATATAAGGCATTTAACCCCTTAACCTGTCTCCTTGAATACTCAGCTATGTTAGCTCTGTGTCCATTCTTCTGTCTCTGTACTAGATGAATAAAAAGACAGTGTAAAATGATTTGAAAAGAACTATAAGGGGTCAGCGCTGTGGTGCTGCTGCCAATTGGGGAGTGAACCAGCAGATGGAAAACACCTCTCTCTCTCTCTCTCTGTCTCTGCCTCTCCTTCTCTGTAACTCTGACTTCCAAATAAATCAATAAATCTTAAAAGAACTATAAACATCAATAAAATACAAATGAAAATTGTATTCTCAAAACTGGATATTAAACCATGCCTTCTACACCTCTGTTAAAAGCTACATTCTATCATAGTCATTTATGATTTCTAGGGCTAAAGTAGTAAATAAGATTTTTCTGGAAGAGACAGAGGTTATAAGGGAGCCAGGATTTGGGGTCAGTTAGCAGCAGTGAGTGTCACTCTTTCAGATTTGATTCAGGAAAGGAAGAACAGCAACTGATCCCTGAGATTTTGGGTTGGGAAGGAAAGGAAGGAGGGACTGAATAAAAGCAAAGGCCCTCTGGTTGTGGGCACCCACCCCCGACTGCAGCCTTTGGGGAGGCCCAGCTGGTGTCTCTAGGGATGCTGCGGACTGGACTCCATTTCCCAGAGTTCCCAGGAGCTCCAACATATTCTGCTTCCCGAATGCCTGTGCACATGTGTGTAAAACAGCCAGTCCCTGGGGCTCTGAGTTGGACCAGAGGGAGTTCATTCCCTGATCAGGGTCAGCCCTGGGGGCTGTGGTGCTCCTTCTCTCTCATTTACTGCATCACCTGCTCTGCACGTGCAATCCCAGGCAGTTTCCAAGTGCTCACCCGAGCCTGCCTCCTGCTGCTTCTTCCCTCTTCATTGTCCACCTGTGGGACCCAGTTACCAGGGACTCTGTTCCCCACACTCCCTGCTTTGCTCCCCGCGTTTCTGGAAGAAAGCGTACCTGCTCTGGGACTTTCTGCTGCAGGTTTGGCATGCAGGAAGGGGTGGGGACATGTGTGGGAGAAGGGTGGGTGCCAGGGCACCAGCGATCCTGGCAGTTTCCCCCAAGGTCAGGGCTGGGACCTGGGCTGTTCTGTCTCCCACCTCTGCTTCTCAGGCTCCCAGTGCCTGGACTCTCTCCTGCAGAACCTCACCCAAACTGTCCCTAATGTGCTTTATTTAGTGGTTACAGGAGAGAGAGGGCAGCGTTCTGGGAACCTGCACACGCAGAGAAGGAAGGCGGAAAGACTCCCACTCTCCACAGTTAAATAAGCTGGGTTCCCACTGTGGGTGGTCTCAGAATACAGTCGGGCTGGGCCTCTTGATGTTTCCTGGGCTCCTTTCTGCAGGGTGGGGCTGGATGGCCTTCAGCAGGGAGCCTGTGGCAGCAGAGGGGTGGGAAGAAGGATCTGACTAGGATCTGCCCCACTGCTCTCATCCTGCATCTCATCTTCCTGGTGGGGAGCAGTGTGAAGCGTGAATAGTTGCTTTGTGTGTTTATCCCTCTCATATTAATTATCAGATTTTTCCAATGTGGAATTTGAAGCTGTTCCAGAAACCTGGGGTGGGAAAACTCTCTTCTTTCAAACAGGCACAGAGACAGTGGAGGATCCAAGGAGTTTCTATTAATGGCCCTAGGCTCAGCTGGAATGATTTCCTGAGAACTGAGCACCAAATTCAAGTTTCTTAGCTGTTACAGCATTGGTGGGTTTAAATGGCAGCCTACATGACTTAGGACCACAATTTCCAATGGTCAGTGGGTCCAGTATGTTTGTAAAAGAGATGCTGGGGACAGATTTATTAGGACAGATTTATGACTGGAGTTTACAGAAGCAGAACTTAGGACATCTTCCCTCCCTAGATAAGATTTCAGTGGGCAGCTGTTTCACTCGTCAATTGTGAGCATCCACTTTTAAAGGTTTGTGTTGGATGAGGTCCACTTCTCTTTCTTTGATGATGTATTTGGCTGCTTTTCATTTTCTGTCTTCAGCTATCTCTTCTCCTGTTAGCAAGGCTGTCAACTGTTTTGACCTGCCACTGATCCCTTTGCAAAGTGAGAAGGGAACTAAAATTAATGCAAGTCTACTGTGTTGTCAATAACTGGAGCTACTATTTTAAAGATTTATTTATTCATTTGAAAGAGTTACACAGAGAGAGGAGAGAGACAGAGAGAGAGAGAGAGAGAGAGACATCTTCCATCCGATTGTTCCCTCCCCAATTGGTAGCAACAGCTGGAGCTGTGCCAGTCTGAAGCCTGTAGCCAGGAACTTCTTCTGGGATGAAGCTGTTTTTTGAAATAATTATTTATTTATTTGAAAGGCAGAGTTACAGAGTGGCAGAAACAGAGATCAATGGCTGGAGCTGTTTGGATCCAAAACCAGAAGCCAGGAGCTTTGTCCAGGTCTCATAGGTGGGTGCAGGAGATGAGGGATTTGGGCCATCTTCTACTGTTTTCCCAGGCCACAGCAGAGAGCTGGATGGGAAGTGCAGCAGCCAGGATCCCAACCGGCACCCATATAGGATGCTGACACTGCAGGCAGTAGCTTTACCCACTATGCAACAGTGCTGCCCACTAACGGGAGCTCATTTAATCTGAGTATGCATAAAGTGGAGAATTACAGCATCATAAATACAGATAAGTTACAGTTTTTCTCTGCGCAGTACTTTACAGTTACCCAGTGATCCACTGAGAATCTTACTTTCCACACTGTGTAAATAAGAAGGTCAGTTACTTGTCTTATTTTGGGTTCTGTGTTTAAACCCATGACATTTTTGACATGGGAGGATATTAGTTCTACAATTTCATAGAGACTGGTCTGTGGAAGCATCGATAGAAGTTATAACTGTGAGAGTGGTAAGAAAGAAGAAGGGAAGAAATAAGTGCCCCTTACGCCACACAGAGGTGTCCACAAATGGAGTAGAAGACGTGCCCTTGAAAACTATGGCTGACTTTCTGGGACAAACTGTGTTTGAGTGCTTCACATGTTCTGATAGAAAGGTGTTGCCACCAGGTTATTAGTATATTTATTTAGTTAGTTTTTAAAGATTTATTTATTTATTTGAAAATCAGAGCTACACAGAGAGAGAAGGAGAGGCAGAGAGAGAGAAAGAGAGAGAGGTCTTCCATCAGGTTCATTTCCCCAATGGCTTCATCATTGTGAACTTTGCTCAGTTCCTGACCTATACCTTTCCTTTAACCTAGTACTTTGCCATGTAGTAGCCCATGAAAACTGCAGGCTGCATAAATGAATGAATACTTGGAGGGTTGTGATTTCTTAGAGGAACATCATGAGACAGAAGGAATAAAACAAAACAAAAGTATCCTCCGTATATAGAAGGTATACTGTTTTTGCAAGCCACAGCGAAGAGGAAGAAGCAGGAAAGTAGTGAGACTGGAAAGTTTGTGGCAAAGGTAATAGGCACTGGTCAAGAATTTAACAAGCCCATTAGGAAAACATTAAGGTTTCCTTACTTCCATGTAGACTCTGCCCTCTTATGGTGAACAGGGTCCTCTAAACCCACTTGTTGCACAAATGAAAACCCAAGCATTGTCTTCTCCCACAGATGGAGTCTGCTATTGGTTTTGATTTACATTTCCCTAATGGCTAGTGATATTGGGCATGTTCATATATGTCTTGACCATTGAGATTTCTTCTTCTGAGAAACATCTATTCTGATCATTGCCCATTTCTTAGCTGTACATTTTGCTTCTTATTTGGAGATTTTCCAGTTCTATATATGTATGTTCTGGCTATCAATCTTTTGTCATAGTCAGAGTTTTCAATGTTTCCTGCCATTCTGTCCATTGTATCTTCACTCTGTTGAATACTTTGTTGTGAAGATGTATCTTAATTTGATATGCTCAAATTTCTATATTTTATTTTGTTACTTGTGCTTTTGGAATCTGACCCAAAACTGTTGTCTATGCTAATATTTTACAGTTTCTCATATGTTTACTTAGTTTTTGGTTTTATATTTAGACTTTTAATTCACCTTGAGTTGCTTTTACATAGTGTATAAGGTGTTGGGGTATCTTTTCAGGCTTCTACATATGGATAATCACTTTCCTTTCAACCATTTGCTAAAGGGATTCTTCTTTCTCCTGTTTGTTTTCTTTCCATTGTTAAATAGGAGTTACCTGTAGAAAAGTCGGTTTATTTCAGCTGCCTATTCTTTACCATTGAACTATGTGTCTGTTTTTGCAACAGGGCTAACACTGCTTCTATTTTTTTAAGATTTATTTATTTATTGGAAAGGCCAGATGCTTCTTCCAAGTCTCTCATGTGGGTGCCAGCACCGTAGAACACAGTCCATCTTCCACCAATTTCCCAGGTGCATTAGTAGGGAGCTGGATTGGAAGTGGAGCACCTGGTCTCCTAGCAGCAACATATGGGATGCATGCACATCAGGTCAAGGCTTTAACCCACTACACCACAGCACCAAACCCTTCCTTATTTACTTCTGCTGTGATCTTTCATTATTCACTTTTTTCTACTGCCCTGTAACTTGACTCATTCCTGTTTCTTTCTGGGTCCTGGAGGATGGTAGTAGGTTGCTTCTGGGATATCTTTTTTGTGTTAGTAGATACTTGGTTATCTAAAATCACAGTTTTTAGTTTCTATATTTCTCTGCTATCACAAGGACCTTCTAGATGACAGCAGAAAATGCTGGCAGAAATGAGGATATATTAATTTGCTAAGAAAATACCACAGAGAATATGATGTAAATCATGGAATTTTACTTCTCAGAGTTGTAGAGGTTGAAAATGTAGATCAAGGGGCTTAAATAGGCTCGATTCTTCCAGAAGCCTTTCTCCGATGTGACAGACACATCTATCATTTTATCTACTTAAAAGCACTTTCTTCAGGTAGAGTCATGTTGGTGGTTAGCACTTCAGTGTTTGAGTTTTAGGGAGGCACATTTCAGTTCACAACAGCAAAAGGGGCCCTGTGGTCTACTTCAGTGACAGCCATCTCTGCGGAGGACAGAAAGTTTAAAATCAGCGTTAGGAATTCTCACAGTATTAATGTCTGCTATCTCCATCAAATGTGCATTCATGTACACACAAACAAATCTACCTGTACACATAAACACTTTCAACAGTGGAAATGCCTGATGGTTATGTACAGGTAACATCAATATAATAATCCATAAGATGGCCTATTAGCAGACATTAAAAAAAGAATTAGAAAGAATGACAACAAAATCTGCAATTACCTATATTTATGGCTATATGTATGATATTCAGTATTTATAGTTGCTAAAAGATGAATACTGATGTGTGGGAATTAAAGATAAACCTTACCTTGCAATATTGCAGCCTAGTCTACATGAAAGATGTCTTCCTAAAACCTTTCCCTGGGCCCACTCTGTGGCATAGTAGATTAAGCATCCACCTGCAGCACCAGCATCCCACATGGGCACCAGTTTGAGTCCCTGCTCCTGCACTTTCAATCCAGCTCTTTGCTAATGGCCTAGGAAAACAGTGGAATATGCCCTGAGTGCTTGGGCCCCTGCACCCATGTGAGAGACCTGGAGGAAGCTGCTGACTCCTGGCTTCTGGCACCTGGCTTCCAAACGGCCCAGCTCCAGCCATTCTGGCCATTTAGGGGTGACCCAGTCGATAGAAGACCTCTCTTTCTCTTCCTCTCTATATCTGTAACTCTGCCTCACAATAAAGAAATACATTTTTTAAAAACCTTTCACATTTTAAATTTCTTAATTGTTTTAAAGATTCATTTATTTATTTATTTATTTACAAGTCGAGTTACAGACAGAGAGGAGAGCCAGAGAGAAAGAGAGAGGTCTTCCATCTGATGTTCACTCCCTAATTGATTGCAACTGCCAGAGCTGTGCTGATCCGAAGCCAGGAGCCAGGAGCTAGTTCCAGGTCTCCCAGATGGGTACAGGGGCCCAAGGCCCAAGGCCATCTTCTACTACTTTGCCAGGCAATAGCAGAGAGCAGGATCAGAAGTGGAGCAGCTGAGTATTGAACCGGCCCCCATATGGGATGCTGGCACTTCAGTCCAGGGTGTTAACCTGCTCCACCACAGCACCAGTCCAACATTTTAAATTTCTGATACTCTAAAATAGCAAAGGACTGCATTATATCTAGGAAAGATGCATTTAAAAATTATAAATCTAGTGCATTTTAGCAGAAGTTTTAACAAATACTTCTGATTTTCTCAGCATTATGTACTAAATAAATGACTTAATGAGTCATTGTCAGATTTTTAGCTTTTGACAGCCACTTATAATATTTCACAGCTTTTTGAAATGTATTGCTAGTGTGTTTTTCTCAACACATGCACTGGATTTTACCTATAAGGTTGCCTCTTATAGGATTTGCATTTTAATGGGTTTTCATGGCACATGTAATCAACATCTGGAAAGCCTCTAAAACACATAAATAATAACATGAATCAGGCTTTTTTCTTAAAGATTTATTTATTTATTTGAAAGTGCTGCACAAATAGAGGAGAGGTAGAGAGAGAGACAGACAGACAGACAGAGACAGAGAGGTCTTCCATCTGCTGGTTTACTTCCAGTTAGCCGCAATGGCTGGTCTGTGTCAATCCGAAGCCAGGAGCTACTTCCGGATCTCTCATGTGTGCAAGGCCCCAAGAACTTGGGCCACCTTCTACTGCTTTCTCAGGCCATAGCAGAGAGCTGGTTCAGAAGTGGAGCAGCCACAACTTGAACTGGCACCCATATGGCTTGCCAGCACTGCAGGCAGCAACTTTATCTGCTATGCCACAGCGCCTGCCCCACATTGCATCTCTTTAAGATGATATGGATTTAAGTTCATGAGAAATTATTAGCATCGTGGGAACTGATAGATATGGATGAAGCAGGATGGACTTGTTAGGAAGGGTGATGTTAATTTTCTTATAAAATAAATAAATAAGAAATTAAATATGGTCAGACATAAATGAAGACTAAATTTTATAAGTGGTGATCCAGAAAACACAGATCTCAGGTCTTTTTCTTCCAGTGTTAAGTTTACATTTTTAAATGCATATTAAGTGAACAAATTTCATGTAATTTATATATACAGTTTGAAGAGCAAACTGATAACATCCTATCCTATCTTCCCTTGGTCTCATATTTCCAACTTGCTCCTTCTCGTTTTATTTTCTTTTAATTTTGACAGCTGCATGCTTTGATTTTATTTTAGAATCACAAGCTTTAACCCTCTACAAAATAAAGAATTCAGCAAGTAGTAGAAGAAATATCAATGAGTATATGTTGTTTACTCTATCAAAGAGTACAGAAACGTGCTATGAACAATACTCAAATCTCAAAATGTCATATTAACTCATATGCTACTTTTCGTTGTCTATATATTAAAAACCACCAGTCAGAGAAAACATATGGTATTTGTCTTTTGGGGACTGGCTTCTTTCATGAAGCATACTTTTTTCCAGTTCATCCATTTAGTTACAAAAGATAGGATTTCATTCACAATTATGGCTGAATAGTATTTTACACTGTATTTATAGCTCATATTCTTTTTCCAGTCACCAGTTGATGGACTTCTGGGTTGATTCCATGTTAGCTATTGTGAATTGAGTTGTAATAAACATGAGGTACAGATAACTCATGCCTATGCATATTCTATTTCATTTCATGTGGATAAATTCCTAGGAGTCAGATGGCAGGATCATATGGTATGTTTGTTTTCAGATTTCTGAGGAACTTTGATACTGCCTTCCATAATGGCTGTACTAGCTTCATTCCCACCAACAGTGGGTTAGGGTACATTTTTCTCTCCCTCTCCACCAGCCTTTATTGTTTGTTGACTTTTTCAAAAGAATTATTTATTTGAAAGGTGGAGTTAATTATAGGGAGAGGCAGTGGCAGAGAGACAGAAGTATTTTATCTGCCTGTTTATTCTCCATATGGCACAACAGGTGGTGCTGGTCCAATCGGAAGCCAGAGTTAGGAGCATCTCCCTGGTCACCCAAGTGGGTGCAGGGACCCAGGCACTTGGGCCATCCTCCACTGCCCTCCCAGTGCAGAGCAGAATGCTGGACTGGAAGAGGAGCAACCGGGACCAGAACTGGCACCCATAGGGGATGCCAGCTCCACGGGTGGAGGATCAACCCAGTGTGCCACGGCACTGGCCCCCATCAGGGATATTTTTCTATAGTACTCTCTCTCCACTGTATCTTTTTCTAGTTGAAGAATTAAGGTGATGCAGGATTAATCGAATGAGTTTGAGAGGATTGTCTCTCTTTCAATTCTTTTGAATAGTTTGAGAAGTATTGGAATTAGTTCTTTAAAAGTCCTGTAGAATTCAATAGTGAGGCTGTCTGATCCTGGACTTTTCCTTGTTGGGAGGGTCTTTATTACTCATCCACTCTCTGTCTTGGTTTTGGTTTGTTTAGCTTTTCTATGTGTCTTCATGACTCAATTTTAGTATATTGTGTATGTCCAGGAATCTGTTGATTTTTCCTCTAGGATTGCCGATTTGTTAGCCATCACAACCGATGCCCACATCCTATATTGCAGTGCTAATCTGAGTTTTGGGTACTCCACTTCCAAACCAATTTCATGTTAATACCCCTAGGAAGCAACGGATAATAGCTCAAATTCTTTCCTTCCTGTCATCTAATTTGGAGAACTGTAACCTCAATGGGGACTTGAGAACCTGGTCTTGCACAGTTGTAGCCATATAGAAAGTGAACCAGCAGATGGGAGACCTCTCTGCTTCTCTTTTCTTCTCTCTTTGTCTCTGTGTCTCTCTGCCTTTTTTATCATATTAAAATATTTAATTACTTACTTGAAAGAGTTACAGAGAGAGGGAGAGACAGAAATCTTCCACCACCTAATTCATTTTTGAGATGACTTTAATAGCCAGAGTGTGGCCAGGTTGAAGCCAGGAGCTTTTCCTCCGATGTGTGTGGCAGCATCCCAGGCACTTGGGCCATCTTTCCCTGCTTTTTCAGTCCATTGGTAAGGAGCTGGATCAGAAATGGAATAGCTAGTACTTGAACTGGTGCACATACAGGATGCCAATGTAACAGATAGCAGCTTTGTCCACTGCACCACAACCACCAGCTCCTCTTTCTGCCTTTCCAATAAATAAATCTTTTGAAAAAGAACTGAAGGTAGTAAAAGTCATCATGACTGAGCAATGGCAAATTTATTGAAGTGATCTATTTTCGTAAAGATCCTTTTATGAATTTGAAAGGCAGCACTAGAAAGAGAGAGTGGGAGAGATGGATCTTCCTCCTGGTTTGTTCACTCCTCAAATGGCTGCAATGAGTGTGGCTAGGCCAGACTGATACCAGGAGCCGGGGGCTTCTTTCAGGTCTCTCACAAGTGTGCAGGAGCCCCAATATTTGAGTCACCCTGTGCTGCTTTTCCAGATACATTAGCAGGGAACTGGATCCGTTTGGAGCATTAATGTCTATGATACTCTCCTTGCAGTTGAAGGATTTAGAATCCATTTCGATTATGGGTGGGCCAAGTACAACAGCTCCCAATTGTCCAAGGTTTGGATTAGATGGGTTCTGAGAAATTTTGTTAAAATAGTTATTAATCATAACTCTCAGTTTAAGCTTTTCTTACCAAATTTTCGTGTTTGCTGATGTTTATATCTATGGGAAAATTGGGTCTCTGGATTGCAACCAATGAAAGCATCCAGACTAACAGTAATAAGGTCAACAGTCAGCAGAATGATGTCCAGCTGAACTGAAATAGCTTTTCTTATTTGGTAGAGGGGTTACCTCCTGCATTATGCTGACATACTGACATAGACAGTAGATGTTGGAGCCTGTCCCTTCTGCCAAATGGAGAATACTACATTTTGGTCCATCATATATATATTTATATATTATAATATATATTATATTATATATTTCTATACATAATATAGAATTACATATAATTATTATAAATATATAATTATATATGAATTTATTATTTATATATAAATCTATAATTATTTCTGATCCAGCTCCTTACCAATGGATTGAAAAAGCCGTGAAAGATGGTTCAAGTGCCTGGGTTGCTGTGACACAGAGCGGAGGAGAAACTCCTGGTTTCAAACTGGACACACGCTGGCTTTTGAAGTCATCTCAATAATATATATGTATATTATATATAATATTAATAATAAATTATATAATATCTGTTTATAATTATTATATATTATATAATATATTGTATGTTAAACTATAATATATTTTATATTGAATATATTTATATACATAAATATATAAATAAATGTATATATATAAATTATTTATTTATGTATTTGACAGGTGTACTTACAGACAGTGAGAGGAAGAGACAGAGAAAGGTCTTCCATATGCTCATTTACTCCCTTAATGACTGCTGGGAGCACAAGGACAGTGCCTAGAGTTTATTTTGATGGATTTTAGCCCCTTTCATTGGAGGGAGGCCCAATGAAGCTGGACTGATTTGTAAACCGCAGAAGTGTCTTTTCAAGGTGAAGGCAAACTGAGACTGAGGGGTTTTTGGAAAAACTTGGAACAAAATGCATTTGCCACACTTGGTTAAGACACATCATTTATTTATTGATTTCATCAGATCTGTTAACATTGAGTATAAGGTACAGGGGACATGGTGGATGGCATATAGCAATATGATTTTAGTAATATATCATGAGGTGCTTTTTCTTTTAATGGATTTAGCAGGTAAAATTGGGCTACCTAATGGGATATAGCTGGAATAATCACCTTTTTACTAAATAAATCTGAGGTAATAAATATTAGTGTATGATGACATTGAGTTTTCTGTTATTGGGCCTTCTTGGTTATTTTAATCTGGGATTTGTGAATTCTCATTTTCTCTAGGCAAGTTTTAACTGAAAAATTTTATTTTATTCTTCATCATGTTGGACCAACTCTGCTGCTTCTGGGATTTTTTTAGTACATCTGACAATTGGAAATTTAGACAATAGTATAGTTAAAAAGAGATGTACCAAGTAAAGTACTTATTTTTATTCAGATACATATTTTCTAAAATTCCTATTGAGTATCCTTGTTAAATTTAGTTGCATCCCAGGTTAAGACTTATTGGAGACAGGTGCCATGGCTCAATAGGCTAATCCTCCACCTGCGGCGCAGGCACACTGAGTTCTAGTCCTGCTGGGAGAGCCAGATTCTGTCCCAGTTGCTCCTCTTCCAGTCCAGCTCTCTGCTATGGCCCAGGAGTGCAGTGGAGGATGCACAAGTGCTTGGGCCCTGCACCTGCATGGGAGATCAGGAGGAAGCACCTGGCTCCTGCTTTTGGATCAGCGCAGTGTGCCAGCCGCAGCACACTGGCCGCTGCGGCCACTTGGGGGGTAAACCAACAGAAAAAGGAAGACCTTTCTCTCTGTCTCTCTCTCTCACTGTCCACTCTGCCTGTCAAACTAAAAAATAATTTTTATAAAAAAGACTTATTGGAGCCACTCTAGTGATTATACCCATGAAACTTTGTTAATTAATGCAAATAGAACCTGGGAAAATTGATGTATATCTTATGCTGTAGAGACTTAAGATTGAACATCTTTTTTATCTTTTTTAATTATATAATTTAAAAACAAATTTTAGATTTTTTTTTTACTTTACTAAGTCACAGCTCTGGCCCCATTAATATGACTTAACAATGTTTTTTCCTCTCAGACTTATCTCTATTGTTTCAGTTAACTGCATGCCTTTTCTTTACATTCAGATTCCCTCAGCTGTCAAAGCTTATTCATCTTAATTCTGTTGTTCCTATTTCCCTCCCTTTTATTCTGTCCCTAGGCTAATTGAGGTCATGATTCTCCATTCCTTCTGTGTGGTGTCACAGTAGCCTTGAAGTGTTCTTTTTCTCTTCTGATTTCTAAAGAAAGAAATTATGTATTCCCCCAGTTTAGATATTTTAATAATGCACTCTAAAACAAAGGTTAAATGTTCTTAATTTGACAAGAATTTTCAGGGCCAGTGGTGTGGCATAGTGGGTAGAGCCACCACTTGTAGTGCTGGCAGCTCATATGGATCCAGATCTCTGCTATAGCCTGGGAAAGCAGTAGAAGATGGCCCAAGTCCTGGGCCCCTGCACCCATGTGGGAGACCTGGAAGAAGCTCCTTGCTCCTGGCTTTGGATTGGCACAACTCTGGCCATTGCAGCCAACTGGGCAGTAAACCAGTGAATGGAAGACCCCTCTCTCTTCTCTGCCTCTCTCTGTGTAACTCTGACTTTCAAATAAATAAATAAATCTTTAAAAAAAGAAGTTTTTCTAATTTTAGATTTTTTCTCCTTCATTGTCACTTCAGGGTGTGTGTAAGGAGTGCATATCCACTTTTTCTATTTTGGATTTTTGGGATTTTGTATTAGCTCTGCTGTGTATTCATTTTTCTCGAGCATTGGTGATATCTTCTCCTTAGTTGTATTAAGAGAGAGAGCAATAGCCCTCATGTCTTTTTAGGTAAGTAAGACATATTAAAAACAGAGCATTCAGTATACATTCATAGTAGTTTGACTTGTTCAATTGATTTACGTGACCTCCCTTGGACATTCTTGGTCTCTGCTGTACAACTTTCTATACTCATTAATTCTTTGATATTCCCAAATCCAGAAAATGAATGACTCAACAGCTGTGTTCCTGTATTTGCTGGGACTCAGGGTAAGAAGCAAAGTGGAGGTGTTCAGGAATCTAAAGGTACATGCTACATAGCAAAGCACATCATTTCCTATACAAAGTGACTGGGAAATCCAGAATCTTTTGCACACATATTGGATCCTGAACTATTACTGGACTATTCAGTAAGATTTTAATGTATTTATTTTCTGTGTGTGTGTTTGTATTTCTAAATAAACTCTGCTGGGCTACTTAACATTAACATGTATTGCAGAATTCTTTCATCAGTTTTTACTTTTAAAAAATTTCTCTTTCAGTTTTATGGGAGAGGGTAGAAGCTTTCCGCTATGTAACTGAAAATTCATTGATTCATTAAAGTTAAAAATATTTGTTGGAAATGGGTGGAATACTATTAATTCTTGTGTGATTTTCATGAAACTAAATACATTCTCTATTTTGTTTTGCTTAAAATTTCTGCATGTGTGGACTTCTTTTTTCCTTCTTGCCCCAAATCCCTTTGTGTATTGGGATGGCAAATGGGTTTTACACTGGAGAAAACATGTTATTTTGGCAAAGAAGTACTTAGCCTTCCTGCTTCAAGTATTCAAATATTGCATTAGAAATCAGTATATTTGTTTACTGTACAAATGTCCTTCATACAATTTTGTAATCTTCTGGGATGGGAGAGGGAGCAGGAAATAGGAGGGTTATGGGTGGGTGGGGGAAGTTATGATTGTCAGTATAAATTATTGCCCTACACTTTTTATAGACACTCTTCAAAGCATATCCTCAAACTAATTCAATTAATTTAAAGGATTTATTAAATGATAGACTACATGAAATTTATCGATGTATTTTATCAAGCAATCATCCAATGTAAATGATTACCATATGTTTGCACTTCAGGGAATCATTCTATTGTGAATATTTTGGCATCAATATAATTTTGTTTAAAATTTCTTTATGCAAAAATATCTGGACTAGAATTCAATTGAATGCATTGCATGGTTTTGTTACCTAATGACAAATTGCCTTCACTGAGGTTTATAATTATTTATTCTTTCAACACTAATGTTATGTGTTTACCAAATACAGTAATATTAATATACATTTGGGGTTGGCACTGTGGCATAGCGGGTAAAGCTGCAGCCTGGCAGTGCTAGCATCCCAAATGGATGCCAGTTTGAGTCCCGGCTGCTCCATTTCTAAGCCACCTCTCTGCTAAGGCCTGGGAAAGCAATGGAAGATGGTCTAAGTCCATGAGCCCCAGAACTCACATGGGGGACCCAGAAGATGCTCCTGGCTCCTGGCTTTGGGTCAGTGCAGCTCTAGTCATTGCAGCCAATTGGGGAGTGAACCAGCAGATGGAAGACCTATCTCTCTTCTTTCTGCCTCTTCTTCTCTCTCTGTGTAACTCTGGCTTTCAAATAAATAAGTAAATAGATAAATAATTTTTAAAAAGATACATTTGTTTGCAAACAATATGTGACATCAATACAACTACTTAAATTTTCTCATACAAGTAGTTTAATTTGGAGGCCTGAATTATGGCTGATTGGTTCTGTAGTCTAATGATATCTTTGAACCCAACTATTTTCCCCTTCTTTATGAATTTCAGTGTTGTATATTACTAGAATTCTGAAAAAAATTCACAGAAACTTTAGGCATCATCTAAACATCATAATCTCCAAAGAGCAAAAATCATTGCAAACTATGATTTTCTAGAATTATTTCTTTGGATAATGCTACAATTTTATTGTAGCTTTAAATTGAGCACACACACACACACACACACACACCCATGTACCATACATACATTCACAAATGTACATACACAATCAGCAAGTCTCCAATGCATTTACCAAAGTGCATCAATGTGCTAGTTTAAGATTACTGCCAAAGAATAGTCCCTTTCTTTAAATACCAATTTACTCTATTGATTTATTTTTGACCAAAAATGATGCAGTTTAGTTACTGTTTTGACAAAGAGGCAGGTATCATCGCAAAGCACAAATGAGTGAATAAGTTACATTATCCAGATAAGAAATGGCTCACTCATCAAATTAAAAGGAATTGAATCTAGTTTGAGTTACCATGTCAAGCAAAATATGAAGTTTTACAAAACTTGAATGTATATAATTTCAAATAAATTTTGAGTTGTATCTAAATGTGTACACTACAACATTAAGCATAAAGGCACAGATATTTAAATACCTTTATTTAGGGAAATGTGAATAGATAATAATAATAATTGCTAACATTTATTTTATACCAGGTGATGTTTCCTGAATTTTATGTTTCCAGAAAAATGGAGGTAGCTCCTGTTATTTTAACTTTAAAGAAAATGCAACTGAGGCATGAAGAGGTAAGTAACTGGTTTGCCCAAGGATATATAATCATGAAGTGGCAAAGCCTTAGACTTGGCATGATCTGAATGGCAGCCATTTTTTTTCACAAATTCAATGTTTGATCTATTTCATATATTCACTAAAAGGATTTACTATCAAATGATACTTTCTGATAAAACCTATGAAAACTGCAGAGGAGTATTGCTCCAAAGCAAATACTTGAGGCTAGCATTACGTGTAGCAGGTAAAGCCATTGTCTTTAAATTTAGCAAAGATATGCCTTGTTAGATGAGTGTACTTTGTGTAATTCTTCTTGTCAGTGTATACACTTTAGAAATTGATTACAGGGGCCAGTGCTGTGGCACAGCATGTTAAAACCCCAACCTAGGGTGCCAGCATCCCATATGGGTGCTGGTTTGAGTTCCAGTTGCTCCACTTCTGATCTGGCTCCTTGCTAATGCACCTGGGAAAGCATCAGAGGATGGCTCAAGTCCTTGGGCTCCTGCACCCGTGTGGGAGACCTGAGAAAAGCTCCTGGCTCCGGGCTTCAGATCAGCTCAGCTCCGGCTTTTGCAGCCAATTGGGAAGTGAACCAGCAGATTGAAGACTTTTCTCTCTGTCTCTACCTCTCTATATAACTCTGTCTTTCAAATAAATAAAAATAAATCTAGAAAAAAAGAAATTGATTACATCAGGCAACACATATGAACTTTTTTATAGAAAGATTGACCTTTAGAAAAATTTTAGACCTACAGAAAAAAAAATGTGGTACAAATGTGAACTTTTGAATAAAAATCTATTTTTCATGAAAGCATGGTGTTATAAAACAGAGCAATACCTCACTGAGAACCAAAAATAAATTGGACTATCTCATTCTGTGATTTGAAATCTAGGGACAAATGTCCTTTATTTTTCTTACAGAGAATGTAAATAGTGTTGTGATATCAAACTCATTCTAAGTTTAGGTACCCCATGGAAAGTTTGATCTAATGAAAACAAATCTGTTGGATCATTTACCTCATACATTCCACTACCATGAAAATAATATATCTGTCATGATACATCAAGAAGAAAACATATTTATGCCTAAAAATACAAATTCAACTATTACAAGCTGTTCAGCAAAATTTAAATTGTATGTTTTCAATATTCTAAAATGGAACATTTTTCTTTGCTTCTCAATAAAAATGTGATACACTTTAACATCTTCAGAATAAGAACTGAGAGTGTACAAGGCAAAATTTATATATTTACTTATTTATTTTTTGCCAGACAGAGTTAGACAGTGAGAGAGACAGAGAGAAAGGTCTTCCTTCCATTGGTTCACCCACCGAATGGCCACCATGGCCTCCCGATCTCCCATGTGGGTGCAGGGCCCAAGCACTTGGGCCATCCTCCATTGCTCTCCTGGGCCACAGCAGAGAGATGGACTGGAAGAGGAGCAACCGGGACTAGAACCTGGGGTGCCAGCACTGCAGGCGGAGGATTAGCCTTGTGAGCCACGTACCCGGTGAAATGTAGTTTAACGAGAGAATTTATAACGTTCATTTTTAAAGTAACAAAAACATTTTTCACTTCTTGGTTTGCATTTTAAATTTGTACATATATATATATATACATATATATATATTAGCCATCCTTACTGGTTATTGCAAATTACCACATCCCAAAATTAATTGCTTCTCAACATTTACAATTTGTTTCTTCACTTTAAAGAAAAATATTTGTGTCTCTTGAGTAAACAAGTAAATATAATGATTTGGCATCATTTTATAAAACTCAAATCTGTAAGAACTCAAAAACCACTGCAGAAATATTCTATAAGAATGTACTCATGCATATTGTTCTTACAATAGATTCACCCATGTCATAGAAGAGCAACTCCTTGCTCAACATTCAAAATGTTCACAGTCTTCGAAATATTCCTTTTAGCATAGTGACCACAGTTGGACACAAGAGAGTCTTTAAAATTAAAAGAAACAATTTGGGTATGCTGACTTTCCTAGTCTTCTTGTTTTCCTGGGACAGAGTATCTTTTTTGAATGTAGGCTGACAAGGATACAACCCCCACCACAAAGTAAAATGCCTAAACATTAGAGCACTGCTCCTGACCCCTGCTCACTTGTTCCTCTATGTGGGATTTATGAATGACTTGCATGAATGGAGAGATGAAAGAGGCAATGAGCTACCAACCCCCCTTTTCTTTATTTAGCACTTTTCTAGGATGCCTATGAGAACATGGGTTCTTGTCTGCCCTTTTTTATACTGTAAATTTAGCAAAAAACCTGTGCTCTGTAAGTGACTAGGTAAGGATGCAATGTAATGTACTAGGGCAATGGAAAGGAATTTTTGTTGCTAAGCACCAAGACCAACAACTCTGTGGGCTAGAAAGCTTACATTTTGACTTCTTTCCATGTCCAGCTTGAACCATTCAGAATTCAGAGAAAGTAGGAATGTAAGTTATGAACACACTTCACTGCCACAAATGTTATGATACTCATCAGTTTGTAATCAGGAATGACTTAAAATTTAACCAAAAATACCACAGTAAACTATGGCAGATTCATCAACACCTACACTTATAACTAACATCCACATTTATAATTGTATCTTTCTATGAAGGATCTGACAGGAATTATTATCTGGGATGGATAATTAACAACTCCTTAAACAATTTTTATAATGTACCAAAAAAGTGAACTTTGAATCCTTTGGGAATTGGATAAGCTAAATATATTTGTATTTGATGAATTCAGGCTGAGAACTTGTAAGTATAATACCAACCATAATACCTACGAAAAATTAAATACCTTGGAATAAATTTAAGAATTTGAAAGATCTTCACAATGAAAATTACAAAACATTAAAGGAAGAAATAGAAGAACACACACAAAAATGGAAAAATATTTCATGTTTGTGCACTGGAAAAAATAATATCATCAAAATGTTCATACTACCCAAAGCGATTTATAGATTCAATGAGACCCCAATCAAAACTCCAAGAACATTCTTCTAAGATCTAGAAAAAAGAATGCTTAAATTTGTGTAGAAACACAAGAGACCCCCAAATAACTAAAGCAACATTAAACAAGAAAAAGTTGGAAGTATCAGAAGACCAGATTTCAAGACATACTACAGGGCAGTTACAAACAAAACAGCCTGGGACTGGAACAGAAAAAGACATGTATACCAATGAAACAAAATATAAACCAAAAAAATTAATCCATGCAGCTACAACCAACTAGTCTTTGACAAATGAGCTAAAATCAATCCCTGGAGAAAGGACAGTCTCTTCAACAAATAGTGTTGGGAAAATTGGATCTCAACATGCAGACATATGAAACAAAACCTGTACTTACACCCATACAAAAATCAACTCACAACTGATCATGACTCTAAATCTATGGCCTGATATCAACAAATTACTAGAGGAAAATATTGGGAAAACTGCAAGACATTAGCATAGGAAAGACTTCTTGGAAAAGACCCCAGAAGCACAGGCAATGAAAGCAGAAAGAGACAAAAGGGATTACATCAAGCTTAGAAGATTTGTGCTGCAAAGGAAACACTAAGCAAAGTGAAGAGTGGTAGAAAATATTTGCAAACTATATAACTGATAAAGGGTTAATATCTTGAAGTAACACCTTGACAGTAGGGACTCCACACCATGAGACTCTGGTCTGAGACTATGATCTAAAACAGTTGAATAATAGCAGTCCACTACATCACACTTGGCAGAGCACAGAAACCCCATAGTATGATCGCTCAAGCTTGGAAGTGAATAGACTACACCTGGGTTAATGATAAAAATGTAATTTGTCTATGTCCTATGTATGATTAAAACCAATACCTGGATTAATGTCAACATTATAATTGGAATTGTTAAGATTGTAACTGGTATTGTCAATATTATAATTGATACTAGCTTATTGATACTAGCTTATTGATACTAGATTATAATTGATACTAGTTTCACATAGGTTTTAGGTCAGTAACCAGTAACCAGTAACCATGTATTCCCCCCTATTCCTAGCAACCATGAATTCCCCTCCCAATTTTGTGGTTTTTGCCTTTATAAACCCTGTTGCTTTCGGCTTCAGGGTCGAGAGTTCTTTAGGGCATGAGCACACTCTCCACCACCTGCAATAAAGGACCACCAAATTTTATCAATCTGTGGAGCTCTTTTGTTCGCACTCACTCAGGTACAAACAGCAATCTGATGTTTATAAAGATCTTAAGAGACTCAACTTCAACAAAATAATGCAGTTAAGAAATGGGCAAAGGACATGCACAGAAAATTTTCAAAGGATGCAATCAATACAAATGGCCTACAGACAAATGAAAACATACTCAGCATCACTAACCATCAGGGAAATGCAAAGAAAACCATAAAGTTTCATCTCATCCCAGTTAGAATGTCTATCATCCAAAAATGAAAAAATAATAAATGCTGGTAAGGATGTTGGAGAAAAGGCACACTTATACGCTATTCATAGGAATGTAAAGTAGTACAACCATTATGGAAGACAGTAAGGATATTCCTCAGAAATCTGAAAATAGATCTACTATATGACCCAGCCATCCCACCCATGGGAATTTACCCAAACAAGATGAAATCAGGCTTTGAAAGAGTTACTTATAACCCCCATGTTTACTGCACCTCAATTGGCAATAATTAAGATAAGCAATCAAATCAGATTCCCATTAACTGATGTCTGGAAAAAGAAAATGAGTAGTATGGAATACTGCTCAGTCATAAAAAAGAATGAAACCCTGTCTTGCAATACATGAATGCAACTGGAAACCATTATGCTTATTGAAATGAGCAATTCAACAAAGATAAATGTCATTTCTTCCCTGATAAGTTCTGATTAATATAGGATACAAGAGTAGATAAGAATGAAATGGACTTATGATTTGATTATTGTTTTAAGCCCTTGTGGATACTCTAGTCAAACTGTGGTTTTGGATTTTTTTTATTTGTTGAATAGTATGGTTAGTGGTGCACTAAACCCAAGGTTCAAAAGAAAATTGTGAAATTATGTTTTTTTGAATTTATGTTTTTTGCAAAAATTATAGAGAAAAAGGAAAGGTGAATGGGGATTGATGGAGGGAGTGAGGGGACTATGGATATCTTCTTAGCATTGTATTTATAAAATACATGATATCTGTTCTCTTTATATTAATAAAAAAATTTTGGAGAGCCTAAAGGTAAACATCTCCTACGAGCTGATCTTCAACAGAAATGCTAAGAATATTCACTGCAGAAAGGACAGTCTTTTCAATGAATGGTGCTTTGAATATTGAATATTCACACATAGAAGATTTAAACTTTATCTCTCATCATATACAAAACTGAACTCAAAGGTGTTCATTTACCCTAGGCATTAAGATGTCAGTTAAGATGCTAGTGTCTCATATCAAAGTACCTAGTAGATACCCAGCTCTGACTCCTGACTCCAGTTTCCTGCTAATGCAGATACTGGGAGGGAGTAGGGATAACTCAAGTACTGGGTTCCTTCCACCATGCAGGAAAGCTGGGTTGAATTCCACACTATTGGCTTCTGTTTGGCCCAGTCCTGTCCTTTGTGGGCATTTGTGGAGTCAATCAACATGAGAGCTCTCTCTTTTTGTTTATCTGCTCTCAAATAAATAATTTTACACTCAATTCAAAATTATTTAAAGACTTAAATGTAAGACCTGAAACTACTGGAAAAAAAATGCTTCAGGACATTGGATTGAGTAAGTATTTGAAGGATACGACAACAAAGCACTAGAAGAAAAAAAGCAAAAATAGTCAAATGGACTTTTTTATTTATTTAACAGGTAGAGTTATAGACAGTGAGAGACAGAGACAAAGAGAAAGGTCTCCCTTCCATTGGTTCACTCCAGAAATGGCCACTATGGCTGGCGCTGTGCCGATGCAAAGCCAGGAGCAAGGTGCTTCCTTGTGGTCTCCCATATGGGTGCAGGGCCCAAGCACTTGGGCCATCCTCCACTGCCATTCTGGGATGCAGCAGAGAGCTGGACTGGAAGAGGAGCCACTGGGACTAGAACCCAGCGCCCATATGGAATGCCAGCACTGCAGCAAGTGAGCCATGGCACTGGCCCTGGAATTTTACCAAATTAAAAAACTTCTGCAAAGAAACAAAATAATCAACATAACAAAGAGACAATATGAAATTGGAGAAAATACTTAGAAAATATACACCTACTAAGGTGTATACACCCTTTAAGACATTTTAAAAACTCAATGAAAAATGAACAGATTTTAAAATTGGCATTAGATCTAAATGCTCATTTTTCAAAGAAAGGCATACAAATGGCCAAGAAGTACATGAAAAATGTTCAGCATCACTAATTAACAGGGAAATACAAATCAAAACCACAATTAGACACCAAGTTACTCCAGTTAGAATGCTTATTATCAAAGACAAAACAGTGGCTGGCATTGTCACACAGCAGGTTAAGCCATGCTCTGTGACACTGGCATCCCATATGAGCACTAGTTCAACTCCACATCCCATCCAGCTCCCTGCTAATGTGTCTGGGGAAGCAGCAGAAGGTGACCCAAGTGCTTGGGCCCCTGTCATCCACATGGGAGACCCAGATGGAGTTCCAGGCTTCTGGCTTCAGTCTGGCACAGACCAGCCATTGTGGTCATTTGTAGAGTGAACCAGTGATGAAAGATCTGTCTCTGTCTCACTATGTGTCTCTCTCTTTGTAACTGTTCCTTTCAAATAAATAAATTAATCTTATAAAAAAGAAAAATACACACTTGAAGGAATTGTATGCAAATTTAACAAAAACTTGGAGAACTCAGTAACAGGAAAATAAATGCCTTCAAATTTAAATACTGCCAGAATACATAGAGACAACGTAAAATGCATAATAAAATAAACATATACGGGGCTGGCACCATGGCTCACTTGGTTAATCCTCCACTTGTAGTGCTGGCATCCCATATGGGCACAGGGTTCTAGTCCCAGTTGCTCCTCTTCCAGTCCAGCTCTCTGTTGTGGCCTGGGAGTGCAGTGGAGGATGGCCCAAGTGCTTGGGCTCTGCACCCACGTCAGAGACCAGGAGGAAGCACCTGGCTCCTGGCTTCGGATCAGCATAGTTCCAGCCATAGTGGCCATTGGGGGGTGCACCAATGGAAGGAAGACCTTTCTCTCTGTCCCTCTCTTTCTTTCTCATTGTCTAACTCTATCTGTCAAATAAATAAAAAAGCATATAAACCAATCTGAATATTAGAGAATTCTGAGAAAAAGAAATGTACTGTACATAAAGGAAGAGCACATTTAGACAGCACCAAGATGGATACACTGTGTATCAGGATGGTTACACTTAAAAACACACATTACAAATGCTTTCAGGATAGAGTAGCAGAACATCTCATTCATTCCTGGTGAGAATGCATCATGGGGCAGATGCTTTATCAGACATCTTGGCATGTTATTAGGAATCCAACACCGTGCCATACACCATACATGTTCTAATATATTTACAGAGCTGGTGTGAAAATGTATGGCTTGATAAAAACTGACATGAAAATATATATAGCAGCTTTATTCACAATGGCTAAAGCTCATAGAAAACCACATTGTTCCTCAACAGTTAACCACATAACCAAACCTTCAAAGTGCGTGGAGACCCTGGGAAGAGAACAGGAGATGAAGACACATGTGATGCTTAGGGTATAGGCATTTAGCATGGGGACACAAGAGAAAAGCCAAGGCTGAAGTCATAGGGGATCTAGAAGCCTAAGGAAGACAACAACTTCAAGCAAAGGGCAGAGAGGTATCTGAAGACTGCCATGAGCTGAAGTCACAGGCAATGAAGTCACTCTAGGGTAGCAGGATAATACTCCGGAGTAGAGATGCAGATAACTGATGGGAGATCACGGCTTCATGCAGTGGGGCTGGAGGACCTGACAGCTGGCTTGGGATGCAGGCACAGATGGACACTCAAGGAAAGATGTGATGGAGGGTCTGGCATTGTGGTGCAGTGGGTTACACCACTGCCTATAATGTTGGCATTCCATATGGGTGCTGGTTTGTATGCTGGCTGTTCCCGTTCAGATCCAGCTCCCTGCCAAAGACCTGGGAAAGCAGTAGAAGATGGCCTTACTGTTTTGTCCTCTGCCACCCACGTAGGAGACCCAGAAGAAGCTCCAAAGGCCTGGCTCCTGGCTTCAGATGGGCCCAACCCTGGCCATTGCAACCAATTGGGGAGTGAGCCAGAGGATGGAAGCTCTTTCTGTCTCTCTATGCCTCTGTCTCTCCCTCTATGTGATAAGGAAATAACTTGAGATATTAAATTTCATGGGTTTTTTTTGGACAGAGTTAGGCAGCGAGAGAGAGATAAAGATCTTCCTTCCATTGATTCACACCCCAAATGGTTACCACGGCCAGTGCATAGTGGCAATCCAAAGCCAGGAGCCAGGTGTTCCCTCTTGGTCTCCATGCGGGTGCAGGGTCCAAGTAGTTGAACCATCCTCCACTGCCTTCCCGGGCCACAGCAGAGAACTGGACTGGAAGAGGAGCAACCAGGACTAGAACCTAGTGTGCCAGTGCCACAGCCAGAGGATTAGCCTAGTGAGCCATGGCACTGGCCCTCTATATAATTTCAAATAAATCTTTTTTAAAAAGAGGTGCTGGAGACACAGGGGATGGAGACTTATGAAGGCACATGGAATAAGACTGTGTCTAGGGAGGCCGTTCATGCATCAGAATTCTGCTTCTCCACTGTCTGTCATGATAAAGCCTCCATTGAGCAACCACCATTTAAAGATGCCACGTGACAGACTCCTTGTCTCTGAGGCTAATATGTGTCTGTAAAGCCTACTTTAGAAGTAAGAAGTACAGATAATCATAACAAAAATTTGTGACTGCCTCTGGAAGACTGAGGGACAAGGGGGTGTGGAAAAACACAAAATTGGGGCCAGTGCCGTGGCTCACTTGGTTAATCCTCCACATGTAGTGCCAGCATCCTATATGGGTACTGGGTTCTAGTCCTGGCTACTCCTCTTGCAGTCCAGCTCTCCGCTGTGGCCCAGGAAGGCAGTGGAAGATGGCCCAACTGCTTGGGCCCTGCACCCACATGGGAGGCCATGAGGAGGTACCTGGCAGCTGGATTTGGATCAGTGCTGCACACCGGCCGTAGCAGCCATTTGGGTGGTGAACCAATGGAAGGAAGATTTTTCTCTATATCTCTCTCTCACCGTCTAACTTTGCCAAAAAATAAAAATAAAAAACACAAAATTTAATATCTCAATTTATTTCCTATGAATTCTTTTTTTAAAAATTTTCACAGCAATGTCTTGCAATCACTTGGAAACAGGTAACAACATAGGGACCTAACATATAGACTGAAAGGATTGCAGACTCAAAACGCAAACCTGGTTATTCACATCGAATGCACCTTTGCTCTAGAGTGACACTGACTGCTGACTGTGAGTTTCCAGCAGTTCTTAGGATGCCAAGTCTTCTGAAAACACTTTGAAACCTGTCTTCCCAGACTGAGAACCCATGGATAACAGGACTGGAGAGAGCAGTGCTCTAAGACTAGCTCAGTATCTGCTTCCACCCTTGGCAGTGAAGTGTCAGGGTCACCCCACACTGAGGGGGAGTAGCTGCATTCTCTGTGCCCTCCAGCAGGCGTGTGTACCAGGGTTCACTCCCAGCCCTGGGGCCTCCAGAAACCCTGCAGCCAGCCTTCCTCCACAGCCATGTGGTGGGGTCGTGGGTGGGCTCCCACAGGGTGTACGGGGCACCTGGTGGCCCTTACCCCCCACCATTCCCTGACCTCTGGTCTGGTGCCCCCACCTCCGGGTTGGAAAAATCCCAGAATCAGTTGAGAGCCAGAGATAAGAAGGGAGGATTGGCACAGCACTGGCTGGGAGAGACCCAGAGGGGCCCAGTGGCACCCACGGGGTTGGCCTCAAGGTCCCAGGGTGGCTGCAGCAGGGCCTGCACAGGTCACCCCTGCACTCTCCCCAGACCCAGCTATCTGGAGTTCACAAGTACAGAGATCCTGCATCCTTCAGTGCTGGGAGCACACTTCCTCAGGGTCTCCCACAGCCAGAAGTTCACAAAGGGCCACCACTTCCTCCTGTGCATCCATTTCCTCACTCCTGAGTCAGCACCATCCATTTATGCTGAGTCATCATGAAATTTCTGCTGACTCATCATTACCACCTACCTGGTCCCCACATGTTCTCTTTAGAGACCTGAGCCCTGTCAAGGGGTCCTGAGAGATAGGGTGGTCCCCAGCAGCTCCATCCTGGTCTCTAGCAGGTATACATTGCCCCATCTGGGTCCCCAGGGCTCCATTCAGTCTCTAGGGCCTTCATACAGATCTGGTCTCCATCTGGGTCTCCAGGCCTCCAGCCAGGTCCCCAGGTCCTCCATCCAGGCACCGGGGCCTCCATCCAGGTCTCTAGGGCTCCATCCGGGTCTCTAGCAGGTGCACAGGGATCCATACAGTCTCTAGGAGCCTCATCTGGGTTTCCATGGCTCCATCTGGTTCTCCAGTGCTCCATCTGGGTCTCCAGAGCTCAATTTGGGTCCCCAGGGGCTCCATCCTGGTTTCCAGCAGGTGCATGGGGTCCTCAGGACCTCCATCCAGTCCCAGCAGGTGCAAGGGGCCCCTCCTTCCTTCCTTGCAACCTTGGGTTAGATTTAGGGGTAGAAGCATGACTCAGCTGGCCTGGTGCCATGACTCAGCAGGTTAGGTTTGATGTCAAGGTTAGGGTGGGGATGGGATTCAGGTTAGGGTTCATGTTTGAAGCATGACTCACCAAGTTTAGAAGCACGACTCAGGAGGTCTGGAAGCATGATTCGGCAATTTTAGAAGTGCGACTCACTGGCCTAAGAGTATGACTTGGCAGGTGTAGTTGTCTACCTTTGTGGGTAAGGATGCCTGGTAGGTAATGATGACTCAGCAGGTATAAAATGGTGACTCAGCAGAAGTTTCTCAATGACTCACCAGGTCTGGGATAATGAGGATTAAGTGGGTATGTATAATGATGGCTCACGAGGTGTATGCTAGTGATGATTCAGCAGAATTTCCTGATGACTCAGCAGGAGTCTCAGCATGACTCATCCCTTCCTTCCTTCCCTCCCCTCTTTGCATTCATTTCTGGTCCACTTTCAATTTCCTAAACCCACTTCTGGTCATTCTAGACCCACTTCCAGTCCACTTCTGCATTCCCAGAGTCAATTCCAGTCAACTTCCCGATTCCTACAGTCACTAACTTCCAGCTAATTTATGTCACTTCGGGGTTCTCAGACTCACTTTAGTCTACTTCTGGGTTCCTAAGTCACTTCCGGTCCACTTCCGGCCATTGTATACCCATTTTCAGTCACTTTGGTTCTGTTTATACCCATTTTTGGGTACTTCTGGTGTACTTCCAGGTTCGTATAGTCACTTCCCAGAGGGTCTCTGTTGGTCCCTGGGGGTCTCTGTGGGTCCCAGTTGTCTCTGGGGTTCTCTCAGTGTCTTTCAGCATCTCTGGGGGTCTCTGAGGGTCTCTGGGGTCTCAGGTTTTCTGGGGGTTCTGGGGTTCTCTGAGAATCTCTGGGGGTCCCAGGGCTCTTGGTGGGGACACCTGTCCATCACCCATCACCCTTGTCCTTCACTAAGATACCTGTTCATCACTCAGAATAGACTTGTCACTCAGGAAAACATTTTAATTCTCATACAAGTTTCTGTCAGGAAATTGGTCCTGGGTCCAAAAGACACCTTTTCTTACAGGGACTCCCTTGAGGTTTTGTCAGAGAAATTATGTCAGGATCCAATATGGCTATAGCTCCTGTCAAAACAATTGCCAGAATCCAAGATGGCCACCACTGACATCAGAAAACACACTGCCACACTCCAACATGGCTGCCACTCCTGTCAGAAAAATTTACCAGCCTCCAAGATGCCTGTCATTCCTGTCATAATGAGAATTTGCCAGGATCCAACATTCTGCTGCTGATGTCAGAACGAGAATTTGCCAGACTCCAATATGGCTGCCATCAGAAAATCTAAAAATACATTTCTTAAAAATTTCATTTAAAAATTTATTAAAAATTCATTAAAATTAAAAATTAATCCCATCCCATATGGCCACTGTTTGTGTCTCAGCTGCTGTACTTCCCATCTAGCTCTCTGCCAATACATCTGAGAAAGCAGCAGACAACACAAGTTCTTGAGTCCTTGCTGTCGCTCCCCCTCTTCGTGGAGGAACGACACTGAACCCTGCCTAGGCTTCATATCCGAGTCACGGCACCATTATGTCGCTCCCCCTCTTCGTGGAGGAACGACACAGGACCCTGCGCTGTTCTTTGGTCTGCTCGGCCCTCCCCGGGTTTGCTGCTGGTTCTTCCCAGGTTGGCTACTGTCCCTTCCACCTGCGTGGAAGGGCAGTTCCCCCTGGCCACATTCCCCACTTCCGCAGGGGAGCGGCACACCGCCGGCCGGCTCTCTCGGGGGCTGCACAGGTGTTCCCCTTAGATGTTCCCCTTAGATGTTCCTGGTGCATGCCGTCTCTCTCCTCCTTTATAGTCCTCCTCTGCCAATCCCAACTCGGCTGCCCACACGCCGAGTACGCTGCTCTCCTCCAATCAGGAGCAAGTCCTGCTGTTTATTGGTTGAACTGGAGGCAGCTGGGTAGAAGCTGTTTTCTCCTCTCCCAGCGCCTTATTGTGGGAGAGCAGATGCATAGAATAAGTCTTAATTCCAGTATCTTAGTCTAGTCCGAGCTGCTCCCCACAGATCCCCCTTTCTTTTTATTTTTTTTTGGCGTTGATACGCGCCTGTCTTCGGTGTCCCACGGCACACACTCTGCTCTGCTTGCTAGAGTTGCCACAGGTTCTTACAAGTCCTATCAATCAGGCAAACCGAATCCGGGTCCTCTCTTCACCATGTTGTGAGGAGGTTTTTAGGCGCTGATGTGTGCCTGTGTTCGGTGCCCTGCAGCGCATGCTCTGCTCTGCCTGCAGGTGCTTACAAAACCTAGCAATCAGGCAAACCGAATCCAAGCCTTCTCAGCGCCATATTGTGGGGAGGCTTATTGGTGTTGATTCGTGCCTATCTTCGGTGACCTGCAGCTCATACTCTGGTCGAGCCGCCTGTTGGTGCTTACCGCCCTAATCAGGCAGACCGAATCCAAGCTCTCTCATTGCCATGTTGTGGGGTGACTTATTGGTGTTGATAACGTGCCTGTTTTCGGTGACCTGCGGCGCATAAGCTGCTAGCCGCCCGCAGGTGCTCATCGCCTCACTAATCAGGCAGACCGAATCCAAGCCTTCTCATTGCAGTATTGTGGGGAGGCCTTTCTATTTCTCTATTTCTCTATCTCCGGGCATTCCTATTTCTCCCATTTTACTTCTGTCTGCCAACATTCCTATTTCTCTCATTTTACTTCTAAACTTCTGTTTCTCTTATCCCCGCGGCTTCCCGGTGCCCGCCCCGAGGCTGCTTCTCGGCGGCTTCCCGGCTGAGCCGCTTCAGCCCGCTTCTCTTATCTGCGTGGCTTCGCTTCGCGCGCACACTCCGTGGTCTCTCACTAGCCCAGCGTTCCCTATCTACTTGTGCCCCGCATGCTCTCTCTGCGCGCGGCAGCCTCCGCGAGTCACACAGCGTAGCTTACGTCTCCGCCACTAGCATTCAATCCAAGTTCCCCGGGCTAACCTGATGAATTCAACCCAGCTCACGTCTCCGCCCCACGATTTGGCTTCCCGTCCTTTGCTCCCCGGGCTAATCAGATGGATCCCAATCTGGCTTACGTTTCCGCTTCTGGTTTCAACTTTTCGCCCCCTATTCCCGGGCTAACTTGAGAATCCCAAAGTGGCTTTCGTCTCCGCCTCGGCCTGCCCCCCGCAGCTTCAATTTCCCTAACATTTTTCTCTACCCGGTATGTTTCCCCAAGCTTTCCTCCAACAATACTCCTCCCTCATTTCTCCTGGCCTCTCCCCACAGTCCACATCCGAGTTTGTTCTAGCTTTCACTTTCACCTTTGACCTTAGAGATTTCTCCCAGCTTCCCCCCATAGTCCGTATCTGAGTCTATGCCTAGGCTTTCAATAGGCTTCTTCCGGCACCTTTTTCGTCCGGCTTTTCCCAAGGCTGTTTGCTAGTCTCTCTCTCCGGTATTTTCCCAGTTCTTCCCGTTTCTTCCCTCCTAAGTTTCCTATCCGAGTCACGGCACCATTATGTCGCTCCCCCTCTTCGTGGAGGAACGACACAGGACCCTGCGCTGTTCTTTGGTCTGCTCGGCCCTCCCCGGGTTTGCTGCTGGTTCTTCCCGGGTTGGCTACTGTCCCTTCCACCTGCGTGGAAGGGCAGTTCCCCCTGGCCACATTCCCCACTTCCGCAGGGGAGCGGCACACCGCCGGCCGGCTCTCTCGGGGGCTGCACAGGTGTTCCCCTTAGATGTTCCCCTTAGATGTTCCTGGTGCATGCCGTCTCTCTCCTCCTTTATAGTCCTCCTCTGCCAATCCCAACTCGGCTGCCCACACGCCGAGTACGCTGCTCTCCTCCAATCAGGAGCAAGTCCTGCTGTTTATTGGTTGAACTGGAGGCAGCTGGGTAGAAGCTGTTTTCTCCTCTCCCAGCGCCTTATTGTGGGAGAACAGATGCATAGAATAAGTCTTAATTCCAGTAACTTAGTCTAGTCCGAGCTGCTCCCCACACTTGCCACCCATGAGGGAGACTTGGGTGGAGTTCCAGATCCTGGCTTTGATCTGACCCAGACCCAGCCATTGTGAGCATTTGGTGGGTTGACCTGCAGATGGAAGATCTCTCCCTCCCCCTCCCTGTCTCTCCTTCTTTATAACTCTGCCTTCTAGATAAATAAATCCTTTTCCCATATTTATTTTTCAACAATTTTTCTACTTACTTGCCAGTATAGCTTTCTCCCTTGGTGCTGCTGCTCCCTGTGGACTTGTCCTCCTCAGCCTCTGACTAGAGCACAGCCACCTCTCCAATGCTGACATCCTCTGACACATATTTCACTCTTCTGTTCTCTCTAAACTGCAGACTCTTGGGCAACATAAGTAACTATCATGGATAAACGTGCATAGATACACACACCTGAGGACTCCAGAGTCTTGGATTTCAGGTTGTAATTAACTTTCCTTTTCAGAGGACTGGTGAAAAAACAAGTCTGGAAGCCAGGGTGTAGCCTTGTGGTTCAGATGCCTGTGTCCCACATGGGAGATTTTGGGTTTGGTTCCAGTCCCTGCCTCCAACTTCCTGATAATGCAGACCATGGAGCTAGTAACTGATGGCTCAGATGATTGGGTTCCCTGCTCCTGGGACAGCCCTGACCACTGTGGATATTTCAGCAGTGAACTAGAGGGTGAATACCACTTCTCTGTCTCCTTGTTCATTTCTTTGCATCTCAAATTAAAAAACAAATCAAGTATGTTTGTATCATCCATTAAAATAACTTCCTCAATGGAAAAAAAGAGTTTCATTGTTAAATTTGGGGAAAAATAATGCTTCTTGGTTGTAAATGATATATGAATAATGCATAACTGTACATCAGACTTCCATTGTGGACAAGGAAGAGAAAGATGGAAGCAATAATTTTTACTTCTGGCTTTGGTACTTGTCATGTAACCTTGAAAAATTCATTTAAACTCATGGTGCCTGAGTGTCCTTCAAATTACAGGCTCATCTAGTTGAGGCAGGTGGTGTAAGGGGAGGTGGCAGGAAGCTGAGAGCTTTCCTTGTTTCTGTGCCAACAGAGCTAAGTGACATTAGCAAGTCATTTGACCCCTCTGGATCTTCCTCCCTTGTGAGATAAGATTGTCTTTATAGTTAAAGGATTTATTCTACATAGTCCTATCTTATGGTAAGGTTCACATGACTGTGAAGTGTTTTATAAACTGGCAGTGCAATAATCAAGTTGGCACCGAAGATGAAATGCTAAACAGCATAGAAATTCTAAGGCTTGTAGTTCTATGAGGAGCTACACAGAAACATTCAAGTTCAGGGGCATTTTTAAATTTAAAAACAGAATCATTGAATCACTGTTCAGAATCAGTATAGTTGCTAAAATTCTTATTTATAATCACTGAGATTGGTAGTATAATTACTGATAGTATACTCCTAGTGTTGTATATTTTAGTTTATACAATACTTAGACTATATAAAATATAGGTAGCATGGGAAGTGCGATACACAGCAGTCTCGTAGAATGGCAGATGTCCTAAACAGCACTCTGGCCTCAGAATCAGCCCCTAAGGCCCTCAGATCTGGCTGAAGAGCCCATGAGAGTATTTTCGGTATGGAAAGCCACTCTGGCAAAAAAGAAAAAAAAAGGACCTAAATAAAAGATCTCTGTAAGTGAGATCCCAGTAGAAAGAACGGGCCATCAAAGAAGGAGGTACCTTTCTCTGAAGGGAGGAGAGAACTTCCCCTTTGACTATGACCTTGTCTAAGTAAGATCGAACTCAGTGAACTCAAGAGGCTTCCATAGCCTTGGCAACTCATGACTAGAGCCCAGGGAGATTTCTGATGCCATAAACAAGAGTGTCAGATTGTTCAGTCAACAACAGGAATCACTGTGTGCTTTCTCCTTATGTGGGATCTCTGTCCTTAATATGTTTTCCAATGTGAAGTAATGCTATAACTAGTACTCAAACAGTATTTTACACTTTATGTTCTGTGTGCTGCAAACTGATGAAATCTTTACTTAATATATACTAAATCGATCTTCTGTGTATAAAGATGATTGAAAATTAATCTTGATGTGAATGGAGTGGGAGAGGGAGTGGGAGATGGGCGGGCTGCTGGTGGGAGGGAAGTTAAGGGGGGAAGCCTTTGTAATCCATAAACTGTACTTTGGAAAATTATATTTACTAAATAAAAGTTTAAAAAATTAAAACATAAAAAATAAATAATATAGGTAGTAATATTTAGTACTTCTCTTACTTTTACTGGATTGGATTATAGTATACGTTAATAAACCCTTTTTAAAGATTTATTTATTTATTTGAAAGACAGAATTATAGAGAGAGACACATAAATAAACAGAGATGTTCTGTCTGCTGTTTTACTCCCCACGTGGCTGCAAGCAGCTGGAGCTGGGCTAATCCAAAGCCAGGTGCTTCTTCCAGGTCTCCCACATGGATTCAGGCACCCAAGTATTTGGGCCATCTCCTGCTGCTTTCCCAGGCACATTAGCAGGGAGTTAGATTAGAAGCAGTGCAGCTGGGACATGAACCAGTGCCCATAATGTTTGCCAGCACTGCATGTGGTGGCTTTACCTTATATGCAACAGCACCAGCTACAGCCTATTCATTTTAAATTAATAACTAAAGATTATCTGCTGTTCAGCCTCAAAGCTTTGGCTTGGCCCAGCCTCTGCTGTTGTGGACATTTGGGGAGTGAACCAGAGGTTGAAAGATCTCTCTTCTTATGTCTCTCCCTCTCTAACCTTGCCTTTCAAATAAATAAATGTGTCTTTGCAATAAAAATACATACATACACAGACACACACACAAACACAGTACCAACACAGTGGGTAAAGCCATGGCCTGCTGTGCCAGCATCCCATATGGGTGCTGATTCAACTCCCAGCTGCTCCACTTCCAATCTAGCTCCCTGCTAATGTGCCTGGGAAAGCATCAGAAGGTGGCCCAAGTGCTCGAACCACTGCATTCATGTGGGAGGCCTGGCAGAAGCGCCTGGCTTTAGATTGGCTCAGCTGAGGCCAATTTGGGAAGTGAACCAGCAGATGGAAGATCTGTCTCTACCCCTTCTCTATAACTCTGCCTTTCAAATAAATAATAGATTTTAAAAATGGTGGAAAAGGGCAGTTTTGTTGCCTTCCCTTTACCTAGAGTAACATAATCAAAATCTGTTAGGCAAATGAATAAGGGAAATTCTGAGATCATGTATTGACCACAGCAGAGATTGTATTCCCTGTACATTTTCTGGAAGCCCATGCTAGTTGGAACCAAGGGTAGGATAACAAAAAAGGGGAGGCCTATATCCCTCTTATTTGTCTTCTTTGTTCATTGGAGCAGTGGAGAGTTGAGTAATGTAATATTGGTGTTTGTCTCCATACAGTTCACTTGTATTTAGCTGGCTCTTTTTTTTTTGGCATTTCTTTTTTATTTATTTTAAGAGATTTATTTGAAAGGCATAGAGTCCTCCATCTGCTGGTTTGATCCCCCAATGTTTGGTGCATGTGCGGTTCCATTATGAGAGCAGCTGAGGCCCTGCGGGTGCCTGGGGGCCAACAGAAACACCTGCAGCCTTGGCCCACAGGTCCTGGGCATCTCCCATCTGCTTGTGCCCCGCCCGCATCCCGGCCCAGGCCCCAGTGGCACCTCTGGGATTTCTGCCTCGAACTGGTCACTTTAGGTCACTTTGTGATCCCTGACCTCTGCCCAAGGAAGGAAGCAGGAAGCGGTCTTTCCCTCTCTTTTTCTCTCTGTAACTCTGCCTTGCAAATAAATACAACTTCAAAAAGTTATTCTCCATCAAGCAATACACCATTTTCCAGGCAAGTGTAAAGCTGGGAGTCATGGCTTCTTGTATATTTTGGATAATAAGAGTTTTGGTTTGAAAGCATGTTCATCTGAAACAAAGATCACTCATTATCCTTTGTTAGAGAAGGGGGCTCTGCTCTTGGAAAGTGAAAATCAGAAGTGGTAATGTGTGATGAGCTCCACCTGCCAGGTCTGGGGAGACTTATTTGAAAGACAGGACACCAGGAGAGGAAGCTTTTCAGATTCCCTGGCCCTTGCTTTAGTCTTATGTCTTTACTTCTTTTGTTGCTTCTTGATGTCAAGAGTGTACACTTTATGCTGAAATGAGGAATTGTGTCTAACCTCTTTTGGGCCTTTTTCTAAGAAGAGTGCATGTATTTATCTTGGATATAAGGATAGCTTCTGGGGTGGGTGGATTTTTTTTTTGGAAGTTTTCACAAGCTAGCCAGTAGCCTATATTTTCTTCACAGAATTCAGTTTTTAGAAAAACCTCCAATACAGCCAGACCATCTGTAGGTAGGGAAGAGAAGGTAGAAAACTAAAAAGAAACATGAGGAATATGAGGAAGCTAATGATCAAATAATCCCTTGTGCTTTTCTAGTACTAGGATTAGCTATTCTCGTTTTTACTCAATCCTGTAATCCTGCGGATTTAGCTCTTTAAAGACAAAGATGCCTGTAGGCAAAATACTTAAGTTGGTTCCATACTACTAAAACAGAAATACTTCAGTTTGTTTTAGTGCCAAAAATGTATTTACAGGAGAGGCATAAATCCTCAGGGAACTAAGTCTCTTGCAAACACTGCATGCAATGAAAAGCATCCTCAGCCTCAACCAAGAGCACTGCCATTACAGAGCTTAAGGCTGATTTATCTTCCCCACCTGGTGTGAATATGCTGCGAAATAAACAGAGATAAACAGACCTTCTAGGTTAAGTCAAATTCTGCCTGGTGAGCTGCTCATTTGAGGACACAGCCTTTCTGCACTCTTGTGATACTTGCAATGGATTCAATTCAAGCCTAATTCACAATTGCTGGCCAGCAGCTCCTGGAATGCTTCTGACCACAACAGTGCTTCCTTCGGGGAAGGTCTGCAAGAGCAGTTCTCTAATGAGTTGTGCTCAGAGCAGTTCCCCTCCCAGCTCAGCAGTGAGCTCTTCAGATTGCAAACACAGGAATCTCAACTTACTTGATGAAAGCTTGCTACCTGCTTTTCTTGCCAATTGTGGCCTTCCCAGGAATGGTGGAGTTTTGCCATAGGTAGCTCAACCCAGTCTTCAATACTCTTATTCTTACAAAAAAAAAAAAAAAAAGAAAAGACAATTCACTAAGTGGTCATCCTTGAATACACTACTGAGCCTGAATGCATTTTTACCAAATAAAGTTGCCCAATAGCTATAAACCAAAAGCCAACAACAGGCTTGCCCACCTAATATTACACTCAGCCCCGAAGTACTGAGCAGTTTCATCAGTTCCTCAGAATGTAACTATGCTGTGAGGACTATAGAGAGGGATGCCCAAATTTTAATTATCAATACACTGCACAGCTAATAAAGCAGATGCTGTCTCTTGCCCACAAAAGGAGACAGTTTCTCTGCAAGGTTAACCGCAATCGGGAGACATTTTGCACCTGATGGAACCCGCAGCGGGACTGCTTTGAGCCAGCTCCTCTCCTTCCCTTTCCACCTTCGGTCCAGGATGGGACAGAGACCATGCACAGGAGGTGCCACCAGTCACCCGTTTCCCCCTGTCCACCTGCAATGCTCCTGGGAGGCAGATGCCACAGAACAGTGATTTGTTCCATGATTGTCACTGTGTGAGATCAGCCCATCATGAGAAAATGACCATGGATTCCAATGAGATATGAACCGCAGAAGCACTGTCTCCAGCATCAGTGCAGGAGGGTGGATGATGGAGACACAGCATGGCCAGGATCTCTAGGGACCCCGCAGGACTCTGCTGCCCTGGATGCCTACAGCAGGCAGCTGCATGAGGGCCCAGTGCATCTCCAGCACCCTCCTACCAAACCCTTCCTTCTGACTGCCAATGCAGACCACATAGATGCTGCATCAGTGAGCAAATAAGCACTGTGCACTAGGTTGTCCTGCTGAGACTCGGCCTTCATTGCTTCCCCAATTGCAGCACGTGCTGCAAGCCTCAGCTGGCGCAAGAGGTGGAAGGTCGCACTCACCAGGTCTGTCTCTTCTTCTCCTGCCCCTCCTGACTCTCGGGCCATCACCTGCATTCTAGCCCCAAGGTACAAAATGGACAAGAACCTAACAGCACACACGTCAACCGCACACACTGCAACTACAAGCTGCCCACCAATGACCACCACCTTTATAATCAGCCCAGCGTTTGGTGTTCTGGCAGCGCTGGTCCTGCCCCAGGGAAGCGAGGATTGGCCCGAAGCCCTCCAATTGGCTGAGCCTGAGCTGCCCTGCAGCAGATTCTGGAAGCAAGGGAGCTGCTGACGACTGAGGCCCTGGCTCAGAGCACACTTAGGGAGACTCCATGCTCGGCAAGGGTGCTGGGGCCCTGGACTTTCCCAGGCTGCAGTCCTAGGGTGGAGGTTGGTTCAGCCTTCTTCCCCAGCCCTGCTCACAGGTGGAGTGGGGTTCCCACAGGGGCACCTTCCTTCATGGGAGAGCAGGTTTACCGCAAATGTGGTGATTCCCAGTGCCAGGTGCTGGCCTGCGCCCTTCTGGGAGGGAGTAGGAGACAGAGACTTTGTGGGGAGGTGACACTTGAGCTGGGCCTGTATTTTGGGTTAGCTCTGGATGCACAACCCAGTGCGCCTGAACCTGCGGGTCTGCTGCAGGCCTCCTGGAGGCTCTGGGAGCTGGGCATCCTGGTGGCAAGGGCAGGAGGATGGGAGGTCAAGGCGCTGAGCTCCCGCTGGGTGCACCAGGCACTTTGGAGCTGTTCAGAGTAAGGAGTCGAGGTCACCTCCTGAACCACTCCTGGTCCCAAACTCCTGGTTTGGGATTTGCCAGAACCCTGAAGTAGGGGTGTGGTGGGGGTGGTAGTGGTTGGCTTCAATGCACTGTATTTGTGAATTCTTCAAACACAGCTTCTCCCAGCCCTGGGGCCTCCAGAAACCCTGCAGCCAGCCTTCCTCCACAGCCATGTGGTGGGGTCATGGGTTGGCTCCCACAGGGTGCACGGGGCACCTGGTGGCCCTCACCCCCCACCATTCCCTGACCTCTGGTCTGGTGACCCACCTCCGGGTTGGAAAAATCCCAGAATCAGTTGAGAGCCAGAGATAAGAAGGGAGGATTGGCACAGCACTGGCTGGGAGAGACCCTGAGGGGCCCTGTGGCACCCATGGGTTGGCCTCAAGGTCCCAGGGTGGCTGCAGCAGGGCCTGCACAGGTCACCCCTGCACTCTCCCCAGACCCAGCTATCTGGAGTTCGCAAGTACAGAGATCCTGCATCCTTCAGTGCTGGGAGCACACTTCCTCAGGGTCTCCCACAGCCAGAAGTTCACAAAGGGCCACCACTTCCTCCTGTGCATCCATTTCCTCACTCCTGAGTCAGCACCATCCATTTATGCTGAGTCATCATGAAATTTCTGCTGGGTCATCATTACCATACCTTCTGAGTCATCATGAAATTTCTGCTGACTCATCATTACCACCTACCTGGTCCCCACATGTTCTCTTTAGAGACCTGAGCCCTGTCAAGGGGTCCTGAGAGATAGGGTGGTCCCCAGCAGCTCCATCCTGGTCTCTAGCAGGTATACATTGCCCCATCTGGGTCTCCAGGCCTCCAGCCAGGTCCCCAGGTCCTCCATCCAGGCACCGGGGCCTCCATCCAGGTCTCTAGGGCTCCATCCGGGTCTCTAGCAGGTGCACAGGGATCCATACAGTCTCTAGGAGCCTCATCTGGGTTTCCATGGCTCCATCTGGTTCTCCAGTGCTCCATCTGGGTCTCCAGAGCTCAATTTGGGTCCCCAGGGGCTCCATCCTGGTTTCCAGCAGGTGCATGGGGTCCTCAGGACCTCCATCCAGTCCCAGCAGGTGCAAGGGGCCCCTCCTTCCTTCCTTGCAACCTTGGGTTAGATTTAGGGGTAGAAGCATGACTCAGCTGGCCTGGTGCCATGACTCAGCAGGTTAGGTTTGATGTCAAGGTTAGGGTGGGGATGGGATTCAGGTTAGGGTTCATGTTTGAAGCATGACTCACCAAGTTTAGAAGCACGACTCAGGAGGTCTGGAAGCATGATTCGGCAATTTTAGAAGTGCGACTCACTGGCCTAAGAGTATGACTTGGCAGGTGTAGTTGTCTACCTTTGTGGGTAAGGATGCCTGGTAGGTAATGATGACTCAGCAGGTATAAAATGGTGACTCAGCAGAAGTTTCTCAATGACTCACCAGGTCTGGGATAATGAGGATTAAGTGGGTATGTATAATGATGGCTCACGAGGTGTGTGCTAGTGATGATTCAGCAGAATTTCCTGATGACTCAGCAGGAGTCTCAGCATGACTCATCCCTTCCTTCCTTCCCTCCCCTCTTTGCATTCATTTCTGGTCCACTTTCAATTTCCTAAACCCACTTCTGGTCATTCTAGACCCACTTCCAGTCCACTTCTGCATTCCCAGAGTCAATTCCAGTCAACTTCCCGATTCCTACAGTCACTAACTTCCAGCTAATTTATGTCACTTCGGGGTTCTCAGACTCACTTTAGTCTACTTCTGGGTTCCTAAGTCACTTCCGGTCCACTTCCGGCCATTGTATACCCATTTTCAGTCACTTTGGTTCTGTTTATACCCATTTTTGGGTACTTCTGGTGTACTTCCAGGTTCTTATAGTCACTTCCCAGAGGGTCTCTGTTGGTCCCTGGGGGTCTCTGTGGGTCCCAGTTGTCTCTGGGGTTCTCTCAGTGTCTTTCAGCATCTCTGGGGGTCTCTGAGGGTCTCTGGGGGTCCCAGGGCTCTTGGCGGGGACACCTGTCCATCACCCAGTCACCCTTGTCCATCACTCAGAAACCTGTCCATCACTCAGAATAGACCTGTCACTCAGGAAAAACATTTTAATTCTCATACAAGTTTCTGTCAGCAAATTGGTCCTGGGTCTGAAAGACACCTTTTCTTACAGGGACTCCCTTGAGTTTTTGTCAGAGAAAATTTGTCAGGATCCAATATGGCTATAGCTCCTGTCAAAACAATTGCCAGAATCCAAGATGGCCACCACTGACATCAGAAAACACACTGCCACACTCCAACATGGCTGCCACTCCTGTCAGAAAAATTTGCCAGCCTCCAAGATGCCTGTCATTCCTGTCATAATGAGAATTTGCCAGGATCCAACATTCTGCTGCTGATGTCAGAACGAGAATTTGCCAGACTCCAATATGGCTGTCATCAGAAAATCTAAAAATACATTTCTTAAAAATTTCATTTAAAAATTCATTAAAAATTAAAAATTAAGTAAAAATTAAAAATGTAAAAAGACATTCAAATTCCATTTAAAAATTCATTAAAATTGGCCGGCGCCGCGGCACACTAGGCTGATCCTCCGCCTTTCAGCACCAGCACACCGGGTTCTAGTCCCAGTCGGGGCACCGGATTCTGTCCCAGTTGCCCCTCTTCCAGTCCATCTCTCTGCTGTGGCCCAGGAGTGCAGTGGAGGATGGCCCAAGTGCTTGGGCCCTGCACCCCATGGGAGACCAGGAGAAGTACCTGGCACCTGCCATTGGATCAGCGTGGTGCGCCGGCCGCAGCGCGCTGGCGGCAGCAGCCATTGGAGGGTGAACCAATGGCAAAGGAAGACCTTTCTCTCTGTCTCGCTCTCTCACTGCCCACTCTGCCTGTCAAAAAATTAAAAAAAAATTCATTAAAATTCTTTTAAAATTAATTTAAAAAATAATTAAATAATTAGTGTGCATGAGTGGGATTGCCTAGCAACTTGCTTAAGCCAGAGGCCCTGAACGCACCTTTGAGGGATTGCCTAGCAACTGGGTTAAGCCCCGCAGCCCCGGGCAAGCCTGCACGGGGTTGCCTAGCAACGAGAGAAAGCCAGAGGCGTGGAGGATGCCTTCATGGAGTTGCCTAGCCATGTTCCCACAGTCTCTGCATTTTCCACGGTTCTGGCCCAGGGGCCTTGGGGGTCCCCAGCTTTGGGGGGAGGGTTCCAGCTGGACTGGAAATGGAGCTCCTGGGGGCCCTGGGCACCTGCTGGGGACCTGGATGAAGCCCTGGGGACCCAGATGGAGGCCCGGTGCACTTGCTAGAGACCTGGATGCAACCCCTGGAGACCCAATGGAGCCCTGGAGACCTGTATGGAGCCCCTAGATACCCAGATGGAGCCCCTGGAGACCTGGATGGAGCCCTAAAGACCTGGAAGGAGCTCCTGGGAGGCCCCGGCACCTGCTAGAGACCCAGATGGAGCCTCTAGAGACCCAGATGGAGCCCCTAGAGATATGGGTAGAGCCTTGGGGACCCAGATGGAGCCTTAGAGACCTGGATGAATCCCTGGAGACCCAGATGGAGCTCCTGCAGACTCGGATGGAGCCTTAAAGACCTGGATGGAGCTCCTGGGAGCCCCAGGCACTTGCTAGAGACCCAGATGGAGCCCTAGAGACCTGGATGGAGCTCCTTGGGGCCCAATGCACCTGTTAGAGATCTGGATGGAGCCCCTAGAGACCCAGATTGAGCCCCTAGAGATATGGGTAGAGCCTTGGGGACCCAGATGGAGCCTTAGAGACCTGGATGGATCCCTGGAGACCCAGATGGAGCCCCTAGAGACTCAGATGGAGCCCCTGTGCACTTGTTAGAGACCCAGATGCAGCCCCTGGAGACCCAGATGGAGCCCTAAAGACCCAGATGGGGCTCCTGGGAGCCCCAGGCACCTGCTAGAGACTCAGATGGAGCCTCTAGAGATATGGATGGAGCCATGGGGACCCGGATGGAGCCCTGTGCACCTGTTAGAGAACTGGTTGTAGCCCCCGAGACCCAGATGGAGCCCTAGAGACCTGGATGGAGCTCCTGGTGGGCCCATGCACCTGCTAGAGACCTGGATGGAGCCTTAGAGATCTGGATGGAGCCCCTGGAGATATGGATGGAGCCATGGGGACTTGGATAGAGCTCTGGAGACCCGGATGAAGCCCTAGAGACCCGTATGGAGCCCCTGGGGACCCATATGGAGCCTTTGAGACCCAGATGGAGACCTGTATGGAGCTTTAGAGACACCAATGCAGCCCCTGGTGCAGGCTTGGGGCCTGGAAATGGGCAGGGCTATGGTGATTGATAGTCCTGATCCCCAACCCCATGTTCCCACAAGGTGTGGGTGGTGGGGAAGATGGCTCTGGAGTAGGGGACCTAGGGGTTTCTGGGAGCCAGAAGTGAGGGCGTGGCTTCTCCCAGGGGATTCTGAGCCAGACATGGGGGCCCCAAGGGCCTCTGGGAGCCAGATGTGGGAGCATTCCAGAGAGACCACAGAATCCACAGTCGTGTGCAATCAGTTTATGACATCAATGAGAAAGAGAAACTGAGAGCGAGCTGGGGACAGAGGCTTATGGGACATTCCAGAACATTCTGGAACATTCTGAAAACATCCCAGAACATTCCAGAAGCTTCCAGCAGAGATTGCAAGTGAGGGGCAGGGAGACGTTGGCTTTTTACCTGTTGGGGATGAGAAAAAAATGTGGAGCATTCTGGAAATGTCGCAGAATGCTCTGGAATGTTCCAGAATATTCCTGTTGCCTGAACATCTAGAACATTCTGGGATATTTCGGAAACACTCTAGAATGTTCCCCTGGGAAGGTGTGAGGACTGGCTGGCACCACACTGCTCACCTGGGCGTCAGCATCATCACTGGGGACAGGTGTCTGTCAGGGAGGAGAAATTGGCTGAGTCAGCACAGGATGGCCTGGTGGCTCCATGGAACGTTCTAGAGTTTTCTAGATTTTTCTGGAACCCCCTGGAATGTTCCACCCAGGCCACACCCACCAGTTCATTCCCCTCCACCCAGACCACACCTGATTCTCATCCATGTCAGCCATGCCCCCAGCTCACAGCCATGCCTCCACCCTGGCCACACCCCTGGCTCACTCATGACAGCCATGCCCATCCTGGCCATGAACCCTCCACACTGGCCACACCCCCAGCTCACCCATGCTGGCCACACACTCCATGTTCTCCCGGGGATCCCGTTCTCCTTCATTAACACCAAGAACTGTGCCAGGTGCTCATCGCTCAGCTCCTGGTCCTGGGCTGTGGGTGGCGCCAGCTGTATACACTTGCCCTGTCTAGTGGGCGCTGACTGTATACCGCCAGCCAGATGCACCTCAGGCAGCATGGGCTCCGTGCTGTGTACACCGAGGGTGCCTCTGTCTAGAGGGTGCCCACTAACTACCACTGGGTCTGCACCAACTGTATACAGTCACAGTCAGGATGGCTCCTTCTAGTGTGTGCTGACTGTATACAGTCAACCAAAATCACCCAGGATAGGATGGGGCTGGGATGGTTCTGTTCAGTAAGCACTGACTGTATACATTCAGCAAAACCTGCCCCAGATATCTAGTAGGTGCTGACTGTATGTGCTTGCCCCATCTAGTGGGTGCTGACTGTATACAGTCAGCCAAGCCCACCCCGGACAGGATGGGATCTACTTAGTATGCACTGACTGTATACAGCTGGCCGAGTCCCCCTCTAGGGTGTGCTGGGGTTGAGGATCTTGTATTTAGTAGGTGCTGCCTGAACACAGCCAGGGTCAGGCTCTCTCTCTAGTGTGTGCCACCAGTATACAGCTGGCCAAGCCCCTCTAGGATGCACCAGGGTCAAAGTTATTCTGCATAGTAGGCACTGACTGTATACGGTCACGGTCAAAATGTATCTCTCTCTAGTGGGTGCTAACTGAATACAGCAGGGTCAGGCTTTCAGGTTGCAATGTGTGTCTCTAGTAGGAGCCGACTGTATACACTCAGGATCCATGTATACAGTCAGGGTCAAGCTCTGGACTGGCTGCATACACTCAGGGTCTGTGTATACAGTCAGGGTCAGACTCTCTTTCTAGCAGGTGCTGGCTGTATCCACATGTGTGTGCAGGGGGCTCACCAGCAGTAAGGGTGACGCAGGTGGCAGTGCCATCGGTGCCCACATTCTGATTGAGAAAGAAGATGTGGCCATTCTCCTGCACCAGGAACTTGAAGTAGTTCTGGCCTTCAACTTCAGGGGGAGAGGTGGGCATTCAGGGTGTGCCAGGGCATGCTGGAACATGGTGGAATGTTTCAGGGCATTGTGGAGCATGCTGGGACATCCTGGGGCATGCTGGGATGTTCCAGAAGCATTTTCTAGAACATTCTGGAACATTCTAGAACATTATGGAATTTTTCTGGAACACTCTGGATGCTTCCCTAGGGCCTGCTAGAGTCTACTGGGACTGTCTGTAACATTCCGGAATGTTCTGTAATATTCTGGGGGAGAGATTCTAGAACATTCCAGAACATCCTAGAATTGTTAGAAACAAAATTGGCTAGATTCTGGAACATTCTAGAACATTGTGGAATTGTCTGGATGTGTTCTAGAACATCCTGGAATATTCTGGAACATTCCAGTTGCTCCCGTAGGGCCTGCTAGAGAGTCTATTGCAATCATCTGGAACATTCTGGAACATTCTAGGACATTATGGAACATTGCACAAATGATGCGAGTGATTGATACCTGGGCACAGGCCACGCCCACCACAAGGGCAAGAATGAGAGCCTTCATCATCGTCTTTTCGTCGTCTGGAACCGGCTGCTACCAGGCATCTCTTTATAGCCAGGCCTTGGGAGAAGTGGGCAGGGCTGAGGTTGTGCAAACATCCAGGTTGGCACTGGGATGGGATGAGGTCCCGGGGCATTCCAGAATGTTCCAGGAGCTTCCAGGAGCTTCCATTATGGATTCTCTGGGGCTAGGGATTTTCCAGAATTTTCTAGAATGTTTCAAGGACACTAGGCGAGTGTTTCTCAGGTCTTAGAATATTCTAGAATTTTATGGAGTTTTTTTAGAACTTTCTAGAATGTTCTTAGAACTTTTTCTAGAATACCTGCTGAGTGTCTTCAGGGGTCATAGAATTTACTAAAACGTTCTAGAATACACTCAGAATTTTCAAGAATGCTCTCAGAAATTTTTCCAGAATGTTTCCAGAATGTTCTTGGAATTTTTCCTGAACACCAGGTAGGCATCATTGGGGTTTTAGAAATGTTCTAGAAACAATGGTGAATATTCTCAGAATTTTCTAGAATGTTCCCAGAACATGCAGTGAAAGTCTTTGGGGGTCCTGGAATTTTTTAGAATGTTCTCAGTATTTCTAGATTTTTGTAGAATGTCCTAGAACATTCCAGATTGCCCGGTGACCATCTTGGGGGGCCGAGGACCTCTTCTGATGGGCTGGAAATTACTACGGCCCCCAGAGATCAGCACAGGATGTCCTGGAGTGGCCACACCCCATTGACTCTCCTCCCATGTGTGCAGGTGCTTAGGCTATGTGCGCTGTGTAAATAGCCGGGCTGGGCACAGCACCAGGACACCCGCCGCACCTGGCTGGGGAATTTCCACTCAGACCTGCATCCCGGAATAACCCTAGGATCACTAGGTGGCATTTTGGAACATTCTGGAACATCCTACAAAATCTCTAGGACATTCTGGGAAAATTCTAGAATATTCTAGAATGCTCCAGAAGATTCCAGAATCTGGATTTTTTTTTTCCAACTTTTTCCCTGCCAGGTGTCCAGGCATGGTCTTGTGAGCTCCGGGGAGGTCATTCTGGGTCTCTGTCTCTCAGTGAAAAAACTGGCTTGGAGCAGTTTTGCAGCATGAAATCCTTTAATCCCATTTCCTACTCCAATGACCCCAGGGTTCTGGCTGGCTCCAGCCAAAACAAACTGCCCAGCGGAAGCACAGGAGTTTGTAGGGGGCCCCCTGAGAACAGGCAGTGCCGAATCTGGAAGATGCTATGGTGTTCTGGCTTGTACTCTCTTGTACAAAAGTGGTTAAAAGACATCCTCATACTTAAGAATGAGGTATGCCTCCTAAGTAGTGGTTTACCCTGCTGCACCACAATGCTCATCCTTGGCATTTTATGTGATGTTTCCCTGGCATTTGGACTTGTTTACCTAAGTTCATTTGTTGGAGCCAGTGTTGTGATGCATTAGGATAATCTGTTGCCACTGATGCTGGCATCCCATATGGCCACTGTTTGTGTCTCAGCTGCTGTACTTCCCATCCAGCTCTCTGCCAATGCATCTGAGAAAGCAGCAGACAACCCAAGTTCTTGAGTCCCTGCCACCCATGAGGGAGACTTGGGTGGAGTTCCAGATCCTGGCTTTGATCTGACCCAGTCCCAGCCATTGTGAGTATTTGGTGGGTTGACCTGCAGATGGAAGATCTCTCTCTCCCCCTCCCTGTCTCTCCTTCTTTATAACTCCGTCTTCCAGATAAATAAATCCTTTTCACATATTTGTTTTTCAACATTTTTTCTCCTTACTTGCTAGTATAGCATTCTCCCTTGGTGCTGCTGCTCTCTGTGGACTTGTCCTCCTCAGCCTCTGACTAGAGCACAGCCACCTCTCCAATGCTAACATCCTCTGACACATGTTTCACTCTTCTGTTCTCTCTAAACTGCAGACTCTTGGGCAACCTAAGTAACTCTCATGCATAAACTTGCATAGACACACACACTTGAGGACTACTTAGTCTTGGATTTCAGGTTGTAATTAACTTTAATTTTCAGAGGACTGGTGACAAAACAAGTCTGGAAGCCAGGGTGCAGCCTTATGGTTCAGATGTCTGTGTCCCACATTGGAGTTTTTGGGTTTGATTCCCGGTTCCAGCCCCTGACTCCAACTTTCAGATAATGTAGACCCTGGTAGCTAGCAAGTGATGGTTCAGATGATTAGGTTCCCTGCTCCTGGGCCAGCCCTGACTGCTGTGGACATTTCAGCAGTGAACTAGAGGGTGAATACCACTTCTCTGTCTGCTTGTTCATTTCTTTGCATCTCAAAGTAAAAAACAAAACAAGTATGTTTGCATGATCCATTAAAATAACTTCCTCAATGGAAAAAGTAGTGTCATTGTTATTTTTGGGGAAAAATAATGCTTCTTGGTTGTAAATGATATTTGAATAATGCATAAGTGTACATCAAACTTCCATTGTGGACAAGGAAGAGAAAGATGGAAGCAATAATTTTTACTTCTGGCTTTGGTACTTGTCATGTAACCTTGAAAAATTCATTTAAACTCATGGGGCCTGAGCGTCCTTAAAATTACAGGCTCATCTAGTTGAGGCAGGTGGTGTAAGGGGAGGTGGCAGGAAGCTGAGAGCTTTCCTTGTTTCTGTGCCAACAGAGCTAAGTGACATTAGCAAGTCATTTGACCCCTCTGGATCTTCCTCCCTTGTGAGATAAGATTGTCTTTGTAGTTAAAGGATTTATTCTACACAGTCCTATCTTATGGTAAGGTTCACATGACTGTGAAGTGTTTTATAAACTGGCAGTGTAAAAATCAAGTTGGCACAGAAGATGAAATGCTAAACAGCATAGAAATTCTAAAGCTTGTAGTTCTATGAGGAGCTACACAGAAACATTCAAGTTCAGGGGCATTTTTAAATTTAAAAACAGAATCATTGAATCACTGTTCAGAATCAGTATAGTTGCTAAAATTCTTATTTATAATCACTGAGATTGGTAGTGTAATTACTGATAGCATACTACTAGTGTTGTATATTTTAGTTTATACAATACTTAGACTATATAAAATATAGGTAGCATGGGAAGTGCGATACACAGCAGTCTTGTAGAATGGCAGATGTCCTAAACAGCACTCTGGCCTCAGAATCAGCCCTTAAGGCACTCAGATCTGGCTGAAGAGCCCATGAGAGTATTTTAGGTATGGAAAGCTGTGGGGAGCAACTCGGACTATACTGTTACTGGAATTAAGACTTATTCTATGCATCTGCTCTCCCACAATGTGGCGCTGGGAGAGAAGCGTACAGCTTCTACACAGCTGCCCCTTACCAACTTGATAAGCTGCAAGAGCCGCTCCTGATTGGAGGAGAGTGGCGCGCTCGGCATGTGAGTAGCAGAGCACGGATTGGTGGAGAGGACTATATAGGAGGAGAGAGACGGCATGGTGGTGTGGGTTGGTTGGAGAGTGCATTGCAGAGTTCGCAGGGAAGTTTGTTACTTCATTCTTTCTCATTTCTATCTACTCATTCTTGCTTTGGGAGTTTGCTGTTTACTTATTCTTACTTTACTATAGAAAGGACTTGTAAAAAAAGGGAACAACAAGCGTCCAGTCCGGTGCGGCTCCTCCGTGTGCGGAGGAGCAGCAAATGGTGCTGTGACTCAGATAGGAAACCTAGGAGGGAAAAAACGGGAAGCAGTGGGAAATTACCAGAGAGAGAGACTAGCAAAGAGCCTAGGGGAAGGCCGGACGGAAAGAGTGCTGGTGAAAAGCTAGTTAGAACCCAGGAAAAAAGCCGTGGGGGAAGAAAATTAGAAGCTAGGAAAGAGGTATTAACTGGGAACGTCTGGGAGACTCAGTCTTCCATTACGCCCACCGCTCCAACATGTCACAGACAGTACAGACAATGGAGTTCTTTGGCTACTCTTTGCCCACTGGCTACCTCTTCCTCCTGCTAGGCACCATTCTCTATTTCTCCCTAAAGATCATCCATTGTGGGCTGAATGTGGTTTCTCTCTCTTCCTACTCCCCACCTCCTCGCAGCTTTTCTTCTAAGCGAGGGAAACGAGGGGGCAGGAAAATTCATGCATTCGTAAGAGCAGTCGTGGAGACGTCCCCCTGGTTTCTACAGCAGTGGAGGCAGGTGGGACGGAAATTACGTGAGGCTGGGGAATCGATAGAAGTGCTGAAGCTGTGGCAACTCGTTGATCAGGTGCTTCAGGACCACACGGAAGGGATCGAGTTGTTGCTTAATGAGGGGAGTGAATTGCAGGAAGAATTATGGCAGGGCAGCCAGGCGAGCAGCTATTGTAACAAACAGGTGAGAAGAAAATCAAAGAAGGATTTAGAGAGCCAGGAAGCTTACGTGGGGGAGAAGGAAGCTGAAGAGGGAACCTTGCCCCCGAGAGAGATGCCAAGAATATATCCTGGCCCTACAAGACTGGCAAATTCAACCATAAAGGATGAATCACCACCCCGGTATCGCCCATTAGTACTACCAAAGTTTCCTCCTGTAAAGAAAAGCCCCTTTTTTTCCACATGAGATTGAAGAAGAGTGGGAGGAGGAAAAAGGAGTGATGGAGGGAGTAGGTATGCAGGAGGAGATAGAAAGGCCGAGAACCAAAAGCAAGCAAAGGGGAGCTGTTTATAGAAAACCTGCTTGGGAGCAGTACCAGGAACCAGGCCAGGTGTTTCCTGTAATTCAGGATCAACAGGGAAACAGGGGTTGGACGCCTCTTGACCATAAATTACTTAAAGAGTTGCAACAATCAGTACAATTGTATGGGCCCCATGCAAGTTACACTCAGGCAATCCTTGATAACATTGGGCAGCAAGGCCTAATACCCGAGGATTGGAGAAACTTAGTAAAGGCGGTGTTGGGTGGGGGTGACTTCCTCTTATGGTTAGCTGCTTATAAAGAATTCACGCGAGAATATTCAAAGCAGAACTATCAAGCAGGGAATCAAGCATGGGATGAGGAAATGTTTAATGGAGAAGGGCGATTTGCCAATCCCGATGAGCAGGCCCGATTACCAACAGCTGTCCTCTTACAAGTGAGAGAGATAGCAAGAAGAGCCTGGAAGGTGATACCCAGAAAAGGAGAAATAAGACACAGCCTAACTAAGATAGTACAGGGCCCTACTGAACCTTACGCTGACTTCGTGAACAGATTAATGGAAGCAGCAGGAAACATTTTTGAAACTGTGGAAGAAGCAATGCCCTTAGTCAGAAGATTGGCGTATGAACAGGCCAATAAAACATGTCGTGAAGCTCTTAGACCATGGCAGCATAAAGACATCCCTACCTTTTTGAAAATCTGTAGGGATGTCATGGATGATGTAGCTTCTGGATCACATGCTGCAGTAGCTGTAACCCGACAATTTAGACAGAACATGAGGGGACGAATATGCTTTAGATGTGGTCGAGAAGGGCATCTAATGAGGGAATGTAGGGCGAAATTTCCAGCCTGAGATCGGCAGGGCATAGAGAACTCGAGAAGACCAGGCCTTTGCCCACGCTGTAGAAGAGGGAATCATTGGGTCAGTGAATGTTACTTTAAAATGAATAGCGCAGGCAATCCCCTGAGGATGCCAAATGAGCCGGGCACCATAAGGAGATCAGGTGTATATGGACAACAGCAAAAAAATGGAATGTGGGCCCCTGCACCCTGGGGCCAAAACAATCGGTGGGTGCCACGGTCCCAACAATACAAAAACCAAATATTTACTGCGCAGAGTTACGAGACACCGAATATTCAGTACTAACACCTCAAATGGGGCCACAAGCCATAGAGGTGAGGGCAGAAACAATTTCAGTGGAGCATAAGGGACTTGGAATAATCAGAGGAAAAGAAACAAATGCTTTAAGAGGCCTAATGGTCATTACCGGAGTCATTCAATTACCTTTTGATAAGTTAAAAGTGCTAATACAATCTACAAAGGGTATTATTCAAATCAAGCCAGAAGAACCTGTGGCTCAAATGCTGATCATGATTGGAGCACAGGATGTTCATGGACCCCAAGGGGAGAAATTTGCAGCCTTGTCCCTATCTTTAGCAGATCGACCTCTGTGGACCTTAACCATTAGAGGAAAGTCGATTCAGGGCCTGCTAGATACAGGTGCAGATGTAAGTATAATTTCAGAAAATGATTGGCCGAAGTCATGGCCCCTTCAGCCAGGAGATAATACTTTAGTAGGCCTAGGTGCGGCCATGACACCATCAAGAAGTGCTCAGGTGCTTCATTGGCAGGATCAAGAAGGGAACAAGGGAAATGTGCAACCTTATGTTAGTGCACTCCCCATCACATTATGGGGAAGAGACATTTTAGAACAATTGGGACTGACATTAACAAATGAGGACCAATTGGAGAGTTCTACAGGATGGCGTATTATGTATAAAAAGGGATATCAGGAGAGAGGATTAGGCTCCAGAGAAGGCAGAAGGGACCTAGCCCAGCCCAAAGGCGATTTTAAAAGACAGGACACGGGTTTTTCGTGGGGGCCACTGAGATGCAGCCGCTGCCATTGTCATGGCTGGACAACAAGCCAAAGTGGATACCACAGTGGCCCCTTACCCATGAAAAGTTGGCTGCGGTAAATGATATAGTGTTACAACAATTAGAGGCAGGCCATTTGCAACCATCAACCTCCCCATGGAATACGCCAATATTCGTGATAAAGAAAAAATCGGGGAAATACCGGTTGTTGCATGATTTACGGGCTGTTAATCAGCAGATGCAACCCATGGGGGCATTACAACCCGGACTCCCGGTTCCTACTATGATCCCAAAGCATTGGCCATTAATAGTACTCGATCTGAAGGACTGCTTTTTTAGCATACCTCTACATGAACAAGACATTCAGAGGTTTGCTTTCACCGTACCTTCCATTAATCATCAAGGTCCCGACAAAAGATATGAATGGAAGGTGCTTCCCCAAGGAATGACTAACAGTCCTGCCATATGCCAGCTATATGTTGACCAGGCAGTAGAGCCGGTTCGACAACAGTGCCCAAAAGTACAAATTTTACACTACATGGATGATTTGTTAATAACGGCTGAAAGTGAAAGTCACCTTATGGAAGCATATAAGCTGCTGCTATTATATTTGGAAAAAGTTGGGTTACAAGTAGCGCCAGAGAAGATACAAAAAGGGGAAGTAGTACAGTACTTAGGGCTTTAAGTAACTTCTGAAAAGGTGACCCCATTAGAATTTGAAATTGCAATAGATGGGTTGCAGACCCTTAATGACTTCCAAAAATTATGTGGCAATTTAAATTGGTTGAGGCCCTATTGTAAATTAACCACCGAAGATATGATGCCATTATTCAATATTTTAGAAGGAGATGCCCAGCTTGATTCCCCTCGTAGATTGACAAAAGAAGCCCGCTTGGCGTTACAGAAAATCGAAAAACAAATTAAAGCAATGCAGATGGAAAGATGTGATCCACAACAAGCCCTAGAAACATTAATTTTTATGGAACAGCTGTATCCCTTCGCAGTCATTTGGCAAGGAGGACCCTTGTTGTTTGTATACCCACATTCACATGCACCGCGTGTACTATACACCCAAGGCATAGCGGTGGCTGATTTGATATTAACAGCAATAAAAAAGGTGACAGAAATGGCGGGGAAGACTCCAAAGCAATGTGTAGTTCCCTTTGCTCAAGAGGCAGTAGAAGCCTTTACAAGGGAATGCTGGCAATGGGCATACATAGTTCTCATTCTACAAATAGAGATTGACAATCACTACCCTCGCCATCCATTTGTTAACTTCTGCACACAGGTTTCAATAAAATGGGTGCAGAAGGTGCGAAGGGATCCAATTCAAGGGGCAGTTACCATATTTACGGATGGAGCTAAAGGCGGAACAGGAGCAGCTATATTTAACAATCAACGATATTTTGTCTTAACAGCATCCCCTTCTCCACAACATGCAGAATTAGCTATTATCGCAACAGTATTACGCAGAGAGCGCACCCATGAATATTTTGTCTGATAGTGCATATGTGGTGAATGCAGTTCAGATGCTTGCTACACAGTGCCTTATTCTTAAATCCTCCTCAGTCTATTCTTATTTAAGTGAAAATCAGGGGTTATTAAATCAAAGAGAGCATGCTATTTACATAGGCCACATAAGAGCTCATTCTAATTTACCTGGCCCACTTACTCGAGGAAACATGATGGCAGATCATTATTCAAGATTCTTGCTTGCATGCACCGCTTTGGAACAAGCTAAAGAATATCACTCTAAATGGCATGTTAACACCCACACTTAAAGTTTTAAATTTAATATTCCCCGCAAGCAAGCAGAAGATATTATTAGATCCTGTGAAAAGTGCGTTGTTACCATAGTTCCAAAGATTCCTGCGGGAGCCAATCCCCGTGGCCTTAAACCAGGACATATCTGGCAGATGGACGTTACACATATCCCCTCTTTTGGGCGACAAAGCTGTGTTCACGTCACTGTAGATACATATTCAGGTGTAGTTATGGCCACAGCCATGAATAAAGAAGGAGTACAACAAGTAATCCAACACTGCTTGCAGGCTTTTGCAGCCTGGGGAGTTCCTCATGTGATCAAAACGGATAACGGCCCAGCGTATACATCAACTCGTTTTGCTGCATTTTTGAAAGAATTCGGAATCTCTCATATTACCGGTATTCCATACAATCCACAAGGGCAAGCTGTGGTAGAACGCACTCACTTATATTTAAAAAATTTAATAATTAAACAAAAAGGGGGAATAGGGGAAATGGCCACATCCAACAAGGATGCCTTGGCCCTAGCTCTTTATACAATTAATTTTTTGAACAAGAAAAAGAATGGTAAAACACCTGCAGAAATGCATGCTCAATCAGCTGATAAGGAATCAATACAGTGGGTAATGTGGAAGGATTTACAGGACAACCAATGGAAAGGCCCATTCCCCTTACTCAGAAGAATACGAGGCGCCGTTTGTTTTTTTCCACAGGGTGCGGCACAACCAATATGGACCCCTGAGAGAAGAATTCGGTTGGTAAACCTACCAGCAGAAGAGCTAGAAGAAAAAAACTCTATTTGAGGAAGAAAAACAATGAATAACCAATCCCTGGGATCTTGAATATGGGACATTTTTCAACGAACTCTGAAGTAGCACGACAAACAAGACAGTCAATAGCATGAAGATCACGCTGAACTTTACACAGGCGCGTATCAACGCCAAAAAAATAAAAAGAAAGGGGGATCTGTGGGGAGCAACTCAGACTATACTGTTACTGGAATTAAGACTTATTCTATGCATCTGCTCTCCCACAATGTGGCGCTGGGAGAGGAGCGTACAGCTTCTACCCAGCTGCCCCTTACCAACTTCATAAGCTGCAAGAGCCGCTCCTGATTGGAGGAGAGCGGCGCGCTCGGCGTGTGGGTAGCAGAGCATGGATTGGTGGAGAGGACTATATAGGAGGAGAGAGACAGCATGGTGGTGTGGGTTGGTTGGAGAGTGCGTTGGAGAGTTCGCGGGGAAGTTCGTTACTTCGTTCTTTCTCACTTCTCTCTACTCATTCTTGCTTTGGGAGTTTGCTGTTTACTTATTCTTACTTTACTATAGAAAGGACTTGTAAAAAAAGGGAACAACAAGCATCCGGTCCGGTGTGGCTCCTCCGCGTGCGGAGGAGCAGCAGAAAGCCACTCTGGCAAAAAAGAAAAAAAAAAAAGGACCTAAATAAAAGATCTCTGTGAGTGAGATCCCAGTAGAAAGAACAGGCCATCAAAGAAGGAGATACCTTTCTCTGAAGGGAGGAGAGAACTTCCCCTTTGACTATGACCTTGTCTAAGTAAGATCGAACTCAGTGAACTCAAGAGGCTTCCATAGCCTTGGCAACTCATGACTAGAGCCCAGGGAGATTTCTGATGCCATAAACAAGAGTGTCAGATTGTTCAGTCAACAACAGGAATCACTGTGTGCTTACTCCTTATGTGGGATCTCTGTCCTTAATGTGTTGTCCAATGTGAAGTAATGCTATAACTAGTACTCAAACAGTATTTTACACTTTATGTTCTGTGTGCTGCAAACTGATGAAATCTTAACTTAATATAAACTAAATCGATCTTCTGTGTATAAAGATAATTGAAAATTAATCTTGATATGAATGGAATGGGAGAGGGAGTGGGAAATGGGAGGGGTGCTGGTGGGAGGGAAGTTATGGGGGGAAGCCTTTGTAATCCATAAACTGTACTTTGGAAAATTATATTTACTAAATAAAAGTTTAAAAAATTAAAAAATAAAAAATAAATAAAAATATAGGTAGCAATATTTAATGCTTCTCTTACTGTTCCTGGATTGGATTATAGTATATGTTAATAAACCCTTTTTAAAGATTTATTTATTAATTTGAAAGACAGAATTATAGAGAGAGACACAGAAATAGACAGAGATGTTCTGTATGCTGTTTTACTCCCCACATGGCTGCAAGCAGCTGGAGCTGGGCTAATCCAAAGCCAGGTGCTTCTTCCAGGTCTCCCACATGGATTCAGGGGCCCAAGTATTTGGGCCATCTCCTGCTGCTTTCCCCGGCACATTAGCAGGGAGCTAGATTAGAAGCAGAGCAGCTGGGATATGAACCAGTGCCCATAGGGGATGCCAGCACTGCAGGTGGTGGCTTCACCTTATATGCCACAGCACCAGCTACAGCCTATTCATTTTAAATTAATAACTAAGATTATCTGCTGTTCAGCCTCCAGGCTTTGGCTTGGCTCAGCCTCTGCTGTTGTGGACATTTGGGGAGTGAACCAGAGGTTGAAAGATCTCTCTTCTTATGTCTCTCCCTCTCTAACCTTGCCTTTCAAATAAATAAATGAGTCTTTGAAATAAAAATACATACACACACACACACAGTACCAACACAGTGGGTAAAGCCATGGCCTGCTGTGCCAGCATCCCATATGGGTGCTGATTCAAGTCCCAGCTGCTCCACTTCCAATCTAGCTCCCTGCTAATGTGCCTGGGAAAGCATCAGAAGGTGGCCCAAGTGCTTGAACTACTGCATTCATGTGGGAGGCCTGGAAGAAGCACCTGGCTTTAGATTGGCTCAGCTGAGGCCAATTTGGGAAGTGAACCAGCAGATGGAAGATCTGTCTCTACCACTTCTCTGTAACTCTGCCTTTCAAATAAATAATAGATTTTTAAAATGGGGGAAAAGGGCAGTTTTGTTGCCTTCCCTTTCCTTAGAGTAACATAATCAAAATCTGTTAGGCAAATGAATAAAGGAAATTCTGAGATCATGTATTGACCACAGAAGAGAATGGATTCCTTGTGCATTTTCTGCAAGCCCATGCTAGTTAGAACCAAGGGAAGCATAACAAAAAAGGGGAGGCCTATATCCCTCTTATTTGTCTTCTTTGTTCATTGGAGCAGTGGAGAGTTGAGTAATGTAATATTGGTGTTTGTCTCCATACAGTTCACTTCTATTTAGCTGGTTCTTTTTTATTTTTGCATTTCTTTTTTATTTATTTTAAGAGATTTATTTGAAAGGCATAGAGACAGGGGTCTTCCATCTGCTGGTTTGATCCCCCAATGTTTGGGTGAGGCTGAAGGCTGATGAGCCCCCTTCCAGTTCTCCCATGTGGTGTGGGGTCCAAGCACCTGTCCATCACCACTGCACCTGTTGGCTGGAGTGGGACAGGAATTTGGGCGGCAGGGACTTGAATCAGCAACTGTGATGCAGGCCCTGCAGTTCTGGTTGCACCCCAAACCATGGTGCCAGCCTTGATAAACTTTTCTTTAAAGTGGAATTAGGGGTAAAAACGATCTGAGGTGCATGTGTGGTTCCATTGTGAGAGGGGCTGAGGCCCCACGGGTGACCAGGGGCCAATAGGAACACCTGCAGCCTTGGCCAGCAGGTCCCAGGCACCTCCCCTCTCCTTCTGCCCCACCCACAGCAGCCCAGCCCAGGCCCAGTCATGCCTTAGGGATTTCCACCCCAAACTGGTCAATTCAGGTCACTTTGTGATCCCTGAACAGATTCAGTAATGCATGCTTCTTCTCTACTACAAAGATCTTATGTTGGTCATATTTCCAGTTACCAAAATCAAATCAAGTCACACCTGGACTCTGAGTATTCAATGACATTAGTTATCAAAATAAATGTATTCAAATATTCAAAGACCACTTCAAAGCTTAACTGCCTTCAAGAGTTTTTGACACTGGAACAGCCACTGTGGTTTTCTACACATGAGCACTCACTATTTTATATACCATTTAACAATTCAAACATCACTTCAGCTTCAGTAATACACAGCAATAGAATGGATGATTCTACATAATAAACATGTTACATTAGTTTGGACTTAAAACCATGTGGTAATATGGATGGATTTAAGGAAAGATGTAGAGCTAGGTAGCTAAGGCCACAGAATCCCAGACCTATTGATTTTAAGTGAGTCTAGAACAACAGCATTCCATTGCATTATCTTCCATCTCAGAGTCCTGCTTTTCCAGTGAGACCCACCCCAAATACACCACGTGTTTCCTGCCTATGTCTTCACGGTGGTGGAAGCTGTTCTGATACAGGCATCTCCTGGACAGTCACCAGCTTCCTGATTTACTACCTGAACTGGAATCAACAGTTGTGAGGGATGTTTCCCAAACACCCAGGCTGAACTGAATGTTTGTCTCTGGCAGTCAAAAACTTCTGCCTTAGGAAACAGAACATGTCCTCTACTCTGGGGCTCCTTTTTCTTCTCATGGGGTTCTGTGGTGATCTCTGGTTTTCAACACAAATCCTGGTAGCATTCTGACTCAAAAGAAAGACCAGGGATAAGAGTTCTTTCTGGGGGCTGGTGTTGTGGCATAGCAAGTTACACTGCTGCCTGCAGCACTAACATCCCACATGGATGCCAGTTTGACTCCCAGCTGCTCTACTTCTTCCCTAGCTCCTTGCTGGGTAAAGCAGCAGAGAATGGCCCAAGCACTTGGTCCTCTGCCCCCACATGGGAGACCTGGAGGAAGCTGCTGGCTTCAGCCTGGCCCTGCCCTGGCCATTGTGGCCATTTAGGGAGTGAGTCAGCAGATGGACCTCTGTCTTTCCCTCTCTTTTTCTCTCTGTAACTATGCCTTGCAAATAAATACAACTTCAAAAAGTTATTCTCCATCAAGCAATACACCCTTTTCCAGGCAGTTGTAAAGCTGGGAGTCATAGCTTCTCTTATATTTTGGATAATAAGAGTTTTGGTTTGAAAGCATGTTCATCTGAGACAAAGATCACTCATTATCCTTTGTTAGAGAAGGGGGCTCTGCTCTTTGAAAGTGAAAATTAGAAGTGGTAATGTGTGATGAGCTCCACCTGCCAGGTCTGGGGAGACTTATTTGAAAGACAGGACACCAGGAGAGGAAGCTTTTCAGATTCCCTGGCCCTTGCTTTAGTCTTATGTCTTTACTTCTTTTGCTGCATCTTGATGTCAAGAGTGTACTCTTTATGCTGAAATGAGGAATTGTGTCTTACCTCTTTTGGGCCTTTTTCTAAGAAGAGTGTATATATTTTTCTTGCATATAAGGATGGCTTCTGGGGTGGGTGGATCTTTTTTGGAAGTTTTCACAAGCCAGCCAGTAGCCTATATTTTCTTCACAGAATTCAGTTTTTAGAAAAGCCTCCAATACAGCCAGACCATCTGTATGTAGGGAAGAGAAGGTAGAAAAATAAAAGGAAACATGAGGAATATGAGGAAGCTAATGATCAAATAATCCCTTGTGCTTTTCTAGTACTAGGATTAGCTATTCTCTAGTTTTTACTCAACCCTGTAATCCTGCGGATTTAGCTCTTTAAAGACAAAGATGCCTGTAGGCAAAATACTTCAGTTGGTTCCATAGTACTAAAACAGAAATACTTCAGTTTGTTTTAGTGCCAAAAATGTATTTACAGGAGAGGCATAAATCCTCAGGGAACTAAGTCTCTTGCAAACACTGCACGCAATGAAAGGCATCCTCAGCCTCAACCAAGAGCACTGCCATTGCAGAGCTGAAGGCTGATTTAGCTTCCCCACCTGGTGTGAATATGCTGCGAAATAAATGGAGATAAACAGACCTTCTAGGTTAAGTCAAATTCTCCCTGGTGAGCTGCTCATTTGAGGACACAGCCTTTCTGCACTCTTGTGATACTTGCAATGGATTCAATTCAAGCCTAATTCACAGTTGCTGGCCAGCAGCTCCTGGAATGCTTCTGACCACAACAGTGCTTCCTTCGGGGAAGGTCTGCAAGAGCAGTTCTCTAATGAGTTGTGCTCAGAGCAGTTCCCCTCCCAGCTCAGCAGTGAGCTCTTCAGATTGCAAACACAGGAATCTCAACTTACTTGATGAAAGCTTGCTACCTGCTTTTCTTGCCAATTGTGGCCTTCCCAGGAATGGTGGAGTTTTGCCATAGGTAGCTCAACCTGGTCTTCAATACTCTTATTCTTAAAAAAAATACAATTCACTAAGTGGTTATCCTTGAATACACTACTGAGCCTGAATGCATTTTTACCAAATAAAGTTGCCCAATAGCTATAAACCAAAAGCCAACAACAGGCTTGCCCATCTAATATTACACTCAGCCCCGAAGTACTGAGCAGTTTCATCAGTTCCTCAGAATGTAACTACGCTCTGAGGACTAAAGATAGGACTGCCCAAATTTTAATTATCAATACACTGCACAGCTAATAAAGCAGATGCTGTCTCTGGCCCACAAAAGGAGACAATTTCCCTGCAAGGTTAACCGCAATCGGGAGACATTTTGCACCTGATGGAACCCACAGCAGAACTGCCTTGAGCCGGCTCCTCTCCTTTCCTTTCCACCTTCGGTCCTGGATGGGCCAGAGACCATGCACAGGAGGTGCCATTGGTCACCCGTTGCCCCCTGTCTACCTGCAATGCTCCTGGTAAGAAGATGCCGCAGAACAGTGATTTGTCCCATGATTGTCACTGTGTGAGATCATCCCATAATGAGAAAATGACCATGGATTCAAATGAGATATCAACCGCAGAAGCACTTCCCCCAGCATCAGTGCAGGAGGGTGGATGATGGAAGGCACAGCATGGCCAGGACTCTAGGGACCCTGCAGGACTCTGCTGCCCTGGATGCCTATAGCAGGCAGCTGCATGCGGCCCAGTGTGCCAACAGCGCCCTCCTACGAAACCTTTCCCCCTGTCTGCCCATGCAGACCACACAGATGCTGTGTCAGTGAGTAAATCAGCACCGCACACTTGGTTTTCTTGATGAGACTTGGCCTTCATTACTTCCCCAAGTGCAGCACGTGCTGCAAGCCTCAGCCAGCAGGGCCGGCGAGAGAGGTGGGCGGTCGCACTCACCAGGTCTGTCTCTTCTTCTCCTGACCCTCCTGACTCTGGGGCCTCCACCTGCATTCTAGCCCCAAGGTACAAAACAGCCAAGAAGCTAAACGACCCACATCACCGGCCTACACCGCAACTACCAGCTGCCCACCAATGACCACCGCCTTTATAGCCAGCCTACATGGGGCGGGTCTGGCAGCACTGGTCCTGCCCCAGGGCAGGAAGGATTGGCCCGAGGTTCCCCCGCTGGGCGGAGCCTGAGCTGTCCTGCAGCAGATTCTGGAAGCAAGAGAGCTGCTGATGGCTGAGGCCCTGGCTCAGAGCACACTTAGTGAGACCCCATGCCCGGCAAGGGCGCTGGGGCCCTGGACTTTCCCAGGCTGCAGTCCTAGGTTGGAGGCTGACTCGGCCCTCCTTCCCCAGCCCTGCCCACAGGTGGAGCGGGGTTCCCACGGGGCATCTTCCTTCATGGGAGCATGGGTGAACCCCAAATGCCGCGACTCCCAGTTCTGAGTGCTGGCCCGCAGCCTTCCGGGAGGGAGTAGGAGACAGAGACTTTGTGGGGAGGTGACACTTGAGCTGGGCCTGTATTTTGGGTTTGCTCTGGATGCACAACCCAGTGCGCCTGGACCTGCGGGTCTGCTGCAGGCCTCCTGGAGGCTCTGGGAGCTGGGCGTCCTGGTGGCAAGGGCAGGAGGGCGGGAGGTCGAGGCGCTGAGCTCCCGCTGGGTGCACCAGGCACTTTGGAGCTGTTCAGAGTAAGGAGTTGAGGTCACCTCCTGAACCACTGCTGGTCCCAAACTCCTGGTTTGGGATTTGCCAGAACCCTGAAGTAGGGGTGTGGTGGGGGTGGTAGTGGTTGGCTTCAATGCACTGTATTTGTGAATTCTTCAAACACAGCTTCTCCCTACTCCTGCAGGCTTTCAGGTGATTGACGAGGACAGAGTCCCTCCGCTGCAAAGTGACTGAAGTTTGGAAACTACATCCAGAACATCACAGTGTGTATTCAGCTGATCATCCTTCAGGCCTGCAGGTGGACAGCAAGAGCAACAGTAAGATATTAACTACTGTAGATACTCTCCTTTCTTTCCGGTAGACCCACCAAAAGAGAATGGGAGATGAGTACTTGAACATTGGAACCAGTCAGCATGCTAGGGTGAGCTGCCAGTACTTGGAACTCAGGAGTGGACATGGAGAGCAAAACATGCATTGTTACTAAAGAGGACAGTTAGGCATTTTACTGTGAAAAGGGAAATCATTTAGATGTGAACAAGACACCTTAAGTAAATGTCTGTATATTTATTTTTGTTTATTTGCAAGGCAGAGAGAGCCCTTCCATTTATTGCTCATTCCTCAAATGTCTGCACCAACCAGAGCTGGGTCAGGCTGAAGCCAGGAACTCAGTGTGGGTCCCCCACACAGGTGGCAGGGACTCCAGTACTTGAGCCATCAGCTGCTGCCTCCCAGGGTTCTGTTAGCAGGAAGCCAGAAGCAGAAGCAGGGCTAGGGCTTGAGCCCTGGGCATTCTGACTGGGATGTGGAAGGCTTTACCACTATGACAAACACATGCTCCAGTAAGGTGTTTCAACACATTTGCAAAATGTAAGAATGTGGTTTTAAATATATGCTCTTCATCTTAAAAATTTGCATAATCTTATATTCAGTTTCATGATTCAATACTTATTATTAAATACAAGTAACATTTAGATACATGCTTTACTCACCAATACAAACCTCAGTAACTTTTTCACTTTGAACCTTGAATATTAGCATTCATTCAGACTGAAGTTCACTCATAAGCTGGGAATTCTGACAAAGAGACAGTAGGGAAAAAATCTAGATGTGTATCTGATACCTAAGAAGGTTCTGAACCTGATTGACAGAATCTGAGTAACTGTTCGGAGAGTCACTTCATACCTCTCCCCTCTGTAATGAGAAGACTGTGTCCTTTGGCCACTTTCACATGATGTTATGTAAATTTTACCTGAAAAGCCTTTTATAAATTCTGAAGTACCATACAGAAGCATATTATGCATTTCCATATGTGTGAAAAAAGGCAATGTCAAAGGCACAGCTATTCCAGAGAGAAGTTAGGAGGATTAGCTCAGTTTTTAAGTGTGTCAGTACCATTAAATATCAACATATTTAAAATAGATTTATATATAGAGTGTGGAGTTCATGATAGATATTGAATAAATGCACTCTGGATAATAAGCAAATATCAGAAATAATGCCACACCCATCAGTGTTTAAACTCTTCAGACAGCTCCGTGCCAGGGAAGTGCAGTGATCCCTGTAAATTAACAAAAATCAATCTGTGTATACCCATGGAAGCCACTGGTTTATATGCAGCCTATACTAGATGTTTTTGTGTTTAGTTAAATTACTTGATTTTTTAATGAATGCTTTCAGACTGATACCTGATGCTGAGTGGCAGACAATTTTTTCTGAAAAGTATGTGGTTGAGAAATTTAAATATAAATCAGTTTATAATTTTTGTGTCTGAATATTTTTATGCATTGAGACAGTACCTGCAATAATCAGAAGACTTTTCCTCAAAAAGTTGCTACATTGATGCATCTTCATTTATGTATGTAATGTATGTTTAGGTAAAAGGAAGAGAGAGAGAGAGAGAGAGAGATCGATCTATCTTTCATCTGCTGGCTCACTTCCAGATGGCCACAATAGCTGGGGTGAGCCAGGCCGAAGCCAGGACCCTGGAAGTCTGCCCCAGTCCCCCATGGGGGTGCAGGAACCCAAACTCTTGGGCAATCTTTGCTGCTTTCCCAAGCAAAGAGCTGGACGAGAAGTGAAGGAGGTGAGTCTCAAAGCAGTGCCATAAGGCATGCTGCTGTTGCAGTTGGCAACTTACTCCTTTGTGCCACAATGCTGGCCCTGGATTGATGACATATTGAAGTGCTGCCACTGGCTTTTGGCTAAATAGGATGACTTAACATGTTTTCCACTCTGTGGAAGAGGAACAAATAAGGCAGTTGGTTGTAAAAGTTGCCCATGGAAACCACAGCCTGAGAAAGATGAATCAACTCACCTTGCATTTTCCACCTTGCATCTACACCACCCTTTTCTGGACAAACATCTGATTGTATGCCCTTGTGATGGAGGTTCTTAGGGTGCTGGAACTTTTTGTAATTTTTTTAAAAATATAGATTAAGAAGAAGGCAAATAAACAAAAAATTACAAACTGCTGCCAATACCAAGAAGAGATTATTGAGAGTAAAAGGTCACCTGTTGGAGCCAGCACTGTGGCACATCAGGTTAAAGCCCTGGCCTGAAATACAGGCATCCCATATGAGTGCTGGTAGAGTTCCGGCTGCTCCACTTCCAGTCCAGCCTCCTGCTAATGCACCTGGGAAAACAGTAGAGGATGGCCCAAGTCCTTGGGCCCTTTTGCTCATGTGGGTGACCCAGAAAAAGCTCCTGGCTCCTGGCTTCTGATCAGCTCACTCTCTACCTCTCCATATAACTTTTTCAAATGAATAAAATATTTTTTTAAAAAAGGTATCCTGCCATACTTCTTTCTTCCCTGTTAATTCCTAGGAATTAAAAATTGTTACGGGGCAAGCACTGTGGCAAAATGGGTTATAGCAACACCTGCAGCACTAGCATCCTCTATGGGCACCATTGCATGTTCTACTTCTGATGCAGGTCTCTGAAAACATACTGGGAAAGCCGTAGAATATGGTAGAAATCCTTGAGTCTTGCACCCAAGCGAGAGACCTGGATGAAATTTCCCTGACCCCTGGCTTTTTTTTTTAAAGATTTGTTTATTTATTTGAAAGAGTTACAAACACCCACCCACACACACACACACACAGAGAGAGAGAGAGAGAGAGGTCTTCCATCTGATGGTTTACTCCCCAGCTGGTTGCAATGGCTGGAGCTGCGCTGATCTGAAGCCAGGAGCTAAGAGCTTCAAGTTCTCCCATGCATGTGCATGGGCCCAAGCACTTGGGCCATTTTCTACTGCTTTCCCAGGACATAGCCAGGAGCTAGATCAGAAGTGGAGCAGCAAGGACTCAAACCAGTGCCCATATGGGATGCCCATAATGTTTTCTTTAATTGGAGAAATGTTCCTTTGATAGAATGAGTGTATGACCCCACAATATTCTCTACTTACTCATAATAGGGTCTGAGATGTAAAAGTCATGATTAATTTCTTAGAAGAAAATTTACATACCCAGAAGCAAAGAGTGAAAATTAACCTTTTGTTTTTCTCATGAATGAATCAGAGTTTCAAAACTAATACTTAACTTGTATTTTAGAGGATTTAATGACTTAACCATCTCTTCTATTAGAAATACTACGTTGTGGCCAGTGCTGTGGCACAGCAGGTTAAAGCACTGGCCTGAAGTGCCAGCATCCCATATGGGCTCCGGTTCTAGTCCCAGCTGCTCCTCTTCTGATCCAGCTCTCTGCTATGGCCTGGGAAAGCAATAGATGGCCCACATCTTTGGGCTGTTCTGAAGCTCTTAGCATAGTGAACATATATTAGATTCTCATTATTGAAATCTTTAGAAATGTCAGAAAGCATGTAACTTTCTTTAACCATCTGAAACAGAGATGAGATCCATAAGGGCAGAACTGCTCAGCAGCCACACTGCAGGAATATGTATCTTTCTGACGATATCTTCATCTGCTTCTTGCAGTTGCAGCTAGTCTATGAGCTCTTGGTCTGTTTTCTGCCCTTGGGAGGGCCTAGGGTGCTCTATATTGTCTGTAAGGATTCAAAATTTGTTGTATATTAGTGTCTAATCATAAAATTTCCAAAGTGACAAGCTGGATGTAATCAACTATGCCAGAATGCAAAAAAAATAAAACAAAACAAAACAAAAAAAAAACAAGAAAATACAAACATAGTGTACTGTCTATAAAGTACAGCGGTAAATCTCTATTATAGAGATACACATGTCTACACAATTCTCTGTTTCTTTCCCTCTGAAAGTCTACATTCAGCTCTCGATAGTAGATTACTTAGGAATAGATTTCATATACTTAGTTTCATAGTCAGTGAACTCGGAATTATTATTGTAGTATTGAGGATTGTACTGACTAAAACACTATGTTTATTCCATGTTAAATAACATCATCGTATCTTTGGATTCCATTTATCCTGCTACTGATGTATTCACAGGAGAGGGGAGGTGGGAGGAAAACCCAAGATCCATCAGGGTGGAGGAGGAATGTCAGAGGCTGTGGTTCTATTGTACTGCAGCTTGGGTTCTGGAAGAACACATTGATGGACCCAGATGGTTTGAAGCTAACTGAAGGGCTATGTTCTGTACAATTGTTTTTGTTACTGCATTTTCATTTATGTAAAATTTATTTCCTTCAAGTAATATATTAATTTGGATGAAAATGAAGATGTTAAGGAATTTTCAGAATGGGTCTGTTTAACCCTCATTGGCTTTGTTTTTAGGCACTTAACTCAGAAAAGAAAAGATAGAAAAATACATTTTGGGTTCTCTTCATCTGTACCATGGCACTCTTTGGTTAAGATTTGTCATTTTGTCATATTTGATTCTCTAGACTCCCTGAAAAATCCCCTACTTCATTAGATGGAGTCCGTGTCTCACCATGGCAGTGAAAAGTTTAAAATGTTCCAGCTTTGCATTTAGCTAGGCCGTGGACACATGCCATGGCACTTGCCAGCCAATTGTGTCAGGGGCATCATCTGAATCAGAATTACTTGCATGAAAACAAGGAGTTGCAGATTCTTCCAGTGAAAGTGGAGAGGAGCAAGAGCTGCAGAACATTGCCAGGGTTGAATGTGCCATGGGATGCTATGTGGTGGCTGGTGTCTGGGGTGCTGGTTCTGCAGAAGATAGGGCTTATGGGGGCTGGTGCTGTGATATAGCAGGTAAGGCTGCCTCCTGCAGTGCCAGCATCCCATATGGTCACCGGTTGGAGTCCAGCCTGCTCCACTTCCAATCCAGGTGTGCTGTGGCCTGAGAAAGCAGTAGAAAATGTCCCATGTCCTTGGACCCCTGAACCCACATGGGAGACCTGGAAGAAGCTCCTAGCTCCTGGCTTTGGATCAGCTCAGCTCTGGCCATTGCATCCAATTGGGGAGTAAACCAGCAGATGGAAGATTCTCTCTCTCTCTCTCTCTCTCTCTCTCTCTCTCTCTGCCTCTCCTCTCTCTGTAATTCTGACTTTCAAATAAATAAATCTTTTTTTTAAAAAAAGCTTATGCTTAAGGGTAGTGTTCATGGAAAATGTGTGGGACAATGTTTGGCAGCAAGATTTTAGATGAATTTTCCAACCCCTGAACTCCTAGAGATTAGAATAGACTTCTAATGCACAACTTCCACTTATGCTTAATTAGGTTTTTGTTTTGAATTGTTTTTGATGAAACAGCAAGGAATTCTGAGTTATAGACTTCCTATTTCAGAGACAGGAGAACAGTGATGCCTGCATTTTAATTAAATAATGCCTATCACCCTTTCTTAAGCAACAAATGATCACAGATTCTCTCTTTGCTGCTAAGTAATGAGCATGGTGATTCTTCCCACCGTAACCACCTTCCCACCTACACTCCCTCCCCTCTTCCTCCTTCCTCTCCTATTGACATGGAATGCCTTACATAGCTAGGCTGAACTTTTAATCCACTTGGCCCTAGGTGTTCATACACTTCAACTCTGTGTGATTATTCATATGCCCTTTTTATGACAAGGCTTATGTCAGAATGACAAATTATATATTCACCTAATACTGAGAGTCATCAAATTGATTTCTATTTTCTTCTCTCTTAGGCAGTTCTTGAGGGGCAGAAATATTTATTTTGTATATCATGTATTTATTCAACTAAAAGACTGACTGTCAAGATGCTGAGTTTTAGTGTCAAAGCAAATATGTTTCTAGACCCCATGAAGTTTACAGTCTGGCAAGAAAGAGCCATCTACCCCAAGAATATTGTTTAACATAGTAAATGCTGGTGTGAAGTCAGTGGATAAAGATTGAAGCATTCTTAATCTAGCACCACCTCTAATCCCATGATCTCTAATTGAGAGAAGTAATCAGAAACACAGAACTCCATGTTACCCAGTTATCTCTTTGAATTTCTGCTTAAAAATAAAACATCAAACAACACACAAATACCTAGGAGTGCATAATATTTATATACTATCTTGATATTAAAAATAAGAACAAATAACCATGAAATAATAGCAACTTTGAATCTCCTTTGTTTTCTAGACAAGTTATAATCCTATATGGTTCTTTACAGCAAATTATTACAGTAAATTACAGTACATCATTACAGTAAATAATTACAGTAAATAATTACAGTAAATTATTTTTGTCGGTATACTTCATCTCTCTCACATTTTTTCTCTTTGAGAAATCAGATTTTAAAAACTGAGACCCAAGAGAAAAGAAAGATTTTTAAGCTAGTGTTATATGTTGATTGGCTCTCTAAAAAAGATTTATTTATTTATTTGAAAGTCAGAGTTACACAGAGTAGAAGGCGAGAGAGAGAGAGAGAGAGAGACATCTTCCATCTTTTGGTTCACCCCCCAATTGGTTACAATGGCTGGAGCTGTACAGCTCCAATGCCAGCAGCCAGGAGCTTCTTCTGGGTCTCTCACACAGGTGCAGCTGCCCAAGGACTTGGGCCATCTTCCACTGCTTTCCCTGGCCATAGCAGAGAGTTGGATTGAAAGCAGAGTAGCCGGGCTCAACCTCCACCCATATGGAATGTCCATGCTGGCAGTAGCTTTACCTGCTATTTCACAGTGCTGGCCCCTTGATTGGCCTTTTTAATGATATTAAAAAACACCGTATTTTTCTAAGCTCTTTCCATTCAGTTTCTACTTTGTAAACTCCAGATAATACTGTCCCCAGAATTAATCTAAGGTATAAATGATATGATATGAGGCATTTAACCCCTTAACCTGTCTCCTTGAATACTCAGCTATGTTAGCTCTGTGTCCATTCTTCTGTCTCTGTACTAGATGAATAAAAAGACAGTGTAAAATGATTTGAAAAGAACTATAAGGAGTCGGTGCTGTGGTGCTGCTGCCAATTGGGGAGTGAACCAGCCGATGGAAAACACCTCTCTCTCTCTCTCTGTCTCTGCCTCTCCTTCTCTGTAACTCTGACTTCCAAATAAATCAATAAATCTTAAAAGAACTATAAACATCAATAAAATACAAATGAAAATTGTATTCTCAAAACTGGATATTAACCCATGCCTTCCACACCTCTGTTAAAAGTTACATTCTATCATAGTCATTTATGATTTCTAGGGCCAAAGTAGTAAATAAGATTTTTCTGGAAGAGACAGAGGTTATGAGGGAGCCAGGATTTGGGGTCAGTTAGCAGCAGTGAGTGTCACTCTTTCAGATTTGATTCAGGAAAGGAAGAATAGCAACTGATCCCTGAGATTTTGGTGTGGGAAGGAAAGGAAGGAGGGACTGAATAAAAGCAAAGGCCCTCTGGTTGTGGGCACCCACCCCCGACTGCAGCCTTTGGGGAGGGCCAGCTGGTGTCTCTATGAATGCTGCAGCCTGGACTCCATTTCCCAGAGTTCCCAGGAGCTCCAACCTATTCTGCCTTCCAAATGCCTGTGCCCATGTGCCTGCTAACAGCCAGTCCCTGGGGGTCTGAGTTGGACCAGAGGGAGTTCATTCCCTGATCAGGGTCAGCCCTAGGGGCTGTGCTGCTCCTTCTCTGGCATTTACTGCAACTCCTGCTCTGCACGTGCAATCCCAGGCAGTTTCCAAGTGTTCACCCGAGCCTGCCTCCTGCTGCTTCTTCCCTCTTCATCTTCTGCCTGTGGGTCCCATGTACCAGGGACTCTCTTCCCCACACTGCCCGCTTCGCTCCCCATGTTTCTAGAAGAAAGCGTACCTGCTCCAGGGACTTTCTGCTGCAGATTTGACATGCAGTAAGGGGTGGGGACATGTGTGGGAGAAGGGTGGGTGCCAGGGCACCAGTCATCCTGGCAATTTCCCCTGAGGTCAGGGCTGGGACCTGGGCTGTTCTGTCTCCCACCTCTGCTTCTCAGGCTCCCAGTGCCTGGACTCTCTCCTGCAGAACCTCATCCAAACTGTCCCTAATGTGCTTTATTTAGTGGTTACAGGAGAGAGAGGGCAGCGTTCTGGGAACCTGCATATGCAGGGAAGAAAGGCAGAAAGACTCCCACTCTCTACAGTTAAATAAGCTGGGTTCCCACTGTGGGTGTTTTCAGAATGCAGTCTGGCCTGGTCTCTTGATGTTTCCTGGGCTGGTTCCTGCAGGGTGGGGCTGGATGGTCTTCAGCAGGGAGCCTGGGGCAGCAGAGGGGTGGGAAGGAGGATCTGACAAGGATCTGCCCCACTGCTCTCATCCTGCACCTCATCTTCCTGGTGGGGAGCAGTGTGAAGCGTGAATAGCTGCTTTGTGCCTTGATCCCTCTCAAGTATTAATTATCAGATTTTCCCAATGTGGAATTTGAAGCTGTTCCAGAAACCTGGGGTGGGAAAACTCCCTTCTTTCAAACAGGCACAGAGACAGTGGAGGATCCAAGGAGTTTCTATTAATGGCCCTAGGCACAGCTGGAATGATTTCCTGAGAACTCAGCATCAAATTCAAGTTTCTTAGCTGTTACAGCATTGGTGGGTTTAAATGGCAGCCTACATGACTTAGGACCACAATTTCCAATGGTCAGTGGGTCCAGTATGTTTGTAAAAGAGATGCCAGGGACAGATTTATTAGGACAGATTTATGACTGGAGTTTACAGAAGCAGAACTTAGGATATCTTCCCTCCCTAGACAAGATTTCAGTGGGCAGCTGTTTCACTCGTTAATTGTGAGCATCCACTTTTAAAGGTTTGTGTTGGATGGGGTCCACTTCTCTTTCTTTGATGATGTATTTGGCTGCTTTTCATTTTCTGTCTTCAGCTATCTCTTCTCCTGTTAGCAAGGCTGTCAACTGTTTTGACCTGCCACTGATCCCTTTGCAAAGTGAGAAGGGAACTAAAATTAATGCAAGTCTACTGTGTTGTCAATAACTGGAGCTACATTTTTAAAGATTTATTTATTCATTTGAAAGAGTTACACAGAGAGAGGAGAGAGACAGAGAGAGAGAGAGAGAGAGACGTCTTCCGTCCGATGGTTCACTCCCCAATTGGCAGCAACAGCTGGAGCTGTGCCAGTCTGAAGCCTGTAGCCAGGAGCTTCTTCTGGGATGAAGCTGCTTTTTGAAATAATTATTTATTTAATTGAAAGGCAGAGTTACAGAGTGGCAGAAACAGAGATCAATGGCTGGAGCTGTTTGGATCCAAAACCAGAAGCCAGGAGCTTTGTCCAGGTCTCATAGGTGGGTGCAGGAGATGAGGGATTTGGGCCATCTTCTACTGTTTTCCCAGGCCACAGCAGAGAGCTGGATGGGAAGTGCAGCAGCCAGGATCCCAACCGGCACCCATATAGGATGCTGACACTGCAGGCAGTAGCTTTACCCACTATGCAACAGTGCTGCCCACTAACGGGAGCTCATTTAATCTGAGTATGCATAAAGTGGAGAATTACAGCATCATAAATACAGATAAGTTACAGTTTTTCTCTGCGCAGTACTTTACAGTTACCCAGTGATCCACTGAGAATCTTACTTTCCACACTGTGTAAATAAGAAGGTCAGTTACTTGTCTTATTTTGGGTTCTGTGTTTAAACCCATGACATTTTTGACATGGGAGGATATTAGTTCTACAATTTCATAGAGACTGGTCTGTGGAAGCATCGATAGAAGTTATAACTGTGAGAGTGGTAAGAAAGAAGAAGGGAAGAAATAAGTGCCCCTTACGCCACACAGAGGTATCCACAAATGGAGTAGAAGATGTGCCCTTGAAAACTATGGCTGACTTTCTGGGACAAACTGTATTTGAGTGCTTCACATGTTCTGATAGAAAGGTGTTGCCACCAGGTTATTAGTATATTTATTTAGTTAGTTTTTAAAGATTTATTTATTTACTTGAAAATCAGAGCTACACAGAGAGAGAAGGAGAAGCAGAGAGAGAGAGAGAGAGAGAGAGAGAGGTCTTCCATCAGGTTCATTTCCCCAATGGCTTCATCATTGTGAACTTTGCTCAGTTCCTGACCTATACCTTTCCTTTAACCTAGTACTTTGCCATGTAGTAGCCCATGAAAACTGCAGACTGCATAAATGAATGAATACTTGGAGGGTTGTGATTTCTTAGAGGAACATCATGAGACAGAAGGAATAAAACAAAACAAAAGTATCCTCCATATATAGAAGGTATACTGTTTTTACAAGCCACAGAGAAGAGGAAGAAGCAGGGAAGTAGTGAGACTGGAAAGTTTGTGGCAAAGGTAATAGGCACTGGTCAAGAATTTAACAAGCCCATTAGGAAAACATTAAGGTTTCCTTACTTCCATGTAGACTCTGCCCTCTTATGGTGAACAGGGTCCTCTAAACCCACTTGTTGCACAAATGAAAACCCAAGCATTGTCTTCTCCCACAGATGGAGTCTGCTATTGGTTTTGATTTACATTTCCCTAATGGCTAGTGATATTGGGCATGTTCATCTATGTCTTGACCATTGAGATTTCTTCTTCTGAGAAACATCTATTCTGATCATTGCCCATTTCTTACGTGTACATTTTGCTTCTTGTTTGGAGTTTTTCCAGTTCTATATATGTATGTTCTGGCTATCAATGTTTTGTCATAGTCAGAGTTTTCAATGTTTCCTGCCATTCTGTCCATTGTATCTTCACTCTGTTGATTACTTTGTTATGAAGATGTATCTTAATTTGATATGCTCAAATTTGTATATTTTATTTTGTTACTTGTGCTTTTGGAATCTGACCCAAAACTGTTGTCTATGCTAATGTTTTACAGTTTCTCATAGGTTTACTTAGGCTTTGGGTTTTTTTTAACATACATGATTTTATTACAAATTTTTTTAAAAAAAAAACAACACAGAATGCAACATCCTAACAAAAAATCCAAATTTACAAATGATACTAATTCCTACAACTTTGCTGTGCTACCATACACAAGTCAAGAAATTAAAGAAACCATTAAATATTTAGGAACATTCAACATCAGAAGCTTTAAAATCTAACTGTATGTAGTAGCCCCTCAAAAAGCTACAACCTGCATTTTTTAAAAAAAGTATTTTCTCTACAAAGAATCTTATCAGCTATACAAAAATCTGTACAGTTTTTTTATACTGAAGCTAATATTGAGCTGCACTTGAATTCACATTCTTAGCAAAACAACTGCCTGAGCACACACGCACACTCCACACTCATCATTACAGGATAGCCATTTATTCTTCACCTTCATCCTCTTCCTCATCATCTTCATCTTCTTCCTCTTCCTCTTCTTCCTCCTCATCTTCAGGTTCATTCTTCTTCTTTGAGCCTGTGGGCCTACCAGGGCCCTTCTTTCCCGCTTCACTTTTGCCCTTGGCACGGTATGCAGCAATATCCTTTTCATATTTCTCCTTTAGCTTAGCTGCTTTCTGTTCATATGGTTGTTTATCTTTGGCTGACTGTTCAGACCACATCTCACCCAATTTTTTTGCAGTGTCCCCAATGGACAGGCCAGGGTGTTCACTTTTGATCTTTGGGCGATGTTCAGAGCAAAAGAGAAAGAAGGCAGATGGTGGTCTTTTAGGAGCATTAGGATCCTTTTTCTTTCCCTTCTTATCACCCTTGGGAGCAACGTAATTTTTCATCTCCCTGTCATAACGAGCTTTATCACTTTTTGCCATATCTTCAAACTTGGACTTTTCCTTTGCATACATGGTCTTCCATCTCTCCGAGCATTTCTTAGAAAATTCTGCGAAATTGACCGAAGAGTCAGGGTGTTTCTTCTTGTGCTCTTCCCGGCACGTCTGCACGAAGAAGGCATAGGAGGACATTTTGCCCCTCGGCTTGTTGGGGTCTCCTTTACCCATGACAACGGAACGGCGGCCACCTGGTGCAAGTTGTTCCTCAGACTCCCGCAGAGCGGCCAGATCCAACGGCATTGCTTCCTTCCCTCAGCTCCGGCATGAACTCAGTATGTGAGGGCGATCTGGCTGCGACATCTGTCACCCCATTGATCGCCAGGGTTGCTTCAGCTGATCTGGCTGGCTAGACGGGTGTCCCCTTCCTCCCTCACCACTCCATGTGCATCCCTCCCGAAGCTGCGTGCTCGGTCGAAGAGGATGACCTTCCCCGCTAGAGGAGGACCGGTCTTCGGTCAAGGGTATACGAGTAGCTGCACTCCCCTGCTAGAACCTCAAAACAAGCTCTCAAGGTTTTGGTTTTATATTTAGACTTTTAATTTACCTTGAGTTGCTTTTACATAGTGTATGAGGTGTTGGGGTATCTTTTCAGGCTTCTACATATGGATAATCACTTTCCTTTAAACCATTTGCTAAAGGGATTCTTCTTTCTCCTGTTTGTTTTATTTCCTTTATTAAATAGGGGTTGGCTGTAGAAAAGTCAGTTTATTTCAGCTGCCTATTTTTTCCATTGAACTATGTGTCTGTTTTTCCAACAGTGCTAACACTGCTTCTATTTTTTTAAGATTTCTTTATTTGAAAGGCCAGATGCTTCTTCCAAGTCTCTCATGTGGGTGCCAGCACCCAAGAACATGGTCCATCTTCCACCAATTTCCCAGGTGCATTAGTAGGGAGCTGGATTGGAAGTGGAGAACCTGGTCTTCTAGCAACAACATATGGGATGCATGCACAGCAGGACAAGGCATTAACCTACTACACCACAGCATCAAACCCTTCCTTATTTACTTCTGCTGTGATCTTTCATTATTCACTTTTCTACTGCCCCACAACTTGACTCATTCCTGTTTTTTTTTTTTTTTTTTTTTTTTTTTTTTTTTTTTTTTTTTTTTTTTTTCTGGGTCCTGGAGGATGGTAGTAGGTTGCTTCTGGGATATCTTTTTTGTGTTAGTAGATACTTGGTAATCTAAAATCATAGTTTTTACTTTCTATATTTCTCTGCTAATCACAAGGACCTTCTAGATGACAGCAGAAAATGCTAGCAGAAATGAGGATATATTAATTTGCTAAGAAAATACCACAGAGAATATGATTTAAATCATGGAATTTTACTTCTCAGAGTTGTAGAGCTTGAAAATATCAGATCAAGGTGCTAATAGGCTCGATTTTTCCAGAAGCCCTTCTCTGATGTGACAGACACATCTATCATTTGATCTGCTTAAAACTACTTTCTTCAGGTAGAGTCATGTTGGTGGTTAGCACTTCAGTGTTTGAGTTTTAGGGAGGCACATTTCAGTCCACAACAGCAAAGGGGCCCTGTGGTCTACTTCAATGACAGCCATCTCTGCGGAGGACAGAAAGTGTGAAATCAGCATTAGGAGTTCTCACAGTATTACTGTCAGTGCTATCTCCATCAAATGTGCATTCATGTACACACAAACAAAACTACCTGTACACATAAACACATTCAACAGTGGAAATGCCTGATGGTTGTGTACAGGTAACATCAATATAATAATCCATAAGATGGCCTATTAGCAGACATTAAAAGAGAATTAGAAAGAATGACAACAAAATCTGCAGTTACCTATATTTATGTCTATATGTATGATATTCAGTATTTATAGTTGCTAAAAGATGAATACTGATGTGTGGGAATAAAAGCTAAACCTTACCTTGCAATATTGCAGCCTAGTCTACATGAAAGATGTCTTCCTAAAACCTTTCCCTGGGCCCACTCTGTGGCATAGTAGATTAAGCATCCACCTGCAGCACCAGCATCCCACATGGGCACCAGTTTGAGTCCCTGCTCCTGCACTTCCAATCCAGCTCTTTGCTAATGGCCTAGAAATGCAGTGGAATATGCCCTGAGTGCTTGGGCCCCTGCACCCATGTGAGAGACCTGGAGGAAGCTGCTGACTCCTGGCTTCTGGCACCTGGCTTCAGATCGGCCCAGCTCCAGCCATTCTGGCCATTTAGGGGTGAACCAGTGGATAGCAGACCTCTCTTTCTCTTCCTCTCTATATCTGTCACTCTGCCTCACAATAAATAAATACATCTTTTAAAAATCTTTCCCTTTTTAAATTTCTTAATTGTTTTAAAGATTTATTTATTTATTTATTTACAAGTTGAGTTACAGACAGAGAGGAGAGCCAGAGAGAAAGAGAGAGGTCTTCCATCTGATGTTCACTCCCTAATTGATTGCAACTGCCAGAGCTGTGCTGATCCGAAGCCAGGAGCCAGGAGCTAGTTCCAGGTCTCCCAGATCGGTACAGGGGCCCAAGGACTTGGGCCATCTTGTACTACTTTGCCAGGCCATAGCAGAGAGCAGGATCAGAAGTGGAGCAGCTGAGTATTGAACCGGCCCCCATATGGGATGCTGGAGCTTCAGGCCAGGGTGTTAACCTGCTCCACCACAGCACCAGTCCAACATTTTAAATTTCTGATACTCTAAAGTAGCAAAGGACTGCATTACATCTAGGAAAGATGTATTTAAAAATTATAAATCTAGTGCATTTTAGCAGAAGTCCTAACAAATACTTCTGATTTTCTCAACATTATGTATAAATAAATGATAGAATGAGTCATTGTCAGATTAATAGAAGTAGTTTGAGAGGATTGTCTCTCTTTCAATTGTGTTGAATAGTTTGAGAAGCATTCGTTCTTTAAAAGACTTGTAGAATTCAATAGTGAGGCTGTCTGATCCTGGACTTTTCTTTCTTGGGAGGGTCTTTATTACTCATCCAATCTCTGTCTTGGTTTTTGATTTGTTTAGCTTTTCTATGTGTCTTCATGACTCAATTTTGGTATATTGTGTATGTCCCTGAATCTGTTGATTTTTCCTCTAGGTTTTCCAATTTGTTAACCATCACAACAGATGCCCGCATCATATATTGCAGTGCTAATCTGAGTTTTGGGTACTCCACTTCCAAATCAGTTTCATGTTAATATCCCTGGGAAGAAATGGATAATAGCTCAAATTCTTTCCTTCTTGTCATCTAATTTGGAGAACTGTAACCTCAATGGGGACTTGAAACCTGGTCTTGCACAGTTGTAGCCATATAGAAAGTGAACCAGCAGATGGGATATCTCTCTGCTTCTCTTTCCTTCTCTCTTTGTCTCTGTGTCTCTCTGCCTTTTTTATCATATTAAAATATTTAATTACTTATTTGAAAGAGTTACAGAGAGAGGGAGAGACAGAAATCTTCCACCACCTAATTCATTTTTGAGATGACTTTAATAGCCAGAGTGTGGCCAGGTTGAAGCCAGGAGCTTTTCCTCCGATGTGCGTGGCAGCATCCCAGCACTTGGGCCAACTTTCCCTGCTTTTTCAGTCCATTGGTAAGGAGCTGGATCAGAAATGGAATAGCTGGTACTTGAACTGGTGCACATACAGGATGGCAATGTAACAGATAGCAACTTTGTCCACTGCACCACAACCACCAGCTCCTCTTTCTGCCTTTCCAATAAATAAATCTTTTCAAAAAGAATTTAAGGTAGTAAAAGTCATCATGACTGAGCAATGGCAAATTTATTGAAGTGATCGACTTTCTTAAAGGTCTATTTATGAATTTGAAAGGCAGCACTAGAAAGAGAGAGTGGGAGAGATGGATCTTCCTCCTGGTTTGTTCACTCCTCAAATGGCTGCAATGACTGTGGCTAGGACAGACTGATATCAGGAGCCAGGGGCTTCTTCCAGGTCTCTCACATTGGTGCAGGAGCCCCAATATTTGAGTCACCCTGTGCTGCTTTTCCAGACACATTAGCAGGGAACTGGATCCGTTTGGAGCATTAATGTCTATGATACTCTCCTTGCAGTTGAAGGATTTAGAATCCATTTTGATTATGGGTGGGCTAAGTACAACAGCTCCCAATTGTCCAAGGTTTGGATTAGATGGCTTCTGAGAAATTTTGTTAAAATAGTTATTGATCATAACTATCAGTTTAAGCTTTTCTTACCAAATTTTCATGTTTGCTGATGTTTATATCTATGGGAAAATTGGGTCTCTGGATTGCAACCAATGAAAGCATCCAGACTAACAGTAATAAGGTCAACAGTCAGCAGAATGATGTCCAGCTGAACTGAAATAGCTTTTCTTATTTGGTAGAGGGGTTACCTCCTGCATTATACTGACATACTGACATAGACAGTAGATATTGGAGCCTGTCTCTTCTGCCAAATGGAGAATGCCGCATTTTGATCCATCGTATATATATTTATATATTATAATATATATTATATATTTCTATACATAATATGGAATTACATATAATTATCATAAATATATAATATATAATTATATAAATATTATATATGAATTTATTTATATATAAATATATAATTATTTCTGATCCAGCTCCATACCAATGGATTGAAAAAGCAGTGAAAGATGGTCCAAGTGCCTGGGTTGCTGCCACACACATTGGAGGAGGAGCTCCTGGCTTCAACCTGGCCACACTCTGGCTATTGAAGTCATCTCAATAATATATATATAATATATATAATAGTTATAGTAAATTATATAATATTATCTGTTTATAATTATTATATATTATATAATATATTATATGATAAAGCATAATATATTTTATATATGAATATATTTATATACATAAATATATATAAATAAATGTAAATATATATATATAGAATTTATTTACGTATTTGACAGGTGTACTTACAGACAGTGAAAGGAAGAGACAGAGAGAAAGGTCTTCCATATGCTCATTTACTCCCCTAATGACTGCAATGTCTGCAGCTGGGCCAATCTGAGCTAGGAGCTTCCAGGTCTCCCACATTTTGGCAGGGACCAAAGCACTTGGAACAGCTTCTACTGCTTTCCCAGGCTATTGCAGAGAGCTGGATGGGAAAAGGAGAAATGGGGACTAGAACTGGTGCTCATATGGGGTGCCAGCACTGCAGGTAAAGGATTACACCACTGCACCACAGTGCTGGCCCCAGTCTATCCTTTATTAAGGAGATCTCAGTAATCATGTTCAGGTATTGCTGTCCTATATTCATGGCCAAAGTCCTAGCAGGCAACATGGTTTGGAGAATCGTAAGCACAAGGTGTGTAGGAGACTTCATTTCTCATACAGCACAGTTAATAACAAGGTTCCAAGAGGGGAAATTACTTGCATCATAGTCTTTGAGAACTAATGGACATCACAGGTGATCTAAAGAATTTAGAAGGTTTGTGAGCCCCTAGAGTGAAAAAGTCACAGGGAGCACAAGGACAGTGCCTAGAGTTTATTTTGATGGATTTTAGCCCCTTTCATTGGAGGGAGGCGCGAAGAAGCTGGACTGATTAGTAAACCTCAGAAGTGTCTTTTCAATGTGAAGGCAAACTGAGACTGAGGGGTTTTTGGAAAAACGTTGAACAAAAGACATTTCCCACACTTGGTTAAAACACATCATTTATCTACTGATTTTCATCAAATCTGTTAACATTAGGTATAAGGTACAGTGGACATGGTGGATGGCATATAGCAATATGATTTTAGTAATATATCATGAGGTGCTTTTTTTAAATGGATTTAGCAGGTAAAATTGGGCTACCTAATGGGATGTAGCTGGAATAATCACCTTTTTGTTAAATAAATCTGAGGTAATAAATGTTAGTGTATGAAGACATTGAGTTTTCTGTTATTGGGCCTTCTTGGTTATTTTAATCTGGGATCTGTGAATTCTCATTTTCTTTATTTTATTCCTCATCATGTCGGACCAACTCTGCTGCTTTGGGGATTTTTTTAGTACATCTGACATTTGGAAATTTAGACAATAGTATAGTTAAAATGAGATGTACCAAGTAAAGTATTTTTATTCTGATACATATTTTGGAATTCTTCTAAAATTCCTATTGAGTATCCTTGTTAAATTTAGTTGCATCCCAGGTTAAGACTTATTGGAGGCAGGCGCCATGGCTCAATAAGCTAATCCTCCACCTGCGGTGCAGGCACACCAAGTTCTAGTCCTGCTGGGAGAGCCAGATTCTGTCCCAGTTGCTCCTCTTCCAGTCCAGCTCTCTGCTATGGCCCAGGAGTGCAATGGAGGATGGCCAAAGTGCTTGGGCCCCGTTCCTGCATGGGAGACCAGGAGGAAGCACTTGGCTCCTGGCTTTGGATCAGCGCAGTGTGCCAGCCGCAGCACACTGGCAGCAGCGGTCACTAGGGGGTAAACCAACAGAAAAAGGAAGACCTTTCTCTCTGTCTCTCTCACTGTCCACTCTGCCTGTCAAAATAAAAAATAATTTTTATAAAAAGACTTATTGGAGCCACTTTAGTGATTATACCCATGAAACTTTGTTAATTAATGCAAATAGAACCTGGGAAAATTCATGTATATCTTATGCTGTAGAGACTTAAGATTGAACATCTTTTTTTAATCTTTTTTAATTATATAATTTAAAAACAAATTTTAGATTTTTTTTTTACTTTACTAAGTCACAGCTCTGGCCCCATTAATATGACTTAACAATGTTTTTTCCTCTCAGACTTATCTCTATTGTTTCAGTTAACTGCATGCCTTTTCTTTACATTCAGATTCCCTCAGCTGTCAAAGCTTATTCATCTTAATTCTGTTGTTCCTATTTCCCTCCCTTTTATTCTGTCCCTAGGCTAATTGAGGTCATGATTCTCCATTCCTTCTGTGTGGTGTCACAGTAGGCTTGAAGTGTTCTTTTTCTCTTCTGATTTCTAAAGAAAGAAATTATGTATTCCCCCAGTTTAGATATTTTAATAATGCACTCTAAAACAAAGGTTAAATGTTCTTAATTTGACAAGAATTTTCAGGGCCAGTGGTGTGGCATAGTGGGTAGAGCCACCACTTGCAGTGCTGGCAGCTCATATGGATCCAGATCTCTGCTAAAGCCTGGGAAAGCAGTAGAAGATGGCCCAAGTCCTGGGCCCCTGCACCCATGTGGGAGACCTGGAAGAAGCTCCTTGCTCCTGGCTTTGGATTGGCACAACTCTGGCCATTGCAGCCAACTGGGGAGAGAACCAGTGAATGGAAGACCCCTCTCTCTTCTCTGCCTCTCTCTGTGCAACTCTGACTTTCAAACAAATAAATAAATCTTTTAAAAAAAGAATTTTTTCTAATTTTAGATTTGTTCTACTTCATTGCCACTTCAGGGTGTGTGTAAGGAGTGCATATCCAGTTTTTCTATTTTGGAATTTTGGGATTTTGTATTAGCTCTGCTGTGTATTCATTTTTCTCGAGCATTGGTGATATCTTCTCCTTAGTTGTATTAAGAGAGAGAGCAATAGCCCTCATGTCTTTTTAGGTAAGTAAGACATATTAAAAACAGAGCATTCAGTATACATTCATAGTATTTTGACTTGTTCAATTGATTTTCCTGAACTCCCTTGGATATTCTTGGTCTTTGCTGTACAACTTTCTATACTCATTAATTCTTTGATATTCCCAAATCCAGAAAATGAATGACTCAACAGCTGTGTTCCTGTATTTGCTGGGACTCAGGGTAAGAAGCAAAGTGGAGGTGTTCAGGAATCTAAAGGTACATGCTACATAGCAAAGCACATCATTTCCTATACAAAGTGACTGGGAAATCCAGAATCTTTTGCACACATATTGGATCCTGAACTATTACTGGACTATTCAGTAAGATTTTAATGTATTTATTTTCTGTGTGTGTGTTTGTATTTCTAAATAAACTCTGCTGGGCTACTTAACATTAACATGTATTGCAGAATTCTTTCATCAGTTTTTACTTTTAAAAAGTTTCTTTTTCAGTTTTATGGGAGAGGGTAGAAGTTTTCTGCTATGTAACTGAAAATTTATTCATTCATTAAAGTTAAAAATATTTGTTGGAAATGGGTGGAATACTATTAATTCTTGTGTGATTTTCATGAAACTAAATACATTCTCTATTTTGTTTTGCTTAAAATTTCTGCATGTGTGGACTTCTTTTTTCCTTCTTGCCCCAAATCCCTTTGTGTATTGGGATGGCAAATGGGTTTTACACTGGACAAAACATGTTATTTTGGCAAAGAAGTACTTAGCGTTCCTGCTTCAAGTATTCAAATATTGCATTGGAAATCAGTATATTTGTTTACTGTACAAATGTCCTTCATACAATTTTGTAATCTTCTGGGATGGGAGAGGAAGCAGGAAATAGGAGGATTATGGGTGGGAGGGATGTTTTGGGGAGGGGAAGCCACTGTAATCCAAAAGCTGTACTTTGGAAATTTATATTTATTAAAAAAATTAAACAATTTTGTAATCTTCATCTTACTTTTTATTTCATCCTTTTTAAAAAAAGATTCATTTATTTTACTTGAAAGTCAGAGTTACACAGAGAAGGAGAGAGAGAGAGGGAGAGCAGTCTTCCAACCACTGGTTCACTCCCCATTTGGCCACAATGGCTGGATTTGTGCCGATTCAAAGCCAGGAGCCAGCAGCTTCTTTTGGGTCTCCTATGCAGGTGCAGGAGCCCAAGGGCCTGGGCCATCCTCTACTGCTGGATAGTAAGTCTTACTTGCCTAAAAAGATGGATAGTAATTTGAGTAGCCAGGACTTGAACTGGCACCCAATTGGAATGTCAGCACTGCAAGCCACAGCTCTACTTGCTACTCCACAGCATCGGCCCCCTAAATTCTTATGAGTATTGCTACACGATTGGAATTTATAATTGATAATGCTGAACAATTGAAACTGTCTTATTTACAATTGTAGGACTGGATATGGCAGTTTTACTTGAAGTAAAGTATGTAGCCTGCTTATTGTATGATTTTCGGAAAAGCATGTATTTATATATAACAGCAGATCTGTTAATCATTTAAAAGTGAATTGTCATGATTACCCAGATGTAAAGAATGCAATATGTGCTAATGAGTTAGCAGTCACAGACATTTAGAATTAGAGGGATTTTAGAACTTTTTCAATACTGCAGTTTTTATGAAAAACTAATAATTTTTTTATTTGACAGGTAGAGTTATATACAGTGAGAAATCAGAAAGGTCTTCCTTCCATTGGTTCAGTCCCCAAATGGCTGCCACAGTTGGAGCTGTGCCCATCCAAAGCCAGGAGTCAGGTGCTTTCTCCTGGTTTCCCATCCGGGTGCAGGGCCCAAGCACTTGGGCCATCCTCCACTGCCTTCCCGGGCCATAGCAGAAAGCTGGACTGAAAGAGGAGCAACCAGGACTAGAACACTTTGCCCATAAGGGATACCAGCACCACAGGTGGAGAATTAACCAAGTGAGCCACGGCGCTGGCCCCCGATAAATTTACTCTTAACAAAATATCAAAATATCTTATTTAGTATAAAGTTAGTAGTGAAAAGAGACTACCTTGTTGAACACAGAAATTTGAGATTATATTTCTTGGTATTAATTTGCATCTTAAGGCTTATTGCCTAGTTTATTTCAACATTTCAATCTAATATTACTAATAATATCTTGTACTTAGTGGTTCGCTGTGTGCCAGACAATATTCTTTTGATTTTTTAAAAGATTTATTTATTTATTTATTTGGAAGTCAGAGTTACACAGATATTGAACAAGAGGAAGAGAGAGAGAGAGAGAGAGGTCCTCCATCTGCTGGTTCACTCCCCAGATGGCCTAAAAGGTCAGAGATATGCCAATCTGAAACCAGGAGCCAGGACCTCTTCAGGGTCTCCCATGCAGATTCAGGGGCCCAAGGACTTGGGCCAACTTCCTACTGCTCTCCCAGGCTATAGCAGACAGCTGAATGGAAAGTGGAGCAGCCTGGACTTGAACCGGCCTCCATATGGGATGCCCCCACTGCATGTAGTGGCTTTACTAGGTACACCACAGCACTGGCCTCAAGACAATGCTCTAAAATGATGCATTAATTATTCCCAAATATTGAAAAGTGGCATGGTACACATTTGAATGTGTTGTTTTGTACTAGTTGTAGAGACAGTTTAAAATATATTTATATTTAAAAATGTAAGCTTTGATCTAAAGGTTTACTTTCCCTTAAGGTGCCTGTTTGGAAACTGAGAGATCATTGAAGTCTCAAGATAGAGTACAACTGATCTTATCCAAGCCTCCTTTATCACATGAGGATGCTAAATGCCAAGCCCAGAGAAGTAAAGTGAACTGTTCAAGGTCACATAGGTAAGTTGTGGCAGGGATAATTCTGTATTAGCATTAGGTATCCTGATACATAGGCCACTGTTCTGTCAATTTTGTACTCCTTCTGGAGTTAAAGATTCTAAGTTGTGGAAAATTGAATTTGGAAATTTAGTGGTTGCTATGTTGTTATGGTGAGAAATTTCTGTGTATAGCTATGAGTTGCTTAAATTTTATTCAATATATTTTTCTAGTATGTTTGCTATTTATTTGAAATGTATAACAAGTAGCTTCATCTATTTGCCAAAAGAATTTTTTGAAGATTTATTCATATTATTTGAAAGTCAGAATTACACAGAGAGAGTAGGACAGGCAGAGAGAGTGGTCTTCCATTCACTGGTTCACTCCACAGTTGGCCTCCATGGCTGGAGCTGTGCTGACTGGAAGGCAGGAGCCAGGAGCCTCTTCCTGGTCTCCTATGCAGGTGCAGGGGCCCAAGGACTTGGACCATTTTATAATGCTTTCCCAGGCCGTAGCAGAGAGCTGGATAGGAAGTGGAGCAGCCAGGTCTTGAACTGATGCCCCTATGGAATACCAGCACTGCAGGTGGCAGCCTCACCCACTATGGCACAGTGCCAGCCCTTGCCAAAAGAATTTATAGAAGCTATTCCATATATACACTTAACAATTATTTAGTTACTTGACACGACCTATCCCTGCATATTTGAAAATTTTGAATGGTATCACTTGGGTTTTAAGAATGTTATATTTTAGGTCTCTTAATATTTTTAGTGATGATGTTTTAAAGGCCCTTTCTGTTTAATGGAAAATGATAAGGATTTTGTTTTACAATGGCCATAGTATTACCACTTAAAGCAATAGATTAAATAACACTTTTAAACAAAGTCATTTAATACTGAATTCTAACACACTGGTATATTTTAAAGTGAGAAACCGGATTTCTTTCAGATATTCTAAAGAAGAATGATAATCAAAATTGAAGACATCTACAGTTTTTAATCACTTGTTTTAAATATTGGTCATAATGGTCCAATTTTGAGTTTAATTTTAATTAGCTTTTAAATGATTCAATATGTTTTATAGAAAAAATTCGGAGAACATAATTATATACTCAACCTCCCTCCCTTCTTTTTCCTTCTTTGTCATTTTTTTTAGCTTATGAAATGACATTTTCAGTTTACATTACATTAAAAAGGGTTGTTGAGTCAAGGGACAAGTTTAACAGGCAAAAAGCAAAAAGATCCTAATTTAGAGGGAATACAGACAATGGCTCTAAACAATATTTGAATATCACATCTAAACAATATTTGAATAAATTGATAAATATTTTAATTTCTCCTACTAAAATGCTCAAAGTCTGTAATTATTTATCAAATATTAGTGCAAAATTATGGATTTAAATGATCCCAAAAAGTGATGAATTTTTGTGTAATAAAGTCCAATTTTTGTCAAGGCTTTTTGACAGTCTCACAGAAAACTTATGTTTGTGAATGGGAAGAATAATACCAAAATATCCAAACTACCAAAAGCAATTTGCAAATTCAATGCAATCCCAATCAACATACCAACGATGTTCTCAGAGCTAGAAAAAATGATGCTAAAATTCACATAGAAACATGAGAGATGCTTAACATCTAAAGCAATATTATAAAGCAAAAAAAAGCTGGAGACATCACACCATATTTTAAGACATATTACAGGGGTCAGCACTATGACAAAGCAGGTAAAGTCACCGTCTGCAGTGCCGGCATCTCATATGGGTGCCAGTATGTTTCCCAGCTGCTCCACTTCTTATACCCCTCTCTGGTATAGCCTGAGAAAAAAGTAGAAAATGGCCAAAGTCTTTGGGGCCCTGCACCTGCATAGAGACCTGGAAGAAGCTCCTGACACTTGGATTCAGATCAACAGAGCTCCGGCCATTGTGGCCATTTGGGGAGTAAACCAGTGGATGGAAGACCTCTCTCTCTCTCTGCCTCTACCTCTCTGTAACTCTGCCTTTCAAATAAATAAACTGCAAAAAAAAAAAAGAAGAAGTGTTAGCACTGATATAATAACAGACACATAGTTCAATGGAAAAGACTTGGTAGCATAGAAATAAACCCAAATTTCTACCAGCAACTCATATTTAACAAAGGAACTAAAATGAACTGGAGAAAGAAGAATCTATTTCACAAGTGGTGCAGAGGAACTTGATTATCCATATGTAGAAGCCTGAAAAGAGACTCCAACATCTCTTACACTATGTGAAAGTGAACTCACAGTGAATTAAAATGTAATCATAAGACCCAAACCCAAGTAAACATAGGGGATCTCTAAATATTGTCAACACACAATAGCTTTTGAGTAAGATTCCAATAGCAATAGTCACAAAAATAAAAACAGAGACATTTGAGTATATCCAACTAAGATACTTCTTCACAACAAAGTAAACATCAGAGTGTAGATACAATGAACAGATGGCAGGAAAAATTAAAACTCTGAATGTTTACAGATTTCCAGAACATTTACATGAATTGGAAAAACTCCAAAAAATACAGTGAAGAAACATCTGAATAGACATTTCTCAGAAGAAATGTAAATGGTCAAAACATGTGAATATGCCCGATGTCACTAGCCATTATGTAAATATAAATCAGAGCACCATATCAGTCTCCAACACCTGTGGGAGAATACAACACTCAGGTGTTTGTGTGTGCAGCAAGTGGGTTTAGAGGACCCTGTTCACCTCTGGAGAGCAGAGTCTACAGGGAGGTAAAGAAACCTTACTGCGCAGGGGCATGCTAATCTTCTCTGTATCGTTCCAATTTTAGTATATGTGCTGCCAAAGCGAGCACATGTGCTGCCGAAGCGAGAAAGAGATGAAAAGAATTTATCTCAGCTAGCCACTAATATTCAAGAAACAAGGTCTTCAGGAAAGCCAACTCAACTGACATTTTCATGTCATTGTTAAATAAAGGAAAAATTATCTAGGTTCAGCAATACGTAGTTTATAAGAGAAAGACTACAGAGTAATTTCCTTGGCATAGAAATAACTTTGTCTTTTTTTTTTTTATCTATAAGGGCTTGCTATCACCACCACACACCCACATCCCATATACAAATGCCTGGCTTGAGTGGTAGCTTCTCTGCTTTGAGGCAAGTTTCTGCTAGTGTGCACCCTGGGAGGAGACGGAAGATGGCAGAAGTGCTTGGGTCCCTGCACCCAAATGGGACATCCAGAATGAATTCCCAGTTCCTGGTTTTGGCTTGGTCAAGCTTTGGCTATTGCAAGTGTCTGGGGAGTGAAACAGTGGTTCCCTCTTCCTGTCACTCTGCCTTTCAAATCAATAACTGTTGTTGGTAATGACTAATAATGATATTCACTGATTGTCAAATTTTGAATCTATTAATTATAGACAATTTCTCTTTGTATTTTTAAACTTTCATAATGTTCTGTTGCCAATTTCATCACTAGAAATAAAAACTTTTCCTCAAAAAAAAAAAAGAAACCTTACTGCTTTCCTAATGTGCTTATTAAGTTCTTGACCAGCGCCTGTTAGTCTTGCTACAAACTTTCTAGTCTTACTACTTTCCTTCTTCTTCCTCTTCTCTGTGACTTGTAAAATAGTATACATTCTATATACTGTGGATACTTTTGATTTATTTTATTCCTTCAGTCTCCTATGAAGTTCCTCCACAAAAGCACAGCCCTTAAGATATTCATTCATTTATGCAGTCTGCAGATTTCATGAGCTACTAAATTCCAAGTAGTATGTTAAAGGCAAGATCTGGGCCTAAGAGAAAAGTGGTCTAAATTCTGTGCCTAGAAGAGGATTTGGGACATAGTAGAACTTCAGTGAAGTGCTATGTGAATGACATGCACTCATTAAATGAGTAATCTAAAGCATACACTTCATTTAAGCAACACAGCAGCCCTACTCACCTCAGGTAGAGCAATTGAGAGGAATAATGTGAACAAAAATAAGACATCAATAAGTTGAATAATAACAGAGAAAAAACAAAATGAGATAGATGCCAACATTACTGAGCTATTTTTGAGGAATTAAATTGATAGAGGGGCTGGCATTGTGGCCAAGTGGGGAAAGCTGCAATCTGTGAGGCCAGCATAACATCTGAGTTCCACTTTGAGTTTAGGAATCTCCACTTCCAATTTAGCTCACTGCTAAACACCTGGGAAACCAGCAGAAGATGGACGAAGGACTTGGGTCCTTGCCACTGATGTGGGAGACTTGGATGAAGCTCCTGACTCCAGCATGCCCCAGGCTCAACTGTTGAAACTCTCTGGGGTGTGAGCCAGCAGATGAAAGCTATCTATGTCTTTCCCTCTCTCTCTAAATCCACCTTTCAAATAATAAAGATTTAATAAACAAATTAACTGATTTCAAAATACACAAAAACGTGAACAATACTATATCATTTTTATGCCAAACTGATAAAAAATAACAAATGCTAGAGAGCACATGGGAAAAGAAAACCGTCATATATGGTGGGTGAAAACACAAGTTAGTACAGATGTTATGCAGAACAGTATGGTCATTCCTTAAAAAGGATAAAAATTGGGGCCGGCGCTGTTGTGCAATGAGTTAAAGCCCTGGCCTGAAGGGCCAGCATCCCATTTGGGTGCCAGTTCTAGTTCCAGCTGCTCTTCTTCCAATACAGCTCTCTGCTATCTCCTGGGATAGCAGTAGATGGCCCAAGCCCTTGGGCCCATGCACCCATGTGGGAGACCCAGAGGAAGCTCCTGTCTCCAGGTTTCAGAATGGCATAACTCTGGCCTTTGTAGTCATCTGTAGAGTGAACCAGCTAATGGAGGACCTCTCTGTGTCTCTACCTCTATTGTAACTCTTTCAAATAAATAACAAAAATTAAACTAAGATAAAAATTGACCTACCATGTGAGAGTTATCTTGCTCTTGGCTATATAGAATAAGGAAATTTTATTAGAAGGAAAGGAGGAGAGCATATCAAAGATACAGCAATTTTCCCATAACACAGCCACTATAACACAGTTCACTGCAGCCAGGATTTGAAACCAATCTAGCTGTCCATCAGTGAAAAACAATGGACAGGGCAACCTCTTTTAGATACAAAAAAAGAACAAAATATTATTAAATTAATTGAAATAAGCCAGAAGCAGGAACACAAATGTCACCTGGTCCTTGTCACATGTGGAAGTGAAAGAAAATAATGGATCTGAACACAGAACTGTGATTACTAGAGGCTGAGAAGGGAAGCAGCTAGGGATAGAGGGGGGATTGGATAATAGGTAACAAAATACAAAGAGGCAGAAAGAACTTCTGGTGTCCCATAATATAATGAGATGACTACATTCAACCATATTAGGTTCTGTGTAAAGAACTGAAAGAGAGGAGCTGGTAGTCTCAAATCATGGAGAAGAATTAGAAACTGTAGTTGCTTGGGGGCCAGCATTGTGGCACAGTGGGCTAACACCCTGGCCTGAAGCACCAGCATCCCATGTGGGTACCAGTTCTAGTCCTGGCTGCTCCTCTTCTGATCCAACTCTCTGCTATGGCCTGGGAAAGCAGTAGAAGATGGCCCAAGTCCTTGGGTCCCTGCACCCAAGTGGGAGATCTGGAAGAAGCTCCTGGTTCCTGGCATCAGATTGGCAGAGCTCCGGCCATTGTGGCCATCTGGGGAGTGAACCAGCAGAGGAAGACCTCTCTCTCTCTCTGCTGCTACTTCTCTCTGTAACTCTGTCTTTCAAATAAATAACTTTTTAAAAACTTAATAAAACTGTAGTTGCTTAGCTTGATCACTTTTTACTGCATAAATGTGTGCAAATATTGCACTACACCCTGTAATAATGCATGACTAGGACACATTAATCACAAATTATTTCAATGAAATTTTAAAAATTAGAAGCATTTCTTTATATTAACAATGAACTATTTGAAAATGAAATTAGAGAAACATTTCCATGCATAGCAGCATAAGAACCAGGAACCAATGTCTTCAATGTTATCAGTGATGAATCAGATTCACAGCCCCCAGCACTCAGTTTTTGCCATATACCTTACCATGGCAATTGTGGGCATATAGTAGTAAATCAATGGACAGGAATCCTTTGTCTCTAAATCTGCTAAATAAATAAACATGGAATTCATCAAAGAAAAAGAGATATCAATTTGGATGCCAGGCACAAAAACACATGCACTTGAGCTATCCTCCAGTTTGTGATGCCAACAAATCTTTCAGACATGTTACATTTTCAGAGACTTTTCTGTAATCTTGCTAAGCTTTCTGGAAATCTGCCTTATAGCAAAGCGATTCCCAATTCCATTACACTCATGATTTTTCTTTTGTGTGAGTTATTAGTTTACCATCTAGAGATAATTTATGGTACAAAACTTTTCTATGCATGCATGTTTTCTCATTTGTGAGTCTATTCATGGGAATTGAAGACTGATTTATAGCAGAAATACATTTTCCAAATTCATTGCATAGACTTTTGTTCCTTATGAATTCTCTGAAGTCTGTTGATGTCTAATTTCTGGCTAAAGGTTTTATTGTATTTACAGCATGCAAAGACTATCACCTTTTGTGAATTCTGTATCTATACAAGCCTGAAATAAAGAAAATGCTTTTGCACAATCAGTATACGCCTAAGAAACCACCTGTGTCAATTCTCTGATGTACCATTGACTTCTGACTCTAATAATATTTATAAGCTTTCTCCTTTACATGAGTCTCTGTTGGATAGGATGTGATTTCCAGCAAAAGGTTTTGTCACAATACTTACATGAATTTTGGAGAAAAGCTCTTCCACTTTCATTATATTGTTAAGGTCTCTCCCTTGTTCAAATTCCATGATGGATTATGAGGCATTACCTATGTGAAATGACTTTCTCACATTTATTTCATTCATTAGATATATATGTTGTGCATTCTGATATAAGGAGAGATTTGGGCAGAGCTTTCCAACACTCATTACACCCATAAGGTTTCTCTCCCACGTGAATTCCCTGTTGTCGTATGAGGTATGGCTTCTAATTAAAGGGATTTTACTTTCAAAGGAGTTTTTCCCTATATGAATTTGATGATGTACAATGAGGGCTGAATTATGGTAAAAGGCTCTGAGTCATTACATTCATAAAATTGCTCCCCATGAGAATTCTTTTATGTTTGATGAGGTCTGATTTGCACCACAAAGGCTATTCACATGTATTATATTCATGCATTTCTCCCCTTGGTGAATTCTCTAATATTTCATGAGATATAACTTGCACAAAAAGGTCAAGTAGAAAATTCCCTGTGTGGATACTCTTATATCTTATGAGTTATGAAGTACAGCAAAGAGGCTTTCCACCATCCTTCCATCCATAAAACCTACCTAAATTGAGCAACAAAGATATAGAAAACGTAAACACACACATAACCAGATGGAAATGATACCAGTAATAAAGACTATCACTACCAAGAAAACCCCAAAACTGGAAGGCTTCACTGCTGAATTCTAACAGACATTTAAAGCACTAACTGCAATTCTTCTCAAGTTATTCAAAACAATTGAGAGAGAGGCGATTCTCCCAAATTCTTTCTATGAAGCCAACATCACCTTCATTCCTAAACTTGAAAAAAGTGCAACAAAGAAAGTAATTATAGACCAATTTCCCTGATGAACATACATGCAAAGATCTGCAACAGAATTCTGGCCAATTGAATCCAACAATGCATCAGAAAGATCATCCACCCAGACCAAGTGGGATTTATCCTTGGTATGCAAGGATGGAACCAAAGGCTTTTCCACAGTCATTTCATTTATAAGCTTTCTCCATGGTGTGAAGGCTCTGATACTTTCTGAGGTTTGACTTCTCAGCAAAGGTTTTTCCACAGTCGTTGCAATCATAAGGTTTCCCCCAGTACAAATTGTCTGATGCTTTGTGAGCTTTGATTTCTCAGCAAAGGCTTTTCCACAATGATTGCATTCATAAGGTTTCTCCCCTCTGTGAATTCTCTGATGATTTATGAGGTTTGCCTTCTGGCCAAAGGATTTTCCATAGTCATTGCATTCATAAGGTTTCTCACCTGTGTGAATTCTCTGATGATTTATGAGGTGTTTCTTCTGGCCAAAGAACTTCCCACAGTCATTACATTTGTAAGATTTCAACCCTGTGTGAATTCTCTGATGTCTAATGAGATCTGACTTCTGGTGAGTGGTTTCCACACAATCATTACACACATGAGGGTTTTCCACAATATGAGTGCTGTGATGGAGGGTATGGCAGAATTTAATACTGAATGACTTCCCACAAGGTTTACATGCATAGGATTTCTTCCCTATATTTGGTCTATGATTCAGTCTAACATGTGATTGGTAAATGACAGGTTCCACAGTCCCAATATACTTATAAATGTTCTCTCTTTTCAGGTGAATACAATCAGAATTCCACAGTCAGTCAGCTGGGAGGGGTGGATGAATCCAGAAACAGCTGGTTTCCTTGTACTAAAACAAGCGCCATATCACAAAGGACTCTTACATTTCTTTTTCTTTTTTGCATTTTTCACATTTTCTTATTTATCATGGTTTGTAATAAATTTTCTAATGTGGGTTGTGGTTTTGAGGCTGGCTTAAGGAGTTCAGGGAACCAGAGGAATGGTCTTTTTCAATTAGGGCACAGCTGTTGGCTCTCTCCAATTCTGGCTTTCTGTCATTGCTTTGGGTGCCTCAGCCAATTTTTCATTTTGAGCAACTTTTTCCTAAATGTTTTGTTGGTCTGAGTTGGTTTTGCCTTTTTCCTTTTCAAATTGTGTATTCTGATGCAATACAAACAAGGGTTTAGAACGAGGGTCCATTATGAAATTGAAAAACAGAACATACTGGGTTTTGATGATTAGAAATCATAGGCAACATGACCAAGATGAGTTTTTGGGTTTTGGAAAATGACATAGAACCCTTCCACTGAGGGGCAGATATTAATTTCCTCCAAATCGAGAGTGAGTGCGATTTTCAGGTGAATTCAATCAGAATTCCACAGCCAGTCAGCTAGGAGGGGTGGATGAATCCGGAAACAGCTGGTTTCCTTGTGTCTAAATCCAGCCAAATATCACAAAGGACTCTTGCATTTCTTTGGCTTTTTTCTCATTTTTCTTTTTTTCATGGTTTGTAATGAATTTTCTGATGTGAGCTTTGGTTTTGAGGCTGCAATATAGAGTTCAGGGCACCGGAGGAATGGTCTTTTTCAATCAGGGCACAGCTGTTGGCTTGCTCAAATTCTGGCTTGCTGTCATTGTTTTGGTTGCCTCAGCCGATTTGTGGTTTCTTGAGTGGCAATTTCCTAAATGTTTTGTGGGTCTGAGTCGGATTTGCCTTCTTATTCCCAAATTTTGTATTCTGATGCAATACAAGCAAGTTTTGGAGAGTAGCCATTATGAAAGAAAAAAAAAAAAAAAACAAAAACACAGCGCATTGCCCTTTCAGGATTAGAAATCTACAGGCAACACGACCAAGATGAGTTTCTGTGTTTTGGAAAATGACATAGAACGCTTCTGCTGAGGGGACAGATTCTAATTCCCTCCAAAATGAGTGTGAGTGCGATTTTGAGGTGAATTCAATCAGAATTCCAAAGTCAGTCTGTGGAAGGGGGGGATGAATCTGGAAACAGCCAGTTTCTTCGTGTCTAAATCCAGCCAAATATCACAAAGGACTCTTGCATTTCTTTGGCTTTTTCACATTTCCCTTATTTATCATGGTTTGTAATGAATTTTCTGATGTGAGCTTTGGTTTTGAGGCTGCAATATGGAGTTCAGGGCACCGGAGGAATGGTCTTTTTCAAACAGGGCACAGCTGTTGGCTTGCTCCAATTCTGGCTATTGTCTTTCTTTTGGGTGCCTCAGCTGAAATTTGGTTTCTTGAGTTTCACTGTGATTGTCAGGTTAATTCAGTCAGAATTCCACAGGCAGTCAGCTTTAGTGGTGGATGAATCTGGGAACAGCTGGTTTCCTTGCAGCTAAATCAAACCCAATATCATTATGGATTCTTGCATTTCTTTGGCTTTTTTCTCTTTTTTCTTATTTATCATGGTTTTTAATGAATTTTCTGATGTGAGCTTTGGTTTGAGGCTGGCATATTGAGTTCAGGGCACAAGAGGATGGTTCTTTTTCAATCAGGGCACAGCTGTTGGCTTGCTCCACTTCTGGCTTGCTGTCATTGTTTTGAGTGCCTCAGCCGATTTGTGGTTTCTTGTGTGGCAATTTCCCAAATGTTTTCAGGGTCTGAGTTGGCTTTGCCTTCTTCCTTCCCAAATTTTGTATTCTGATGCAATGCAAAGAAGAGTTTGTACAGAATAGCCATTATGAAATGAAAAACACAACAAATAGGCGTTTGAAGCTTAGAAATCTACAGGTAACATGACCAAGGTGAGTTTTTGTGTTTATGAAAATAAAATGGAACACTTTGGCTGAGGTGACAGATATTAATTGCCTCCAAACTGAGTTTCACTGCGATTTTCAGGTTAATTCAGTCAGAATTCCACAGGCAGTCAGCTGGAGGGGTGGATGAATCCGGGAACAGCCGGTTTCCTAGCAACTAAATCAAGCCCTATATCATTATGGATTCTTGCATTTCTTTGGCTTTTTTCTCTTTTTTCTTATTTATCATGGTTTGTAATGAATTTTCTGATGTGAGCTTTGGTTTTGAGGCTGGCATATTGAGTTCAGGGCACAAGAGGATGGTTCTTTTTCAATCAGGGCACAGCTGTTGGCTTGCTCTACTTCTGGCTTGCTGTCATTGTTTTGAGTGCCTCAGCCGATTTGTGGTTTCTTGTGTGGCAATTTCCCAAATGTTTTCAGGGTCTGAGTTGGCTTTGCCTTCTTCCTTCCCAAATTTTGTATTCTGATGCAATGCAAAGAAGAGTTTGTACAGAATAGCCATTATGAAATAAAAAACACAACAAATAGGCATTTGAAGCTTAGAAATCTACAGGTAACATGACCAAGGTGAGTTTTTGTGTTTATGAAAATAAAATGGAACACTTTGGCTGAGGTGACAGATATTAATTGCCTCCAAACTGAGTTTCACTGCGATTTTCAGCTTAATTCAGTCAGAATTCCACAGGCAGTCAGCTGGAGGGGTGGATGAATCCGGGAACAGCCAGTTTCCTAGCGACTAAATCAAGCCCTATATCATTATGGATTCTTGCATTTTTTTGGCTTTTTTCTCTTTTTTCTTATTTATCATGGTTTTTAATGAATTTTCTGATGTGAGCTTTGGTTTTGAGGCTGGCATATTGAGTTCAGGGCACAAGAGGAAGGTTCTTTTTCAATCAGGGCACAGCTGTTGGCTTGCTCCAATTCTGGCTTGCTGTCATTGTTTTGGGTGCCTCAGCTGATTTGTGGTTTCTTGAGCGGCAATTTCCTAAATGTTTTCTGGGTCTGAGTTGGTTTTGCCTTCTTCCTTCCCAAATTTTGTATTCTGATGCAATACAAGCAAGATTTTGGACAGAGTAGCCATTATGAAAGGAAAAAAAAAAAAAAAACACAGAACATTGCCCTTTCAGGATTAGAAATCTACAGGCAACACGACCAAGATGAGTTTCTGTGTTTTGGAAAATGACATAGAACGCTTCTGCTGAGGTGACAGATTCTAATTCCCTCCAAATGGAGTGTGAGAGCGATTTTGAGGTGAATTCAATCAGAATTCCAAAGTCAGTCTGTGGAAGGGGGGGATGAATCTGGAAACAGCCAGTTTCTTTGTGTCTAAATCCTTTCAAATATCACAAAGGACTCTTGCATTTCTTTGGCTTTTTCACATTTCCCTTATTTATCATGGTTTGTAATGAATTTTCTGATGTGAGCTTTGGTTTTGAGGCTGAAACATGGAGTTCAGAGCACTGGAGGAATGGTCTTTTTCAATCAGGGCACAGCTGTTGGCTTGCTCCAATTCTGGCTTGCTGTCATTGTTTTGGTTGCCTCAGCCGATTTGTGGTTTCTTGAGTGGCAATTTCCTAAATGTTTTGTGGGTCTGAGTCGGTTTTGCGTTCTTTTTCCCAAATTTTGTATTCTGATGCAATACAAGCAAGTTTTGGAGAGTAGCCATTATGAAAGAAAAAAAAAACAAAAACACAGCGCATTGCCCTTTCAGGATTAGAAATCTACAGGCAACACGACCAAGATGAGTTTCTGTGTTTTGGAAAATGACATAGAACGCTTCTGCTGAGGGGACAGATTCTAATTCCCTCCAAAATGAGTGTGAGTGCGATTTTGAGGTGAATTCAATCAGAATTCCAAAGTCAGTCTGTGGAAGGGGGGGATGAATCTGGAAACAGCCAGTTTCTTCGTGTCTAAATCCAGCCAAATATCACAAAGGACTCTTGCATTTCTTTGGCTTTTTCACATTTCCCTTATTTATCATGGTTTGTAATGAATTTTCTGATGTGAGCTTTGGTTTTGAGGCTGCAATATGGAGTTCAGGGCACCGGAGGAATGGTCTTTTTCAAACAGGGCAGAGCTGTTGGCTTGCTCCAATTCTGGCTATTGTCTTTCTTTTGGGTGCCTCAGCTGAAATTTGGTTTCTTGAGTTTCACTGTGATTGTCAGGTTAATTCAGTCAGAATTCCACAGGCAGTCAGCTTTAGTGGTGGATGAATCTGGGAACAGCCGGTTTCCTTGCAGCTAAATCAAACCCAATATCATTATGGATTCTTGCATTTCTTTGGCTTTTTTCTCTTTTTTCTTATTTATCATGGTTTTTAATGAATTTTCTGATGTGAGCTTTGGTTTGAGGCTGGCATATTGAGTTCAGGGCACAAGAGGATGGTTCTTTTTCAATCAGGGCACAGCTGTTGGCTTGCTCCACTTCTGGCTTGCTGTCATTGTTTTGAGTGCCTCAGCCGATTTGTGGTTTCTTGTGTGGCAATTTCCCAAATGTTTTCAGGGTCTGAGTTGGCTTTGCCTTCTTCCTTCCCAAATTTTGTATTCTGATGCAATGCAAAGAAGAGTTTGTACAGAATAGCCATTATGAAATAAAAAACACAACAAATAGGCGTTTGAAGCTTAGAAATCTACAGGTAACATGACCAAGGTGAGTTTTTGTGTTTATGAAAATAAAATGGAACACTTTGGCTGAGGTGACAGATATTAATTGCCTCCAAACTGAGTTTCACTGCGATTTTCAGGTTAATTCAGTCAGAATTCCACAGGCAGTCAGCTGGAGGGGTGGATGAATCCGGGAACAGCCGGTTTCCTAGCGACTAAATCAAGCCCTATATCATTATGGATTCTTGCATTTTTTTGGCTTTTTTCTCTTTTTTCTTATTTATCATGGTTTTTAATGAATTTTCTGATGTGAGCTTTGGTTTTGAGGCTGGCATATTGAGTTCAGGGCACAAGAGGAAGGTTCTTTTTCAATCAGGGCACAGCTGTTGGCTTGCTCCAATTCTGGCTTGCTGTCATTGTTTTGGGTGCCTCAGCTGATTTGTGATTTCTTGAGCGGCAATTTCCTAAATGTTTTCTGGGTCTGAGTTGGTTTTGCCTTCTTCCTTCCCAAATTTTGTATTCTGATGCAATACAAGCAAGATTTTGGACAGAGTAGCCATTATGAAAGGAAAAAAAAAAAAAAAAAAACACAGCGCATTGCCCTTTCAGGATTAGAAATCTACAGGCAACACGAGCAAGATGAGTTTCTGTGTGTTGGAAAATGACATAGAACGCTTCTGCTGAGGGGACAGATTCTAATTCCCTCCAAAATGAGTGTGAGTGCGATTTTGAGGTGAATTCAATCAGAATTCCAAAGTCAGTCTGTGGAAGGGGGGGATGAATCTGGAAACAGCCAGTTTCTTTGTGTCTAAATCCAGCCAAATATCACAAAGGACTCTTGCATTTCTTTGGCTTTTTCACATTTCCCTTATTTATCATGGTTTGTAATGAATTTTCTGATGTGAGCTTTGGTTTTGAGGCTGCAATATAGAGTTCAGGGCACCGGAAGAATGGTCTTTTTCAAACAGGGCACAGCTGTTGGCTTGCTCCAATTCTGGCTATTGTCTTTCTTTTGGGTGCCTCAGCTGAAATTTGGTTTCTTGAGTTTCACTGCGATTGTCAGGTTAATTCAGTCAGAATTCCACAGGCAGTCAGCTTTAGTGGTGGATGAATCTGGGAACAGCCGGTTTCCTTGCAGCTAAATCAAACCCAATATCATTATGGATTCTTGCATTTCTTTGGCTTTTTTCTCATTTTTCTTATTTATCATGGTTTTTAATGAATTTTCTGATGTGAGCTTTGGTTTGAGGCTGGCATATTGAGTTCAGGGCACAAGAGGATGGTTCTTTTTCAATCAGGGCACAGCTGTTGGCCTGCTCCACTTCTGGCTTGCTGTCATTGTTTTGAGTGCCTCAGCCGATTTGTGGTTTCTTGTGTGGCAATTTCCCAAATGTTTTCAGGGTCTGAGTTGGCTTTGCCTTCTTCCTTCCCAAATTTTGTATTCTGATGCAATGCAAAGAAGAGTTTGTACAGAATAGCCATTATGAAATAAAAAACACAACAAATAGGCGTTTGAAGCTTAGAAATCTACAGGTAACATGACCAAGGTTAGTTTTTGTGTGTATGAAAATGAAATGGAACACTTTGGCTGAGGTGACAGATATTAATTGCCTCCAAACTGAGTTTCACTGCGATTTTCAGGTTAATTCAGTCAGAATTCCACAGGCAGTCAGCTGGAGGGGTGGATAATCCGGGAACAGCCAGTTTCCTAGCGACTAAATCAAGCCCTATATCATTATGGATTCTTGCATTTTTTTGGCTTTTTTCTCTTTTTTCTTATTTATCATGGTTTGTAATGAATTTTCTGATGTGAGCTTTGATTTTGAGGCTGGCATATTGAGTTCAGGGCACAAGAGGAAGGTTCTTTTTCAATCAGGGCACAGCTGTTGGCTTGCTCCAATTCTGGCTTGCTGTCATGGTTTTGGGTGCCTCAGCTGATTTGTGGTTTCTTGTGTGGCCATTTCCTAAATGTTTTCTGGGTCTGAGTTGGTTTTGCCTTCTTCCTTCCCAAATTTTGTATTCTGATGCAATACAAGCAAGATTTTGGACAGAGTAGCCATTATGAAAGAAAAAAAAAAAACACAGCGCATTGCCCTTTCAGGATTAGAAATCTACAGGCAACACGAGCAAGATGAGTTTCTGTGTGTTGGAAAATGACATAGAACGCTTCTGCTGAGGGGACAGATTCTAATTCCCTCCAAAATGAGTGTGAGTGCGATTTTGAGGTGAATTCAATCAGAATTCCAAAGTCAGTCTGTGGAACGGGGGGATGAATCTGGAAACAGCCAGTTTCTTTGTGTCTAAATCCAGCCAAATATCACAAAGGACTCTTGCATTTCTTTGGCTTTTTCACATTTCCCTTATTTATCATGGTTTGTAATGAATTTTCTGATGTGAGCTTTGGTTTTGAGGCTGCAATATAGAGTTCAGGGCACCGGAAGAATGGTCTTTTTCAAACAGGGCAGAGCTGTTGGCTTGCTCCAATTCTGGCTATTGTCTTTCTTTTGGGTGCCTCAGCTGAAATTTGGTTTCTTGAGTTGCACTGTGATTGTCAGGTTAATTCAGTCAGAATTCCACAGGCAGTCAGCTTTAGTGGTGGATGAATCTGGGAACAGCCGGTTTCCTTGCAGCTAAATCAAACCCAATATCATTATGGATTCTTGCATTTCTTTGGCTTTTTTCTCTTTTTTCTTATTTATCATGGTTTGTAATGAATTTTCTGATGTGAGCTTTGGTTTTGAGGCTGGCATATTGAGTTCAGGGCACAAGAGGAAGGTTCTTTTTCAATCAGGGCACAGCTGTTGGCGTGCTCAAATTCTGGCTTGCTGTCATTGTTTTGGGTGCCTCAGCTGATTTGTGGTTTCTTGAGTGGCAATTTCCTAAATGTTTTCTGGGTCTGAGTTGGTTTTCCCTCTTATTCCCAAATTTTGTATTCTGATGCAATACAAGCAAGATTTTGGACAGAGTAGCCATTATGAAAGGAAAAAAAAAAACACAGCGCATGGCCCTTTCAGGATTAGAAATCCATAGGCAACACAACCAAGATCAGATTCTGTGTTTTGGAAAATGACATGGAACGCTTCTGCTGAGGTGACAGATTCTAATTCCCTCCAAAATGAGTGTGAGTGCGATTTTGAGGTGAATTCAATCAGAATTCCAAAGTCAGTCTGTGGAAGGGGGGTATGAATCTGGAAACAGCCAGTTTCTTTGTGTCTAAATCCAGCCAAATAACAAAGGACTCTTGCATTTCTTTGCCTTTTTCACATTTCCCTTATTTATCATGGTTTGTAATGAATTTTCTGATGTGAGCTTTGGTTTTGAGGCTGCAATATGGAGTTCAGGGCACCGGAGGAATGGTCTTTTTCAAACAGGGCACAGCTGTTGGTGTGCTCCAATTCTGGGTATTGTCTTTGTTTTGGGTGCCTCAGCTGAAATTTGGTTTCTTGAGTTTCACTGCGATTGTCAGGTTAATTCAGTCAGAATTCCACAGGCAGTCAGCTTTAGTGGTGGATGAATCTGGGAACAGCCGGTTTCCTTGTAGCAAAATCAAACCCAATATCATTATGGATTCTTGCATTTCTTTGGCTTTTTTCTCATTTTTCGTATTTATCATGGTTTGTAATGAATTTTCTGATGTGAGCTTTGATTTTGAGGCTGGAATATGGAGTTCAAGACCCGGAAGGAATGGTCTTTTTCAATCAGGGCACAGCTGTTGGCTTGCTCCAATTCTGGCTTTCTGTCATGCTTTTGGGTGCCTCAGCCGGGTTTTGGTTTCTTGAGCGGCAATTTCCTAAATGATTTCTGAGTCTGAGTCGGTTTTGCCTTCTTCCTTCCCAAATTTTGTATTCTGACGCAATACAAACACGAGTTTAGACAGCAGATCCATTATGAAATAAAACACAAAACCAATGAGCGTGTCATGCTTAGAATTCTAGAGGCAGCACGACCAACATGAGTTTTTGTGCTTAGGAAAAAGAAATGGAACCCTTTTGCAGAGGGGAACGATAATTAATTCCCCAAATCAGTTTGCCAGCGATTTTCAGGTGAATTGAATGAGTTTTCCAAAGCCAGTCAACTGGGAGGGGTGGATGAATCCGGAAACAGCCTGTTTCCTTGTGACTAAATCAAGCCCACTATCAAAAAGGACTCCTCCATTTCTTTGGCTCTTTTCACAGTTTTCTTCTTTATCATGGTTTATTATGAATTTTCTGATGTGAGCTTTGATTTTGAGGCTGGAATATGGAGTTCAAGACCCGGAAGGAATGGTCTTTTTCAATCAGGGCACAGCTGTTGGCTTGCTCCAATTCTGGCTTTCTGTCATGGTTTTGGGAGCCTCAGCCGAGTTTTGGTTTCTTGAGCGGCAATTTCCTAAATGATTTCCGGGTCTGAGTTGGTTTTGCCTTCTTCCTTCCCAAATTTTGTATTCTGACGCAATACAAACACAAGTTTAGACAGCAGATCCATTATGAAAGAAAAAACAAAACCAATTAGCGTGTCATGCTTAGAATTCTAGAGGCAGCACGACCAACATGAGTTTTTGTGTTTTGGACAAAGAAATGGAACCCTTTTGCAGAGGGGGATGATAATTAATTCCCCAAATCAGTTTGCCAGCGATTTTCAGGTGAATTGAATGAGTTTTCCAAAGCCAGTCAGCTGGGAGGGGCAGATGAATCCAGAAACAGCCTGTTTCCTTGTGACTAAATCAAGCCCACTATCAAAAAGGACTCCTCCATTTCTTTGGCTCTTTTCACAGTTTTCTTCTTTATCATGGTTAATAATGAATTTTCTGATGTGAGCTTTGATTTTGAGGCTGGAATATGGAGTTCAAGACACGGAAGGAATGGTCTTTTTCAATGAGGGCACAGCTGTTGGCTTGCTCCAATTCTGGCTTTCTGTCATGGTTTTGGGTGCCTCAGCCGAGTTTTGGTTTCTTGAGCGGCAATTTCCTAAATGATTTCTGGGTCTGAGTTGGTTTTGCCTTCCTCCTTCCCAAATGTTGTATTCTGACACAATACAAACACGAGTTTAGACAGCAGATCCATTATGAAAGAAAACACAAAACCAATGAGCGTGTCATGCTTAGAATTCTAGAGGCAGCACGACCAACATGAGTTTTTGTGCTTAGGAAAAAGAAATGGAACCCTTTTGCAGAGGGGAACGATAATTAATTCCCCAAATCAGTTTGCCAGCGATTTTCAGGTGAATTGAATGAGTTTTCCCAAGCCAGTCAGCTGGGAGGGGTGGATGAATCCGGAAACAGCCTGTTTCCTTGTGACTAAATCAAGCCCACTATCAAAAAGGACTCCTCCATTTCTTTGGCTCTTTTCACAGTTTTCTTCTTTATCATGGTTTATAATGAATTTTCTGATGTGAGCTTTGATTTTGAGGCTGGAATATGGAGTTCAAGACCCGGAAGGAATGGTCTTTTTCAATCAGGGCACAGCTGTTGGCTTGCTCCAATTCTGGCTTTCTGTCATGGTTTTGGGTGCCTCAGCCGAGTTTTGGTTTCTTGAGCGGCAATTTCCTAAATGATTTTTTTTTTTTTTTGGGCAGGCAGAGTGGACAGTGAGAGAGAGAGACAGAGAGAGAAAGGTCTTCCTTTTGCCGTTGGTTCACCCTCCAATGGCCGCCGCTGCAGCCGGCGCACCGTGCTGATCCTATGGCAGGAGCCAGGATCCAGGTGCTTTTCCTGGTCTCCCATGGGGTGCAGGGCCCAAGCACCTGGGCCATCCTCCACTGCACTCCCTGGCCATAGCAGAGAGCTGGCCTGGAAGAGGGGCAACCGGGACAGAATCCGGCGCCCCGACCGGGACTAGAACCCGGTGTGCCCGCGCCGCAAGTTGGAGGATTAGCCTATTGAGCCACGGCGCCGGCCTAAATGATTTCTGAGTCTGAGTCGGTTTTGCCTTCTTCCTTCCCAAATTTTGTATTCTGACGCAATACAAGCACAAGTTTAGGGAGCAGATCCAGTATGAAATAAAAAAAAACAAAACCAATTAGCGTGTCATGCTTAGAATTCTAGAGGCAGCAAGACCAACATGTGTTTTTGTGTTTTGGAAAAAAGAAATGGAAGCCTTTTGCAGAGGGGAACGATAATGAATTCCCCAAATCAGTTTGCCAGCGATTTTCAGGTGAATTGAATGAGATTTCAAAGCCAGTCAGCTGGGAGGGGTGGATGAATCCGGAAACAGCCTGTTTCCTTGTGACTAAATCAAGCCCACTATCAAAAAGGACTCTTCCATTTCTTTGGCTCTTTTCACAGTTTTCTTCTTTATCATGGTTTGTAATGAATTTTCTGATGTGAGCTTTGATTTTGAGGCTGGAATATGGAGTTCAAGACACGGAAGAAATAGCCCATTTCAATCAGGGCACAGCTGTTGGCTTGCTCCGATTCTGGCTTTCTGTCATGGTTTTGGGTGCCTCAGTCGAGTTTTGGTTTCTTGAGTGGCAATTTCCTAAATGATTTCTGGGTCTAAATTGGTTTTGCCTTCTTCCTTCCCAAATTTTGTATTCTGACGCAATACAAACCAGAGTTTAGACAGCAGATCCATTATGAAATAAAAAACAAAACAAATAAGCCAGTCAGCTGGGAGGGGTGGATGAATCCAGAAACAGCCTGTTTCCTTGTGACTAAATCAAGCCCACTATCAAAAAGGACTCTTCCATTTCTTTGGCTCTTTTCACATTTTTCTTCTTTATCACGGTTTGTAATGGATTTTCTGATGGGAGCTTTGATTTTGAGGCTGGAATATGGAGTTCAAGACCCGGAAGGAATGGTCTTTTTCAATCAGGGCACAGCTGTTGGCTTGCTCCAATTCTGGATTTCTGTCATGCTTTTGCGTGCCTCAGCCGAGTTTTGGTTTCTTGAGCGGCAATTTCCTAAATGATTTCCGGGTCTGAGTTGGTTTTGCCTTCTTCCTTCCCAAATTTTGTATTCTGACGCAATACAAACACGAGTTTAGACAGCAGATCCATTATGAAATAAAAAAAACAAAACCAATGAGCGTGCCATACTTAGAATTCTAGAGGCAGCACGACCAACATGAGTTTTTGTGTTTTGGACAAAGAAATGGAACCCTTTTGCAGAGGGGAACGATAATTAATTCCCCAAATCAGTTTGCCAGCAATTTTCAGGTGAATTGAATGAGTTTTCCAAAGCCAGTCAGCTGGGAGGGGTGGATGAATCCGGAAACAGCCTGTTTCCTTGTGACTAAATCAAGCCCACTATCAAAAAGGACTCTTCCATTTCTTTGGCTCTTTTCACATTTATCTTCTTTATCATGGTTTGTAATGAATTTTCTGATGTGAGCTTTGATTTTGAGGCTGGAATATGGAGTTCAAGACACAGAAGGAATGGTCTTTTTCAATCAGGGCACAGCTGTTGGCTTGCTCCAATTCTGGCTTTTTGTCATGGTTTTGGGTGCCTCAGCTGATTTGTGGTTTCTTGAGTGGCAATTTCCTAAATGTTTTCGGTGTCTGGGTCGGTTTTCCCTTCTTATTCCCAAATTTTGTATTCTGATGCAATACAAGCACGATTTTGGAGAGTAGCCATTATGAAAGAAAAAAAAAAAAAACGGCGCATTGCCCTTTCAGGATTAGAAATCTACAGGCAACACGACCAAGATGAGTTTCTGTGTTTTGGAAAATGACATAGAACGCTTCTGCTGAGGGCACAGATTCTAATTCCCTCCAAAATGAGTGTGAGTGCAATTTTGAGGTGAATTCAATCAGAATTCCAAAGTCAGTCTGTGGAAGGGGGGCATGAATCTGGAAACATCCAGTTTCTTTGTGTCTAAATCCAGCCAAATATCACAAAGGACTCTTACATTTCTTTGCCTTTTTCACATTTCCCTTATTTATCATGGTTTGTAATGAATTTTCTGATGTGAGCTTTGGTTTTGAGGCTGCAATATGGAGTTCAGGGCACCGGAGGAATGGTCTTTTTCAAACAGGGCACAGCTGTTGGTGTGCTCCAATTCTGGGTATTGTCTTTGTTTTGGGTGCCTCAGCTGAAATTTGGTTTCTTGAGTTTCACTGCGATTGTCAGGTTAATTCAGTCAGAATTCCACAGGCAGTCAGCTTTAGTGGTGGATGAATCTGGGAACAGCCGGTTTCCTTGTAGCAAAATCAAACCCAATATCATTATGGATTCTTGCATTTCTTTGGCTTTTTTCTCATTTTTCATATTTATCATGGTTTGTAATGAATTTTCTGATGTGAGCTTTGATTTTGAGGCTGGAATATGGAGTTCAAGACCCGGAAGGAATGGTCTTTTTCAATCAGGGCACAGCTGTTGGCTTGCTCCAATTCTGGCTTTCTGTCATGGTTTTGGGTGCCTCAGCCGAGTTTTGGTTTCTTGAGCGGCAATTTCCTAAATGATTTCTGAGTCTGAGTCGGTTTTGCCTTCCTCCTTCCCAAATTTTGTATTCTGACGCAATACAAACACGAGTTTAGACAGCAGATCCATTATGAAATAAAACACAAAACCAATGAGCGTGTCATGCTTAGAATTCTAGAGGCAGCACGACCAACATGAGTTTTTGTGCTTAGGAAAAAGAAATGGAACCCTTTTGCAGAGGGGAACGATAATTAATTCCCCAAATCAGTTTGCCAGCGATTTTCAGGTGAATTGAATGAGTTTTCCCAAGCCAGTCAGCTGGGAGGGGTGGATGAATCCGGAAACAGCCTGTTTCCTTGTGACTAAATCAAGCACACTATCAAAAAGGACTCCTCCATTTCTTTGGCTCTTTTCACAGTTTTCTTCTTTATCATGGTTTGTAATGAATTTTCTGATGTGAGCTTTGATTTTGAGGCTGGAATATGGAGTTCAAGACCCGGAAGGAATGGTCTTTTTCAATCAGGGCACAGCTGTTGGCTTGCTCCAATTCTGGCTTTCTGTCATGGTTTTGGGTGCCTCAGCCGAGTTTTGGTTTCTTGAGCGGCAATTTCCTAAAGATTTCTGGGTCTGAGTTGGATTTGCCTTCTTCCTTCCCAAATTTTGTATTCTGACGCAATACAAACACGAGTTTAGACAGCAGATCCATTATGAAATAAAACACAAAACCAATGAGCGTGTCATGCTTAGAATTCTAGAGGCAGCACGACCAACATGAGTTTTTCTGCTTTGGACAAAGAAATGGAACCCTTTTGCAGAGGGGAACGATAATTAATACCCCAAATCAGTTTGCCAGCGATTTTCAGGTGAATTGAATGAGTTTTCCAAAGCCAGTCAGCTGGGAGGGGTGGATGAATCCAGAAACAGCCTGTTTCCTTGTGACTAAATCAAGCCCACTATCAAAAAGGACTCTTCCATTTCTTTGGCTCTTTTCACATTTTTCTTATTTATCATGGTTTGTAATAAATTTTCTGATGTGAGCTTTGATTTTGAGGCTGGAATATGGAGTTCAAGACACGGAAGGAATGGTCTTTTTCAATCAGGGCACAGCTGTTGGCTTGCTCCAATTCTGGCTTTCTGTCATGGTTTTGGGAGCCTCAGCCGAGTTTTGGTTTCTTGAGCGGCAATTTCCTAAATGATTTCCGGGTCTGAGTTGGTTTTGCCTTCTTCCTTCCCAAATTTTGTATTCTGACGCAATACAAACACAAGTTTAGACAGCAGATCCATTATGAAATAAAAAACAAAACCAATGAGCGTGTCATGCTTAGAATTCTAGAGGCAGCACGACCAACATGAGTTTTTGTGTTTTGGACAAAGAAATGGAACCCTTTTGCAGAGGGGGACGATAATTAATTCCCCAAATCAGTTTGCCAGCGATTTTCAGGTGAATTGAATGAGTTTTCCAAAGCCAGTCAGCTGGGAGGGGCAGATGAATCCAGAAACAGCCTGTTTCCTTGTGACTAAATCAAGCCCACTATCAAAAAGGACTCCTCCATTTCTTTGGCTCTTTTCACAATTTTCTTCTTTATCATGGTTAATAATGAATTTTCTGATGTGAGCTTTGATTTTGAGGCTGGAATATGGAGTTCAAGACACGGAAGGAATGGTCTTTTTCAATCAGGGCACAGCTGTTGGCTTGCTCCAATTCTGGCTTTCTGTCATGGTTTTGGGTGCCTCAGCCGAGTTTTGGTTTCTTGAGCGGCAATTTCCTAAATGATTTCTGGGTCTGAGTTGGTTTTGCCTTCCTCCTTCCCAAATGTTGTATTCTGACACAATACAAACACGAGTTTAGACAGCAGATCCATTATGAAAGAAAACACAAAACCAATGAGCGTGTCATGCTTAGAATTCTAGAGGCAGCACGACCAACATGAGTTTTTGTGCTTAGGAAAAAGAAATGGAACCCTTTTGCAGAGGGGAACGATAATTAATTCCCCAAATCAGTTTGCCAGCGATTTTCAGGTGAATTGAATGAGTTTTCCAAAGCCAGTCAGCTGGGAGGGGTGGATGAATCCGGACACAGCCTGTTTCCTTGTGACTAAATCAAGCCCACGATCAAAAAGGACTCTTCCATTTCTTTGGCTCTTTTCACAGTTTTCTTCTTTATCATGGTTTGTAATAAATTTTCTGATGTGAGCTTTGATTTTGAGGCTGGAATATGGAGTTCAAGACCCGGAAGGAATGGTCTTTTTCAATCAGGGCACAGCTGTTGGCTTGCTCCAATTCTGGCTTTCTGTCATGGTTTTGGGTGCCTCAGCCGAGTTTTGGTTTCTTGAGTGGCAATTTCCTAAATGATTTCTGGGTCTGAATTGGTTTTGCCTTCTTCATTCCCAAATGTTGTATTCTGACGCAATACAAACACGAGTTTAGACAGCAGATCCATTTTGAAAGAAAACACAAAACCAATGAGCGTGTCATGCTTAGAATTCTAGAGGCAGCACGACCAACATGAGTTTTTCTGCTTTGGACAAAGAAATGGAACCCTTTTGCAGAGGGGAATGATAATTAATTCCCCAAATCAGTTTGCCAGCGATTTTCAGGTGAATTGAATGAGTTTTCCAAAGCCAGTCAGCTGGGAGGGGTGGATGAATCTGGAAACAGCCTGTTTCCTTGTGACTAAATCAAGCCCACTATCAAAAAGGACTCCTCCATTTCTTTGGCTCTTTTCACAGTTTTCTTCTTTATCATGGTTTATAATGAATTTTCTGATGTGAGCTTTGATTTTGAGGCTGGAATATGGAGTTCAAGACCCGGAAGGAATGGTCTTTTTCAATCAGGGCACAGCTGTTGGCTTGCTCCAATTCTGGCTTTTTGTCATGGTTTTGGGAGCCTCAGCCGAGTTTTGGTTTCTTGAGCGGCAATTTCCTAAATGATTTCTGGGTCTGAGTTGGTTTTGCCTTCTTCCTTCCCAAATTTTGTATTCTGACGCAATACAAACACAAGTTTAGATAGCAGATCCATTATGAAATAAAAAACAAAACCAATTAGCGTGTCATGCTTAGAATTCTAGAGGCAGCACGACCAACATGAGTTTTTGTGTTTTGGACAAAGAAATGGAACCCTTTTGCAGAGGGGGACGATAATTAATTCCCCAAATCAGTTTGCCAGCGATTTTCAGGTGAATTGAATGAGTTTTCCAAAGCCAGTCAGCTGGGAGGGGTGGATGAATCCGGAAACAGCCTGTTTCCTTGTGAATAAATCAAGCCCACTATCAAAAAGGACTCCTCCATTTCTTTGGCTCTTTTCACAGTTTTCTTCTTTATCATGGTTTGTAATGAATTTTCTGATGTGAGCTTTGATTTTGAGGCTGGAATATGGAGTTCAAGACACGGAAGGAATGGTCTTTTTCAATCAGGGCACAGCTGTTGGCTTCCTCCAATTCTGGCTTTCTGTCATGGTTTTGGGAGCCTCAGCCAAGTTTTGGTTTCTTGAGCGGCAATTTCCGAAAGATTTCTGGGTCTGAGTTGGATTTGCCTTCTTCCTTCCCAAATTTTGTATTCTGACGCAATACAAACACAAGTTTAGACAGCAGATCCATTATGAAAGAAAACACAAAACCAATGAGCGTGTCATGCTTAGAATTCTAGAGGCAGTACAACCAACATGAGTTTTTGTGTTTTGGACAAAGAAATGGAACCCTTTTGCAGAGGGGGACGATAATTAATTCCCCAAATCAGTTTGCCAGCGATTTTCAGGTGAATTGAATGAGTTTTCCAAAGCCAGTCAGCTGGGAGGGGCAGATGAATCCGGAAACAGCCTGTTTCCTTGTGACTAAATCAAGCCCACTATCAAAAAGGACTCTTGCATTTCTTTGGCTCGTTTCAGTTTTCTTCTTTATCATGGTTTGTAATGAATTTTCTGATGTGAGCTTTGACTTTGAGGCTGGAATATGGAGTTCAAGACACGGAAGGAATGGTCTTTTTCAATCAGGGCACAGCTGTTGGCTTGCTCCAATTCTGGCTTTCTGTCATGGTTTTGGGTGCCTCAGCCGAGTTTTGGTTTCTTGAGCGGCAATTTCCTAAAGGATTTCTGGGTCTGAATTGGTTTTGCCTTCTTCCTTCCCAAATTTTGTATTCTGACGCAATACAAACACGAGTTTAGACAGCAGATCCATTATGAAATAAAACACAAAACCAATGAGCGTGTCATGCTTAGAATTCTAGAGGCAGCACGACCAACATGAGTTTTTGTGCTTAGGAAAAAGAAATGGAACCCTTTTGCAGAGGGGAATGATAATTAATTCCCCAAATCAGTTTGCCAGCGATTTTCAGGTGAATTGCATGAGTTTTCCAAAGCCAGTCAGCTGGGAGGCTTGGATGAATCCAGAAACAGCCTGTTTCCTTGTGACTAAATCAAGCCCACTATCAAAAAGGACTCTTCCATTTCTTTGGCTCTTTTCACATTTTTCTTATTTATCATGGTTTGTAATAAATTTTCTGATGTGAGCTTTGATTTTGAGGCTGGAATATGGAGTTCAAGACACGGAAGGAATGGTCTTTTTCAATCAGGGCACAGCTGTTGGCTTGCTCCAATTCTGGCTTTCTGTCATGGTTTTGGGAGCCTCAGCCGAGTTTTGGTTTCTTGAGTGGCAATTTCCTAAATGATTTCCGGGTCTGAGTTGGTTTTGCCTTCTTCCTTCCCAAATTTTGTATTCTGACGCAATACAAACACAAGTTTAGACAGCAGATCCATTATGAAATAAAAAACAAAACCAATGAGCGTGTCATGCTTAGAATTCTAGAGGCAGCACGACCAACATGAGTTTTTGTGTTTTGGACAAAGAAATGGAACCCTTTTGCAGAGGGGGACGATAATTAATTCCCCAAATCAGTTTGCCAGCGATTTTCAGGTGAATTGAATGAGTTTTCCAAAGCCAGTCAGCTGGGAGGGGTTGATGAATCCAGAAACAGCCTGTTTCCTTGTGACTAAATCAAGCCCACTATCAAAAAGGACTCCTCCATTTCTTTGGCTCTTTTCACAGTTTTCTTCTTTATCATGGTTAATAATGAATTTTCTGATGTGAGCTTTGATTTTGAGGCTGGAATATGGAGTTCAAGACACGGAAGGAATGGTCTTTTTCAATCAGGGCACAGCTGTTGGCTTGCTCCAATTCTGGCTTTCTGTCATGGTTTTGGGTGCCTCAGCCGAGTTTTGGTTTCTTGAGCGGCAATTTCCTAAATGATTTCTGGGTCTGAGTTGGTTTTGCCTTCTTCCTTCCCAAATGTTGTATTCTGACGCAATACAAACACGAGTTTAGACAGCAGATCCATTATGAAATAAAACACAAAACCAATGAGCGTGTCATGCTTAGAATTCTAGAGGCAGCACGACCAACATGAGTTTTTGTGCTTTGGAAAAAGAAATGGAACCCTTTTGCAGAGGGGAACGATAATTAATTCCCCAAATCAGTTTGCCAGCGATTTTCAGGTGAATTGAATGAGTTTTCCAAAGCCAGTCAGCTGGGAGGGGTGGATGAATCCAGAAACAGCCTGTTTCCTTGTGACTAAATCAAGCCCACTATCAAAAAGGACTCTTCCATTTCTTTGGCTCTTTTCACATTTTTCTTATTTATCATGGTTTGTAATGAATTTTCTGATGTGAGCTTTGATTTTGAGGCTGGAATATGGAGTTCAAGACACGGAAGGAATGGTCTTTTTCAATCAGGGCACAGCTGTTGGCTTGCTCCAATTCTGGCTTTCTGTCATGGTTTTGGGTGCCTCAGCCGAGTTTTGGTTTCTTGAGCGGCAATTTCCTAAAGGATTTCTGGGTCTGAATTGGTTTTGCCTTCTTCCTTCCCAAATTTTGTATTCTGACACAATACAAACACGAGTTTAGACAGCAGATCCATTATGAAATAAAACACAAAACCAATGAGCGTGTCATGCTTAGAATTCTAGAGGCAGCACGACCAACATGAGTTTTTGTGCTTTGGAAAAAGAAATGGAACCCGTTTGCAGAGGGGAATGATAATTAATTCCCCAAATCAGTTTGCCAGCGATTTTCAGGTGAATTGAATGAGTTTTCCAAAGCCAGTCAGCTGGGAGGGGTGGATGAATCCAGAAACAGCCTGTTTCCTTGTGACTAAATCAAGCCCACTATCAAAAAGGACTCTTCCATTTCTTTGGCTCTTTTCACATTTTTCTTATTTATCATGGTTTGTAATAAATTTTCTGATGTGAGCTTTGATTTTGAGGCTGGAATATGGAGTTCAAGACACGGAAGGAATGGTCTTTTTCAATCAGGGCACAGCTGTTGGCTTGCTCCAATTCTGGCTTTCTGTCATGGTTTTGGGTGCCTCAGCCGAGTTTTGGTTTCTTGAGCGGCAATTTCCTAAAGGATTTCTGGGTCTGAGTTGGTTTTGCCTTCTTCCTTCCCAAATTTTGTATTCTGACGCAATACAAACACAAGTTTAGACAGCAGATCCATTATGAAATAAAACACAAAACCAATGAGCGTGTCATGCTTAGAATTCTAGAGGCAGCACGACCAACATGAGTTTTTTTGTTTTGGACAAAGAAATGGAACCCTTTTGCAGAGGGGGACGATAATTAATTCCCCAAATCAGTTTGCCAGCGATTTTCAGGTGAATTGAATGAGTTTTCCAAAGCCAGTCAGCTGGGAGGGGTGGATGAATCCGGACACAGCCTGTTTCCTTGTGACTAAATCAAGCCCACTATCAAAAAGGACTCTTGCATTTCTTTGGCTCGTTTCAGTTTTCTTCTTTCTCCTGGTTTGTAATGAATTTTCTGATGTGAGCTTTGACTTTGAGGCTGGAACATGGAGTTCAAGACACGGAAGGAATTGTCTTTTTCAATCAGGGCACAGCTGTTGGCTTGCTCCAATTCTGGCTTTCTGTCATGCTTTTGGGTGCCTCAGCCGAGTTTTGGTTTCTTGAGCGGCAATTTCCTAAAGGATTTCTGGGTCTGAATTGGTTTTGCCTTCTTCCTTCCCAAATTTTGTATTCTGACGCAATACAAACACGAGTTTAGACAGCAGATCCATTATGAAATAAAACACAAAACCAATGAGCGTGTCATGCTTAGAATTCTAGAGGCAGCATGACCAACATGAGTTTTTGTGCTTTGGAAAAAGAAATGGAACCCTTTTGCAGAGAGGGACGATAATTAATTCCCCAAATCAGTTTGCCAGCGATTTTCAGGTGAATTGAATGAGTTTTCCAAAGCCAGTCAGCTGGGAGGCTTGGATGAATCCAGAAACAGCCTGTTTCCTTGTGACTAAATCAAGCCCACTATCAAAAAGGACTCTTCCATTTCTTTGGCTCTTTTCACATTTTCTTATTTATCATGGTTTGTAATAAATTTTCTGATGTGAGCTTTGATTTTGAGGCTGGAATATGGAGTTCAAGACACGGAAGGAATGGTCTTTTTCAATCAGGGCACAGCTGTTGGCTTGCTCCAATTCTGGCTTTCTGTCATGGTTTTGGGAGCCTCAGCCGAGTTTTGGTTTCTTGAGTGGCAATTTCCTAAATGATTTCCGGGTCTGAGTTGGTTTTTCCTTCTTCCTTCCCAAATTTTGTATTCTGACGCAATAGAAACAAGAGTTTATCAGCAGATCCTAAATGATTTCTGGGTCTGAGTTGGTTTTGCCTTCTTCCTTCCCAAATGTTGTATTCTGACACAATATAAACAAGAGTGTAGACAGCAGATCCATTATGAAAGAAAAAACAAAACCAATTAGCGTGTCATGCTTAGATTTCTAGAGGCAGCACAACCAACATGAGTTTTTGTGTTTTGGAAAAAGAAATGGAACCCTTTTGCAGAGGGGAATGATAATTAATTCCTCAAATCAGTTTGCCAGCGATTTTCAGGTGAATTGAATGAGTTTTCCAAAGCCAGTCAGCTGGGAGGGGTGGATGAATCCGGAAACAGCCTGTTTCCTTGTGACTAAATCAAGCCCCCTATAAAAAAGGACTCTTCCATTTCTTTGGCTCTTTTCACAGTTTTCTTCTTTATCATGGTTTGTAATGAATTTTCTGATGTGAGCTTTGATTTTGAGGCTGGAATATGGAGTTCAAGACACGGAAGGAATGGTCTTTTTCAATCAGGGCACAGCTGTTGGCTTGCTCCAATTCTGGCTTTCTGTCATGCTTTTGGGTGCCTCAGCCGAGTTTTGGTTTCTTGAGTGGCAATTTCCTAAATGATTTCTGGGTCTGAGTTGGTTTTGCCTTCTTCCTTCCCAAATTTTGTATTCTGACGCAATACAAACAAGAGTTTAGACAGCAGATCCATTATGAAAGAAAAAACAAAACCAATTAGTGTGTCATGCTTAGAATTCTAGAGGTAGCACGACCAACATGAGTTTTTGTGTTTTGGACAAAGAAATGGAACCCTTTTGCAGAGGGGAACGATCATTAATTCCCCAAATCAGTTTGCCAACGATTTTCAGGTGAATTGAATGAGTTTTCCAAAGCCAGTCAGCTGGGAGGGGTGGATGAATCCGGACACAGCCTGTTTCCTTGTGACTAAATCAAGCCCACTATCAAAAAGGACTCTTGCATTTCTTTGGCTCTTTTCACATTTTTCTTCTTTATCATGGTTTGTAATGAATTTTCTGATGTGAGCTTTGATTTTGAGGCTGGAATATGGAGTTCAAGACCCGGAAGGAATGGTCTTTTTCAATCAGGGCACAGCTGTTGGCTTGCTCCAATTCTGGCTTTCTGTCATGGTTTTGGGTGCCTCAGCCGAGTTTTGGTTTCTTGAGCGGCAATTTCCTAAATGATTTCTGGGTCTGAGTTGTTTTTGCCTTCTGATTTAATTTCTTTTCTGAATGCAGTATTACATTGATGGCACTGTCAGATCAAGACATGAACTAAAAAGGTACTTAAAGAACATATCTTTATAAAATGAGGTACAAATATTTTAAGCAACATGTTAATATAGAGCACACTATGAAATCACGAGAGATCAATAAAAAAGCAAGATAGAGTCAAAGATGCCAAGGTGTTTAACATTTCAAAATAAATCATGTAAATAATTCATGTGGAAGAGAAACACAAAAAAATCACACGGTAACTGCAATTAAAAGATGAAACATTTTGAATAAAATTAAGCATCTAATCACAAACATAAACTGTAAGTATAGCAGTAAAAATAGTTACTACTTACTATAACTAAGATGGGCTGCAATGCACCTATAATATAAAGCATAATTGTCATAGAACACTGAAAGCTATCTCCCTCAGAACACAGCTGTATAAGCTGCTCTCCTTTTATTTTCTGTCTTCAACAATGTCCTAGATGTGCAGTTAGGAAATTTAAAAAACAGAAAATTTTATATATAAGGATATGCTTCTAAGCAGCAAAACCATCAATAAATGTTAATTAAACTATTATATACGTCGATACTCCCATAAAATTCAAAACAAATAAAAACTGACCAGAGAATTATGCAGGATTACTGTGTATAAGATCAATATATAAACCCAATGCATGCCAGTAAGAATGAAACAGGCAACAATATTAAATTACAGAATACAGAACTACAAGTGAATATCTGTAATAGAAACAAGAGAAAGCGAGGTCAATCTATGTAATGTATGTTTTATTATCTTAAAATAGTCCTGGAGTCAATTTTTTTAAAGAAAGTCAAATGACCTTAAAAAGGAGCCAAGAATATAAATAATATAAAGACCCAGAATACCGGAAAGATTCAGCATTCTGTTACACGCGAGACCATTATTGAAAGTCCAAGGGTCACAAGATTTTAATAGGGTCCTGTAAAAAGGAGGGAGGGACAGTGCTCTGATGTCATGATCATCAGGGAGGTGAGAGTGGCCCCTGCTGTTGGGAGGATCAAGCTGCAAAGATGAGGCAGTTTCAGACCTGAGACCAAGCAGAGTTCCTCTCTGCCCCCACCTGCAACAACCCCAAGCTATGGCCCTCATGCTAGGAGCATTTGGATGGGCTGTGTGTTCTCTGATGTTATGCATGCTCATTGTTAGGGCAGACTTTAAAATCAGGTGTTCAAAGCAACACTGCTGAACCACACAGTGTCTTCCTTTCTGGCATCCCAATGTTAGGCATTCTGGTTTAGTTCCTGAGAGAGGTCTCGGGTGTTTCACCCATTGCTGCTCTGTGAACTTCCCTCACCACACTCAGGAGCCCTCAGGAGGATGCTGGGACTCATTGGAATCTGGAAAGTGGTGAGTGTCAGAGACCAGTATTCTATGGGCACAGGTGGGGAGCTGGGCCAGTAGCCAGGACCCTGGTGTCCTGTCCTGTGTCTAAAGGAAAAGGGTTTGTGTGAACCCTGGGGCCTCACAGCTTTCCAAATTGATGGTGATTACAGAATCCACATGGGGAAATGAACTTCCACATGGGATCTGATATCCTTTGGTTGAGAAACGAGGTCACTAGTTTACAATTCAGTGCTGTCAGCACAGCTCTTCCTAGGTTCTGAGTCAGGTTTTGTTTGATGCTAATAGCAGAATGGTACAGACTCAGTCATTTAGAAAGAAATGGTATTTGTCTCTTGGTTTGGGCCAAAGGTCGGAGGGCAGTATCTGTTGAGGGTCATCTTGTTGGCAGAGGTTTGGGTGGCACAGAGACCAAATGACCAAATAATGAAATTGCAGGAGGTTCAAATATGAAGTAGTTTCTATAGCACACACCTGGGAATAAGCAGTCACTCAATAATCACATGAATTGATTTAGCCTAATCACTTCATTAGGGTCCCACCTGTTCCCAATGATTAATCTCTCCTAATTGGGATTAAATGCCTTCACACCCTTGTGTGGAGAGTAAAATCTCCCCAACCCCAAGCTAACTGGTGTAAGAACTGAGAATCAAATAAACTGTTGAACACACAGTAGTTGCATTATGCATCCAAATGTGGTTTAGTCAAATGATAACTTGTAGCATTTGAGAATATCTCAGAAGATCAGATTCTGCTGGCTATAAAATGGTTTATAAATTTGAGAGTTCATTTGTGAGTGTCAAATTGTTAAGTCAACAACAGGAGTCACTGTGTACTTACTTCTCATGTGGGATCTGTCCTTAGTGTGTTGTCCAATGTGAAGTAATGCTATAACTAGTATTGAAACTGTATTTTTACACTTTGTGTTTCTGTGTGGGTGTAAACTGATGAAACCTTTACTTAATATATACTGAATTGATCTTCTTATGTAAAGATAATTAAAAATGAATCTTGATGTGAATGGAATGGGAGAGGGAGTGGGGGATGGGAGGTGTGCATATGGGAGGGAAGTTAAGGGGTGAGCACATGTAATCCAAAATCTGTACTTTGGTAATTTATATTTACTAAATAAAAAAATAAAAAAAGGATTTTAATTTCATGAGAGATTTTCTTTCATGTTCTCCATGGATTTTAGTAGTCCATGCTTTTGCTTTTGATTACTTCTGTATAATCTTATCATTAATTTTTGGAATTCTATTTCTTGCATTTCTTCTATCTCATCATCTTCATAATCTTGTAATGAAGTGTTCTGTTCTTTTGGGAGCATGATGTTGTCTTCCTTATTCTTGTCCTTTGGGTTGTTGCATTTGTTGTTCAGCATTTGTGGAGGTACTCGTTGGTTTCTTCTTTTTTTTTTCCCCTACTTTGGCATCTTTTATCCTTGTACTATGACTCTATAGATAAGTGGAATGTCTGCTTTCAGTGAATGTCTAGAGGCTTGCAGTGGATGTAGCCAGAGAGCTCTGTTCAGTTCTCTAGAGTTAAGGGCATGCCTAAGTTGATACTCTCAGGTTTGACATGGTAAATCGTCACTCTCTTTTTTTAATCAGAATGGAATTATTTCTGCTCAGCTGAGCTCTTCTCCTTGATGGAGTCCAGTGCCTGAGCACTAGCCAAAATGGATATAATATTCCTCTGCTCTGTCCCAAGGATCACACAAAGGATCTGTGCAATCCTCAGTATAAGTTAAGATTTTCCAGCAATGTCTCTAACCAGGTGCCCAGGACTTCTGGAGCTTGTGGTGTCCCACTGAGACTGCTCAAAGTCTCATGCACACCATGAGTTCTTCCACACACACTCATTTTTTTCCACAGTCACAGTTCTGAAGCTTCACACATTCACAAGCTCCTAACCTTCTGTTATTTCTCCCCACTGGAGTCAGTAATCTCCAGTCGGCTGATTGCTGGGCACAGAAATGAGTTGGTGCAGCTTTTATGTATGTCCAAATTGGTGCCTGCTCTCTTGGCTTGTATGGCTTTGTAAGGTGATCAGAGAGAAATGTGTTCATACCCTCTTTTTTTTTTTCTCTCTCCTCCAGTTAGGCTGGTGCACTTTCCCTCATATAGCTTCAAACCTCACTTCCTCTAGGGTCTTCCTTCTGCTTTTTCACCAGAGTCTCAGGCTACTGCCGTCTTGTCTCACCTCACTTTGCAGCAATGGTGCATAGGCTCTTGGATATTGGAGTCCTGAGCCATGCGAGCCCATGCCCTCCATGTAATAGAGTTTCCTCTGCCTTTTTTTCATAACTCTTCCCCAAGACTACCACTTTTTTAAAACTATTTTCCCCTGGGCTAGAGAAATATGCTCCCTCCCTATTCTGCTATCTTGTAACCACCACTGGCTGCCAATAGGCTTCTTCTAAAGGGCATTTATAGATTGGCAGCGACAGCAAGCAGAAAGTAAGGTCACTGTGTACTTCCTACCTCTTGCTAGCAGGTGGCTTCCTCTATGACCAACATCCTGCATCGAGAGCATGTTGGCTGTAGCTAAAGAACAACATTCACAATGATCATCACCCAAAGCCGCAGCCCCATGGGAGACCTGGATTCTCAGATATGTTATATCTACTTGGCTCAGTTTTGGTAGGTTATATGTATCCACAAATAAACAATTTTTTAAAATTTTTCATTTATCCTTTTTAATATAAATTAGTGATGCCTATTATATCTGTGATATGCATTATAGTTTCCCCTTCTTTGATTTTATTTACTTGAACCTAGTTTTTATAACCTAGCGAAAGGATTGTTTCTTCTATTAAAAATAAAATTTTATTTCGCTTATCTTTAATGTTAACATTCCATTTATGACCTATGCTATTCATTTCATCTTGTATTTGGCTTATTCTTGTTTTCTAGGACTCTTGAGATGGATACTTAGGTTGTTTATTGGAAATCTTTCTGTTTAGATGTTTGGCCATGGCAATGTCTGGGTATAGAAAGGCTATTGACTTTTACGTGTTACTATTATATTATGCTACTTTAACAAAGTTTTTTATGAATTCTAATCATTTACAAGTGGACTCTTTTGGCTTCCCTATATTGAGAACCATGTCATTTTCAAATAGAAATAATCTGAATTCCCACTTTTTAATTTGTATCCCTTTGATTTCCTCTTCTTATCAAATGGTTATGTCTAAAACTTCAAGGTGTATATTGTTTGTCTTTTTAAACAATAAAATTATGAACTAAATTAATAGAAAAATACATGATGAGGCAACAGAGGTATATGACTAAATATTTTAATGATGGATCTGAAATGACTAGTGTTTGTGGCACACATTAGTTTGCAATGGGATTGGCCACTGCTTGCAATGCTGGCCTCCTATATTGTAGTGTTACTTTGTGTATATTCTATTAATGAACCTGGGAAGGCAATGGAACATGACCCAAATGCTTTGGAATGTGCCCATATAGCAGATGTAAATAAAATTACTTGCTCCTGGCTCTGTCCTCGCCAAAACCTGTTTATTTTAGCATCTTGGGAAGTGAGCCAGGAAAAAAGATGCTTCATGTGTCAGTGTCTCTGTTTTTGTCTTTCATTTCTCTGCCTTGCAAATAATTAAATATTTAAAAAGAAAAGGCTAAATTCAGTTAATAATCCTTGAGGTTATTTTCATTCGCTAGACTCACTCTTTGCTCATCACTCCCTTTATTTGTACCACTTGGACTATATAATCTTCTGTATTCACGACAAATTAATCACTATAGCTTCCTTATTGACTCAGAAGAGTCAGACAAAGGAGTGGCTTATGATTAGCCAATTTTTGGTGAGTATGATGTTCACAATTTTTCTCATATTGGAGTTTCCCTTGGAAACTATATCTCCATTCCCAGAAGGAACAACTCCTGTTGGCAGAGGTGTGTGATGAACAAAGAGAGCAAATTCCTGGAAAGGACATATAAACTCACAAAGCCCATGGTGCTGAGCTAGCTCATTAATCCCTGAAATTTCATTTTTATCTCAAGTAATATGAAATTGAGACCTATTTTTTCTTTTTTAAATTTTTTTGACAGGCAGAGTGGACAGTGAGAGAGAGAGAGACAGAGAGAAAGGTCTTCCTTTTCCCATTTGTTCACCCTCCAATGGCCGCCATGGCCGGCACACTGCGGCTGGAGCACCTCGCTGATCTGAAGGCAGGAGACAGGTACTTATCCTGGTCTCCCATGGGGTGCAGGGCCCAAGCACTTGGGCCATCCTCCACTGCACTCCCTGGCCACCGCAGAGAGCTGGCCTGGAAGAGGGGCAACCGGGACAGAATCTGGTGCCCAGACCGGGAATAGAACCCAGTGTGCCAGCACTGCAAGGCAGAGGATTAGCCTAGTGAGCGGCGGTGCCAGCCAAGACCTATTTTTTTTCATCATGTACTAGTTTCTGAGCTCTGAGATGAGGGAACTTAGGCTTGGAAGCTCAAGTTTAAGGTTCCCACATTTGTACAATATCACTTAGGACAATGGTAGTATAGAGAAAACACAGGAATTTGAACAGGGAAAATCATATCTGTGCAATAAAGGAAACCAGGGAGAGGTTGTGGGCCTAAAACCAGTACACTGTCTTACTCCCACTGAAGTTCATATTAGCCATAGTCATTCCCTGTTAGAGAAGAACAACGTGGCAGTAGAGGCTCTATGTAATTCTTGTGTTGACATCTTGCATGATTTATAGAAGAAACTAGCGAACAGAGAAAGTTAAGATCTGACTCTCAGAGCTATAAATAAAGATTTGATAGATCATCAGATGAATGTATAGAGAAATGGATTTCAAGAGTTTTGAATTAATTCCCAGAGACTGGAACTTTTGTTTTGTGCAATGAATTTAAATGCACCCACAGTAAAGCTCATTATTTTATTCTAGTAAATGTACTATAGTAGTTTTCTGAATTCTGGAATATTACCCATGAATAACACACTAATTATTTGATTAGGTCACAGCAAATATCTTTTGATGGATTAGATATAAGTTGCCATAGGAATATTGGCTTCTTGTTTAAGTATCTTGAAGTAGAATAGCATCATGTTTTCCATATTTTATACATGTATCTGTAATAAGCAGATGTGTGTTTAGAAATACAGTATAATTATCAGAATTGAAAACAAAGGGAAAACAAATAATAAGCATCATAAAACCTGTTCCCACATTTGAATTTATCCATTTTTAACTTTATTTAGTAAATATAAATTTCTAAAGTACAGTTTATGCATTACAATGGCTTCCCCCATAAATTCCCGCCCACCCACAACCCTCCCATCTCCTGCTGCCTCTCCCATTCCATTCACATCAAGATTCATTTTCAATTATCTTTATGTACAGATCACTTTAGTGTATATTAAGTAAAGATTTCAACAGTTTGCACCCATACAGAACGATTAAGTGTAAAATACTGTTTGAGTACTAATTATAGCATTAGTTCACATTGAACAACACATAAAGGTCAGAGATCCTACATGAGGAGTAAGTGCACAGTGACTCCTGTTGTTAACTTAAAAAATTGGCACTCTTGTTTAAGGCATCAGTAATCTCCCTAGGCTCTAGTCATGAGTTGCCAAGGCTATGGAAGCATTTTGAGTTCACTGACATTGATCTTATGTCAACAAGGTCATAGTCAAAGTGGAAGTTTTCTCCTCCCTTCAGAGAAAGGTACCTCCTTCTTTGATGGCCCCATTCTTTCCACTGGGATCTCACTCACAGAGATCTTTCCTTTAGGGTTTTTTTTTTTTTTTTTTGCCAGAGTGTCTTGGCTTTCCATGCCTAAAATACTCGCATGGGCTCTTCAGCCAGGTCCGAATGCCTTAAGGGCTGATTCTGAGGCCAGGGTGCTGTTTAGGACATCTGCCTTTCTATGAGTCTGCTGTGTATCCCGCTTCTCATGTTGGATCGTTCTCTCCCTTTTTGATTCTGTCAGCTAGTATTAGCAGACACTCGTCTTGTTTATGTGATCCCTTTGACTCGTAGGTCTATCAGTATGATCAATTGTAAACTGAAGTTGATCACTTGGACTAGTGAGATGGCATGGGTACATGTCACCTTGATGGGATTGAATTGGAATCCCGTGGCACGTTTCTAACTCCACCATTTGGGGCAAGTCCAATTGAGCATGTCCCAAATTGTACGTCTCCTCCCTCTCTTATTCCCACTCTTACATTTAACAGAGATCACTTTTCAGTTGAATTTAAATACCTAAGAATAATTGTGTGTTAATTAAAGAGTTCAACCAATAGTTTTAAGTAGAACAAAAAATACTAAAAATAATAAAGTTTTAACTTGTAGATCAACAGTAAGGACAAGGGCTGATCAAGTCACTGTTTCTTATAGTATCCATTTCACTTCACCATGTTTCCTTTTTGGTGCTCGGTTAGTTGTCACCAATCAGGTAGAACATATGATATTTGTCCCTTTGGGACTGGCTTAATTCACTCAGCATGATGTTTTCCAGATTGCTCCATTTTGTTGCAAATGACAGGATTTCGTTGTTTTTTTTTTCTGCTGTATCGTATTCTATGGAGTACATGACCCATAATTTCTTTATCCAGTCTACTGTTGATGGGCATTTGGGTTGATTCCAGGTTCTAGCTATTGTGAATTGAGCTGAAATAAGAATTCATCTATTTTTGACACATGCCTTTCAAATATGAGTTTGAAACCCTAAAATTTAACCACTGGAGTTCCACTTCATTAGTGTGTGGTTGAAGATGAATTCTTTTGCATCATGCATTTTGTGTTGAGAGTGAAGCGATTACTCAGGAAACATACAAATCATTCTTCTTGTTTCTTTTTATATTTCAAAGAAACATTTTATTTATTGAGTACAGATCTCATCAGTACAACTTTAGGAATATAGTGATTCTTCTCACTATGCTGCCCTCCCTCCTCCACTCTCACTCCACTCCTCCTTCCTTGCTCATTCCAAGTCCCATTATCCTTTAAGATACATTTTTATTTAACTTTATACATAGAAGACCAACTTTTACAAAGTAGATTTCAACAATTTACACATACGAACAAACATACACAGACAAACACACACACAAACCGAGAACTAGTTTTACAGTTAATTCTCATAATACAATTCATTGCAGACAGAAGTCCTTTATGGAGAGTATGCGCACAGTGACTCCTGTTGTTAATGTAACAAATAACAGTCTTATGTATGATATCAGTGATCACCCAAAACTCTTATCATGAGCTGCCTAGGTTATGGAAGCTACAAAGGCTATAGTAGCCTTTGTATCCAAAATCTGCATCAGTATCTAGACAAGTCCACAAGCAAAGTTGAAGTACTCTCCACCTGTCAGACAAAAGTACATCCTTCTTTTATGACCACTTCTTTCCACTGGGGTCTCTCTCACAGAGATCCTTTATGTAGAACATTTTGTACCACATTGTCTTGGCTTTTGATGCTTGACTTGCTCTCATGTGACTTTAACCTGACCAGAATGCCTTATGGGCTGATTCTGAGGACAGAGTGTTTTTTAATGTGATTCTCATTCTATGTGTCTGCTCTGTGTACTGCTTCCCATGTTGGAATATTCTCTCCTTTTCAATTCTGTTTATTTTTACCAGACATTTCATATTATTTATATGATCCATTTAACATGTAATCCTATCTATATTATCAATTTAACACTTAATATGTTCACTCTAACAATTAAGATGGCATTTTTTACTATCCAGTTTGATGGGATTTGAGGTCCCATACCAAGATTTTAAATTGTACCTTTAGAAGTAATCTGTAGGAAAGTATGCAGGACAATAGAGCTTCACAGTTACAAAATCCCTCCTTCCTGTGTTATTCCAAACATTATGCTTAATGAGATTTATTTTCAATTGACTTTATAAACCTCCACTGTGATACAGCCTTGACTAAACAAGTTCAGAGTTGGTGAACTCAAGGGGCTCCCTCGGGTGATTGCTGACATCATAAATAAGAGTGCCAATTGTTAAATCAACAACAGGAGTCACTGGGTACATGCTCCCCATGTAGGATCTCTGTCCTTAATGTGCTTTACTATGAAACTTAAAGACAACATTACTAGTTGAACAATACCCTATACCTTGTGCGGTTGTGTGAAGGCAGCATGTTGAAATCATTGCTTAGTATATACTAAGTTGCTTTCTGTATATGAAGGTAATTGAAAATGAAACTCGATGAAGAGCAGGATGGGAGAGGGAGTGGGAGAGGGAAGGGTCACAGGAGGGAGGGAGTTTGGGGGGGAGCCACAATACAAAAGTTGCACTTTGTAAATTCACATTTATTAAATAAAAAGATAAACACATGATTAACTCAATGTTAAGAAAGAGTTCTACAAATAGTATGACGTACAGAAAAAAAAAAACTGTTTCTCAACAGTCAAGACCAAAGCTGTTCAACTCATTGCTTCTCAAAATGACAATCTTAGTTTTATGGATTTTCTTTTAGGTGCTCTGTTAGTTGTCACTAACTATTATGGTATTAGTATATTGGGACTGTCTTATTTCACTCAGTATGTTTTCCAGATTCATTCATTTTGTTGCAAATGAATGGATTTCATTGTTTTTATCCATTGTGTAGTATACAATAGAGTATATATTCCATAATTTCCTTATCCAGTCTTTAGTTGAAGGGCATTTAGGTCAATTCCATGTCTTAGCTATTGTGAATGCAGCTTTCATAAACATCGAGGTACAGATAACATTTTTCATTTGCTGATTTCATTTCCATTGGGTAAATTCCCAGGAGTGAAATGGCTGGGTCCTATGGTAGGTCTATATTCAGATTTCTGAGGTATTTCCAAACGGTCTTTCATAGTGGCTTTACAAGTTTACATTCCCACCAGCAATGGGTTGGGGTACCTTTTGCCTCACATTCTCATCAGCATTTGCTGCTTGTTGATTTCTATATGAAAGCAATTCTAACTGGAATGAGGTGAAACCTCACTGTGTTCTTTTTAAAGATTTATTGAATTTATTTGAAAGACAGAGTTACAGAGAGAGGTAGAGACAGAGATAGAGGTCTTCCACCTGATGGTTCACTCCCCAGATGGCTGCAATGCCTACAGCAGTGCTGATCCAAAGCCAGGAACTTCTCCAGGGTCTCCCACATGGGTGCAGGTTCCCAAGGACTTAGGCCATATTCTATTTTTTCCCAGGCCATAGCAGAGAGCTGTATAGGAAGAGAAGCAGCTAGGACTAGAACTGGCACCCATATGGGATGCCTGCACTTCAGGCCAGGGATTTAACCCACTGCACCACAGTGCCAACCACATAACTGTGGTTTTAAATTGCATTTCCTTGATGGCTAGTGATTCTAGACATTTTTTATTTGTCTCTTTGCCATCTGGATTTCCGATTTTGAAAAACATCTATTTAAATGCTTGGCCCATTTCTTCACTGGGTTGTTTGTTTCATGGTTGTGGAGTTTCTTGACCTCTTTATATATCCTGGTTATAAATCTTTCATCAGCTGCATAGTTTACAAATAATTTCTCCCATTCTATCAGTAGCCTCTTCACTTTCTGAGTGTAATCCCATTTCTTAATTATGGCTTTGATTGCCAGTGCCTCTGGTTTCTTTTCGAAGAACTCTTTGCCTGAGCCAATTATCTTCCTGGCTTTCCCCAATGTTCTTTAATAATATGGTGTTATCAGCTCATAGATTTATGTCTTTGATCATTTTGAATGGATTTTTGTGTATGGTGTAAAGCAGGGGTTTTGCTTCATATTTTTGCATGTGGGAATCCAGTTTTCCCAGCACCACTTGCTGAAGAGACTGTCCTTACTCCAGGGGTGTGTTTATGCTCTTTAGTTGAATATAAGTTGGTTGAAGATGCTTGGATTGACTTCTGGTGGTTTGTTTGTTTGTTTGTTTGTTCATTTTGTCCATCCATCTTTTTTTTTCACAATTACTAGGCTGCTTTTATTATAACTGCCTTGAAGCATGTCTTGAGACCTTGTATTGTGATGCCTCTGGCTTTGTTTTTGTTCTATAATATTGCTTTAGCTATGCAAGGTCTCCTGTGTTTCTTCATCATTTTTCTAGATCTTAGAAGAATGTCTTTGCTATTTTGATTGGTATCACATTGAATTCGTAAATTGCTTTTAGAATAATGGGCATTTTGATGATATTGCTTCTTATAATTCATGAACATGGATTTTTTTTCATTTTTATCTTCTGTTTCTTTTTTAATATTTTATAATTCACATCATAAAGATCTTTGGCATTGTTGGTTAAATTTACTCCATGCTATTGTGAATGGGAATGATCTGAGAAATTCTTTCTGAAACATGCCATTGTGTATGCAATCTGTGTATACAAAGGCTGTTTTAATGTCTGTGTATTGGTTGTATATCCTCCTACATTACCAAACTCTTCCATGAGTTCACATAATCTCTTGGAGGAGTCTTTTGGATCCATCTGCAAATAGAGATGTCATCTGCACATAGAGATAGTTTGACTTTCTCTTTACCAATTTGTGTCCCTTGATTTCTTTTTCTGGCTAATGGCTCTGGTTAAATCTTCCAGGATTATACTGAATAGCAATGTTGAGCGTGGGCATCCTTGTCTAGTTCCAGATCTCAGTGAGAATGCTTCTAACTTTTCCTCATTCAATGGGATGCTGACTATATTTGTCATAAATTTCCTTGATTGTGTCAAGAGATTTTCCTCTATACTCAATTTGCTCAGTTTTCATCATGAAAGGGTGTTGTATTTTATCAAATGCTTTCTCTGCATATAGAGATAATCATTTGGTTTTGTTCTTAAATTTGTTAATGTGATGTATCACATTGATTGATTTGTAAGTATTGAACCATCCATGCATTCCAAGGATAAATTCCACTTGGTCTGCGTGAATGATCTTTAGATGTGTTGTTGGATTCCATTGACGAGAATTTTATTAAGGAATTTTGCCGCTATTTGATTTAGGGAAATTGGTGTGTAGTTCTCTTTCTCTATTGTGTCTTTTTCCGTGTTTAGAAATTAAGGTGATGCTGGCTTCAGGGAAAGATTTGTGAAAATTCCCTCTCTTTCAATTGTTTTGAATAACTTGAGAAGAATTGATATTAGTTCTCTTTTAAATTTCTGTTAAAATTCAGCAGTGAAGACATCGGGACCTCAGCTTTTGTTTGTCAAGAGGGTCTTTATTACTGATTCAATTTTCATCTTGGAAATTTGTCTGTTTAGGTTTTCTATGTATTCATTGCTCCATGTAGCTAGGTTGTTTGTTTCCAGGAACCTGTCCATTTCATTTATGTTTCCAGCTTGTTGACATGCAGCTCTTTGTATTAATTTCTTGTAATTCACTTCATGGTGTCTGTTGTTACATTTTCTTTTTCATCTCTAGTTTTATTCATTTGCATCTTTTTTTGGGTTAGTTGCCCAATTATGTGTCAATTTTATTTAAAAAAAATCTCTTTTTTTACAGGCAGAGTGGACAGTGAGAGAGAGAGAGACAGAGAGAAAGGTCTTCCTTTGCGATTGGTTCACCCTCCAATGGCTGCCATGGCCGGCACACTGCAGCTGGCGCACCATGCTGATCTGAAGGCAGGAGCCAGGTGCTTATCCTGGTCTCCCATGGGGTGCAGGACCCAAGCACTTGGTCCATCCTCCACTGCACTCCCTGGCCACAGCAGAGAGCTGGCCTGGAAGAGGGGTAACCGGGACAGAATCCGGCACCCCGCCCGGGACTAGAACCCGGTGTGCTGGCGCCACCAGGCAGAGGATTAGCCTATTGAGCCACGGCGCCGGCCACAGCTCTTTATTTTGCTGATATTTTATATTGTTTTTTTGGATTCATTTTTAAAATTTCCTCTCTAATTTTGATATTTCTTTTCTCCTATTAGTTTTGGTTTGGTTTGCTCATTTTCTAGATCCTTGAGATGCATTGATAGCTCATTTATTTGGTGTATTTCCAGTTTCTTGATATAGGCACCAATTGTTACAAACTTTCCTCTTAACATTGCTTTTGCTGTACACCATAAGTTTGATATTTTGTTGTTGCTTTATTTGTTTCCCAAAATTTTTTATTTCAACTTTTATTTCTTCTATGACCCACTCTTTATTCTGAAGCATATTGTTCAGTCTCCATATGTTTGCATATGTTTCAGAGATTGTTAAGTTGCTGATTTCCAGCATCATTCCATTGTGGTGTGAGAAGAAGCGTAGTATGATTCTGATTTTTTTTTTTTTTTTGGTTTTGGAATTTGCTGATGTTAGCTTTATGGTCTAGTATGTGGTCAATCCTAGAAAAAGTTCCATACACTCCTGAGAATAATATGTATTCTGGAACTGTAAGGTGAAAATTTCTGTGGATATTTATTAGATCCATTTGGTCTATAGTGTTGATTACCTCTGCTGTTTCCTTGCTGAATTTCTGTCTTGTGGATCTGTCCATTCCTGAATGTGGGGTATTGAAGCCCTCCATTACTATTATGTTTGAATTTATGTCTCCCTTTGCTTCCTTTAATGTTTGTTTTAAATAGTCAGGTGCCCTGTAATTAGGTGCATATGCATTTATAATAGTGATATACCCTCCTAGCGTGTAGGATTTCTGATGAGAAGTCCACTCTGAGTCTAACTGGAGATCCCTGAAATAAATCTAGTGTTTCTCTTGTGAAGATTTTAGAATCTTTTCTTTATGTTTTACTGTGGAAAGTTTGCTTATAATCTATCATGGTGAATATATTTTCTGGTCATTTCTTTTAGGAGTTCTATATGCTCCTCGGACTTAAATGTCCTTTTATTTCTCCAAATTAGGGAAGTTTTCTGGAATTATTTCACTAAAAAGACCTTCTCATCCATCCCATCTTTCCAAAACTTCATAAATTCCTAGAACTTTTATGTTGGGTCATTTGATAGTATCTATAATTTACCAACAGTGTATTTTAACTTTCTAATTTCTTCTTATGTTTGATCTCTCTGAATGATTTCCTTTTTTTTTGTCTTCTAAGTCAGATATTCTTTCTTTTGATTCACAGATTCTTTTGTTAAGGCTTTCCACTGCATTTTCTAATTTGCTCTATTGACTTCTTCATTTCCAAGATTTCATTTTGATTTCTCCTTAAGTTCTCAATTTCATGGGAGAAAATTTCTTTCATGTCATGTATAGATTTTATTAGTTCATGCATTTTCTTCTGATTACTTTTAAGCAATCCTGTGATCAATATTTTGAATTCTACTTCTGGATATTTTTAATCTCATCATCTTCACAATCTATTATTGTAGTGTTGTGTTCTTCGGGGGGCATCATTTTGTCTTCCGTATTCTTGTTTGGTGCATTTGTTATTTAGTATTTGTGGACATAGTCATTTTATTTTTGCTGTTGCAGCTTTTATCTGTGGACTATGTCTGTGTTCATCATCAGATTGTCTGCTTTCAGGAAATACCTAAAGGCATGTGGTGATTGTAGCCAGGGAGCTCTGTTCATTGCTTCAGAGTGAAGGGTGTGTCTGAAGTGACACACCAATTTTGGCATCTTAAATCTCTTTTTTTATTAGAGGGGAGGTTTCTTCTTGTCTGTTGGTGTAGATTCATCTGAGCTCCTCTCCTCAAATGAGACCAGTGCCTGGGTGCTAGCCCCAGAGGGTATATTATTTATTGGCACTGCCACAAGGACCACACAAAGGATCTGTGCAGTTTTCAGTATAAGTTTGGATTCTCCAGCAATGACCCTTGCCTGGTAACCAGGGAATGCTGATTGTGTGGAGCCTCCCACACTGACTGCTCAAAGTCCCGGTGACTCCCTTTTTGCTCCCACACAACCTCAGTATTTACACAGTCCTAGCACAGAAGCCTCACACAGTCTCAAGCAGCATACCCCCCTGCCAGATCTCCCCACCAGATCAGGATTCTCTGCTTGGCTGCTTTCAAGATGCTGACACAAGCTAGCACAGCTGTCATATGTGTCAAAATGGCACTTGTTCTATATCACTTGCTTACATGTTGCAGTTGCAGGGTGCTATGGACAGAGAAAATGTGCCCCCTCTTTTTTTTCTCCTCTAGTTTGGCAGGTACATTATCCCCCAATTGGCTCCAAGTCAGATTCTCTCTAGGCTCTTCCTGCAGCTTTTTCACCCATGGATTTGGCTTATGCAGTCTGGTCTCACCACACTCTCCTCTCTGATGTGGAGGCTCTTGGCTGCTGGAGTTCTGAGTTGTGAATCCCTCCATGTAGGTCCACTTTGTCCCTCCAATATGTAGAGCTTCCTCTGCTTTTTAACCCAAAACTCTTGCCTGAATCTGCACTCTTTCCATTTTTTAAAGACTATCTTCCCCAAGAATAGAGCAGCAAGCTCCCTCCCTACTCTGCAATCTTGCCCCTGATCCCTATTATTGTTTTCTAATGGAAGAGAGCTTACATGTATCTGGATTTGTCCAACATCAAATATTAATAACCTTGATGAGAAGGGAAGAATTTAATTCCATGCAAAGTTAAATCAGAAGAAATTAACATATATGTTCAGGTACAGGACTCCATCCTTTAATAATGTGTGGGTGGTAGGAATCCAAGTGCTTATGCGCCAACTACTGCCTCATAGACATCTTAGCAGGGTGCTGCCTTGAATATGCAGAATATCAATCACGCATCTGGGCATGTTGGTATTAGATATAGTATTTCCCAAGCAGCAGACTAACTTGCATCACAACATTTAACATTCCCAAGTCTGATGGTTTGCTATGAAATTTTGCCTGGGTCCTGTATCTCCAACAGGAAGTTCTGAGGCTTCTTCATAATATAACTTTTCAAATCATGTTGGTGTTATATTCACTGAATGCCAAGAAGCATTTTAGGGAAGAACTACATGAATATTTGGAAACTGGGAGGTGTCTTTTGCAATAATTACTATAAAGATATAGCATAATAAATGTGTATTATATTCATTTTTCTACACAGCTGTGGACAAAAATATCGTGGTTACAAGCAGAATATATTCTATAGAATTTTCAGTGTGTAACATCAAAATATGTTCTAGTGAAACTAACAATATGAAGTACCATGAAGTATATTTGTAGCAACAGAACAATAGTTAACATCACCCAAGTATTTTTCTATAGGGTAGATTTTAGTGGCAGCATTTGTTTCTTTCTGTGGTATTTTGCAACTTGACTCACAAGCATTCTTAAAATAAAAAATTGCTTCTTGGCAGTAACATTTTAAACAAATTAAGTAGCAAGTACATGTTTCTTTTGACATAAAGATTACGTGTGCCTTATCACTGCCAATCAGTATAATTGTTGGTGATCTTTCTTTATTTTAACTTTTATTTAATGAATATAAATTTCCAAAGTAGAGCTGATGGAGTACAATGGCTTTCCCCCATAACTTCCCTCCCACCTGCAACCCTCCCCTTTCCTACTCCCTCTCCCCTTCCATTCACATCAAGATTCATTTTCAATTCTCTTTTTATACAGAAGATCAGTTTAGCATATATTAAGTAAAGATTTCAACAATTTGCACCCACACAGAAACACAAAGTGAAAAGCACTGTTTGAGTACTAGTTATAGCATTAAATTACAATGTACAGCACATTAAGGACAGAGATCCTACATGAAGGTAAGTGCACAGTGACTCCTGTTGTTCACTTAACAAATTAACACTCTTGTGTATGGCATCAGTAATCACCCTAGGCTCTTGTCATGAGCTGCCAAGGCTATGGAATTCCTTTGAGTTCACCGGCTCTGATCATATTTAGACAAGGTCATATTCAAAGTGGAACTTCTCTCCTCCCTTCAGAGAAAGGTACTTCCTTCTTTAATGACCTGTTCTTTCCACTGGGATCTCAATCACGGAGATATTTCATTTATGTCATTTATGTCTTTTTTTTTTTGCCAGAGTGTCTTGGCTTTCCATGCCTGAAATACTCTCATGGGCTTTAAAGCCAGATTCATGTGTTTTAAGGGATGATTCTGAGGCCAGAGTGTTTAGGACATCTGCCATTCTATGGGTCTGCTGTGTATCTCGCTTCCCATGTTGGACCATTCTCTCCCTTTTAATTCTATCAGCTACTATTCGCAGACACTAGTCTTGTTTATGTGATCCCTTTGGCTCTTAGTCCCATCATTATGAACAATTGTGAACAGAAATTGATCACTGGGACTAGTGAGATGGCATTGGCAAATGCCACCTTGATGGGATTGAATTGGAATCCCCTGGTATGTTTCTAACTCGACCATTTGAGGTATGTCAGCTTGAGCATGTCCCGAATTGCACATCACTTCCCTCTCTTATTCACACTCTTATATTTAACAACGATCACTTTTCAGTTAAGTTTCAACACTTAAGAATATCTGTGTATTGATTACAGTATTCAACCAAAAGTATTAAGTAACACAAACAAAACAGTTACTAAGAGGGATAACGTATTAAGTTGTTCACCAACAGTCAGGGCAAGGGCTGATCAAGTCACGGTTTCTCGTAGTGTTCATTTCTCTTTAACAGGTTTCCTTTTTGGTGCTCAGTTAGTTGTCACCGATCAGGGAGAACATATGATATTTGTCCCTTTGGGACTGGCTTATTTCAGTCAGCATAATGTTTTCCAAATTCCTAACAGGGATCACTTTTCAGTTGAAATTTAAACACCAGGAATAATTGTGTTAATTACAGAGTTCAACCAATAGTACTAGAACAAAAAAATACTAACATGGATAAAGTATTACATTGTACATCAACAATCAGGACAAGAGCTAATCAAGTCACTGTTGGTGCTCTTTCAAGGACATCTTCTTTGGTCCTTGTCATGTGTAAAGCACTGTTACTACTGAGGGAAGCTAATTGGTGTTCTTTTCTACAGCTAATGTATTTGGTATTTTGTATTCACTTCTATAATGATATTGCTCTGAGTCTAGGAGCAAATAACACCAGTTCTCTCACATTTCCATTTATCTTCTCATCCAGGTACAGTCCTAATTCCCACTACATGTTTCCTAGGCCAAAGAAAATGAACACACCAACAGTAAGTTGTTTATTTTTGTTTGCATTATATTGTGATATACCAGCTTTATGAGTATATTTCATTAAAATCGTGAAATAAATATTTGACAACATAAAGTTGTCATGATTATAAAGCATTAGAAATATCAAACCTGATATCAAATTTGTTTCTAGTCTCTGTGATGCTATAATGTTAACATACTTATCATGTTATTCAAATTGGAACATAGGATCTCCTAAATTATTGTAAAATATAAAGCCTGAATTTGTATTTATTGGTCTTTTCAATGATATAGTAGAGGTGGTTTAGTGCCAACATAGTAATATACACTGAACTAGTAAAAAGTTGTGGCCAGCACTGTGGCACAGTGGGTTAATTCCCTGGCCTGAAGTGCTGGCATCAAATGGGTGCCAGTTAGAGACCCGGTTGTTACACATCTTTTTTTGTTGTTATTTAGTAAAAAAGTACAGCTTATGGATTAAAAGGGCTTTTTCCCCCATAAATTCCCAACCACCCACCACCCTCCCATCTCCCGCTCCCTCTCCCCTTCCATTCACATCAAGATTCATTTTCAATTCTCTTTATATACAGGAGATCAATTTAGTATATATTAAGTAAAGATTTCAACAGTTTACACCCACACAGAAACACAAAGTTAAAAATACTTTTGGAGTGCTAGTTATAGCATTAAATCACAATGTACAGCAAATTAAGGACAGAGATCCTACATGGGGAGTAAGTGCACAGTGATTCCTGTTGTTGACTTAACAAATTGACACTCTTGTGTATGGCATCAGTAATCACCCTAGGCTCTTGTCATGAGCTGCCAAGGCTATGGAATTCCTTTGAGTTCACCGGCTCTGATCATATTTAGACAAGGTCATATTCAAAGTGGAAGTTCACTCCTCCCTTAAGAGAAAGGCACCTCTTCTTTGATGGCCTGTTTTTCTACTGGGATCTCAATCATAGAGATCTTTCATTTAGGTCCTTTTTTTTTGCTAGAGTGTCTTGGCTTTCCATGCCTGAAATACTCTCATCGGCTCTTCAGCCAGATCCAAATGATTTATGGGCTGCTTATGAGGCCAGAGTGCTGTTTAGGATATTTGCCATTCTATGGGTCAGCTGTGTATCTCGCTTCCCTTGTTGGACCATTCTCTCCCTTTTTTATTCTATCAGCTAGTATTTGCAGACACTAGTCTTGTTTATGTGATCCCTTTGGCTCTTAGCCCCATCATTATGATCAATTGTGAACAGAAATTGATCACTGGGACTAGTGAGATGGCATTGGCACATGCCACCTTGATGGGATTGAATTGTAATCCCCTGGTATGTTTCTAACTCGACCATTTGAGGTATGTCAGCTTGAGCATGTCCCGAATTGTACATCACTTCCCTCTCTTATTCACACTCTTATGTTTAACAACGATCACTTTTCAGTTAAGTTTCAACACTTAAGAATATCTGTGTATTGATTACAGTATTCAACCAAAATACAAACAAAACAGTTACTAAGAGGGATAACGTATTAAGTTGTTCACCAACAGTCAGGGCAAGGGCTGATCAAGTCACCATTTCTCATAGTGTTCATTTCTCTTTAACAGATTTCATTTTTGGTGCTCGGTTATTTGTCACTAATCAGGGAGAACATATGATATGATATGTGTTAATTACAGAGTTCAACCAATAGTACTAGAAAAAAAATACTAACATGGATAAAGTATTACATTGTACATCAACAGTCATGAAAAGAGCTGATCAAGTCACAGTTTCTCCTAGTGTCCATTTTACTTCAACAGGTTTCCCCTTGGTGTTCAGTTATTTGTCGCCGATCAGGGATACCATATAATATTAGTTCCTTTGGGCCTGGCCTAGTTCATTCGGCGAAATGGTGTTCAGACTCCTCCATCTTGTTGCAAATGACTGGATTACATTGTTTTTTACTGCTGTATAGTATTCTATAGAGTACATGTCCCATAATTTCTTTATCCAGTCTGCCATTGATGGGCATTTAGGTTGGTTCCAGGTCTTGGCTATTGTGAATTGTGGTGCAATAAACATTAGGGTGCAGACTGCTTGTTTGTTTCCCAATTTCAGTTACTGTGGGTAAATTCCAAGTAGTGGGATGGCTGGGTTGAATGGTAGGGTTATATTCAGGTTTCTGAGGAATCTCCAGACTGACTTCCACAGTGGCTTCACCAGTTTGCATTCCCACCAACAGTGCGTTAGTGCCCCTTTTTCCCCACCTCCTCTCCAGCATCTATTATTGGTAGATTTCTGAATGTGAGCCATTCTAACCGGGGTGAGGTGAAACCTCATTGTGGTTTTGATTTGCATTTCCCTGATTGCTAGTGATCTTGAAAATTTTTTCATGTGTCTGTTGGCCATTTGGATTTCCTCTTTTGAAAAATGTCTATTGAGGTCCTTGGCCCATCTCTTAAGTTGGTTGTTTGTTTTGATCTTGTGGAGTTTCTTGATTTCTTTGTAGATTCTGGTTATCAACCCTTTATCAGTTTCATAGTTTGCAAATATATTTTCCCATTCTGTCAGTTGTCTCTTCACTTTCCTGACTGTTTCTTTTGCAGTACAGAAACTTCTCAATTTGATGCAATCCCAAATGTTAATTTTGGCTTTGACTTCCTGTGCTTCTGGGGTGTTTTCCAAGAACTCATTGCCGGTACCCATATCTTACAGAGTTTTTCCAATTCTCTCTAATAATTTGATGGTGTCAGATCATAGATTGAAGTCTTTAATTCATGTTGAGTGGATTTTTGTGTAAGGTGAAAGGTAGGGGTCTTGCTTCATGATTCTGCATGTGGAAATCCAATTTAAATAGCACCATTATTTAAAATAGACTGCCCTAACTCCAGGGATTGCTTTTGGATGCTTGATAAAATATGAGTTGGCTGTAGATGTTTGAATTGATTTCTGGTGTTTCAATTCTATTACATTGGTCTATCCATCTGTTTCTGTACCAGTACCATGCTGTTTTGATAACAACTGCACTGTACTATGTCCTGAACTCTGGTACTTGGATGCCTCCAGCTTTGTTTTTGTTGTAGAAGATTGCTTTAGCTATTTGAGGTCTCCTGTGTCTCCATATAAATTTCAGCACCATTTTTTTTCCAGATTCTTGATCTGTTTGTAGATTCTGGTTATTACCGTAAAGTCCATAGATAATGTCCAGAAAACACAAACAAACACAAAGGCTGTAGCAACATCTGGGATTGAGATAGACACAACACACCAGATATTTTTATTTTTATCCAGGAGTATCTGGACAAATACTTGTGGAATTCGGATGAAATTAAAAAAAAAAGCACTGTCAAAGTGGTTTTGGAGAAAAGCACAATCTTTTTGTTCGGCAATTGCATCCAATGTCATATTTACAAACACAAATATCATGTTTTCTCGGTTTCTAAAGCTTTCTGCCTGGAAAACTCAAATGTGTGGAGGATTTGATTCCAGGTGGTACCAATTAGCATCTTTGAGCAGAAAACAAAAAGCGTCATGCTAAAATGCATTCAAAACAGTAAATTCCGTAGAGAATGTCTGAAATCAAAAACAAACACAGAGGCTGCAGCAAGGTCTGGGATTGAGATAGCCACAACACACCAGATGTTTCTGCTTTCATCCCGGATAATCCTGAAAATCTGTTGTGGTTTTCACATCAAATTTAACAAAAAAATCACCGTCAAAGTGGTTTTGGAGAAAAGCGCAATCTTTCTGTTCGAGAAGTGCATCCACTGTCATATTTACAACCACAACGATCATGTTTTCTCAGGTTTCTGAAGCTTTCTGCCTAGAAAACTCGAATGTGTGAAGGAATTGACTCCATGTGGAACCAATTAACGTTTGCCGGCAGAAAACAAAAACTTACATGTTAAATGCATTCAAAACCGTAAAGTCTGTAGAGAATGTCCAGAAAACACAAAAAAACCACAGAGGCTGTAGCAAGATCTGGGATTCAGATAGCCAAAACACACCAGATATTTTTCTTTTCATCCAAAAGTATCTGGACAAACTGTTCTGGTTTTTGGGTGAAATTTAACCAAAAAGTCACCGTCAAAGTGGTTTGAGAAAAGCACTATATTTCTGTTCGGAAAATGCATCCAATATCAGGTTTACAAACACAAATATCATGTTTTCTCATGTTTCTGAAGATTTCTGCCTAGAAAACTCAAATGTGTGGAGGATTTGACTCCATGTGGTACTAATTAGTGTTTGCCAGCAGAAAACAAAAACTTACATGCTAAAATGCATTCAAAACCGTAAAGTCCATAGAGAATGTCCAGAAAACACAAACAAACACAGAGGCTGTAGCAAGATCTGGGATTGAGATAGCCACAACATACCAGATATTTTTGTTTTCATCCAGGAGTATCTGGACAAATAGTTGTGGAATTTGGGTGAAATAAAAAAAAAGCCACCCCCAAAGTGGTTTTGGAGAAAACCACTTTCTTTCTGTTTGGCAAATGCATCCCATGTCATATTTACATACACAAATATCATGTTTAATCTGGTTTCTGAAGCCTTCTGCCTAGAAAACTCGAATGTGTGGAGAATTTGACTCCAGGTGGAACCAATTAGCATTTGCCAGCAGAAAACACAAACAACCACAGAGGCTGTAGCAAGATCTGGGATTCAGATAGCCACAAAACATCAGATATTTCTGAGTTCATCCAAGCATATCCGGACAAATTCTTCTGGAATTCAGGTGAAATTTAACCAAAAAATCATTGTCAAAGTGGTTTTGGAAAAGCACAATCTTTCTGTTTGGCAAGTTGATCCAATGTCATGTTTATAAACACAAATATCATGTTTAATCGGGTTTCTGCAGCCTTCAGCCTAGAAAACGGGAATGTGTGGAGGATTTGACTCCATGTGGAACCAATTAGTGTTTGCTGGCAGAAAATAAAATCTTACATGCTTAAATGCATTCAAAATTGTAAAGTCCCTAGAAAATGTGCAGAAAACACAAACAAACACAGAGGCTGTAGCAAGATCTGGGATTGAGATAGCCACAACATACCAGATATTTTTGTTTTCATCCAGGAGTATCTGGACAAATTGTTGTGGTTTTTGGGTGAAATTTGAACAAAAAACCACTGTGAAAGTGGTTTTGGAGAAAAGCACAATCTTTCTGTTTGGCAAATGCATCCCATGTCATGTTTAGAAACAGAAATATCATGTTTAATCAGATTTCTGAAGCCTTCTGCCTAGAAAATGTGAATGTTTGGAGGATTTGACCCCATGTGGAACCAATTAGCGTTTGCCAGCAGAAAACAAAAAGTGTCATGCTAAAATGCATTCAAAACTGTAATATCAGAAGAGAATGTCCAGAAAACACAAACAAACAGAGAGGCTGTAGCAAGGTCTGGGATTGAGATAGCCACAACACACCAGACATTTCTGCTTTCATCCCAGCATATCCAGACAAATTGTTGTGGATTTCGGGTGAAATTTAACCAAAAAAATCACCGTGAAAGTGGTTTTTCAGAAAAGCACAATCTTTCTGTTCAACAAATGCATCACATGTGATGTTTACAAACACAACTATCATGTTTTCTCGGATTTCTGAAGTTGTCTGCCTAGAAATCTCGAATGTTTCCAGGATTTTACTCCATGTGGTACTAATTAGCGTTTGCCAGCAGAAACAGAAACTTACATGTTTAAATGCATTCAAAACCGTAAACTGCATTGATAATGTCCAGAAAACACAAACATACACAGAGGCTGTAGCAAGATCTGGGATTGAGATAGCCACAACACACCAGATATTTTTGTTTTCATGTAGGAGTATCTGGACAAATTGTTGTACAATTCGGGTGAAATTTAAAAAAAAAAAAAAAAAAAAAAAAAAAAAAAAAAAAAAAAAAAACACCAAAAAGTGGTTTTGGAGAAAAGCACAATCTTTCTGTTTGGCACATGCATCCCATGCCATGTTTTGTTTTTTTTTTTTTATCTTTTATTTAATGAATATAAATTTCCAAAGTACGTCTCATGGGTTACAATGGCTTTCCCCCCCATACCGTCCCTCCCCCATGCCATGTTTACAATCACAAATATCATGTTTTCTCGGGTTTCTGAAGCTTTCTGCCTAGAACACCGAATATGTGAAGAATTGGACTACAGGTGGAACCAATTACCGTCTGTGAGCAGAAAACCAAAAGTGTCATGCTAAAATGCATTCAAAGCTGTAAAGTCCTTAGAGAATGTCTAGAAAACACAAAGAAACACAGAGGCTGTAGCGTGATCTAGGATTGAGGTAGCCACAACACACCAGATATTTTTGTTTCCATGCAGGAGTATCTGGACAAATTGTTGTGGTTTTTGGGTGACATTTAAGGAAAAAATCACCGTGAAAGTGGTTTCAGAGTAAAGGACAATCTTTTTGTTCAGCAAATGCATCCAATGTCATGTTTACAATCACAAATATCATATATTCTTGGGCTTTTGAAGCTTTCTGCGTAGAAAACTCGAATGTGTGGAGGATTTGATTCCATGTGGTACTAATTAGCTTTTGCCAGCAGAAAACAAAAAGAGTCATGCTAAAATGCATTCCAAAGCATAAAGTCCGTAGAGAATCTCCAGAAAACACAAACAAACACAGAGACTGTAGCAAGTTCTGGGATTGAGATAGCCACAACACACCAGATATTTTTTATTTACATCCCGGCAAATCCTGAAAAATTGTTGCTGTTTTTAGGGGAAATTTAACCAAAAAATAACGGTGAATGTGGTTTAGGAGAAAAGCACAATCTTTCATTTTGGCAAATGCATCCAATGTCATGTTTACAATCACAAATATCATTTATCTCAGGTTTCTGAAGCGTTCTGCCTAGAACACCGATTTGTGAAGGATTTGACTCCAGGTGGAACCAATTAGCGTTTGCCGGCAGAAACAGAAACTTACATGCTAAAATGCATGCAAAACCGTCAAGTCCGTAGAGAATGTCCAGAAAACACAAACAAACACAGAAGCTGTAGCAAGATCTGGGATTTAGATAGCCACAGCACACCATATATTTTTGTTTTCATCCAGGAGTATCTGGACAAATTGTTGTGGAATTGGGGGGAATTTAACCAAAAAACCACCAAGAAAGTGGTTTTGGAGAAAAGCATGATCTTTCTGTACGCAAGTGGATCCAATGTCATGTTTACGAACACAAATATCATCCTTTCTCGGGTTTCTGAAGCTTTCTGCCTAGAAAACTCGAATGTGTGTAGGATTTGACACCATGTGGATCCAATTAGTGTTTGCCGTCAGAAAACAAAAACTTACATGCCAAAATGCATTCAAAACCGTCAAGTCCGTAGAGAATGTCCAGAAAACACAAACAAACACAGAGGCTGTAGCAGGATCTGGGATTGAGATAGCCACAACACACCAGATATTTCTGAGTTCATTCCAGCATATCCGGACAAATTGTTGTGATTTTCAGGGGAAATTTAACTAAAAAACAACCGTGAAAGTGGTTTTTCAGAAAAGCACAATCTTTCTGTTCAACAAATGCATCCAATGTCATGTTTACAAACACAATTATGTTTTCTCTGGTTTCTGAAGCTTTCTGCATAGAAAACTCGAATGTGTGGAGGATTTGACTCCATGTGGAACCAATTAGCGTTTGCCGGCAGAAAACAAAAACTTACATGCTAAAATGCATTCAAAAACTTAAAGTCCATAGAGAATGTCCAGAAAACACAAACAAACACAGAGACTGTAGCAAGATCTGGGATTGAGATAGCCACAACACACCAGATATTTTGGTGTTCATCCAGGAATATCTGGACAAATTGTTGTGGTTTTTGGGTGAAATTTAACAAAAAAACTCTGTGAAAGTGGTTTTGGGGAAAAGCACAATCTTTCTGTTCACAAATGCGTCCCATGTCATGTTTACAAACACAAATATCATGTTTTCTCAAATTTCTGAAGCTTTCTGCCTAGTACACCGAATGTGTGAAGAATTTGACTCCAGGTGGAACCAATTACAGTCTGTGAACAGAAAACAGTGTCATTCTAAAATGCATTCAAAACCATAAAGTCCGTAGAGAATTCCAGAAAACACAAAGAAACAAGCAGGCTGTAGCAAGATCTGGGATTGAGAAAGCCACAACACACCAGAATTTTTTGTTTTCATCCAGGAGTATCTGCACAAATTGTTGTGGAATTCAGGTAAATTTAACCAAAAAATCACATTGAAAGTGGTTTTGGAGAAAAGCACAATCTTTCTGTTCAGCAAATGCATCCCATGTCATGTTTACAAATGCAAATATCATGTTTACCCCGGGTTTCTAAAGCCTTCTGCCTAGATATCGCGAATGTGTGGAGGATTTGACTCCATGTGGAACCAATTAGCGTTTGCCGGCAGAAAACAAAAACTTACATGTTAAATGCATTCCAAACCGTAAAGTCTGTAGAGAATGTCCAGAAAACACAAAAAAACCACAGAGGCTGTAGCAAGATGTAGGATTGAGATAGCCATAACACACCAGATATTACTGCGTTCATCCCAGCATATACAGACAAATGGTTGTGGTTTTCAGGTGAAATTTAACCAAAAAATCACCACGAAAGTTGTTTTGGAGAAAAGCAAAATCTTTCTTTTTGGCAAGTGGATCCAATGTTATGTTTACAAACACAAATATTATGTTATCTGGTTTCTGTAGCTTTCTGCATAGAACACATTTTATGTGTGAAGGATTTGCCTCCATGTGGAACCAATTACTGTCTGTGAGCAGAAAATAAAAAGTGTCATGCTAAAATGCATTCAAAACCAAAGTCCATTGATAATATCCAGAAAACACAAACAAACATAGAGGCTGTACCAATATCTGGGATTGTGATATCCACAACACACCAGATATTTCTGCTTTCATCCAGGAGTATCTGGATAAATTCTTGTGGAATTCGTGTGAAATTTAACTAAAAAATCACCATCAAAGTGGTTTTGGAGATAAGCACAATCTTTCTGTTCTGCATCCACTGCACATGCATCCACTGCCATGTTTACAAACACAAATGTCATGTTTTCTCAGGTTTCTGAAGCTTTCTGCCAAAAAAACTCAAATGTGTTGAGGATATGATTCCATGTGGTAACAATTAGCATTTACCATCAGAAAACAAAAACTTACATGCTAAAATGCATTCAAAACCGTAAAGTCCATAGAGAATGTCCAGAAAACACAAACAAACAGAGAGGCTGTAGCATGATCTGGGATTGAGATAGCCACAACACACCAGCTATTTGTTTTTATTCAGGAGTATCTGGCCAAGTTGTTGTGGTTTTCAGGTGAAATTTAACCAAAGAATCACCGTCAAAGTGGTTTTGGAGAAAAGCACAATCTTTCTGTTCAGTAAATGCATCCCATGTCATGTTTACAAAAACAAAAATCATGTTTTCTAGGTTTCTGAAGCTTTCTGCCTAAAAAACTCGAATATGTGGAGGATTTGACTCCATGTGGAACCCATTAGTGTTTGCCGGCAGAAAACAAAAAGTGTCATGCTAAAATGCATTCAAAACCTTAAGGTTCGTAGAGAATGTCCAGAAAACACAAACAAACACAGAGGCTTTAGCAAGATCTGCTATTGTGATTGCCATAACTCACCAGTTATTTCTGTGTTCATCCCAGTATATCCGGATAAATTGTTGTGGAATTCGGGTGAAGTTTAACCAAAAAAATCACCGTGAAAGTGGTTTTAGAGAAAAACACAATCTTTCTGTTCGGCAAATGCATCCCATGTCTTGTTCACAAACACAAATATCATGTTTTCTAGGGTTTCTGAAGCTTTCTGCCCAGAACACTCGAATGTGTGAAGGATTTGATTCCAGGTGGAACCAATTACCCTCTGTGAGCCGAAAATAAAAAGTGTCATGCTAAAATGTATTCAAAACCAAAGTCCATAGATAATGTCCAGAAAACACAAACAGAAAAGCAAGTGATGCAATTTCAGAGGTTGGTGCGTGAGTCTCAGCAGCTTTGTCCATCTGGCCTGTGGCTCACACCTACCGCCCGCTCGGGACTGTTCAGGTGGTGGGCGCTGATCTGGCAGCAGGGGCCACGGAGCCCGGGGTGGCAGAGACGGCCACAGCCGTGCCGGCGGGCACACTCGCCAGCTTGCCAATACCCTGCGCGATCACGTCCTCAATCTTCTTCCCGTTCAGCTCACTGATGACCTTGTTCAGCCGGTCGTCATCCGCCTCGATGCCCATGCTGTCCAGGATCTTCTTGATGTCTTTGGCGCTGGGCAAGGAGTTGCCCCCGAGGGCGGCCAGCAGAAACTCAAGTCAAAGAATCTTTTGAAAAAAAAAAAAAAAACAGTTGTGCTCCATCTGGACCGTCTTATTTAAAACCAAACCTAAATACTCAACAAGTACTACTTGAACACAGTTATGCCTTTAGGAATCCAATGGAGGCAAAGAGGAGGATAATTAAGCTGGAAAAAGAAATTGCAAGCTTGAAAAGAAAAATGAAGACCTGCCTACAGAAAGAACGTAGAGCAACTCGTAGATGGATCCAAGCCACGTGCTTGGTGAAGAATTTAGAAGCAAATAACATATTACCTAAGGGCACATCAGAACACATTTTACCAACTGCCTTAAGTAGTCTTCCTTTGGAGGATTTTAAGATTCTTGAAGGAAAGCAACAAGATAAAACACTGGCAGTTATCTAAATCTAACACAGATGAAGGGCACCTTCACTGAAGTTTAGCTTGCACAGAACTTGATGTCCAATCTTCATTCTTTTTGGAGGCAAAGATATTTATGGTAATTATGCTGAAGCTGATTATTAATAAAGCTTTACTTGAAGTACCATTACTGTATAACTTATAAAGACTTGAATACAAAAAAAAAATTTATGAGGCTTTTATTTGAAAATTATTGGAAGTGCCTTACGTTAGAATTACATTCTGAAAATTTTTTGCTAGGAAATTATTATGTTTGCGAGATGTTTTGTATTTATTTAAGCTACTGTTAAAGAACAGCAGGTAACACATAATATGTGTAATTTATATTAGAAAAAGAATCCTTGTCCAGTTCCAAAGTTGGAAAATTAAATTCTAAATAAGATGCTAAGTAGTAGCTAACCAACATTAAATAGTGATCTTAAAACTGTTGGGGTTTGGGCCGGAGCCGTGGCTCACTTGGTTAATCCTCTACCTGCAGCACCGGCATCCCATATGGGCACTGGGTTCTTGTCCATTTGCTCCTGTTCCAGTCCAGCTCTCTGCCGTGGCCCGGGAAGGCAGTGGGGGATGGCCCAAGTGCTTGGGCGCCTGCACCCATGTGGGAGATCTGGAAGAAGTACCTGGCTCCTGGCTTTGGATCAGCGTAGCTCCGGCTGTGGTGGCCATTTGGGGGGTGAACCAATAGAAGGAAGACCTTTCTCTCTTATCTCCCTCACTGTCTAACTCTACCTGTCAAATAAAAAAAAACTGTAAAATATTTTGGAATGTGTAGTATCCTTGAATCATCCAAATTTGATAAGGCCTCAAGTACCTCAGACTGATAAAAATCCGTAGCTGACTGTATTGACTTTACAAACATGTAATATACATGTTTCAGGATCTAGCTTTACCTTAATTAAACAATAGAGAAACACATATGACTCTTCTTATAATAAAAATACTATATTTACATCTTCAAAATTGATGTATTAGTAAGCACATGTGTTAGCAAATTCTGTATTAGGTACTTCTGCTCCTATAAGTGTTGATACTAAAACTCAAGCTTTTTTTTTCTTCTTTTTAACTTTCTAAATACATTCTGTATCTCAGAAATAACATATCTGCATAGTAGACTTTTTCCCCTCCCTTTTCATAAACCAGCAGCACTTACAGTATTACATCTAAATAATTCATAACCAAAAATAGGATCTATCTTAAAGATAAGCTTGCTTTTTATTTCCTTTTTCAGTAAGTCAAATAGAGCAACCGTAGTGCAATTGGGAAATGAAATGTAGTTCTTATATGTTTTTGATAAAGCTGTGCAAATGCTGATTATTTTATAAAACAACTCTTTTGTGGTTGCCACATGACTATTAAAGTATTTGCCTTATTTCACCAAATATTTAATAAAAATTATTTCCTTCAAACAGCTTTGTTCCAATCATGTAAAAACGTATTAGTATATCATCAAGTTATTTAATCCTAATTCAAACTTGTGATGCTACCATATGAAAGCATATAGCTGATCATAAATTGGTATAAATCTTTCCTGTAAAGTAATGGCTACTTTGATAAAAAGAAACTTTGGTCAGCAATTTGGGTTCCCCTACCCCTTTTTTAAAATGATATTAGCTTGGATCCTGGTAACAATCTTTTGACAATGTTAGCACTGTTTTAATAAGGAATGTCTCAAGCAAATGCAAAGGTAGGAAGAAATTTTCTTAGTTCTCATGAGGTATTTACAGCAAATATTTTCTGAAAATCCTTCCGTGGATGGTATTTCTTAAGTTGTTTTATATTTGTCATAAGTACTGGATGTAGTTCCTTGAAATTGTCATTATATGTATTTTAGTATGGTTTCAAATACCTTCTCAGTGGTATAAATTCATCAGCAAATACTAACTGCATCTGCTTTATAATATAGACAAAATTAAAGTTGGGGCAATAATCATTTTAGCATAAACTGTGTTTTCCAGGACACTCATGTGGCTTACCTCCTACTCCAAATACAAAACAAACACTATTTTATTAATGTAGCCCAATTCCCATTTATAATAATTATGTTGTGTAATATTTTTAAACGATTAAGGCATAAAATATGGAAGCTTTTGGAAAAATTACTCAGTATTCATTATTATTGACACCATTGAATAAACTGCCACTCAGTTTTAGAACAAAAAAAAAAGAAAAAAAAAGAAAACACCAACAAACACAGAGCATGTAGGAAGACCTGGGATTGAGATAGCCACAACACACCAGATATTTTTGTTTTCACCCAGGAGTATCTGGACAAATTGTTTGGTTTTGGGAGAAAATTTAACCAAAAAATCAAAGTCAAAGTGGTTTTGGAGAAAAGCACAATCTTTCTGTTCATCAAATGCATCCAATGTCATGTTTACAAAAACAAATATCATGTTTTCTCAGGTCTCTGAAGCTTTCTGCCTAGAAAACTCGAATGTGTGGAGGATTTGAATAGATGTGGTAACAATTAGAGTTTCCCAGCAGAAAACAAAAATTTACATGCTAAAATGCATTCAAAACCGTAAAGTCCATAAAGAAGGTACAGAAAACACAAACAAACACAGAGACTGTAGCGAGATCTCGGATTGAGATAGCCACAACATACCAGATATATCTGCTTTCATCCCGGAAAATCCTGACAAATTGTTGTGGAATTTGGGTGAAATTAAAAAAATAATAAATAAAACACAATCAAAGTGGTTTTGCAAAAAAGAAAAATCTTTCTTTTCGGCAAGTGGATCCAATGTCATGTTTACAAACACAAATATGTTTTCTCAGGTTTCTGAAGCTTTCTGCCTAAAAAACTCGAATGTGTCGAGGATTTGACTCCATGTGGAACCAATTACCGTCTGTGAGCAGAAAATAAAAAGTGTCATGCTAAAATGCATTCAAAACCAAAGATAGTAGACAATGTCCAGAAAACACAAACAAACACAGAGGCTGTAGCAAGATCTGGGATTGAGATAGCCACAACACACCTGATATTTCTGCATACATCCCAGCATATCCGGACAAATTGTTGTGCAATTCAGGTGAAATTTAACCAAAAAATCACCGTCAAAGTGGTTTGGGAGAAAAGCACAATCTTTCTTTTCGGCAAATGCATCCCATGTCATGTTTACAAACACAAATATCATGTTTAATCTGGTTTCGGAAGCTCGCTGCCTAGGAAACTCCAATGTGTGGAGGATTAGACTCCATGTGGAACCAATTAGCGTTTGCCAGCAGAAAACAAAAAGTGTCATGCTAAAATGCAATCAAAATTGTAAGGTCCCACGAAAATGTCTAGAAAACACAAACAAACGCAGAGCTTGTAGTAAGATCTGGAATTGAGATAGCTACAACACACCAGATATTTCTGCTTTCATCCAGTAGTATCTGGACAAATTATTGTGGTTTTTGGGTGAAATTTAACCAAAAAATCAGAGTCAAAGTGGTTTTGGAGAAAAGCACAATCTTTCTGTTTAGCAAATGCATGGCATGTCATGTTTACAAACACAAATATCATGTTTTCTAGGGTTTCTGAAGCCTTCTGCCTAGATATCGCGAATGTGTGGAGGATTTGACTCCATGTGGAACCAATTAGTGTTTGCCAACAGAAAACAAAAACTTATATGCTAAAATGCATGCAAAACTGTAAAGTCCGTAGAAAATCTCCACAATACACAAACAAACACAGAGGCTGTAGCAAGATCTGGGATTGAGATAGCCACAACACACCAGATATTTTTGTTTTCAACCAGGAGTATCTGGCCAAATTGTTGTGGTTTTCCTGTGAAATTAAACCAAAAAATCTACGTGAAAGTGGTTTTGGAGTAAACCACAATCTTTCTGTTCAGCAAAAGCATCCCACGTCATGTTTAAAACACAAATATCATGTTTTCTTGTGTTTCTGAAGATTTTTTTCTAGAAAACTCGAATGTGTGGAGGATTTGACCCTCTGTGGAAACAATTATCGTTAGCCGGCAGAAAACAAAAACTTACATGCTAAAATGCATTCAAAACCGTCAAGTCCATAGAGAATGTCCAGAAAACACAAACAAACACAGAGGCTGTAGCAACATCTTGGAATGAGATAGCCACAACACACCAGATATTTCTGCTTTCATCCCGGGAAATCCTGAAAATTTGTTGTGGTTTTCTGGTGAAATTTAACCAAAAATTCACCGTGAAAGTGGATTTGGAGAAAAACGCAATCTTTCTGTTCGGCAACTGCATCCAATGTCATGTTTACAAACACAAATATCATGTTTTCTCAGGTCTCTGAAGCTTTCTGCCTAGAAAACTCAAATGTGTGGAGGATTTGAATAGATGTGGTAACAATGAGAGTTTCCCAGCAGAAAACAAAAATTTACATGCTAAAATGCATTCAAAACTGTAAAGTCCATAGAGAATGTCCAGAAAACACAAACAAACACAGAGGCTGTAGCAAGATCTGGGATTCAGATAGCCACAACCCACCAGATATTTCTGTTTTCATCCAAGAGTATCTGGACAAATTGTTGTGGTTTTTGGGTGAAATTATTCAAAATATCACCGTGAAAATTGTTTTGGAGAAAAGGACAATCTTTCTGTTCGGCAAATTCATCCAATGTCATGTTTACAAACACAAATGTCATGTTTTCTCAGGTCTCTGAAGCTTTCTGCCTAGAAAACTCAAATGTGTGGAGGATTTGAATAGATGTGGTAACAATGAGAGTTTCCCAGCAGAAAACAAAAATTTACATGCTAAAATGCATTCAAAACTGTAAAGTCCATAGAGAATGTCCAGAAAACACAAACAAACACAGAGGCTGTAGCAAGATCTGGGATTCAGATAGCCACAACCCACCAGATATTTCTGTTTTCATCCAAGAGTATCTGGACAAATTGTTGTGGTTTTTGGGTGAAATTATTCAAAATATCACCGTGAAAATTGTTTTGGAGAAAAGGACAATCTTTCTGTTCGGCAAATTCATCCAATGTCATGTTTACAAACACAAATGTCATGTTTTCTCAGTTTTCTAAAGCTTGCTGCCTAGAAAACTCGAATGTGTGGAAGATTTGACACCAAGGGGAACCAATTAGCGTTTGCCTGGAGAAAACAAAAACTTACATGCTAAAATGCATTCAATACTGTAAAGTCCATAGAGAATGTTCAGAAAGCATAAAAAAAAACCACACAGGCTGTAGCAAGATCTTGTAATGAGATAGTCACAACAAACCAGATATTTCTGCTTTCATCCCGGGAAATCCTGAAAATTTGTTGTGTTTCTCAGGTGAAATTTAACCAAAAAATCACCATGAAAGTGGTTTTGGAGAAAAGCACAATCTTTCTCTTCAGCAAATGCATCCAATGTCATGTTTACAAAAATATCATGTTTTTTCAGGCTTCTGAAGCTTTCTGCCAAGAAAATTCGAATGTGTGGAGGATTTGACACCAAGGGGAACCAATTAGCGTTTGCTGGCAGAAAACAAAAAGTGTGATGCTAAAATGCATGCAAATCCGTAAAGTCCTAAGCGAATTTCCAGAAAACACAAACAAAAACAGAGGCTGTACCAAGATCTGGGATTGAGATAGCCACAGCACACCAGATATTTTTGTTTTCATCCAATAGTATCTGGACAAATTGTTGTTGAATTTGGGTGAAATTTAACCATAAAATACCCATAAAAGTGGTTTGGAGAAAAGCACTATCTTTCTGTTCAGCAAATGCATTCCTTGTCATGCTTACAAACACAAATATCATGTTTTCTCACGTTTCTGAAGATTTCTGCCAAGAAAACTCGAATGTGTGGAGGATGTGACTCCAGGTCGAACCAATTGGCGTTTGCCAGCAGAAAACAAAAAGTGTCATGCTAAAATGCATTCAAAACCGTAAAGTCCATAGAGAATGTCCAGAAAACACAAACAAACACAGAGGCTGTAGCACGATCTGGGATTCAGATAGCCACAACACACCAGATATTTTTGTTTTCATCCAGGAGTATCAGGACAAATTGTTTGGTTTTGGGAGAAATTTAACCAAAAAATCACCATCAAAATGGTTTTGGAGAAAAGCACAATCTTTCTGTTGGGCAAATGCATCCCATGTCATGTTTACAAACACAAATATCATGTTTAATCTGGTTTCTGAAGCCTTCTGCATAGAAAACGTGAATGTGTGGTGAATTTGACTTCAGGTGGAACCAATTAGCGTTTGCCGACAGACAACACAAACAACCACAGAGGCTGTAGCAAGATCTGGGATTGACATAGCCACAACACACCAGATATTTTTCTTTTCATCCAGGCATATCCGGACCAATTGTCGTGGTTTTTGGGTGAAATTTAACCAAAAAATCACCGTGAAAGTGGTTTTGGAGATAAGCACAATCTTTCTGTTCGGCAACTGCATCCAATGTCATGTTTACAAATACAAATATCATGTTTTCTCGGGTTTCTGAAGACTTCTTCCTAGAAAACGCGAATGTGTGGAGAATTTGACTCCATGTGGAACAAATTTGCATTTGCTAGCAGAATACAAAAAGTGTCATGCTAAAATGCATTCAAAACTGTAAAGTCCATAGAGAATGTCCAGAAAACACAAACAAACACAGAGGCTGTAGCAAGATCTGGGATTGCGATAGCCACATCACACCAGATATTTTGCTTTTCATCCCAGCAAATCCTGAAAAATTGTGGTTTTCAGGTGAAATATAACCAAAAAATCACCATCAAAGGGGTTTTGGAGAAAAGCACAATCTTTCTGTTCGACAAATGCATCCAATGTCATGTTTAAAAACACAATTATGTTTTCTCAGGTTTCTGAAGCTTTCTGCCTAGAAAACTCGAATGTGTGGAGGATTTGACTCCATGTGGAACCAATTAGCATTTGCTGGCAGAAAACAAAAACTTGCATGCTAAACTGCATTCAAAACCGTAAACTCTGTAGAGAATGTCCAGAAAACACAAAGAAACACAGAGGCTATAGCACGACCTGGGATTCAGATAGCCACAACACACCAGATATTTGTGTTTACATCCCGGTAAATCCTAAAAATTCTTGTGGTTTTCCGGGGAAAATATCATGTTTTCTCGGGTTTTTGAAGCTTTCTGCCTAGAAAACACGAATGCGTGGAGGATTTGAATCCATGTGGTAAAAATTAGCATTTGCCAGCAGAAAACTTACATGCTAAAATGCATTCAGAACTGTAAAATCCGTAGAAAATGTCCAGAAAACACAAACAAACACAGAGGCTGTAGCAAGATCTGGGATTGAGATAGCCACAACACACCAGATATTTCTGAGTTCATCCCAGCATATCCAGACAAATTCTTGTGGAATTCAGGTGAAATTTAACCAGAAAACCACCGTGAAAGTGGTTTTGGAGAAAAGCACAATCTTTCTGTTCGGCGAATGCATTCCATGTCTTGTTTACAAACACAAATATCATGTTTTCTCGGGTTTCTCAAGCTTTCTGCCTAGTACACCGAATGTTTGAAGGATTTGACTCCAGGTGGAACCAATTAGCGTCTGTGAGCAGAAAACAAAAAGCGTCATGCTAAAATGCATTCAAAACCATAAAGACCATAGAAAATGTCCAGAAAACACAAGCAAACACTGAGGCTGTAGCAAGATCTTGGAATGAGATAGCCACAACACACCAGATATTTCTGCTTTCATCCCGGGAAATCCTGAAAATTTGATGTGGTTTTCGGGTGAAATTTAACCAAAAAATCACCGTGAAAGTGGTTTTGGAGAAAAGCACAATCTTTCTTTTCGGCAAATGCATCCCATCTCATGTTTACAAACACAAATATCATGTTTAATCTGGTTTCTGAACCCTTCTGCATAGAAAAGGCGAATGTGTGCAGAATTTGACTCCAGGTAGAACCAATTGGCATTTGCCAGCAGAAAACACAAACAACCACAGAGGCTGTAGCACGATCTGGGATTGAGATAGCCACAATACACCACATTTTTGTTTTCATCCAGGCATATCCGGACCAATTGTCGTGGTTTTTGGGTGAAATTTAACCAAAAAATCCCCGTGAAAGTGGTTTTGGAGATAAGCACAATCTTTCTGTTCGGCAACTGCATCCAATGTCATGTTTACAAACACAAATATCATGTTTTCTCGGGTTTTTGAAGTTTTCTGCCTAGAAAACTCGAATGTGTGATGGATTTGAATGCATGTGGTAAAAATTAGCATTTGCCAGCAGAAAACAAAAAACTTACATGCTAAAATGCATTCAGAACTGTAAAGTCCGTAGAAAATGTCCAGAAAACACAAACACAGAGGCTGTAGCACGATCTGGGATTGAGATAGCCACAGCACACCAGATATTTTTGTTTTCATCCAGGAGTATCTGGACAAATTGTTGAGCTTTTCAGGTGAAATTTAACCAAAAAAATCACCGTGAAAGTGGTTTTGGAGAAAAGAACAATCTTTCTGTTCGGCAAATGCATTCCATGTCATGTTTACAAACACGAATATCATGTTTAATCTGGTTTCTGAAGCTTTCTGCCTGGAAAACGCGAATGTGTGGTGAATTTGACTCCAGGTGGAACCAATTCGCGTTTGCAAACAGACAACACAAACAACCACAGAGGCTGTAGCAAGATCTGGGATTGAGATAGCCACAACACACCAGATATTTGTGTTTTCATCCAGGAGTATCTGGAAAAATTGTTGTGGTTTTTGGGTGAAATTTAACCAAAAAATCACCGTGAAAGTGGTTTTGGAGATAAGCACAATCTTTCTGTTCGGCAACTGCATCCAATGTCATGTTTACAAACACAAATATCATGTTTACTTGGGTTTTTGTAGCTTTCTACCTAGAAAACTCGAATGTGTGGAGGATTTGAATCCATGTGGTAAAAATTATCGTTTGCCAGCAGAACACAAAAAACTTACATGCTAAAATGCATTCAGAACTGTAAAGTCTGTAGAAAATGTCCAGAAAACAGAAACAAACACAGAGGCTGTAGCAAGATCTGGGAATGACATAGCCATAACACACCAGATATCTCTGAGTTCATCCCAGCATATCCGGACAAATTGTTGTGGAATTGGGGTGAAATTAACCAAAAACCACCGTGAAAGTGGTTTTGGAGAAAAGCACAATCTTTCTGTTCAGCAAATGCATTCCATGTCATGTTTACAAACACAAATGTCATGTTTTCTCAGGTTTCTGAAGCTTTCTGCCTAGAAAACGCGAATGTGTGGAGGATTTGACTCCATGTGGAACCAATTAGCGTTTGCCGGCAGAAAACAAAAAGTGTCATGCTAAAATGCATTCAAAACCGTAAAGTCCATAGAGAATGTCCAGAAAACACAAACAAACACAGAGGCTGTAGCACGATCTGGGATTGAGATAGCCACAACACACCAGACATTTTGCTTTTCATCCCTGCAAATCCTGAAAAATTGTGGTTTTCAGGTGAAATTTAACCAAAAAATCACTGTCAAAGTGGTTTTGGAGAAAAGCACAATCTTTCTGTTCGACAAATGCATCCAATGTCATGTTTACAACCACAATTAAGTTTTCTCAGGTTTCTGAAGCTTTCTGCCTAGAAAACGCGAATGTGTGGAGGATTTGACTCCATGTGGAACCAATTAGCGTTTGCCGGCAGAAAACAAAAAGTGTCATGCTAAAATGCATTCAAAACCGTAAAGTCCATAGAGAATGTCCAGAAAACACAAACAAACACAGAGGCTATAGCACGACCTGGAATTCAGATAGCCACAACACACCAGATATTTGTGTTTACATCCCGGTAAATCCTGAAAAATTGTTGTGGTTTTCCGGGGAAATTTAACTAAAAATTCACCGTGAAAGTGGTTTTGGAGAAAAGCACAATCTTTCTGTTTGGCTAATGCATCAGATGTCATGTTTACAAAAACAAATATCATGTTTTCGCAGGATTCTGAAGCTTTCTGCCTAGTACACCGAATCTGTGCAGGATTTGACTCCAGGTGGAACCAATTAGCGTTTGCCGGCAGAAAACAAAAAGTGTCATGCCAAAATGCATTCAAAACCGTAAAGTCCATAGAGAATGTCCAGAAAACACAAACAAACACAGAGGCTGTAGCAAGATCTGGGACTGAGATAGCCACAACACACCAGATATTTCTGCTTTCATCCCGGGAAATCCTGAAAAATTGTTGTGGTTTTCAGGGGAAATTTAACCAAAAATTCACCGTGAAAGTGGTTTTGAAGAAAAGCACAAACCTTCTGTTCAGCAAGTGCATCCAATGTCATGTTTACAATCACAAATATCATGTTTAATCGGGTTTTTGAAGAATTCTGCCTAGAAAATTCAAAAGTGTGGAGGATTTGACACCAAGGGGAACCAGTTAGCGTTTGTCAGCAAAAAAACAAAACCTTACATTGTAAACTGCATTCAAAACCGTAAAGTCCTTAGAGAATGTCCGGAAAACACAAACAAACACAGAGGCTGTAGCAAGATCTGAAACTCAGATAGCCACAATACGCCAGATATATCTGCTTTCATCCCAGAAAATCCTGAAATTTGTTGTGGAATTCAGGTGAAATTAAAAAAAAAAAAACCATCAAAGTGGTTTTGGAGAAAAGCACAATCTTTCTTTTTGGCAAGTGGATCCAATATCATGTTTACAAACACAATTATGTTTTCTCAGGTTTCTGAAGCTTTCTGCCTAGAAAACTCGAATGTGTGGAGGATTTGACTCCATGTGGAACCAATTAGCGTTTGCCAGCAGAAAACAAAAACTTACATGCTAAAATGCATTGAAAACTGTAAAGTCCTTAGAGAATGTCCAGAAAACACAAACACACACAGAGGCTGTAGCAAGATCTGGGATTGAGATAGCCACAACACACCAGATTTTTTTTTTTCATCCAAGAGTATCTGGACAAATTGTTTTGGAATTCCGGTGTAATTTAACCAAAAAACCTCCTTGAAGTTGGTTTTGGAGAAAAGCACAATCTTTCTGTTCGGCAAATCATCCAATGTCATGTTTACAATCACAAATATCATGTTTTCTTGGGTTTTTGAAGCTTTCTACCTAGAAAACTCGAATGTGTGGAGGATTTGACACCAAGGGGAACCAGTTAGCGTTTGTCACCAAAAAATAAAAACTTACATTCTAAACTGCATTTAAAGCCGCAAAGTCCTTAGAGAATTCCAGAAAACACAAACAAACACAGAGGCTGTAGCAAGATCTGGGACTGAGATAGCCACAACACACCAGATATTTTTGTTTTCATCCAGGAGTATCTGGACAAATTGTTGTGGAATTTGGGTGAAATGTAACTAAAAAACCACCGTTAAACTGGTTTTGTAGAAAAGCACAATCTTTCTGTTCATCAAATGCATCCAATGTCATGTTTACAAACACAATTATGTTTCTCAGGTTTCTGAAGCTTTCTGCCTAGAAAACTCAAATGTGTGGAGGATTTGACACCAAGGGGAACCAATTAGCGTTTGCTGGCAAAAAACAAAAGTGTCATGCTAAAATGCACTCAAAAACGTAAAGTCCATAGAGAATGTCCAGAAAACACAAGCAAACACAGAGGCTGCAGCAACATCTTGGAAGGAGATAGCCACAACACACCAGATATTTCTGCTTTCATCCCGATAAATCCTGAAAATTTGTTGTGGTTTTCAGGTGAAATTTAACCAAAAAATCACCGTGAAAGTGGTTTGGGAGAAAAGCACAATCTATCTTTTCGGCAAATGCGTCCCATGTCATGCTTACAAACACAAATATCATGTTTTCTCATGTTTCTGAAGATTTCTGCCAAGAAAACTCGAAAGTGTGGAGGATTTGACTCCAGGTCGAACCAATTAGCGTTTGCCAGCAGAAAACAAAAAGTGTCATGCTAAAATGCATTCAAAACCGTAAAGTCCATAGAGAATGTCCAGAAAACACAAACAAACACAGAGTCTGTAGCACGATCTGGGATTGAGATAGCCACAACACACCAGATATTTTGCTTTTCATCCCAGAAAATCCTGAAAAATTGTGGTTTTCAGGTGAAATTTAACCAAAAAATCACCGTCAAATTGGTTTTGGAGAAAAGCACAATCTTTCTGTTCGGCAAATGCATTCCATGTCATGTTTACAAACACAAATATCATGTTTAATCTGGTTTCTGAAGCCTTCTGCATAGAAAACGTGAATGTATGGTGAATTTGACTCCAGGTGGAACCAATTCGCGTTTGCAAACAGAAAACACAAACAACCACAGAGGCTGTAGCAAGATCTGGGATTGAGATAGCCACAACACACCAGATATTTGTGTTTTCATCCAGGAATATCCGGACCAATTGTTGTGGTTTTTGGATGAAATTTAACCAAAAATCACCGTGAAAGTGGTTTTGGAGATAAGCACAATCTTTCTGTTCAGCAACTGCATCCAATGTCATGTTTACGAATACAAATATTATGTTTTCTCGGGTTTTTGAAGCTTTCTACCTAGAAAACTTGAATGTGTGGAGGATTTGAATCCATGTGGTAAAAATTATAGTTTGCCAGAGAAAACGTACATGCTAAAATGCATTCAGAACTGTAAAGTCTGTAGAAAATGTCCAGAAAACACAAACAAACACAGAGGCTGTAGCAAGATCTGGGATTGACATAGCCATAACACACGAGATATCTCTGAGTCCGGACAGCATATCCGGACAAATTGTTGTGGATTTTGGGTGAAATTAACCAAAAAACCACCGTGAAAGTGGTTTTGGAGATAAGCACAATCTTTCTGTTCGGCAACTGCATCCAATGTCATGTTTACAAACACAAATATCATGTTTTCTCGGGTTTCTGAAGACTTCTTCCTAGAAAACGCGAATGTGTGGAGAATTTGACTCCATGTGGAACCAATTAGCGTTTGCTAGCAGAAAACAAAAAGTGTCATGCTAAAATGCATTCAAAACCGTAAAGTCCATAGAGAATGTCCAGAAAACACAAACAAACAGAGAGGCTGTAGCACGATCTGGAATTGAGATAGCCACAACACACCATATATTTTGCTTTTCATCCCAGCAAATCCTGAAAAATTGTGGTTTTCAGGTGAAATATAACCAAAAAATCACCGTCAAGTGGTTTTGGAGAAAAGCACAATCTTTCTGTTCGGCAAATGCATCCAATGTCATGTTTAAAAACACAATTATGTTTTCTCAGGTTTCTGAAGCTTTCTGCCTAGAAAACTCGAATGTGTGGAGGATTTGACTCCATGTGGAACCAATTAGCATTTGCTGGCAGAAAACAAAAACTTACATGCCAAAATGCATTCAAAACCGTCAAGTCCATAGAGAATGTCCAGAAAACACAAAGAAACACAGAGGCTATAGCACGATCTGGGATTCAGATAGCCACAACACACCAGATATTTGTTTTTACATCCCAGTAAATCATAAAAATTCTTGTGGTTTTCCGGGGAAAATATCATGTTTTCTCGGGTTTTTGAAGCTTTCTGCCTAGAAAACTCAAATGCGTGGAGGATTTGAATCCATGTGGTAAAAATTAGCATTTGCCAGCAGAAAACTTACATGCTAAAATGCATTCAGAACTGTAAAATCTGTAGAAAATGTCCAGAAAACACAAACAAACACAGAGGCTGTAGCAAGATCTGGGATTGAGATAGCCACAACACACCAGATATTTGTGTTTACATCCCGGTAAATCCTGAAAAATTGTTGTGGTTTTCCGGGGAAATTAAACTAAAAATTCACCGTGAAAGTGGTTTTGGAGAAAAGCACAATCTTTCTGTTCGGCTAATGCATCAGATGTCATGTTTACAAAAACAAATATCATGTTTTCGCAGGTTTCTGAAGCTTTCTGCCTAGTACACCGAATGTGTGCAGGATTTGACTCCAGGTGGAACCAATTAGCGTCTGTGAGCAGAAAACAAAAAGCGTCATGCTAAAATGCATTCAAAACCGTAAAGTCCATAGAGAATGTCCAGAAAACACAAACAAACACAGAGGCTGTAGCACGATCTGGGATTGAGATAGCCACAACACACCAGATATTTCTGCTTTCATCCCGGGAAATTCTGAAAATTTGTTGTGGTTATTGGGTGAAATTTAACCAAAAAATCACCGTGAAAGTGGTTTTGGAGATAAGCACAATCTTTCTGTTCGGCAATTGCATCCAATGTCATGTTTACAAACACAAATATCATGTTTTCTCGGGTTTTTGAAGCTTTCTGCCTAGAAAACTTGGATGTGTAATGGATTTGAATCCATGTGGTAAAAATTAGCATTTGCCAGCAGAAAACAAAAAACTTACATGCTAAAATGCATTCAGAACTGTAAAGTCCGTAGAAAATGTCCAGAAAACACAAAGAAATACAGAGGCTGTAGCACGATCTGGGATTGAGATAGCCACAGCACACCAGATATTTTTGTTTTCATCCAGGAGTATCTGGACAAATTGTTGTGCTTTTCAGGTGAAATTTAACCAAAAAAATCACCGTGAAAGTGGTTTTGGAGAAAAGAACAATCTTTCTGTTCGGCAAATGCATTCCATGTCATGTTTACAAACACAAATATCATGTTTAATCTGGTTTCTGAAGCTTTCTGCCTGGAAAACGCGAATGTGTGTTGAATTTGACTCTAGGGGGAACCAATTCGCGTTTGCAAACAGACAACACAAACAACCACAGAGGCTGTAGCAAGATCTGGGATTGAGATAGCCACAACACACCAGATATTTGTGTTTTCATCCAGGAGTATCTGGAAAAATTGTTGTGGTTTTTGGGTGAAATTTAACCAAAAAATCACCGTGAAAGTGGTTTTGGAGATAAGCACCATCTTTCTGTTCGGCAACTGCATCCAATGTCATGTTTACAAACACAAATATCATGTTTTCTCAGGTTTTTGTAGCTTTCTACCTAGAAAACTCGAATGTGTGGAGGATTTGACTCCATGTGGTACCAATTGGCGTTTGCTGGCAGAAAACAAAAGCTTGCATGCTAAACTGCATTCAAAACCGTAAACTCTGTAGAGAATGTCCAGAAAACACAAACAAACACAGAGGCTATAGCACGACCTGGGATTCAGATAGCCACAACACACCAGATATTTGTGTTTACATCCCGGTAAATCCTGAAAAATTGTTGTGGTTTTCCGGGGAAATTAAACTAAAAATTCACGGTGAAAGTGGTTTTGGAGAAAAGCACAATCTTTCTGTTCGGCTAATGCATCAGATGTCATGTTTACAAAAACAAATATCATGTTTTCACAGGTTTCTGAAGCTTTCTGCCTACTACACTGAATGTGTGCAGGATTTGACTCCAGGTGGAACCAATTAGCGTCTGTGAGCAGAAAACAAAAAGCGTCATGCTAAAATGCATTCAAAACCGTAAAGTCCATAGAGAATGTCCAGAAAACACAAACAAACACAGAGGCTGTAGCACGATCTGGGATTGAGATAGCCACAACACACCAGATATTTCTGCTTTCATCCCGGGAAATCCTGAAAATTTGATGTGGTTTTCGGGTGAAATTTAACCAAAAATTCACCGTGAACGTGGTTTTGAAGAAAAGCACAAACCTTCTGTTCAGCAAGTGCATCCAATGTCATGTTTACAATCACAAATATCATGTTTAATTGGGTTTTTGAAGAATTCTGCCTAGAAAATTTAAAAGTGTGGAGGATTTGACACCAAGGGGAACCAGTTAGCGTTTGTCAGCAAAAAAACAAAACCTTACATTCTAAACTGCATTCAAAACCGTAAAGTCCTTAGAGAATGTCCAGAAAACACAAACAAACACAGAGGCTGTAGCAAGATCTGAAACTCAGATAGCCACAATACGCCAGATATATCTGCTTTCATCCCAGAAAATCCTGAAATTTGTTGTGGAATTCAGGTGAAATTAAAAAAAAAAAAAACACCATCAAAGTGGTTTTGGAGAAAAGCACAATCTTTCTTTTTGGCAAGTGGATCCAATATCATGTTTACAAACACAATTATGTTTTCTCAGGTTTCTGAAGCTTTCTGCCTAGAAAACTCGAATGTGTGGAGGATTTGACTCCATGTGGAACCAATTAGCGTTTGCCAGCAGAAAACAAAAACTTACATGCTAAAATGCATTGAAAACTGTAAAGTCCTTAGAGAATGTCCAGAAAACACAAACACACACAGAGGCTGTAGCAAGATCTGGGATTGAGATAGCCACAACACACCAGATTTTTTTTTTTTTCATCCAAGAGTATCTGGACAAATTGTTTTGGAATTCCGGTGTAATTTAACCAAAAAACCTCCTTGAAGTTGGTTTTGGAGAAAAGCACAATCTTTCTGTTCGGCAAATCATCCAATGTCATGTTTACAATCACAAATATCATGTTTTCTTGGGTTTTTGAAGCTTTCTACCTAGAAAACTCGAATGTGTGGAGGATTTGACACCAAGGGGAACCAGTTAGCGTTTGTCACCAAAAAATAAAAACTTACATTCTAAACTGCATTTAAAGCCGCAAAGTCCTTAGAGAATTCCAGAAAACACAAACAAACACAGAGGCTGTAGCAAGATCTGGGACTGGGATAGCCACAACACACCAGATATTTTTGTTTTCATCCAGGAGTATCTGGACAAATTGTTGTGGAATTTGGGTGAAATGTAACTAAAAAACCACCGTTAAACTGGTTTTGTAGAAAAGCACAATCTTTCTGTTCATCAAATGCATCCAATGTCATGTTTACAAACACAATTATGTTTCTCAGGTTTCTGAAGCTTTCTGCCTAGAAAACTCAAATGTGTGGAGGATTTGACACCAAGGGGAACCAATTAGCGTTTGCTGGCAGAAAACAAAAGTGTCATGCTAAAATGCATTCAAAACCGTAAAGTCCATAGAGAATGTCCAGAAAACACAAACAAACACAGAGGCTGCAGCAACATCTTGGAATGAGATAGCCACAACACACCAGATATTTCTGCTTTCATCCCGATAAATCCTGAAAATTTGTTGTGTTTTTCAGGTGGAATTTAACCAAAAATTCACCGTGAAAGTGGTTTTGGAGAAAAGCACAATCTATCTTTTCGGCAAATGCGTCCCATGTCATGCTTACAAACACAAATATCATGTTTTCTCATGTTTCTGAAGCCTTCTACCTAGAAAACTCGAATGTGTGGAGAATTGGACTCCAGGTGGAACCCATTGGCATTTGCCGGCAGAAAACAAAAACTTACATGTAAAATGCATTCAAAACCGTAAAGTCCATAGAGAATGTCCAGAAAACACAAACAAACAGAGAGGCTGTAGCATGATCTGGGATTGAGATAGCCACAACACACCAGATATTTTTGTTTTCATCCAGGAGTATCTGGCCAAGTTGTTGTGGTTTTCGGGTGGAATTTAACCAAAAAATCACCGTGAAAGTGGTTTTGGACAAAAGCACAATCTTTCTTTTCGGCAAATGCATCCCATGTCATGTTTACAAACACAAATATCATGTTTTCTCATGTTTCTGAAGGCTTCTGCCTAAAAACTTGAATGTGTGGAGAATTTGACTCCAGGTGGAACCAATTGGCATTTGCCGGCAGACAACAAAAACTTACATGTAAAATGCATTCAAAACCGTAAAGTCCATAGAGAATGTCCAGAAAACACAAACAAACAGAGGCTGTAGCAACATCTTGGAATGAGATACCCACAATACACCAGATATTTCTGCTTTCATCCCGATAAATCCTGAAAATTTGTTGTGGATTTCAGGTGGAATTTAACCAAAAAATCACCGTGAAAGTGGTTTTGATGAAAAGTACAATCTTTCTTTTCAGCAAATGCATCCCATTTCATGTTTACAAACACAAATATCATGTTTAATCTGGTTTCTGAAGCCTTTTGCCTAGAAAACTCGAATGTGTGGAGAATTTGACTCCAGGTGGAACCAATTGGCATTTGCCAGCAGAAAACAAAAACTTACATGTAAAATGCATTCAAAACCATAAAGTCCATAGAGAATGTCCAGAAAACAAAAACAAACAGAGAGGCTGTAGCATGATCTGGAATTGAGATAGCCACAACACACCAGATATTTTTGTTTTCATCCAGGAGTATCTGGCCAAGTTGTTGTGGTTTTCAGGTGAAATTTAACCAAAAAATCACCGTGAAAGTGGTTTTGGAGAAAAGAACAATCTTTCTGTTAGGCAAATGCATCCCATGTCATGTTTAAAAACACAAATATCATGTTTAATCAGGTTTCTGAAGCCTTCTGCATAGAAAACCTGAAGGTATGGTGAATATGACTCCAGGTGGAACCAATTAGCGTTTGCCGGCAGACAACACAAACAACCACAGAGGCAGTAGCAAGATCTGGGATTGAGATAGCCACAACACACCAGATATTTGTGTTTTCATCCAGGAGTATCTGGAAAAATTGTTGTGGTTTTTGGGTGAAATTTAACCAAAAAATCACCGTGAAAGTGGTTTTGGAGATAAGCACAATCTTTCTGTTCAGCAACTGCATCCAATGTCATGTTTACAAACACAAATATCATTTTTTCTCAGGTTTTTGAAGCTTTCTACCTAGAAAACTTGAATGTGTGGAGGATTTGAATCCATGTGGTAAAAATTATAGTTTGCCAGAGAAGACAAAAACTTACATGCTAAAATGCATTCAGAACTGTAAAGTCCGTAGAAAATGTCCAGAAAACACAAGCAAACACAGAGGCTATAGCAAGATCTGGGATTGAGATAACCATAAACACCAGATATCTCTGAGTGCATCCCAGCATATCCGGACAAATTGTTGTGGAATTCGGGTGAAATTAACCAAAAAATCACCGTGAAAGTGGTTTTGGAGAAAAGCACAATCTTTCTGTTCAGCAAATGCATTCCATGTCATGTTTACAAACACAAATATCATGTTTTCTCAGGTTTCTGAAGCTTTCTGCCTAGAAAACGCGAATGTGTGGAGGATTTGACTCCATGTGGAACCAATTATCGTTTGCCAGCAGAAAACAAAACCTTACATGCTAAAATGCATTCAAAACCATAAATTCCGTAGAAAATGTCCAGAAACCACAAACAAACACAGAGGCTGTAGCACGATCTGGGATTGAGATAGCCACAGCACACCAGATATTTTTGTTTTCATCCAGGAGTATCTTGACAAATTGTTGTGGAATTCGTGTGAAATTTAACCAAAAAATCACCTTCAAAGTGGTTTTGGAAAAAAGCACAATCTTTCTGTTCAACAAATACATCGAATGTCATGTATACAAACACAAATATCTTGTTTTCTTGGGTTTCTGAAGCTTTCTGCCTAGAAAACGCGAATGTGTGGGGGATTTGACTCCATGTGGAACCAATTAGCTTTTGCCAGCAGAAAACAAAAACTTACATGCTAAAATGCATTCAAAACCGTAAAGTCCATAGATAATGTCCAGAAATCACAAACAAACCCTGAGTCTGTAACAAGTTCAGTGACTGAGAACACATCATATATTCTTTTGCTTTCATCCAGGCATATCTGGAAAAGCTGCTGTGGAATTCATGTGAAATTTAACCGAAAAATCACCGTCAAAGTGGTTTTGGAGAAAAGCGCAATCTTTTTGTTCAGCACGTGGATAAAACGTCATGTTGACAAACACAAATATGATGTTTTCTCGGGTTTCTAAAGCTTTCTGCCTAGAAAACACGAATGTGTGGAGGATTTGACTCCATGTGGAACCAATTAGCATTTGCCAGCAGAAAACAAAAACTTACATGCTAAAATGCATTCAAAACCGTAAAGTCCGTAGATAATGTCCAGAAAACACAAACAAACACAGAGGCTGTAGCAAGTACTTGGGTTGAGATAGCCACAACACACCAGATGTTTTTGCTTTCATCCAGAAATATCCGGAAAAATTGTTGCATAATTCGGGTGAAATTTAACCAAAAAATCACTGTCAAAGTGATTTTGAAGAAAAGCACAATCTTTCTTTTCAGCAAGTGCATCCCATGTCCTGTTTACAAGCACAAATATCATGTTTTCTTGGGTTTCTGAAACTTTCTGCCTAGAAAACTCGAATGTGTGGAGGATTTGACTCCATGTGGAACCAATTAGCTTTACCGCAGAAAACAAAATGTTACATGCTACAATGCATTCAAAACCGTAAAGTCCAAAGATAATGTCAACAAAACACAAACACAGAGGCTGTAGCACGATCTGGGGTTGAGATAGCCACAAAACACCAGATATTCTGCTTTCTTCCCGGCATATCTGGAAATTTGCTGTGGAATTCAGGAAAAATTTAATCAAAAAAATCACCATGAAAGTGGTTTTGGAGAAAAGCCCAATTTTTCTTTTTGGCAAGTGGATCCAATATCCTGTTTGCAAACTCCAATATGTCTGTTCGGGTTTCTGAAGCTTTCAAACTAGTTTTGGAGAAAAACCCAATCTTTCTTTTCGGCAAAGGCATCCAAAGTCATATTTAGAAACACAAATATCATGTTCTCTCCGGTTTCTGAAGCTTTCTGCCTAGAAAACTCGAATGTGTGAATGATTTGACTCCATGTGGAACCTATTAGCATTTGCCAGCGGAAAACAGAAGGTACATGTAAAAATTCATAAAAAAACGCAAATACCACTTGTTCTCCTTGATAGGTGACAACTAACTGAGCACCAAAAAGGAAACCTGTTAAAGTGAAATGAACACTATGAGAAACGGTGACTTGATCAACCCTGACCCTGACTGTTGATGAAAAACTTGATATGTTATCCCTCTTAGTATTTTTTTGTCTGTTCTTCTTAATACCTTTGGTTGAATACTGTAATCAATGCACAATTCTTCTTAAGTGCTGAAACTTAACTGAAAAGTGATCACTGTTAAATGTAAGAGTGGGAATAAGAGAGGGAAGAGATGTGCAATTCGGGACATGCTCAAGCTGACTTACCTCAAACGGTAGAGTTAGAAACATACCAGGGGATTACAATTCAATCCCATCAAGGTGGCATGTACCAATGCCATCTCACTAGTCCCAGTGATCAATTTCTGTTCACAATTTATCAGAATGATAGGACTAAGAACCAAAGGGATCACATAAACAAGAATAGTGTCTGCAAATACTAGCTGATAGAATAAAAAAGGGAGAGAATGGTCCAACATGGGAAGCGAGATACTCAGCAGACCCATAGAATGGCAGATGTCCTAAACAGCACTCTGGCCTCAGAATCAGCCCTTAAGGCATGCGGATCCAGCTGAAAATCCCATGAGACTATTTCAGGCATGGAAAGCCAAGACACTCTGGGAAAAAAAAAAAGCTAAATGGAAGATCTCTGCAAGTGAGATCCCAGTGGAAAGAATGGGTCATCAAAGAAGGAGGTACATTTCTCTGAAGGGAGGAGAGAACTTCCACTTTGAATATGACCTTGTCTAAATATGATCAGAGTCAGTGAACTCAGGGGGCTTCCATAGACTTGGCAGCTCATGACAAGAGCCTAGGGTGATTACTGAGGCCATACACAAGAGTGTCAATTTGTTAAGTCAACAACAGGAGTCACTGTGCACTTACTCCTCATGTAGGATCTTTGTGCTTAGTGTGCTATTACATTGAGATTTAATGCTAGAACTAGTACTCAAACAGTATTTTTCACTTTATGTTTCTGTGTGGGAGCAAACTGTTGAAATATTTACTTAATGTAAACTAAACTGATCTTCTACATATAAAGAGAATTCAAAATGAATCTTGATGTGAATGGAAGGGGAGAGGGACTGGGAAAGGGGAGGGTTGCGGGTGGGAGGAACGTTATTGCGGGGAAGCCATTGTAATCCATACGCTGTATTTTGGAAATTTATATTCATTAAATAAAAGTTTGAAAGCAAAAAAAAAAAAAAAAAAACACAAGACTGTAAAGTCTGTAGATAATGTCCAGAATACACAAACAAAAATAGAGCCTGTAGCAAGATCTGGGATTGAGATAGCCACAACACACCAGATATTTTTCCTTTCATCCAGGTGCATCCAGAAAAATTATTGTGGAATTCAGGTGAAATTTAACCAAAAAATCCCTGTCAAACGAGTTTTGGAGAAAAGTACAAACTTTCTGTTCGACAAGTGCATCCAATGTCATGTTTACAAACACAAATATCATGTTTTCTCGGGTTTCTGAAGTTTCTGCCTAGAAAACTGGAATGTGTGGAGGATTTGAATCCATGTGCAACCAATTAGTGTTTGCCGACAGAAAACAAAAATCTACATGCTAAAATGCATTCAAAACCGTAAAGTCCATAGGTAATGTCCAGAAAACACAAACAAACACAAAGGCTGTAGCAAGATCTGGGATTGAGATAGTCACAACACAGCAGATATTTCGTTCCAGCATATACAGGCAAATTCTTGTGGAATTCGGTCAAATTTAACCAAGAAATCACCGTCAAAGTGGTTTTGGAGAAAAGCACAAGCTTGCTCTTTGGCAAGTGAATCCAATGCCATGTTTACAAACACAAATATCACATTTTCTCAGTTTTCTGAAGCTTTCTGCCTAGAAAACTGGAATGTGTGGAGGTTTTGACTCCATGTTGAAACAATTAGTGTTTGCCAGCATAAAATAAATGTTATATGTTGAAATGCATTCAAAACCATAAAGTCCGTAGATGATGTCCAGAAAACACAAACACAGAGGCTGTAGCAAGATCTGGGATTGAGATAGCCACAACACACCAGATATTTCTGCTTTCATCCAGGTGTATCCGGACAAATTGTTCTGGAATCGGGTGAAATTTAACCAAAAATTCACTGTCAAAGTGGTTTTGGAGAAACGCACAATCTTTCTGTTTGGCAAGTGCATCCAATGTCATGTTTATAAACAGAAATAACATGTTTTCTCTTGTTTCTGAAGCTTTCTGCCTAGAAAACTCAAATGTGTGGAGGATTTGACTCCATGTGGAACTGATTAGTGTTTGCAGGCACAAAACAAAAGTGAAAAAAGACAACGGAATCCAAGAGTCCTTAGTGATATTGGGCTTTTTTTAGTCACAAGGAAACTGGCTGCTTCCAGATTCATCTAACCCTCCAGCTGACTGGCTGTGGAAATCTGATTGAAGTAACCTGAAAATCACACTCACTCTCGATTTGGAGGGAATTAATATCTGTCCGCTTAACAAAAGGGTTCCATTTCATTTTCCAAAACACGAAAACTCCTCTTGGTGGTGTTGCATGTAGATTTCTAAGCATGAAACAAAATATGTTGTGTTTTTTATTTCTTAATGGATACTCTGTCTAAACTCTTGTTTCTATTGCGTCAGAGTACAAAATTTGGGAAGCAAGAAGGCTAAACAAACCCAGACCCAGAAACAATTTAGGAAATTGCCGCTCAAGAAACCAAAAATAACCTGAGCCACCCAAAACCATGACAGAAAGCCAGAATTGGAACAAGCCAACAGTTGAGCACTGATTGAAAATGACCATTCCTCCTGTGCCCTGAACTTCATATTAAAGCCTCAAATCCAAAGCTCACATCAGAAAATTCATTACAAACCATGATAAAGAAGAAAAATGTGAAAAAAGCCAAAGAAATCCAAGAGTCCTTAGTGATATTGGGCTTGATTTATTCACATGGAAACTGGCTGTTCTGGGATTGAATGCACCCCTCCCAGCTGACTGGCTGTGGAATTCTGATTGAAGTAACCTGAAAATCACACTCACACTCTATTCAGAGGGAATTAATATCTGTCCCCTCAGCAAATGGGTTCCATTTCATTTTCCAAAACACATAAACTCCTGTTGGTCGTGTTGCCTGTTGATTTCTAAGCATGAAACACCAAATTGTTGTGTTTTTTATTTCCTAATGGATACTCTGTCTAAACTCTTCTTTTATTGTGTCAGAGTACAAAATTTGGGAAGGAAGAAGGCAAAACCAACTCAGGCCCAGAAAACATTTAGGAAATTGCCGCTCAAGAAACCAAAACTCGGCTGAGGCACCCAAAACCATGACAGAAAAAATAAAATTAAAGCAAGACAACAGTTGTGCCCTGATTGAAAAAGACCATTCCACCCGTGCCCTGAACTCCATATTCCAGCCTCAAATCCAAAGCTCATATCAGAAAATTCATTAAAAAACATGATAAAGAAGAAAAGTATGAAAAAAAGCCAAAGAAATCTAAGAGTCCTTAGTGATATTGGGCTTGATTTATTCACATGGAAACCGGCTGTTTCCGGATTCACCCACCCCTCCCAGGTGTCTGGCTGTGGAATTCTGATTGAATTAACATGAAAATCACACTCACTCTCGATTTGGAGGGAATTAATATCTGTCCCCTCAGCAAAAGGGTTCCATTTCATTTTCCAAAACACATAAAATCCTCTTGGTCGTGTTGCCTGTAGATTTCTAAGCATGAAACAAAATATGTTGTGTTTTTTATTCCATAATGGATACTCTGTCTAAACTCTTGTTTGTATTGTGTCAGAATACAAAATTTGGGAAGCAAGAAGGCAAAACAAACTCAGACCCAGAAATCCTTTAGGAAATTGCCGCTCAAGAAACCAAAAATCACCTGAGAAACCCAACACCATGACAGAAAGCCAGAATTGGAGCAAGCCAACAGTTGAGCCCTGATTGAAAATGATCATTCCTCCTGTGCCCTGAACTCCATATTAAAGCCTCAAATCCAAAGCTCACATCAGAAAATTCATTACAAACCATGATAAAGAAGAAAAATGTGAAAAAATCCAAAGAAATCCAAGAGATTTAGGGATATCAGGCTTGATTTATTCCCAAGGAAACCGGCTGCTTCTGGATTCATCCACCCCTGCTAGCTGACTGGCTGTGGAAGTCTGATTGAATTAAACTGAAAATCACACTCACACTAGATTTGGAGGGAATTGATATATGTACTCCCAGAAAAAGTGTTCCATTTCATTTTCCAAAACACAAAAACTCCTCTTGGTCGTGTTGCCTGTAGATTTCTAAGCATGAAATGCAAATTTGTAGTGTTTTTTATTTCATAATGGCTACTCTATCTAGACTCTTGTTTGTATTGCATCAGAGTACAAAATTTGGGAAGGCAGGAGGTGAAACAAACTCAGGGTCGTGTTTAGATTTAGGGTTAGCTGAATATAACCCTACCATTCGACCCAGCCATCCCACTTCTTGGAATTTACCCAAAGGAATTTAAATTGGCAAACAAAAAAGCGGTCTGCACCCTAATGTTTATCGCAGTACAATTCACAATGGCCAAGACCTGGAACCAACCTAAATGCCCATCAACAGTAGACTGGATAAAGAAATTATGGGATATGTACAATTTGGGACATGCTCAAGCTGACTTGCCCCAAATGGTACAGTTAGAAACATACCAGGGGACTCCAATTCAATCCCATCAAGGTGGCATGTACCAATGCCATCTCACTAGTCCAAGTGATCAATCTCAGTTCACAATTGATCATAATGAAAGGACTAAGAGTCAAAGGCAGCACATAAACAAGTCTAGTACCTGCTAATACTAACCGATAGAATAAATAAAGGGGAGAGTGATCCAACATGGGAAGCAAGATACTCAGCAGACTCATAGAATGGCAGATGTCCTAAACAGCACTCTGGCCTCAGAATCAGCCCTAAAGGCATTCCGATCTGGCTGAAAAGCCCATGAGAGTATTTCAGGCATGGAAAGCCAAGACACTCTGGCAAAAAAACAAAACAAACAAAAAAAAAAAAAAAACAAAAAAAATAAAAACAAACAAACAAACTAAGGAAAGATCTCTGTGAGTGAGATCCCAGTGGAAAGAACAGGTCTTCAAAGAAGGAGGTACCTTTCTCTGAAGGGAGGAGAGAACCTCCACTTTGACTATGACCTTGTCTAAACAAAATAAGAGTCGGAGAACTCAAGGGGCTTCCATAGCCTTGGAAACTCATGACTGGAGTATAGGGAGATTACTGATGCCATAGACAGGAGTGTCAATTTGTAAAGTCAACAACAGGAGTCACTGTGCACTTACTCCTCATGTAGGATCTCTGTCCTTAATGTGCTGTACATTGAGATTTAATGATATAATGAGTACTCAAACAGTATATTTCACTTTGTTTTTCTATGTGGGTGCAAACTGTTGAAATCTTTACTTAATGTATACTAAACTGATCTTCTGTAAAAAAAAAAAAAAAAAAAAAAGAAATTATCAATTCCCAACGTGACTCTCACTGGGATTAAACATGACAATAGGTCTGATCTGATTTCATCATCATTTTAAAAATCATCTATTATTTTTCACTTTATGTTTCTGTGTGGGAGCAAACTGTTGAAATCTTTACTTAATGTATACTAAGCTGATCTTCTGTATATTAAGAGAATCGAAAATGAATCTTGATGTTCATGAAAGGGGAGAGGGAGTGGGAGAGGGGAGGGTTGCGGGTGGGAGGGATGGTATGGGGGGGAGCCATTGTAATCCATAAATCGTACTTTGGAAATTTATATTCATTAAATAAAAGTTTAAAAAAGGATTTAGGGTTAGGATCAGGGTAAGGGTTAGGGTTAGGGCTAGGGTTAGGGTTAGGGTTAGGGTTAGGGCTAGGGCTAGGACTACGGTTAGGTTTACAGTTAGAGTTAGGGTTAGGGCTAGGGCTAGGGCTAGGATTAGGGCTATGGTTAGGGTTATGTTTAGGGTTAGGGTTAGGGCCAGGGTTAGCATTAGGGTTATTGCGAGGGTTAGGGCGAGGGTTAGTTTTAGTGTTAGGGTTAGGTATAGGCTAAGATCTAGGGTTAGGGTTAGGGTTAGGGGCAGGGGCAGGGTTAGGTTTAGGTTTAGGTTTAGGGCTAGGGTTTGGGTTAGGATTAGGGCTAGGGTTAGGGCTAGGGTTAGGTTTAAGACTAGGGTTAGTGTTAGGGTTAGTTCTTGGGTTAGGGTTAGGGCTAAGATTAGGGTTACTGTACAGGTTAGGGTTAGGGTTAGGGTTAGGGTTAGGTGTTAGGGTTAGCATTACGCTTAGGGTGAGGGTTTGGGCTAATGTTAGGGTTAGGGTTTCGTTAGGGGTAGGGTTAGGGTTAGGGTTAGTACTAGGGCTACTGCTAGGGCTAGGGTTAGGGTTAGTGTTGGGACTAAGTCTAGGGTTATGGTTAGGGTTCGGGCTAAGATTAGAGTTTGGGTTAGGGTTAGGGTTAGGGCTAGGGTAAGGGTTAGGGTTAGGTTAAGGGCTAGGGTTAGGGTTGGGGTTAGGGCAAGGCTAGGGCTAGGCATAGGGATAGGGATAGGGATAGGGTTAGGGTTAGGGCTAGGGTTATGGCTAGGGCTATGTTTAGGGTTAGGGTTAAGTTTAGGGTTAGGGTTAAGTTTAGGGTTAGGGCTTGTGCTAGGCCTAGGGCTAGGGTTAGGGTTAGAGCTAGGGCAAGTGTTAGGATTAGGGTTAGGGTTACGGCTAGGGTTAGTGTTAGGTTTAGGGTTAGGTTTAGGATTACTGTTAGGGTTACGGATAGGGTAGACCTAGGGTTAGGGTTAGGGTTAGGGTTAGGGTTAGGGTTAGGGCTAGATTTAGAGTTAGGGTTATAATTAGGGTTAGTGCTAGGTTTAAGGCGAGGGTGAGGGCAAAGGTTAGGGTTAGCATTAGGGATAGGGTTAGGGTTAAGGTTTTTGTTAGGGCCAGGGCTAGGGTTAGGGTTATGGCTAATGTTAGGGTTAGGGTTAGTTCTAAGGTTAGAGTTAAGGTTAGAGATAGGGCTAAGGTTAGGATTCGAGTTGTATTTAGGGTTAGGGTTAGGGGGTTGGGTTACGGTTATGGTTAGGGTTAGAGTTTGGGTTAGGGCTAGGGCTATGACTAGGATTAGGGTTATGGTTAGTGTTAGGATTAGTTTTGGGGCTAGGACTAGTGCTAAGGCTAGGGTTAGGGTTAGGATTAGGGCTAGAGTAAGGGTTAAGGTTAGAGCTAGGGTTATGGTTAGGGTTAGGTCTAGTGCTAGGGTTAGGGCTAGAGCTAGGGTTAGGGTTAGGGTTAGGGATAGGGATAGGGTTATGGTTAGGGTTAAGGCTTTAGGGTTAGGGTCAGGGCTAGGGTTAGGTTAGGGTTAGAGCTAGGGCTAGGGTTAGGGTTAGGCTTAAGTCTAGGGTTGGGGTTACGGCTAGGGCTAGGTCTAGGGCTAGGTTTTGGGTTAGGGTTAAGGCTATGGCTAGGTCTAGGGCTAGCATTAGAGTTAGGTTTAGGTTTAGGGCTAGGGCTAGGGCTAGGGCAAGGACTATGGCTAGGGTTAGGGCTAGGGCTGGGGCTAGGGTTAGGGTTAGATCTAGGGTAGTGTTAGGCTTAGGGTTAGGTATAGGGTTAGTGCTAAGGCTCGGGTTAGGGTTATAGTTAGGTTTAGGGGTAGAGTTAAGGCTAGGTCTATGTTAGGGCTAGGGTAAGTGTTAGGGTTAGTGTTAGTTGCAGGATTAGGTTTAGGGTTAGGGCTAGGTTTAGGGTTAGTTTTAGGGTTAGGATTAGGGCTAGTACTAGGGTTAGGGTTAGGGTTAGGTTTATTTTTAGGACTAGGGTTAGGGTTAGTGTTAGGGCAAGGGCTATGGCATGGGCTATTGTTAGGCTTAGTACTAGGGTTAGGGTTATTGTTAGGGTTAGGTTTAATGCTAGACTTAGGTTCAAGGTTAGAGTTAGGGTTAGGGGTAGGATATGGGTTAGGGTTAGGGTTAGGCCAGGGTTAGGGTTAGGGTTAGGGCTAGGGTTAGGGTTAGGGTTAGGCTTAGGGTTAGGTTTAGAGTTATGGTTAGGGTTAGAGCGAGGGTATTGGTTAATACTGGGGTTAAGGCTACAGCTAAGATTAGGGTTAGGGTTAGGGTTATGGTTAGGGTTAGGTTTAGAGTTATGGTTAGGGTTAGAGCTAGGGTATTGGTTAATGTTGGGGTTAAGGCTACAGCTAAGGTTAGGGTAAGGGTTAGGGTCAGGGCTAGGGCTAAGGTTAGGTTTAGAGTTAGGTCTAGGTCTATGGTTAAGATTAGGGTTAGGGGTAGGGTTAAGGTTATGGTTAAGTTAGGTTTAGGGTTAGGGTTAGGTTTGGGGTTAGGGCTAGGGCTAGGGCTAGGGTTAGGGTTAGTGTTCGGGTTAGGGCACGAGCTATATTTCTGGTTAGGTTTAGGGTTAGGGTTAGGTCTAGGGCTAGGACTAGGGATAGGGATAGGGCTAGGTTTAGTTTTAGAGCTATGGCTAGTGTGAGGCTTAGGGTTAGGGCTAGGGTTAGGGTTAGGGCTAGAGCTAGGGTTAGGGTTAGGGATAGGGTTAGGTTTAGGTTAGGGCTAGGGCTAGGGCTAGGGCTAAGATTAGAGTTGTGTTTAACTCTATTATTATGTTTTGGGATAGGGTTAGGGCTATGGCTAGGGTTATGGTTAGGGTTATGTAGGGTTAGGATTAGTGTTGGGGTTAGGGGTAGGGCTAGAGATAGATTTGGGGTTAGGGCTAGGGCTATGTCTAGGGCTAGGGTTAGAGTTAGGGTTAGGGTTAGGGCTAGGGCTAGGGTTGGGTTTAGGGTTAGGTTTAAATTTTGAGTTAGGGTTAAGGCTACAGCTAGGGTTAAGGTTATTGTTAGGGTTAGGGCCAGGTTTAGGGTAAGGGTTAGGTTAGGGTTAGGGTTAATGCTATTCAAGGGTTAGGGTTAGGTTTCGGGTTAAGTCTAGGGTAAGTTTAGGGTTAGGGTTAGCATTAGGGTTAGGCTTAGGGCTAGGTCTTGGGCTAGGGCTATGGCTAGTGTTAGGGTTAGGGTTAGTGCTAGGGTAAGGGTAAGGGTTAGGGTTAGGGTTAGGGCCACGGTTAGGGGTAGGGTTAGGGCTAGGGTAGGGTTAGAGTTAGATTGAGTTAGGGTTAGTGCTAGATCTAGGGTTAGGGTTAGATTAAGGGTTAGGGCTAAGGTTAGGGTTAGGGTTAGGTCTAGGTCTATGGTTAGGGTTAGGCTTAGGGTTAGTGCTGGTGTTAGGTTTAAAGCTAGCCTTAGGGTTATGTTGAGGGCTAAGATTAGGGTTAGAGTTAGTGTTGGGGTTAAGGGTAGAGCTAGGTTTAGGTTTGGGTATAAGGTTAGGGTTAGGGCTAGGGTAAGGGTTAGAGTTAGGGTTAGTTTTAGGCACAGGGTTAGGGTTAAGGCTAGGGCAAGGGCTAGGGCTTGGATTAGGTTTAGGCTAGAGCTAGGGTTAGGGTTAGGGTTGGGTTAGGACTATGGCTCGGGGTAGGGTTAGGGTTAGGGCTAGGTCTATGGTTAGGGTTAGCGTTAGTGCTAGGGTTAGTGTTAGGGCTAGGGCTAGGGTTTGGGTTGGGGTTGGGCTTAGGGCTTGGGCGAGGTTTAGGTTTAGTATTAGTTTTAGGGTTAGAGCCTTGGTTAGGGTTTGGGTTGGGGTTGGGCTTAAGGCGAGGGCGAGGTTTAGGTTTAGGGTTAGTTTTAGGGTTAGGGATAGGGTTAGGGTTGGTGTTATTGCCAGTGTTAGGGTTAGGGTTAGGGTTAGGGTTAGGGCTAGGGTTAGGGTTAGGGCCAGGGTTAGGGTTAGGGTTAGGGCTAGGGTTAGGGTTATGGTTAGGGTTTGGGCTAGTTAAGGGTAGTTCTATGGTAGGGTTAGGGCTAGAGCTAGGGTTAGGGTTAGGGTTAGACTTAAGGTCAGAGCTAGGACTAGGGTTAGTGTTAGAATTAGGTCTAGGTCTATTGTTAATGTTTGTGTTAGGGCTAAGGTTAGGGTTAGTGTTAGGGCTTGGGCTAGGGTTAGGTTTAGGGTTAGGGCTAGGGTTAGGATTCGGTTTGGGGTTAGGGCTAGGTCTAAGTCTAGGGCTAGGTTTAGGGTTAGTGTTAGTGCTCGGGCTATGTTAGGGTTAGGGTTTGTATTAGGTTTAGTGTTAGGGCTAGGGCTAGGATTAGGGTTAGGGTGAGAGTGAAGGCGAGGGTTAGAGTTATGGTTAGGGTTAGGGCTAGGGTTAGGGTTAGTGTTAGTGCTAGGTTTAGGACGAGGGCGAGGGTGAAGTTTAGGGATTGGGTTAGGGTTATGTTTAGGGCTAGGGTTAGGGATAGGGCCAAGATCAGGTTTAGGGTTAGGGCTAGGGTTAGGGTTAGTACTAAGTTTAGGGTTAGGGTGAGGGCTAGGAGTAGTGCTAGGGCTAGGAATCGGGTTATGGTTAGGGCTAGAGTAAGTGTTAGGTGAGGGTTAGGGCTAAGGTAAGGGTTAGGGTGAGGGCTAGGGTTAGAGTTTGGGTTAGGTTTAGGGTTAGGGCTAGGGCTAGGGCTATTGTTAGGGCTAGGGTAATGGTTAGGGTTAGTTCTAGGGTTAGGGTTAGGTTTAGGGCTAAGGTTAGGGTTAGGGTTGTGGTTAGTGTTAGGTTTAGGGCTTAGGGTTAACGTTACGGTTAGGGTTAGCGTTAGGGCTAGGGTTAGGGTTAGGGCTAGGACTAGTGCTAGGGTTAGGGTTGGTTTGGGTTAGGGATAGGGTAAGGGTTAGGGTGAAATCTAGGGCTAGAGTTAGGGTTAGGGTTATGGCTAGGGCTAAGGCTAGGGTTAGGGTTAGCTTTAGGTATAGGGTTAGGGTTAGTATTAGGTTTAGGTCTAGGCATAGGGTTAGGTTTAGGTTAGGACTAGTGCTAGGGCTAGGGCTAGGGTTAGGTCTAGGGGTAGTTTTAAGGTTAGGGTTAAGTTTAGGGTTAGGGTTAAGGTTAGGGCTAGAACCAGGGTTAGGGTTTGGGTTACCATTAGGATTATGGCTAGGGCTAGGGCTAGGGTTATGGTTAGGGCTAGGATTAGGGTCAGGGTTAGGGCTAGGGCTAGGGCTAGGGCTAGGCTTAGGGTTAGGGTTAGGGCTATGGCTATGTTTACTGTTAGGGTTAGTGTTAGGGTTAGTGTAATGGTTAGAGCTAGGTTTAGGTTTATGGTCAGTGCTAGGGCTATGGTTAGGGTTAATGTTAGGGTTAGCGTTAATGCTAGGGCTAGTGCTACTGTTTGGGTTAGGACTAGGATTACGGTTAGGCTTAGTGTTAGTTTTCTGCTAGGCTTAGGTTGAAGGTTAGAGTTAGGGTTAGGGCTAGGATATGGGTTAGGGTTAGGATTAGGCCAGGGTTAGGGTTAGGGTTAGGGCTAGAGTTAGGGTTAGGGTTACAGTTAGGGTTAGGGTTAGGGTTAGTGCTAGGGTTAGGGTTATGGTTAGTGTTAGTGCTATGGTATTGTTTAGTGCTGTGGTTAGGTCTACAGCTAAGGTTAGGGTAAGGGTTATGGTCAGGGCTAGGGCTAAGGTTAAGCTTAAAGTTAAGTCTAGGTCTATGGTTAGGTTTAGGGTTATGGCTAGGGTTAGTGTTGGCTTTAGGGCTGGGGCTTTGTTTAGTGTTAGGGTTAGGGTTAGGGCTCGGGCTGCAGCTACTTCTAGGGCTAGTGTTAGGGTTAGGGTTAGGAGTAGGGTAAGGGTTAGGGTTAGGGTTAGGTTAGTGTCAGGGCTAGGGTTAGAGTTGTGGTTAGTGTTAGGGCTAGGGCTATGGTTAGGGTTAGGGTTAGGGCTAGGGTTAGGGTTACTGTTAGGGCTGGGGTTAGGGTTACGGTTGGGTAAGGCATGGGCTAGCTCTAGGGCTTCGGTAGGGTTAGCGTTAGGATTAGGGTTAAGTTTAGGGTTAGGTTTAGGGTTATTGTTATGGCTAGGGCTAGGGCTATTGTTAGGGTAAGAGCTAGTGCTAGGGTTAAGATTAATGTTAGGGTTAGGGCTAGTGCTAGGCTTACTGTTAGGGTTAGAGTCAGGGTTAGGGTTAGGTTTAGTGCTAGTTCTAGAGGTAGATTTAGGGTTAGGTTTATGGCTCGGGCCATGTTTAGGGTTATGGTTAGGGCTAGGGCTATGGCTAGGATTAGGGTTAGGGTTTGGTTGAGTTGACAGCGAGGGCTAGAGTTAGAGTTAGGGTTAGGGTTAGGGCTAGGGTTAGGGTTAGTGTTAGTGCTAGGTTTAGGATGGGTGCGAGGGCGAAGGTTGGTTTGGTTTAGGGTTTTGTTTAGGGCTAGGGTTAGGGATAGCACCAAGGTTGGGTTTAGGGTTAGGGCTAGTGTTAGGGTTAGGGTTAGGACTAGGTTTAGGGTTAGGGCTAGGTTGGGGTTATGGCTGGGGTTAGGGTTAGTGTTAGTTCTCGGGTTAGGGTTAGGGTTAGGGCTAGGGTTAGGGTTATGGCTGGGGTTAGAATTAGGGTTAGTTCTAGGGTTAGGGTTAGGTTAGGGCTAGGACTAGTGATAGAGCTAGGGGTAGGGTTAGGTCTAGGGTAAGGGTTAGGGTGAGGATTAGGTCTAGGGTAAGTGTTAGGGTGAGGGCCAGGGCTAGAGTTAGGGTTAGGGTTAGGGCTAGGGCTAGGCCTAGGGCTATTGTTATGGCTAGGGTTAGGGTTAGTTCTATGGTTAGGCTTAGTGTTAGGGTAGGGCTAAGTTTATTGTTAGGGTTGTGTTTAGCATTAGGTTTCAGGGTTGGGGTTAACCTTATGGTTAGGGTTAGAGTTAGGGTTAGGGTTAGGGCTAGGGCTAGGGCTAGTGTTAGGGTTAGGGTTAGGGTTAGGGCTAGGGTTAGGGTTAGGGTTAGGGTTAGGGTTAGAGTTAGGGTTTGGTTTAGGGCTATGGCTAGGCCTAGGGTTAGCGTTAGGGTTAGGGTTAGGTCTAGAGCTTGGGTTAGGGTTAGGGTTAGGGCTATGTTTAGATTTAGTGTTGCGGTTAGGTTTAGGGTTAGGGTTAGGGGTCAGTGTTAGGGTTACTGTTAGGATTAGGATTAGGGATAGTACCTCAGCTACGGTTAGGGTTAGGGCTATGGCTAGTGCTAGGGCTAGGGTTAGGGTTGGAACTAGGGCAAGGGTTAGGTTTAGGGTTAGGGCCAGGGTTAGGTTTAGGGTTAGGGCTAGGTCTAGGGCCAGTGTTAGGGTTAGGGTTAGGTCTAGTGGTATGGCTAGGTTTAGGATTAGGGTTGTGTTTAGGTCTATGGCTGTGTTTAGGGTTAGGGTTAGGGTTAGGGCTAGGTCCAGGATTGGGGTTAGGTATAAGTGTAGGGTTAGGTTTAATGTTGGGTTAGGGGTAGGGCTAGGTTTAGGGATGAGCTTAGGGCTAGATCTAGGGATAGGTTTCTGGTTAGATTTAGGTGCTATTCTCCAAAACCACTTTGACAGTGATATTTTGGTTAAATTTCTCTCGAATTCCATAACAATTTGCCAAGATATATGGATGAAAGCAGAAATATCTGGTGTGTTGTGGCTATCTCAATCCCAGATCTTGCTACAGCCTCCATGTTTGTTTGTGTTTTCTGGACATTACCTACAGACTTTACGGTTATGAATGCATTTCAGCATGTAAGTTTTTGTTTCCTGCTGGCAAACGCTAATTGGTTCCACATGGAGTCAAATCCTCCACACATTGGTGTTTTCTAAGCCGAAAGCATTAAACCCGAGAAAACATGATATTAGTGTTTGTAAACATGGCAAGGGAAGCTCTTGCCGAACAGAAAGTGGTTTTCTGCGAAACCACTTTTTTGGTTAAATTTCACCTGAATTCCACCACAGGTTTTCCAGATATGCGTGCATGAACGCAGAAAAATCTGGTGTGTTGTGGATATCTCAATCCTAGATCTTGCTACAACCCCTGTGTTTGTTTGTGTGTTCTGGACATTATCTATGGACTTTATGGTTTTTTATGCATTTTAGCATGTAGATTTTTGTTTTCTTCCAACAAACACTAATTGGTTCCACATAGAGTCACATCCTCCACACATTCGAGTTTTCTATGCAGAAAGCTTCAGAAATCTGAGAAAACATGATATTTGTGTTTGTAAACATAACATTGAATGCACTTGCCAGTCATAATGATTATACTTTTCTCCAAAACCACGTTGACGGTGATTTTTTGGTTAAATTTCACCCCAATTCCACAATAATTGTCCTGATATGCCTGGATGAAAACAGAAATCTCTGGTATGCTATGGCTATCTCAATCTCAGATCTTGCTACCACATCTGTGTTTGTTTATGTTTTCTGGATATTATCTATGGACTTTACAGTTTTGAATGCATTTCAGTATGTAACTTTTTATTTTTTGCCCGCAAACACTAATTGGTTCCGCATGGAGTCAAATCCTCCACACATTCGAGTGTTCTAGGCAGAAAGCTTCAGAAACCTGAGAAACCATGATATTTGTGTTTGTAAACATGACATTGGATCCACTTGCCAAAGAGAAAGATTGTGCTTTACTCCAAAACTATTTTGAAGGTGATTTTTTGGTTAAATTTCACCGGAATTCCACAACAGTTTTTCCAGATATCCATGGATGAATGCAGAAAAATCTGGTGTGTTGTGGCTATCTCAATCCGAGATCTTGCTACAGCCCCTGCGTTTGTTTGTGTTTTCTGGACATTATCTACGGACTTTATGGTTTTGAATGCATTTAGCATGCAGCTTTTTATTTTATGGCGGCAAATACTAATTGGTTCCACATGGAGTCAAATCCTCCACACATTCGAGTTTTCTAGGCAGAAAGCTTCAGAAACCAGAGAAAACACAATATTTTGTTTGTAAACATGGCATTGGATGCACTTGCCTAAGAGAAAGATTGTGCTTTTCTCCAAAACCAATTTGACGGTGACTTTTTGGTTAAATTACACCGGAATACCACAGCAGTTTTTCCAGATATGCGTGGATGAAAGCAGAATTATGTGGTGTGTTGTGGCTATCTCAATCCCAGATCTTGCTACAGCCTCTGTGTTTGTTTGTGTTTTCTGGACATTTCCTACATACTTTACGGTTTTGAATGCATTTCAGCATGTAAGTTTTTGTTTTCTGCTGGAAAACACTAACTGGATACACATGGAGTCAAATCCTCCACACATTCCAGTTTTCTAGGCAAAAAGCTTCAGAAACCTGAGAAAACATGATATTTGTGTTTGTAAACATGACATTGGATGCACTTGCTGAACAGAAAGATTGTAGTTTTCTCCAAAACGATGTTGACAGTGATTTTTTGGTTAAATTGCACCAATTCCACAACAATTTTTCTGGATATGCCTGGATGAAAGGAAAAATATCTGGTGTGTTGTGGCAATCTCAATCCCAGATCTTGCTACAGCTTCTGTGTTTGTTTTTGTTTTTCTGGACATTATCTTTGGCCTTTACGGTTTTTAAAGCCTTTTTTTAAATTTTACTTAATGAATATAAATTTCCAAAGTACGTCTTATGGATTACAATGGCTTCCCCCCCATACCGTCCCTCCCACCTGCAACTCTCCCCTTTCCCACTCCCTCTCCCCTTCCTATCACATCAAGATGCATTTTTGATTCTCTTTATATACAGAAGATCAGTTTAGCATACATTAAGTAAAAATTTCAACAGTTTGCTCCCACACAGAAACATAAAGTGAAAAATAATAGCTGATTTTTAAAATGATGATGAAATCAGATCAGACCTATTGTCATGTTTAATCCCAGTGAGAGTCATGTTGGGAATTGATAATTTCTTCTTCTTTTTTTTTTTACAGGTCAGTTTAGTATACATTAAGTAAAGATTTCAACAGTTTGCACCCACATAGAAACACAAAGTGAAATATATTGTTTGAGTACTCATTATAGCATTAAGTCTCAAAGTACAGCACATTAAGGACAGAGATCCTACATGAGGAGAAAGTGCACAGTGACTCCTGTTGTTGGCTTTACAAATTGACACTCCTGTCTATGGCATCAGTAATCTCCCTATACTCCAGTCATGAGTTTCCAAGGCTATGGAAGCCCCTTGAGTTCTCCGACTCTTATCTTGTTTAGACAAGGTCATAGTCAAAGTGGAGGTTCTCTCCTCCCTTCAGAGAAAGGTACCTCCTTCTTTGAAGACCTGTTCTTTCCACTGGGATCTCACTCACAGAGATCTTTCCTTAGTTTGTTTGTTTGTTTTTATTTTTTTTTTGGTTTTTTTTTGTTTGTTTTGTTTTTTTGCCAGAGTGTCTTGGCTTTCCATGCCTGAAATACTCTCATGGGCTTTTCAGCCAGATCTGAATGCCTTTAGGGCTGATTCTGAGGCCAGAGTGCTATTTAGGACATCTGCCATTCTATGAGTCTGCTGAGTATCTCACTTCCCATGTTGGATCACTCTCCCCTTTATTTATTCTATCGGTTAGTATTAGCAGGTACTAGACTTGTTTATGTGCTGCCTTTGACTCTTAGTCCTTTCATTATGATCAATTGTGAACTGAGATTGATCACTTGGACTAGTGAGATGGCATTGGTACATGCCACCTTGATGGGATTGAATTGGAGTCCCCTGGTATGTTTCTAACTCTACCATTTGGGGCAAGTCAGCTTGAGCATGTCCCAAATTGTACATCTCTTCCCTCTCTTATTCCCACTCTTATGTTTAACAGGGATCACATTTCAGTTAAATTTCAACACTTAAGAATAACTGTGTATTAATTACAGAATTAAACCAGTCATATTAAGTAGAACAGACAAAAAAAAACTACTAAGAGGGATAATGAATTAAGTTTTTCATTAACAGTCAGGGCTATGCTGATCAAGTCACCATTTCTCATAGTGTCCATTTCACTTCAACAGGTTTTCTTTTTGGTGTTCAGTCAGTTGTCGCCGATCAGGGAGAACACATGGTATTTGTCCCTTTGGGACTGGCTTATTTCACTCAGCATGATGTGTTCCAGATTCCTCCATTTTGTTGCAAATGACTGGATTTCATTGTTTCTTACTGCGGTATAGTATTCTAAAGAGTACATATCCCATAATTTCTTTATCCAGGCTACTGTTGATGGGCATTTAGGTTGGTTCCAGGTCTTGGCTGTTGTGAATTGTGCTGCAATAAACATTAGGGTGCAGACCGCTTTTTTGTTTGCCAATTTAAATTCCTTTGGGTAAATTCCAAGGAGTGGGATGGCTGGGTCGAACGGTAGGGTTATATTCAGGTTTCTGAGGAATCTCCAGACTGACTTCCACAGTGGCTTGGCCAGTTTGCATTCCCACCAACAGTGGGTTAGTGTCCCTTTTCCCCCACATCCTCGCCAGCATCTGTTGTTGGTAGATTTCTGTATGTGAGCCATTCTAACCGGGGTGAGGTGAAACCTCGTTGTGGTTTTGATTTACATTTCCCTGATTGCTAGTGATCTTGAACATTTTTTCATGTGCCTGTTGGCCATTTGGATTTCCTCTTTTGAAAAATGTCTATTGAGGTCCTTGGCCCATCTCTTAAGTGGGTTGTTGGTTTTGTTTTTGTGGAGTTTCTTGATCTCTTTGTAGATTCTGGTTATTAACCCTTTATCTGTTGCATAGTTTGCAAATATTTTTTCCCATTCTGTCGGTTGTCTCTTCACTCTCCTGACTGTTTCTTTTGCAGTACAGAAACTTCTCAATTTGATGCAATCCCAATAGTTGATTTTGGCTTTGACTGCCTGTGCCTCCCGGGTCTTTTCCAGAAACTCTTTGCCTGTGCCAATATCTTGAAGGGAACATTCTCCAATGTTCTCTAATAACTTGATGGTGTCAGGTCATAGATTTAGGTCTTTATTCCATGTTGAGTGGATTTTTGTGTAAGGTGTAAGGTAGGGGTCTTGCTTCATGCTTTTGCTTGTGGAAATCCAGTTTTCCCAGCACCATTTATTGAATAGACTGTCCTTGCTCCAGGAATTGGTTTTAGATCCTTGATCAAATATAAGTTGGCTGTAGATGTTTGGGTTGATTTCTGGTGTTTTAATTCTGTTCCGTTGGTCTATCCATCTGTTTCTGTACCAGTACCATGCTGTTTTGATTACAACTGCCCTGTAGTATGTCCTTAAATCTGGTATTGTGATGCCTCCAGCTTTGTTTTTGTTGTACAAGATTGCTTTAGCTATTCGAGGTCTCTTGTGCTTCCATATGAATTTCAGCATCATTTTTTCTAGATCTGAGAAAAATGTCTTTGGTATCCTGATTGGAATTGCATTGAATCTATAAATTGCTTAACTCAAACATACCCCTAACCCTAACACTAACCCTTACTCTAGCCCTAGCACCAGCCCTAACTCTAACCCTACACCTAAAACTAACCCTACCTAATCCTTCAGCTAGCCCTGGCCCTAAGGCTAACACTAATCCAAGCCCTAACCCTAACCCTAAACCTAGCCCTAGCCTTAGGCCTAACCATAACCCTAATCCTAAATCTAACCCTAACCCTAAAACTACCCCTAGCACTAACCCTAATCCTAACGCTAGTCCTAAACCTAAACCTAACATGAACCCTAGCCTTAGCCCTAATCCTAACCCTAACCCTAACAATCTCCCTGGCCCTAATCCGAACCATAAACCTAACCCTAGCCCTAACCCTAACCCTAACACTAACCCTGGCACTAGCCCTGACCCTAAACCTAACCCTAAACCTAGACATAAATGTAACCCTAACCGTAACACTAGTCCTAGTCCTAATGGTAAACCTAACCCTTTCCCTAATCCTAGAACTAACCCTACACCTAAACCTAGACCTAGAACTAGCCCTAACACTAACCCCAACGTTAACACTAACCCCATATTAACCCTAACCCTAACCCAAAACCTAGCCCCAACCCTAACCCTAACCCTAACCCTAGCCCTAGCCCTAACCCTAACACTATCCTTGTCCTTAGACCTAACCCTGAACGTATCCATAACCGTAACCCTAACCATACCATAACACTAGCTCTAGCCCAAACCCTAACCCAAGCCCTAACCCTCACCCTTACCCTTTCCCTAGCCATAATGGAAGTCCTAGCCCAGGCATAGCCCTAACTCTAGCCCTAACCCTATCCCTATCCCTAACCCTAGCCCTAATGTTAAAACTTAACCTAACCCTAACCATAACCCTAGCAATAGCCCTAGCCCAAACCCTAAGCCTAACAAAAGCCCTAGCCCTAGCACTAACACTAACCCTAACCCTAGTTGTAGCCCTAACCCTAACTGTAGCCCTAACTCTAACCCTAACCTAATCCTAACCCTATCCCTAGCTCTAATTCTAACCCTAACCTTAAGACTAGCCCTAAACCTAACCCTAACACTAACCCTAGCCCTAACCTTAACCTAGCCCTAGCCCTAACCCTAACCCTAGCCTCGACCTAGCCCTAGCTCTGACGCTAACCCTAACCCTAGCCCTAAGACTAACCCTAACCATCACCTAAACCCAAGCATAGCCCTAGCCCTATTCCTAACCCAATCCTAGCCCTAGCCATAACCTTAACCCTAGCCCTAATGCTAACGCTACCCTAATCCTAACCCCAGCCCAAGCTCTAACCCTAATCCTAACACTAACCATATCCCTAAACCCAAGTCTAGCCCTACCCTAACCATAGCCTGAAACCTAACCCTAGCCCTAACCATAACTCTAACACTAGCCCTAACCCTAACCCTGACCCTATCCCTAAACCTAACCATAGCCTGAACCCTAACCCTAACCCTATCCGTAGCCCTAACCAAAACTCTAACACTAGCCCTAAACCCAACCCTAAAACTGAGCTAGACCTAACCCTAACCCTAACCCTAGCCCTAACCCTAACCCTGACCCTGACCCTAACCCTAAACATGGTCATAGCCCTAACCCTAACACTAAATGTATCCCTAGCACTAGCCCTAGCCGTAACCCCTACCGTAACCCTATCTGAATTCTAGCCCTAACCCTAACACTAAACTTAGCCCAAGCCATAAACCTAACCCTAACTGTAGCCCTAACACTAACACTAACCATAGCCCTATCCCTAACCCTAACCCTAACCCTAACTCTGGTCCTAATCCTAACCCTAATCCTAACCCTAACCCTAACCCTAACCCTAACCCTAACCTAACCCTAAATCTAACCCTAATACTAAAACTAGCCCTAGCACTAACCCTAATCCTAACCCGAGCCCTAAACCTAAACCTAACCTGAACCCTAGCCCTAGCCCTAACCCTAACCCTACCCGAACCCTGTTCCTCGCCTGAACACTAAACCAACCCTAGCTGTAACCCTAAACCTAACACTAACGCTAGCCCTAGCCCTGACCCTAAACATGGACATAGCCCTAACCCTAACACTAACTCTAGCCATAGCACTAGCCCTAGCCGTAAGTCAAATTGTAACCCTAACCAGAAACCTAGCCCTAACCTTAACCCTAACACTAGGCCTAGTCATAGCAATGACCCTAACCCTAACCCTAACCATAACCTTAACCCTAACCCTCGCTGTCGCCATCATCCAAACCCTAGTACTAACCCTAACCTTAACACTAGCCCTAACCCTAACCCTAACGCTAACCCTAATCGAACTCTAACCCTCGCCCTTGACCTCACCCTAAACCTAAACCTAACCCTAGCCCTAGCCCTAACTTTTACCTAACCCTAACCCTAGCCCTAGTCCTAGCCCTAATCTGAACCATAACCCTAACCTAACCCTAGTTCTACCACTAATCCTAACCCTAACCCTAAAATTAACCCTAACCCTAAAACTAACCATAGAACTAATCGTAACCCTAGCCGTAGCCCTAGGCCTAGCCCTAACCCTAACCCTGACCTTTGCCCTAACCGTAACCATAGCTGTAAACCTAGCCCTAACCCAAACCCTAACCTTCGCCCTCAGCTTCGCCCTAACCTAGCACTAAACTAAGCTTAAACGTAGCCATAACCCTAACCCTAAATCTAACCCTCGCCCTCGCCCTCACCCTAAACCTTACCTTAACCCTAGCTCTAGCCCTAGTACTAGCCCTTACCCTACCCTAACCATAACCCTACTCTAACCCTAGCCCTAGCCCTAGCCCTAACCCTAACCCTAATCCTAGCTCAAGCCCTACCCTAACCATAACCCTAACATGAAACATAACCCTAACCCTAACACTAACCCTAGCCATAGCCCTAAAACTAAACTTAACCCTAACCCTAACACTAGCCCCCTAGCTCTAACCCTAACCATAGACCTAGACCTAGCTCTAACCCTAAACCTAACCCAAACCCTAAACTTAGCCTTATTCCTAACCCTAACCCTAAACCTAACCCTAACCCTAGTCCTAGACCTAGCCTTGGCATACTCCAACCCTAACCCTAATTGTAGCCCTAAACCTAACAGTAACCCTAACCCTAACACCCTAGCCCTAACCCTAACCCTAACCCTTATCAAAGACCTAGCCCTAGCCCTAGCCCTAACCCTAACCCTGAACCTATCCCTAGCCCTAATCAAACCCTAATTCTAATCCTAAACCTAGCTCTAGCCGTAGCCCTAACCCTAACCCTTGCCCTAACACTAACCCTTGGCCTAGCCCAAACCCTAACCCTAACCCTAACCTTTAACCTAGTCCTAACCCTAACACTAATGCTAGCCCTAGAACTATCCGTTGCCCTAGCCCTTACTCTAACCCTAACCCTAAACATAGCCCCAGCCCTAAACCTAACCCTAAACCTAGACCTACACCTAGCCCTAGACCTAACCCCATCCCTAACCCTAACCCTATCCCTAACCCTAGCCCTATCCCTAGCCCTGATCCTAACAGTTGTAATCAAAACAGCATGGTACTGGTACAGAAACAGATGGATAGACCAACGGAACAGAATTAAAACACCAGAAATCAACCCAAACATCTACAGCCAACTTATATTTGATCAAGGATCTAAAACCAATTCCTGGAGCAAGGACAGTCTATTCAATAAATGGTGCTGGGAAAACTGGATTTCCACAAGCAGAAGCATGAAGCAAGACCCCTACCTTACACCTTACACAAAAATCCACTCAACATGGAATAAAGACCTAAATCTATGACCTGACACCATCAAGTTATTAGAGAACATTGGAGAATGTTCCCTTCAAGATATTGGCACAGGCAAAGAGTTTCTGGAAAAGACCCGGGAGGCATAGGCAGTCAAAGCCAAAATCAACTATTGGGATTGCAGCAAATTGAGAAGTTTCTGTACTGCAAAAGAAACAGTCAGGAGAATTGATAATTTCTTTCTTTTTTTTTTTTTTTTTACAGAAGATCAGTTTAGTGTACATTAAGTAAAGATTTCAGTCGTTTGCACCCCCATAGAAACACAAAGTGAAATATACTGTTTGAGTACTCGTTATAGCATTAAGCCTCAGTGTACAGCACGTTAAGGACAGAGATCCTACATGAGGAGTAAGTGCACAGTGACTCCTGTTGTTGACTTTACCAATTGACACTCCTGTTTATGGCATCAGTAATCTCCCTATGCACCCGTTATGAGTTTCCAAGGCTATGGAAGCCCCTTGAGTTCTCCAACTCTTATCTTGTTTAGACACGGTCATAGTCAAAGTGGAGGTTCTCTCCTCCCTTCAGAGAAAGGCACCTCCCTCTTTGAAGACCTGTTCTTTCCACTGGGATCTCACTCACAGAGATCTTTTTGCCAGAGTGTCTTGGCTTTCCATGCCTGAAATACTCTCATGGGCTTTTCAGCCAGATCCGAGTGCCTTTAGGGCTGATTCTGAGGCCAGAGTGCTATTTAGGACATCTGCCATTCTATGAGTCTGCTGAGTATCTCACTTCCCATGTTGGATCACTCTCCCCTTTATTTATTCTATCGGTTGGTGTTAGCAGATACTAGACTTGTTTATGTGCTCCCTTTGACTCTTAGTCCTTTCATTATGATCAATTGTGAACTGAAATTGATCACTTGCAGTAGTGAGATGGCATTGGCACATGCCACCTTGATGGGATTGAATTGGAATCCCCTGGTATGTTTCCAACTCTACCAATTGGGGCAAGTCAGCTTGAGCATGCCCCAAATTATACATCTCTTCCCTCTCTTATTCCCACTCTTATGTTTAACAGGGATCACATTTCAGTTAATTTTCAACACTTAAGAATAACTGTGTGATAATTACAGAATTAAACCAGTCATATTAAGTAGAACAGACAAAAAAAAAATACTATGAGGGATAATGTATTAAGTTGTCCATTAGCAGTCAGGGCTATGCTGATCAAGTCACCATTTCTCATAGTGTCCATTTCACTTCAGGAGGTTTCCTTTTTGGTGTTCAGTCAGTTGTCACCGATCAGGGAGAACATATGGTATTTGTCCCTTTGGGACTGGCTTACTTCACTCAGCATGATGTGTTCCAGATTCCTCCATTTTGTTGCAAATGACTGGATTTCGTTGTTTCTTACTGCAGTATAGTACTCTAAAGAATACATATCCCATAATTTCTTTATCCAGTCTACCGTTGATGGGCATTTAGGTTGGTTCCAGGTCTTGGCTATTGTGAATTGTGCTGCAATAAACATTAGGGTGCAGACCGCTTTTTTGTTTGCCAATTTAAACTCCTTTGGGTAAATTCCAAGGAGTGGGATGGCTGGGTCGAACGGTAGGGTTATATTCAGGTTTCTGAGGAATCTCCAGACTGATTTCCACAGTGGCTTGACCAGTTTGCATTCCCACCAACAGTGGGTTAGTGTCCCTTTTCCCCCACATCCTCGCCAGCATCTGTTGTTGGTAGATTTCTGTATGTGAGCCATTCTAACCGGGGTGAGGTGAAACCTCATTGTGGTTTTGATTTGCATTTCCCTGATTGCTAGTGACCTTGAACATTTTTTCATGTGCCTGTTGGCCATTTGGATTTCCTCTTTTGAAAAATGTCTATTGAAGTCCTTGGCCCATCTCTTAAGTGGGTTGTTGGTACTTGACTCTCGCTGGGATTAAACATGACAATAGGTCTGATCTGATTTCATCATCATTTAAAAAAAATCATCTATTATTTTTCACTTTATGTTTCTGTGTGGGAGCAAACTGTTGAAATACTTACTTAAGGTATACTAAGCTGATCTTCTGTATATTAAGATAATCGAAAATGAATCTTGATGTGAATGGAAGGGGAGAGGGAGTGGGAAAGGGGAGGGTTGTGGGTGGGAGGGACGGTATGGGGGGGAAGCCATTGTAACACATGAGTCGTACTTTGGAAATTTATATTCATTAAATAAAAGATTAAAAAAAATTAAAAAAAAAAACAGTCAGGAGAGTGAAGAGACAACCGACAGAATGGGAAAAAATATTTGCAAACTATGCAACAGATAAAGGGTTAATAACCAGAATCTACAAAGAGATCAAGAAACTCCACAAAAACAAAACCAACAACCCACTTAAGAGATGGGCCAAGGACCTCAATAAACATTTTTCAAAAGAGGAAATCCAAATGGCCAACAGGCACATGAAAAAATGTTCAAGATCACTAGCAATCAGGGAAATGTAAATCAAAACCACAACGAGGTTTCACCTCACCCCGGTTAGAATGGCTCACATACAGAAATCTACCAACAACAGATGCTGGCGAGGATGTGGGGGAAAAGGGACACTAACCCACTGTTGGTGGGAATGCAAACTGGTCAAGCCACTGTGGAAGTCAGTCTGGAGATTCCTCAGAAACCTGAATATAACCCTACCGTTCGACCCAGCCATCCCACTCCTTGGAATTTACCCAAAGGAATTTAAATTGGCAAACAAAAAAGCGGTCTGCACCCTAATGTTTATTGCAGCACAATTCACAACAGCCAAGACCTGGAACCAACCTAAATGCCCATCAACAGTAGCCTGGATAAAGAAATTATGGGATATGTACTCTTTAGAATACTATACCGCAGTAAGAAACAATGAAATCCAGTCATTTGCAACAAAATGGAGGAATCTGGAACACATCATGCTGAGTGAAATAAGCCAGTCCCAAAGGGACAAATACCATGTGTTCTCCCTGATCGGCGACAACTGACTGAACACCAAAAAGAAAACCTGTTGAAGTGAAATGGACACTATGAGAAACGGTGACTTGATCAGCATAGCCCTGACTGTTAATGAAAAACTTAATTCATTATCCCTCTTAGTAGTTTTTTTTTGTCTGTTCTACTTAATATGACTGGTTTAATTCTGTAATTAATACACAGTTATTCTTAAGTGTTGAAATTTAACTGAAATGTGATCCCTGTTAAACATAAGAGTGGGAATAAGAGAGGGAAGAGATGTACAATTTGGGACATGCTCAAGCTGACTTGCCCCAAATGGTAGAGTTAGAAACATACCAGGGACTCCAATTCAATCCCATCAAGGTGGCATGTACCAATGCCATCTCACTAGTCCAAGTGATCAATCTCAGTTCACAATTGATCATAATGAAAGGACTAAGAGTCAAAGGCAGCACATAAACAAGTCTAGTACCTGCTAATACTAACCGATAGAATAAATAAAGGGGAGAGTGATCCAACATGGGAAGCAAGATACTCAGCAGACTCATAGAATGGCAGATGTCCTAAATAGCACTCTGGCCTCAGAATCAGCCCTAAAGGCATTCAGATCTGGCTGAAAAGCCCATGAGAGTATTTCAGGCATGGAAAGCCAAGACACTCTGGCAAAAAAAAAGGAAAGAACAGGTCTTCAAAGAAGGAGGTACCTTTCTCTGAAGGGAGGAGAGAACCTCCACTTTGACTATGACCTTGTCTAAACAAGATAAGAGTCAGAGAACTCAAGGGGCTTCCATAGCCTTGGAAACTCATGACTGGCGCATAGGGAGATTACTGATGCCATAAACAGGAGTGTCAATTTGTAAAGTCAACAACAGGAGTCACTGTGCACTTACTCCTCATGTAGGTCTCTGTCCTTAATGTGCTGTACTTTGAGACTTAATGCTATAATGAGTACTCAAACAATATATTTCACTTTGTGTTTCTATGTGGGTGCAAACTGTTGAAATCTTTACTTAATGTATACTAAACTGACCTTCTGTAAAAAAAAAAAAAAAAAAAAAAAAAGAAGAAGAAATTATCAATTCCCAACATGACTCTCACTGGGATTAAACATGACAATAGGTCTGATCTGATTTCATCATCATTTTAAAAATCATCTATTATTTTTCACTTTATGTTTCTGTGTGGGAGCAAACTGTTGAAATCTTTACTTAATGTATACTAAGCTGATCTGTATATTAAGAGAATAGAAAATGAATCTTGATGTGAATGGAAGGGGAGAGAGAGTGGGAAAGGGGAAGGTTGCGGGTGGGAGGGACGGTATGGGGGGGAAGCCATTGTAATCCATAACTCGTACTTTGGAAATTTATATTCATTAAATAAAAGTTAAAAAAAAGAGCTGAGATACTCAGAACTTTCAACACTTACTCAGATGGTTCCTAAACCATATGTAAGCCCATTTAAATATGTCTGGATACCTATAAATAAAAGGAAAGAGACTCACAATATATCACCAAATAAAAAGGTTTTAAATTGCAAAAAAAAAAAAAAGGTTAGTGTTAGGGCTAGAGCTAGGGTTAGCGTTAGGGTTAGGGTTAGGGCTAGGGTTAGGGATAGGGATAGGTTTAGGGTTACCATTAGGGCTAGGACTAGGGTTAGGGTTAGGGTTAGGTTTAGGGCTAGGGATAGGGATAGGGTTAGGTCTAGGGCTATAGTTAGGCTTCAGGTTAGGGTTAAGGTTAGGGTTAGGGTTAGGGTCAAACCTAGGGCTAGGGTTAGTGTTAGGGTTAGATTTAGGGCTAGGGTTAGGGTTAGGGTTCGGATTAGGGCGAGGCAGAGGGTTCGGGGTAGGGTTAGGGCTATGGCTAGGTTTCGGGTTAGATTTAGGTTTAAGGCTAGGGTTTGGATAGTGTTTGTGCTAGGGCTAGTGTTCGGGTTATGGCTAGGGTTAGGGTAAGGGTTAGTGCTAGGGCTAGGGTTAGGGTTAGGTCTTGGGTTAGGGTTCGGTTTGCAGTTAGGGCTAAGGTTAGGTCTTGGGCTAGGGTTAGGGTTAGGGTTAGGGATAGTGCTAGGGCTAGGGTTAGGGTTTGGGTTAGGGCTAGAACAAGGGTTAGGGTTAGGGCTAGGCTTGGGTTAGGGTTAGGTTTAGGGCTTGGGCTATTGCTAGATTTAGGGTTACGGTTAGGGTTAAGGTTAGGGCTAGGGTTAGGGTTAGGGTCAGGGTTAGGGCTAGGGCTAGAGTTAGGGTTAGGGCTAGGTCCATGGTTAGGGTTAGGGCTAGGGCTAGGGTTATGGTTAGTGTTAGGACTAGGGTTAGGGCTCGGGTTAGGGTTAGGTCTAGGGTTAGGTTTAGGGCTAGGATTAGGGCTAGGGCAAGATCTAAGGCCAGGTTTAGTGTTAGGGTTACGTTTAGGACTAGGGCTAGGGCTACGGCTAGGGTTACAATCAGTGCTAAGGTTAGGGTTAGGGTTAGAGTTAAGTCTAGTGTTTTTGTTGGGTTAGGTTTAGGGTTAGGGCTTGGGCTAAGTTTAGTGTTAGTGTTAGTGTTATTTTTAGGGTTAGAGTTAGGGTTAGGGTTAGTGTTTGGGTAAGGTTAGGACTAGAGCTAGGGTTAGGGTTAGCGTTAGGTTTAGGGTTAGTGCTAGGGCCAGGGTTAGGTTTAGGCTTAGGGTTAGGGTTAGGGCTAGGGCTATGGTTAGGGTTAGGGTTAGGGCTACAGTTAGGGTTAGGTTTAGGGCTATGGCTAGGGTTAGGGTTAGGGTTAGGGCTAGGGTTTGGTATAGGGTTACAGTAAGGGTTACGGCTGGGACTAGTGCTAGGGCTAGAGTTAGTGTTAGGGTTATGGCTATGGCAATGTTTAGGGTTAGGGTTAGGGTTAGTGTTAGGGCTAGGGTTATGGTTAAGTCTAGGGCTAGGGTTAGGGTTGGGGTTAGGGCTAGCGTTAGGGTTATGATTAGTGCTAGGAATAGGGTTTGGTTTAGGGTTTGGGTTAGGTTTAGGGTTTGGGTTAGGGTTAGGGTTAGGTTTAGGGCTAGGCTTAGGTTTAGGTTTATGGTTAGTTTTAGGGTTAGAGCTAGGGCTTGTGTTAATATTAGCGTAGGGTTACCATTAGGGCTAGGGTTGGAGTTATTGCTAGGGCTAGAATTTGGTTAGGATTAGGGCTAGGGCTAAGGTTAGGATTAGGTTATGGTTAGGGTTAGGCTTAGGGTAGGGTTAGGGTTAGGGCTAGTGCTAGGGTTGGGGCTAGGGCATGGGTAGGCTTATTGTTAGGGCTAGGTTTAGGGTTGTGGTTAGGGCTAGACTAGGCTTAGTGTTAGGTTTAGGGTTAGTGCTATTGTTAGGTTTAGTGTTCAGATTAGGTCGAGCGAGAGAGTGTTAGGGTTAGGGTTAGGGCTAGGGTTAGGATTAGGGTTAATGCTAGGGCTAGTTTTAGGTTTAGGGTTAAATTTTGGTTAGTGTTAGGGTTAGGGCTAGGGTTAGGGTTAGGTTTAGTGTTAGGGTTAGGCTTAGGGTTAGGGTTAGGTTTAGTGTTAGGGTTAGGCTTAGGTCTAGGTTTAGTGTTAGGGTACCGATTGGGGCGAGGGAGGGGTTTAGGGTTAGGGTAGGGCTAGGGCTAAGGTTCAGGTTAGGTTTAGGTTTATGACTAGAGTTAGGGTTAGGGTTCGGATTAGGGCGACGGAATGTGTTTGGGTTAGGATTAGGGTTAGGGTTAGGGTTAGGGTTGGGGTTGGGGTTTGGGTTAGGTTTAGGTTTAGGGCTTGTGCTAGTGCGAGGGTTAGATTTAGGGTTAAGTTAGGTCTAGTTCTAGGGCAAGAGCTAGGGTTAGGTTTAGGGCTACGGTTATGGTTATAGCTAGGGCTAGTGTTAGGGTTGGGGTTAGGGTTAGTGTTAGGGCTAGGGCTAGGGTTAGTGTTAGGGTTAGGGTTAGGTTTAGGGTTAGGCTTATTGTTATTGTTAGTGATAGAGCTAGGGTTAGGGTTTGGTTAGGTTTAGTGTTAGGGCTAGTGCCAGGGTTAGGGTTAAGTTAGTGTTAGTGATAGGGTTAGGGTTAGGGTTAGGGCTAGGGCTAGGGCGATGGTTAGGGTTAGGGTTAGGGTTAGAGTTAGGGCTAGGGTTAGGTTTAGGGTTAGGTTTAGGGCTAGGGTTAGGGTTAGGCTTTGGTTTAGGGTTAGGTTTAGCGTTAGAGCTAGGGCTAGGATTAGGAATAGGTTAGGGTTAGAGTTATGGCTAGGGTTAGGGTTAGGGCTAAGGCTAGAGCTAGTTTTAGGATTAGGGCTAGGGATAAGGTTATGGTTAGCTTAGGGTTAGCATTAGTGTTAGGGCTAGGTCAAGTGTTCGGTTTAGGTTTAGGTGTAGGGCTAGGGTTAGGGCTAGGTTTAGTGTTATGGTTAGGTCTAGGGTTAGGTTTAGGGTTATGGCTAAGTTTAGTGTTAGGGTTTGGGTTATGGTTAGGGTTAGGGCTAGGGGTTAGTTTAGGGTTACACTTAGGGTTAGGGATAAGGGTATGGTTAGGGTTAGCGTTAGGGCTAGGGATAGGACTAGGGTTAGGCTTAAGTTTATTGTTAGGGCTAGGTCTAGTGCTAGGGCTAGGGTAGTGTTATGGTTAGGGTTAGGGCTAGGGCAAGGGTTAGCATTAGGGTTAGGGCTAGGGATAGCATTAGGCTTAGTGCTAGGGCTTGTTCTAGGGCTAGCGTTAGGGTTAGGGCTAGCGTTAGGGTTAGGGTTGTGGTTAGGGCTAGGGCTAGGGCTAGGCTTAGGGTTATTGTTAGGGTTAGGGTTAGGTTTAGGATAAGGGTTAGGGTTAGGGCTAGGGCTAGTTCTAATGCGAGGGTTAGGGTTAGAGATAGGGCTACTGTTAGAGTTAGGGTTAGGGATATGGTTAGGTTTAGGATTAGGGTTAAGGTTAGTGCTAGAAATAGGGTTCAGGTTAGGGTTAAGGTTATGGCTATGTCAAGGGTTCAGGTTAGGGTTAGGGCTAGGGCTAATGTTAGGGCTAGGGTTAGGGTTAGTGCTAGGGTTAGGGCGAGGACGAGGGCAAGGTTTAGGGTTTTGGTAAGGTTAAATTTGTGCTAGGGTTAGGGTTATAGTTAGTCCCAGGGTTCAGGTTAGATTTAGGGCTAGGGTTAGGGTTAGTGTAAGGGTTAGGGTTGGTGTTAGGGTTGGGCTAGGGTAAAGGTTAGGGTTAGGGCTAGGGCTAGGGTTAGGGTTAGTGCTAGGGTTAGGGCGAGGACGAGGGCAAGGTTTAGGGTTTTGGTAAGGTTTAGGTTTGTGCTAGGGTTAGGGTTATAGTTAGTCCCAGGGTTCGGGTTAGATTTAGGGCTAGGGTTAGGGTTAGTGTAAGGGTTAGGGTTGGTGTTAGGGTTGGGCTAGGGTAAAGGTTATGGTTAGGGCTAGGGCTAGGGTTAGGGTCAGGAGTAGGGCTAACACTAGGGTTGGGGTTAGGGTTAGGGTTAGGGTTAGACGTTAGGTTTAGGGTTTTGGTTAGGGTTAGGTTTAGGGCTATTTTTAGAGTTAGGGTTATAACTAGGGCTAGGGCTAGAGTTAGGGTTAAGGTTCGGGTTAGGGTTAGGGCTAGGGCTTGTTCTAGAGCTAGGGTTAGAGTTATGGTTACAGCTAGGGTAAGGTTTAGGGTTAGGTTTAGTGTCGGGTTTTGGGTTTGGCTTAGGGCTAGGGCTAGTGTTAGGGTTAGGGTTAGGGCTAGGTTTAGATTTTGCTTTAGGGTTAGTTTTAGGGTTAGAGCTAGGGCTCAGATTAGGAATAGGTTAGGGTTAGAGTTATGGCTAGGGCTAGGGCTAGGGCTAGGGCTATTTTTAGGATTAGGGCTAGGGCTAACGTTATGGTTAGCATTAGTGTTAGGGCTAGGGCTAGTGTTCGGGTTAAGTTTAGGTGTAGGGCTAGGGTTAGGCCTGGTTTAGGGTTACGGTTAGGTCTAGGGTTAGGTTTAGGGTTAGGGCCAGTGCTAGGGTTAGGATTAGGTTAGGCTTAGGTTTAGGTGTAGGGTTAGGGTTAGGGCTAGTGCTAGGGCTAGGGTTAGGGTTAGCGTTAAGGTTAGAGTTAGGATAGGGTTTGGGTCAGGTTAGGGCCAGAGCTAGGGTTAGGGTTAGTGTTAGGTTTAGGGCTATGTTAGTGCTAGGGGTAGGTCTAGGGCTAGGGTTAGGGTTAGGGCTAGGGCTAGGGATAGAGTTAGGGTTACCATTAGGGCCATGACTAGGGTTAGGTTTAGGGTTAGGGATAGGGCTAGGTTTTGGATTTTTTCGAGGGAGAGGGTTAGTGTTAGGGTTAGGGCTAGGGCAAGTGTTCGGGTTAGGTTTAGGTTAGGGTTAGGTTTTGGTTATGGGCTAGGGTTACAGTTAGGGTTAGCTCTAGGGATAGGGATAGGCTTAGGGTTAGCCTAGGGTAAGGGTTAGGGTTAGGGCTAGGGCTAGGTAAGGTTAGAGTTACGGCTAGGGCTAGTGCTATGGTGAGGGTTATGATTCGGTTTAGTGTTAGGGCTAGGGTTAGTGTTAGGGTTAGGGCTAAGGCTAGTGCTAGTGCTAGGTCTAGGGCTAGGTGTAGGGTTAGGGTTAGGGTTAGGGCTAGGGATAGGGATAGGGATAGGGTTAGGGTTACCGTTAGGGCTATGACTAGGATTAGGGTTAGGCTTAGGGCTAGGGCTATGGTTCATGTTAGGTTTAGGGTTTGGGTTAGGTTTTGGTTTAGGGGTAGGGTTAAGGGTGGGGTTAGCTCTAGGACTAGGGTTAGGGTTAGGTTTAGTGCTAGGGTAAGGGTTTGGGTTAGGTCTAGGGCTAGGTATGGTTAGAGTTACGGCTAGGGCTAGTGCTAGGTTGAGGCTTACGGTTAGGTTTAGGGTTAGGGCTAGGTCTAATGTTAGGTTTACGGTTAGGGCTAAGGTTAGTGTTAGGGTTGCGGTTAGGGTTAGGGCTAGGGTAAGTGTTAGGGTTAGGGCTAGGTCTAGGGTTAGGGCTAGGATTATGGCTAACACTAGGGTTGGGGTTAGGGTTAGGGTTAGGCGTTAGGTTTAGGGTTTCGGTTAGTGTTATGGTTATGGCTTCTTTTAGGGTTAGGGTTATAACTAAGGCTAGGGCTACAGTTAGGATTAAGGTTAGGGTTAGGGTTAGGGCTAGGGCAAGTGCTAGAGGTATGGTTAGCGTTAGTGTTAGTGCTAGGGCTTGTGCTAGGGCTAGTGTTAGGGTTAGGGTTATTGCTAGCGTAAGGTTTTGGGTTAGGTTTTTGTCAGTTTTAAGGTTTGGGTTATGGTTAGGGCTAGTGTTAGGGTTAGGGTTTGGGCTAGGGCTTGGTATAAGGTTAGGTTGTTTAGTGCTAGGGCTAGTACTAGGACTAGGTTTAGGGTTAGGGCTACAGCTAGGTTTAGGGTTAGGGTTAGGGTTAGGGTTAGGGAGAGGGGTAGGGTTAGTGTTGGGGTTAGGACTACCGTTAGGGTTAGGGTTGGGGTTAGGGCTAGGGCTAGGGCTAGGATTAGGGTTTATTTTAGGGCATGGGTTACCGTTAGGTTTAGGGCTAGGGCTATGGCTAGGTCTAGGGCTAGGGTTAGGTTTAGAGCTAGGGCTAGTGTTTGGTTTAGGGTTAGGTTTAGTGTTAGGGCTACAGCTAGGGTTTGTGTTAGTGTTAGGGTTAGTGTTAAGGTTAGGGTTAGAGTTAGCCCTAATTATAGGGTTAGAGTTTGTGTTAGGGTTCTGGTTAGGGTTAGGGCTAGATTTAGGGTTAGCGTTAGGGCTAGGACTACGGGTAGGATTAGGTTTAGAGCTAGGACCAAGGTTAGGGTTAGGGTTAGGGCCATGGTTTGGGTTAGGGTTAGGGTTAGGGTTAGGGCTAGTGTTAGGTTAGGGTTAGTGCTAGGGCTAGATCTAGGGCTAGGGTTAGGGTTAGGGTTATACTAGGGCTAGGGTTAGGGTTAGGGCTAGGGTTTTGGTTAGGATTATGGCTAGGTCTAGGTTTAGGGTTAGTGTTAGGTTTAGGGGTAGGGTTACTGTTAGGTTTTGGATTAGGTCAAGGGAGAGGTTTAGGGTTAGGGAAAATGGCTAGGGTTATGTTTAAGTTTAGATTTAGGGCTAAGGTTAAGGTTAGTGCTAGGTGTAGTGTTAGGGTTAGGGTTAGGGCTAAGGTTAGCATTGAGGTTAAGGTTAGGGTTCGGGTTAGGGTTAGGTGTTAGTCCCCGGGTAAGGGGTAGGGTTAGTGTTATGGCTAGGATTAGGGTTAGTTTTAGGGCTAGGGCAAGTTCTAGGGCTAGAGTTAGGGTTAGGTTTACGTCTAGGTTAGGGTTAGGCATATAGCTAGGGCTGGGTTTAGTGTTAGGGTTAGGGCTAGGCAACGGCTAGGGTTAGGGTTAGGGTAGTGCTAGGGCTAGGGTTATGGTTACGGTTAGGCCTAGGGTAAGGGTTAGGGTTAGGGTTACTGACAAGGTTAGGAAGAGGGTTAGGGTTAGGGTTAGGTTTACGGTTAGGGTTAGGGTCAGGGCTAGGGATAGGTTTAGGGTTAGGGTTAGGGCTCGGGTCAAAGTTAGGGCTAAGGTTAGGGTTAGGGTTAGGGCTAGGGTTATGGTTATGGTTAGGGCTAGGGTTATGGTTACGGTTAGGTTTAGGTTTAGGGTTACTGTTAGTGCTAGGGCTGGGGTTATGTCTAGGGTTAGGGTTAGAGCTAGGGTTAGGGTTAGGGCTATGGCTATGTTTAGGATTAGGTTTAGGATTGGGGTTAGTGCTAGGGTTAGGTTTATTTTTATGGCTAGGGCTAGGTTTAGGGATAGGGTTAGAGCTAGGGTAGGCTTAGGGTTGGGTTTGGGCTAGGAATAGGGTTAGTGTTAGTTTAGGGCTAGTGCTAGGGCTATGTTTAGGGTTAGGGTTAGGGCAATGGCCATATTTAGAGTTAGGGTTATGGCTAGGGCTAGGGTTAGGGTTTCGTTTAGGGCTAGTGCTAGATTTATGTAAGGGCAAGAGCTTGGATTATAGTTAGGGTTTGGGTTAGGGCTAGTACTATGGTTAGGGTTAAGGTTAGGGCTACGGGTAGGACTATGGTTAGGGTTAGGGTTTGGGCAGGGGTATATTTAGGGTTAGGGCTAGGGTAAGTGTTAGGTTAGGGTTATGGCCAGGGATAGGGTTAGTGTAAGGGCTAGGATTAGTGTTAGGGTTATTGTTATTGTTAGTATCAGGGCTAGGGATAGGTTTACTGTTAGGTTTACGGCTAGGGTTAGGGTTAGGGCTAGGGTATGGTTCGGGTTAAGTTTAGGTTTAGACTAGGTTTAGGGTTAGGTTTAGGCCAGGGTTAGGGTGGGTTAGGGTTAGGGTTAGAGTAGGGTAAGGGCTGGGGTTAGGGTTAGGGTTAGTGTTGGGGCCAGGTTTAGGGTTAGGGTTAGGGCTAGGGCTAGGGCTAGGTTTAGGGTTAGGGTTAGTGTTGGGGCCAGGGTTATAGTTAGGGTTAGGGCTAGGGCTCGGCCAATGGTTATGGTTAGAGTTAAAGCTATGGCTATGTTTAGGATTAGGGTTATTATCTAGGGATAGGGTTAGGGTTAGGGTTAGGGTTAGGGTTAGGGCTAGGGTTAGATATGGGCTATTTCTAGGGCTAGGATTATGGTTAGGGTTTGGCTTAGGGCTAGTACTAGGGTTAGGGTTAAGGTTAGGGCTACGGGTAGGGCTATGTTTAGGGTTAGGGTTAGGGCAATGGTATGGTTAGGGTTAGGGCTAGGGTAAGTGTTAGGGTTAGGGTTATTGCCAAGGGATAGGGTTAGTGTAAGGTCTAGGTTTAGCGTTAGGGTTACTGGTATGTTAGTATCAGGGCTAGGGATAGGTTTACTGTTAGGTTTACAGCTAGGGTTAGGGTTAGGGCTAGGGTATGGTTCGGGTTATGTTTAGGTTTGGTCTATGTTTAGGGTTAGGGTTAGGGCCAGGGTTAGGGTAGGTTTAGGGCTAGGGTTAGAGTTAGGGTAAGGGCTAGGGTTAGGGTTAGGGTTAGTTTTGGGGCCAGGTTTAGGGTTAGGGTTAGGGCTAGGGCTAGGGCTAGGTTTTGGGTTAGGGTTAGTGTTGGGGCCAGGGTTATAGTTAGGGTTAGGGCTCAGGCTATGGTTATGGTTAGGTTAAGGCTATGGCTATGTTTAGGATTAGGGTTAATTCTAGGTATAGGGTTAGGGTTAGGGTTAGGGCGAGCGTTAGATATGGGCTATGTCTAGGGCTAGGATTATGGTTAGGGTTTGGCTTAGGGCTAGTACTAGGGTTAGGGTTAAGGTTAGGGCTATGGCTAGGGCTATGGTTATGGTTAGGGTTTGGGCAAGGGTATGGTTAGGGTTAGGGCTAGGGTATGTGTTAGGGTTAGGGTTATGGCCAGGGATAGGGTTAGTGTAAGGGCTAGGATTAGTGTTAGGGTTACTGGTAGTGTTAGTATCAGGGCTAGGGATAGGTTTAGGGTTAGGTTTAGGGCTGGTGCTAGGGCTAGGGTTAGGCTTACGGTTAGGCCTAGGGTAAGGGTTAGGGTTAGGGTTACTGACAAGGTTAGTGTTCAAGTTAGGGAGAGGGTTAAGGTTAGGGATAGGGTTAGGGTTAGGGTTAGGTTTACGGTTAGGGTTAGGGTCAGGGCTAGGAATAGGGTTAGGGTTAGGGTTAGAGATAGGGTTATGGTTAGGGTTAGGGCTAGGGTTAGGGTTATGGTTAGGTTTAGGTTTAGGGTTACTGTTATGGCTAGGTCTTGGTTAGGTCTAGGGTTAGGGTTAGAGCTAGGGCTAGTGTTAGGGTTAGGGTTAGGGCTATGGCTATGTTTAGGGTTAGGTTTAGGATTAGGGTTAGTGCTAGGGTTAGGTTTATTTTTATGGCTAGGGCTAGGTTTAGGGTTAGGGTTAGAGCTAGGGTAGGCTTAGGGTTGGGGTTTGGGCTAGGAATATGGCTAGTGTTAGTTTAGGGCTAGTGCTAGGGCTATGTTTAGGGTTAGGGTTAGGGCAATGGCCATATTTAGGGTTAGGGTTATGGCTAGGGCTAGGGTTAGGGTTTCGTTTAGGGCTAGTGCTAGATTTAGGCTAGGGCTAGTTCTAGGATTATGGTTAGGGTTAGGGTTAGGGCAAGGGTATGGTTAGGGTTAGGGCTACGGTGAGTGTTAGGGTTAGGGTTATGGCCAGGGATAGGGTTAGTGTAAGGGCTAGGGTGATAGGTTATTGTTAGAGTTAGTATCAGGGCTAGGGATAGGTTTACAGTTAGGTTTACGGCTAGGGTTAGGGTTTGGGTTAGGGCTATGTTTACGGTTAAGGCTAGGGTTAGGGTTAGGGTTAGGGCTAGGGTTATGGTTTGGGTTATGTTTAGATTTGGTCTAGGGTTAGGGTTAGGTTTAGGGCCAGGGTTAGGGTAGGGTTAGGGTTAGGGTTAGAGTTAGGGTAAGGGCTAGGGTTAGGGTTAGGGTTAGGGTTAGTGTTGGGGCCAGGTTTAGAGTTAGGGTTAGGGCTAGGGCTAGGGCTAGGTTTAGGGTTAGGGTTAGTGTTGGGGCCAGGGTTATCGTTAGGGTTAGGGCTAGGGCTAGGGCTATGGATATGGTTAGAGTTAAGGCTATGGCTATGTTTAGGATTGGGTTTATGTCTAGGTTAGGGTTAGGGTTAGGGTTAGGGCTAAGGCTAGATTTGGGCTATTGCTAGGGCCAAGATTATGATTAGGGTTTGGGTTAGGGCTATGGCTATGTTTAGGGTTAAGGTTGGGGTTAGGATTATGGTTAGGGTTATGTTAGGGTTAGGGCTAGGTTTAGGGTTAGGCCTGGGTTAGCGTTTGGGCTAGGGCTAGGGTTAGGCTTAGGGTTAGGTTTTGGGTTCGGCTAGGGCTTGGCTTAGGGTTAGTTAGGGTTAGGGCTAGGTCTATGGTTAATATTATGGCTAGGGTTAGGGTTATGGTTAGGGTTAGTGCTAGGGCTAGGGTTATTGTTAGTGTTAGGGTTGTGGTTGGGGATAGGGCTAGTGCTATGCTTAGGGTTAGGGTTAGGGTTAGGGCTATGTTTAGGGTTAGTGTTAGGTTTAGGATTAGGGTTAGGGCTAGGGCTCGGGTTAGGCTTAGGGTTAGATTAGAGCTAGTATTAGGGTTAGGGTTTGGGTTAGTGTTAGTGTTAGGTGTAGGGCTAGGGTTAGTGTTAGAGCTAGTGTTAGGTTTAGGGTTATGGTTAGCTGTAGAGCTAGGGTTATGGTTAGTGTTAGGGCTTTGGTTAGTGTTAGGGTTGGGGTTAAGGTTAGGGTTATGGTTTAGGGTTAGTGTTACAGTTAGGGATAGGTTTAGTTCTAGGGCTAGGGCTAGGGTTAGGTTTAGGGTTAGGACTAGGTCTTGTGCTATGGCTTGGGTTTGGGTTAGGGTTAGGGCTAGAGTAAGGGTTAGGGTTAGTGTTAGGGTCATGGTTAGGGTTAGGGTTATTGCTATGGCTAGGGGTAGGGCTATGGCTAGGGGTAGGGTTAGGGCTAGGGTTGTGGTTACGGCTAGAGCTAGGGTTAGAGTTAGAGTTAGGGTTAGTGCTAGGATTAGGATTAGGGTTAGGGTTAGGGCTATGGTTAGGGCTAGAACTAGGGTTAGGGTTAGGGTTATGATTAGGGCTAGGGCTAGGGCTAGGGTTACGGTTAGAGTTATGGTTAGGTCTATGTTTAGGGTTAGTTTTAGTGCAAGATTTAGGGCACGGATGAGGGTGATGTTAGGGATAGGGTTATTGTTAGGGGTTAGGGTTAAGCTTACATTTGGGTAGGGTTAGGGCTAGGGCTAGGGATAGTGTTATGATTAGGGTTAGGTTTAGAGTTAGGATTAGGGTTAGGGCTAGTGCTATGGTTAGGGTTAGGGCTAGAGCTAAGGTTAGAGTTAAGGTTAGGGTTAGGGTTAGGGCTAGGACTAGGGGTAGGGTTAGGGTTAGGGCTAGGGCTAGGTCTAGTGCTAGGGCTAGGGTTTGGTTAGGGTTAGGGCTAGGGTAAGTGTTAGGGTTAGGGTTAGGGCCAGTGTTAGTGTTATGGTTGGGTGAGGGCTGGAGCTAGTGTTATGGTTAGGGTTAGGGATAGGGCTAGGTCTATGGTTATGGTTACGGTTAGGGCTAGAGTTTGTTTTAGGGTTAGGGTTAGGGCCAGTGCTAGGGTTATGGTTCGGACTAGGTCTGTGGATAGGGTTAGGGTTAGGGCTAGTGCTAGGGATAGGGTAAGGTTTAGGTCTAGGACTAGCGTTAGGGTTAGGTTTGGGTTTAGGGCTGGGGCTGTGTTTAGGGTTAGGGTTAGGTCTAGGGTTAGGTTTAGAGCTACGATATTCTTAGGGTTAGTGTTAGGGTTAGGGTTAGCTCTAGGGCTAGTGTTAGGGTTAGGGTTGGGTTTATGTTTAGGGTTAGGTTTAGGTTTAGGGTTAGGATAAGGTTAGGTTTAGGGCTAGTGCTAGGCTTAGGGTTAGGGTTAGGATTAGGTTTAGTTCTGTGGCTAGTGTTAGGGTTAGGGTTAGGGCTGGGGCAATGGTTAGTGTTAGTGTAAAGGCAAGGGCAAGGGTTAGGGTTAGGGTAAGTGTAGGGTTATGTTTTGGTTAGGTTTAGGCTTAGGGTTAGCTTTAGTGTTAGGGGTAGTGCTAGGTTTAGGGTTAGGGTTATTGTTAGGGCTAGGGCTAGTGTTAGTGTTAGGGTAAGGCTAGGGCAATGGGTAGGGTTAGGTTTAGGTCTAGGATTTGGGTTAGGGTTAGGGCTAGGTCTTGGTTTAGGGTTACATTAAGGTTATAGCTAGAGTATGGTTATGGTTAGGGTTAGGGTTAGGGCTAGTGTTGTGATTATGGTTAGAGTTAGGGTTACGGCTGGGGCTAGGTCTAGGGTTAGGTTTAGGGTTAGGGCTATGGCTATGTTTAGGTTTGGTGTTAGGGTTAGTGTTAGTGCTAGGGTTAGGGTTTGGTGTGCGGTTAGGGCTCGGATTTGGGTTAGGGTTAGGTTTAGGGCTAGGGCTAGGGCTATGGCTAAGGTTATTTTTAGGACTAGGGTTAGGTTTAGGAGTGTGGTTAGGGCTAGGGCTAGGTCTAGGGCTAGGGTTAGGGTTAGGGTTAGTGCTAGGGTTAGGGCTAGGACAAGGGTGAGGGTTAGGGTTTGGGTAAGGTTTAGGTTTGGGCTAGGGTTAGGGTTATGGTTAGGACCAGTGTTCGGTTAGATTTAGGGCTAGGCTTAGGGTTAGTGTAAGGGTTAGGGTTGGGGTTAGGGTTAGGGCTAGGGCTAGGACTAGGGCTAGGGTTAGGGTCAGGAGTAGGACTAACACTAAGGTTGTGGTTAGGGTTAGGGTGAGGCGTTAGGTTTAGGGTTTCGGTTAGGGTTAGGGCTAGGGCTAGTTTTAGGGTTAGGGTTATAACTAGGGCTAGGGCTAGAGTTAGGGTTAAGGTTAGGGTTAGGGTTAGGGCTAGGGCTAGGAATAAGGTTTGGGTTAACGTTACTGCTATGACTAACGTTAGGGTTAGGGTTAGGGCTAGGGCTAGGGTTCAGGTTAGGTCGAGGGAGACAGTTATGTTTAGGGTTAGGGCTAGGGCAAGGGTTAGTTTTAGGGTTAGGGTTAGGGTTAGAGTTAAGGCTAGGGTTTGTTCTAGGGCTAGGTTTTGGACTAAGGTTGGGGCTAGTGTAAGGTTTAGGCCTAGTGTTAGGGTTAGGGCTAGGGCTAGGTCTAGGGTTAGGGTTTGGGTTAGGTTGGTTGAGGGTTAGGGCTAGGGTTAGGGCTAGGGCTAGGGTTAGGGTTAGTGTTAGGTTTAGGGCTAGGGTGACTGTTAGGTTTAAGATTAGGTCAAAGGAGAGTTTTAGGGTTAAGTTTAGGGTTAGGGAAAGGTCTAGGGATAGGGTTTCATTTAGGTTTAGTGCTAAGTTTAGGGTTAGTGCTAGGTCTAGTGTTAGGGTTAGGCTTAGGGCTATGGTTAGGGTTAGGGTTAGGGTTAGGGGTTAGGATTAGGGTTACGGTTAGGGTTTGGGATAGGGCTAGGATTAGGTTAAGGGTTAGGGCTAGGGCTAGGGCTATGGTTATTGTTAGGGTTAGGGTTAGGGTTAGGGCTAGGGCTAATGCTAGGGCTAGGGCTAGGGTTATTGTTAGGGTTAGGGTTAGGGCTAGGGCTAGTGCTAGGGCTAGGGTTACGGTTAGAGTTAGGGCTAGGGTAAGGGTTAGGGTTATGGTTATGGTTACAGTATGTTTAGTTATAGTGTTAGGGCTAGGGCTAGTGCTAGGGTAATAGTTAGGGTTTGGTTTAGGGCTAGGTAGGGTAAGGGTTAGGCTTAGAGCTAGGGCTAGGTTTAGTGTTAGGGTTTGGGCAAGGGCTATGGTTATGGTTAGGGTTTGGGCTTGTGCTAGGGCTAGTGTTAGCATTACGGTTAGGGCTAGGGTAAGGGTTAGGTTTATGGCTAGGTCTCGGGTTAGGGTTAGGATTAGGGCTAACACTAGAGTGGGGTTAGGGTTAGGGTTAGGCATTAGGTTTAGGGTTTTGGTTAGGGTTAGGGCTAGGGCTAGTTTTAGGGTTAGGGTTATAACTAGGGCTAGGGCTAGAGTTAGGGTTACGGTTAGGGTAAGTGCTAGGGCTAGTGCTAGGGCTATGGTTAGCATTAGTGTTAGTGCTAACGCTTGTGCTAGGGCTAGCATTAGGGTTAGGGTTATGGCTGGGGTAAGGTTTAGGGTTAGGTTTAGTGTCAGGTTTAAGGTTTGGGTTACGGTTATGGCTAGTGTTAGAGTTAGGGTTTGGGCTAGGCCTTGGGATAAGTTTAGGGTTTGGGTTAGTGCTAGGTCTAGTCCTAGGACTAGGGTTAGGGTTAGGGTTAGTGCTAGGTCTAGTGCTAGGACTAGGGTTAGGGTTAGGGCTACTGCTAGGTTTAGGGTTAGGGTTAGGGAGAGGAATAGGGTTAGGGTTGGGGTTAGGGCTAGGGCTAGGGCTAGGGCTAGGTTTAGGGTTAGAGCTAGGGCTAGCGTTTGGTTTAGGGTTAGGGTTAGGGTTAGGGCTAGGGCTAGGGTTCATGTTAGTGTTAGGGTTAGTTTTAAGGTTAGGGTTAGCACTAATTATAGGGTTAGAGTTAGTGTTTGGGTTCTGGTTAGGGTTAGGGCTAGGTTTAGGGTTAGGGTTAGGGCTAGGGCTACGGATAGGATTAGGGTTAGAGCTAGGACCAAGGTTAGGGTTAGGTTTAGGACCATAGTTTGGGTTTTGATTAGGGTTAGGGTTATGGCTAGTGTTAGGTTAGGGTTAGTGCTAGGGCTACAGATAGGGTTAGGGTTATGCCTAGAGGAAGCGTTAACATTAGGGTTAGTGCTAGGGCTATATCTAGGGCTAGGGTTAGGGTTAGGGTTATGCTTGGGCTAGGGTTAGGGTTAGGGATAGGGTTAGGGCTAGGGTTTTGGTTAGGGTTATGGCTAGGTCTATGTTTAGGGTTAGTGTTAGGTTTAGGGTTAGGGTTAATGTTAGGTTTCAGTTTAGGTCAAGGGAGAGGTTTAGGGTTAGGGTTAGGGTTAGGGAAATGGTTAGGTTTAGGTTTAGGTTTAGGGCTAAGGTTAGGGTTAGTGCTAGGTGTAGTGTTAGGGTTAGGGTTAGGGCTAAGGTTAGGTTTGGGGGTATGTTACCGTTAGGGTTGGGGTTAGGGTTAGGCTTAGGTGTTAGTGCTCGGGTAAGGGGTAGGGTTAGGGTTAGGGCTAGGGTTATGGTTAGTTTTAGGGCTAGGGCTAGTTCTAGGGCTAAAGTTAGTGTTCGGTTTACAGCTAGAGTAGGGTTAGGCATAGAGCTAGGGCTAGGTTTAGTGTTAGGGTTAGGGCTAGGCAACGGCTAGGGTTAGGGTTAGTGCTAGTGCTAGGGCTAGGGTTAGGGTTATGGTTAGGCCTAGGGTAAGGGTTAGGGTCAGGGTTAGGGTTACTGACAAGGTTAGTGTAAGAGTTAGGGAGAGGGTTAGGGTTAGGGTTAGGGTAGGGTTAGTGTTAGGTTTACAGTTTGGGTTAGGGTCAGGGCTAGGGATAGGGTTAGGGTTAGGGTTAGGGCTAGGGCTAGGGTTAAGGTTAGGGCTAAGGTTAGGGTTATGGTTAGGGCCAGTGTTCAGGTTAGATTTAGGGCTAGGGTTACGGTTAGGTCTATGTTTAGGGTTGTTTTAGTGCAAGATTTAGGGCATGGGCAAGGGTGATGTTAGGGATAGGGTTATTTTTAGAGGTTAAGGTAAGCTTACATTTTGGTAGGGTTAGGGCTAGGGCTACTGCTAGGGATAGTGTTATGATTAGGGTTAGGTTTAGGGTTAGGGCTAGTGTTAGGTTAGGGTTAGGGCCAGAGCTACGGTTAGGGTTAGGGCTAGGGCTAGGGCTAGGGTTAGGGTTACAGTTATTTTAGGGTTAGTGCTAGTGCTAGGGCTAGGGTTAGGGTTAGGGTTAGGGCTATGCTAAGTGTTAGGGTTAGGGTTAGGGCTAGGGTTAGGGTTAGGGTTAGGGTGAGGGCTAGATCTAGTGTTATGGTCACGGTTAGGTATAGCACTAGGTCTATGATTATTATTACAGTTAGGGCTAGTGTTTGGGTTAGGATTAGGTTTGGGCTAGTGCTAGGGTTATGGTTAGGGCTAGGTCTATGGTTATAGTTATGGTTAGGGCTAGGGCTAGGGTTAGGTCTGGCTATGGTTATGGTTAGTGTTAGGTTTGGGTTTAGGGCTAGGTCTGTGTTGAGGGTTAGGTTTAGGGCTAGGGTTAGGTTTAGAGCTAGGGATAGTCAGGGTTAATGCTACGGTTAGGGTTAGCTCTAGGGCTAGTGTTAGGGTTAGGGTTAGGGGTAGGTTTATGTTTAGGGTTAGGTTTAGGTTTAGGTTTAGGTTTATGGTTAGGCTTAGGGTTAGGTTTAGGGCTAGTGCTAGGCTTAGGGTTAGGGTTAGGATTAGGTTTAGTTCTGGGGCTAGTGTTAGGGTTAGGGTTAGGGCTGGGGCAATGTTTAGTGTTAGAGTTAAGGCAAGGGCATGGGTTAGAGGTAGCACTAGGGTAAGGGTTAGGGTTAGGGTAAGTGTAGGGTTAGGTTTAGGTTAGGTTTAGGCTTAGGGTTAGTTTTAAGGTAGGGGTAGTCCTAGGTTTAGTGTTAGGGTTAGGGTTAGGGCTAGGGTAGAGTTAGGGTTAGGGAAAGGCTAGGGCAATTGGTAGGGTTAGGTTTAGGTCTAGGATTTGGGTTAGGGTTAGGGCTAGGTCTTGGTTTAGGGTTTAGGGTTAGGGCTATGGCTATGTTTCTCATAGTGTCCATTTCACTTCAACAGGTTTCCTTTTTGGTGTTCAGTCAGTTGTCACCAATCAGGGAGAACATATGGTATTTGTCCCTTTGGGACTGGCTTACTTCACTCAGCATGATGTGTTCCAGATTCCTCCATTTTGTTGCAAATTACTGGATTTCATTGTTTCTTACTGCGGTATAGTATTCTAAAGAGTACATATCCCATAATTTCTTTATCCAGTCTACCGTTGATGGGCATTTAGGTTGGTTCCAGGTCTTGGCTATTGTAAACTGTGCTGCAATAAACATTAGGGTGCAGACCGCTTTTTTGTTTGCCAATTTAAATTCCTTTGGGTAAATTCCAAGGAGTGGGATGGCTGGGTCGAACGGTAGGGTTATATTCAGGTTTCTGAGGAATCTCCAGACTGACTTCCACAGTGGCTTGGCCAGTTTGCATTCCCACCAACAGTGGGTTAGTGTCCCTTTTCCCCACATCTTCGCCAGCATTTGTTGTTGGTAGATTTCTGTATGTGAGCCATTCTAACCGGGGTGAGGTGAAACCTCGTTGTGGTTTTGATTTACATTTCCCTGATTGCTAGTGATCTTGAACATTTTTTCATGTGCCTGTTGGCCATTTGGATTTCCTCTTTTGAAAAATGTCTATTGAGGTCCTTGGCCCATCTCTTAAGTGGGTTGTTGGTTTTGTTTTTGTGGAGTTTCTTGATCTCTTTGTAGATTCTGGTTATTAACCCTTTATCTGTTGCATAGTTTGCAAATATTTTTTCCCATTCTGTCGGTTGTCTCTTCACTCTCCTGACTGTTTCTTTTGCAGTACAGAAACTTCTCAATTTGATGCAATCCCAATAGTTGATTTTGGCTTTGACTGCCTGTGCCTCCCAGGACTTTTCCAGAAGTTCTTTGCCTGTGCCAATATCTTGAAGGGTTTCTCCTATGTTCTCTAATAACTTGATGGTGACAGGTCGTAGATTTAGGTCTTTAATCCACGTTGAGTGGATTTTTGTGTAAGGTGTAAGGTAGGGCTCTTGCTTGATGCTTCTGCATGTGGAAATCCAGTTTTCCCAGCACCATTTATTGAATAGACTGTCCTTGCTCCAGGAATTGGTTTTAGATCCTTGATCAAATATAAGTTGGCAGTAGTGTTTGGGTTGATTTCAGGTGTTTCAATTCTGTTCCATTGGTCTATCCATCTGTTTCTGTACCAGTACCATCCTGTTTTGATAACAACTGCCCTGTAGTATGTCCTGAAATCTGGTATTGTGATGCCTCCAGCTTTGTTTTTGTTGTACAAGATTGCTTTAGCTATTCGAGGTCTCTTGTGCCTCCATATAAATTTCAGCACCATTTTTTCCAGATCTGAGAAGAAGGTCTTTGGTATCTTGATTGGTATTGCATTGAATCTATAAATTGCTTTTGGGAGAATGGACATTTTGATGATATTGATTCTTCCAATCCATGAGCATGGAAGATTTTTCCATTTCTTGGTATCTCTTCTATTTCTTTCTTTAAGGTTTTGTAATTTTCATCGTAGAGATCTTTAATGTCCTTGGTGAAGTTTATTCCAAGGTATTTGATTGTTTTTGTAGCTATTGTGAATGGGATTGATCTTAGCAGTTCTTTCTCAGCCATGGCATTGCTTGTGTATACAAAGGCTGTTGATTTTTTGCATTGATTTTATATCCTGCCACTTTGCCAAACTCCTCTATGAGTTCCAATAGTCTCTTCGTAGAATTCTTTGGATCCCCTAAGTAAAGAATCATATCGTCTGCAAAGAGGGATAGTTTGACTTCTTCCTTCTCAATTTGTATTCCTTTAATTTCTTTTTCTTGTCTGATGGCTCTGGCTAAAACTTCCAGAACTATGTTAAATAGCAGTGGTGAGAGTGGGCATCCCTGCCTGGTGCCAGATCTCAGTGGAAATGCTTCCAACTTTTCCCCATTCAATAGGATGCTGGCTGTGGGCTTTTCATAAATTGCTTTGATTATATTGAGGAATGTTCCTTCTATACCCAATTTGCTTAGAGTTTTCATCATGAAAGGGTGTTGAATTTTATCAAATGCTTTCTCTGCATCTATTGAGATAATCATATGGTTTTTCTTCTGCAGTCTGTTAATGTGGTGAATCACATTGATTGATTTGCGAATGTTGAACCATCCCTGCATACCAGGGATTAATCCCACTTGGTCTGGGTGGATGATTTTCCTGATGTGTTGTTGTACTCTATTGGCAAGAATTTTATTGAGGATTTTTGCGTCTATGTTCATCAGGGATATTGGTCTGTAATTTTCTTTCAGTGCTGCATCTTTCTCTGGCTTAGGGATTAAGGTGATGCTGGCTTCATAGAAAGAATTTGGGAGGATTCCATCTTTTTCAATTGTTCTGAATAATTTGAGAAGAAATGGAATTAGTTCTTCTTTAAATGTCTGGTAGAATTCAGCAGTGAATCCATCTGGTCCTGGGCTTTTCTTTGTTGGGAGGGCCTTTATAATGGTTTCAATTTCTGTTTCAGTTATGGGTCTATTTAGGTTTTCAATGTCTTCCTGGTTCAATTTATGTAGGTTGCATGTGTCCAGGAATCTATCCATTTCTGATAGGTTTCCCTGTTTGCTGGCATACAGGTCCTTGTAGTAATTTCTGATGATTCTTTTTATTTCTGTGGTGTCTGTTGTTATGTTTCCTTTTTCATCTCTGATTTTATTGATTTGGGTCTTTTGTCTTCTTTTTTTAGTTAGTTGGGCCAATGGGGTGTCAATTTTGTTTATTTTTTCAAAAAACCAGCTCTTCGCTTGGCTGATTTTTGTAATGTTTTTTTGGATTCAATCCTGTTAATTTCTTCTCTGATTTTAATTATTTCTCTTCTCCTACTAGATTTGGGTCTGGTTTGCTGCAAATTTTCTAGGTCCTTGAGATGTGCTGAAAGCTCATTTATTTGGTGCCTTTCCAATTTCTTGATATAGGCACCTATTGCTATAAACTTGCCTCTCAATACTGCTTTTGCCGTATCCCATAAGTTTTGATATGTTGTGTTGTTATCCTCATTTACTTCCAGAAAGTTTCTGATTTCTCTTTTGATTTCTTGAATGACCCAGTGTTCATTCAGGAGCATGTTGTTCAGTCTCCATGTGTTTGCATACTTTCTTGGGTTTCCTGAGTTGCTCATTTCCAGCTTCATTCCACTGTGGTCTGAGAAACTGCATGGTATGATTCTAATTCTTTTAAAATTGCTGAGACTTGCTTTATGACCTACTATGTGATCAAAAATAGAGAAGGTTCCATGCACTGCTGAGAAGAATGTAAAATCTTTAGATGTAGGATTGAAAGTTCTGTAGATATCTGTTAGATCCATTTGGGCAATAGTGTCAATTAAATCTGCTGTTTCCTTGTTGATCTTCTGTCTGGATGATCTATCTATTTCTGAGAGTGGAGTATTGAAGTCCCCCAGTACTATTGTATTGGAATCTAAGTCTCCCTTTAAGTCCCTTAACATATCTTTTAAATAGACCGGTGCCCTGTAATTAGGTGCATATACATTGATAATTGTTATATCTTCCTGTTGAATTGAACCCTTAATCATTATATAGTGCCCCTCTTTGTCTCTCTTAACAGTTTTTGTATTAAAGTTTATTTTGTCTGATATTAATATGGCTACACCTGCTTTTTTTTGGTTTCTGTTGGCATGGAATATCTTTTTCCAACCTTTCACTTTCACTCTGCATGCCTCTTTGTTAGAGAGATGTGTTTCTTGTAGGCAACAAATAGTTGGGTGTTGTTCCTTAAGCCAGTCAGCCAATCTGTGTCTTTTAACTGGACAGTTCAGGCCATTCACGTTTAATGTGACTATTGATACATAGTGACTTTGCCCTGCCATTTTCCCGGAGATATTTTCTAGTATATGCTTTGAGCTTCCCATGCTCTTTTACTGGTAGGTGTTCTTCCTTTCCCTTCTTTCTTTCATATTGATGGCCGTGTTTCTGTGTTTCTGAGTGTAGCACATCTTTAAGTATCTTTTGCAGGGCCTGACGAGTGGCCACAAAGTCTTTCAATTTCTGTTTGCTATGAAAGGTCTTTATTTCACCTTCATTCACAAATGAGAGCTTGGCAGGATATAATATTCTGGGCTGGCAATTTTTCTCTCTTAGCACCTGTGCTATGTCTCACCATTCCCTCCTAGCCTGTAGTGTTTCTGACGAGAAGTCTGCTGTGAGTCTGATTGGAGATCCTCTGAGAGTAATCTGACATTTCTCTCTTGCACATTTTAGGATCTTTTCTTTATGTTTCACTGTGGTGAGTTTAATTACAACGTGTCGTGGTGAGGATCTCTTTTGGTCATGTTTACTGGGGGTTCTATGAGCTTCCTGTACTAGGATGTCTCTGTCCTTCTCCAGACCCGGAAAGTTCTCTGCTAGTATCTCACTAAAAAGGCCTTCTAATCCTTTCTCTCTCTCCATGCCTTCAGGAACTCCTAGAACCCGAATGTTGGTTTTTTTAATAGTATCCTGTAGATTCCCAACAATATTTTTTAGATCTCTAATTTCCTCTTCTTTTCTTTGGTTTGACTGTATCCTTTCCTGTTCTCTGTCTTCTAAGTCTGATATTCTCTCTTCTGCTTCACCCATTCTGTTTTAAGGCTCTCTAATGTGTTTGTCATTTGATCTATTGAGCTCTTCATTTCATTTTGATTTCTCTTCACTATCACACTTTCCTGCTCTACTAGTTTCTGCATTTCATTTTGATTCTTCCTTAAAATTTCATTTTCACGAGGGAGATTCTCAATCCTGTCCAATAAGGATTTCTGTAGTTCAAGGATTTGCTTTTGAAAACTTCTAAATGTTCTTATCATAAATTTTTTGAAATCCATATCTTGCATTTCTTCTATCTCATCATCTTCATAATCTTGACTTGGGGTGTTTTGTTTATTTGGAGGCATCATAATGTCATCGTTGATCTTGTTCCCTCGATTTCTGTGTTTATTGCTTGGCATGGTTAATTCTGTTTCCCTCACTGTGAGTTTTATTATTATTATTATTATTATTATTATTATTATACTATGTCCGTGTTAAGTGTACTGCCTGCTGATGGAGGAGCCTTGGAGGCTTGAGATGGGTGTGGCCTGAGAGCTCTGCTTGGTTCTTCAGGGTTACAGGTGTGCAAAGGTGACACCCTCAGGTTATGTGTGGTAAATCTCTATTTATTTATTCATTTATTTATTTTATTTTATTTTATTTTATTTTATTTTATTTTATTTTATTTTTTGTTCAGGAGGTAAGTAATACTGCAAGGCTGAGCAGAATGGATGGTATTTAGCTTCCTGGCTTCTACCCAAAGAGTCCTGCGGACTCCCACTGGGTTGCCTAGGCTACTGAATTGTAGTCTTAACTCTCCCCTTTTATTATGTATATCCCAGCTCTTTGTCTCTTGCTCACCTTTGCAAGGTTGGCAGAGAGTGGAACTTGTCTGTACCAGTATGCCCCCACCTATTTATTTATTTATTTATTTATTTATTTATTTATTTATTTTTCCTTCTCTCCTGTAGTCTATTGGACTTTCCCGCTTCAAAACCCGCGTCCCTCTAAAATTCTGTCCGCCGTTTCCCCGCCAATGTCTCTGGTTACTAAGCTCACCTCCACTTCCAGCGCCGATGTGTGGACTCGGAGCCCTGGGCGTCTCTCCTCCTAGGGCTAGTGTTAAGTTTAGGGTTAGGGTTAGGTTTATGTTTAGGGTAGGGTTAGATTTAGGTTTGGGTTTAGGGTTAGGGTTAGGGTTAGAGTTAGTGCTAGGCTTAGGGTTAGTGTAAGGATTAGGGTTAGTTCTGGGGCTAGTGTTTGGGTTAAGGTTAGGGCTGGGGCAATGGTTAGTGTTAGAGTTAAGGCAAGGGCTAGGGTTATGGTTATGCTTAGGGTTGGGGTTAGGGCTAGGGTTATGATTATTGTTAGGGTTGGGGTTACGGTTAGGGCTAGGGCTAGGGTTAGGTTTAGGGTTAGGGCTATGGCTATGTTTAGGGTTGGGTTTAGGGTTAGAGTTAGTGCTAGGTTTAGGATTAGTGTTAGGGCTAGGACTAGGGTTAGGGTTAAGGTTAGGTCTATTGTTAGGGTTTGGGTTGCGGTTAGTGCTCGGAATAGTGTTAGGGTTAGATTTAGGGCTAGGGCTAGGGCTAGGGCTATGGTTAGAGTTAGGACTATGGTTAGGGTTAGGAGTGGGTTAGGGCTAGGGCTAGGTCTAGGATTAGGGTTAGGGTTTGGGTTGGGGTTAGGGCTAGGCATATGTTTAGAGTTAGGGTTAGCTTTAGGGTTAGGGTTAGGGCTAGGGCTAGTACTATGGATAGGATTAGGGTTAGAGCTAGGACTACTGTTAGGATAAGGGTTTTGTTTAGGGTTAGTGCTAGGGCTAATATTAGTGTTAGGGCTAGGGTTAGGGTTAGGGGTAACTCTAGAGCTAGGGTTAGGGTTAGGGTTAGGGCTAGAGTTAGTGTTAGGTTCGGGTTAGGGTTATGGTTATGGTTAGGGATAGGTTTAGTGCTAGGGCTAGGGCTAGGGTGGGTTAGGGTTAAGGTTAGGGCTTGTGCTATGGCTAGGGTTAGGGTTAGGGTTAGGGCTAGAGTAAGGGTTAGGGTTAGGGTCAGGGTCAGTGTCAGATTTATGGTTAGTGTTAGGCCCAGGGCTAGGGGTAGCGTTTGGGCTAGGGTTAGGTTTACATCTACAGTTAGGGATTGGGTTAGGGTTAGGGTTAGGGTTAGCTCTCGGTCTCGGGTTAGGGTTAGCTTTAGGGCTTGGTCTATGGTTAGGGTTAGTGATAGAGTTAGGTTTAGGGTTAGGTATAGGTCTAGGGATAGTGTTATGATTAGTGTTAGGGTTAGGGCTATGGTTAGGTTTAGTGTTGGGGTTAGTGCTAGGGCTATGTCTAGGGATAGGTTTAGGGTTAGGTTTAGGGCTAATTTTAGGGTTAGGTTGAGGTTTAGGGTTAGGGTTAGTGCTAGGGATAAGGATAGGGCTAGCTCGAGGGTTAGGGTTAGAGCTAGGGCTAGTGTTAGAATTAGGGTTAGGGATAGGGTGAGGGCAAGGGCTAGGGTTAGTGTTAGGGTTAGGGTTAGGGTTAGGGCCAGAACTAGGGTTAGGGTTAGGTTTAAGATTAGGGCTAGGGCTAGGGTTAGGGTTAGAGCTAGGACTAGGGTTAGGGTTAGGGCTAGTGCTAGGCTTAGGGTTAGGGTTAGGATTAGGGTTAGTTTTATGTTTAGGGTTAAGGTTAGGGTTATGTCTAGGGCTAGGGTTAGGGTTAGGGTTAGGTTTATGTTTAGGTTTTGGGTTCGGGTCAGTGCGAGGCTTTTGGTTAGGGTTAGGATTAGGGTTAGTTCTGAGGCTAGTGTTAGGGTTAGGGTTAGGCCTGGTGCAATGTGTAGGGTTAGGGCTAGGGCTAGGGTTAGGGTTAGGGCTATGGCTATATTTAGGGTTAGGTTTAGGGCTCAGGCTAGGGTTCGGTTTAGGGTTAGTGCTAGGGCTAGGATTAGGACTAGGGTTAGGGCTATGGTTAGGGTTGACTTTTGAGTTAGGTCTAGGACTATATTTAGGGCGAGGGCTAGGGCTATGGTTAGTGTTAGGGTTAAGGCAAGGGCAAGGTTTAGGGTTAGCACTATATTAAGTGTTAGGGTTAGGGCTAGGGCAATGGGTGGGGTTAGGTTTAGGTCTAGGATTACGGTTAGGGTTAGGGATAGGGATATGATTATGGTTAGCGTTGGGGTTTGGCTATGGCTAGGGCTAGGATGAGGTTTAGGGTTAGGGCTATGGCTATGTTTAGGGTTGGTGTTAGGGTTAGGGTAGTGCTAGGGTTAGGGTTAATGCTAGGGTTAGGGTTAGTGTTAGGGCTAGGGTTACAGTTAAGTTTAGGTCTAGGGTTAGGGTTGGGTTGCGGTTAGTGCTCACAATAGGGTTAGGGTTAGGTTTAGGGCTAGGGCTAGGGCTATGGTTAGGGTTAAGGTTAGGACTAGGGTTAGTTTTAGGAGTCTGCTTAGGTCTAGGGCTAGGTCTTGGACTTGGGCTAGGGTTAGGATTAGGGTTAGGGCTAGGGTTTTGTTTAGGGTTAGGTTTAGGGTTAGGATTAGGGCTAGGCTTAGGACTAGGGCTAGGATTAGAGTTAGAGCTAGTGCTACTGTTAGGGTTAGGGTTAGGGTTAGGGTTAGTGCTAGGGCTAGGGTTAGTGTTAGGGCTAGGGTTAGGTTTAGAGTTAGGGCCAGGTTAAGTGTTAGGGTTAGGGTTAGGGTTAGGGTTAGGGTTAGGGTTAGGGCTTGGTTAGGGTTAGGGTTAGGGTTAGGTCTATGGTTATGGTTAGGTTTAGGGCTAGTGTTAGCGTTATGGCTAGGGTTAAGGTTAGGTTTAGGGTTAGGGTGAGGGCTAGAGCTAGTGTTAGTGTTAGGGTTAGTGTTAGGGCTAGGGTTAGGGTTAGGGCTTGGTCTATGGTTAGGGTTAGGGGTAGGGCTAGGTCTAGGGTTAGGGTTAGGGCTAGGGATAGGGTTAGGATTAGGGTTACGGCTAAGGTAGGGTTAGGGTTGGTATTAGGGCTAGGGCTCGGTGAGGCTAGAGCTAGGGTTAGGGCTAGGGCTGTGTTTATGGTTAGGGTTAGGGTTAGGTTTAGGGTTAGCGTTATTTCTGGGTCTAGTGTTAGGGTTATGGTTAGGACTGGGGCAATTGGTAGGGTTCGGGATAGGGCTAGGATTAGTGTTAGGGTTAGGTTTAGGGCTAGGTCTAGGGTTTGGTTAGATATGGCGTTAGGGGTACGGCTACAGCTAGAGTTAGGGTTAGGTTTAGGGTTAGGGCTCGGTCTAGAGTTATGGTTATGGTTTGGGCTAGGTCTATGGTTAAGGTTAGGGCTAGGGATAGGGTTAGGTATAGTTCTAGGGCTAGGGTTAGCATTAGGGTTAGGGCTAATTTTAGGGTTAGGTTTAGGATTAGGGTTAGGGTTAGGGCTAGGGTTAGGGTTAAGTTTATGGTAGTGCTATGGTTAGGGTTAGGGTTAGGGCTATGGTTAAGGTTAGGTTTATGGTTAGGGCTAGGGTTAGGGTTAGGGTTACTGCTAGGGCTAACGCGAGGACGAGGGTTAGGGTTAGGGTTAGGGTTAGGTTTAGGTTTAGGCTAGGGTAGGCTTAGCATTAGGGCCAGGGTTAGAGTTAGGGTTAGGGCTAGGGTTAGGGTTCGGGTAAGTGCTAGGGTTAGGTTATGGTTAGGTCTAGGGTAAGGATTATGGTTAGGATTAGTGTTAGGGTTAATTCTACAGTTAGGTTTAGGGTTAGGGTTAAGGCTAAGGTTAGGCTTAGGGTAGAGGTTAGGGATAGGGTTAGGTTTAGGGGTTAGGGTTAAGTTTAATTTGTGTTAGTATTAGAGTTTGGGTAAGGGCTAGGTAAGGGTTAGGGTTAGTGCTGGGGCTAGGGTTTGTTTTAGGGTTAGGGCTACGGCAATGGCTAGGGTTAGTGTTACGGTTAGGGTTAGGGTTACAGCTAGGTGAAGGGTTAAGGTTAGGGCTAGGGCTAGGCCTGGGTTAGGGTTAGGGTTAGGGTTAGGGTTAGGGTTAGGGTTAGGGCTAGGTCTAGTGCAAGGCTAGGGTTAGGATTAGGGTTAAGGCTATTGTAAGTTTTAGTGTAGGTTTAGGGCCAGGGTTAGGGTTATGGTTAGGGATAGGGTTACTGTTAGGGTTAAGGTTAGGGTTATGGTTAGGGCTAGGGCTAGGGTTAGGGTTAGTGATAGGGTTAGGGCTAGGGCTAGGTGTACAGCTAAGGTTAGGGTTAGATTTAGGGCAATGGCTATGTTAGAGTAGTGTTAGAGTTAGTGTTAGGGCTAGGGCTGGGGCTATGGTTACTTTTATAGGTTGGGCTAGTGTTTGGGTTAGGTTTAGGGTTAGGGTTAGTGCTAGCGCTAGGGTAAGTGTTAGGGTTAGGGTTAGGTCTCGGGTTAGGGTTAGGGTTATGGTTAGGTTTAGAGTTAGGGTTAGATCTAGGGTTAGGATTAGGGTCAAAGTTAGGGCTATGGTTAGGATTAGGGTTAGGGTAAGGGATAGGGCTAGGTCTAGGTTTAGGGCTAGGGTTAGGGTTAGCGGTAGGGATAGGCCTAGGGTTAGTGTTAGGTTTAGGGTTAGGGTTAGCGTTAGTGTTAGGGCTAGAGCTAGGTTTAGTGTTAGGTTTAGGGCTAGGGCTAGAGTTAGGGTTAGGGTTAGGGTTAGGTTTAGGGTAAGGGCTAGGGCTAGGGCTAGGGTTAGGGTTAGGGTTAGCATGATGGCGAGGGCTAGAGTTAGGGTTAGGGTTAGGGATAGGGTTAGGCTTAGGTCTTGGGTAGTATTAGGGTTAGTGGCAGGGTTAGGGCGAGGATGAAGGCAAGGGTTAGGGTGTGGGTTAGGTTTAGGGTTGGGCTAGGGTTATGTTAGGGTTAGGGCCAGGGTTGTGTTATGGTTAGGACTAGGGTTAGGTTTAGTTAAGGACTAAGGTTAGGGTTAAGGTTAGCGCTAGGGCTTGGGTTATGGATAGGGTTAGGGTTAGGGTTAGTTCTAGGTTTAGGTTTAGGATTAGGGTAAGGCTAAATTTAGGGTTTGGGTTGAGGTTAGGGATAGGGTTAGGGTAAGGGGGTTGGGTTAAACTTACATTAGGGTTAGGGTTAGGGCTAGGATACATTAGGGTTTTGTCTAGGGCTAGGGTTATGGTAGAGTTAGGGCTAGGACTAGTGCTAGCGCCAGGGTTAGGGTTAGGGTTAGGTCTAGGGTAAGGGTTAGGGTTAGGGCTAGGGCTAGGCTTTGGGTTACGGTTAGGGCTAGACTAGGGCTAGGGTTATGTTTATGGTTAAGATTAGATTTAGGGTTATGGCTAGGGTTAGGGTTAGTGTAAGGTCTAGGGCTGTGTTAGGGTTAGGGTTAGGGCTAGGTCTAGTGCTAGTGCTAGGGTTAGTGTTACAGTTAGGGCTAGATAGGGCCAGGGTTATGTTTATGGTTAGGGTTAGAGTTAGGGTAATGGCTAGGGTTAGGGTTAGTGTTAGAGCTAGGGTTAGGGTTAGGGTTAGGGTTATGCTTGGTCTAGTGCTAGGGCTAGGGTTAGGGTTAGGTTTAGGGCTAGGGTAAGTGTTAGACTTAGGGTTGGGGCCAGGGTTAGGATTAGGATTAGGGCTAGTGGCAGGGTTAGGGTTAAGGCTAGAGCTAGGGTTAGGTTTAGGTTTAGGGTTAGGGCTTGTGCTATGGCTTGGTTTAGGGTTAGGGTTAGTGCAATCTAATGGTTAGGGTTAGTGTTAGGGTCATGGTTAGGGTTAGGGCTATGGCTAGGGGTAGGGTTAGGGCTATGGCTAGGGGTAGGGTTAGGGCTAGGGTTAGTGCTATGGCTAGAGCTAGAATTAGATTTAGGGTTAGGGTTAGTGCTAGGGCTAGGATTAGGGTTAGGGTTAGGCCTAAGTCTATGGTTAGGTTTAGGGTTATGGCTAGAGTTAAGGTTAAGTTTAGGGTTTGGGATAGGGCTAGGGATAGGGTTAGGGTTAGGGTCAGGGCTAGGGTTAGGGTTAGTATTGGGGTTAGGACTAGGGCTAGGTCTAGGGCCAGGGTTAGGGTTAGGATTAGGTTTAGTGCAAGGGCATGTTTAGGGTTAGGTTTAGGGTTAGGGTTAGTGTTAGGGCTAGGGCTAGTGCTAGCGTGATGGTTAGAGTTTGAGCTAGGGCTAGTGTTAGAGTTAAGCTTAGGGTTAGGGTTATGCTAAGGCTAGGATTAGTGTTAGGGTTAGGGTTAGTGTTATGATTAGGGCTAGAACTAGGGTTAGGGTTAGCGTTAGGGTTATTTTTAGTGCTAGGGCTAGGGTTAGGGTTAGAGTTATGGTTAGGTCTATTTTTAGGGTTAGTTTTAGTGCAAGTTTTAGGGCACGGTCAAGGGTGATGTTAGGGATAGGGTTATTGTTAGGGTTTAGGTTTAAGCTTACATTTTGGTAGGTTTAGGGCTAGTATTAGTGTTAGGGCTAGGGCTAGGTCTAGGGTTAGGTTTACGGTTAGTGTTAGGGTTAGTGCTTGGGTTAAGGTTAGCGTTAGGGCTATGGCTAGGGCTAAGGTTAGGGTTAGGGATAGGGCTAGGGCTAGAGTTAGCGTTAGGGTTAGGGATAGGGATAGGGATAGGGATAGGGATAGGGATAGGGTTAGTGTAAAGGTTAGGGCTAGGGTAAGTGTTAGGGTTAGGGTTAGGGACAGGCTTAGGGTTATGGTTAGGGTGAGGGCTAGAGCTGTTATGGTTAGGGTTAGGTATAGGGCTAGTTCTATGGTTATGGTTACGGTTAGTACTAGGGTTTGGGTTAGGGTTAGTGCGAGGGCTAATGTTATGGTTAGGGCTAGGTCTATGGTTAGGTTTAGGGTTAGGGTTAGGTCTAGGGCTAGGGTTAGGGTTAGGTTTGGGTTTAGGGCCAGGGCTAGGTCTAGGGCTAGAGTTAGCATTAGGGCTAGGTCTGTGTTTAGGGTTAGGGTTAGGGTTAGGGTTAGAGCTAGGGACAGTCTTAGGGTTAATGTTAGGGTTAGGGTTTGCTCTAGGGCTAGTGTTAAGGTTAGGGTTAGGTTTATGTTTAGGGTTAGAGTTAGGTTTAGGTTTAGGGTTAGGGTTAGGACTAGTGCTCAGCTTAGGATTTGGGTTAGGATTAAGGTTAGTTCTGGGGCTAGTGTTTGGGTTAGTGTTAGGGTTGGGGCGATGGTTAGTGTTAGGTTTAAGGGAAGGGCAAGGGTTAGGGTTAGCACTAGGGTAAGGGTTAGGGTTAGGGTAAGTGCTAGGGTTTTTCAGATTTAGGGTTAGTGTTAGTTTTAGGGTTAGGGTTAGTGCTATGTTTAGGGTTAGGGTTAGGGTTTGTGCTAGGGCTAGGGCTAGAGTTAGTGTTATGGTAAGGCTAGTGCAAATGGTAGCGTTAGGTTCAGGTCCAGGATTAGGGTTAGAGTGAGGGCTAGGTCTTGGGTTAGGTTTAGGGTTAGGGCTAGGGTTATGGTTATGGTTAGGGTTAGGGGTAGGGCTAGTGTTATGATTATGGTTAGAGTTAGGGTTACGGCTGGGGCTAGGTCTAGGGTTAGGTTTAGGGGTAGGGCTATGGCTATTTTTAGGGTTGGTTTAGTGCTAGGGTTAGTTTTAGGTTTAGGGTTTAGGTTGCGGTTAGGGCTCGGAATTGGATTAGGGTTATGTTTTTGCTAGGGCTAGGGCTATGGTTAAGGTTAGGGTTAGGACTAGGGTTAGGTTTAGGAGTGTGGTTAGGGCTATGGCTATGTCTAGGGCTAGGGTTAGCTTTGGGGTTAGGGTTAGGTTTAGGGCTATGTTTAGGTTTAGGGTTAGGCTAGGGTTAGGACTAGGGTTAGGATTAGGGTTAGAGTTAGGGCTACTCTTAGGGTTAGTGTTTGGGTAAGGGTTAGGTCTAGGGCTAGGGTTAGGGTTGGGGTTAGAGCTAGGGTAAGTGTTAGGGTTAGGGTTTGGGCCAGGGTTAGCTTTATGATTATGGCTTGTGTTAGGGTTAGGATTAGGTCTATGGTTAGGGTTAGGTTAGGGCTAGTGTTAGGGTTAGGGCTAGAGATAGGGTTAGGGTTATAGATAGGGTGAGGGCTAGAGCTAGTGTTATGGTTAAAGTTAGGGATAGATAGGTCTATCGTTATGGTTAGGGTGAGGGCTAGGGTTTGGGTTAGGGTTAGGGCTAGTGCTAGGGTTATGGTTAGGGCTAGGTCTATGGTTAGGTTTAGGGTTAGGGCTAGGGTTAGGGTAGGGTTAGGGTTAGGGTTAGGCCTAGGGTTAGGTTTAGGGCTAGGTCTATTGTTAGGTTTAATGTTAGGGCTAGGGTTTGGGTAGGGTTAGGGCTAGGGCTGGGTTAGGGTTTGGGTTGGGTTTAGTGCTAGGGCTATGTCTAGGGCTAGAGTTAGCATTAGGGCTAGGGCTGTGTTTAGTGTTAGCATTAGGGTTAGGTCTAGGGCTGGTGTTAAGGTTAGTGTTAGTGTTAGGTTTATGTTTAGGGTTAGGTTTAGGTTTAGGTTTAGGGTTAAGGTTAGGGTTAGGGTTAGGGTTAGGGCTAGTGCTAGGCTTAGGGTTAGGGATAGGATTAGGGTTCGTTCTGGGGCTAGTGTTTGGGTCAGGGTTAGGGCTGGGTCAATGGTTTTTTTTAGGGTTAAGGCAAGGACAAGGGTTAGGGTTAGCACTAGGGTAAATATTAGGTTTAGGGTAGTGCTAGGGTTAGGGTTAGGTTTAGGTTTAGGGTAAGGGTTAGTTTTAGTGTTGGGGTAGTGCTAGGTTTAGGGTTAGGGTTAGGGCTAGGGCTAGGTTTAGGATAGGGTAAGGTTAGGGCAATGGGTATGGTTAGGTTTAGGTCTAGGATTAGGGTTAGTGCTAGGGCTATGTCTTTCGTTATGCTTAGGGTTAGGGCTAGAGCTATGGTTAGGGTTAGGGTTAGGTTTAATTTTAAGGTTAGGGTTACGACTAGGATTAGGGTTAGGGCTAGGACTAGGGCTAGGTTTAGGATAGGGTATGGTTAGGGCAATGGGTATTGTTAGATTTAAGTCTAGGATTATGGTTAGTGCTAGGGCTATGTCTTTGGTTATGGTTAGGGTTAGGACCAGAGCTATGGTTAGGGTTAGGGTTAGGGTTAAGTTTAATTTTAAGGTTAGGGTTACGACTAGGATTAGGGTTAGGGTTAAGGCTAGGGCTACGGTTAGGGTTAGGGTTAGGGTATGGCTATGATTAAGGTTAGGGTTACGACTAGGATTAGGGTTAGGGTTAAGGCTAGGGCTACAGTTAGGGTTAGGGTTAGGGCTATGGCTATGTTTAAGGTTAGGGTTAAGGTTAGGGCTATGATTAGGGTTAGGGTTAGGGTTAGGACTATTGCTTGGGTTAGGGTTAGGGTTAGGGTTAGGGTTAGGACTAGGGTTAGGGTTAGGAGTGGTATTAGGACTTGGGTAGTCTTGGGCTAGGGTTAGAGTTGGGGTTAGGGTTAGGGCTAGTGCTATGTTTATGCTTAGGGCTAGGTTTAGGGTTAGGATTAGGGCTAGGGCTAGGACTAGGGCTAGGATTAGTGTTAGAGCTAGGGCTACTGTTAGGGTTAGGATTTGGGTTAATGTTAGTGCTAGGGCTAGGGTTAGTGTTAGTTCTAGGGTTAGGGTTAGGGCCATGGTAAGTGTTTGGGTTATGGTTAGGGTTATGGTTAGGGCTCAGGTTAGGGTTAGGGTTAGCTCTATGGTTATGTTTAGGGTTAGGGTTAGTGTTAGGGTTAGGGCCAGAGCTCAGGTTAGGGTTAGGGTTAGGGTTCGGGTGAGGGCTTTAGCTAGTGTTAGGTTTAGGGTTAGGGTTAGGGATAGGGCTAGGTCTATGGTAGGGTTAGTGGTAGGGCTAGGTTTAGGGTTAGGGTTAGGGATCGGGATAGGGTTATGGTTAGGGCTAGGTCTATGGTTAGGGTTAGGATTACGGCTAGGGTTAGGATTAGTGTTAGGGCTAGGGCTAGTGTTAGGTTTAGGGATAGGGCTAAGGTTAGGGTTAGGGCCAGGGCTGTGATTATGTTTAGGGTTAGGGTTAGGGTTAGCCTGGGGCTAGTGTTAAGGTTATGGTTAGGGTTGGGGCAATTGGTAGGGTTAGGGTTAGGGCTAGGATTAGTGTTAGGGTTAGGTTTAGGGATAGGTCTAGGGTTAGGATTAGGTCTATGGTTAAGGTTTGGCTAGGGTTAGGGTTAGGTATAGGGTAGGGCTAGGGTTAGGGTTAGGGCTAGGGCTAATTTTAGTGTTAGGTTTAGGGCTAGGGCTAGGTTTAGTGTTAGGGTTAAGGTTAGGGTTAAGATTAGGGCTAGTGCTATGGTTATGGTTAGGGTTAGGGCTAGGGTTAGGGTTAGGGTTAGGGTTATGGTTAGGGCTAGGGTTAGGGTTAGTGTTAGTGCTAGGGTTAGGGCGAGGGCGAGGACGAGGGTTAGGGTTAGGGTTAGGGTTAGGGTTAAAGTTAGGTTATCCAAATGTGGACCACATATCAGCATACCAATATCACAGTGATGTTACTATAAATAATAAAAAAAGGATTAGGGTTAGGTTCAGGCTAGGGTAGGGTTACGGTTAGGGCCAGGGTTAGAGTTAGGGTTAGGCTAGGGTTAGGGTTAGGGTTAGGTCAAGGTAAGGGTTATGGTTAGGATTAGGGTTAGGGTTAGTTCTACGGTTAGGTTTAGGATTAGGGTTAGGGCTAATGTTAGGCTTAGGGTAGAGGTTAGGGGTAGGGTTACGTTTAGGGGTTAGGGTTAAGGTTAAATTAGTTATAGGATTAGGGTTCGGGTTAGGGCTATGGTAAGGGTTAGTGTTAGTACAAGTGCTAGGGTTTGTTTTAGGGTTAGGTTTACGGCTACGGCTAGGGTTAGAGTTACGGTTAGGGTTAGGGTTACAGCTAGGTTAAGGGTTATGGTTAGGGCTAGGGCTAGGCCTGGGTTAGGGTTAGGGTTAGGGTTAGGGTTAGGGTTAGGGTTAGGGTTAGGGTTAGGGCTAGGTCTTGTGCTAGATCTAGGGTTAGGGTTAGGGTTAAGGCTATGGTAAGTGTTATGGTAGGCTTAGGGCCAGGTTTAGGGTTAGGGTTAGGGCTAGGGTTACTGTTATGGTTAAGGTTATGGTTATGGTTAGGGCTAGGGTTAGGTTTAGGGATAGGGTTGAGGTTAGGGCTAGGGCTAGGTCTAGGGCTAAGGGTAGGGTTAGAATTAGGGCAATGGCTATGTTTAGGGTTAGGGTTAATGTTATGGTTAGGGCTAGGGCTAAGGTAGAGCTAGGGTTAGGGTTATAACTTGGGCTAGTGTTAGGGTTAGGGTTCTTGTTAGGGTTAGTGCTAGGGCTAGGGTGTTAGGTTAGGGTTAGGTTTCGGGTTATGGTTAGGTTTAGAGTTAGGGTTAGAACTAGGGTTAGGGGTAGGGTCAAAATTAGGGCTAGGGTTAGGATTAGGGTTAGGGATAGGGTAAGGGCTATGGCTAGGGCTAGGGCTAGGGTTAGGGTTAGGGATAGGGATAGGCCTAGGCCTAAAGTTAGTGTTAGGTTTAGGGTTAGGGTTAGGGTTAGGGTTAGGGTTAGGGCTAGAGCTAGGTTTAGTGTTAGGTTTATGGCTAGGGCTAGAGTTAGGGTTAGGGCTAAATTTAGGGTTAGGGTTGAGTTTAGGGATAGGGTTATTGAAAGGGGTTAGGGTTAAGCTTACATTATGGTTAGGGTTAGGGCTAGGATACGTCAGGGTTAAGGCTAGGGCTAGGGTTATGGTTAGGGTTAGGGCTATGATTAGTGCTAGCACTAGGGTTAGGGTTAGGGTTAGGGTTAGGTCTAGGGTAAGGGTTAGGGTTAGGGCTAGGGCTAGGGCTAGGGCTAGGGTTACAGTTAGGGCTAAACTAGGGCTAGGTTTATGTTTATGTTTATGTTTATGGTTAGAGTTAGAGTTAGGGTTATGGCTATGGTAAGGGTTAGTATTAGGGCTAGGGCTAGGGTCACGGTTATGGTTGGGGTTAGGGCTAGGTCTAGGGCTAGGGTTATGGTTAGGGCTAGACTAGGGCTAGGGCTATGTTTATGGTTCGGGTTAGAGTTAGGGTTATTGCTAGGGTTAGGGTTAGTGTTAGGGCTAGGGCTAGGGTTAGTGTTAGGGTTAGGATTAGGGCTAGGTCTAGGGCTAGGGCTAGGGTTAGGGTTAGCTTTAGGGCTAGGGTAAGTGTTAGGGTTAGGGTTTGGGCCGGGGTTAGGATTAGGGTTAGGGCTAGTGTTAGGGTTAGGTTTAGGGTTAGGGTTAGGGCTAGGGTTAGGGTTAGGGCTACAGCTAGGTTAGTGTTATTTTTAGAGCTAGAGCTAGGGTTACAGTTAGGGCTAGGGCTAGGTTTAGGGTTAGGGCTAGGTCTATGGTTAGGCTTATGGTTAGGGCTAGCTGTTACACTTATGGTAAGGGCTAGGGTTAGGTTTAGGGTTACGGCTAGGGTTAGTTTTAGGGTTCAAGTGAGGGCTGTGGCTAGGTCTTGGACTAGGGTTAGGGTTAGTTCTAGGGCTATGTTTAGGGTTAGGGTTAGTGCTAGGTCTCGGTCTATGGCTAGTGTTAGTGTTAGAGCTAGGGCTAGTGTCAGGGTTAGTGTTAGGGTTAGGGTTAGGGTTAGGGTTAGGTCTAGTGCTACAGTTGGTGTTTGGGTTAGGGTTAGGTTTAGGTTTAGGTTTAGGGTTAGGGTTAGGGTTAGGTCTAGGGCTAGGGTTAGGGTTAGGGTTAGGCCTACGGCTAGTGTTAAGGTTAGGGCTGGGTCATTGGGTAGGGTTTGTGTTAGGGCTAGGATTAGGGTTAGGGTTAGGGTTAGGGTTAAGACTAAAGCTAGGGTTAGGGTTAGGGCTAGGTCTATGGTAGGCTTAGGGTCAGGGCTAGGGTTAAGTTTAGAGTTAGGTCTATGGCTAGGTTTAAAGTAAGAGTTACGGATTTGGCTGAAAAGCCCATGAGAGTATTTCAGGCATGGAAAGCCAAGACACTCTGGCAAAAAGATCTCTGTGAGTGAGATCCCAGTGGAAAGAACAGGTCTTCAAATAGGGAGGTGCCTTTCTCTGAAGGGAGGAGAGAACCTCCACTTTGACTATGACCATGTCTAAACAAGATAAGAGTCGGAGAACTCAAGGGGCTTCCATAGCCTTGGAAACTCATGACTGGTGCATAGGGAGATTACTGATGCCACAGACAGGAGTGTCAATTTGTAAAGTCAACAACAGGAGTCACTGTGCACTTACTCCTCATGTAGGATCGCTGTCCTTAATGTGCTGTACATTGAGGCTTAATGCTATAACGAGTACTTAAACAGTATATTTCACTTTGTGTTTCTATGGGGGTGCAAAAGGTTGAAATCTTTACTTAATGTACACTAAACTGATCTTCTGTAAAAAAAAAAAAAGAAATTATCAATTCCCAACTTGACTCTCAGTGGGATTAAACATGACAAGAGGTCTGATCTGATTTCATCATCATTTAAAAAAATCATCTATTATTTTTCACTTTATGTCTCTGTGTGGGAGCAAACTGTTGAAATCCTTACTTAATGTATACTAGGCTGATCTTCTGTATATTAAGATAATCGAAAATGAATCTTGATGTGAATGGAAGGGGAGAGGGAGTGGGAAAGGGAAGGGTTGTGGGTGGGAGGGACGGTATGCGGGGGGGGGGAAGCCATTGTAATCCATGAGTCGTGCTTTGGAAATTTATAATCATTAAATAAAAGATAAAAAAAAATAAAGTAAGAGTTAGGGGTAGGGTTAGGGTCAGGGTTTTGGTTAGGTTGAGGCCTAGGGTTAGGGATAGTGTTTGGCTAGGTTTAGGGGTAGGGCTAGAGCTAGGGTTAGAGTTAGGGTTAGGGTTAGGGCTAGGGTTAGAGTTAGGGTTAGGGTTAGGGCTAGGGCTAGGGTTAGGGTTATTATTATGGCTAGGTCTATGGTTAGGCTTAGAGTTAGGGCTGGGGTTAGGGTTAGGGTAAGGGCTGTTGCTACATTTAGGGTTAGGGTTAGGGGTAGGACTAGGTCTAGGACTAGGGTTAGGGTTAGGGCTAGGGCTATGTTCAGGGGTAGAGTTAGGGTTAGGGTTAAGGTTAGGGCTAGGGCTCGGTCTAGGGCTAGGGTTAAGGTTAGAGCTAGGGCTAGTGTCAGGGTTAGGGTTAGGTCTAGGGCTAGGGTTGGTGTTAGGGTTAGGGTTAGGTTTAATTTTAAGGTTAGGGCTAGGGCTAGGATTAGGGTTAGGGTTAGAGCTAGGATTAGGGTTAGGGTTAGGGCTAGGGCTAGGGTTAGGGTTAAGTTTAGGGCTAGGATTAGGGTTAGGTTTAGGGCTACTGCTTGGGTTAGGGTTAGGGTTAGGTTTAGGGCTAGGGTTAGGGTTGGGTAAATGGGTAGGGTTTGGGTTATGGCTTGGGCAATGGGTAGGGTTAGTATTAAGGCTAGGATTAGGGTTAGGATTAGGGTTAGGACTAGGGCTAGGGTTAGGGTTAGGGCTAGGTCTGTTGTTAGGCTTAGGGTTAGGGCTAGGGTTAGCTTTAGGGCTAGGTCTAGTGCTAGGGCTATGGTTAGGGTTAGACCTAGTGTAACGGTTAGGATTAGGGTTAGCGTTAGGGTCAGGTTTTGGTTAGGTTCAGGGCTAGGGATAGGGTTAGGGCTAGGGTTAGGGCTATTGTTAGGGTTAGGGCTAGAGCTAGGGTTAGAGTAAGGGTTAAGTTTAGGGATAGGGTTAGGGTTAGGGCTTGGTCTATGGTTAGTCTTGGAGTTAGGGATGGGGTTTGGGTTAGGGTAAGGGCTATGGCTAGGGTTTGGGTTAGGGTTAGGGCTAGGGCTAGGTCTAGGATTAGGTTAGGGTTAGGGCTAGGGCTATGTTTAGGGTTAGGGTTATGGTTAGTGCTAGGGCTCGGTCTAGGACTAGGGTTAGGGTTTGAGTTAGGTCTAATGTCAGGGTTAGTGTTAGGGTTAGGTTTTGGTCTAGGGCTAGGGTTGGTGTTAGTTTTAGGGTTAGGGTTAGGGTTAGGTCTAGGATTAGGGTTAGGGGTAGGGCTATTTTAGGGTTATGTTTAGGGCTATGGCTATGTTTAGGGTTAGTGTTAAGTTTAGGGCTAGGATTAGGGTTAGGGTTAGGATTAGGTTTAGGGCTACTGCTTCGGTTAGGTTTAGGTTTAGGGCTAGGGTTAAGCTTAGGGTTGGGGTTAGGGCTAGCAATAGGTTTAGGGTTAGGGTTAGGGCTATGGCTATGTTTAGGGTTCGGGTTAGGGCTAGGGCTAGCGTTAGGGTTATGGTTATGTCTAGGGCTAGGATTAGGGCTAGGGCTAGTGCTATTGCTAGAATTAGGGTCAGGTTTTGAGTGAGGGCTAGCAGTATGTTTACAGCTAGGGCTAGGACAATGGTTAGGGTTAGGGTTGGGTTAGGGCAAGGGTAAGGATAAGGTTATCACTAGGGTAAGGGTTAGGTTAACTCTAAGGGCTAGGGTTAGGGTTAGGGTTAGGTTTAGGACTAGGGTTAGTTTTTGGGTTAGGGCTGGGATTAGGGTTTCGTTTAGGGCTAGTGCTAGGTTTAGGGTTAAGGCTAGGTCTACGGTTAGGGTTCAGTTGAGGACTGGGGTTAGGGATTGCATTAAGTTTAGTGCTAGTGATAGGGTTAGGGTTAGTGTTAGGTTTGGGGTTAGTGTGAGGGTTAAGGTTAGTTTTAGGGTTAGGGTTACAGTTGGCTTAAATTTAGTGCTAGGGCTAGTGCTAAGGTTAGGGTTAGGGTTAAGGCTAGGGCTTGTGCAAGGCTAGGGTTAGGTTAAGGTTTAGGCCGAGGGTAAGGTTAGGGTTAGGGTTAGAGTTAGGGCCAGGGTTTTGGTTAGGGTTAGTGGTATGGCTAGGGATAGGGTTAGGGCTAAGGTTAGGGTTATGGCTAGAGCTAGGGTTAGGGTTAGGGCTAGGGTTAGGGTTAGGGCTAGGATTATGGTTAGGGTTAGGGTGACGGCTAGAGTTAGGGTTAGGGTTAAGGTTAGGGCTAGTGATATGGTTAGGGTTAGGGTTAAGGTTATGGCTAGGGCTATGGTTAGGGTTTGTTTTGGGGTTAATGCTAGGGCTAGTTCTAGGGCTAGTGTTAGGGTTAGTGCTAGGGCTAAGTTTAGGGTTAGGTTTAGGGCTAGGGATAGGGTTAGGGTTTGGCTTAGGGTTAGGGTTAGATCTAAGGTTAGGGTTATGGTTAGAGTTACTGTTAGGTTTAGTTTTATGGTGAGTGTAAGGGCTAAGTTTAGGATTAGGGTTGTGTTTAGTGTTAGGGTTAGGGGTTAGGGTTAAGGTTACAGTTAGGGTTAGTATTAGGGCTAGGGCTAGTGTTAGGGTTAGTGTTAGGGCTAGGACTAGTGCTAGGGCTAGGGCTAGGGTTAGGGTTAGGGTTAGGGTTATGGTTAGGGCTAGGGTTGGGGTTAGTGTTAGGGTTAAGGCGAGGACAAGGGCCAGGGTTAGGGTTGGGATAATTTTATGTTTGGGCTAGGGTAGGGTTAGGGTTAGGGCCAGGGTTAGGGTTAGGTTTAGGGCTAGGGTTAGGGTTAGTTAAGGGCTAGGGTTAGGGTTAGGGTTAGGGCTAGGGTAATGGTTATGGGTAGGATTAGGGTTAGGGTTAGTTCTAGGGTTAGGTTTAGGGTTAGGGTTAGGGCTTCCGTTAGGCTTAGGGTTGAGGTTAGGGATAGGGTTAGGGTTAGGGTTAGGGTTAAGGTTACATTAGGGATAGGGTTAGGTTTAGGGCTAGGGTTAGGGTTAGGGCTAGGGCTAGGTATAGGATTAGGATTAGGGTTTTGATTAGGGATAGGACTAGTGCTAGGGCTAGTGTTAGGTTTAGGGTTAGGACTATGGTAAGGGTTAGGGTTAGTAATTGGGCTAGGGTTTGTGTTGTGTTTAGGGCTAGGGCTACGGCTAGTGTTAGAGTTACTGTTAGGGTTAGTGTTACGGCTAGGTTTAGAGGTAGGGTCAGGGCTAGGGCTAGGCCTGGGTTAGCATTAGGGTTAGGGTTAGGGTTAGGGTTAGGGTTAGGGTAGGTCTAGTTCTAGGGCTAGGGTTAGGGTTTGTGTTAGGACTATGGTAAATGTTAGGGTAGGGTTAGGGCCAGGGTTAGGGCTAGGGTTACTGTTAGGGTTAAGGTTAGGGTTATGGTTAGGGCTAGGGTTATGTTTAGGGATAGGGTTATGGTTAGGGTTAGCCCTGGGCTAGGTCTAGGGCTACGGTTATTGTTAAGGTAAGGGCAATGGCTATGTTTAGGGTTTGGGTTAAGGTTAGGGCTTGGGCTAGGTTAGGGCTCAGGCTAGAGTTAGGGTTACAGCTTGGGCTAGTGTTAGGTTTAGGGTTAGGGTTAGTGCTAGGGCTAGGGTAAGTGTTAGTGTTAGGGTTAGGTTTCGGGTTAGGGTTAGGGTTAGGGTTATGGTTAGGTTTAGGATTATCATTAGAACTAGGGTTAGGGTTACAGTTAAGCTTAGGGCTAGGGTTAGGATTAGGGTTAGGGTAAGGGCTATGGCTGTGGTTAGGCTTAGAGCTAGGTCTAGTGTTATGGTTAGGGTTAGGGGTAGGGGTAGGCCTAGCCCTAGGTTTAGTGTTACGGTTAGTGTTAGGTTTAGGGTTAGGGTTAGGGTTAGTGTTAGGGCTAGAGCTAGGGTTAGTGTTAGGGTTAGAGCTAGGGCTAGAGTTAGGGTTAGGGTTAGGGTTAGGTTAGGGTTAGGGTTAGGGTTAGGGCTAGGGTTAGGGTGAGGGTGAGGGCGAGGGTTATAATTAGGGTTAGGGTTAGATTTAGGGTTAGGGCTTGCGTAGGGTTATGGTTAGTGCTGGGGTTAGGGCAAGGACAAGGGCAAGGGTTAGGGTTAGCATTGGGTTTGGGGTCGGCTATGGTTACGGTTAAAGTTAGGAAAGGGTTAGAGTTATGGTTAGGGCTAGGGTTAGGTTTAGTGTAAGGGCTAGGGTTATCGTTAGGGTTAGGGCTAGGGTTTGGGTTATGGGTATGGTTAGGGTTAGGGTTAGTTCTAGGATTATGTTTAGGGTTAGGGTTAGGGCTAGGGTTTGGTTTATAGGTAGGGTTAGGGTTAGTTCTAGGGTTAGGTTTAGAGTTAGGCTTAGGGATAAGGTTAGGGTTAGGGTTGAGGTTAGGGATAGGGTTAAAGTAAGGGGTTAGGGTTGAGCTTACCTTAGGATTAGAGTTAGGTCTGGGATAGGTTAGGGTTAGAGCTAGGGCTAGGGTTATGGTTAGGGTTAGGGCTAGAACTAGTGCTAGGGCTAGGGTTAGGGTTAGTGTCAGGTCTATGGTAAGTGTTAGGGTTAGAGCTAGGGCTAGGGTTAGGGTTAGGATTAGGGTTTGGGTTAGGGTTACGGTAAGGGCTATGGCTAGGGTTAGGTTTATGGTTAGGGCTAGGGTTAGTGTTAGGGTTTGGCCTAGTGCTAGGGCTAAGTCTAGGACTAGGGTTAGGGTTAGGGTTAGGGCTAGGGCTAGGGCTATGTTTAGGGTTATGGTTTGGGTTAGGCCTAGGGCTCGGTCCAGGGCTAGGTTTAGGGTTAGCGTTAAGGTTAGGACTAGTGATAGGGTTAGAGTTAGTGTTAGGTTTGGGGTTAGGGTGAGGGTTAGGGTTAGGTGTTAGAGTTTGGGTTACAGTTAGGGTTAAGGTTAGTGCTAGGGCTAGGGCTCCGGTTAGTGGTAGGGTTAGTGCTAGGGCTTGTACAAGGCTAGGGTTAGGGTTACCTTTAGGCCTAGGGTAAGTGTTAGGGTTAGGGTTAGCATCAGGCCTTTGGTTAGGGTTAGGGCTAGGGCTTGGAATAAGGTTAGGGCTAGGGTTAGGGTTATGGCTAGAGCTAGGGTTAGGGTTAGGTTTAGGGTTAAGTTAGGGCTAGGGCTAGTGTTAAGGTTTGTGCTGGGTCATTGGGTAGGGTTTGTGTTAGGGCTAGGATTAGGGTTTGTGTTAGGGTTAGGACTAAAGCTAGGGTTAGGGTTAGGGCTAGGTCTATGGTAGGCTTAGGGTCAGGGCTAGGGTTAAGTTTAGAGTTAGGTCTATGGCTAGGTTTAAAGTAAGAGTTAGGGGTAGGGTTAGGGTCAGGGTTTTGGTTAGGTTGAGGGCTAGGGTTAGGGATAGTGTTTGGCTAGGTTTAGGGGTAGGGCTAGAGCTAGGGTTAGAGTTAGGGTTAGGGTTAGGGCTAGGGTTAGAGTTAGGGTTAGGGTTAGGGCTAGGGCTAGGGTTAGGGTTATTATTATGGCTAGGTCTATGGTTAGGCTTAGAGATAGGGCTGGGGTTAGGGTTAGGGTAAGGGCTGTTGCTACATTTAGGGTTAGGGTTAGGGCTAGGGCTAGGACTAGGGTTAGGGTTAGGGCTAGGGCTATGTTCAGGGGTAGGGTTAGGATTAGGGTTAAGGTTAGGGCTAGGGCTCGGTCTAGGGCTAGGGTTAAGGTTAGAGCTAGGGCTAGTGTCAGGGTTAGTGTCAGGGTTAAGGTTAGGTCTAGGGCTAGGGTTGGTGTTAGGGTTAGGGTTAGGTTTAATTTTAAGGTTAGGGCTAGGGCTAGGATTAGGGTTAGGGTTAGAGCTAGGATTAGGGTTAGGGTTAGGGCTAGGGCTAGGGTTAGGGTTAAGTTTAGGGCTAGGATTAGGGTTAGGTTTAGGGCTACTGCTTGGGTTAGGGTTAGGGTTAGGTTTAGGGCTAGGGTTAGGGTTGGGTAAATGGGTAGGGTTTGGGTTATGGCTTGGGCAATGGGTAGGGTTAGTATTAAGGCTAGGATTAGGGTTAGGATTAGGGTTAGGACTAGGGCTAGGGTTAGGGTTAGGGCTAGGTCTGTTGTTAGGCTTAGGGTTAGGGCTAGGGTTAGCTTTAGGGCTAGGTCTAGTGCTAGGGCTATGGTTAGGGTTAGACCTAGTGTAACGGTTAGGATTAGGGTTAGCGTTAGGGTCAGGTTTTGGTTAGGTTCAGGGCTAGGGATAGGGTTAGGGCTAGGGTTAGGGCTATTGTTAGGGTTAGGGCTAGAGCTAGGGTTAGAGTAAGGGTTAAGTTTAGGGATAGGGTTAGGGTTAGGGCTTGGTCTATGGTTAGTCTTGGAGTTAGGGATGGGGTTTGGGTTAGGGTAAGGGCTATGGCTAGGGTTTGGGTTAGGGTTAGGGCTAGGGCTAGGTCTAGGATTAGGTTAGGGTTAGGGCTAGGGCTATGTTTAGGGTTAGGGTTATGGTTAGTGCTAGGGCTCGGTCTAGGACTAGGGTTAGGGTTTGAGTTAGGTCTAATGTCAGGGTTAGTGTTAGGGTTAGGTTTTGGTCTAGGGCTAGGGTTGGTGTTAGGGTTAGGGTTACGTTTAGTTTTAGGGTTAGGGTTAGGGTTAGGTCTAGGATTAGGGTTAGGGGTAGGGCTATTTTAGGGTTATGTTTAGGGCTATGGCTATGTTTAGGGTTAGTGTTAAGTTTAGGGTTAGGGTTAGGATTAGGTTTAGGGCTACTGCTTGGGTTAGGGTTAGGTTTAGGCCTAGGGTTAGGGTTAGTGTTAGGGTTCAGCTTTGTGCTAGGGCTAAGTCTAGGACTAGGGTTAGGGTTAGGGCTAGGGCTATGTTTAGGGTTATGGTTAGGGTTAGGCCTAGGGCTCGGGCCAGTGCTAGGTTTAGGGTTAGTGTTAAGGTTAGGACTAGTGATAGGGTTAGAGTTAGTGTTAGGTTTGGGGTTATGGTGAGGTTTAGGGTTAGGTGTTAGAGTTTGGGTTACAGTTAGGGTTAAGGTTAGTGCTAGGGCTAGGGCTCCGGTTAGTGGTAGGGTTAGTGCTAGGGCTTGTACAAGCTTAGGGTTAGGGTTACGTTTAGGCCTAGGGTAAGTGTTAGGAGGGTTAGCGTCAGGCCTTTGGTTAGGGTTAGGGCTAGGGCTTGGTATAGGGCTAGGGCTAGGGTTAGGGTTATGGCTAGAGCTAGGGTTATGGTTAGGTTTAGGGTTAGGTTAGGGCTAGGGTTAGGTTTAGGGTTAGGGCTAGGTCTATGGTTAGGGTTAGGTTGATGGCTAGAATTAGTGTTAGGGTTAAGGTTAGGGCTAGTGATAGGGTTAGGTTAGGGTTTATGGCTAGGGTTATGGTTATTTTTTGTGTTGTGGTTAATGCTAGGGGTAGGTCTAGGGCTAGGGGGGTTAGGTTGATGGCTAGAGTTAGTGTTAGGGTTAAGGTTAGGGCTAGTGATAGGGTTAGGTTAGGGTTTATGGCTAGGGTTATGGTTATTTTTTGTGTTGGGGTTAATGCTAGGGGTAGGTCTAGGGCTAGGGTTAGGTTTAGGGCTAGCGCTAAGTTTAGGGTTAGATTTAGGTTTAGTGTTAGGGTTAGGGCTAGGGATATGGTTATGGTTAGGCTTAGGGTTAGGGCTAGGGTTAGTGTTATGGGTAGATTTAGGGTTAAGTTTAGTTCTAGGATGAGTGTTAGGACTAAGTTTAGGATTAGGGTTGTGGTTAAGGTTAGGGTTAATGGTTAGGGTTAATGTTACAGTTAGGGTTATGATTAGTTTAGAGCTAGGTTTATGGTTTTGTTAGGGCTAGGACTAGTGCTAGGGCTAGGGTTATGGTTAGGGTTAGTGCTAGGTTTAGGGTTAGGTTTATGGTTAGGGTTAGTGTTACAGCTAAGTTTAGGTTTAGGTTTAAGGTTAGGGTTAGGCCTGTGTTACGGTAGGTTTAGGGTTAGGGCTAGGTCTAGTGCTAGGGCTAGTGTTAGGGTTAGGGTTAAGGCTATGTTAAGTGTTAGGGTGGGGTTAGGACCATGGTTATGGTTAGGGTTAGGACTAGGGTTAGGGTTAGTGCTAGGGTTATGGATAGGGCTAGGGCTAGGGCTAGGGTTAGGGTTAGTTCTAGGTCTAGTGCTAGGGCTCGGTTTAGTGTTAGGTTTAGGGCTATGGTAAGTGTTAGGGTTAGGTTTGTGGCCAGTGTTAGGGATAGGGTTAGAGGAGGGTTAGGGTTAGGGTTTAAGTTTAGGGTTATAGTAGAGCTAGGGTTAGGGTTAGGGTTAGGGATAATGTTAGGGTTAGTGCAAGGGTTAGTGTTAGTTTTAGGGATTTGGCTAGGGCTAAGGTTAGGGTTAGGGCTAGGTCTAGTGCTAGGGCTAGGGTTAGGGCTAGGTTTAGGGCTAGGTCTAGTGCTAGGGCTAGGGTTAGGTTTAGGTTTAAGGCTAGGGTAAGTGTTAGGGTTAGGGTTGGGGCCAGGGTTAGGGTTCGGGGTAGGGGTAGGGTTATGGTTAGGTTTATGGTTAGGGTTATAGTAGGGCTAGGGTTAGGGTTAGGGTTAAGGTTAAGTTTAGGGCTAGGGTTATATTTAGTGTTAGGGTTAGGTTTATGGCTAGAGCTAGGGTTAGGGTTATGGCTAGAGCTAGGGATACTGTTAGGGTGAGGGTTTGGCCTAGGTCTAGGGTTAGGGTTGGGGCTAAGTCTATATTTACGCTTAGGGTTAGGGCTAGGGTTAGCTTTAGGGTAAAGGCTATGGCTAAGGGTAGGGTTAGGGTTAGCGCTAGGGTTAGTGTTAGGGTTCAATTTAGGGCTAGGGTTAGGTCTAGGACTAGCTTAGGGTTAGTTCTAGGGCTATGTTTAGGGTTAGGGTTAGGGCTAGGGATCGGTCTAGGGCAAGGGTTAGGGTTAGCGTTAAGGTTAGGTCTAGTGATACTGTTTGGGTTAGTGTTAGGTCTAGGTTTAGTGTTAGGTTTGGGTAGGGTGAGGGTTAGGGGTTAGGGTTTGGGTTACAGTTAGGGTTAAGATTAGTGCTAGGGCTTGTGCAAGGCTAGGGTTAGGGTTAGGGTTAGGCCTAGGGTAAGGGTTAGGTTTAGTGTTAGGGTCAGGGTTTTGGTTAGGGTTAAGGCTAGGGCTAGGCCGGCGCCGTGGCTCAATAGGCTAATCCTCCACCTTGCGGCGCCGGCACACCGGGTTCTAGTCCCGGTCGGGGCGCCGGATTCTGTCCCGGTTGCCCCTCTTCCAGGCCAGCTCTCTGCTATGGCCAGGGAGTGCAGTGGAGGATGGCCCAGGTGCTTGGGCCCTGCACCTCATGGGAGACCAGGAAAAGCACCTGGATCCTGGCTCCTGCCATCGGATCAGCGCGGTGCGCCGGCTGCAGCGGCGGCCATTGGAGGGTGAACCAACGGCAAAAGGAAGACCTTTCTCTCTCTGTCTCTCTCTCTCACTGTCCACTCTGCCTGTCAAAAAAAAAAAAAAAGGCTAGGGCTAGGGATAACATTAGGGCTATGGTCAGGGTTACGGCTAAAGCTAGGGTTAGGGTTAGGTTTAGGGTTAGGGCTACCGCTAGGGTTAGGGTTAGGGTTAGGGCTAGGTCTATGGTTAGTGTTAGGGTGAGGGCTAGAGTTAAGTTTAGGGTTAAGGTTAGGGCTAGTGATAGTTTTAGGGTTAGGTTTAGGGTTATGGCCATTGTGAGGGTTAGGGTTTGTGTTGGGTTTCGGGCTAGGGCTAGGTCCAGAGCTAGGGTTAGTGTTAGGGCTATGGCTAAGGTTATGGTTAGGTTTAGGGTAAGTGTTAGGGCTAAGGATAGGGTTAGGTTTAGGCTAAGTGTTAGGGTTATGGCTAGGGTTAGGGTTATGAGTAGAGTTAGGGTTAGGTTTAGTTCTAGGGTGAGTCTTAGGGCTAATTTAGGATTAGGGTTGTGGTTAGGGTTAGGGTTAGGGGTTAGGGTTAAGGTTACAGTTAGGGTTAGTATTAGGGCTAGGGCTAGTGTTAGGGTTAGTGTTAGGGCTAGGACTAGTGCTAGGGCTAGGGTTAGGGTTAGGGTTATGGTTAGGGCTAGGGTTAGGGTTAGTGCTAGGGTTAGTGTGAGGACAACGGTGAGGGTTAGGGTTAGGTTTGGTGTTGGCTAGCATAGGGTTAGGGTTAAGGCTATGGTTAGGATTACTGTAAGTGCTAGGGTTACGGTTAGGGTTAGGGCTAGGTTAAGTGTTATGGTGAGGATTAGGGTTAGGGTTAGGGTTAGTTTTATGTTTAGGTTTAAGGTTAGGGTTAGGGCTAAAGTTAGGCATAGGGTTGAGGTTAGGTATAGGGTTAGGTTTAGGGGTTAGGGTTAAGGTTACATTAGGCTTAGGTTTAGGGTTAGGGTTAGGATTAGGGTTAGGGATAGGACTAGTGCTAGGTCTAGGGTTTGGTTTAGGGTTAGGGCTAGGTCTAGGGTTAGGGTTAATCTAGGTCTATGGTAGGCTTAATGTTAGGGCTAGGCTTAGGGTTAGGGTAAGGGCTATGGCTAGGGTTAGGCTTAGGGTTAGTGTTAGGTTTCTGGTTAGGGCTAGGGCTATATCTAGGACTATGGTTTGGGTTAGAGCTAGAGCTATGTTCAGGGTTAGGGTTAGGGTTAGTGCTAAGTCTAGGGTTAGTGCTAGGGTTAGGGTTAGGTTTAGGTTTTGGGTTAGGGTTATGGTTAGTGTTACAGTTAGGGCTAGATCTAGGGTAGGAGTTAGGGCTAAGGTGAGGGTTAGGTTTAGGTTTAGGGTTATGGTTAGGATTATGGTAAGGGCTAGGGCTAGGGTTATTTCTATTGTTAGGGTTAGCGCGAGGATAGTGTTAGGGTAGGTTTAGGGTTAGGGTTAGGGCTAAGGCTAGCCTTAGGGTTGAGTTTATTGAAAGGGTTAGGGTTAGGGGTTAGGGTTCAGGTTACATTAGGGTTAGGGTTATGTTTAGGGCTAGGGTTAGAGTTAGGGTTAGGGCTAGTGCTAGGGTTAGGTTTAGGGTTAGGGTTAGGATTAGGGATAAGACTAGTGCTAGGGCTAGGGTTAGGTTTAGGGTTAGGTCTATGGTAAGTGTTAGCGTAGGTTTAGGGGCAGGGTTAAGGTTAGGATTAGGGCTATTGTTACTTTTAGGGTTAAGGTTAGGGTTATGGTAGTGCTAGGATTAGGTTCAGGTATAGGGTTAGGGTTAGGGTTAGGGTTAGGGTTAGGGTTATGGCTAGGGCTAGGTCTAGGGCTAGGGTTAGGGTTAGGGCAATGGCTATGTTTAGGGTTAGGGTTAGCATTAGGTCTAGTGCTAGGGCTAGTGCTAGGCTTAGGGTTATAGCTTGGGCTAGTGTTAGGGTTAGGGTAACGGTTAGGGTTAGTGTTAGGCTTAGCACTAGGGCTAGGGTAAGTGTTAGGGTTAGTTTAGGGTTCGGGTTAGTGTTAGGGTTATGGTTAGGATTAAGGCTAGAGCTGGGGTTACGGTTAGGGTTAGGGTTAGCGTTAGGACATGGGCTAGGATTAGGCTTAGAGTTAGGGATAGGGTTAGGGTAAGGGCTATGGCTAGAGTTAGGGTTAGTGTTAGGGCTAGGGTTAGTGGTAGGGTTTGGCTTAGAGCTAGGGCTAGGTCTAGGACTAGGGTTAGGGTTAGTGTTAGGGCTAGGGCTATGTTTATGGTTAGGGTTAGGGTTAGTGTTAGGGCTAGGGCTATGTTTATGGTTAGGGTTAGGGTTAGGGCTAGGGCTCGGGCTAGGACTAGGGTTAGGGTTAGTGTTAGGGCTAATGTCAGGGTTAGTGTTAGGGTTAGGGTTAGGTTTAGGTCTAGGGCTAGGGTTGGTGTTAGGGTTAGGGTTAGGCTTAGGCTTAGGCTTAGGCTTAGGCTTAGGGCTAGTGCTAGGTTTAGGGTTAGGCTTAGGGCTAGTGTTAGGGTTGTTGTTAGGGCTGGGGCAATGTGTAGGGCTAGGGTTAGGGTTAGGGTAAGTGTAGGGCTAGGTTTAGGGTTAGGGCTAGGACTAGTGTTAGGGTTAGGGTAGGACTGGGGCAATGGTGGGGTGAGGGTTTTGGTTAGGACTAGCGTTAGGGTTAGGGTAAGGGCTAGGGTTTGGGTGAGAGTTAGGGTTATTGTTAGGGTTAGAGTTAGGTCTATGGTTATGGTTCTGTGTAGTGTTAGGGTTAGGGTTAGTTCTATTATAGGTTTAGGTTTATGGTTAGGGCTAAGGTTAGGGTTAGGGTTGAGGTTAGGGATAGGGTTAGGGTTAGGGGTTAGGGTTAAGGTTACATTAGGGTTAGGGTTAGGGCTAGGGTTAGGGTTAGCATTAGGACTAGGGCTAGGGCTAGGATTATGGTTAGAGTTAGAATTATGGCTAAGACTTGTTCTGGGCTAGGTTAGGGTTAGGGTTAGGGCTAAGGTAATGGTTAGGGTTAGTGCTAGGGCTAGGGTTAGGTTTAGGGTTATTGCTAGGGTTACAGCTAGGGTTAGGGTCAAGGTTAGGGCTAAGGTTATGGCTAGGTTTAGGTTTAGGTTAGGGCTAGGTCTAGAGTTAGCGTTAGGTTTAGGGCTAGGGTTAGGATTAGGAATAGTGTTAGGGCTAAGGCTAGGGTTATTGTTAGGGTTAGGGCAATGGCTATGTTTAGGGTTATGGTTAAAGTTAGTTCTAAGGCTAGGTTTAGTGTTAAGGTTAGGGTTAGGTTTAGTTTTAGGGTTAGGTTTATGTTTAGGGTTACGTTTAGGGCTAGAACTAGTGTTAGAGTTAAGGTTAGGGTTAAGGTTAGGGGTATGTTAGGTTTAGGGTTAGGGTTATGGTTACTTTAAGGGCTAGGGCTAGTGCTATGGCTAGGGTTAGGGTTAGCGTTAGGGTGAGGGCGAGGGCCTTGGTTAGAGTTAGGGTTTCGGTTTGGGTAGGGTTAGGTTTAGTGCTAAGGTTAGGCGAGGATGAGGGCAAGGTTTAGGTATTAGGTTTAGGGTTGGGCTAGCGTTACGGTTAGGGTTAGGGCTAAAGTTAAGTTTATGGGTAGGATTAGGATTATGGTTAGTTCTAGGGTTAGTTTAGGGTTCGGGTTAGGGCTAAGTTCAGGGTTAGGGTTGAGTTTAGGGAGAGGGTTAGGGTTAGGGGTTAGGATTAACCTTATATTAGTGTTAGGGTTAGGGCTAGTGTTATGGTTACGATTAGGGTTAGGGTTAGTGGTAGGGTTCGGATTAGTGTTAGGGCTAGGGATAGAGCTAAGTTTAGAGTTAGGTTTAGGGTTAGGGCTAGGTCTAATGCTAGAGCTGGAGTTAGGTTTAGTGTTAGGGCTAGGGTAAGTATTAGAGTTAGGCTTAGGTACAGGGTTAGGGTTAGGTTTAGGGCTAGACTTAGGGCTAGGCTTATGGCTAGGGTTAGGGTTCAGTTTAGGGTTAGGGCTAGGGTTCAGGTTAGGGCTATGGTTTTGGTTAGGGCTAGAGCTAGGGTTAGGGTTATGGTTAGAGCTTGAGCTAGTGTTAGGGTTAGGGTTAGGGCGAGGACTAGGGTTAGGGTTAGGGTTAGGTTTAGGGTTAGCTCTAGGGTTAGGGTTAGGGCTAGGGTTATTGTTTGGACTAGAGCTTGGTTTAGTGTTAGGGCTAGGGCTAGGGCTAGGGCTAGGGTTAGGGTTAGGGCTAGGGCTCTGGGTAGGGTTAGAGTTAGGGTTAGGGCTAGGGCTAGTGTTAGGTTTTCGATTAGTGTTAGGGGTAGGGCTAGGGTTAGGATTAGTGTTATGGCTAAGGATAGAGCTAAGTTTAGGGTTAGGTTTAGGGTTAGGGCTAGGGTATGTGTTAGGGTTAGGCTTAGGGCCAGGGTTATGGTTAGGGTTAGGGCTAGATTTAGGGCTATGTTTAGGGTTCAGGTTACGTTTAGGGCTAGGGTTAGTGTTAGGGCTACTGTTTGGGTTAGGGCTAGAGCTAGGGTTTGGGTTATTGTTAGAGCTAGAGCTAGGGTTAGGGTTAGGTTTAGGGCTAGGACTAGGGTTAGGGTTAGATTGTGTTTAGGGTTAGCGCTAGGGTTAGGGTTAAGGCTAGGGTTATGGTTTGGACTAGAGATTTTGTTAGGGCTAGTTCTATGGTTAGGGTTAGTGGTAGGGCTACAGTTAGGGTTAGCGTTAGACTAGGGCTAGGGTTAGGGTCAGGGTTAGGGCTAGGGTTAGGTTTAGGGTTAGAACTAGGCTTTGGGTTAGGGTTAGGGTTTAGGTTAGGGTTATGGTTAGGGCTGGGGTTATGGTTAAGGTTAGCGCTAGGTTTAAAGTTAGGGCTAGGGTTATGGTTTGGAATAGAGCTTGGTTTAGGGTTAGGTTTAGGGTTGGATTAGGGCTAGGGTTAGGGTTACGGTTAGGGCTAGTGTTAGGTTTACAATTAGGGTTAGGGGTAGGGCTAGGGTTAGGATTAGTGTTAGGGCTAGGGATAGAGCTAAGTTTAGGTTTAGGGCTAGGTCTAGTGCTAGGTCTAGTGTTAGTTTTATGGTTAGGGCTATGGTAAGTGTTAGGGTTAGAACTAGGCCTAAGGTTATGGTTAGGGTTAGGTTTAGGGTTAGCGCTAGGTTTAGTGTTAGGGTTAGGTTTAGGGTTAGAACTAGGCCTAGGGTTCGCATTAGTGTTAGGTTTAGGGTTAGCGCTAGGGTTAATGTTGGTGTTAGGGCTAGGGCTAGGGATAGGGATAGGGCCAGGGTTAGGGTTAGGCTTAGGGCTAGGTTTCAGGTTAGGGTTACGGTTAGGGTTATGGTTAGTGCTAAGTTTAGGGGTAGGTTTAGGCTTAGTATTAGGGTTAGGGTTAGGGTTAGGGCTAGGGTTAGGGTTAGGTCTAGTGATAGGGTTATGGTTAGAGTTAGCGTTAGGGCTAGGGTAAGTGTTAGGGTTAGGGCTCGGTCTATGGTTAGTGTTAGGGCTAGTGTTAGGGTTAGGGTTAGGGTTAGGGTTAGGGCTAGGTCTAGGGTTAGGGTTAAGGTTAGGGCTTGGGTTAGGGTTAGGGTTGGGGTTAGGGCTAGGGCTAGGTCTATGGCTAGTTTAGTGTTAGGGTTAGGGCTAGGGCTATGATTTGGGTTAGAGTTAGCCTTAGAGTTAGGCCTAGGGCTAAGGCTAGGGTTAGGGTTAGAGCTTGAGCTAGTGTTAGGGTTAGGGTGAAGGTTACGGCTACGGCTAGGGTTAGTGTTAGGTTTAAAGTTAGCTTTATGGTTAGGATTAGGTTTAAGATTAGGGCTAGGGTAAGGGTTAGATTTAGGGTTCAGCCTACATTTGGGTTAGGGTAAGGGTCAGGGCTAGGGCTCTTTGTGGGTTTAGGTTTAGGGCTAGTATTAGGCTTAGGGTTAGGGTTAGTGTTAGGGTTTGGGATAGGGTTAAGGTTAGGTCTAGTGCTAGTTTTAGGGTTAGGGTTTGGTCTAGGGCTAGGGTTAGTGTTAGGGATAGGGCTAGGTCTATGGGTAGGGTTAGGGTTAGGGTTAGGGCTAGGTCTATTATTAGGGTTAGGGCTAGGATTAGAGTTAGGGTTTGGGTTAGTGCTAGAACTAGTGTTAGTGTTAGGGTTAGGGCTATGGCTAGGGCTGTGTTTAGGGTTAGGTTTAGGGCAAGGGTAAGGGTTAGGGTGAGGGCTAATGTAACTGTTAGGTTTAGGTTAGGGCCAAGGTTAGGGTTAGCATTAGTGTTAGATTTGGGTTAGGGTTAGGGTTAGTGCTATGGTTAGGGTTAGGTTTAGGTTTAGAGTTAGGGCTAGGGTTAGGGTTAGGGTTAGGGATATTGTTAGGGATAGGGTTATGGTTAGGATTAGGGCTAGGTCTATGGTTATTGTTCAGGCTAGGGTTAGGGTTAGGTTTAAGGTTAGGGCTAGGGCTTGGGTTAGGGTTAGGGTTAGGGCTAGGGCTAGGGCTAGTTCTATGATTAGGGTTAGAGCTAGGGCTAGTGTTAGTGTTAGGGCTTTGGTTAGGGTTAAGGTTAGGGCTAGGGTTAGTGTTATGCTTAGAGCTAGGTTTAGGGTTAGGGCTAAGGCTAGGGCTAAGGTTAGGGTTAGGGTTAGGGCTAGGTTTTGGGTTGGGTTAGTGCTAGGGTTGGGCTGAAGCCAAGGGACAGAATTAGGGTTAGAATTATGTTTAGGGTTAGGGTTATGGTTAGGATTAGGTTTAGGCCCAGGGTTAGGGTTAGGGTTAAGGATAGTGTTAGGGTTAGGGTTAGGGTAAGGACTTGGTTTAGGGTTAGGTCTAGGGTCAGGGTTATCTGTAGAGTTAGGGTTAGGGTTAGTTAGGGTTAGGGTTAGGGTTAAGTTTATGGTTAGGGTTGTGGTTAAGGTTAGTGTTCATGGTTAGAGTTAAGGTTACTGTTATGGTTAGGGTTAGGGTTAGGTCTAGGGTTAGGGCTATGGTAAGTGTTAGTGTTAGGGCTAGGGCTAGGGTTAGGGTTAGGGCTAAGGCTATGATTAGGATTAGGGTTAGGGCTAGGTCAAGTGTTAGGTCTAGGGTTAGGGTTAGGGATAAGGCTATGGTTAGCATTAGGGTTAGGGTTATGGTTAGGGCTAGGACTAGGTTTTTGGTTGGAGATAGGTCTAGGGTTAGGTCTAGGGTTGGTGTTAGGGCTAGGGTTAGGGTTAGGGCTAAGTATAGGTCTATGGGTGGGGTTAGGGTTAGGGAGGGACTAACATTAGGGTTAGGGCTAAGATTAGGGCTCAGACATGTGCTAGGCTTTGGTTTAGGGTTAGGGCTAGGGCTAGTGTTAGGGTTACGGTTAGGGCTAGGGTTAGGGTTAGGGTTGGGGTTAGGGCTAGGTTTAGGGTTAGGGTTGGGGTTAGGGTAGGGCTAGGGGTAGGGTTAGGGTGGTTTAGGGCTAAGGTTAGGATTAGAGCTAGGGTTAGGGTTTGGACTAGAGCTAGGGTCAGGGTTATGGTTAGGGTTAGGTTTAGGGCTAGGACTAGGGTTAGGGTTAAGACTAGGGTTAGGGTTAGGGTTAGGGTTGGGGTTAGGGCTAGTACCAGTGTTAGGGTTAATGTTAGGGCTATGGCTAAGTCTATGGTTAGGATCAAGGTTAGGACAAAGTAAGGGTTTGGGTTAGGGTTTGGGTTAGGTCTAGGGTAAGTGTCAGGGTTAGGGTATGGCCAAGGTTAGGTTTAGGGTTAAGGTTAGGGTTAGGGTTACAGTTAGGATTATGGTTAGTGCTAGGGTTAGGGTTAGGTTTAGGGCTAATGTTAGGATTAGGGCTAGGGTTAGGGTTTGGACTAGAGCTAGGGTCAGTGTTAGGGTTAGTTTTAGGTTTAGAGCTAGGACTAGGGTTAAGGTTAGGGTTATGGTTAGAGCTTGGGTTAGGGTTAGGTTTGGGGTTAGGGCTAGTGCTAGGTCTAGGGCTAGAGTTAGTGTTAGGTTTAGGGCTAGTGCTATGATTAGGGTTAGAGTTAGCGTTAGGGTTAGGGCTAGGGCTAAGTCTAGGATTAGGGTTAGGTTTAGAACTTGGGCTAGTGTTAGGTTTAGGGTTAGGGCTACGGCTAGGGTTATTGTTAGGTTTAAAGTTAGGTTTAGTGTTAGGGTTAGTGTTAGGATTATTGCTACGGTAAGGGTTAGGGTTAGTATTAGGGCTATTTCCAAGGTTAAGGTTAGGGTTAGTGTTAGGGTCAGGGCTAGTGCTCTTGGTAGGTTTATGTTTAGGGCTAGGATTAGGCTTAGGGTTAGGGTTTGGGTTATGGTTAAGGTTAGGTCTAGTGCTAGTTTTAGGATTAGGGTTTGGTCTAGGGCTAGGGTTAGTGTTAGGGTTAGGGTTAGGTCTATGGGTAGGATTAGGGTTACGGCTAGGGCTAGGGTTACGGCTATGCCTAGGGCTATGTTTAGGGTTATAGTAGGGCTGTAGCTATGTTTAGGGTTAGGGTTAGGGTTAGGGCTAGGGTTAGGGTTAGGGCTAGGTCTAGGATTAGGGTTAGGGCTAGGATTAGGGTTTGTGTTTGGGTTAGTTTTAGGACAGGTGTTAGGTTAGGGTTAGGGCTATGGCTAGGGCTGTGGTTAGGGTTAGGTTTAATGCAAGGGTAAGGGTTAGGGTGAGGGCTAGTGTAACTGTTAGGTTTAGGGTTAGCGTTAATGTTAGATTTGGGTTAGGGTTAGGGTTAGTGCTAGGGTTAGGGTTAGGTTTAGGTTTAGAGTTAGGGCTAGGGTTAGGGTTAGGGTTAGGGATATTGTTAGGGATAGGGTTATGGTTAGGATTAGGGCTAGGTCTATGGTTATTGTTCAGGCTAGGGTTAGGGTTAGGTTTAAGGTTAGGGCTAGGACTTGGGTTAGGGATAGGGCTATGGTTAGGGCTAGTTCTATGATTAGGGTTAGAGCTAGGGCTAGTGTTAGTGTTAGGATTTCGGTTAAGATTAGGGCTAGGGCTAAGGTTAGTGGTAAGGGTTTGGTTTAGGGTTTGGGTTAGGGTTAGGTCTAGATCTAGGTTTAGGGTTAGGGTTAACGCTAGTGTTAGTGTTAGGGTTGGGGTTAGCGTTAGGTTTGGGGTAGAGGTTAGGAATAGGGTTACAGTTAGGGTTAGGGTTAGGGCTAGAGCTTGAACTAGGGCTTGGGTTAAGGTTAGTGTTAGATATAGTGTTAGGGTTAAGGCTATGGTTAGAGTTATGGCTAGAGCTAGGGTTAAGGTTAGGGCTAGGTTAGGGTTAAGGCTAGGGCTGGGGTTAGTGTTATGCTTAGAGCTAGGTTTAGGGTTAGGGCTAGGACTAGGGCTAGGGTTAGGGTTATGGTTAGGGCTAGGTTTTGGGTTGGGTTAGTGCTAGGGTTAGGCCCAGGCCAAGGGCCAGGGTTAGGGTTAGGGTTATGTTTAGGGTTAGGGCTAAGGTTAGGATTAGGTTTAGGGTCAGGGTTAGGGTTAGGGTTAAGTATAGGGTTAGGGTTAGAGTGGTTATGGGCTTGGGTTAGGGTTAGGGCTAGGTTTAGGGTTATGTGTAGAGTTAGGATTACAGTTAGTTCTAGGGTAAGGGTTAGGGTTAGGGCTAATTTTATGTTTAGGGTTGTGGTTAAGGTTATGGTTCATGGTTAGAGTTAAGGTTACTGTTACGGTTAGGGTTAGGTCTAGGGTTAGGGCTAGGGTAGGGTTAGGGTTAGGGCTAGGGCAAGTGTTAGGGCTAGGGTTAGGGTTAGGGCTAAGGCTGTGTTTAGGTTTAGGGTTAGGGTTAGTGCTAGGGTAAAGGTTAGGTCTAGGGTTAGGGTTAGGACTAAGACTATGGTTAGCGTTAGAGTTAGGGTTAGTGTTCGGGATATGGCTAGGGTTAGGGTTGGGGATAGGTCTAGGGTTAGGGCTAGGGATGGGGTAGGGCTAGGTTTAGGGTTGGGTAAAGGATAGGTCTATTGGTAGGGTTAGGGTTAGGGCTGGGAGTAATGTTAGGGTTAGTGCTAGCATTAGGGCTAGGACTTGTGCTAGGGTTTGGTTTAGGGTTAGGGCTAGGGATAGGGTTAGGGTTAGGATTGGGGTTAGGGCTAGGTTTAGGGTTAGGGTTGGGGTTAGGATAGGGCAAGGGCTAGGGTTAGGGTTAAGTTAGGGCTAAGGTTAGGATTAGGGCTAGGGTTAAGGTTTGGACTAGAGTTAGGGTCAGGGTTAGGGTTAGGGTTTGGTTAAGGGCTAGGACTAGGTTTAGGGTTAGGGTTAGGGCTAGGGCTAGGGTTAGGGTTAGGGTTAGGGTTAGGACTAGGTCTAGGACTAGGACTAGGGCTAGTGTTAGGGTTAGGGTTAAGGTTAGGGCTAGGGCTAGGATTAGTGTTCGGGCTAGGTTTGGGGTTAGGACTAGTGCTAGGGCTAGGACTAGGGTTAGGGTTAGCATTGTCTTTAGGGGTAGGGTTAGGGTAGGGTTAGGGTTAAGGATATGGTTAGGCCTAGGTTTAGGGCTAAGGTTTGGGTTAGTGTTGTGGTTAGGGTTAGGGTTTGGGGTTAGGTTTTAGGTTAGGGTTAGGTTTAGGGTTAGGGTTACGGCTAGGGCTAGGGCTAGGCCTAGTGCTAGGACTAGGGTTAGGTTTAGGGTTAGGTTAGGTCTAAGGTTAGGGTTAGGGCTAGGATTAGTGTTAGGGCTAGAGCTAGGTTTAGGTTTAGGTTTAGGGTTATGGGTAGGTTTAGGGTTATTGTTAGGCTTGGGGTAGGTCTATTATTTGGTAATGGTTAGGGCATTAGAGTTAGTGTAAGGGTCAGGGCTAGGGGTAGAATTATCGTTAGTTTTATGGCCTGGGTTAGGGTTAGGGTTGGGGTTAGGGCTAGGGCTAAGTCTAAGTTACGGTAGGGTTAGCGTTAGGGTTAGAGCTAGGGCTATGTTTAGGATTAGTGTTAGACTTAGGGCTAGGGCTAGGTTAAGGGTTAGAGTTAGGGCTAGTGTTAGGGTTAGGGTTAGGGCTAGGTTTAGTGTTAGCGTTAGGGTTAGGTTTAGGGTTAGGGTTAGTGTTAGGGTTAGGGCTAGGTTTAGTGGATAGTGTTAGGGTTCGCTCTAGAGCAACAGTTAGGTTAGGGTTAGGGTTAATGCTAGGGTTAGTGTTAGGTTTGGGGTTAGGCTGATCATTAGGGTTAGTGTTAGGGTTAGGGTTATGGCTTGTGCAAGGCTAGGGTTAGTGTTAGGATTCTCCCTAGGGTAAGGGTTAGGTTTAGGGTTAAGTTTAGGGCTAGTTATAGGGTTTGGGTTAGGGCTAGGGTTAGGGTTAGGCTTTGGTTTGGTGTTAGGGCTAGGGCTAGGTCTAGGGCTAAGTTTAGGGTTAGGGCTAGGGCTATATTTAGGGTTTTTTTAGCGTTATGGTTAGTGTTAGGGCTAGAGCTAGGCTTAGTTTATGGTTAGGGTTAGGGTTAGAGCTTGGGGTAGTGTTAGGGTTAGAATTAGGGTAGTTTTATGGTTAGGGTTAGGGTGAGGGAGAGAACTAGGTTTAGGGTTAGGGTTAAGGTGAGGGCTAGGGCTAGTGTTAGGGTTAGTGCTAGTGTTAGTGTGAGGGTGGTGTCGTGGGTTAGGGTTAGGGATAGGTTTAGGGTTAGGGCTAGGGTTAGGGTTAGGTTTAGGGCCAGGTATAGGGTTAGGGTTAGGATTACGGCTAGGGCTAGGGTTAGGGTTATGGGTAGAATTAGGGTTAGGGTTAGCTCTAGCGTGAGGTTTAGGGTTCGGATTAGGGCTAAGGTTAGGATTAGGATTGTGATTAGGTTTAGGGTTAGGCTTAGGGGTTAGGGTTAATGTTATGGTTAGGATTTGGGTTAGGGCTAGGGCTAGGGTTAGGGCTAGGGCTAGGGCTAGGGTTAGGGTTAGGGATAGGAGTAATGCTAGGACTAGGGTTAGGGTTAGGGTTACGGCTAGGGTTGGGGCTAGGGTTATGATTTGTGCCAGAGCTAGGGGTAGGGTTAGGGTTAGGTTTAGGGTTAGGGCTAGGGCTATGGTTAGGTTTAGGGTTAGGGCGAGGTCTATGGTTATTGTTAGGGTAAGGGTTTGGGTACGGTTGGGATTAGGGCTAGAACTAGGATTAGGGTTAGGGTTCAAGTTAGGGCTAGGGTTAGGGTTAGGTTTAGGGTTAGGGTAAGGGCTAGGGCTAGGGCTTGGGCTAGGGTTACGGTTAGGGCTAGGGTTAGGGTTAGGGTTAGTGCTAGGGTTAGGGCGAGGCTGAGGTTGAGGGTTAGGTTTAGGGTTAGGTTAGGGTTAGTTTAGGGTTACGCCTAGGATTAGGGTTAGGGTTAGGGCCAGTGTTAGGAATAGGGTAAAGGCTAGGGTTAGGTTTAGGGTATAGGCTATGGTTAGGGTTAGGGCTAGGGTTAAGGTTATACATAGGTTTAGGGTTATGGTTAGTTCTAGGGTTAGGATTAGGGTTTGGTCTAAGGTACGTGTTAGGGTTAGGGTTAGGGTTAAGGTTATGGTTAGGGTTAGGTTTAGAGCTAGGACTAGTTCTAGGGATAGGGTTAGGTTTCGTATTAGGGACTAGGGCTAGGGATAGGGTTAAGACTAGGTTTAGGGCTAGGACTAGGGCTAGGGCTAGGACTAGGGTTAGGGTTAGGGTTGTGGTTAGGGCTATGGTTAGGGTTAGGGGTTAGGGTTAATGTTACAGTTAGGGCTAGGGTTAGGGCTAGGGTTAGCGTTAGAGCTAGTGCTAGTGTTAGGGTTCGGGTTAGGGCTAGGGCTACCATTAGTGTTAGGGTTAGTGTTATGTTTATGTTTAGGGTTTGGGATGTGGTTAGGGTTAGGGGTTAGGGTTAATATTACTGTTAGGGTTAAGATTAGGGCTAGGGTTAGGGTTAGGGCTAGGGCTAGGGCTAGGGTTATAGTTAGGTTTAGGGCTAGTGCTAGGGCGATGTTTAGGGTATCTGTTAGCGTTAGGATTTGTGTTAGGGTTAGGGTTAGGACTAGGGCTAGGGCTAAGTCCAATGTTAGGGCTAGGGCTATGGGTTAGGCTTAGGGGTAGGTCTATTGTTAGGGTTATGTTAGTGCAAGTTTAGAGTTATTGCTAGGGTTAGGGATAGGGCCAGGGTTAATGTTAGATTTAGGGCTAGGGTTAGGGTTAGAGTTGGGGTTAGGGCTAGGTCTAGGTCTAAGCTTATGGTTAGGGTTATGGTTATGTCTAGTGTTATATTTAGGGTTAGTGTTAGTGTTAGGTTTAGGGCTAGGGCTAGGGCTAGGGTTAGGGTTAGTGCTAGGGCTAGTGTTAGGGTTAGGTTTAGGGCTAGGGCTAGGTTTAGTGTTAGGGTTAGTGTTAGGTTTAGGTTTATGTTTAGTGTTTGGGCTAGTGCTAGGTTTAGGCTTAGGGTAGGCATTAGGGTTAGGGCTAGGTTTAGGGTTAGGTTTAGGTTTAGGGTTAGGGCTAGGACTAGTGCAAGGGCTTGGGTTAGGGTTAGGGTAAAGGCGAGCATTAGGGTTAGGTAATGGCTAGGGTTAGGTTTATGCATAGGGTTACGTTTAGGGTTGGTTCTACTATTAGGGTTAGCATTAGAACTAAAGTTAGGGTTAGGGTTGTGGTTAGGGTTATGGTTAGGGTTTAGGGTTAATGTTGGGTTAGAGTTAGGGTTGGGGCTAGGGTTAGTGTTAGGGATAGGACTAGGGTTAGGGTTAGCATTAGGGGTTAGGGCTAGGGTTAGGGTTAGGGCTAGTGTTAGGGTTAGGCCTAGGGTTAGGGTTAGGGTTAGTGTTGGGGTTAGGGCTAGGTCTATGTTTAGGGTTAGTGCTAGGTCTAGGGTTAGGTCTATGGCTAGGTCTATGGTTAGGGTTAGGGTTAGGGCTAGGTTTAGGGTTAGGGTTATAGATAGGGCTAGGGCTAGTGTTAGGGTTATTGTTAGTGCTAGGGATAGGGTTAGGGTTTGGTTTAGGGCTAGGGCTAGGTCCAGGGATAGGGTTAGTGTTGGGGTTAGTTATAGGGCTGTGTTTAAGGTTAGGGTAAGGTTTAGGGTTAGGTTTAGGGCTAGGGCTAGGGCTAGGGCTAGGGTTAGGGTTAGAGCTAGGGCTAATGTTATGTTTAGGGTTAGGGCTAAGGTTAGGGTTAGTATTGTGGTTAGGGTTAGGGTTAGGGTTAAGGTTAGGGTTAGGGTTAGTGTTGGGGCTAAGGTTAGGGTTAGGGTTAGGGCTAGGTTTAAGGTTAGGGCTAGCTCTAGGGCAAGGGTAAGGTTTATGGTTAGTTTTAGGGCTAGGACTCTTGTAGGACTAGGACTAGGGTTAGGGTTAGGGTTAGTTTAGGGCTAGGGTCATGGCTTTGGCTAGGTTTAGGGTTAGAGCTAGGGCTGTGTTAGGGTTAGGGTTAGGTTTAGAGCTAGGGCTAGGGTTAGTGTTAGCGTTAGGGTTAGGTTTAGGGTTAGGGTTAGTTTTAGGGTTAGGGTTAGGGCTGTTGCTAGGCTTAGGGTTAGGGTTAGGGTTACGGTTAGGGTTAGGGTTTGGGCTAGCGTTAGTGTTAGTGTTAAGGCTAGGATTATGGGTAGGGTTAGGGTTAGGGCTAGGATTAGGGTTAGATTGAGGATGAGGGCTAGGGCTAAGGTTATGGTTAGGGTTAGGGCTAGGGTATGGTTAGGTTTAGAGTTGGGGTTACAGCTAGTGCTAGGGCTGGTTTAGGGTTTCGGTTGGGGCTATTCTATGTTTAGGGAGTAGGGTTAGGGCTAGGGTTAGGCTTTGGTTTAGGGCTATATCTAGGGTTAGAGTTAGAGCTATGGCTAGGTCTATGGTTAGGATTCAGGTTAGGGCTATGTCTATGTTTAGGTTTATGCTTAGGGCTAGGGCTAGTGTTAGGTTTAGGGCTAGAGCCAGGTCTTGGGCTTGGGTTAGGTTTCGGGATAGGGCTACGTCTATGTGATGGGTTAGGGTTAGGTTGAGGGTTAGGGTTAGGGCTAGGACTAGGGCTAGGGCTAGGGTTAGGGTTAGAGCTAGGGCTAGGGTTACATTTAGGGTTAGGTTTAGAGCTAGGGTTAGGGTTAGGTTTAGGGGTAGGGTTAGGGTTAGGTTAGGGCTAGGGTTACTGCTAGAGTAAGGGCTAGGGTTATGGTTAGGTTTAGGGTTGGGGTTATGGCTAGGTCTAAGGCTAGGGTTAGGGTTAGGGCTATTCTATGTTTAAGGTTAGTGTTAGGGTTAGGTCAAGGTTTACATGTAGATTTAGGGCTAAGGCTAGGGTTAGGGTTAGGGTTAGGGCTAGGTTTAGGGTTAGGGTTGGGGTTAGGGCTAGGAATAGGTTTAGAGTTAGGGTTAAGGCTAGGGCTTTGGTTGTCATTTGGCTTAGGGCTAGGGCTAGGGTTAGTGTTAGGGCTAGGGCTAGGATTAGGGCTAGGGCTAGGGCTAGGCTTAGGGTTAGGGTTAGGTTTGGTCTAGGGTTAGGGTTAGTGTTGGGGTTAGGGCTAGGGCCAATCCTAAGGCTATGTTTAGTGTTAGGGTTAGGACTATGGCTAGGAATAGGGTTAGGGTTAGGCTTAAGGGTAGGGCTGTGTTTATGGTTAGGTTTAGGGCTAGGACTAGGGTTAGGGTTAGAGTTAGCTTTAGGGCTATTGCTAGGGTTAGGCTTACGGCTAGGGTTAGGTTTTGGGCTGGAGCTAGAGTTAGGTTTACAGTTAGTGTTAGTGTTAGGGTTAGGGCTAGTTCTCGGTCTATGGTTATTGTTAGGGATAGTTTTAGGGTTAGGGTTAAGGCTAGGGCTATGGGTAGCGTTAGGGTTATGGTTAGGGCTAGGATTAGGGTTAGAGTTAGGGTTAGAGTTAGGGTTAGAGCTAGGACTAGGGTTAGGGATAGGGTTAGGGCTATTTTTATGGTTAGGTTTAGGGTTGGGGTTACTTCTAGAGCTAGGGCTAGGTTTAGGATTAGGGTTAGCGCTATGGCTAGGTTTAGGTTTAGGGTTAGGGCTAAGGTTAGGGTTAGGGCTAGGGCTAGTTCTAGGGCTAGGTTTAGGGTTAGAGCTAAGTCTAGTGTTAGTGTTAGGGTTAGGGCTAAGTTTAGGGTTAGGGTTGTAGTTAGGGTTAGGGCTAAGTTTAGGGTTATGGTTGTAGTTAGGGTTAGGGTTAGGGTTAGGGTTTAGGGTTAAGCTTTCGGTTAGGGATAGGGCTAGGGCTATGTTTAGGGTTAGGTTTAGGGTTAGGGTTAGGGCTAGGCCTAGAGCTAGGGCTACTGTTAGGCTTAGAGCTAGGGCTAGTGTTAGGGTTAGGGTTTGGGTTAGGGCTAGGGCTAGGGTTAGTGTTTGGGTTAGGGTTAGGTTAGGGTTAGGGTTAGGGTTAGTGCTAGGGGTCGTGTTTGGGTTAGGGTTAGGGCTAGGGTTAGGGTTAGGGTTTGGGTTAGGGCTAGAAGTAGGGTTAATGTTAGGGTTAGGTTTAGAGCTATGGTTAGTGTTAGGGTTAGGGTTATGGGTATGTTTAGGTTTAGGCTTAGTGCTAGAAGTAGGGTTAGGGTTAGTGCTAGGGCTAGGTCAAAGGCTAGGGTTAGTTTTCAGGTTAGGGCGATGCTATGTTTAGAGTTAGGTTTAGGTTTAGGTTTAGGTTTAGGGCTCGGCCTAGGGCTATGGTTAGGGTTAGAGCTAGGGCTAGGGTTAGGGTTAGGGTTAGGGTTAGGGTTAGGACTAGTGCTAGGGCTAGGGCTAAGGTTACGGTTAGGGTTAGGTTAGGGCTAGTGTTAGGGTTATAGCTAGGATTAGGGTTAGGGCTAGAGCTAGGGTTAGGGTTAGGGCTAGGGCTATGTTTAGGATTTGGTTAGGGTTAGGGTTAGGACTAGGGCTAGGGTAGGGTTAGTGTTAGTGTTAGTGTTAGAGCTAGGGCAAGTGTTAGCATTAGATTTATGGTTAGATTTAGGGTTAGGGCAAGGGCTAAGGTTAGTTTCAGGGTTAGGGTTAGGTTTAGGGTTAGGGTTAGTGTTAGGGCTAGTGCTAGTGTTAGGGGTAGAGTTAGGTTTAGGGGTAGGGATCGGTTTAGGGTTAGGTTTAGGTTTAGGGCTATGGATAAGGTAGGGTAGGGCTATGATTAGGGTTAGAGTTAGTTTTAGGGCTAGGGCTAGGTTTAGGTTAGGGTTTGCGCTAGAGTTATGGTTGGGGTTAGGATTATGGTTATGGCTAGCGCTAGGGCTAGTGTTAGAGTTAGGGTTTTGTTAGGTCTAGGGCTAGGGTTAGGGTTAGGGTTAGTTTTAGGGTTAGGGTTGGGGTTAGGGCTAGCTATAGTTTTAGGTTAGTGTTAGGGCTAGTATTAGGGCTATGGTTAGCGTTAGGGTTAGGTTTAGGGTTAGTTATAGCATCACGGGTAGGGTTAAGGCTAGGGTTAGTGTTAGGTTTTGGGTTAGGGTGAGGGTTAGGGTTAAGGGTTAGGGTTAGGGCTACGGTTAGAGTTAAGGTTAGTGCCTGGGCTAGGGCTAGGGTTAGTGTTAGTCTTAGGGTTAGGGCTAGGGCTTGTGCAAGGCTAGGGTTAGGGTTAGGGTTAGGGTCAGGATTTTTGTTAGGGTTAGGACTAGGGATAGGGATAGGGTTAGAGGTAGGGTTAGGGTTAGGGCTAGGGTTAGGTTTAGTGTTAGGGCTAGGTCTATGGTTAGGGATAGGGTGAGGGCTAGTGTTAGGGTTAGGGTTAAGGTTAGGGCTAGTGATAAGGGTTAGTGTTATGGCTAGGGTTAGGGTTAGGGTTAGGGTTTGTGTTGGGGTTAGGGCTAGGTCTAGGGCTAGGGTTAGGGTTAGAACCAAGGCTAAAGTTAGGGTTAGGTTTAGGGTTAGGGTTAGGGTTATGGATAGGGTTATGGTTAGAGTTAGGGTTAGGGTTAAGATTAGGGTTATGGGTAGATTTAGGTTAGGGTTAGTTCTAGGGTGAGGTTTAGGGTTAGGGTTAGGGCTAAGTTTAGGATTAGGGTTATGGTTAGGGTTAGGATTATGGGTTAAGCATAAGGTTACAGATAGGGTTAGGGTTAGGGCTGCAGCTATGGCTAGGTTTAGGATTAGTGTTTTGCTAAGACTAGTGCTAGCGCTAGGGTTGGGTTTAGGGTTTGGGCTAGTTTAAGGTTTAGGTTTAGGGCTAGAGCTATGGTTATGGTTATGGTTAAGGCTAGGGTTAGGTTTAGGGCTAGGGCCAGGGTTAGGGTTAGGGTTAGGTCTAGTTTTCAGGTTAGGTTTAGAGTTAGGGTTATGGTTAGTGCTAGGCTTAGGCTTAGGTTTAGGGTTAGTGTTAGGGCTAAAGTAAGGGCTGGGTGTATAGTTAGGGTTAGAGCTAGAGTTAGGTGTAGGGCTAGGGCTATTTATATGGTTAGGGTTAGGGTTAGGGCTAAGTCTATGGCTAGAGTTAGGGCTAGGGTTAGGGTTAGGGTTTGGGTTAGGGCTAGGGCTAGGGTTAGGGCTAGGATGTACTAGGTCTAGGGTTGGGCTTAGGGTTAGTGCTAGGGTAAGGGTTAGGGTTAGTGCTAGGGCTAAGGTAAGGATTAGGGTTAGGGTTAGGGCTATGGCTAGGGTTTGGGTTACAGTTATTGTTAGGGTTAGGGCTAGGGCTAGTGTTAGGTTTACGGTTTGGATTATGGTTAGGGTTAGGGTTAGGTTTAGGGTTGGGGTAGGGTTAGGTTTCGGTTAGGGCTAGGGTTAGTGTTAAGGTTAGAGCTAGGGTTATGGTTAGGGTTCGCTTTAGGTTTAGGGCTAGGGCTAGAGTTAGGGTTAGGGTTACAGCTAGGTCTATTGTTAGGGTTAGGGCTAGGGTTAAGATTAGGATTAGGGTTAGGGCTAGTGCTAGGGTTAGGGTTAGGGCTAGACTTAGGTTTAGGGTTGGGGTTAGGGCTAGGGCTAAGTTTTGGTTAGGGTTAGGATTAGAGTTAGGGCTTTGTCTAGGGTTAGCGTTAGGGTTAGGGCTAGGGTTATTGTTAGGTTTGGGGTTAGGGCTATGGCCAATCAAGGGCTAGGGTTAGGCTTAGGGCTGGGACTGAATTTAGGGTTATGCTTCTGGTTAGAGTTAGGGTTAGGTCTAGGGCTGTGGCTAGGGCTAGGGTTAGGGTTAGTGTTAGTGTTAGGGTTAGGTTTAGGGCTAGGTTTAGTGTTAAGGGTAGAGTTTGATTTAGGATTAGGGTTAGGTTTAGATTTAGGGTTAGGGTTAGGGCTAGTGGTAGGGTTACGGTTAGGGTTAGGATTAGGGTTAGGGCTGGGGCTAATGTTATGGTTAGTGTTAGTGCTGGGGCAATCGATAGTTATGGTTAGGATTAGGGTTAGGTTTTGGTTAGGGTAGGGCTACGGCTAGGTTTAGGGTTAGGTTTGGGGTTAAGACTAGGAATAGGTTTAGGGTTAGGGCTAGGGCTAGGTCTATGGTTTGCGTTTGCGTTAAGGCTATGGCTATGTTTAGGGTTAAGGTTAGGGCTAGGGCTAGGGTTAGGATTATGTTTAGGGCTAGGGCTAGGATTAGGGCTGGGGCTAGGGCTAGGTTTAGTGTTAGGCTTTGGGTTAGGGCTAGGGCTAGGGCTATGGTTAGGGTTAGCGTTAAGACAAGGGTAAGGGTTAGGGTTAGGCTAGTTTAAGGATTTGCATAGGGGTAAGGGCTAGGGTTAGGTTTAGGGTTGGGTTTAGGTTTAGGGTGTGTTAGTGTTAGGGTTAGGGGTAATGTTAGGGTTAGGGTTATGTTTTGGGCTAGGGCTATGGTTAGGTTTAGGTTTAGGTTTAGGGCTAGGGCAATGGGTAGGGTTAGGTTTAGGTCTAGGATTAGAGTTAGGTTTTTGGCTAGTGCTTGGGTTCGGGTTAGGGTTAGGGCCTTGTTTATAGTTATGGTTAGGTTTAGGGTTAGGGCTATAGCTATGTTTTGGGTTAGTGTTAGGGTTAGGGTTAGTGCTAGGGATAGGATTAGGGTTAGAGCTAGTGCTAGTGTTAGGGTTAGGGTTTGGGTTAGGGTTAGGGCTAGGGCTAGGGTTAGTGTTAGGGCTAGGGTTAGGGCTAGCATTAGGGTTATCTCTAGAGCTAGTGCTAGGGTTAATGTTTGTGTTAGGGCTAGGGCTAGTGTTAGGGTTAGGGTTAGTTTTAGGGTTAGTTCTATGCCTAGGGTTAGTGTTAGTGTTAGTGTTAGGTTTAGTGTTAGGCTTTGGGTTAGTGTTAGGGCTAGAGCTAGGGTTAGGTTTAGGGTTAGGGCTAGGGCTAGGGCTAGGGCTAGGGTTAGGGTTAGGATTAGTGTTAGTGTTAGGTTTTGGTTAGGGTTAGGGTTAGGGTGATGGCGAGGGCAAGGTTTAGAGTTTGGGTTAAGGTTAAGTCTTGGGTGGGGTTATGGTTAGTTCTATGGTTTGGGCGTGGACGAGGTCAAGGGTTAGGGTTAGGGTTAGGGTTACGTTTAGGTTTGGGCTAAGGTTATGGTTACAGTTAGGGCAAGAGTTAGCGTTATGATTAGTGCTAGTGTTTGTTTTTGTGTAAGGGCTACGGTTAGTGTTAGGATTAGGACTAGAGTTAGGGATATGTGTAGGGTTTGATTTAGGGTTAGTTCTAGGTTTAGGTTTAGGTTTAGAGTTAGGTCTAAGGTCAGGGTTGGGGTTTAGGTTAGGGATAGGGTTAAGGTTAGGGTTTTGGGTTAAGCTTACATTGGGGTTATGGTTACTGTTAGGGTTAGGGTTAGGGTTAGGGCTAGGGTAAGGGTTAGGGTTAGGGCTAGGGCTAATATTAGGGTTAGGGTTAGGGCTAGTGCTAGGGTTTGGGTTATGTTTACAGTTAGGGTTATGGTTAGCTTTAGCTCTAGAGCAAGGGTTAGGGCTAGGGTTAGTGTTAGGTGGGGTTAGGGTGAGGGTTAGGATTAGAGGTTATGGATAGGGTTACGGTTAGGGTTAAGGTTAGTGCTAGGGCTAGGGCTAGGGTTAGGGATAGAGTTATTGCTAGGTGTTGTGCAAGGCTAGGGTTAGTGTTATGGTTAGGGCTAGGTTTAGGGTTATGGGTAGAGTTAGGGTTAGGTTTATTTCTAGGGTGAGTGTTAGGGTTAGGGTTAGGTCTAAGTTTAGGATTAGGGTTGTGGTTAGAGTTAGAGTTAGGGTTAAGGTTACAGTTAGGGTTAGGGTTAAGGTTAGGCTAGGGCCAGGGTTACGGTTTTTGTTAGGGCTAGGACTAGTGCTCTGGCTAGGGTTAGGGTTAGGGTTTGGGCTAGGGTAAGTGTTAGGGTTAGGGTTAGGTCTAGGGTTAGGGTTAGTGTTAGGGCTAGGGATAAGGTTAGAGCTAGGGCCAGGTTTAGGGTTAGTGTTTGGGTTAGAACTAGGGTTAGGGTTAAGGTTAGGGTTGCAGTTAGGGTATGGTTAGTGCTAGGGTTAGGGTTAGGGTTAGGGTTAGGGTTAGGTTTAGGGTTAGGGCTAGGGTTAGGGTTAGGGCTAGGGTTAGGGTTAGGTCTAAAGCTAGGGTTAGATATAGGGCTAGGGCTATTGCTGGGTTTAGGTTTAGGGTAGGTTTAGGGCTGGGGCTATTGCTGGGTTTAGGGTTAGGGTTAGGGCTAGCTCTATGGTTAGAGTTAGGTCTAGAGTTAGGGTTAGGTTTAGTGCTCGGGCTAGGATTAGGGTTAGGGTTAGGTTTAAGGCTAGGACTAGTGCTAGGGCTAGGGTTAGTGTTATGATTAGGGCTAGTGTAAGGGTAAGGGTTAGGGCTAGGATTTGGGTTAGGGTTTGGGTTAGGGCTAGGACTAAGTTTAGGGCTAGGGCTAGTGCTATGCTTAGGGACAGGGTTAAGGCAATGGTAAGGGATAGGGTTAGCACTAGGGTAAGTTTGAGAATTATGGTAAGGGCTAGGCTTAGGGTTCGGGTTAGGTTTAGGTTTAGGGTTAGGGGTAGTGCTAGTGTTAGGGTTAGGGTTAGGGCTGGGGCAATGGGTAGGTTTAGGTTTAGGTCTAGGATTAGGATTAGCGTTAGGGCTACGGCTTGGGTTAGGGTTAGGGTTAGGGCTAGGTTATTGGTTATGGTTAGCGTTGTGGTTATGGCTTGGGCTTGGGCTATGGTTTGGTTTAGGGTTAGTGCTATGGCTATGTTTAGGGTTAGGGTTAGTGCTAGGGTTAGGGCGAGGACAAGGGCGAGGGTTAGGTTTAGGGTTATGTTAAGGTTTGGGCTACGCTATAGTTAGGGTTAGGGCCATGGTTAGGGTTAGGGTTAGGGCTAGGGTAAGGTTTATGGGTCGAATTAGGGTTAGGGTTAGTTCTAGGGTTAGTTTTAGGGTTAGGGTTAGGGCTAAGATTAAGCTTAGGGTTGAAGTTAGGGATAGGGTTAGGGTTAGGGTTTAGGGTTAAGATTACATTAGGGTTAGGGTTAGGGCTAGGATTAGGGTTAGGGTTAGGGCTAGGGTAGGGTTAGTGCTAGGGCTAGGGTTTGGGTTAGGGTTAGGGCTAGCGCTATGGCTAAGGTTAGAGTTATGTTTAGGGTTGGTGTTAATGCTAGGTTTAGGATTAGGGTTAAGGCTAGTGCTAGGGCTAGGGCTATGGTTAGGGTTAGGGTTAGGGCTAGGTCTAGTGCTAGGGCTCTGGTTAGGGTTAGGGTTAGGGCTATGGTAAGTGTTTGGGTAGGGTTAGGGTTAGGGCTAGTGTTACTGTTAGGGTTATGGTTAGGGTTAGGGTTAGGTTTATGGATAGGGTTAGGTTTAGGGTTAGGGCAAGTTCTAGTTCTAGGGCTAGGGTTAGGGTTAGGGCTATAGCTATGTTAAGGGTTAGGTTTAGGGTTAGGGTTAGGGTTAGGGTTCGGGTTAGGGCTAGGACTAGGATTAGGTTTAGGGTTACGGTTAGGGTTAGGTTTAGGGTTCTGGCTTGGGTACGGTTAGGGTTAGCGATATGGTTAGGGCGAGGATTATGCAAGGGTTACGGTTAGGTTTAAGTTTAGGGTTCGGCTAGGGTTACGGTTAGTGTTCAGACATGGGTTAGAGTAGGGTTAGGGTTAGGGCTGGGGTTAGGGTTATGGGTAGGGTTAGGGTTATATTTAGTTCTAGGGTTAGGTTTAGGGTTAGGGTTAGGGCTAAGGTCAGGGTTAGGGTTGAGGTTAGGGATAGGGTTAGGGTTAAGCTTACATTAGGGTTAGGGTTAGGGCTAGGGTTATGTTGGGGTTAGGGCTAGGGCTACAGTTAAGGTTAGGGTTAGGGCTGGGAGTAGTACTAGGGCTAGGGTTAGGGTTAGGTGTAGTGTAAGGGTTAGGGTTAGGGCTAGTGCTAGGGTTAGGGTTAGGGTTAGGGCTAGGGCTAGGATTATGTTACAGTTAGGGTTAGGGTTAGCTCTAGAGCAAGTGTTGGGGCTAGGGTTAGTTTTAGATTTGACTTAGGGTGAGTGTTAGAGTTAGAGGCTATGGCTAGGGTTAGGGTTAGTCCTAGACTTTTTTTAGGGTTGGGGTAGTGCTAGTGCTAGGTCTATTTCTAGTTTTGGTTTAGGATTAGGGTTAGGCTTAGGGCTATGGCAAGGGTTAGCGTTAGGCTTAGGGTTAAGGTTAGGGTTAGGGTTAGGGTTGTGTTTAGGGCTAGGGCTATGTCTAGGGCTAGTGTTAGGGCTAGGGCTAGGGTTGTGTTTAGGGTTAGGGTTAGACTTAGGGTTAGTGTTAGGCTTAGGGTTAGTGCTAGGGCTAGGCCTGGGTTAGGGTTAGAGCTAGGACTACACTTAGGGTTAGTGTTAGGGTTAGGGTTAGGGTTATGTCTAGGGTTAGGGATGTGGCAATGCGTAGGGTTAGGTTAGGGCTACTCTTAGGGTTAGTGTTAGTGTTATAGCTAGGGCTAGGGTTAGGGTTAGGTTTGGGATTAGGGCTAGGAATAGGTTTAGATTTAGGGTTAGGGCTAGAGCTAGGGCTATGTTTAGGGTTATGGTTAGGGCTATGGCTATGTTTAGGATTAAGTTAGGGATAGGGCAGGGTTAGGTTTAGGGTTAGGGCTAGGGCTAGGATTAGGGCTAGGGCTAGGGTTAGGTTTAGGGTTTGGGTTAGGGCTAGGACTATAGGTAGGGCTAGGGCTATGGTTAGGGTTAGGGTTAAGACAAGGGTAAAGGTTAGGGTTAGCGCTAGGGTAAGGCTTCAGATTAGGGTAAGGGCTAGGGTTAGGGTTATGGTTAGGTTTAGGTTTGGCATTAGGGTTAGTGTTGGTTTAGGGGTAGTGCTTTGGTTGGGGTTATGGTTAGGGTTATGGCTAGCATTATGATTATGTTTAGGGTTATGGTTAGCACTAGCATTATGGTTATGGTTAGGGTTGAGATTACGTCTATGGCTAGGGCTAGTGTTAGGTTTAGGGTTAGGGCTATGGCTATGTTTAGGGTTACGGTTAGGGTTAGTGTTAGGGTTAGTGCTAGGGTTGGAATTAGGGTTGCGGTTAGGGCTAGGAATAGGGCTAACATTAAGTTTAGGGCTAGGGCTAGGGCTATGGTTATGTTTAGGGTAGGGCTTGGGTTGGGGTTAGGGCTAGGTCTAGGTCTAGGGGTAGGGTTAGGGTTGGGGTTAGGGTTATGGCTAGGGCTATGTTTATGTTTAGGGTTAGTTTTAGGGGTAGGATTAGGGATAGGGCTAGGACTAGTACTAGGATTAGTGTTAGAACTAGGGCTACTGTTAGGGTTAGGGTTTGGTTAGGGTTAGGGATAGGGCTAGGGTTAGTGTTGGGGCTAGTGTTATGGTTAGGGATAGCTCTAGAGCTAGGGGTTGGGTTAGGGTTAGGGTTAAGGCTAGAGTAAGGGTTAGTGTTAGGGTCAGGGTTATGGTTAGGTTTAGGGTTAGGGCTAGTGCTAGGGGTAGGGTTAAGGCTGGCATTAGGGTTACGTCTACAGCTAGGGTTGGTGTTAGGGTTATTGCTAGGTCTAGTGTTAGGGTTAAGGTTAAGGCTAGGTCTATGGTTAGGGTTAGGGCTAGGTTTAGGATGAGGGTTAGGAATAGGGCTAGGGCAAGGGTTAGGGTTAGGGATAGGGCTAGGGTTAGGGTTAGGTTGGGGTTAGAGCTAGGGCTAGGGTCTAGGGATGGTGTTAGGGTTAGGGTTAGGGCTAGGGCTAATTTTAGGGTTAGGTTTAGGATTAGGGTTAGGGTTAGGGCTACGGCTAGGCCTAGTGTGAGTGTTAGGTTTAGAGCTAGGGCTAGTTTTAGAGTTAGGGTTAGATATAGGGTTAGGGCTAGGTCTAGGGTTAGTGTTAGTTTTAGGGTTAGGGTTACGGTTAGGTTTAGGGTTAGGGTTAGGGCTAGAACTAGGGTTAGGGTTAGGTTTAAGATTAGGGCTAGGGCTACGGTTAGGGTTAGGGTTAGGGTTATGGTTAGGGTGAGGGTTGGGGTTAGGGTTAGTGCTAGGTTTTGGGCGAGGGCGAGGGTATGGGTTAGGGTTAGGTTTAGTTTTAGGCTAGGGTAGGTTTAGGGTTAGGGCAAGGGTTAGGGTTAGGGTTAGGGTAAGGGTTATGTGTAGGATTAGGGTTAGGTTTAGTTCTAGGGTTAAGTTAGGGTTAGGGTTAGGGCTAAATTTAGGCTTAGGGTTGAGGTTAGGGATAGGGTTAGGGTTAGTGTTTAGGGTTAAGGTTACATTAGGATTAGGGTTAGGGTTAGGGCTAGGGCTAGGATTAGGGTTATGGTTAGGGCTAGGTTTAGGGTTAGGTTTGGGGTTAGGGCTATGGCTAGCTCGAGGGCTATGGTTCTGGTTGGGCTAGTGTTAGATGAAGGGTTAGGGTTATGTTAGGGTTAGGGTAAGGGCTAGGGCTGGGGCTAGGGTTAGGGTTAGGGTTTGGGCTAGTTTTAGGGTTAGGGTTAGTGCTATTTTTAGGGCAACAGAGGGCGAGGATTTGGTTTAGGGTTAGGGCTAACGTTAGGGTTAGGGTTATGGCCAGGGTTATGGTTAGGTTTAGGGCTAGGGTAAGGGTTAGGGTAAGGGCTAGTTCTATGGTTATTAATAGGGCTAGGGTTAGGATTAGAGTTAGATTTGGGCTAATGTTAGTGTTAGGTTTGGGGTTTGGGTGAGGTTTAGGGTTAGGGTTTAGTGTTAGGTTTACGGTTAGGGTTAAGTTTAGTGCTAGGGCTAGGGCTATGGGTAGGGTTAGGGCTAGGGCTTGTGCAAGGCTAGGTTTAGGATTAGGGTTAGGCGTAAGGTCAGGGTTAGGGTTAGGGTTAAGGTCATGGTTTTGGTTAGGTTTATGGCTAGGTCTAGGGATAGGGTTAGGGCCTGGGTTAGGGTTAGGTTTATGGTAAGGGCTAGGGCTAGGGTTAGGGGGAGGGCTCGGGTTAGTGCTTGGGTAGGGTTAGAGTTAGTGCTAGAGTTAGGGTGAGGACGAGGGCCAGGGTTAGGGTTACAGTTTAGTGCTAGGTTTAATTTTAGGGTAAAGGCTAGGGTTACGGTAAAGTCTAGGTCTAGGCTTACTATTATAGGTACGGTATGGGTTAGGGTTAGTTCTATGGTTAGGTTTAGGGTAAGGGATAGGGCTGGGGCTAGGGTTAGGGTTAGGGCTATGTCTATGGTTAGTATTAGGTTAGGGTTAGGGTTAGGGTTAGTGCTAGGGTTAGGGTTAGGTCTCGAGTTAGGGTTAGGGTTAGGGCTAGAGTTAGGGCTAGGTTTAGGGTTAGGGCTAGTGTTATGGTTTTTACTAGAGCTAGGGTTAGGGTTAGGGTTAGGGTTAGGGCTATGGATAGGGTTAGGTTTAGGGTTAGGGCTAGGTCTATGAATATTTTTAGGACTAGGGTTAGGATTAGGGTTATGGCTAGGGTAAGGTTAGGTGTAGGGCCAGGTCTAGGGTTAGGGTTATGGTTAAGGCCAGGTTTAGTGTTAGTGCTAGGGCCATGGTTAGGGTTAGGGTTAGGGCTAGGGCTAGGGTTCGGGTTAAGGTTACGGTTAGGGTTATGGTTTGTGTTAGGGTCAGGGTTAGGTTTAGCTTTAATGTTAGGGCTAGGGTTAGGGTTAGTGCTAGGGTTAGGGTTAGGTCTAGAGTTAGAGATAGCGTTAGGGTTGGGGTTAGGGCTAGGGCTAGGTTTAGGGTTAGGATTAGGTCTAGGTCTATGGTTAGGGTTAGGGCTAGGGTTAGGGTTAGGGATAGGGCTAGGGTAGGGTTTGTTGTAGGGCTAGGGTTAGGTTTAGAGTTGGGGTTGGTGCTAGGGCTAAGTCTAGGGCTAGGGTTAGGGTTAGGGTTAGGGCCATGGCTATGTTTTGGGTTGTGTTAGGGTTAGTGTTAGGGCTAGGGCTAGGGCTTGGGTTAGGGTTTTAGTTTGTGTTAGGGTTAGTGCTAGAACTAGGGTTAGTGTTAGGGTGAATGTTTAGGGCAAGGTTATGTTTTTGTTAGGGTTATGGTTACGGCAAGTATTAGGGCTTGGGAAAGGGCTAGGTTTAGGATTAGAGCTAGGCTAGTGTTAGGGTTAGGGTCAGGGTTAGAGTTAGGGTTAGGGTTAGGGCTAGTGCTAGGGTTAGCATTAGCTTTAGGGTTAGGGTTTGGTGATGTTAGGGCTAGAGCTAGGGTTAGGGTTAGGGTTAGGGTTTGGGCTAGAGCTAGGGCTAGGGTTTGGGTTAGGGTTACGGTTAGGGTTATGGTTGGTGTTAGGGTCAAGGTTAGGTTTAGGTTTAATGTTAGGGCTAGGGTTAGGGTTAGTGCTAGGGTTAGGGTTAGGTCTAGAGTTAGAACTAGCGTTAGGGTTGGGGTTAGGGCTAGGGCTAGGTTTAGGATTAGAGCTAGGCTAGTGTTAGGGTTAGGGTCAGGGTTAGAGTTAGGGTTAGGGTTAGGGCTAGTGCTAGGGTTAGCATTAGCTTTAGGGTTAGGGTTTGGTGATGTTAGGGCTAGAGCTAGGGTTAGGGTTAGGGTTAGGGTTTGGGCTAGAGCTAGGGCTAGGGTTCGGGTTAGGGTTACGGTTAGGGTTATGGTTTGTGTTAGGGTCAGGGTTAGGTTTAGCTTTAATGTTAGGGCTAGGGTTAGGGTTAGTGCTAGGGTTAGGATTAGGTCTAGAGTTAGAACTAGCGTTAGGGTTGGGGTTAGGGCTAGGGCTAGGTTTAGGGTTAGGATTAGGTCTAGGTCTATGGTTAGGGTTAGGGCTAGGGTTAGGGTTAGGGATAGGGCTAGGGTAGGGTTTGTTGTAGGGCTAGGGTTAGGTTTAGAGTTGGGGTTGGTGCTAGGGCTAAGTCTAGGGCTAGGGTTAGGGTTAGGGTTAGGGCCATGGCTATGTTTTGGGTTGTGTTAGGGTTAGTGTTAGGGCTAGGGCTAGGGCTAAGGCTTGGGTTAGGGTTTTAGTTTGTGTTAGGGTTAGTGCTAGAACTAGGGTTAGTGTTAGGGTGAATGTTTAGGGCAGGTTATGTTTTTGTTAGGGTTATGGTTACGGCAAGTATTAGGGCTTGGGAAAGGGCTAGGTTTAGGATTAGAGCTAGGCTAGTGTTAGGGTTAGGGTCAGGGTTAGAGTTAGGGTTAGGGTTAGGGCTAGTGCTAGGGTTAGCATTAGCTTTAGGGTTAGGGTTTGGTGATGTTAGGGCTAGAGCTAGGGTTAGGGTTAGGGTTAGGGTTTGGGCTAGAGCTAGGGTTAGGGTTAGGGTTAGGGTTAGGGTTTAGGTTTAGGGTAAGGGTTTAGGGCTAGGGTTCAGTTTAGGTTAGGGTGAGGGCCAGGGTTGGAGTTAGGGTTATTGTTAAGGTTAGAGCTTGGGTAGGGTTACTGTTAGTGCTATGGTTAGGGCGAGGGCAAGGGTTATGATTAGGGTTACATTTAGGGTGGGGCTAAGGTTACGGTTAGGGTTAGGGCCAGGGTTTGGGTTATGGTTAGAGCTAGGGTTAGGTTTAGGGTAAGGCTATGGTTTGGGTTAGTGTTAGGGCTAGGGTTAGGTTTATTGGTCGGGTTAGTTTTAGTGTTAGTTCTAGGGTTAGGTTTGGGATTAGTGTTAGTGCTATGGTTAGGGTTAGGGTTAAAGTTTGGGCTAGGACTAGTGTTAGGGCTAGGGTTAGGGTTAGGGTTAGGGCTCTTATAAGGGTTATGGTTAGGGCTAGGGCTAGAGGTAGGGTTAGGGTTAGGGCTAGGTCTAGAGCTAGGCTTAGGGTTACGGTTAGGGTTTGGGTTATGGCTAGGGTTAGGGTTAGTGTTAGGGCTAGTGATAGAGCTAAATTTAGGGTTAGATTTATGATTAGGGCTAGGTCTAGTGCTAGGGCTAGTGTTAGGATTAGTGATAGGGCTAGGGTAAGTGTTGGGTTACAGTTAGGGCCAGGGGTAGGGTTAGGTTTAGGGCTAGGGTTAGGTTTATGATTACGGTTAGGGTTATGGTTTGGGCTAGTGTTAGGGTTAGGGTTAGGGTTAAGCCTAGGATTAGAGTTAGGGCCACATTTAGGTTTAGAGCTAGAGCTAGTGTTAGGGTTAAGGTTTGTGCTAGAGGTACGGTTAGGTTTAGGTTTCAGGTTAGGGTTAGGTTTCTGGCTAGGGCTAGGTTTAGGGTTAGAGTTAGGGCTAGGTCTATGTTTAGGGTTAGGGATATGCCTCGAGCTAGCGTTAGCATTCGGCATAGCTAGGGTTAGGGTTAAGGGTAGGGTTAGGTTAGGTTTATGGTTAGGGCTAGGTCTAGTGCTAGGGCTAGTGTTAGGGTTAGGGATAGGGCTAGGGTAAGTGTTAGGGTTAGGGTTAGGGTTAGGGTTAGGGCCAGGTTTAGGGTTAGGTTTAGGGCTAGGTTAGGGTTATGGTTACGGTTAGGTTTATGGTTTGGGCTAGTGTTAAGGTTAGGGTTAGGGTTAAGCCTAGGGTTAGGGTTAGGGCTACGTTTAAGTTTAGAGCTAGAGCTAGTGTTAGGTTTAGGTTTAGGGCTAGAGCTAGGGTTAGGGTTAGGGTTATGGCAAGAACTAGTGTTAGGGTTATGGTTAATATTAGGACTAGGGCTAGGGTTTGAATAGGGTAAGAGCTAGGGCTAGAGCTAAGTATAGGATTAGGGTTAGTGTTAGGGCTAGGGATAGGGATAGGGTTAGTGCTAGGGTTAGGGGTAGGGAGAGGGCGAGTGTCAGGATTAGGCTTCGGTTTAGGATTAGGGCTAGGGTTAATGTTAGGCTTAGGGCCAGGGTTACAGTTAGGGTTAGGCCTAGGGTTAGGGTAAGGGCTAGGTCTATGGTTATTATTAGGGCTAGGGTTAGGGTTAGGGTTAGGGTTATAGCTAGGGCTTGGATTAGGTTAGGCCTAGGGCTAGGGCTAGGGCTAGTTCTATGATTAGGGTTAGAACTAGGGCTAGTTTAGTGTTAGGATTTGGTTTAGGATTAGGGTTAGGGCTATGGTTAGGGTTATGGGTAGAGTTAGGATTAGGGTTAGTTCCAGGGTGAGGGTTAGGGTTAGGTTAGGGCTAAGGTTAGGATAAGGTTTGTGGTTAGGGTTAGGGTTAGTGTTAGGGGTTAGGTTTAGGGCTAGGGCTAGGGCTAGTGTTAGGGTTAGGTCTAGAGCCAGGGTTAGGGTTAGGTTAGCGTTAGGGACTAGGGTTAGGGTGAGGGTTAGGGTTAGGTCTATTATTAGGGTTAGGGCTTGTTAGGATTAGGGTTAGGGCGAGGGCTAGGGTTAGGATATTGTTAGGGCTTGGGTTGGGGTTAGGGTTAGGGTTAGGGCTAGGGCTAGGGCTATGTCTAGGGCTAGGGTAAGGGTTAGGGCTAGGGCTATGATTATGTTTTGGGTTAGTGTTAGGGCTCAGTCTATGGCTAGGGCCAGTGTTAGGGTTAGAACTTGGGCTAATGTTAGTGTTCGGGTTAGGGTTAGGGTAAGGTTTAGGGTTAGGGTTAGGACTAGGGCTAGGGTTAGCCTTAGGGTTAGGGTTAGGGTTAAGGTTAGTGCTAGGGCTATGGGTAGGGTTAGGGTTAGGGTTAGGGTTAGGGTTAGGGCTAGGGCTATGGGTAGGGTTAGGGATAGGGTTAGGGTTAGGGTTAGGGCTACTGTGTGGGTTAGGGTTAGGGCTAGGTCTTTGGTTATTGTTAGGGCTAGGGTTAGGGTTAGGGTTGGCGTTTGTGCTAGTGCTAGTTCTAGAGCTAGGTTTCGGGTTAGGTTTAGGGTTAGGGCTAGGGATTGTTTAGGATTACGGTAAGGTTTAGGGTTAGGGTTAGCGCTAGGGCTATGGCTAGGATTAGGTTAGAGCTAGGGCTAGTGTTAGGGCTAGGGTTTTGTTTGGTTAAGGCTAGTGCTAGGGTTAGTGTAAGGTTAGGGTTGGGGCAAGGTTTAGCTCTTTAGCAAGGTTAGGGCTAGGGTTAGTGTTAGGTTTGGGGTTAGTGTGAGGGTTAGGGTTAGGTGTTAAGGTTAGGGTTACAGTTAGTGTTAAGTTTAGTGCTTGGGCTAGGTCTAGGTTTAGGGTTACGGTTAGGGCTAGGGCTTGTGCAAGGCTAGGATTAGGGTTAGTGTTAGGCCTAGCTAAGGGTTAGGGTTAGGCGTAGGGTTAGGGTCAGGCATAGGGTTAGGGCTAGGGCTACGGATAGGTTTAGGGCTAGGGTTAGGGTTACAGCTAGATCTAGGATTAGGGTTAGGTTTATGGTTAGGTCTAGGACTAGGGTTAGTGTTAGGATTAGGGCTAGGTCTATGTTAGCATTAGGGTGAGGGCTGGGGTTAGGGTTAAGTTTAGGGCTAGTTAGGGTTAGGTTTAGGGTTTGGGTTAGGGCTAGGGTTACAGTTAGGCTTAGGGTTAGAGCTTGGGTTAGTGTTAGGGTTAGGGTTAGGTTTAGTGTTAGGGTTAGGGTTATGGCAAGAACTAGTGTTAGGGTTAGGGTTAAGGTTAGGACTAGGGCTAGGTTTAGGGTTATGGTAAGGGCTAGGGCTAGGGTTAGGGTTAGGGCTAAGGTTAGGGTTATGGTTAGTGCTAGTGTTAGGATGAGGGTGAGGGCGAGTGTTAGGGTTAGGGTTAGGTATAGTGTTAGGGCTAGGTTAGGGTTAGGGTTAGGGCCAGTGTTAGGGTTAGGGTTAGGTCTAGGGTTAGTGTTAGTTTAAGGGCTAGGTCTATGGTTATTGTTAGGGCTAGGGTTAGGGTTATGGCTAGGGCTTGGGTTAGGGTTAGGGTTAGGCCTAGGGCAAGGGCTAGGGCTAGTTCTATGATTAGGGTTAGAGGTAGGGCTAGTGTTATGGTTAGGATTTGGGTTAGGGTTAGGGATAGAGTTAGAGCAAGGGTTTTGCATAGATTTATGGTTAGGGTTAGATCTAGGGTGAATGTTAGGGTTAGGGTTAGGGCTAAGGTTAGGATTACGGTTGTGGTTGGGTTAGGGTTAGAGGTTAGGGTTAAAGCTAGGGCTAGGGCTAGGGTTAGTGTTAGGGTTAGGGTCAGGGCTAGAGCTAGGGTTAGGGTAAGGGTTAGGGTCAGGGCTAGGGCTAGGGTTAGGGTTTGGGTTAGGGCCAGGGTTAGGGTTAGGGTTAGGGCTAGGATTCAGGTTAGGGTTAGGGCTGGGGCTAGGGATAGGGCTAGAGTTAGGGTTAGGTTTGGGGCTATGGCTATGTTTAGTGTTAGGGTTCAGGTTAGGGTAAGTGTGAGAGCTAGGATTATTGTTAGGGTCAGGGCTAGGTTAAGGGTTAGGTATAGGGATAGGGCTATGTTTAGGGTAGGGGTTAGGGCTAGGGTTAGGGTTAGGGCTAGGGCCAGGGTTATGGTTATGGTTATGGTTATGGTTAGGGTTGGGGTTAGGGTTATGGTTTGGTTATGGTTAGTTCTAGGTTTAGAATTAGGTTTAGCTTTAGGACTAGGGCTAGCGTTAGGGTTAGGGCTAGGGTTAGGGTTAGGTCTAGATCTAGGGTTAGGGTTAGGGCTAGGGCTAGGGCTAGTGTTAGGGTTAGGTTTAGGGCTAGTATGGTTAGGGTTAGGGCTAGGGTTAGGGTTTTGGTTAGGGCTAGGGCTAGGGTTAGGGTTAGGGCTTGGGTTAGGGTTAGGGTTAGTGTTAGGGTTAGGGCTAGGGCTAGGGCTAGAGCTATGTTTAGGGCTAGTGTTAGGGTTAGAGCTTGGGCTAGTTTTGGGGTTCGGGTTAGGATTATGGATATGGCTAGGGTTAATGTTATGGTTGAAGTTAGATTTAGGGTTACAGTTAATGTTAAAGTTAGGCTTAGGGTAAGGGTTAGGGTAGGGTTAGGGTTAGGGCTAGGGCTGGGGCTACTTTTATATTTAGCATTAGAGCTAGGGTTAGTGTTAGGGTTGGGTTTAGGGTTAGGGTTAAAGTTACATCTAGTTTTAGGGTTAGGGTTAGGGATAGGGTTAGTGTTAGGGTTGGGGTAAGGCTAAGGGTAGGGCTTGGGTTAGGGTTTGGGATTATGGATAGAGCTTGTGCTAGGGCTTGGGTTAAGGTTAGGGTTAGGACTAGGGTTAGGGTTAGGGCTTGGGTTAGGGTTACAGCTGGAGCTATGATTAGGGATAGTGTTAGGGCTATGGTTAGGTTTAGAGATAGGGTTAGGGTTGGATTTAGGGTTAGGGTTAGGGCTAGGCCTAGTGTTAGTGCTAGGGCTAGGGTTAGGGTTATGGCTAGAGCTAGGGTGATGGTTAGGTTTGGGTTTAGGCCTTGGGCTAGGGGTAGGGTTAGGGTTAGGTTTAGGGCTATGGTTCGGGTTGTGTTAATGCTTAGGTTAGGGCTAGGGCGAGGGTTAGGGTTAGGGCTAGGGCTAGGGTTAGGGCTAGTGTTAAGGTTAGGGCCAGGGTAGGGTTAGGGTTAAGGCTAGGGTTAGGGTTAGTGTTAGGGTAAGGGCTAGGGTTAGAGTTACGGCTAGGGTTAGGGTTCTGGGTAGATTTAGGGTTAGGGTTAGGGATAGGGTTAGGGATAGGGATAGGGATAGGGCTAAGTTTAGGGCTAGGGTTGTGGTTAAGGTTAGGGTTAGTGGTTAGGGTTAAGGTCATGGTTATGTTTAGGGTTAGCGTTAGGGTTAGGGCTAGGACAAGGGTTGGTGCTAGGATTAGTGTTAGCTTTAGGGCTAATGCTATGGTTAGGGTTAGAGTTAGGTTTAGGGCTAGAGCTAGGGTTATGTTTGGGGATAGGGCTAGGCTTAGGGTTAGGGTTGGGGTTAGGGCTAGTGCTAGGGTTAGGGCTAGGGCAAGGATTAGGGCTTGGTTAGTGTTAGGGCTAAGGGTATGGTTAGGGTTAGGGTTAGGATTAGTGTTAAGGCTAGGGTTAGGGTTAGGGTTAGGGCTATGGTTTGGCTAGGACTAGTGCTAGGGTTAGGGTTTGGGTTATGGTTAGGCCTACGTCTAGGGTGAGGCATACGGTTAAGTCTAGGGTTAGTGTTAGGGTTGGGGTTAGGGCTAGGGTTAGGGTTTGGGTTGGGGTTAAGGTAGGGCTAGGGCTAGGGCTAGGGTTAGTGTTAGGGTTTGGGTTATGGCTAGGACTAATGTTAGGGTTAGTGTTAGGGCTATGGCTAGGGCTAAGGTTAGTGTTAGGGTTAGGGTAAATGTAAGGGTTTGGGTTAGGGCTAGGGGATGTGTTAGGGTTAGGGTAGGTCCAAGGTTAGGGTTAGGGTTAGGGTAAAGGTAAGGGTTTGGGTTAGGGTTAAAGTTATAGTTAGGTTTATGTTTATGGCTAGGGTTAGGGTTAGGTTTAGGGCTCAGGTTAGGATTAGAGCTAGGGTTAGGGTTTGGACTAGAGCTAGGGTCAGGGTTAGGGTTAGTGTTAGGGTTAGGGCTAGGATTAGGGTTAGTGTTAGGGCTAAGTTTAGGGTTACGGTTGGGGTTAGGGCTAGGTCTAGGTCTAGGCCTAGTGTTAGGGTTAGGGTTATAGTTAGGGCTAGGGCTATGTTTAGGTTTAGTTTAGTTTCAGGGTTAGGTTTAGGGCTAGGGCTAGGGCTAGGTTTTGGGTTAGAGCTAGGCTAGTGTTGTGGTTAGTGTTAGGTTTAGGGCTAGGGCTATGGTAGGGTTAGGGTGAGGTTTAGGGTTAGGGTTTGGGTTAGGGTTAGAAATAGGGTTAGTGTTAGGATTAAGGTTAGGGCTATGGTTAGGGTTAGGTTTAGGGTTAGGGTAAGGGCTAGGGCTAGGTCTTGGGCTAGGGTTAGTGTTAGGGCAAGGGTTAGGGTTAGGGTTATTGCTTGGGTTAGGGCAAGGATTAGGGTTAGGGTTAGGTCCAGGGTTAGGTTTAGTGTAAAAGCTAGGGTTAGGGTTAGGGTAAAGGCTAAGGTTAGGTTTAGGGCTATGGTTAGGGTTATGCATATGGTTTGGGTTAGGGTTATTGATTAGGTCTAGGGTTAAATTAGTGCTATGGCTAGTGGTAGGGTTTTGTTTAGGGTTAGGGTTAGGGTTAGGGTTTAGGTTTAAGGTTACAGTTAGGGTTAGGGTTAGGGCTAGGTTTATGGTTAAGGTTAGTGCTAGGGCTAGGGTTATGGATTAGGGGTAGGGTTAGGGTTAGGGCTAGGTTTAGGGTTAGGACTACTGCTAGTGCTAGGCTAGGGTTAGGGTTAGGGTTGTGGTTAGGGTTAGGGTTAGGGTTACGGTTAGTGGTTAGGGTTAAGGATATGGTTAGGGCCAGGTTTGGGGCTACGTTTAGGGTTAGGGCTAGGCCTAGAGCTAGGGTTAGGGTTAGTGTTAATTTTGGGGTTAGGGCTAGGGCTAGGGTTAGGGTTCGGGTTTGGGCTTGGTCTATGTTTAGAGTTAGGGTTAGGGCAAGTTTAGGATTAGGGTAAGGGTTAAGGTTAGGGCTTGTCTAGGGTTAGGGTGAGGGTTAGGTCTAGGGTCAGGGTTAGAATTTGGGTTAGGGCTAGTGCTAGGTCGAGGGATAGTGTTAGGGTTAGGGCTAGGGCTATGATTAGGGTTAGGGTTAGGTTTAGGGTTAGGGTTAGGGCTAGGGCTAGAGCTAGGTTTAGGGTTAGAGCTAGGGCTAATGTTAGCTTTAGGGTGTGGTTAGGGTTAGGGTTAGTGGTTAGGGTTAAGCTACGGTTAGGGCTAGGGTTAGGGCTAGGGTTAGGGTTAGGGCTAGGGCTAGAGCTAGGGTTAGGTTTAGGGTTAGGGTTGGGGTTAGTGCTGGGGCTAGGGTTAGGGTTAGGTATAGGGCTAGTTCTATGATTAGGGTTAGAGTAGGGCAAGTTTAGGGTTAGGGTTATGATTAAGGTTAGGGCTGGGCTATGGTTAGTGTTAGGGTAGGGTTAGGGCTCAGGTTAGGGTTAGGGTTGGGGTTAGGGCTAGGGCTAGGTCTAAGCTTAGGGTTAGGGTTAGGACTAAGGCTATGTTTATGGTTAGCGTTAGGGTTAGGTTTAGGGATAGGGTTAGGGCTAGGGCTAGGGCTTGGGTTAGGGTTAGATCTAGAACTAGGGGTCAGTCTTAGTGGTAGGTTTATTGTTATGATTATGGTTAGTGCAAGTTTAGGGTTAATGTTAGGGTTAGTCTTAGGGCCAGGGTAAGGGTTGCAGTTAGGCCTAGGGCTAGGTCTAAGGTAATGGTTAGGGAAAGGATTGGCTAGGTCTATATTTAGTGTTAGGTTTAGGGATAGGGTTAGGGCTAGGGCTAGGGCTAGGGTTAGGGTTAGAGCTACGGCTAGTGTTAGGGTTAGGGTTCAGGTTAGGTTTAGGGTTAGGGTTAGGGCTATTCCTAGGGTTAGTGTTAGGGTTAGGGCTAGGTCTAAGGTTATGGTTAGGGTTAGGGTTTGTTAGGGCTATGTTTAATATTAGGGTTAGGGTTAGGGTTATGGTTAGGGCTATAGCTAGGGCTAGGGTTAGTTTAGAGCTAGGGCTAGTATTAGGGTTAGTGTTAGTGCTAGGGTTAGTGTTTGTGTAAGGGTTAGGGTTGGGTTTAGGGTTAGGCCTAGGGTTAGGTTTAGGGCTATTGCTAGGGTTAGGGTTAGGGTTAGGGTTAGGGCTAACGCTAGTGTTAGGGTTAGGGTTAGGGTTATGGCTAGTGCTACGGTTAGGGTTAGGGTTAGGGTAGGGCTAGTGCTATGTGTAGGGTTAGGGTTAGGTTTAGGGTTACTGTTAGAGTTAGGGTTACGGCTAGGGCTAGGGTTAGGATTAGGGCCAGTGTTGAGGTTAGGGTAAAGGCGAGGCTTAGGGTTAGGGTAAGGGCTAGGGTTAGGGTTAGTGTTATGTGTAGGGTTAGGGTTATGGTTAGGTCTAAGGTTAGGGTTAGGGTTGTGGTTAGGTTAGGTTTAGTGTTAGGGGTTAGGGTTAATGTTACGGTTAGGGTTAGGATTAGGGATAGAGTTAGGGTTAGGGCTAGGGCTAGTGCTATGGCTATGGTTAGGATTAGGGATTATGGCTAGGGTTAAGTTTTCGTGCTTTTGTTAAGGTTAGGGATTAGGGCTAGGGCTATGGCTAGGGTTAGGTTTAGAGTTAGGGCCCGGTTAGGGTTGGGGTTAGGGCTAGGGTTAGGTTTAGGCTTAGGTTTAGTGTTCGGTTTAGGGCTAGGGCTAGGGCTAGGTTTAGGTTTAGAACTAGGGCTAATGTTATGGTTAGGGTTAGGTTTAGGGTTAGGGCTAAGGTTAGAGTTAGGGTTGTGGATAGGGTTAGGGTAGGGGTAGGCGTAGGGGTTAAGGTTACGGTTAGGGTTAGGGCTAGGGTTAGGGTTAGGTTTAGGGCTAGGACTAGTGCTAGGACTAGGACTAGGGTTTTCGTTAGGGTTAGGGTTAGTGTTAGGCTTAGGGTAGGGCTAGTGCTTGGTTAGGGTTAGGATTAGGATTAGGATTAGGGTTAGGGTTAGGGTTAGGGCTAGGGCTAGCGTTAGTGGTAGGGTTAGGCCTAGGTCTATGGTTAGGGTTAGAGCTAAGGCTAGGTTTAGGGTTAGGTTAGGACTATGGCTATGTTTAGGGTTATGGTTAGGGCTGGGGTTAAGGTTAGGGTTAGGGCTAAGTCTAGGGTTAGGGTTGTGGTTAGGTATAGGAGTAGGGTTAGGGTTAGGGTTAGTGCTATGGCTAGGGCTATGTTTAGGGTTCAGTTTTGGCCTATGGCTATGTTTAGGTTTAGGCTTAGGGCTAGGTCTATGGTAGGGTTCGGGCTAGGGCTAGGGCTAGTACTGGGGTTTGGTTTTGGGATAGGGCTAGGGCTATGTTAGGGTTAGGGTTAGGGTTAGGGTTAGGCCTAGGGCTAGGGCTAGGGTTTGGGTTAGAGCTAGGGCTAGTGTTAGGGTTAGCAGTAGGGTTAGGGTTAGGGCTAAGATTAGGATTGGGGTTGTGGTTAATGTCAGGTTTAGGGTTAGGGGTTAGGTTTAGTTTATGGTTAGGGTTAGTGTTATGGTTAGGGCTATGCATAGGGCTACAGTTACAGTTTGCTTAAGGCTAGGACTAGTGCTAGAGTTAGGACTATAGTTAGGGTTAGGGCAAGGGTTAGTGTTATGGTTAGGGCTAGGGCTAGGGCTCGGGTTAGGGCTAGGACTAGGGCTAGGGTTAGGGTTAGTGATAGGCCTAGGGCAAGGGTTAGTGTTATGGTTAGGGCTAGGGCTAGTGCTAGGGTTAGGGTCAGGTCTAGGGCTAGTGTTAGTTTAAGGTTTAGGGTTAGGGTTGGGGTTAGGTGTAGGGCAAGTGCTAGGATTAGGGTTAGGTTTAGGTTTATGGTAAGGGATAGGGTTAGGGCTAGGGCCAGGGTTAGTGTTAGGGTGAGGGCTAGGTTTAGGGTTAGGGCTAGGGCTAGGGTTAGGGCTAGGGTTAATGTTATTTCTAGGGTTAGTGTTAGGGTAAGTGTTAGGGCTAAGGTTAGGGTTAGCATTGTGGTTAGGGTTAGGGTTAAGTTTTAGGGTTAATGTTTCAGTTAGGGTTATGTTTAGGGCTAGGATTACGGTTAGGGTTAGGGCTAGGTCTAGGCTAGGGTTAGGGTTAGGGTTAAGGTTAGAGCCAGGGTTAAGGTTAGTTCTAGGCTCGTGTTATGGTTAGGGTTAGGGTTATGGTTAGGGTTAGGTTTGGGTTAGGGTTTGGGTTAGGGTAGAGGTTCGGGTTAGGGTTACTGTTAGGGTTGGGAATAGGGCTAGGTGTTAGGGCTAGGGCTAGGGTTAGGGTTAGGGTTAGGGTTAGGGTTAGTGCAAGGGTAAAGATTAGGGTTAGGGCTAATGTAAGGGATAGGTTTAAGGTTAGGCCCAGGATTAGTTTTAGGGTTAGCGCTAGGGTTAGGTTTATGGTTATTTTTAGGGTTAGTGTTAGAGCTAGGGTTAGGGTTATGGTTAGGATTAGGGTTAGGGCTGGGTTAGGGTTAGGGTTAGGGCTAGGGTTAGGGTTTGGTCTAATGCTTGTATAATGTTAGGGTTAGGGTTAGGGCTAGGGTTAGTGTTAGGGTTAGGCCTAGGTATGGTTAGGGTTAGGGCTAGGGTTAAGGTTAGGTTTACTGTTAGAGCTAGGGCTAGGGTCAGTGTTAGTTTAAGACTAGGGTTAGGGTTAGGGTTGCGGTTATGGCTAAAGCTAAGTCTAGTGTTAGTGTAAGTATTAGTATTATGGTTAGTTTTAGGGTTAGGTTTATGTCTAGACTAGGGTTAGGGTTCGGGTTAAGGCTAGTGTTAGTGTTATGGATACGGCTAGTGCTAGGGCTGGAGTTAGGGTTGATGTTATGTTTAGGGCTAGGGTTAGGGTTAGGGTTAGAGCAACTGTTAGGTTTGGTGCTAGGGCTAGTGTTATTGTTAGGGTTAGGGCTAAGGTAAGGCTTAGGGTTGGGGTTAGGTTTAGGGTTAGGGTTAGGGTTACGGTTAGAATTAGGTTTAGGCTAGGGTTAGGTTTAGGGTTAGGGCTAGGGCTATGGCTAGGGTTAGGATTAGCATTAGGCCTAGGGCTAGTGCTAGGGCTAGGGTTAGCGTTAGGGCTAGGGCTAGGGTAAGGGTTAGGGTAAGGGTTAGTGCCAGGGTTAGGGTTAGGGTTAGGATTAGGGCTTGTGTTAGTGTTAGTGTTAAGGTTAGGGTTAGGTTTGCGGTTATGATTAGAGTTAGGTTTAGGGGTTAGCGTTTCGGTTAGGGTTAGGTTTATGGCTAGGGTTAGGGTTAGGGCTAGAGTTAGGGTTAGGGTTATAGCCAGGGTTAGGGTTAGTGCTAGGGCTAGTGTTAAGATTAGGGTTAAGGCTAAGGTTAGGTTTAGGTTTGGAGTTAGGGCTAGAGCTAGGGTGAGGGTTAGGGTTAGTGCTAGGGCTAGGGCTTTTGTTAAGGTTACGGTTAGGGTTAGGGTTAGGGTTAGGTCAAGGTTCAGGGTTAGGGTTAGGATAGGGCTAGGGTTAGGGTTCAGGTTGGGGTTAGGGCTGGAGCTAAGTCTAGGGTTAGTGTTAGGGTTAAGTTTAGATTTAGGTCTAGACTGGGTTAAGGTTAGGGTTAGGGTTAGGGATAAAGTTAGGGTTAGGGTTAGAACCAGGGTTAGGGTTAGTGCTAAGGGTAGTGTTATGGTTAGGGTTAGGGCGGAGTTTAGGGTTTGGGTTGGGTTAGGGTTAGGATTACAGTTAGGATTAAGGTTATGCTTAGGGTTAGGGTTATTGTTAGGGTTACAGATATGGTTAGGTTTAGGGTTAGGGCTAGGGCTAGGACTAGGCTTAGGGTTAGGGTTAGTATTTCTGTAAGCTGGATGTAGAGAGAGGCAGTTTTTAGGAGTTCTGCAGCCTGAGTGTAGGAGAATCTGTTTACGGGAATTCTGTAGATTCTGAGTAGGCATACATACAAAGTGTGAAAGACACAGTTAACGGGAGTTCTGTAGTTTGGGAGTAGGCATACACAGTATGTGGGTTTTCTGTAGGCTGAGTGTAGGAGATGCAGCTTACAGGAGTTCTGTATGCTGGGTGTACAGAGAGGCAGTTTACAGGAGTTCTGCTGCCTTATTGTAGTACACAGAGTTTATGGGAGTTCTGTAGCTTCGGAGTAGGCATAAACAGCATGTGGGTTTTCTGTAGGCCGAGTGTAAGAGACGCAACTTACTGTAGTTCCATAAGCTGGATGTAGAGAGAGGCAGTTTACAGGAGTTCTGCAGCCTGAGTGTATGAGACTCAGTTTATGGGAGTTCTGTGGCTTCTGAGTAGGCATACGTAATATGCAGGATTTCTTTAGCATGAGTGTAGGAGAAACAGCTTACTGGAGTTCTATAACATGGATGTAGAGAGACGCTGTACGCAGGACTTCTGCAACCTGAGTTAAGCAGACTCAGTTTACAGGAGTGTAGTAGACACAGTTTATAGGAGTTCTGTAGCTTGGGAATAGGCACACGCAGTATGCAGGATTATTGTAGCCTGAGAGAAGGAGATGGAACATACTGGAATTCTGTTAGCTGGATGTAGAGAGAGGCAGTTTACAGGAGTTCTGCAGCCTGAGTGTAGTAGACACAGTTTAGGGGGTTCTGTAGGTTAGGAGTAGGCATACACAGTATACGGCTTTCCTGTAGCCTGAGTGTAGGAGACGCAGCATTCAGGATTTCTGTAAGCTGGATGTGGAGAGAGGTAGTTTACAGGAGTTCTGCAGCCTGTTGTAGCAGACACAGTTTACAGGAGTTCTGTAGCATGGTAGTAGCCATATGCAGTATGTGGTTTTTCTGTAGCCTGAGTGCAGGAGATGCAGCTTACAGGATTTCTGTAATCTGGGTCTACAGAGAGGCAGTTTGCAGGAGTTCTGCAGCCTGAGTGTAGGAGACAGTTTATGGGACTTCTGTAATGTGGCTGTAGCCATACGCACTATGCAGGTTTTCTGTAGCCTGTGTGTAGGAGATGCTGCTTACTGGTGTTCTGTAAGCTGGATGTAAAGAGAGGCAGTTTACAGGAGTTCTGCATCCTGACTGTAGGAGACAGTTACAGGAGATCTGTAGCATGGGATCAGCCATACGCAGTATGCAGGAATTCTGTAGCCTGAGTGTAGGAGATGCAGCTTACAGGATTTCTGTAATCTGGATGTAGAGCGAAGCAGTTTACTGGAGTTCTGCAGCCTGAGTGTAGGAAACACTTTACGGGAATTCTGCAGCATGGCTGTACCCATATGCACTATGTGGGTTTTCTGTAGCCTGAGTGAAGGAGATGCTGCTGACTGGTGTTCTGTAATCTGGGTCTACAGAGAGGCAGTTTTTAGGAATTCTGCAGCCTGAATGTTGGAAACAGTTTACAGGAGTTTTGTAGCATGGGAACAGCCATATGCAGATGTGGGATTTCTGTAACCTGCGTGTAGGAGATGCAGCTTACAGGATTTCTGTAAGCTGGATGTAGAGTGAGGCAGTTTACTGGAGTTCTGCAGCCTGAGTGTAGGAAACAGTTTACGGGAGTTCTGTAGCATGGGAGTTGCCATACGCACTATACGGGTTTTCGGTAGCCTGAGTGAAAGAGAAGCAGCTTACTGGATTTCTGTAAGCTAGATGTAGAGAGAGGCAGTTACAGGAGTTCTGCAGCCGCTGGTAGGAGACAGTTTACAGGAGTTCTGTAGCATGGGAATAGCCATACCCAATATGCGGGATTTCTGTAGCCTGCGTGTAGGAGATGCAACTTACTGGCATTCTGTAATCTGGGTTTACAGAGAGGCAGTTTGCAGGAGTTCTGCAGACTGAGTGTTTGAGACAGTTTACGGGAGTTCTGTAGCATGGCTGTAGCCATACGCACTATGTGGGTTTTCTGTAGCCTGCGTGTAGGTGATGCTGATGCAGGATTTCTGTAAGCTGGATGTAGAAAGAGGCACTTTACAGGAGTTCTGCATCCTGAGTGTCGGATAGAGTTTACAGGAGTTCCGTAGCATGGGATCAGCCTTACGCAGTATGCGGGATTTCTTTAGCCTGAGTTAAGAAGAAGCAGCTTACAGGATTTCTGTACACTGGATGTAGAGAGAGGCAGTTTACAGGAGTTCTGCAGCCTGAATGTTGGAAACAGTTTACAGGAATTCTGTAGCATTGGAAAACCATATGCACTATGTGAGATTTCTGTAGCCTGCATGTAGGAGATGCAGCTTACAACATTTCTGTAAGCTGTTTGTAGAGATAGGCAGTTTACGTTAGTTCTGCATCCTGAGTGTAGGAGACAATTTACAGGAGTTCTGTAGCATGGGAACAGCCATACGCAGTATGCGGGATTTGTGTAGCCTGAGTGTAGGAGATGCAGCTTATAGGATTTATGCTAGCTGGATGTACAGACAGGCATTTACTGGAGTTCTGCAGCCTGAGTGTAGTAGACTCATTTTACGGAACATCTTAGCATGGGAGTAGCTTTACACACTATGCGGGATTTCTGTAGCCTGTGTGTAGGAGATGCAGCTTACAGGATTTCTGTAAGCTGGATGTAGAGCTAGGCAGTTTACAGGAGTTCTGCACCCTGAGTGTAGCAGACTCAGTTTACAGGTGTTCTATAGATTGTCAGTAGTCATACAGACAATGCGAGCTTCTTGTAGCATGAATGTAGGAGGAACAGTATACGGGAGTTCTAAAACATGGATAGGGAGACACAGTTTGCAGGAGTTCTGCAGCCTGAGTGTAGTAGACACAGGTTATGGGAGTTCTGTAGCTTGGGAGGAGGCATACACAGTATGCGGGATTTCTGTAGCTTGTTTGTAGGAGACGCAGCTTACTGGAATTCTGTAAGCTGGATGTAGATAGAGGCAGTTTACGGTAGTCTGCATCCTGAGTGTAGGAGACTCAGTTTACGGGAGTTCTGTAGCTTGGGAGTAGGCATATGCAGTATGTGGGTTTTCTGTAGGCTGAGTGTAGGAGATGCAGCTTACTGGAGTTCTGTAAGCTGGGTGTACAGAGAGGCAGTTTACAAGAGTTTTGCAACCTGAATGTAGGAGACAGAGTTTATGGGAGTTCTGTAGCTTGGAAGTTGTCATACGCAGTATGCGGGTTTTATGTAGTCCGAGTGTAGGAGACTCAGTTTACAGAATTTCTGTAAGCTGGCTGTAGAGAGAGGCAGTTTACAGGAGTTCTGCAGCCTGAGCATAGGAGACTCTGTTTACCGGAGTTCTGTAGCTTCTGAGTAGGCATACGCAGTATGCGGGATTTCTTTAGCATGTGTGTAGGAGAAACAGCTCACTGGAGTTCTAAACATGGATGCAGAGAGACGCAGTTTGCAGGATTTCTGTAGCCTGAGTGTAGGAGATGCAGCTTACAGGATTTCTGCAAGCTGGATGTAGAGAGAGGCAGTTTACTGGAGTTCTGCATCCTGTGTGTAGTAGACTTATTTTACGGGAGATCTTACCATGGGAGTAGCTTTACACACTATGCAGGATTTCTTAGCCTGAATGTAGGAGATGCAGCTTACAGGATTTCTGTAAGCTGGATGTAGACCTAGGCAGTTTACAGGAGTTCTGCATCCTGAGTGTAGCAGACTCAGTTTACAGGAGTTCTATAGATTGTCAGTAGGCATACGTACAATGCGTATTGTAGCTTGAGTGTAGGAGAAACAGTTTACGAAGTCCTGTAGAGAGACACAGTTTGCAGGTTTAGCGTTAGGGCCAGGTTTAGGGTAAGTGTTAGGGATAGGGTTAGTTTCAGAATTAGGATTAGGGTTAGGGTTATTGTTGTGGTTAATGTTAGGGTTAGGGTTAGGGGTTAGGTTTATGGTTAGGGTTAGGGTTAGGGTTAGGGCTAGGGTTCTGGTTAGTGTTAGGGCTTGTGTTATGTTTAGAGTTAGGGCTAAGTTTAGGGTTAGTGTTGGGTTTATGGTTAGGGTTAGGGATAGTGGTTAGGGTAAGGTTTACGGTCAGGTTAGGGTTAGGTCTAGGGTTAGGTTTAGGGTTAGGGCTAGGGCTAGGGTGAGGGTTAAGTTTAGGGTTAGGGTTAGGGTTAGGGCTAGGGCTAGGGCTAGTGCTAGGGCTAGGGTAAGGTTTAGGGTTATGGTTAGGGTTAGGGTAAGGGTTAGGGTTAGTGCTAGGGTTAGGGTTATGGTTAGAGCTAGGTTTAGGGCTTGGACTAGTGCTAGGGTTAGGGTTTTGTTTAGGGTCAGAGTTAGGGTTAGGGTTAGGGTTAGGGTTAGATTTAGGGTTTTGGTTAGGGTTAGGGTTACGGCTAGTGCTAGGGTTAGTTTTGGGGTTAGGGTTAGGGCTATGGCTATGTTTAGGGTTAGGGTTAGGGCTAGGGTTAGGGTTAGGGCCAGGGCTAGGGCTAGGGTTATGGCTGGGGTTAGGGTTAGGGTTAGGGTTAGGAATGGATTTATGTTTAGGGTTCAGGCTAGGGTTTGTTTTGGGGTTAGGGTTAGGGTAGGGCTGGTGTTAAGATTAAGGTTAGGGTTATGATTAGGGTTAGGTTTGGGGTTAAGGCTAAGTCTAAGGCTAGGGCTTGGGTTAGGGTTAGGTTTAGGGTTAGGCTAGGGCTATGTTTAGGGTTAGTGTTAGGTTTAGGGTTTGGGTTTGGGCTACGGCTAGGGATACGTTTAGGGTTAAGTTTAAGGTTATGGTTAGTGTTGGAGTTAGAATTAGGGTTAGCAGTTAGGGTTAGGGTTACAGTTAGGGTTAGGGTTAGGGAAAGAGTTGGCATTAGGGTTAGATCTTTGGCTAAGGCTAGGGTTATGGTTAGGGCTAGCATTAGTGCTAAGGCTAGGGATAGGGTTAGGGTAGGGCTAGTGTATGGGTTAGGTTTAGGGCTAGGTTTAGGGTTAGGTTTAGGGTTAGTGCTAGGGTTAGGGTTAGGGTTAGGGCTATGGCTATGGCCTGGGTTAGTGTTAGGGTTAGGGTTAGGGTTAGTGTTAGGGTAAGGGTTAGGGTTAGGGCAGGGGCTAGGATTAGGGTTAGGGTTAGGGTTAGGGTTTGGGCTAGGGCTAGGTCTAGGGTTTGGGTTACGGTTATGGTTAGGGTTAGGGCTAGGTTTAGGGTTAGGGTTAGGACTACGGCTAGGGCTAAGATTAGGGTTAGCGTTAGGGTGAGGGTTAGTGTTAACGTTATGGCCAAGGTTAGGGTTAGGGTGAGGGCTAGGTTTAGGGATAGGGCTAGTGTTAGGGTTAGGACAAGTGATAGCATTAGGGTTGGGGTTAGGGCCAGAGTTAGAGTTAGGGTTAGTGTTAGGGCTAGGTCTAGGGTTAGGGTTAGGGCCAGGGCTAAGGCTAGGACTAATGCTAGTGTTAGGGTTAGGGATAGGGCTAGGGCAAAGGTTAGTGTTATGGTTAGGGCTAGGGCTAGGGCTAGGGCTCGGGTTAGGGATAGGACTAGGGCTAGGGCTAGGGTTAGGGTTAGTGATAGGCCTAGGGCAGGGGTTAGTGTTATGGTTAGGGCTAGGGCTAGGGCTAGGTTAGGGTCAGGTCTAGGGCTAGTGTTAGTTTTAGGTTTAGGGTTAGGGTTAGTGTTAGGGCTAGTGCTAGGATTAGAGTTAGGGTTAGGTTTACGGTAAGGAAAGGTTTAAGGCTAGGGCCAGGGTTAGTGTTAGAGTGAGGGCTAGGTTTAGGGATAGGGCTAGGGTTAGGGTTATGGTAGGGTTAATGTTATTTCTAGGGTAGTGTTAGGGCTAAGGTTAAGGTTAGTGTTGTGGTTAGGGTTATTGTTAAGGTTTAGGGTTAATGTTTTGGTTAGGGTTATGTTTAGGGCTAGGATTATGGTTAGGGTTAGGGCTAGCTCTAGGCTAGGGGTAGGGCTAGGGCTAGGGCTAGGGTTAGGGTTACAGTTAAGGTTAGAGCCAGGGTTAAGGTTAGTGCTAGGCTCGTTCTATGGTTAGGGTTAGGGCTACGGTTAGGGTTAGGTTTGGGTTAGGGTTTGGGTTAGGGTAGAGGTTCGGGTTAGGGTTACTGTTAGGGTTGGGAATAGGGCTAGGTGTTAGGGCTAGGGCTAGGGTTAGGGTTATGGTTAGGGCAAGGGTAATGGTTACGGTTAGGGCTAGGGTAAGGGATAGGTTTAAGGTTAGGCCCAGGATTAGTTTTAGGGTTAGCGCTAGGGTTAGGTTTATGGTTATTTTTGGGGTTAGTGTTAGAGCTAGGGTTAGGGTTATGGTTAGGTTTAGGGTTAGGGCTGGGTTAGTGTTAGGGCTAGGGTTAGGGTTTGGTCTAGTGCTTGTATAATGTTAAGGTTAGGGTTAGGGTTAGGGCTAGGGTTAGTGTTAGGGTTAGGCCAAGGTCTATGGTTAGGGTTAGGGCTAGGGTCAGGGTTATGGTTAGAGCTAGGGCTAGGGTCAGTGTTAGTTTAAGACTAGGGTTTGGGTTAGGGTTGCGGTTAGGGCTAAAGCTAAGTCTAGTGTTAGTGTAAGAATTAGGATTATGGTTAGTTTTAGGGTTAGGTTTATGTCTAGACTAGGGTTAGGGTTCGGGTTAAGGCTAGTGTTAGTGTTATGGATACGGCTAGTGCTAGGGCTGGAGTTAGGGTTGATGTTATGTTTAGGGCTAGGGTTAGGGTTAGGGTAAGAGCAACTGTTAGGTTTGGTGCTAGGGCTAGTGTTATGGTTAGGGTTAGGGCTAAGGTTAGGCTTAGGGTTGGGGTTAGGTTTAGGGTTAGGGTATGGGTTAGGGTTAGTGTTATGGTTAGGTTTAGGTTTAGTGCTAGGGTTAGGTTTAGGGATAGGGCTATGGCTAGGGTTAAGGTTAGCATTAGGCATAGGGCTAGTGCTAGGGCTAGGGTTAGCGTTAGGGCTAGGGCTAGGGCTAGGGTAAGGGTTAGAGTAAGGGTTAGGGCCAGGGTTAGGGTTAGGTTTAGGATTAGGGCTAGGGTTAGTGTTAGGGTGAAGTTTAGATTTAGGTCTAGACTGTGTTAAGGTTAGGGTTAGGGTTAGGACCAGGGTTAGGGTTAGGGTTAGGTTAGGGTTATCATTAGGGATAAGGTTAGGGTTAGGGTTAGAGCCAGGGTTAGTTTTAGTGCTAAGGGTAGTGTTATTGTTAGGGTTAGGGTGAAGTTTAGGGTTTGGGTTGGGTTAGGGTTAGGATTACGGTTAGGATTGAGGTTACACTTAGGGTTAGGGTTATTGTTAGGGTTAGAGATATGGTTAGGGTTAGGTTTAGGGCTAGGGCTAGGACGAGGCTTAGGGTTACGGAGTTCTGTGGCATGGGTGTATCCATACGCACCATGCAGGTTTTCTCTAGCATGAGTGAAGGAAAAGCAACTTATTGGATTTCTGTAAGCTGGATGTAGAGAGGCAGTTTACAGGAGTTGTGCAGCCTGAGTGTAGGGACATTTTATGGGAGTTCTGTAACATGGCTGTAGCCATACACACTATGCGGGAATATTGTAGCCTGAGTGTAGGAGAGGCTGCATACTGGTGTTCTGCAATCTAGCTCTACAGAGAGGCAGTTTACAGGAGTCCTGCAGCCTTAATGTAGGAGAGAGTTTACAGGAGTTCTGTAGCATTGGATCAGCCATATGCAGTATGCGTGATTTCTGTAGCCTGAGTTAAGGAGAAGCAGCTTACAGGATTTCTGTACACTGGATGTAGAGAGAGTCAGTTTACAGGAGTTTAAAGCCTGAATGATGGAAACAGTATGCAGCAGTTCTATAGCATGGGAAAAGCCATACGCAGTACGTGGGATTTCTGTAGCCTGCGTGTAGGAGATGCAGCTTACCAGCATTCGGTAATCTGGATGTACAGAGAGGCTGTTTAGAGGAATTCTGCAGCCAGAGTGCAGGAGAGGCAGCTTACAGGATTTCTGTAAGCTGGATGTAGAGAGTCAGTTTGGTGGAGTTCTGCAGCCTGAGTGTAGGAAAGAGTTTACAGGAGTTCTGTAGCATGTGTGCAATATTACGCACTATGCAAAATTTCTGTAGCCTGAGTTAAGGAGAAGCAGCTTACAGGATTTCTGTAAGCTGGATGTAGAGAAAGGCAGTTTACTGGAGTTCGGCAGCCTGAGTGTAGGGGACAGTTTAAAGGAGTTCGGTAGCATGGGATCAGACTTATGCAGTATCCGGGATTTCTGTAACATGAGTAAAGGAGAAGCAGCTTACAGGATTTCTGTAGCTGGATGTAGAGAGAGGCAGTTTACAGGAGTTCGGCAACCAGAATGTTGGAAACAGTTTACAGGAGTCCTATAGCATTGGAAAAGCAATACGCCCTATGCAGGATTTCTGTAGCCTGCATGTAGGATATGCAGCTTACAGGATTTCTGTAAGCTGGATGTAGAGAGAGGCAGTTTACAGGAGTTCTGCAGCCGGAATGTAGGAGACTCTTTTTACGGGAGATCTTAGCATGTAACTAGCTTGACACACTAGGGGGGTTTTCTGTATCTTGAGTGTAGGAGATGCAGCTTTCAGAATTTCTGTAAGCTGTGTGTAGAGAGAGGCAGTTTACAAGAGTCCTGCAGAACGACTGTAGGAGACAGTTTACAGGAGTTCTATGACAAGGGAACAGCCATATGGAGTATGAGGGTTTTCTGTAACCTGAGTGAAGATGAAGCAGCTTACAGGATTTCTGTAAGCGGATGTAGAGAGAGGCAGTTTACAAGTTTCTGCATCCTGAGTGTGGTTACTCAGGTTATGGGAGTTCTGTAGCATGGCTAGTATGTGGTTTCTTTAGCCTGAGTGCAGCAGATGCATCTTACAGAATTTCTGTAAGCTAGATGTAGAGAGAGGCAGTTTACAGGAGTTCTGCAGCCTCAGTGTAGCAGACAGTTTACGGGAGTTCTATAGCATGGCTGCAGCCATACTTAGTATGCTGGTTTTCTGAAGCTTGCGTGTGGGTGATGCTGTTTACTGGCGTTCTGTAATCTGGGTCTACAGAGAGGCAGTTTGCAGGAGTTCTGCATCCTCATTGTAGGAGACACTTTACAGGAGTTCTGTAACATGGGATTAGCCATACGCAGTATGCAGGATTCCTGTAGCCTGAGTTAAGGAGAAGCACCTTACAGGATTTCTGTACACTGGATGTATAGAGAGTCAGTTTACAGGAGTTCTGCAGCCTGAGTGTAGGAAACAGTTTACAGGAGTTCTGTAGCATGGCTGTAACCATATGCACTATGCTGGCTTTCTGTAGCCTGCGTGTAGAATATGCTGCTTACTGGCGTTCTGTAAGTTTGATGTAGAGAGAGGGAGTTTACAGGAGTTCTGCATAATGAGTGTAGGAAACAGTTTACAGGAGTTCTGTAGCATGGGAACAGCCATACGCAGTAAGCAGGATATCTGTAGCCTGCGTGTAGGAGATGCAGCTTACAGGATTTCTGTACACTGGATGTAGAGAGAGGCAGTTTACAGGATTTCTGCAGCCTGAGTATAGTAGAAAGTTTATGGGAGTTCTGTACCATGGGTGTAGCCATACGCACTATGTGGTTTTCTTTAGCCTGAGTGAAGGAGAAGCAGGTTACAGGATTTCTATAAGCTGGATGTAGAGAGAGGCAGTTTACAGGAGTTCTGCAACCTTAGTGTAGGAAACAGTTTACAGGAGTTCTGTAGCATGGCTGTAGCCATACTCACTATGCAGGATTTCTGTAGCCTGCGTGTAGGGGATGCTGCTTACTGGTGTTCTGTAATTGGCGTGTACAAAGAGGCAGTTTACTGTAGTTATGCAACCTGAGTGTAGGAGACAGTTTACAGTTCTGTAGTTGAAAGTAGCCATACTCACTACGTGGGTTTTCAGTAGCCTGAGTAAAAGAGAAGCAGTTTACAGGATTTCTGTAAGCTGGATGTAGAGAGAGGCAGTTTACAGGATTTCTGCAGCCTGAGTGTAGGAGACAGTTTACGGGAGTTCTGTAGCATGGGTGTAGCTATAAGCACTATGTGGGTTTCTGTAGCCTAAGTGAAGGAGAAGCAGCTTACAGGATGTAAGAGAGAGGCAGTTTACAGGAGTTCTGCAACCTTAGTGTAGGAAAGAGTTTATGGGAGTTCTGTAGCAAGGCTGTAGCCATACGCACTATGCAGGATTTCTGTAGCCTGCGTGTAGGTGATACTGCTTACTGGTGTTCTGTAATCTGGGTGTACCAAGAGGCATTTTACCATAGTTATGCAACCTGAGTGTAGGAGACAGTTTACAGTTCTGTAGCATGAAAGTAGCCACATGCACTACACGGGTTTTCAGTAGCCTGAGTGAAAGAGAAGCAGTTTACAGGATTTCTGCAGCCTGAGTGTAGGAGACAGTTTACGGGAGTTCTGTAGCATGGCTGTAGGCATACGCACTATGCGGGATTTCTGTAGCCTGTGTGTAGGAGATGCTGCGTGCTTTCCTTCTGTAATCTGGGTCTACAGAGATGCAGTTTACAGGAGTTCTGCTTCCTGAGTTAGGAGACAATTTAAATGAGTTCTGTAGCATGGAATCAGGCATACGTAGTATCTAGGATTTCTGTAGCCTGCTTGTAGGAGATGCAGCTTATAGGATTTCTGTAAGCTGGATGTTGAGAGAGGCAGTTTACAGGATTTCTGCAGCCTGAGTGTAGGAGACAGTGTACGGGAGTTCTGTAGCATGGCTGTAGCCATATGCACTATGCATGATTTCTGTAGCATTTTTACAGGAGTTGCTGCTTGCTTTCATTCTGTAATCTGGGTCTATAGAGAGGCAGTTTACAGGAGTTCTGCAGCCTGAGTATAGGACACAATTTACATGAGTTCCAGCATGGAATCAGCCATGTGCAGCATGTGGGATTTCTGCAGCTTTCGTGTAGGAGATGCAGCTTACAGGATTTCTGTAAGCTGAATGTAGAGAGAGGAAGTTTACAGGAGTTCTGCCACCTCAGATTAGGAGACAGTTTACGGGAGTTCTATAGTATGGGTGCATCCATACGCAATATGCGAGATTTTTGTAGCCTGAGTGTAGTAGGTGCAGCTTAAAGAATGTGTGTAAGCTGGATGTAGAGAGAAGCAGTTTACAAGAGTTCTGCAACCTGAGTGTAGGAGACAGTTTACGGGAGTTCCATAGCATGATAATAGCCATACGCATTGTGTGGGATTTCTGTAGCCTGAGTGAAGGAGAAGCAACTTAAAAGGAATTCTGTAAGTTGGATGTAGAGAGAGGCAGTTTACTGGAGTTCTGCAGCCTGAGTGTAGGAGACTCAGTTTATGGCAGTTCGGTAGCATGGTAGTAGCCATAGGCACTATGTGGTTTTCTGTAGCCTCAGTGTAGGAGATTCATCTTACAGAATTTCTGTAAGCTGGATATAGAGAGAGGCAGTTTACAGGAGTTCTGCAGCCTCAGTGTAGGAGACAGTTTACGGGAGTTCTGTAGCATGGCTGTAGCCATGTGTACTAGGCGGGATTTCTCTAGCCTGCGTGTAGCGTGTAGCCTGCTTACTGGTGTTCTGTAATGTAGATCTACAGAAAGGCAGTTTACAGGAATTCTGCAGCTTGAATGTTGGAAACAATTTACAGGAGTTTTGTAGCATGGGAACAGCCATACGCAGTATGCGGGATTTCTGTGGCCTGCGTGTAGGAGATGCAGTTGGCAGGATTTCTGTAAGCTGGATGTAGAGATAGGCAGTTTACTAGAATTCTGCTGCCTGAATGTAAAAAACATTTTATGGAAGTTCTGTAGCATGGGAGTAACCATACGTACTATACAGGCTTTCAGTAGTCTGAGTGAAAGAGATGCAGCTTACTGGCGTTCTGTAATCTGGGACTACAGAGAAGCTGATTACAGGAGTTCTTCAGCCTGAATGATTTAAACAGTTTATAGGAGTTTTGTAGTTTGGGAACAATCATACGCAGCATGCGGGATTTATTGTAGCCTGCGTGCAGCACATGCAGCTTAAAGGATTTCTGTAACCTGGATGTAGAGTGAGGCAGTTCACTGGAGTTCTGTAGCCTTAGTGTAGGAAACAGTTTACGGGAGTTCTGTAGCATGGGAGTAGCCATATGCACTATGCGAGTTTCTGTACCCTGTGTGTAGGAGATGCTGTTTACTGGCGTTCTGTTTGCTGGATGAAAATAGAGGCAGTTTACAGGAGTTCTGCATCCTGAGTGTAGGAGAAAGTTTAGGTGGGTTCTGTAACATGCTGAAGCCATACGCAGTATGCAGGATTTCTGTAGCCTGTGTGTAGGAGATGCAGCTTACAGGATTTCTGTAAGCTGGATGTAGAGTGAAGCAGTTTACTGGAGTTCTGCAGCCTGAGTGTAGGAAACACTTTACGGGAGTTCTGTAGCATGGGAGTAGTCTTATGCACTATGCTGTTTTCGGTAACCTGAGTGAAAGAGAAGCAGCTTACAGGATTTCTGTACATTGGATGTAAAGAGAGGCAGTTTGCAGGAATTCTATATCCTGAATGTTGGAAAAGGAGTTCTGCATCCTGAGTGTAGGAGACAGTATACAGGAGTTTTGTAGCATGGCTGTAGCCATAGGCACTATGTGGGATTTCTGTAGCCAGTGTGTAGTAAATGCTGCTTACTTGTGTTCTGTAATCTGGGTCTATATAGAGGCAGTTTACAGGAAACCTGCATCCTGAGTGTAGGAGACAGTTACAGGAGTTCTTTAGCATGAGAATAGCCATACGCAGTATGCGGCATTTCTGTAGCCTGCGTGTAGGAGATGTAGCTTAAATGATTTTTGTAACCTGGATGAAGAGTGAGGCAGTTTTCTGGTCATCCTGAGTTTAGGAGACAGTTTACAGGAGTTCTGTAACATGGCTGTAGTTATGTGCTCTATGTGCATTTTCTATAGCCTGCGTGTAGGAGATGCTGCTTACTGGCGTTGTGTAATCTGGGTATATATAGTGGCAGTTTACAGGAACTCTTTAGCCTGAATGTGGAAACAGTTTATAGGATTTTTGTTTCATAGGAACAGTCATACGCAGCATGCAGGATTTATTGTAGCCTGCGTGTAGGAGATGCAGCTTAAAGGATTTCTGTAACCTGTTGTAGAGAGAAGCAGTTTGCTGGAGTTCTGTAGCCTGAGTGTAGGAAACAGTTTACAGGAGTTCTGTAGCATGGGAGTAGCCATCCGCACTATACGGCTTTTTGGTAACCTGCGTGAAAGAGAAGCAGCTTACAGGACTTCTGTACATTGGACGTAGAGAGAGGCAGTTTACAGGAGTTCTGGAGCCTGAGTGTAGGAGACAGTTTACGGGAGTTCTGTATTATGGCTGTAGCCATATGCACTATGTGGGGTTTATGTAGCCAGTGTTTAGGAGATGCTGATCCTGGCGTTCTGTAATCTGGGTCTACATAGAGGCTGTTTACAGGTATTTTGCAGCCTGAATGTAGCAGATAGTTTACAGGAGTTCTCTAATGGGAATAGCCATAGGCAGTATGCAGGTATTCTGTAGCCTGCGTGTAGGAAAAGCTGCTTACTGGCCTCTGTAATTTGGATGTAAAGAAAGGCAGTTTACAGGAGTTCTGAATCCTGAGTGTAACAGACAGTTACAGGAGTTTTGTAGCATGGGAATAGCTATACGCAGTATGTGGGTTTTCTGTAGCCTGTGTGTAGAAGATGCTGCGTACTGGTGTTCTATAAACTGGATGTTAAGAGAGGCAGGTCATAGGAGTTCTGCCTCCTTAGTGTAGGAGACAGTTACAGGAGTTCTGTAGCATGGGAACAGGTATACGCAGTATGCGGGACTTCTGTAGCCTGAGTTAAGGAGAAGCAGCTTACAGGATTTCTGTACACTGGATGTAGAGAGAGGCAGTATACAGGAGTTATGCAACCTGAGTGTAGGAGAGAGTTTACGGGAGTTCTGTGACATGCTCTGGCCATACGCAGTATGCGGGATTTCTGTAGCCTGTGTGTAGGAGATGCAGCTTACAGGATTTCTGTAAGCTGGATGTAGAGTGAAGCAGTTTACTGGAGTTCTGCAGCCTGAGTTTAGAAAACAGTTTACGGGAGTTCTGTAGCATGGGAGTAGTCTTACGCACTATGCTGTTTTCGGTAACCTGAGTGAAAGAGAAGCAGCTTACAGGATTTCTGTACATTGGATGTAGAGAGAGGCAGTTTACAGGAGTTCTGCATCCTTAGTGTAGGAGATAGTTTACGGGAGTATTATAGCATGGCAACAGCCATATGCACTATGCGGGTTTTTGATAACCTGAGTGAAAGAGAAGCAGCTTACAGGATTTCTGTACACTGGATGTAGAGAGAGGCAGTTTACAGGAGTTCTGCATCCTCAGTGTAGGAGACAGTTTACGGGAGTTCTGTGGCATGGCTGTAGCCATATGCACTATGTGGCATTTCTGTAGCCAGGGTGTAGGAGGCGCTGCTTACTGCCGTTCTGTAATCTAGGTCTACAGAGAGGCAGTTTACAGGAATTCTGGATCCTGAATGTTGGAAAAGGATTTCTGTATCCTCAGTGTAGGAGACAGTATAAGGGAGTTTTGTAGAATGGATGTAGCCATAGGCACTATGTGGGATTTCTGTAGTTTGTGTAGGAGATGCTGCTTACTTGTGTTCTGCAATCTGGGTCTACAGAGAGGCTGTTTACAGGATTTCTTTAGCCTGAATGTTTTAAACAGGTTATAGGTGTTTTGTAGCATGGGAACAGTCATACACAGCATGCGGGATTTATTGTAGCCTGCGTGCAGCACATGCAGCTTAAAGGATTTTTGCAACCTTCATGTAGTGTGAGACAGTTTACTGGAGTTCTGTAGCCTGAGTGTAGGAAACAGATTACGGGAGTTCTGTAGCATGGGAGTAGCCATATGCACTATGCGAGTATTTTCTACCCTGTATGTAGTAGATACTGCTTACTGGCGTTCCGTAAGCTGGATGTAAAGAGGCAGTTTACAGGAGTTCTGCATCCAGAGTGTAGGAGACAGTTACAGGAGTTCTTTAGCATGGGAACAGCCATACGCAGTATGCAGGATTTCTGTAGCCTGCGTATAGGAAATGCAGCTTAAAGGATTTGTGTAACATGGTTGAAGAGTGAGGCAGTTTACAGGAGTTCTGCAGCCTGAGTGTAGGAGACAGTTTACGATACTTCTGCAATATGGCTGTAGTCATATGCACCATACGGGTTTTGTGTAGCTTGCGTGTAGGAGATGCTGCTTACTGGCGTTTTGTAAGCTGGATGTAGAGAGAGGCCCTTTACAGGAGTTCTGCATCCTAAGTGTAAGAGAAAGTTTACAGGAGTTCTTTAGCATTGGAACAGCCATAGGCAGATGAGGGATTTCGGTAGCCTTACTTAAGGAGTAGCAGCTTACAGGATTTCTGTACACTGGATGTAGACAGAGGCAGTATACAGGAGTTCTTCAACCTGAGTGTAGGAGACAGTTTACGGGAGTTCTTTACCATGGAAACAGCCATACGCAGTATGTGGGATTTTGCTATCCTGCGTGTAGGAGATGCAGCTTACTGGCGTTCTGTAATCTGGTTCTACAGAGAGGCAGCTTGTAGGATTTCTGCAGCCTGAGTGTAGAACACAGTTTACGAGAGTTCTGTAATATGGCTGTTGCCATACGCATTATGCGGGTTTTGTGTACCATGCATGTAGGAGATGCTGCTTACTGGTGTTCTGTAAGCTGGATGTAAAGAGAGGCCGTTTACAGGAGATCTGCATCTTGAGTGAAGGAGACAGTTTACAGGAGTTCTGTAGATTGTGAACAGCCATAGGAAGTATGAGGGATTTCTGTGTCCTGCGTGTAGAAGATGCTGCTTATGGGTGTTCTGTAATCTGGGTCTACAGAGAGGCAGTTTACAGGAATTCTGCAGCCTGAATGTAGCAGACATTTACAGGAGTTCTGTAGCATGGGAATAGCCATACGCAGTATGCGGGTTTTCTATACCCTGTGTGTAGAAGTTGCTGCTTCCTGGGGTTCTGTAAGCTGGATTGAAAGAGAGGCAGCTTACAGGAGTTCTGCATCCTGAGTGTAGGAGACAGTTACAGGAGTTCTGTAGCATGGGAACAGGTATAGGCAGTATGCCGGAATTCTATAGCCTGAGTTAAGGAGAAGCAGCTTACAGGATTTCTGTACACTGGATGTAGAGAGAGGCAGTTTACAGGAGTTCTGCATCCTGAGTGTAGGAGACGCTTTACGGGAGTTCTGTAGCATGGGAGTAGTCTTACGCACTATGCGGGTTTTCGGTAGTCTGAGTAAAAGAGAAGCAGCTTACAGGATTTCTGTACATTGGATGTATAGAGAGGCACTTTATAGGAATTCTGTAGCCTGAATGCTGGAAACAGGTTACAGGAGTTCTGTAGCATGGGAATCGCTATACACAGTATGCGGTTCTTCTGTAGCCTGAGTTAAGGAGAAGAGGCTTACAGGATTTCTGTACACTGGATGTAGAGAGAGGAAGTTTACAGGAGCTCTGCATCCTGAGTGTAGGAGACAGTTACGGCAGTTCTGTAGCATGGGAGTAGTCTTACGAACTATGCAGTTTTCGGTAACCTGAGTGAAAGAGAAGCAGCTTACAGGATTTCTGTAAGCTGTATGTAGAGTGAGGCAGTTTACAGGAGTACTGCAACCTGTGCGTATGAGACAATTTACAGGAGTTGTGTAGCATGGGAGTAGCCATACGCAGTATGCGGGATTTCTGTAGACTGTGTGTAGGAGATGCAGCTTTCAGGATTTCTGTACACTGGATGTAGAGAGAGGCAATTTACAGGAGTTCTGCATCCTGAGTGTACGAGACAGTTTACAGGAGTTCTGTAACTTGGCTCTAGCCATACGCAGTATGCAGGATTTCTGTAGCTTTCCTGTAGGAGGTGTAGCTTACAGGATTTCTGTAAGCTGGATGTAGAGAGAGGCTGCTTACCGGAGTTGTGCATCCTGAGTGTAGGAGACAGATTACGGGAGTTCTGTAGCATGGGAGTAGTCTTACGCACTATGCTATTTTCAGTAGTCTGAGTAAAAGAGAAGCAGCTTACAGGATTTCTGTACATTGGATGTACAGAAAGGCAGTTTACAGGAATTCTGTAGCCTGAATGTTGGAAACAGTTTACAGGAGTTTTGTAGCATTGGAACAGCCATATGCAGTATGCGGGATATCTTTTGCTTACATGTCAGAGATGCAGCTTACAGGATTTCTGTAAGCAGGATGTAGAGAGAGGTAGTTTATGGGAATTCTGCTGCCTGAGTGTAGGAAACAGTTTACGGGAGTTGTGTAGCATGGGAGTAGCCATATGCACTATGCAGGTTTTTGGTAACCTGAGTGAAAGAGTAGCAGCTTACAGGATTTCTGTAAGCTGGATGTAGAGAGAGGCAGTTTTCTGGAATTCTGCATCCTGAGTGTAGGAAACAGTATATGGGAGTTCTGTAGCATGGGAGTAGTCTTACGCACTATGCAGGTTTTTGGTAACCTGAGTGAAAGAGTAGCAGCTTAAAGGATTTCTGTAAGCTGCATGTTGAGTGAGGCAGTTTACAGGAGTACTGCATCCTGAGCGTAGGAGACAGTTTACAGGAGTTCCGTAGCATGGCTGTAGCCATATGCAATATGTAGGATTTCTGTAGCCAGGCTGTTGGTGATGCTGCTTACTAGCATTCTGTAATCTGGGTCTATAGAGAAGCTGTTTACAGAAGTTCTTTAGTCTGAATTTTCTAAAGCGTTTATAGGAGTTTCATAGTATGGGAACAGTCATACGCAGTATGCAGGATTTCTGTAGCCTGCGTGCAGGAGATGCAGCTTACAGGATTTCTGTAACCTGGATGTAGTGTGAGGCAGACTACTGGAGTTCTGCAGCCTGAGTGTTGGAGACAGTTTACGGGAGTTCTGTAGCATTGGAACAACCATATGCAGTATGCGGCATTTCTGTAGCCTGAGGTAAGGAGAAGCAGCTTACAGGATTTCTGTTAGCTGGATGTAGAGTGAAGCACTTTACTAGAGTCCTGCAGCCTCAGTTTAGGAAACAATTTACGGGGGTTCTGTAGCATGGGAGTAGCCATACGCAGTTTACGGGATTTCTGTAGACTGTGTGTAGGAGATGCAGCTTACAGGATTTCTGCAACCTGGATGTAGAGTGAAGCAGTTTACAGGAGTTCTGTAGCCTGAGTGTAGGAAACAGTTTATGGGAGTTGTGTAGCATGGGAGTACCCCTACGCACTATATGGGTTTTCGGTAGTCTGATTATTAAAGAAGCAGCCTACAGGATTTCTGTACATTGGATGTAGTGAGAGGCAGTTTACAGGAGTTCTGCATTCTGAGTGTAGGAAACAGTTTACGGGAGTTCTGTAGCATGGGAGTAGCCATACGCACTATACGGGTTTTCGGAAGTCTGAGTAAAAGAGAAGCAGCTTACAGGATTTCTGTACATTGGATGTCGAGAGAGGCAGTTTACAGGAGTTCTGCATCCTCAGTGTAGGAGACAGTTTATGGGAGTACTGTAGCATGGGAACAGCCATACGCACAATGTGGCATTTCTGTAGCCAGGGTGTAGGAGGCGCTGCTTACTGCCGTTCTGTAATCTAGGTCTACAGAGAGGCAGTTTACAGGAATTCTGGATCCTGAATATTGGAAAAGGAGATCTGCATCTTGAGTGTAGGAGACACTTATGGGAGTTTTGTAGCATGGATGTAGCCATATTCACAATGTGGGATTTCTGTAGCCAGTGTGTAGGAGATGCTGCTTACTTTTGTTCTGTAATCTGGGTCTACAGAGAGGCTGTTTACAGGAGTTCTTTAGTCTGAAATTTTTAAACAGTTTATAAGAGTTTTGTAGCATGGGAACAGTCATACGCAGTAAGCAGGATTTCTGTAGCCTGCGTGCAGGAGATGCAGCTTACAGGATTTCTGTAACCTGGATGTAGAGTGAGTCAGTTTACTGGAGTTCTGTAGCCTGAATGTAGAAAACAGTTTATGGGAGTTCTGTAGCATGGGAGTAGCCATACGCAGTATGCGGCATTTCTGTAGCCTGATGTAAGGAGAAGCAGCTTACAGGATTTCTGTTAGCTGGATGTAGAGCGAAACAGTTTACTGGAGTTCTGCAGCCTCAATTTAGGAAACAGTTTACGGGAGTTCTGTAGCATAGGTAGTCTTACACACTATGCTGGTTTTCAGTAACCTGAGTGAAAGAGAAGCAGCTTACAGGATTTCTGTACATTGGATGTCAAGGGAGGCAGTTTACAGGAGTTCTGCAATGAGTGTAGGAGACAGTTGACAGGAGTTGTGTAAGATGGCTGTAACTATATGCACTATGCGCGTTTTCTATAGCCGTTGTGTAGGAGATGCCTCTTACTGGCGTTCTGTAATCAGTGTCTACAGAGAAGCTGTTTACAGGGGTTCTTTAGCCTGAATGATTTAAACAGTTTATAGGAGTTTTGTAGCATGGGAACAGTCATACACAGCATGCGGGATTTATTGTAGCCTGCGTGCAGGAGATGCAGCGTAAAGGATTTCTGTAACCTGGATGCAGAGTGAGGCAGTTTACAGGAGTTCTGTAGCCTGAGTGTAGGAAACAGTTTACAGGACTTGTGTAGCATGGGAGTAGCCATACGCAGTATGCGGGATTTCTGTAGACTGTGTGTAGGAGATGCAGCTTACAGGATTTATGTAAGCTGAATGTAGAGCAAAGCAGTTTACAGGAGTTCTGTAGCCTGAGTGTAGGAAACAGTTTATGGGAGTTCTGTAGCATGGGAGTAGCCATACGCAGTATGAGGGATTTCTGTAGACTGTGTGTAGGAGATGCAGCTTTCAGGATTTCTGTAAGCTGTATTTAGAGAGAGGCAGTTTCCTGGAATTCTGCATCCTGAGTGTAGGAAACAGTATATAGGAGTTCTGAGCATGGGAGTAGTCTTACACAGTATGCGGGTTTTGGTAATGTGAGTGAAAGAGTAGCAGCTTAAAGGATTTCTGTAAGCTGCATGTTGAGTGAGGCAGTTTACAGGAGTACTGCATCCTGAGCGTAGGAGACAGTTTACAGGAGTTCTGTAGCATGGCTGTAGCCATATGCAATATGTAGGATTTCTGTAGCCAGGCTGTAGGTGATGTTGCTTACTAGCATTCTGCAATCTGGGTCTACAGAGAAGCTGTTTACAGGAGTTCTTTAGTCTGAATGTTTTAAACAGTTTATAGGAGTTTTGTAGCATGGGAGCAGTCATACACAGCATGCGAGATTTTTTGTAGCCTGCGTGCAGGAGATGCAGCTTAAAGGATACCTGTAACCTTGATGTAGAGTGAGGCAGTTTACTGGAGTTCTGTAGCCTGAGTGTAGGAAACAGTTTATGAGTGTTCTGCAGCATGGGAGTAGCCATACGTACTATACGGGTTTTCGGTAACCTGAGTGAAAGAGATGCAGCTTATAGGATTTCTGTATATTGGATGTAGAGAGAGGCAGTTTACAGGAGTACTGGAGCCTGAGTGTAGGAGGCAGTTTACGGCGGTACTGTAGCATGGCTGTAGCCATATGCACTATGTGGGATTTATGTAGCCAGTTTTTAGGAGATGCTGCTACTGGCATTCTGTAATCCGGGTCTTCAGAGAGGCTGTTTACAGGAGTTCTGCAGCCTGAATGTAGCAGATAGTTTATAGGAGTTCTTATAATGGGAATAGCCATACGCAGTATGTGGGTATTCTGTAGCCTGTGTGTAGGAAATGCTGCTTATGGGCGTTCTGTAAGCTGGATGTAAACAGAGAACGTTTACAGGAGTTCAGAATCCTGAGTGTAAGAGACAGTTACAGGAGTTTTGTAGCATGGGAATAGCCATATGCAGTATGCGTGTTTTCTGTAGCCTGTGTGTAGAAGATGCTGCATACTGGTGTTCTGTGCCAGATGTTAAGAGAGGCAGTTTACAGGAGTTCTGCATCCTGAGTGTAGAAGACAGTTACAGGAGTTCTGTAGCATGAGAAATGCTATACAGGGTATGCGGGATTTCTGTAGCCTGAGTTAAGGAGAAGCAGCTTACAGGATTTCTGTACACTGGATGTAGAGAGAGGCAGTTTACAGGAGTTCTGCATTCTGAGTATAGGAGACAGTTTACGGGAGTTCTGCAGCATGGCTGTAGCCAAATGTGCTATGCGGGATTTCTCTAGCCTGCATGAAGGAGATGCCGCTTACTGCCATTCTGTAATCTAGCTCTACAGAGAGGCAGTTTACAGGAATTCTGCCGCCTGAATGTTGGAAACAATTTACAAAAGTTTTTTAGCATGGGAAGAGCCATACGCAGCATGTGGGATTTCTGTAACCTGCGTGTAGGAAATGCAGTTTACAGGATTTCTGTAAGCTGGATGTAGAGCAAAGCAGGTTGCTGCAGTTCTGCAGCTTGACTGTAGGGGACAGTTTACAGGAGTTCTGTAGCATGGGAACAGCCGTACGCACTGTAAGGTTTTGGGTAGTCTGAGTGGAAAAGATGCAGCATAGAGGATTTCTGTACACTGGATGTACAGAGAGGCGGTTTACAAGAATTCTGTAGCTTGAATGTTGGAAATGGTTTACAGGAGATTTGTAGCATTGGAACAGCCATATGCATATGCGGGATTTCTGTAGCTTGCGTGTAGGAGATGCAGCTTACAGGATTTCTGTAAGCTAGATGTAGAGAGAGGCAGTTTACTGGAATTCTGCTGCCTGAGTGTAGGAAACAGTTTACGGGAGTTCTGTAGCATGGGAGTAGCCATATACACTATGCAACTTTTCTGTACCCTGTGTTTAGGAGATGCAGCTTACAGGATTTCTGTAAGCTGGATGTAGAGAGAAGCAGTTTACTGGAATTATGCTGCCTGAGTGTAGGAAACATTATATGGGAGTTCTGTACAATGGGAGTAGTCTTACGCACTATGCGGGTTTTCAGTATCTGAGTGAAAGAGAAGCAGCTAACAGGATTTCTGTAACCTGGATGTAGAGAGAGGCAGTTTACTGGAATTCTGCTGCCTGAGTGTAGGAAACAGTTTACGGGAGTTCTGCAGCATGGGAATAGCCATATGCACTATGCGAGTTTTCTGTACCCTGTGTGAAGGAGATGGTGCTTACGTGCGTTCTGTAAGCTTTATGTAGTGAGAGGCAGTTTACAGGAGTTCTGCATCTTGAGTGTAGGAGACAGTTTATGGGAGATCTGTAACATGGCTCTAGCCATGCTCAGTATGCGGGATTTCGGTAGCCTGTGTGTAGGAGATGCAGCTTACAGGATTTCTGTAAGCTGGATGTAGAGCGAAGCAGTTTGCAGGAGTTCTGTAGCCTGAGTGTAGGAAACACTTTACGGGAGTTGTGTAGCATGGGAGTAGCCATACGCAGTTTACGGGATTTCTGTAGACTGTGTGTAGGAGATGCAGCTTACAGGATTTCTGCAACCTGGATGTAGAGTGAAGCAGTTTACAGGAGTTCTGTAGCCTGAGTGTAGGAAACAGTTTATGGGAGTTGTGTAGCATGGGAGTACCCCTACGCACTATATGGGTTTTCGGTAGTCTGATTATTAAAGAAGCAGCCTACAGGATTTCTGTACATTGGATGTAGTGAGAGGCAGTTTACAGGAGTTCTGCATTCTGAGTGTAGGAAACAGTTTACGGGAGTTCTGTAGCATGGGAGTAGCCATACGCACTATACGGGTTTTCGGAAGTCTGAGTAAAAGAGAAGCAGCTTACAGGATTTCTGTACATTGGATGTCGAGAGAGGCAGTTTACAGGAGTTCTGCATCCTCAGTGTAGGAGACAGTTTATGGGAGTACTGTAGCATGGGAACAGCCATACGCACAATGTGGCATTTCTGTAGCCAGGGTGTAGGAGGCGCTGCTCACTGCCGTTCTGTAATCTAGGTCTACAGAGAGGCAGTTTACAGGAATTCTGGATCCTGAATATTGGAAAAGATCTGCATCCTGAGTGTAGGAGACACTTATGGGAGTTTTGTAGCATGGATGTAGCCATATTCACAATGTGGGATTTCTGTAGCCAGTGTGTAGGAGATGCTGCTTACTTTTGTTCTGTAATCTGGGTCTACAGAGAGGCTGTTTACAGGAGTTCTTTAGTCTGAAATTTTTAAACAGTTTATAAGAGTTTTGTAGCATGGGAACAGTCATACGCAGTAAGCAGGATTTCTGTAGCCTGCGTGCAGGAGATGCAGCTTACAGGATTTCTGTAACCTGGATGTAGAGTGAGTCAGTTTACTGGAGTTCTGTAGCCTGAGTGTAGAAAACAGTTTATGGGAGTTCTGTAGCATGGGAGTACCCATGGGAGTAGTATGCGGCATTTCTGTAGCCTGAGTGAAGGAGAAGCAGCTTACAGGATTTCTGTTAGCTGGATGTAGAGCGAAGCAGTTTACTAGAGTTCTGCATCCTCAATTTAGGAAACAGTTACCGGGAGTTCTGTAACAAGGCTCTAGCCATACGCAGTATGCGGGATTTCTGAAGCCTGTGTGTAGGAGATGCAGCTTACAGGATTTCTGTAAGCTAGATGTAGAGCGAAGCAGTTTACAGGAGTTCTGCAGCCTGAGTGTAGGAAACACTTTACGGGAGTTCTGTAGCATGGGAGTAGTTTTACGCACTATGTGGGTTTCGGTAGTCTGAGTGAAAGAGAAGCAGCTTACAGGATTTCTGTAAGATGCATGTAGAGAGAGGCAGTTTACTGGAATTCTGCTGCCTGAGTGTAGGAAACAGTTTACGGGAGTTCTGTAGCATGGGAATAGCCATATGCACTATGCGAGTTTTCTGTACCCTGTGTGTAGGAGATGCTGCTTACTTGCGTTCTGTAAGCTCGATGTAGAGAGAGACAGTTTACTGGAATTCTGCATCCTGAGTGTAGGGGACAGTTTAAGGGAGTTCTGTAACATGGCTCTAGCCATACTCAGTATGTGGGATTTCTGTAGCCTGTGTGTAGGAGATGCTGCTTACAGGATTTCTGTAAGCTGGATGTAGAGCGAAGCAGTTTACTGGAGTTCTGCAGCCTCAATTTAGGAAACAGTTTACGGGAGTTCTGTAGCATGGTACTAGTCTTACGCACTATGCGCGTTTTCAGTAGTCTGAGTAAAAGAGAAGCAGCTTACAGGATTTCAGTACATTGGATATAGTGAGAGGCAGTTTACAGGAGTTCTGCATCCTGAGTGTAGGAAACACTTTACGGGAGTTCTGTAGCATGAGAGTAGCCATACGCACTATACGGGTTTTCGGTAGACTCAGTAAATGAGAAGCGGCTTACAGCATTTCTGTACATTGGATATAGTGAGAGGCAGTTTACAGGAATTCTGCATCTTGAGTATAGGAGACAGTTTACGGGAGTTCTGTAGCATGGCTGTAGCCAAATGTACTATGCGGGATTTCTCTAGCCTGCGTGTAGGAGATGCTGCTTACTGCTGTTCTGTAATCTAGCTCTACAGAGAGGCAGTTTACAGGAATTCTGCAGCCTGAATGTTGGAAACAATTTACAGGAGTTTTGTAGCATGGGAAGAGCCATACGCAGTATGTGGTATTTCTGTAACCAACTTGTAGGAGATGCAGTTTACAGGATTTCTGTAATCTGGATGTAGAGAGAGGAAGTTTAATGGAATGCTGCAGCCTGAGTGTAGGAAACACTTTACGGGAGTTCTGTAGCATGGGAGAAGTCTTACGCACTATGCAGGTTTTCAGCAGTCTGAGTAAAAGAGAAGCAGCTTATAGCATTTCTGTACATTGGATGTAGAGAGAGGCAGTTTACTGGAATTCTGCATCCTGAGTGTAGGAGACAGTTTAAGGGAGTTCTGTAACATGGCTCTAGCCATACTCAGTATGTGGGATTTCTGTAGCCTGTGTGTAGGAGATGCAGCTTACAGGATTTCTGTAAGCTGGATGTAGAGTGAAGCAGTTTACTGGAGTTCTGCAGCCTGAGTGTAGGAAACACTTTATGGGAGTTCTGTAGCATGGGAGTAGTCTTACGCACTATGTGGGTTTCAGTAGTCTGAGTAAAGAGAAGCATCTTACAGGATTTCTGTACATTGGAAGTAGTTAGAGGCAGTTACTCGAATTTTGCTGCCTGAGTGTAGGAAACACTTTACGTTAGTTCTGTAGCATGGGAGTAGCCTTACGCACTATACGGGTTTTCGGTAGGCTGAGTAAATGAGAAGTGGCTTACAGCATTTCTGTACATTGGATGTAGTGAGAGGCAGTTTACAGGAGTTCTGCATAATGAGTATAGGAGACAGTTTACGGGAGTTCTGTAGCATGGGAGTAGTCTTGCGCACTATGCGGGTTTTCAGTAGTCTGAGTAAAAGAGAAGCAGCTTTCAGGATTTCTGTACATTGGAAGTAGTGAGAGGCAGTTTACGGGAGTTCTGAATCCTGAGTGTAGGAAACAGTTTACGGGAGTTCTGTAGGATGGGAGTAGTCTTACGCAACTGTACGGGTTTTCAGTAGTCTGAGTAATAGAGAAGCAGCTTACAGGATTTCTGTATATTGGAAGTAGTGAGAGGCAGTTCAAAGGAGTTCTGCATGCTGAGTGTAGGAAACAATTTACGGGAGTTCTGTAGCATGTGAGTAGCCATACGCAGTATAATGGTTTTCAGTATGCTGAGTAAATGAGAAGCGGCATACAGCATTTCTGTACATTGGATGTAGTGAGAGGCAGTTTACAGGAGTTCTACATCCTGAGTGTAGGAAACACTTTACGGGAGTTCTGTAGCATGTGAGTAGCCATAAGCACTATAGGGGTTTTCGGTATGCTGAGTAAATGAGAAGCGGCTTATAGCATTTCTGTACATTGGAAGTAGTGAGAGACAGTTTAAAGGAGTTCTGCATCCTGAGTAAAGGAAACACTTTACGGGAGTTCTGTAGCATGGGAGTAGCCATACGCACTATACGGGTTTTGGGTAGGCTGAGTAAATGAGAAGCAGCTTACAGCATTTCTGTACATTGGATATAGTGAGAGGCAGTTTACAGGAGTTCTGCATCCTGAGTATAGGAGACAGTTTACGGGAGTTCTGTTGTACATTTGGCTTTAGCCAAATGTACTATGTGGGATTTCTCTAGCCTGCATGTAGGAGATGCTGCTTACTGCCGTTCTGTAATCTAGCTCTACAGAGAGGTAGTTTACAGGAATTCTGCAGCCTGAATGTTGGAAACAATTTACAGGAGTTTTGTAGCATGGGAAGAGCGATACGCAGTATGTGGGATTTCTGTAACGTGCGTGTAGGAGAGGCAGTTTACAGGATTTCTGTAATCTGGATGTAGAGAGAGGAAGTTTACTGGAATTCTGCTGCCTGAGTGTAGGAAACCGTTTACGGGAGTTCTATAGCATGGGAGTAGCCATATGGACTATGCGAGCTTTCTGTACCCTGTGTGTAGGACATGCTGCTTACGTGCGTTCTATAACCTGGATGTAGAGAGAGGCAGTTTACTGGAATTCTGCATCCCGAGTGTAGGAGACAGTCTATGGGAGTTCTGGAACATGGCTCTAGCCATACTCAGTATGCGGGATTTCTGTAGCCTGTGTGTAGGAGATGCAGCTAACAGGATTTCTATAAGCTGGGTGTAGAGCGAAGCAGTTTACTGGAGTTCTGCATCCTGAGTGTAGGAAACACTTTACGGGAGTTCTGTAGCATGGGAATAGTCTTACGCACTATGCGGGATTTCTGTAGCCTGTGTGTAGGAGATGCAGCTCACAGGATTTCTGTAAGCTGGATGTAGAGCGAAGAAGTTTACTGGAGTTCTGCATCCTGAGTGTAGGAAACACTTTCCGGGAGTTCTGTAGCATGGGAGTAGTCTTACGCACTAAGCGGGTTTTCAGTAGTCTGAGTAAAAGAGAAGCAGCTTACAGGATTTCTGTGCATTGGAAGTAGTAATAGGCAGTTTACTCGAATTTTGCTGCCTGAGTGTAGGAAACAGTTTACGGGAGTTCTATAGCATGAGGGTAGCCATACGCACTATATGGGTTTTCGGTAGGCTGAGTAAATGAGAAGCAGCTTACAGCATTTCTGTACATTGGATTTAGTGAGAGGCAGTTTACAGGAGTTCTGCATCCTGAGTATAGGAGACAGTTTACGGGAGTTCTGTAGCATGGCTGTAGCCAAATGTACTATGCGGGATTTCTCTAGCTTGCGTGTAGAGATGGTGCTTACTGCTGTTCTGTAATCTAGCTCTACAGAGGCGCAGTTTACAGGAATTCTACAGCCTGAATGTTGGAAACAATTTACAGGAGTTTAGTAGAAAGGGAAGAGCCATACGCAGTATGTGCGATTTCTGTAACCTGCGTGTAGGAGATGCAGTTTACAGGATTTCTGTAATCTGGATGTAGAGCGAAGCAGTTTACTGGAGTTCTGCATCCTGAGTGTAGGAAACACTTTCCGGGAGTTCTGTAGCATGGGAGTAGTCTTACGCACTAAGCGGGTTTTCAGTAGTCTGAGTAAAAGAGAAGCAGCTTACAGGATTTCTGTACATTGGAAGTAGTGAGAGGCAGTTTACAGGAGTTCCGCATCCTGAGTGTAGGAAACACTTTACGGGAGTTCTGTAGCATGGGAGCAGCCGTATGCACTATGTGAGTTTTCTGTACCCTGTGTTTAGGACATGCTGCTTACATACGTTCTGTAAGCTGGATGTAGAGAGAAGTAGTTTACTGGAACACTGCATCCTGAGTGTAGGAGACAGTCTATGGGAGTCTGTAACATGGCTCTAGCCATACTCAGTATGCGGGATTTCTGTAGTCTGTGTGTAGGAGATGCAGCTTACAAGATTTCTGTAATCTGGATGTAGAGCGAAGCAGTTTACTGGAGTTCTGCATCCTGAGTGTAGGAAACACTTTCCGGGAGTTCTGTAGCATGGGAGGAGTCTTACGCACTATGCGGGTTTTCAGTAGTCTGAGTAAAAGAGAAGCAGCTTACAGGATTTCTGTACATTGGAAGTAGTGAGAGGCAGTTTACAGGAATTCTGCATCCTGAGCGTAGGAAACATTTTACGGGAGTTTTGTAGCATGGGAGTAGTCTTACGCACTATGCGGGTTTTCAGTAGTCTGAGTAAAAGAGAAGCAGCTTACAGGATTTCTGTACATTGGAAGTAGTGAGAGGCAGTTTACAGGAGTTCTGCATCCTGAATGTAGGAAACACTTTACGGGAGTTCTGTAGCATGGGAGCAGTCTTACGCATTATGCGGGTTTTCAGTAGTCTGAGTAAAAGAGAAGCAGCTTACAGGATTTCTGTACCTTGGAAGTAGTGAGAGGCAGTTTACAGGAGTTCTGCATCCTGAGAGTAGGAAACACTTTACGGGAGTTCTGTAGCATGGGGGAAGTCTTACGCATTATGCAGGTTTTCAGTAGTCTGAGTAAAAGAGAAGCACCTTTCAGGATTTCGGTACATTGGAAGTAGTGAGAGGCAGTTTAAAGGAGTTCTGCATCCTGAGTCTAGGAAACACTTTACGGGAGTTCTGTAGCATGGGGGAAGTCTTACGCACTATGCGGATTTTCAGTAGTCTGAGTAAAAGAGAAGCAGCTTACAGGATTTCTGTACATTGCAAGTAGTGAGAGGCAGTTTACAGGAGTTCCGCATCCTGAGTGTAGGAAACACTTTACGGGAGTTCTGTAGCATGGGAGCAGCCGTATGCACTATGTGAGTTTTCTGTACCCTGTGTTTAGGACATGCTGCTTAGATACGTTCTGTAAGCTGGATGTAGAGAGAAGCAGTTTACTGGAACACTGCATCCTAAGTGTGGGAGACAGTCTATGGGAGTCTGTCACATGGCTCTAGCCAAACTCAGTATGCGGGATTTCTGTAGTCTGTGTGTAGGAGATGCAGCTTACAAGATTTCTGTAAGCTGGATGTAGAGCGAAGCAGTTTACTGGAGTTCTGCATGCTGAGTGTAGGAAACACTTTCCGGGAGTTCTGTAGCATGGGAGGAGTCTTACGCACTATGCGGGTTTTCAGTAGTCTGAGTAAAAGAGAAGCAGCTTACAGGATTTCTGTGCATTGGAAGTAGTAATAGGCAGTTTACTCGAATTTTGCTGCCTGAGTGTAGGAAACAGTTTACGGGAGTTCTATAGCATGAGGGTAGCCATACGCACTATATGGGTTTTCGGTAGGCTGAGTAAATGAGAAGCAGCTTACAGCATTTCTGTACATTGGATTTAGTGAGAGGCAGTTTACAGGAGTTCTGCATCCTGAGTATAGGAGACAGTTTACGGGAGTTCTGTAGCATGGCTGTAGCCAAATGTACTATGCGGGATTTCTCTAGCTTGCGTGTAGAGATGGTGCTTACTGCTGTTCTGTAATCTAGCTCTACAGAGGCGCAGTTTACAGGAATTCTACAGCCTGAATGTTGGAAACAATTTACAGGAGTTTAGTAGAAAGCGAAGAGCCATACGCAGTATGTGCGATTTCTGTAACCTGCATTTAGGAGATGCAGTTTACAGGATTTCTGTAATCTGGATGTAGAGCGAAGCAGTTTACTGGAGTTCTGCATCCTGAGTGTAGGAAACACTTTCCGGGAGTTCTGTAGCATGGGAGTAGTCTTACGCACTAAGCGGGTTTTCAGTAGTCTGAGTAAAAGAGAAGCAGCTTACAGGATTTCTGTACATTGGAAGTAGTGAGAGGCAGTTTACAGGAGTTCCGCATCCTGAGTGTAGGAAACACTTTACGGGAGTTCTGTAGCATGGGAGCAGTCGTATGCACTATGTGAGTTTTCTGTACCCTGTGTTTAGGACATGCTGCTTACATACGTTCTGTAAGCTGGATGTAGAGAGAAGTAGTTTACTGGAACACTGCATCCTGAGTGTAGGAGACAGTCTATGGGAGTCTGTAACATGGCTCTAGCCATACTCAGTATGCGGGATTTCTGTAGTCTATGTGTAGGAGATGCAGCTTACAAGATTTCTGTAATCTGGATGTAGAGCGAAGCAGTTTACTGGAGTTCTGCATGCTGAGTGTAGGAAACACTTTCCGGGAGTTCTGTAGCATGGGAGGAGTCTTACGCACTACGCGGGTTTTCAGTAGTCTGAGTAAAAGAGAAGCAGCTTACAGGATTTCTGTACATTGGAAGTAGTGAGAGGCAGTTTACAGGAGTTCTGCATCCTGAGCGTAGGAAACATTTTACGGGAGTTTTGTAGCATGGGAGGAGTCTTACGCACTATGCGGGTTTTCAGTAGTCTGAGTAAAAGAGAAGCAGCTTACAGGATTTCTGTGCATTGGAAGTAGTAATAGGCAGTTTACTCGAATTTTGCTGCCTGAGTTTAGGAAACAGTTTACGGGAGTTCTATAGCATGATTGTCGCCATACGCACTATATGGGTTTTCGGAAGGCTGAGTAAATGAGAAGCAGCTTACAGCATTTCCGTACATTGGATTTAGTGAGAGGCAGTTTATAGGAGTTCTGCATCCTGAGTATAGGAGACAGTTTACGGGAGTTCTGTAGCATGGCTGTAGCCAAATGTACTATGCGGGATTTCTCTAGCTTGCGTGTAGAGATGGTGCTTACTGCTGTTCTGTAATCTAGCTCTACAGAGGCGCTGTTTACAGGAATTCTACAGCCTGAATGTTGGAAACAATTTACAGGAGTTTAGTAGAATGGGAAGAGCCATACGCAGTATGTGCGATTTCTGTAACCTGCGTGTAGGAGATGCAGTTTACAGGATTTCTGTAATCTGGATGTAGAGCGAAGCAGTTTACAGGAGCTCTGCATCCTGAGTGTAGGAAACACTTTACGGGAGTTCTGTAGCATGGGAGTAGTCTTACGCACTAAGCGGGTTTTCAGTAGTCTGAGTAAAAGAGAAGCAGCTTACAGGATTTCTGTACATTGGAAGTAGTGAGAGGCAGTTTACAGGAGTTCTGCATCCTGAGCGTAGGAAACATTTTACAGGAGTTTTGTAGCATGGGAGCAGTCTTACGCAGTATGCGGGTTTTCAGTAGTCTGAGTAAAAGAGAAGCAGCTTACAGGATTTCTGTACCTTGGAAGTAGTGAGAGGCAGTTTACAGGAGTTCTGCATCCTGAGTGTAGGAAACACTTTATGGGAGTTCTGTAGCATGGGAGTAGTCTTACGCACTATGCGGGTTTTCAGTAGTCTGAGTAAAAGAGAAGCACCTTTCAGGATTTCGGTACATTGGAAGTAGTGAGAGGCAGTTTAAAGGAGTTCTGCATCCTGAGTGTAGGAAACACTTTACGGGAGTTCTGTAGCATGGGGGAAGTCTTACGCACTATGCGGATTTTCAGTAGTCTGAGTAAAAGAGAAGCAGCTTACAGGATTTCTGTGCATAGGAAGTAGTAACAGGCAGTTTACTGGAATTTTGCTGCCTGAGTGTAGGAAACAGTTTACGGGAGTTCTATATCATGAGGGTAGCCATACGCACTATATGGGTTTTCGGTAGGCTGAGTAAATGAGAAGCGGCTTACAGCATTTCTGTACATTGGATTTAGTGAGAGGCAGTTTACAGGAGTTCTGCATCCTGAGTATAGGAGACAGTTTACGGGAGTTCTGTAGCATGGCTGTAGCCAAATGTACTATGCGGGATTTCTCTAGCTTGCGTGTAGAGATGGTGCTTACTGCTGTTCTGTAATCTAGCTCTACAGAGGCGCAGTTTACAGGAATTCTACAGCCTGAATGTTGGAAACAATTTACAGGAGTTTAGTAGAATGGGAAGAGCCATACTCAATATGCGGGATTTCTGTAGTCTGTGTGTAGGAGATGCAGCTTACAAGATTTCTGTAAGCTGGATGTAGAGCGAAGCAGTTTACTGGAGTTCTGCATGCTGAGTATAGGAAACACTTTCCGGGAGTTCTGTAGCATGGGAGGAGTCTTACGCACTATGCGGGTTTTCAGTAGTCTGAGTAAAAGAGAAGCAGCTTACAGGATTTCTGTACATTGGAAATAGTGAGAGGCAGTTTACAGGAGTTCTGCATCCTGAGTGTAGGAAACACTTTACGGGAGTTCTGTAGCATGGGGGAAGTCTTACGCATTATGCAGGTTTTCAGTAGTCTGAGTAAAAGAGAAGCACCTTTCAGGATTTCGGTACATTGGAAGTAGTGAGAGGCAGTTTAAAGGAGTTCTGCATCCTGAGTGTAGGAAACACTTTACGGGAGTTCTGTAGCATGGGGGAAGTCTTACGCACTATGCGGATTTTCAGTAGTCTGAGTAAAAGAGAAGCAGCTTACAGGATTTCTCTGCATTGGAAGTAGTAACAGGCAGTTTACTGGAACTTTGCTGTCTGAGTGTAGGAAACAGTTTACGGGAGTTCTATAGCATGAGGGTAGCCATACGCACTATATGGGTTTTCGGTAGGCTGAGTAAATGAGAAGCGGCTTACAGCATTTCTGTACATTGGATTTAGTGAGAGGCAGTTTACAGGAGTTCTGCATCCTGAGTATAGGAGACAGTTTACGGGAGTTCTGTAGCATGGCTGTAGCCAAATGTACTATGCGGGATTTCTCTAGCTTGCGTGTAGAGATGGTGCTTACTGCTGTTCTGTAATCTAGCTCTACAGAGGCGCAGTTTACAGGAATTCTACAGCCTGAATGTTGGAAACAATTTACAGGAGTTTAGCAGAATGGGAAGAGCCATACGCAGTATGTGCGATTTCTGTAACCTGCGTGTAGGAGATGCAGTTTACAGGATTTCTGTAATCTGGATGTAGAGCGAAGCAGTTTACTGGAGTTCTGCATCCTGAGTGTAGGAAACACTTTCCGGGAGTTCTATAGCATGGGAGTAGTCTTACGCACTATGCGGGTTTTCAGTAGTCTGAGTAAAAGAGAAGCAGCTTACAGGATTTCTGTGCATTGGAAGTAGTAACAGGCAGTTTACTGGAATTTTGCTGCCTGAGTGTAGGAAACAGTTTACGGGAGTTCTGTAGCATGGGGGAAGTCTTACGCATTATGCAGGTTTTCAGTAGTCTGAGTAAAAGAGAAGCACCTTTCAGGATGTCTGTACATTGGAAGTAGTGAGAGGCAGTTTAAAGGAGAACTGCATCCTGAGTGTAGGAAACACTTTACAGGATTTCTGTAGCATGAGGGTAGCCATATGCACTATATGGGTTTTCGGTAGGCTGTTTACAGGAGTTCTGCATCCTGAGTATAGGAGACAGTTTACGGGAGTTCTGTAGCATGGCTGTAGCCAAATGTACTATGCGGGATTTCTCTAGCAGTTTACAGGAATTCTACAGCCTGAATGTTGGAAACAATTTACAGGAGTTTAGTAGAATGGGAAGAGCCATACTCAGTATGCGGGATTTCTGTAGTCTGTGTGTAGGAGATGCAGCTCACAGGATTTCTGTAATCTGGATGTAGAGCGAAGCAGTTTATGGCAGTTCTGCTGCCTGAGTGTAGGAAACCCTTTACGGGAGTTCAGTAGCATGAGAGTAGCCATATGCACTATGAGAGTTTTCTGTACCCTGTCGGTAGGACATGCTGCTTACTTGCGTTCTGTAAGTGGATGTAGAGAGAGTAAGTTTACTGGAATTCTGCATCCTGAGTGTAGGAGACAGTTTAAGGGAGTTCTGTAACATGGGTGTGGCCATACTCAGTATGCGGGATTTCTGTTGTTGTGTGTAGCAGATGCAGCTTAGAGTATTTTTGTAACCTGGATGTAGAGCAAAGCAGTTTACTGTATTTCTGCATCCTGAGTGTAGGAAACACTGTATGGGAGTTCTGTAGCATGGGAGTAGTCTTACGCACTATGAAGATTTTCAGTAGTCTGAGTAAAAGAGAAGCAGCTTACAGGATTTCTGTACATTGGATTTAGTGAGAGGCAGTTTAAAGGAGTTCTGCATCCTGAGTGTAGGAAACACTTTACGGGAGTTCTGTAGCATGGGATCAGCCGTATGCACTGTGTGAGTTTCCTGTACCCTGTGTTTAGGACATGCTGCTTACATACGTTCTGTAAGCTGGATGTAAAGAGAAGCAGTTTACTGGAACACTGCATCCTGAGTGTAGGAGACAGTCTATGGGAGTCTGTAACATGGCTCTAGCCATACTCAGTATGCGGGATTTCTGTAGGCTGTGTGTAGGAGATGCAGCTTACAAGATTTCTGTAAGCTGGATGTAGAGCGAAGCAGTTTACTGGAGTTCTGCATGCTGAGTGTAGGAAACACTTTCCGGGAGTTCTGTAGCATGGGAGTAGTGTTACGCACTATGCAGGTTTTCAGTAGTCTGAGTAAATGAGAAGCAGCTTACAGCATTTCTGTACATTGGATTTAGAGAGAGGCAGTTTACAGGAGTTCTGCATCCTGAGTATCAGAGACAGTTTACGGGAGTTCTGTACCATGGCTGTAGCCAAATGTACTATGCGGGATTTCTCTAGCTTGCGTGTAGAGATGCTGCTTACTGCCGTTCTGTAATCTAGCTCTACAGAAGTGCAGTTTACAGGAATACTGCAGCCTGAATGTTGGAAACAATTTACAGGAGTTTAGTAGAATGGGAAGAGCCATACGCAGTATGTGGGATTTCTGTAACCTGCGTGTAGGAGATGCAGTTTACAGGATTTCTGTAATCGGGATGTAGAGTGAAGCAGTTTACTGGAGTTCTGCTACCTGAGTGTAGGAAACACTTTACGGGAGTTCTGTAGCATGGGAGTAGTCTTACGCACTATGCGGGTTTTCAGTAGTCTGAGTAAGAGAAGCAGCTTATAGGATTTCTGTACATTGGAAGTAGTGAGAGGCAGTTTACAGGAGTTCTGCATCCTGAGTGTAGGAAACAATTTATGGGAGTTCTGTAGTATGGGAGAATTCTTACGCACTATGCGGGTTTTCAGTAGTCTGAGTAAAAGAGAAGCAGCTTACAGGATTTCTGTACATTGGAAGTAGTAAGAGGCAGTTTACTGAAATTGTGCTGCCTGAGTGTAGGAAACAGTTTACGGGAGTTCTGTAGCATGAGGGTAGCCCTACGCAATATATGGGTTTTCGGTAGGCTGAGTAAATGAGAAGCGGCTTACAGCATTTCTGTACATTGGATGTAGTGAGAGGCAGTTTACAGGAGTTCTGCATCCTGAGTATAGGAGACATTTTACGGGAGTTCTGTAGCATGGCTGTAGCCAAACATACTATGCGGGATTTCTCTAGCTTGCGTGTAGAGATGGTGCTTACTGCCGTTCTGTAATCTAGCTCTACAGAGGCGCAGCTTACAGGAATACTGCAGCCTGAATGTTGGAAACGATTTCCAGGAGTTTAGTAGCATGGGAAGAGCCATACGCAGTATGTGGGATTTCTGTAACCTGCGTATAGGAGATGCAGTTTACAGGATTTCTGTAAGCTGGATGTAGAGCGAAGCAGTTTACTGGAGTTCTGCATGCTGAGTGTAGGAAACACTTTCCGGGAGTTCTGTAGCATGGGAGTAGTGTTACGCACTATGCGGGTTTTCAGTAGTCTGAGTAAATGAGAAGCGGCTTACAGCATTTCTGTACATTGGATTTAGAGAGAGGCTGTTTACAGGAGTTCTGCATCCTGAGTATCAGAGACAGTTTACGGGAGTTCTGTACCATGGCTGTAGCCAAATGTACTATGCGGGATTTCTCTAGCTTGCGTGTAGAGATGCTGCTTACTGCCGTTCTGTAATCTAGCTCTACAGAAGTGCAGTTTACAGGAATACTGCAGCCTGAATGTTGGAAACAATTTACAGGAGTTTAGTAGCATGGGAAGAGCCATACGCAGTATGTGGGATTTCTGTAACCTGCGTGTAGGAGATGCAGTTTACAGGATTTCTGTAATCGGGATGTAGAGCGAAGCAGTTTACTGGAGTTCTGCTACCTGAGTGTAGGAAACACATTACGGGAGTTCTGTAGCATGGGAGCAGCCGTATGCACTATGTGAGTTTTCTGTACCCTGTGTTTAGGACATGCTGCTTACAGTTCTGTAAGCTGCATGTAGTGAGAAGCAGTTTACTGGAACTCTGAATCCTGAGTGTAGGAGACAGTCTATGGGAGTCTGTAACATGGCTCTAGCCATACTCAGTATGCGGGATTTCTGTAGTCTGTGTGTAGGAGATGCAGCTTACAAGATTTCTGTAAGCTGGATGTAGAGCGAAGCAGTTTACTGGAGTTCTGCATGCTGAGTGTAGGAAACACTTTCCGGGAGTTCTGTAGCATGGGAGTAGTCTTACGCACTATGCGGGTTTTCAGTAGTCTGAGTAAAAGAGAAGCAGCTTACAGGATTTCTGTACATTGGAAGTAGTGAGAGGCAGTTTACACGAGTTCTGCATCCTGAGCGTAGGAAACATTTTACGGGAGTTCTGTAGCATGGGAGTAGTCTTACGCACTATGCGGGTTTTCAGTAGTCTGAGTAAGAGAAGCAGCTTACAGGATTTCTGTACATTGGAAGTAGTGAGAGGCAGTTTACAGGAGTTCTGCATCCTGAGTGTAGGAAACAATTTATGGGAGTTCTGTAGTATGGGAGAAGTCTTACGCACTATGCGGGTTTTCAGTCGTCTGAGTAAAAGAGAAGCAGCTTACAGGATTTCTGTACATTGGAAGTAGTAAGAGGCAGTTTACTGAAATTGTGCTGCCTGAGTGTAGGAAACAGTTTACGGGAGTTCTGTAGCATGAGGGTAGCCCTACGCAATATATGGGTTTTCGGTAGGCTGAGTAAATGAGAAGCGGCTTACAGCATTTCTGTACATTGGATGTAGTGAGAGGCAGTTTACAGGAGTTCTGCATCCTGAGTATAGGAGACATTTTACGGGAGTTCTGTAGCATGGCTGTAGCCAAACATACTATGCGGGATTTCTCTAGCTTGCGTGTAGAGATGGTGCTTACTGCCGTTCTGTAATCTAGCTCTACAGAGGCGCAGCTTACAGGAATACTGCAGCCTGAATGTTGGAAACGATTTCCAGGAGTTTAGTAGCATGGGAAGAGCCATACGCAGTATGTGGGATTTCTGTAACCTGCGTATAGGAGATGCAGTTTACAGGATTTCTGTAAGCTGGATGTAGAGCGAAGCAGTTTACTGGAGTTCTGCATGCTGAGTGTAGGAAACACTTTCCGGGAGTTCTGTAGCATGGGAGTAGTGTTACGCACTATGCGGGTTTTCAGTAGTCTGAGTAAATGAGAAGCGGCTTACAGCATTTCTGTACATTGGATTTAGAGAGAGGCTGTTTACAGGAGTTCTGCATCCTGAGTATCAGAGACAGTTTACGGGAGTTCTGTACCATGGCTGTAGCCAAATGTACTATGCGGGATTTCTCTAGCTTGCGTGTAGAGATGCTGCTTACTGCCGTTCTGTAATCTAGCTCTACAGAAGTGCAGTTTACAGGAATACTGCAGCCTGAATGTTGGAAACAATTTACAGGAGTTTAGTAGCATGGGAAGAGCCATACGCAGTATGTGGGATTTCTGTAACCTGCGTGTAGGAGATGCAGTTTACAGGATTTCTGTAATCTGGATGTAGAGCGAAGCAGTTTACTGGAGTTCTGCTACCTGAGTGTAGGAAACACATTACGGGAGTTCTGTAGCATGGGAGCAGCCGTATGCACTATGTGAGTTTTCTGTACCCTGTGTTTAGGACATGCTGCTTACAGTTCTGTAAGCTGCATGTAGTGAGAAGCAGTTTACTGGAACTCTGAATCCTGAGTGTAGGAGACAGTCTATGGGAGTCTGTAACATGGCTCTAGCCATACTCAGTATGCGGGATTTCTGTAGTCTGTGTGTAGGAGATGCAGCTTACAAGATTTCTGTAAGCTGGATGTAGAGCGAAGCAGTTTACTGGAGTTCTGCATGCTGAGTGTAGGAAACACTTTCCGGGAGTTCTGTAGCATGGGAGTAGTCTTACGCACTATGCGGGTTTTCAGTAGTCTGAGTAAAAGAGAAGCAGCTTACAGGATTTCTGTACATTGGAAGTAGTGAGAGGCAGTTTACACGAGTTCTGCATCCTGAGCGTAGGAAACATTTTACGGGAGTTCTGTAGCATGGGAGTAGTCTTACGCACTATGCGGGTTTTCAGTAGTCTGAGTAAGAGAAGCAGCTTACAGGATTTCTGTACATTGGAAGTAGTGAGAGGCAGTTTACAGGAGTTCTGCATCCTGAGTGTAGGAAACAATTTATGGGAGTTCTGTAGTATGGGAGAAGTCTTACGCACTATGCGGGTTTTCAGTAGTCTGAGTAAAAGAGAAGCAGCTTACAGGATTTCTGTACATTGGAAGTAGTAAGAGGCAGTTTACTGAAATTGTGCTGCCTGAGTGTAGGAAACAGTTTACGGGAGTTCTGTAGCATGAGGGTAGCCCTACGCAATATATGGGTTTTCGGTAGGCTGAGTAAATGAGAAGCGGCTTACAGCATTTCTGTACATTGGATGTAGTGAGAGGCAGTTTACAGGAGTTCTGCATCCTGAGTATAGGAGACATTTTACGGGAGTTCTGTAGCATGGCTGTAGCCAAACGTACTATGCGGGATTTCTCTAGCTTGCGTGTAGAGATGGTGCTTACTGCCGTTCTGTAATCTAGCTCTACAGAGGCGCAGCTTACAGGAATACTGCAGCCTGAATGTTGGAAACGATTTCCAGGAGTTTAGTAGCATGGGAAGAGCCATACGCAGTATGTGGGATTTCTGTAACCTGCGTATAGGAGATGCAGTTTACAGGATTTCTGTAAGCTGGATGTAGAGCGAAGCAGTTTACTGGAGTTCTGCATGCTGAGTGTAGGAAACACTTTCCGGGAGTTCTGTAGCATGGGAGTAGTGTTACGCACTATGCGGGTTTTCAGTAGTCTGAGTAAATGAGAAGCGGCTTACAGCATTTCTGTACATTGGATTTAGAGAGAGGCTGTTTACAGGAGTTCTGCATCCTGAGTATCAGAGACAGTTTACGGGAGTTCTGTACCATGGCTGTAGCCAAATGTACTATGCGGGATTTCTCTAGCTTGCGTGTAGAGATGCTGCTTACTGCCGTTCTGTAATCTAGCTCTACAGAAGTGCAGTTTACAGGAATACTGCAGCCTGAATGTTGGAAACAATTTACAGGAGTTTAGTAGCATGGGAAGAGCCATACGCAGTATGTGGGATTTCTGTAACCTGCGTGTAGGAGATGCAGTTTACAGGATTTCTGTAATCGGGATGTAGAGCGAAGCAGTTTACTGGAGTTCTGCTACCTGAGTGTAGGAAACACATTACGGGAGTTCTGTAGCATGGGAGCAGCCGTATGCACTATGTGAGTTTTCTGTACCCTGTGTTTAGGACATGCTGCTTACAGTTCTGTAAGCTGCATGTAGTGAGAAGCAGTTTACTGGAACTCTGAATCCTGAGTGTAGGAGACAGTCTATGGGAGTCTGTAACATGGCTCTAGCCATACTCAGTATGCGGGATTTCTGTAGTCTGTGTGTAGGAGATGCAGCTTACAAGATTTCTGTAAGCTGGATGTAGAGCGAAGCAGTTTACTGGAGTTCTGCATGCTGAGTGTAGGAAACACTTTCCGGGAGTTCTGTAGCATGGGAGTAGTCTTACGCACTATGCGGGTTTTCAGTAGTCTGAGTAAGAGAAGCAGCTTATAGGATTTCTGTACATTGGAAGTAGTGAGAGGCAGTTTACAGGAGTTCTGCATCCTGAGTGTAGGAAACAATTTATGGGAGTTCTGTAGTATGGGAGAAGTCTTACGCACTATGCGGGTTTTCAGTAGTCTGAGTAAAAGAGAAGCAGCTTACAGGATTTCTGTACATTGGAAGTAGTAAGAGGCAGTTTACTGAAATTGTGCTGCCTGAGTGTAGGAAACAGTTTACGGGAGTTCTGTAGCATGAGGGTAGCCCTACGCAATATATGGGTTTTCGGTAGGCTGAGTAAATGAGAAGCGGCTTACAGCATTTCTGTACATTGGATGTAGTGAGAGGCAGTTTACAGGAGTTCTGCATCCTGAGTATAGGAGACATTTTACGGGAGTTCTGTAGCATGGCTGTAGCCAAACATACTATGCGGGATTTCTCTAGCTTGCGTGTAGAGATGGTGCTTACTGCCGTTCTGTAATCTAGCTCTACAGAGGCGCAGCTTACAGGAATACTGCAGCCTGAATGTTGGAAACGATTTCCAGGAGTTTAGTAGCATGGGAAGAGCCATACGCAGTATGTGGGATTTCTGTAACCTGCGTATAGGAGATGCAGTTTACAGGATTTCTGTAAGCTGGATGTAGAGCGAAGCAGTTTACTGGAGTTCTGCATGCTGAGTGTAGGAAACACTTTCCGGGAGTTCTGTAGCATGGGAGTAGTGTTACGCACTATGCGGGTTTTCAGTAGTCTGAGTAAATGAGAAGCGGCTTACAGCATTTCTGTACATTGGATTTAGAGAGAGGCTGTTTACAGGAGTTCTGCATCCTGAGTATCAGAGACAGTTTACGGGAGTTCTGTACCATGGCTGTAGCCAAATGTACTATGCGGGATTTCTCTAGCTTGCGTGTAGAGATGCTGCTTACTGCCGTTCTGTAATCTAGCTCTACAGAAGTGCAGTTTACAGGAATACTGCAGCCTGAATGTTGGAAACAATTTACAGGAGTTTAGTAGCATGGGAAGAGCCATACGCAGTATGTGGGATTTCTGTAACCTGCGTGTAGGAGATGCAGTTTACAGGATTTCTGTAATCGGGATGTAGAGCGAAGCAGTTTACTGGAGTTCTGCTACCTGAGTGTAGGAAACACATTACGGGAGTTCTGTAGCATGGGAGCAGCCGTATGCACTATGTGAGTTTTCTGTACCCTGTGTTTAGGACATGCTGCTTACAGTTCTGTAAGCTGCATGTAGTGAGAAGCAGTTTACTGGAACTCTGAATCCTGAGTGTAGGAGACAGTCTATGGGAGTCTGTAACATGGCTCTAGCCATACTCAGTATGCGGAATTTCTGTAGTCTGTGTGTAGGAGATGCAGCTTACAAGATTTCTGTAAGCTGGATGTAGAGCGAAGCAGTTTACTGGAGTTCTGCATGCTGAGTGTAGGAAACACTTTCCGGGAGTTCTGTAGCATGGGAGTAGTCTTACGCACTATGCGGGTTTTCAGTAGTCTGAGTAAAAGAGAAGCAGCTTACAGGATTTCTGTACATTGGAAGTAGTGAGAGGCAGTTTACACGAGTTCTGCATCCTGAGCGTAGGAAACATTTTACCGGAGTTCTGTAGCATGGGAGCAGTCTTACGCATTATGCGGGTTTTCAGTAGTCTGAGTAAAAGAGAAGCAGCTTACAGGATTTCTGTACCTTGGAAGTAGTGAGAGGCAGTTTACAGGAGTTCTGCATCCTGAGTGTAGGAAACACTTCATGGGAGTTCTGTAGCATGGGGGATGTCTTACGCATTATGCAGGTTTTCAGTAGTCTGAGTAAAAGAGAAGCACCTTTCAGGATTTCGGTACATTGGAAATAGTGAGAGGCAGTTTAAAGGAGAACTGCATCCTGAGTGTAGGAAACACTTTACGGGAGTTCTGTAGCTTGGGGGAAGTCTTGCGAACTATGCGGATTTTCAGTAGTCTGAGTAAAAGAGAAGCAGCTTACAGGATTTCTGTGCATTGGAAGAAGTAATAGGCAGTTTACTCGAATTTTGCTGCCTGAGTGTAGGAAAGAGTTTACGGGAGTTCTATAGCATGAGGGTAGCCATACGCACTATATGGGTTTTCGGTAGGCTGAGTAAATGAGAAGCGGCTTACAGCATTTCTGTACATTGGATTTAGAGAGAGGCAGTTTGCAGGAGTTCTGCATCCTGAGTATAGGAGACAGTTTACGGGAGTTCTGTAGCATGGCTGTAGCCAAAATACTATGCGGGATTTCTCTAGCTTGCGTGTAGAGATGGTGCTTACTGCTGTTCTGTAATCTAGCTCTACAGAGGCGCAGTTTACAGGAATTCTACAGCCTGAATGTTGGAAACAATTTACAGGAGTTTAGTAGAATGGGAAGAGCCATACGCAGTATGTGCGATTTCTGTAACCTGCGTTTAGGAGATGCAGTTTACAAGATTTCTGTAATCTGGATGTAGAGCGAAGCAGTTTACTGGAGTTCTGCATCCTGAGTGTAGGAAACACTTTACGGGAGTTCTGTAGCATGGGAGTAGTCTTACGCACTAACCGGGTTTTCAGTAGTCTGAGTAAAAGAGAAGCAGCTTACAGGATTTCTGTACATTGGAAGTAGTGAGAGGCAGTTTACAGGAGTTCCGCATCCTGAGTGTAGGAAACACTTTACAGGAGTTCTGTAGCATGGGAGCAGCCGTATGCACTATGTGAGTTTTCTGTACCCTGTGTTTAGGACATGCTGCTTACATGCGTTCCGTAAGCTGGATGTAGAGAGAAGCAATTTACTGGAACTCTGCATCTTGAGTGTAGGAGACAGTCTATGGGAGTCTGTAAAATGTGTCTAGCCATACGCAGTATGCGGGATTTCTGTAGGCTGTGTGTAGGAGATGCAGCTTACAAGATTTCTGTAAGCTGGATGTAGAGCGAAGCTGTTTACTGGAGTTCTGCATCCTGAGTGTAGGAAACACTTTACGGGAGTTCTGTAGCATGGAAGTAGTCTTAGGCACTATGCGGGTTTTCAGTAGCCTGAGTAAAAGAGAAGCAGCTTACAGGATTTCTCTACATTGGAAATAGTGAGAGGCAGTTTACATGAGTTCTACATCCTGAGTGTAGGAGACAGTCTATGGGAGTTCTGTAACATGGCTCTTGCCAACTCAGTATGCGGGATTTCTGTAGTCTGTGTGTAGGAGATGCAGCTCACAGGATTTCTGTAAGCTGGATGTAGAGCGAAGCAGTTTACTGGAGTTCTGCAGCCTGAGTGTAGGAAACACTTTACGGGAGTTCTGTATATGGGAGAAGTCTTACCCACTATGCGGGTTTTCAGTAGTCTGAGTAAAAGAGAAGCAGCTTACAGGATTTCTGTACATTGGAAGTAGTAAGAGGCAGTTTACTGAAATTTTGCTGCCTGAGTGTAAGAAACAGTTTACGGGAGTTCTGTAGCATGAGGGTAGCCCTACGCAATATATGGGTTTTCGGTAGGCTAAGTGAGAAGCGGCTTACAGCATTTCTGTACATTGGAATTAGTGAGAGGCAGTTTACAGGAGTTCTGCATCCTGAGTATAGGAGACATTTTACGGGAGTTCTGTAGCATGGCTGTAGCCAAACGTACTATGCGGGATTTCTCTAGCTTGCGTGTAGAGATGGTGCTTACTGCCGTTCTGTAATCTAGCTCTACAGAGGCGCAGCTTACAGGAATACTGCAGCCTGAATGTTGGAAACAATTTACAGGAGTTTAGTAGCATGGGAAGAGCCATACGCAGTATGTGGGATTTCTGTAACCTGCGTATAGGAGATGCAGTTTACAGGATTTCTGTAATCTGAATGTAGAGCGAAGCAGTTTACTGGAGTTCTGCTACCTGAGTGTAGGAAACACTTTACGGGAGTTCTATAGCATGGGAGTAGTCTTACGCACTAACCGGGTTTTCAGTAGTCTGAGTAAAAGAGAAGCAGCTTACAGGATTTCTGTACATTGGAAGTAGTGAGAGGCAGTTTACAGGAGTTCCGCATCCTGAGTGTAGGAAACACTTTACGGGAGTTCTGTAGCATGGGAGCAGCCGTATGCACTATGTGAGTTTTCTGTACCCTGTGTTTAGGACATGCTGTTTACATGCGTTCCGTAAGCTGGATGTAGAGAGAAGCAATTTACTGGAACTCTGCATCTTGAGTGTAGGAGACAGTCTATGGGAGTCTGTAACATGTGTCTAGCCATACTCAGTATGCGGGATTTCTGTAGGCTGTGTGTAGGAGATGCAGCTTACAAGATTTCTGTAAGCTGGATGTAGAGCGAAGCAGTTTACTGGAGTTCTGCATCCTGAGTGTAGGAAACACTTTACGGGAGTTCTGTAGCATGGGAGTAGTCTTACGCACTATGCGGGTTTTCAGTAGCCTGAGTAAAAGAGAAGCAGCTTACAGGAATTCTCTACATTGGAAATAGTGAGAGGCAGTTTACACGAGTTCTACATCCTGAGTGTAGGAGACAGTCTATGGGAGTTCTGTAACATGGCTCTTGCCAACTCAGTATGCGGGATTTCTGTAGTCTGTGTGTAGGAGATGCAGCTCACAGGATTTCTGTAAGCTGGATGTAGAGCGAAGCAGTTTACTGGAGTTCTGCAGCCTGAGCGTAGGAAACACTTTACGGGAGTTCTGTATATGGGAGAAGTCTTACGCACTATGCGGGTTTTCAGTAGTCTGAGTAAAAGAGAAGCAGCTTACAGGATTTCTGTACATTGGAAGTAGTAACAGGCAGTTTACTGAAATTTTGCTGCCTGAGTGTAAGAAACAGTTTACGGGAGTTCTGTAGCATGAGGGTAGCCCTACGCAATATATGGGTTTTCGGTAGGCTGAGTAAATGAGAAGCGGCTTACAGCATTTCTGTACATTGGATTTAGAGAGAGGCTGTTTACAGGAGTTCTGCATCCTGAGTATCAGAGACAGTTTACGGGAGTTCTGTACCATGGCTGTAGCCAAATGTACTATGCGGGATTTCTCTAGCTTGCGTGTAGAGATGCTGCTTACTGCCGTTCTGTAATCTAGCTCTACAGAAGTGCAGTTTACAGGAATACTGCAGCCTGAATGTTGGAAACAATTTACAGGAGTTTAGTAGCATGGGAAGAGCCATACGCAGTATGTGGGATTTCTGTAACCTGCGTGTAGGAGATGCAGTTTACAGGATTTCTGTAATCGGGATGTAGAGCGAAGCAGTTTACTGGAGTTCTGCTACCTGAGTGTAGGAAACACATTACGGGAGTTCTGTAGCATGGGAGCAGCCGTATGCACTATGTGAGTTTTCTGTACCCTGTGTTTAGGACATGCTGCTTACAGTTCTGTAAGCTGCATGTAGTGAGAAGCAGTTTACTGGAACTCTGAATCCTGAGTGTAGGAGACAGTCTATGGGAGTCTGTAACATGGCTCTAGCCATACTCAGTATGCGGGATTTCTGTAGTCTGTGTGTAGGAGATGCAGCTTACAAGATTTCTGTAAGCTGGATGTAGAGCGAAGCAGTTTACTGGAGTTCTGCATGCTGAGTGTAGGAAACACTTTTCGGGAGTTCTGTAGCATGGGAGTAGTCTTACGCACTATGCGGGTTTTCAGTAGTCTGAGTAAAAGAGAAGCAGCTTACAGGATTTCTGTACATTGGAAGTAGTGAGAGGCAGTTTACACGAGTTCTGCATCCTGAGCGTAGGAAACATTTTACGGGAGTTCTGTAGCATGGGAGCAGTCTTACGCATTATGCGGGTTTTCAGTAGTCTGAGTAAAAGAGAAGCAGCTTACAGGATTTCTGTACCTTGGAAGTAGTGAGAGGCAGTTTACAGGAGTTCTGCATCCTGAGTGTAGGAAACACTTCATGGGAGTTCTGTAGCATGGGGGATGTCTTACGCATTATGCAGGTTTTCAGTAGTCTGAGTAAAAGAGAAGCACCTTTCAGGATTTCGGTACATTGGAAATAGTGAGAGGCAGTTTAAAGGAGAACTGCATCCTGAGTGTAGGAAACACTTTACGGGAGTTCTGTAGCTTGGGGGAAGTCTTGCGAACTATGCGGATTTTCAGTAGTCTGAGTAAAAGAGAAGCAGCTTACAGGATTTCTGTGCATTGGAAGAAGTAATAGGCAGTTTACTCGAATTTTGCTGCCTGAGTGTAGGAAAGAGTTTACGGGAGTTCTATAGCATGAGGGTAGCCATACGCACTATATGGGTTTTCGGTAGGCTGAGTAAATGAGAAGCGGCTTACAGCATTTCTGTACATTGGATTTAGAGAGAGGCAGTTTGCAGGAGTTCTGCATCCTGAGTATAGGAGACAGTTTACGGGAGTTCTGTAGCATGGCTGTAGCCAAAATACTATGCGGGATTTCTCTAGCTTGCGTGTAGAGATGGTGCTTACTGCTGTTCTGTAATCTAGCTCTACAGAGGCGCAGTTTACAGGAATTCTACAGCCTGAATGTTGGAAACAATTTACAGGAGTTTAGTAGAATGGGAAGAGCCATACGCAGTATGTGCGATTTCTGTAACCTGCGTTTAGGAGATGCAGTTTACAAGATTTCTGTAATCTGGATGTAGAGCGAAGCAGTTTACTGGAGTTCTGCATCCTGAGTGTAGGAAACACTTTACGGGAGTTCTGTAGCATGGGAGTAGTCTTACGCACTAACCGGGTTTTCAGTAGTCTGAGTAAAAGAGAAGCAGCTTACAGGATTTCTGTACATTGGAAGTAGTGAGAGGCAGTTTACAGGAGTTCCGCATCCTGAGTGTAGGAAACACTTTACGGGAGTTCTGTAGCATGGGAGCAGCCGTATGCACTATGTGAGTTTTCTGTACCCTGTGTTTAGGACATGCTGCTTACATGCGTTCCGTAAGCTGGATGTAGAGAGAAGCAATTTACTGGAACTCTGCATCTTGAGTGTAGGAGACAGTCTATGGGAGTCTGTAACATGTGTCTAGCCATACTCAGTATGCGGGATTTCTGTAGGCTGTGTGTAGGAGATGCAGCTTACAAGATTTCTGTAAGCTGGATGTAGAGCGAAGCAGTTTACTGGAGTTCTGCATCCTGAGTGTAGGAAACACTTTACGGGAGTTCTGTAGCATGGAAGTAGTCTTAGGCACTATGCGGGTTTTCAGTAGCCTGAGTAAAAGAGAAGCAGCTTACAGGAATTCTCTACATTGGAAATAGTGAGAGGCAGTTTACACGAGTTCTACATCCTGAGTGTAGGAGACAGTCTATGGGAGTTCTGTAACATGGCTCTTGCCAACTCAGTATGCGGGATTTCTGTAGTCTGTGTGTAGGAGATGCAGCTCACAGGATTTCTGTAAGCTGGATGTAGAGCGAAGCAGTTTACTGGAGTTCTGCAGCCTGAGCGTAGGAAACACTTTACGGGAGTTCTGTATATGGGAGAAGTCTTACGCACTATGCGGGTTTTCAGTAGTCTGAGTAAAAGAGAAGCAGCTTACAGGATTTCTGTACATTGGAAGTAGTAACAGGCAGTTTACTGAAATTTTGCTGCCTGAGTGTAAGAAACAGTTTACGGGAGTTCTGTAGCATGAGGGTAGCCCTACGCAATATATGGGTTTTCGGTAGGCTAAGTGAGAAGCGGCTTACAGCATTTCTGTACATTGGAATTAGTGAGAGGCAGTTTACAGGAGTTCTGCATCCTGAGTATAGGAGACATTTTACGGGAGTTCTGTAGCATGGCTGTAGCCAAACGTACTATGCGGGATTTCTCTAGCTTGCGTGTAGAGATGGTGCTTACTGCGGTTCTGTAATCTAGCTCTACAGAGGCGCAGCTTACAGGAATACTGCAGCCTGAATGTTGGAAACAATTTCAAGGAGTTTAGTAGCATGGGAAGAGCCATACGCAGTATGTGGGATTTCTGTAACCTGCGTATAGGAGATGCAGTTTACAGGATTTCTGTAATCTGAATGTAGAGCGAAGCAGTTTACTGGAGTTCTGCATGCTGAGTGTAGGAAACACTTTACGGGAGTTCTGTAGCATGGGAGTAGTCTTACGCACTATGCGGGTTTTCAGTAGTCTGAGTAAAAGAGAAGCAGCTTATAGGATTTCTGTACATTGGAAGTAGTGAGAGGCAGTTTACAGGAGTTCTGCATCCTGAGTGTAGGAGACAGTTTAAGGGAGTTCTGTAACATGCTTCTAGCAATACTCAGTATGCAGGATTTCTTTAGACTGCGTGTAGGAGATGCAGCTCACAGGATTTCTGTAAGCTGGATGTAGAGCGAAGCAGTTTACTGGAGTTCTGCATCCTGAGTGTAGGAAACACTTTACGGGAGTTCTGTAGCATGGGAGTAGTCTTATGCACTATGCGGGTTTTCAGTAGTCTGAGTAAAAGAGAAGCAGCTTACAGGATTTCTGTACCTTGGAAGTAGTGAGAGGCAGTTTACAGGAGTTCTGCATCCTGAGTGTAGGAAACATTTTACGGGAGTTTTGTAGCTGGGAGTAGTCTTACGCACTATAGGGTTTTCAGTAGTCTGAGTAAAAGAGAAGCAGCTTACAGGATTTCTGCACAGTGGAAGTAGTGAGAGGCAGTTTACAGGAGTTCTGCATCCTGAGTGTAGGAAACACTTTACGGGAGTTCTGTAGCATGGGAGTAGTCTTACGCACTATGCGGGTTTTCAGTAGTCTGAGTAAGAGAAGCAGCTTATAGGATTTCTGTACATTGGAAGTAGTGAGAGGCAGTTTACAGGAGTTCTGCATCCTGAGTGTAGGAAACAATTTATGGGAGTTCTGTAGTATGGGAGAAGTCTTACGCACTATGCGGGTTTTCAGTAGTCTGAGTAAAAGAGAAGCAGCTTACAGGATTTCTGTACATTGGAAGTAGTAACAGGCAGTTTACTGAAATTTTGCTGCCTGAGTGTAAGAAACAGTTTACGGGAGTTCTGTAGCATGAGGGTAGCCCTACGCAATATATGGGTTTTCGGTAGGCTAAGTGAGAAGCGGCTTACAGCATTTCTGTACATTGGAATTAGTGAGAGGCAGTTTACAGGAGTTCTGCATCCTGAGTATAGGAGACATTTTACGGGAGTTCTGTAGCATGGCTGTAGCCAAACGTACTATGCGGGATTTCTCTAGCTTGCGTGTAGAGATGGTGCTTACTGCGGTTCTGTAATCTAGCTCTACAGAGGCGCAGCTTACAGGAATACTGCAGCCTGAATGTTGGAAACAATTTCAAGGAGTTTAGTAGCATGGGAAGAGCCATACGCAGTATGTGGGATTTCTGTAACCTGCGTATAGGAGATGCAGTTTACAGGATTTCTTTAAGCTGGATGTAGAGCGAAGCAGTTTACTGGAGTTCTGCATGCTGAGTGTAGGAAACACTTTACGGGAGTTCTGTAGCATGGGAGTAGTCTTACGCACTATGCGGGTTTTCAGTAGTCTGAGTAAAAGAGAAGCAGCTTATAGGATTTCTGTACATTGGAAGTAGTGAGAGGCAGTTTACAGGAGTTCTGCATCCTGAGTGTAGGAGACAGTTTAAGGGAGTTCTGTAACATGCTTCTAGCAATACTCAGTATGCAGGATTTCTTTAGACTGCGTGTAGGAGATGCAGCTCACAGGATTTCTGTAAGCTGGATGTAGAGCGAAGCAGTTTACTGGAGTTCTGCATCCTGAGTGTAGGAAACACTTTACGGGAGTTCTGTAGCATGGGAGTAGTCTTATGCACTATGCGGGTTTTCAGTAGTCTGAGTAAAAGAGAAGCAGCTTACAGGATTTCTGTACCTTGGAAGTAGTGAGAGGCAGTTTACAGGAGTTCTGCATCCTGAGTGTAGGAAACATTTTACGGGAGTTTTGTAGCTGGGAGTAGTCTTACGCACTATAGGGTTTTCAGTAGTCTGAGTAAAAGAGAAGCAGCTTACAGGATTTCTGCACAGTGGAAGTAGTGAGAGGCAGTTTACAGGAGTTCTGCATCCTGAGTGTAGGAAACACTTTACGGGAGTTCTGTAGCATGGGAGTAGTCTTACGCACTATGCGGGTTTTCAGTAGTCTGAGTAAGAGAAGCAGCTTATAGGATTTCTGTACATTGGAAGTAGTGAGAGGCAGTTTACAGGAGTTCTGCATCCTGAGTGTAGGAAACAATTTATGGGAGTTCTGTAGTATGGGAGAAGTCTTACGCACTATGCGGGTTTTCAGTAGTCTGAGTAAAAGAGAAGCAGCTTACAGGATTTCTGTACATTGGAAGTAGTAAGAGGCAGTTTACTGAAATTGTGCTGCCTGAGTGTAGGAAACAGTTTACGGGAGTTCTGTAGCATGAGGGTAGCCCTACGCAATATATGGGTTTTCGGTAGGCTGAGTAAATGAGAAGCGGCTTACAGCATTTCTGTACATTGGAATTAGTGAGAGGCAGTTTACAGGAGTTCTGCATCCTGAGTATAGGAGACATTTTACGGGAGTTCTGTAGCATGGCTGTAGCCAAACGTACTATGCGGGATTTCTCTAGCTTGCGTGTAGAGATGGTGCTTACTGCCGTTCTGTAATCTAGCTCTACAGAGGCGCAGCTTACAGGAATACTGCAGCCTGAATGTTGGAAACGATTTCCAGGAGTTTAGTAGCATGGGAAGAGCCATACGCAGTATGTGGGATTTCTGTAACCTGCGTATAGGAGATGCAGTTTACAGGATTTCTTTAAGCTGGATGTAGAGCGAAGCAGTTTACTGGAGTTCTGCATGCTGAGTGTAGGAAACACTTTACGGGAGTTCTGTAGCATGGGAGTAGTGTTACGCACTATGCGGGTTTTCAGTAGTCTGAGTAAATGAGAAGCGGCTTACAGCATTTCTGTACATTGGATTTAGAGAGAGGCTGTTTACAGGAGTTCTGCATCCTGAGTATCAGAGACAGTTTACGGGAGTTCTGTACCATGGCTGTAGCCAAATGTACTATGCGGGATTTCTCTAGCTTGCGTGTAGAGATGCTGCTTACTGCCGTTCTGTAATCTAGCTCTACAGAAGTGCAGTTTACAGGAATACTGCAGCCTGAATGTTGGAAACAATTTACAGGAGTTTAGTAGCATGGGAAGAGCCATACGCAGTATGTGGGATTTCTGTAACCTGCGTGTAGGAGATGCAGTTTACAGGATTTCTGTAATCGGGATGTAGAGCGAAGCAGTTTACTGGAGTTCTGCTACCTGAGTGTAGGAAACACATTACGGGAGTTCTGTAGCATGGGAGCAGCCGTATGCACTATGTGAGTTTTCTGTACCCTGTGTTTAGGACATGCTGCTTACAGTTCTGTAAGCTGCATGTAGTGAGAAGCAGTTTACTGGAACTCTGAATCCTGAGTGTAGGAGACAGTCTATGGGAGTCTGTAACATGGCTCTAGCCATACTCAGTATGCGGGATTTCTGTAGTCTGTGTGTAGGAGATGCAGCTTACAAGATTTCTGTAAGCTGGATGTAGAGCGAAGCAGTTTACTGGAGTTCTGCATGCTGAGTGTAGGAAACACTTTCCGGGAGTTCTGTAGCATGGGAGTAGTCTTACGCACTATGCGGGTTTTCAGTAGTCTGAGTAAAAGAGAAGCAGCTTACAGGATTTCTGTACATTGGAAGTAGTGAGAGGCAGTTTACACGAGTTCTGCATCCTGAGCGTAGGAAACATTTTACGGGAGTTCTGTAGCATGGGAGCACTCTTACGCATTATGCGGGTTTTCAGTAGTCTGAGTAAAAGAGAAGCAGCTTACAGGATTTCTGTACCTTGGAAGTAGTGAGAGGCAGTTTACAGGAGTTCTGCATCCTGAGTGTAGGAAACACTTCATGGGAGTTCTGTAGCATGGGGGATGTCTTACGCATTATGCAGATTTTCAGTAGTCTGAGTAAAAGAGAAGCACCTTTCAGGATTTCGGTACATTGGAAATAGTGAGAGGCAGTTTAAAGGAGAACTGCATCCTGAGTGTAGGAAACACTTTACGGGAGTTCTGTAGCTTGGGGGAAGTCTTGCGAACTATGCGGATTTTCAGTAGTCTGAGTAAAAGAGAAGCAGCTTACAGGATTTCTGTGCATTGGAAGTAGTAATAGGCAGTTTACTCGAATTTTGCTGCCTGAGTGTAGGAAAGAGTTTACGGGAGTTCTATAGCATGAGGGTAGCCATACGCACTATATGGGTTTTCGGTAGGCTGAGTAAATGAGAAGCGGCTTACAGCATTTCTGTACATTGGATTTAGAGAGAGGCAGTTTGCAGGAGTTCTGCATCCTGAGTATAGGAGACAGTTTACGGGAGTTCTGTAGCATGGCTGTAGCCAAAATACTATGCGGGATTTCTCTAGCTTGCGTGTAGAGATGGTGCTTACTGCTGTTCTGTAATCTAGCTCTACAGAGGCGCAGTTTACAGGAATTCTACAGCCTGAATGTTGGAAACAATTTACAGGAGTTTAGTAGAATGGGAAGAGCCATACGCAGTATGTGCGATTTCTGTAACCTGCGTTTAGGAGATGCAGTTTACAAGATTTCTGTAATCTGGATGTAGAGCGAAGCAGTTTACTGGAGTTCTGCATCCTGAGTGTAGGAAACACTTTACGGGAGTTCTGTAGCATGGGAGTAGTCTTACGCACTAACCGGGTTTTCAGTAGTCTGAGTAAAAGAGAAGCAGCTTACAGGATTTCTGTACATTGGAAGTAGTGAGAGGCAGTTTACAGGAGTTCCGCATCCTGAGTGTAGGAAACACTTTACGGGAGTTCTGTAGCATGGGAGCAGCCGTATGCACTATGTGAGTTTTCTGTACCCTGTGTTTAGGACATGCTGCTTACATGCGTTCCGTAAGCTGGATGTAGAGAGAAGCAATTTACTGGAACTCTGCATCTTGAGTGTAGGAGACAGTCTATGGGAGTCTGTAACATGGCTCTAGCCATACTCAGTATGCGGGATTTCTGTAGGCTGTGTGTAGGAGATGCAGCTTACAAGATTTCTGTAAGCTGGATGTAGAGCGAAGCTGTTTACTGGAGTTCTGCATCCTGAGTGTAGGAAACACTTTACGGGAGTTCTGTAGCATGGAAGTAGTCTTACGCACTATGCGGGTTTTCAGTAGCCTGAGTAAAAGAGAAGCAGCTTACAGGATTTCTCTACATTGGAAATAGTGAGAGGCAGTTTACATGAGTTCTACATCCTGAGTGTAGGAGACAGTCTATGGGAGTTCTGTAACATGGCTCTTGCCAACTCAGTATGCGGGATTTCTGTAGTCTGTGTGTAGGAGATGCAGCTCACAGGATTTCTGTAAGCTGGATGTAGAGCGAAGCAGTTTACTGGAGTTCTGCAGCCTGAGTGTAGGAAACACTTTACGGGAGTTCTGTATATGGGAGAAGTCTTACCCACTATGCGGGTTTTCAGTAGTCTGAGTAAAAGAGAAGCAGCTTACAGGATTTCTGTACATTGGAAGTAGTAACAGGCAGTTTACTGAAATTTTGCTGCCTGAGTGTAAGAAACAGTTTACGGGAGTTCTGTAGCATGAGGGTAGCCCTACGCAATATATGGGTTTTCGGTAGGCTAAGTGAGAAGCGGCTTACAGCATTTCTGTACATTGGAATTAGTGAGAGGCAGTTTACAGGAGTTCTGCATCCTGAGTATAGGAGACATTTTACGGGAGTTCTGTAGCATGGCTGTAGCCAAACGTACTATGCGGGATTTCTCTAGCTTGCGTGTAGAGATGGTGCTTACTGCGGTTCTGTAATCTAGCTCTACAGAGGCGCAGCTTACAGGAATACTGCAGCCTGAATGTTGGAAACAATTTACAGGAGTTTAGTAGCATGGGAAGAGCCATACGCAGTATGTGGGATTTCTGTAACCTGCGTATAGGAGATGCAGTTTACAGGATTTCTGTAATCTGAATGTAGAGCGAAGCAGTTTACTGGAGTTCTGCTACCTGAGTGTAGGAAACACTTTACGGGAGTTCTATAGCATGGGAGTAGTCTTACGCACTAACCGGGTTTTCAGTAGTCTGAGTAAAAGAGAAGCAGCTTATAGGATTTCTGTACATTGGAAGTAGTGAGAGGCAGTTTACAGGAGTTCCGCATCTTGAGTGTAGGAAACACTTTACGGGAGTTCTGTAGCATGGGAGCAGCCGTATGCACTATGTGAGTTTTCTGTACCCTGTGTTTAGGACATGCTGCTTACATGCGTTCCGTAAGCTGGATGTAGAGAGAAGCAATTTACTGGAACTCTGCATCTTGAGTGTAGGAGACAGTCTATGGGAGTCTGTAACATGTGTCTAGCCATACTCAGTATGCGGGATTTCTGTAGGCTGTGTGTAGGAGATGCAGCTTACAAGATTTCTGTAAGCTGGATGTAGAGCGAAGCAGTTTACTGGAGTTCTGCATCCTGAGTGTAGGAAACACTTTACGGGAGTTCTGTAGCATGGAAGTAGTCTTAGGCACTATGCGGGTTTTCAGTAGCCTGAGTAAAAGAGAAGCAGCTTACAGGATTTCTCTACATTGGAAATAGTGAGAGGCAGTTTACACGAGTTCTATATCCTGAGTGTAGGAGACAGTCTATGGGAGTTCTGTAATATGGCTCTTGCCAACTCAGTATGCGGGATTTCTGTAGTCTGTGTGTAGGAGATGCAGCTCACAGGATTTCTGTAAGCTGGATGTAGAGCGAAGCAGTTTACTGGAGTTCTGCAGCCTGAGCGTAGGAAACACTTTACGGGAGTTCTGTATATGGGAGAAGTCTTACGCACTATGCGGGTTTTCAGTAGTCTGAGTAAAAGAGAAGCAGCTTACAGGATTTCTGTACATTGGAAGTAGTAACAGGCAGTTTACTGAAATTTTGCTGCCTGAGTGTAAGAAACAGTTTACGGGAGTTCTGTAGCATGAGGGTAGCCCTACGCAATATATGGGTTTTCGGTAGGCTAAGTGAGAAGCGGCTTACAGCATTTCTGTACATTGGAATTAGTGAGAGGCAGTTTACAGGAGTTCTGCATCCTGAGTATAGGAGACATTTTACGGGAGTTCTGTAGCATGGCTGTAGCCAAACGTACTATGCGGGATTTCTCTAGCTTGCGTGTAGAGATGGTGCTTACTGCGGTTCTGTAATCTAGCTCTACAGAGGCGCAGCTTACAGGAATACTGCAGCCTGAATGTTGGAAACAATTTCAAGGAGTTTAGTAGCATGGGAAGAGCCATACGCAGTATGTGGGATTTCTGTAACCTGCGTATAGGAGATGCAGTTTACAGGATTTCTGTAATCTGAATGTAGAGCGAAGCAGTTTACTGGAGTTCTGCTACCTGAGTGTAGGAAACACTTTACGGGAGTTCTGTAGCATGGGAGTAGTCTTACGCACTATGCGGGTTTTCAGTAGTCTGAGTAAAAGAGAAGCAGCTTATAGGATTTCTGTACATTGGAAGTAGTGAGAGGCAGTTTACAGGAGTTCTGCATCCTTAGTGTAGGAGACAGTTTAAGGGAGTTCTGTAACATGCTTCTAGCAATACTCAGTATGCAGGATTTCTTTAGACTGCGTGTAGGAGATGCAGCTCACAGGACTTCTGTAAGCTGGATGTAGAGCGAAGCAGTTTACTGGAGTTCTGCATCCTGAGTGTAGGAAACACTTTACGGGAGTTCTGTAGCATGGGAGTAGTCTTATGCACTATGTGGGTTTTCAGTAGTCTGAGTAAAAGAGAAGCAGCTTACAGGATTTCTGTACCTAGGAAGTAGTGAGAGGAAGTTTACAGGAGTTCTGCATCCTGAGTGTAGGAAACATTTTACGGGAGTTTTGTAGCTGGGAGTAGTCTTACGCACTATAGGGTTTTCAGTAGTCTGAGTAAAAGAGAAGCAGCTTACAGGATTTCTGCACAGTGGAAGTAGTGAGAGGCAGTTTACAGGAGTTCTGCATCCTGAGTGTAGGAAACACTTTATGGGAGTTCTGTAGCATGGGAGTAGTCTTACGCACTATGCGGGTTTTCAGTAGTCTGAGTAAAAGAGAAGCAGCTTATAGGATTTCTGTACATTGGAAGTAGTGAGAGGCAGTTTACAGGAGTTCTGCATCCTGAGTGTTGGAAACACTTTACGGGAGTTCTGTAGTATGGGAGAAGTCTTACGCACTATGCGGGTTTTCAGTAGTCTGAGTAAAAGAGAAGCAGCTTACAGGATTTCTGTACATTGGAAGTAGTAAGAGGCAGTTTACTGGAGTTCCGCATCCTGAGTGTAGGAAACACTTTACGGGAGTTCTGTAGCATGGGAGCAGCCGTATGCACTATGTGAGTATTCTGTACCCTGTGTTTAGGACATGCTGCTTACATGCGTTCCGTAAGCTGGATGTAGAGAGAAGCAATTTACTGGAACTCTGCATCTTGAGTGTAGGAGACAGTCTATGGGAGTCTGTAACATGTGTCTAGCCATACTCAGTATGCGGGATTTCTGTAGGCTGTGTGTAGGAGATGCAGCTTACAAGATTTCTGTAAGCTGGATGTAGAGCGAAGCAGTTTACTGGAGTTCTGCAGCCTGAGTGTAGGAAACACTTTACGGGAGTTCTGTAGCATGGGAGCAGTATTACGCACTATGCGGGTTTTCAGTAGTCTGAGTAAAAGAGAAGCAGCTTACAGGATTTCTGTACTTTGGAAGTAATGAGAGGCAGTTTACAGGAGTTCTGCATCCTGAGTGTAGGAAACAATTTACGGGAGTTCAGTAGCATGGGAGCAGCCGTATGCACTATGCGAGTTTTCTGTACCCTGTGTTTAGGACATGCTGCTTACATGCGTTCTGTAAGCTGGATGTAGAGAGAAGCAATTTACTGGAATTCTACACCCTGAGTGTAGGAGACAGTCTATAGGAGTTCTGAAAGTTGGTTCTAGCCATACTCAGTATGCGGGATTTCTGTAGCCTGTGTGTAGGAGATGCAGCTTAAGGATTTCTCTAAGCTGGATGTAGACCAAAGCAGTTTACTGGAGGTCTGAATCCTGAATTTAGGAAACACTTTACGGGAGTTCTGTAGCATGGCTGTATCCAAATGTACTATGTGGGAGTTCTCTACCCTGCATGTAGGAGATGCTGCTTACTGCCGTTCTGTAATCTAGCTCTACAGAGAGGCAGTTTACAGGAATTCTGCAGCCTGAATGTTGGAAACAATTTACAGGAGTTTAGTAGAAAGGGAAGAGCCATACGCAGTATGTGGGATTTCTGTAACCAGCGTGTAGGCGATGCAGTTTACAGGATTTCTGTAATCTGGATGTAGAGCGAAGCAGTTTACTGGAGTTTTGCTGCCTGAGTGTAGGAAACCCTTTACTGCTGTAAACTGTCTCTTATACTCAGGATGCAGAACTCCTGTAAACTGCCTCTCACTACATCCAATGTACAAAAATGCTGTAAGCCGCTTCTCATTTACTCAGCCTACCGAATACCCGTATAGTGCGTATGGCTACTCTCATGCAACAGAACTCCTGTAAAATGTATCCTACACTCAAGATGCAGAACTTGTGTAAACTGCCTTTCACTATTTCCAATGTACAGAAATAGTGTAAGCTGCTTCTCTATTACTCAGACTACTGAAAACCCGCATAGTGTGTAAGACTACTCCCATGCTACAGTACTCCCGCAACGTGTTTCCTACACTCAGGATGCAGAACTCCTTTAAACTGTCTCTCACTACTTCCAATGTACAGAAATCCTGTAAGCTGCTTCTGTTTTACTCAGACTACTGAAAACCCGCATAGTGCGTAAGACTACTCCCATGCTACAGAACTCCCGTGAAGTGCTTCCTACACTCAGGCTGCAGAGCTCCAGTAAACTGCTTCGCTCTATATCCAGATTACAGAAATCCTGTAAACTGCATCTCCTACACGCAGGTTACAGAAATGCCGCATACTGTGTATTGCTATTCACATGCTACAAAACTCCTGTAAATTGTTTCCAATATTCAGGCTGCAGAATTCCAGTAAACTGCCTCTCTGTAGAGCTAGATTACAGAACGGCAGTAAGCAGCATCTCCTACATGCAGGGTAGAGAACTCCCACATAGTACATTTGGATACAACCATGCTACAGAACTCCCGTAAAGTGTTTCCTACACTCAGGATGCAGAACTCCAGTAAACTGCTTCGCTCTACATCCAGCTTACAGAAATCCTGTAAGCTGCATCTCCTACACACAGACTACAGAAATCCCGCATACTGAGTATTGCTAGAGCCATGTTACAGAACTCCCATAGACTGTCTCCTACACTCAGGATGTAGAACTCGTGTAAACTGCCTCTCACTATTTCCAAGGTACAGAAATCCTGTAAGCTGCTTCTCTTTTACTCAAACTACTGAAAACCCGCGTAGTGCGTAAGACTACTCCCATGCTACAGAAATCCCGTAAAGTGTTTCCTACACTCAGGATGCAGAACTCCAGTAAACTGCTTCGCTCTACATCCAGCTTACAGAAATCCTGTGAGCTGCATCTCCTACACACAGCCTACAGAAATCCCGCATACTGAGTATGGCTAGAGCCATGTTACAGACTCCCATAGACTGTCTCCTACACTCAAGATGCAGAGTTCCAGTAAATTGCTTCTCTCTACATCCAGCTTACAGAAAGCATGTAAGCAGCATGTCCTAAACACAGGGTACAGAAAACTCGCATAGTGCATACGGCTGCTCCCATGCTACAGAACTCCCGTAAAGTGTTTCCTACACTCAGGATGCAGAACTCCTGTAAACTGCCTCTCACTACTTCCAATGTACAGAAATCCTGTAAGCTGCTTCTCTTTTACTCAGACTACTGAAAACCCGCATAGTGCGTAAGACTACTCCCATGTTACAGAACTCGCGAAAAGTGTTTCCTACACTCAGGATGCAGAACTTCTGTAAACTGCCTCTCACTACTTCCAATGTACAGAAATCCTGTAAGCTGCTTCTCTTTTACTCAGACTACTGAAAACCCGCATAGTGCGTAATACTGCTCCCATGCTACAGAACTCCCGTAAAGTGTTTCCTACACTCAGCATGCAGAACTCCAGTAAACTGCTTCGCTCTACATCCAGCTTACAGAAATCCTGTGAGCTGCATCTCCTACACACAGCCTACAGAAATCCCGCATACTGAGTATGGCTAGAGCCATGTTACAGACTCCCATAGACTGTCTCCTACACTCAAGATGCAGAGTTCCAGTAAATTGCTTCTCTCTACATCCAGCTTACAGAACGCATGTAAGCAGCATGTCCTAAACACAGGGTACAGAAAACTCGCATAGTGCATACGGCTGCTCCCATGCTACAGAACTCCCGTAAATTGTTTCCTACACTCAGGATGCAGAACTCCTGTAAACTGCCTCTCACTACTTCCAATGTGCAGAAATCCTGTAAGCTGCTTCTCTTTTACTCAGACTACTGAAAACCCGCATAGTGCGTAAGACTACTCCCATGCCAGAGAACTCCCGTAAAGTGTTTTCTACACTCAGAATGCAGAATTCCTGTAAACTGCCTCTCACTACTTCCAATGTACAGAAATCCTGTAAGCTGCTTCTCTTTTACTCAGACTACTGAAAACCCGCATAGTGCGTAAGACTACTCCCATGCTACAGAACTCCCGTAAAGTGTTTCCTACACTCAGGATGCAGAACTCCTGTAAACTGCCTCTCACTACTTCCAATGTACAGAAATCCTGGAAGCTGCTTCTCTTTTACTCAGACTACTGAAAACCCGCATAGTGCGTAATACTGCTCCCATGCTACAGAACTTCCGTAAAGTGTTTCCTACACTCAGGATGCAGAACTCCAGTAAACTGCTTCGCTCTACATCCAGCTTACAGAAATCCTGTGAGCTGCATCTCCTACACACAGACTACAGAAATCCCGCATACTGAGTATGGCTAGAGCCATGTTACAGAACTCCCATAGTCTGTCTCCTACACTCAGGATGTAGAACTCGTGTAAACTGCCTCTCACTATTTCCAAGGTACAGAAATCCTGTAAGCTGCTTCTCTTTTACTCAGACTACTGAAAACCCGCATAGTGCGTAAGACTACTCCCATGCTACAGAACTCCCGTAAAGTGTTTCCTACACTCAGGATGCAGAACTCCTGTAAACTGCCTCTCACTACTTCCAATGTACAGAAATCCTGTAAGCTGCTTCTCTTTTACTCAGACTACTGAAAACCCGCATAGTGCGTAAGACTACTCCCATGTTACAGAACTCGCGAAAAGTGTTTCCTACACTCAGGATGCAGAACTCCTGTAAACTGCCTCTCACTACTTCCAATGTACAGAAATCCTGTAAGCTGCTTCTCTTTTACTCAGACGACTGAAAACCCGCATAGTGCGTAAGACTACACCCATGCTACAGAACTCCCGTAAAGTGTTTCCTACACTCAGGATGCAGAACTGCAGTAAACTGCTTCGCTCTACATCCAGCTTACAGAAATCCTGTGAGCTGCATCTCCTACACACAGCCTACAGAAATCCCGCATACTGAGTATGGCTAGAGCCATGTTACAGACTCCCATAGACTGTCTCCTACACTCAAGATGCAGAGTTCCAGTAAATTGCTTCTCTCTACATCCAGCTTACAGAACGCATGTAAGCAGCATGTCCTAAACACAGGGTACAGAAAACTCGCATAGTGCATACGGCTGCTCCCATGCTACAGAACTCCCGTAAAGTGTTTCCTACACTCAGGATGCAGAACTCCTGTAAACTGCCTCTCACTACTTTCAATGTACAGAAATCCTGTAAGCTGCTTCTCTTTTACTCAGACTACTGAAAACCCGCATAGTGCGTAAGACTACTCCCATGCCAGAGAACTCCCGTAAAGTGTTTCCTACACTCAGGATGCAGAACTCCTGTAAACTGCCTCTCACTACTTCCAATGTACAGAAATCCTGGAAGCTGCTTCTCTTTTACTCAGACTACTGAAAACCCGCATAGTGCGTAATACTGCTCCCATGCTACAGAACTTCCGTAAAGTGTTTCCTACACTCAGGATGCAGAACTCCAGTAAACTGCTTCGCTCTACATCCAGCTTACAGAAATCCTGTGAGCTGCATCTCCTACACACAGACTACAGAAATCCCGCATACTGAGTATGGCTAGAGCCATGTTACAGAACTCCCATAGTCTGTCTCCTACACTCAGGATGTAGAACTCGTGTAAACTGCCTCTCACTATTTCCAAGGTACAGAAATCCTGTAAGCTGCTTCTCTTTTACTCAGACTACTGAAAACCCGCATAGTGCGTAAGACTACTCCCATGCTACAGAACTCCCGTAAAGTGTTTCCTACACTCAGGATGCAGAACTCCTGTAAACTGCCTCTCACTACTTCCAATGTACAGAAATCCTGTAAGCTGCTTCTCTTTTACTCAGACGACTGAAAACCCGCATAGTGCGTAAGACTACTCCCATGTTACAGAACTCGCGAAAAGTGTTTCCTACACTCAGGATGCAGAACTCCTGTAAACTGCCTCTCACTACTTCCAATGTACAGAAATCCTGGAAGCTGCTTCTCTTTTACTCAGACGACTGAAAACCCGCATAGTGCGTAAGACTACTCCCATGCTACAGAACTCCCGTAAATTGTTTCCTACACTCAGGATGCAGAACTCCAGTAAACTGCTTCGCTCTACATCCAGCTTACAGAAATCCTGTAAGCTGCATCTCCTACACACAGACTACAGAAATCCCGCATACTGAGTATTGCTAGAGCCATGTTACAGAACTCCCATAGACTGTCTCCTACACTCAGGATGTAGAACTCGTGTAAACTGCCTCTCACTATTTCCAAGGTACAGAAATCCTGTAAGCTGCTTCTCTTTTACTCAGACTACTGAAAACCCGCGTAGTGCGTAAGACTACTCCCATGCTACAGAAATCCCGTAAAGTGTTTCCTACACTCAGGATGCAGAACTCCAGTAAACTGCTTCGCTCTACATCCAGCTTACAGAAATCCTGTGAGCTGCATCTCCTACACACAGCCTACAGAAATCCCGCATACTGAGTATGGCTAGAGCCATGTTACAGACTCCCATAGACTGTCTCCTACACTCAAGATGCAGAGTTCCAGTAAATTGCTTCTCTCTACATCCAGCTTACAGAAAGCATGTAAGCAGCATGTCCTAAACACAGGGTACAGAAAACTCGCATAGTGCATACAGCTGCTCCCATGCTACAGAACTCCCGTAAAGTGTTTCCTACACTCAGGATGCAGAACTCCTGTAAACTGCCTCTCACTACTTCCAATGTACAGAAATCCTGTAAGCTGCTTCTCTTTTACTCAGACGACTGAAAACCCGCATAGTGCGTAAGACTACTCCCATGTTACAGAACTCGCGAAAAGTGTTTCCTACACTCAGGATGCAGAACTCCTGTAAACTGCCTCTCACTACTTCCAATGTACAGAAATCCTGTAAGCTGCTTCTCTTTTACTCAGACGACTGAAAACCCGCATAGTGCGTAATACTGCTCCCATGCTACAGAACTCCCGTAAAGTGTTTCCTACACTCAGGATGCAGAACTCCAGTAAACTGCTTCGCTCTACATCCAGCTTAAAGAAATCCTGTGAGCTGCATCTCCTACACACAGCCTACAGAAATCCCGCATACTGAGTATGGCTAGAGCCATGTTACAGACTCCCATAGACTGTCTCCTACACTCAAGATGCAGAGTTCCAGTAAATTGCTTCTCTCTACATCCAGCTTACAGAACGCATGTAAGCAGCATGTCCTAAACACAGGGTACAGAAAACTCGCATAGTGCATACGGCTGCTCCCATGCTACAGAACTCCCGTAAAGTGTTTCCTACACTCAGGATGCAGAACTCCTGTAAACTGCCTCTCACTACTTCCAAGGTACAGAAATCCTGTAAGCTGCTTCTCTTTTACTCAGACTACTGAAAACCCGCATAGTGCGTAATACTGCTCCCATGCTACAGAACTCCCGTAAAGTGTTTCCTACACTCAGGATGCAGAACTCCTGTAAACTGCCTCTCATTACTTCCAATGTACAGAAATCCTGTAAGCTGCTTTTCTTTTACTCAGACTACTGAAAACCCGCATAGTGCGTAAGACTACTCCCATGTTACAGAACTCCCGAAAAGTGTTTCCTACACTCAGGATGCAGAACTCCTGTAAACTGCCTCTCACTACTTCCAAGGTACAGAAATCCTGTAAGCTGCTTCTCTTTTACTCAGACTACTGAAAACCCGCATAGTGCGTAATACTGCTCCCATGCTACAGAACTCCCGTAAAGTGTTTCCTACACTCAGGATGCAGAACTCCAGTAAACTGCTTCGCTCTACATCCAGCTTACAGAAATCCTGTGAGCTGCATCTCCTACACACAGCCTACAGAAATCCTGCATACTGAGTATGGCTAGAGCCATGTTACAGACTCCCATAAACTGTCTCCTACACTCAAGATGCAGAGTTCCAGTAAATTGCTTCTCTCTACATCCAGCTTACAGAACGCATGTAAGCAGCATGTCCTAAACACAGGGTACAGAAAACTCGCATAGTGCATACGGCTGCTCCCATGCTACAGAACTCCCGTAAAGTGTTTCCTACACTCAGGATGCAGAACTCCTGTAAACTGCCTCTCACTACTTCCAATGTACAGAAATCCTGTAAGCTGCTTCTCTTTTACTCAGACTACTGAAAACCCGCATAGTGCGTAAGACTACTCCCATGCTACAGAACTCCCGTAAAGTGTTTCCTACACTCAGGATGCAGAACTCCTGTAAACTGCCTCTCACTACTTCCAATGTACAGAAATCCTGTAAGCTGCTTCTCTTTTACTCAGACGACTGAAAACCCGCATAGTGCGTAAGACTACTCCCATGCTACAGAACTCCCGTAAAGTGTTTCCTACACTCAGGATGCAGAACTCCAGTAAACTGCTTCGCTCTACATCCAGCTTACAGAAATCCTGTGAGCTGCATCTCCTACACACAGACTACAGAAATCCCGCATACTGAGTATTGCTAGAGCCATGTTACAGAACTCCCATAGACTGTCTCCTACACTCAGGATGTAGAACTCGTGTAAACTGCCTCTCACTATTTCCAAGGTACAGAAATCCTGTAAGCTGCTTCTCTTTTACTCAGACTACTGAAAACCCGCGTAGTGCGTAACACTACTCCCATGCTACAGAACTCCCGTAAAGTGTTTCCTACACTCAGGATGCAGAACTCCAGTAAACTGCTTCGCTCTACATCCAGCTTACAGAAATCCTGTGAGCTGCATCTCCTACACACAGCCTACAGAAATCCCGCATACTGAGTATGGCTAGAGCCATGTTACAGACTCCCATAAACTGTCTCCTACACTCAAGATGCAGAGTTCCAGTAAATTGCTTCTCTCTACATCCAGCTTACAGAACGCATGTAAGCAGCATGTCCTAAACACAGGGTACAGAAAACTCGCATAGTGCATACGGCTGCTCCCATGCTACAGAACTCCCGTAAAGTGTTTCCTACACTCAGGATGCAGAACTCCTGTAAACTGCCTCTCACTACTTCCAATGTACAGAAATCCTGTAAGCTGCTTCTCTTTTACTCAGACTACTGAAAACCCGCATAGTGCGTAAGACTACTCCCATGTTACAGAACTCGCGAAAAGTGTTTCCTACACTCAGGATGCAGAACTCCTGTAAACTGCCTCTCACTACTTCCAATGTACAGAAATCCTGTAAGCTGCTTCTCTTTTACTCAGACGACTGAAAACCCGCATAGTGCGTAATACTGCTCCCATGCTACAGAACTCCCGTAAAGTGTTTCCTACACTCAGGATGCAGAACTCCAGTAAACTGCTTCGCTCTACATCCAGCTTACAGAAATCCTGTGAGCTGCATCTCCTACACACAGCCTACAGAAATCCTGCATACTGAGTATGGCTAGAGCCATGTTACAGACTCCCATAGACTGTCTCCTACACTCAAGATGCAGAGTTCCAGTAAATTGCTTCTCTCTACATCCAGCTTACAGAACGCATGTAAGCAGCATGTCCTAAACACAGGGTACAGAAAACTCGCATAGTGCATACGGCTGCTCCCATGCTACAGAACTCCCGTAAAGTGTTTCCTACACTCAGGATGCAGAACTCCTGTAAACTGCCTCTCACTACTTCCAAGGTACAGGAATCCTGTAAGCTGCTTCTCTTTTACTCAGACTACTGAAAACCCGCATAGTGCGTAATACTGCTCCCATGCTACAGAACTCCCGTAAAGTGTTTCCTACACTCAGGATGCAGAACTCCAGTAAACTGCTTCGCTCTACATCCAGCTTACAGAAATCCTGTGAGCTGCATCTCCTACACACAGCCTACAGAAATCCCGCATACTGAGTATGGCTAGAGCCATGTTACAGACTCCCATAGACTGTCTCCTACACTCAAGATGCAGAGTTCCAGTAAATTGCTTCTCTCTACATCCAGCTTACAGAACGCATGTAAGCAGCATGTCCTAAACACAGGGTACAGAAAACTCGCATAGTGCATACGGCTGCTCCCATGCTACAGAACTCCCGTAAAGTGTTTCCTACACTCAGGATGCAGAACTCCTGTAAACTGCCTCTCACTACTTCCAATGTACAGAAATCCTGTAAGCTGCTTCTCTTTTACTCAGACTACTGAAAACCCGCATAGTGCGTAAGACTACTCCCATGCCAGAGAACTCCCGTAAAGTGTTTTCTACACTCAGGATGCAGAACTCCATTAAACTGCCTCTCACTACTTCCAATGTACACAAATCCTGTAAGCTGCATCTCCTACACACAGACTACAGAAATCCCGCATACTGAGTATTGCTAGAGCCATGTTACAGAAGTCCCATAGACTGTCTCCTACACTCAGGATGTAGAACTCCTGTAAACTGCCTCTCACTATTTCCAAGGTACAGAAATCCTGTAAGGTGCTTCTCTTTTACTCAGACTACTGAAAACCCGCGTAGTGCGTAAGACTACTCCCATGCTACAGAACTCCCGTAAAGTGTTTCCTACACTCAGGATGCAGAACTCCTGTAAACTGCCTCTCATTACTTCCAATGTACAGAAATCCTGTAAGCTGCTTTTCTTTTACTCAGACTACTGAAAACCCGCATAGTGCGTAAGACTACTCCCATGTTATAGAACTCCCGAAAAGTGTTTCCTACACTCAGGATGCAGAACTCCTGTAAACTGCCTCTCACTACTTCCAATGTACAGAAATCCTGTAAGCTGCTTCTCTTTTACTCAGACTACTGAAAACCCGCATAGTGCGTAAGACTACTCCCATGCCAGAGAACTCCCGTAAAGTGTTTTCTACACTCAGGATGCAGAATTCCTGTAAACTGCCTCTCACTACTTCCAATGTACAGAAATCCTGTAAGCTGCTTCTCTTTTACTCAGACTACTGAAAACCCGCATAGTGCGTAAGACTACTCCCATGCTACAGAACTCCCGTAAAGTGTTTCCTACACTCAGGATGCAGAACTCCTGTAAACTGCCTCTCACTACTTCCAATGTACAGAAATCCTGTAAGCTGCTTCTCTTTTACTCAGACGACTGAAAACCCGCATAGTGCGTAAGACTACTCCCATGCTACAGAACTCCCGTAAAGTGTTTCCTACACTCAGGATGCAGAACTCCTGTAAACTGCCTCTCATTACTTCCAATGTACAGAAATCCTGTAAGCTGCTTCCCTTTTACTCAGACGACTGAAAACCCGCATAGTGCGTAAGACTACTCCCATGCTACAGAACTCCCGTAAAGTGTTTCCTACACTCAGGATGCAGAACTCCTGTAAACTGCCTCTCACTACTTCCAAGGTACAGAAATCCTGTAAGCTGCTTCTCTTTTACTCAGACTACTGAAAACCCGCATAGTGCGTAAGACTACTCCCATGCCAGAGAACTCCCGTAAAGTGTTTTCTACACTCAGGATGCAGAATTCCTGTAAACTGCCTCTCACTACTTCCAATGTACACAAATCCTGTAAGCTGCATCTCCTACACACAGACTACAGAAATCCCGCATACTGAGTATTGCTAGAGCCATGTTACAGAAGTCCCATAGACTGTCTCCTACACTCAGGATGTAGAACTCCTGTAAACTGCCTCTCACTATTTCCAAGGTACAGAAATCCTGTAAGGTGCTTCTCTTTTACTCAGACTACTGAAAACCCGCGTAGTGCGTAAGACTACTCCCATGCTACAGAACTCCCGTAAAGTGTTTCCTACACTCAGGAGGCAGAACTCCTGTAAACTGCCTCTCATTACTTCCAATGTACACAAATCCTGTAAGCTGCTTTTCTTTTACTCAGACTACTGAAAACCCGCATAGTGCGTAAGACTACTCCCATGTTACAGAACTCCCGAAAAGTGTTTCCTACACTCAGGATGCAGAACTCCTGTAAACTGCCTCTCACTACTTCCAAGGTACAGAAATCCTGTAAGCTGCTTCTCTTTTACTCAGACTACTGAAAACCCGCATAGTGCGTAATACTGCTCCCATGCTACAGAACTCCCGTAAAGTGTTTCCTACACTCAGGATGCAGAACTCCAGTAAACTGCTTCGCTCTACATCCAGCTTACAGAAATCCTGTGATCTGCATCTCCTACACACAGCCTACAGAAATCCCGCATACTGAGTATGGCTAGAGCCATGTTACAGACTCCCATAGACTGTCTCCTACACTCAAGATGCAGAGTTCCAGTAAATTCCTTCTCTCTACATTCAGCTTACAGAACGCATGTAAGCAGCATGTCCTAAACACAGGGTACAGAAAACTCGCATAGTGCATACGGCTGCTCCCATGCTACAGAACTCCCGTAAATTGTTTCCTACACTCAGGATGCAGAACTCCTGTAAACTGCCTCTCATTACTTCCAATGTACAGAAATCCTGTAAGCTGCTTTTCTTTTACTCAGACTACTGAAAACCCGCATAGTGCGTAAGACTACTCCCATGTTACAGAACTCCCGAAAAGTGTTTCCTACACTCAGGATGCAGAACTCCTGTAAACTGCCTCTCACTACTTCCAAGGTACAGAAATCCTGTAAGCTGCTTCTCTTTTACTCAGACTACTGAAAACCCGCATAGTGCGTAATACTGCTCCCATGCTACAGAACTCCCGTAAAGTGTTTCCTACACTCAGGATGCAGAACTCCAGTAAACTGCTTCGCTCTACATCCAGCTTACAGAAATCCTGTGAGCTGCATCTCCTACACACAGCCTACAGAAATCCCGCATACTGAGTATGGCTAGAGCCATGTTACAGACTCCCATAGACTGTCTCCTACACTCAAGATGCAGAGTTCCAGTAAATTGCTTCTCTCTACATTCAGCTTACAGAACGCATGTAAGCAGCATGTCCTAAACACAGGGTACAGAAAACTCGCATAGTGCATACGGCTGCTCCCATGCTACAGAACTCCCGTAAAGTGTTTCCTACACTCAGGATGCAGAACTCCTGTAAACTGCCTCTCATTACTTCCAATGTACAGAAATCCTGTAAGCTGCTTTTCTTTTACTCAGACTACTGAAAACCCGCATAGTGCGTAAGACTACTCCCATGTTACAGAACTCCCGAAAAGTGTTTCCTACACTCAGGATGCAGAACTCCTGTAAACTGCCTCTCACTACTTCCAATGTACAGAAATCCTGTATGCTGCTTCTCTTTTACTCAGACTACTGAAAACCCGCATAGTGCGTAAGACTACTCCCATGCCAGAGAACTCCCGTAAAGTGTTTTCTACACTCAGGATGCAGAATTCCTGTAAACTGCCTCTCACTACTTCCAATGTACAGAAATCCTGTATGCTGCTTCTCTTTTACTCAGACTACTGAAAACCCGCATAGTGCGTAAGACTACTCCCATGCCAGAGAACTCCCGTAAAGTGTTTTCTACACTCAGGATGCAGAATTCCTGTAAACTGCCTCTCACTACTTCCAATGTACAGAAATCCTGTAAGCTGCTTCTCTTTTACTCAGACTACTGAAAACCCGCATAGTGCGTAAGACTACTCCCATGCTACAGAACTCCCGTAAAGTGTTTCCTACACTCAGGATGCAGAACTCCTGTAAACTGCCTCTCACTACTTCCAATGTACAGAAATCCTGTAAGCTGCTTCTCTTTTACTCAGACGACTGAAAACCCGCATAGTGCGTAAGACTACTCCCATGCTACAGAACTCCCGTAAAGTGTTTCCTACACTCAGGATGCAGAACTCCTGTAAACTGCCTCTCATTACTTCCAATGTACAGAAATCCTGTAAGCTGCTTCCCTTTTACTCAGACGACTGAAAACCCGCATAGTGCGTAAGACTACTCCCATGCTACAGAACTCCCGTAAAGTGTTTCCTACACTCAGGATGCAGAACTCCAGTAAACTGCTTCGCTCTACATCCAGCTTACAGAAATCTTGTAAGCTGCATCTCCTACACACAGCCTACAGAAATCCCGCATACTGAGTATTGCTAGAGCCATGTTACAGAACTCCCATAGACTGTCTCCTACACTCAGGATGTAGAACTCGTGTAAACTGTCTCTCACTATTTCCAAGGTACAGAAATCCTGTAACCTGCTTCTCTTTTACTCAGACTACTGAAAACCCGCGTAGTGCGTAAGACTACTCCCATGCTACAGAACTCCCGTGAAGTGTTTCCTACACTCAGGATGCAGAACTCCAGTAAACTGCTTCGCTCTACATCCAGCTTACAGAAATCCTGTGAGCTGCATCTCCTACACACAGACTACAGAAATCCCGCATACTGAGTGTGGCTAGAGCCATGTTACAGAACTCCCATAGTCTGTCTCCTACACTCAGGATTTAGAACTCGGGTAAACTGCCTCTCACTATTTCCAAAGTACAGAAATCCTGTAAGCTGCTTCTCTTTTACTCAGACTACTGAAAACCCGCATAGTGCGTAAGACTACTCCCATGCTACAGAACTCCCGTAAAGTGTTTCCTACACTCAGGATGCAGAACTCCTGTAAACTGCCTCTCACTACTTCCAATGTACAGAAATCCTGTAAGCTGCTTCTCTTTTACTCAGACGACTGAAAACCCGCATAGTGCGTAAGACTACTCCCATGCTACAGAACTCCCGTAAAGTGTTTCCTACACTCAGGATGCAGAACTCCAGTAAACTGCTTCGCTCTACATCCAGCTTACAGAAATCCTGTAAGCTGCATCTCCTACACACAGCCTACAGAAATCCCGCATACTGAGTATTGCTAGAGCCATGTTACAGAACTCCCATAGACTGTCTCCTACACTCAGGATGTAGAACTCGTGTAAACTGTCTCTCACTATTTCCAAGGTACAGACATCCTGTAAGCTGCTTCTCTTTTACTCAGACTACTGAAAACCTGCATAGTGCGTAAGACTACTCCCATGTTACAGAACTCCCGAAAAGTGTTTCCTACACTCAGGATGCAGAACTCCAGTAAACTGCTTCGCTCTACATCCAGCTTACAGAAATCCTGTGAGCTGCATCTCCTACACACAGCCTACAGAAATCCCGCATACTGAGTATGGCTAGAGCCATGTTACAGACTCCCATAGACTGTCTCCTATACTCAAGATGCAGAGTTCCAGTAAATTGCTTCTCTCTACATTCAGCTTACAGAACGCATGTAAGCAGCATGTCCTAAACACAGGGTACAGAAAACTCGCATAGTGCATACGGCTGCTCCCATGCTACAGAACTCCCGTAAATTGTTTCCTACACTCAGGATGCAGAACTCCTGTAAACTGCCTCTCATTACTTCCAATGTACAGAAATCCTGTAAGCTGCTTTTCTTTTACTCAGACTACTGAAAACCCGCATAGTGCGTAAGACTACTCCCATGTTACAGAACTCCCGAAAAGTGTTTCCTACACTCAGGATGCAGAACTCCCGTAAACTGCCTCTCACTACTTCCAATGTACAGAAATCCTGTAAGCTGCTTCTCTTTTACTCAGACTACTGAAAACCCGCATAGTGCGTAAGACTACTCCCATGCCAGAGAACTCCCGTAAAGTGTTTTCTACACTCAGGATGCAGAATTCCTGTAAACTGCCTCTCACTACTTCCAATGTACAGAAATCCTGTAAGCTGCTTCTCTTTTACTCAGACTACTGAAAACCCGCATAGTGCGTAAGACTACTCCCATGCTATAGAACTCCCGTAAAGTGTTTCCTACACTCAGGATGCAGAACTCCTGTAAACTGCCTCTCACTACTTCCAATGTACAGAAATCCTGTAAGCTGCTTCTCTTTTACTCAGACGACTGAAAACCCGCATAGTGCGTAAGACTACTCCCATGCTACAGAACTCGCGAAAAGTGTTTCCTACACTCAGGATGCAGAACTCCATTAAACTGCTTCGCTCTACATCCAGCTTACAGAAATCCTGTAAGCTGCATCTCCTACACACAGACTACAGAAATCCCGCATACTGAGTATTGCTAGAGCCATGTTACAGAACTCCCATAGACTGTCTCCTACACTCAGGATGTAGAACTCGTGTAAACTGCCTCTCACTATTTCCAAGGTACAGAAATCCTGTAAGCTGCTTCTCTTTTACTCAGACTACTGAAAACCTGCATAGTGCGTAAGACTACTCCCATGCTACAGAACTCCCGTAAAGTGTTTCCTACACTCAGGATGCAGAACTCCTGTAAACTGCCTCTCTTTACTTCCAATGTACAGAAATCCTGTAAGCTGCTTCTCTTTTACTCAGACTACTGAAAACCCGCATAGTGCGTAAGACTACTCCCATGCTACAGAACTCCCCTAAAGTGTTTCCTACACTCAGGATGCAGAACTCCAGTAAACTGCTTCGCTCTACATCCAGCTTACAGAAATCCTGTAAGCTGCATCTCCTACAACAGACTACAGAAATCCCGCATACTGAGTATTGCTAGAGCCATGTTACAGAACTCCCATAGACTGTCTCCTACACTCAGGATGTAGAACTCGTGTAAACTGCCTCTCACTATTTCCAAGGTACAGAAATCCTGTAAGCTGCTTCTCTTTTACTCAGACTACTGAAAACCCGCGTAGTGCGTAAGACTACTCCCATGCTACAGAACTCCCGTAAAGTGTTTCCTACACTCAGGATGCAGAACTCCTGTAAACTGCCTCTCATTACTTCCAATGTACACAAATCCTGTAAGCTGCTTTTCTTTTACTCAGACTACTGAAAACCCGCATAGTGCGTAAGACTACTCCCATGTTACAGAACTCCCGAAAAGTGTTTCCTACACTCAGGATGCAGAACTCCTGTAAACTGCCTCTCACTACTTCCAATGTACAGAAATCCTGTAAGCTGCTTCTCTTTTACTCAGGCTACTGAAAACCCGCGTAGTGCGTAAGACTACTCCCATGCTACAGAACTTCCGTAAAGTGTTTCCTACACTCAGGATGCAGAACTCCAGTAAACTGCTTCGCTCTACATCCAGCTTACAGAAATCCTGTGAGCTGCATCTCCTACACACAGACTACAGAAATCCCGCATACTGAGTATGGCTAGAGCCATGTTACAGAACTCCCATAGTCTGTCTCCTACACTCAGGATGTAGAACTCGTGTAAACTGCCTCTCACTATTTCCAAGGTACAGAAATCCTGTAAGCTGCTTCTCTTTTACTCAGACTACTGAAAACCCGCATAGTGCGTAAGACTACTCGCATGCTACAGAACTCCCGTAAAGTGTTTCCTACACTCAGGATGCAGAACTCCAGTAAACTGCTTCGCTCTACATCCAGCTTACAGAAATCCTGTAAGCTGCATCTCCTACACACAGACTACAGAAATCCCGCATAGTGCGTAAGACTACTCCCATGTTACAGAACTCGCGAAAAGTGTTTCCTACACTCAGGATGCAGAACTCCTGTAAACTGCCTCTCACTACTTCCAATGTACAGAAATCCTGTAAGCTGCTTCTCTTTTACTCAGACTACTGAAAACCCGCATAGTGCGTAAGACTACTCCCATGCTACAGAACTCCCGTAAAGTGTTTCCTACACTCAGGATGCAGAACTCCAGTAAACTGCTTCGCTCTACATCCAGCTTACAGAAATCCTGTAAGCTGCATCTCCTACACACAGACTACAGAAATCCCGCATACTGAGTATTGCTAGAGCCATGTTACAGAACTCCCATAGACTGTCTCCTACACTCAGGATGTAGAACTCGTGTAAACTGCCTCTCACTATTTCCAAGGTACAGAAATCCTGTAAGCTGCTTCTCTTTTACTCAGACTACTGAAAACCCGCATAGTGCGTAAGACTACTCCCATGTTACAGAACTCGCGAAAAGTGTTTCCTACACTCAGGATGCAGAACTCCTGTAAACTGCCTCTCACTACTTCCAATGTACAGAAATCCTGTAAGCTGCTTCTCTTTTACTCAGACGACTGAAAACCCGCATAGTGCGTAATACTGCTCCCATGCTACAGAACTCCCGTAAAGTGTTTCCTACACTCAGGATGCAGAACTCCAGTAAACTGCTTCGCTCTACATCCAGCTTACAGAAATCCTGTGAGCTGCATCTCCTACACACAGCCTACAGAAATCCCGCATACTGAGTATGGCTAGAGCCATGTTACAGACTCCCATAGACTGTCTCCTACACTCAAGATGCAGAGTTCCAGTAAATTGCTTCTCTCTACATCCAGCTTACAGAACGCATGTAAGCAGCATGTCCTAAACACAGGGTACAGAAAACTCGCATAGTGCATACGGCTGCTCCCATGCTACAGAACTCCCGTAAAGTGTTTCCTACACTCAGGATGCAGAACTCCTGTAAACTGCCTCTCACTACTTCCAAGGTACAGAAATCCTGTAAGCTGCTTCTCTTTTACTCAGACGACTGAAAACCCGCATAGTGCGTAATACTGCTCCCATGCTACAGAACTCCCGTAAAGTGTTTCCTACACTCAGGATGCAGAACTCCTGTAAACTGCCTCTCACTACTTCCAATGTACAGAAATCCTGTAAGCTGCTTCTCTTTTACTCAGACTACTGAAAACCCGCATAGTGCGTAAGACTACTCCCATGCCAGAGAACTCCCGTAAAGTGTTTTCTACACTCAGGATGCAGAATTCCTGTAAACTGCCTCTCACTACTTCCAATGTACAGAAATCCTGTAAGCTGCTTCTCTTTTACTCAGACGACTGAAAACCCGCATAGTGCGTAAGACTACTCCCATGCTACAGAACTCCCGTAAAGTGTTTCCTACACTCAGGATGCAGAACTCCTGTAAACTGCCTCTCACTACTTCCAATGTACAGAAATCCTGTAAGCTGCTTCTCTTTTACTCAGACGACTGAAAACCCGCATAGTGCGTAAGACTACTCCCATGCTACAGAACTCCCGTAAAGTGTTTCCTACACTCAGGATGCAGAACTCCAGTAAACTGCTTCGCTCTACATCCAGCTTACAGAAATCCTGTAAGCTGCATCTCCTACACACAGACTACAGAAATCCCGCATACTGAGTATTGCTAGAGCCATGTTACAGAACTCCCATAGACTGTCTCCTACACTCAGGATGTAGAACTCGTGTAAACTGCCTCTCACTATTTCCAAGGTACAGAAATCCTGTAAGCTGCTTCTCTTTTACTCAGACTACTGAAAACCCGCGTAGTGCGTAAGACTACTCCCATGCTACAGAACTCCCGTAAAGTGTTTCCTACACTCAGGATGCAGAACTCCAGTAAACTGCTTCGCTCTACATCCAGCTTACAGAAATCCTGTGAGCTGCATCTCCTACACACAGCCTACAGAAATCCCGCATACTGAGTATGGCTAGAGCCATGTTACAGACTCCCATAGACTGTCTCCTACACTCAAGATGCAGAGTTCCAGTAAATTGCTTCTCTCTACATCCAGCTTACAGAACGCATGTAAGCAGCATGTCCTAAACACAGGGTACAGAAAACTCGCATAGTGCATACGGCTGCTCCCATGCTACAGAACTCCCGTAAAGTGTTTCCTACACTCAGGATGCAGAACTCCTGTAAACTGCCTCTCACTATTTCCAAAGTACAGAAATCCTGTAAGCTGCTTCTCTTTTACTCAGACTACTGAAAACCCGCATAGTGCGTAAGACTACTCCCATGCTACAGAACTCCCGTAAAGTGTTTCCTACACTCAGGATGCAGAACTCCTGTAAACTGCCTCTCACTACTTCCAATGTACAGAAATCCTGTAAGCTGCTTCTCTTTTACTCAGACGACTGAAAACCCGCATAGTGCGTAAGACTACTCCCATGCTACAGAACTCCCGTAAAGTGTTTCCTACACTCAGGATGCAGAACTCCTGTAAACTGCCTCTCACTACTTCCAATGTACAGAAATCCTGTAAGCTGCTTCTCTTTTACTCAGACGACTGAAAACCCGCATAGTGCGTAAGACTACTCCCATGCTACAGAACTCCCGTAAAGTGTTTCCTACACTCAGGATGCAGAACTCCAGTAAACTGCTTCGCTCTACATCCAGCTTACAGAAATCCTGTGAGCTGCATCTCCTACACACAGCCTACAGAAATCCCGCATACTGAGTATGGCTAGAGCCATGTTACAGACTCCCATAGACTGTCTCCTACACTGAAGATGCAGAGTTCCAGTAAATTGCTTCTCTCTACATCCAGCTTACAGAACGCATGTAAGCAGCATGTCCTAAACACAGGGTACAGAAAACTCGCATAGTGCATACGGCTGCTCCCATGCTACAGAACTCCCGTAAAGTGTTTCCTACACTCAGGATGCAGAACTCCTGTAAACTGCCTCTCACTACTTCCAAGGTACAGAAATCCTGTAAGCTGCTTCTCTTTTACTCAGACGACTGAAAACCCGCATAGTGCGTAATACTGCTCCCATGCTACAGAACTCCCGTAAAGTGTTTCCTACACTCAGGATGCAGAACTCCTGTAAACTGCCTCTCACTACTTCCAATGTACAGAAATCCTGTAAGCTGCTTCTCTTTTACTCAGACTACTGAAAACCCGCATAGTGCGTAAGACTACTCCCATGCCAGAGAACTCCCGTAAAGTGTTTTCTACACTCAGGATGCAGAATTCCTGTAAACTGCCTCTCACTACTTCCAATGTACAGAAATCCTGTAAGCTGCTTCTCTTTTACTCAGACGACTGAAAACCCGCATAGTGCGTAAGACTACTCCCATGCCAGAGAACTCCCGTAAAGTGTTTCCTACACTCAGGATGCAGAACTCCTGTAAACTGCCTCTCATTACTTCCAATGTACAGAAATCCTGTAAGCTGCTTCCCTTTTACTCAGACGACTGAAAACCCGCATAGTGCGTAAGACTACTCCCATGCTACAGAACTCCCGTAAAGTGTTTCCTACACTCAGGATGCAGAACTCCAGTAAACTGCTTCGCTCTACATCCAGCTTACAGAAATCCTGTAAGCTGCATCTCCTACACACAGACTACAGAAATCCCGCATACTGAGTATTGCTAGAGCCATGTTACAGAACTCCCATAGACTGTCTCCTACACTCAGGATGTAGAACTCGTGTAAACTGTCTCTCACTATTTCCAAGGTACAGAAATCCTGTAACCTGCTTCTCTTTTACTCAGACTACTGAAAACCCGCATAGTGCGTAAGACTACTCCCATGCTACAGAACTCCCGTGAAGTGTTTCCTACACTCAGGATGCAGAACTCCAGTAAACTGCTTCGCTCTACATCCAGCTTACAGAAATCCTGTGAGCTGCATCTCCTAAACACAGACTACAGAAATCCCGCATACTGAGTGTGGCTAGAGCCATGTTACAGAACTCCCATAGTCTGTCTCCTACACTCAGGATTTAGAACTCGGGTAAACTGCCTCTCACTATTTCCAAAGTACAGAAATCCTGTAAGCTGCTTCTCTTTTACTCAGACTACTGAAAACCCGCATAGTGCGTAAGACTACTCCCATGCTACAGAACTCCCGTAAAGTGTTTCCTACACTCAGGATGCAGAACTCCTGTAAACTGCCTCTCACTACTTCCAATGTACAGAAATCCTGTAAGCTGCTTCTCTTTTACTCAGACGACTGAAAACCCGCATAGTGCGTAAGACTACTCCCATGCTACAGAACTCCCGTAAAGTGTTTCCTACACTCAGGATGCAGAACTCCAGTAAACTGCTTCGCTCTACATCCAGCTTACAGAAATCCTGTAAGCTGCATCTCCTACACATAGCCTACAGAAATCCCGCATACTGAGTATTGCTAGAGCCATGTTACAGAACTCCCATAGACTGTCTCCTACACTCAGGATGTAGAACTCGTGTAAACTGTCTCTCACTATTTCCAAGGTACAGAAATCCTGTAAGCTGCTTCTCTTTTACTCAGACTACTGAAAACCTTCATAGTGCGTAAGACTACTCCCATGTTACAGAACTCCCGAAAAGTGTTTCCTACACTCAGGATGCAGAACTCCAGTAAACTGCTTCGCTCTACATCCAGCTTACAGAAATCCTGTGAGCTGCATCTCCTACACACAGCCTACAGAAATCCCGCATACTGAGTATGGCTAGAGCCATGTTACAGACTCCCATAGACTGTCTCCTATACTCAAGATGCAGAGTTCCAGTAAATTGCTTCTCTCTACATTCAGCTTACAGAACGCATGTAAGCAGCATGTCCTAAACACAGGGTACAGAAAACTCGCATAGTGCATACGGCTGCTCCCATGCTACAGAACTCCCGTAAATTGTTTCCTACACTCAGGATGCAGAACTCCTGTAAACTGCCTCTCATTACTTCCAATGTACAGAAATCCTGTAAGCTGCTTTTCTTTTACTCAGACTACTGAAAACCCGCATAGTGCGTAAGACTACTCCCATGTTACAGAACTCCCGAAAAGTGTTTCCTACACTCAGGATGCAGAACTCCCGTAAACTGCCTCTCACTACTTCCAATGTACAGAAATCCTGTAAGCTGCTTCTCTTTTACTCAGACTACTGAAAACCCGCATAGTGCGTAAGACTACTCCCATGCCAGAGAACTCCCGTAAAGTGTTTTCTACACTCAGGATGCAGAATTCCTGTAAACTGCCTCTCACTACTTCCAATGTACAGAAATCCTGTAAGCTGCTTCTCTTTTACTCAGACTACTGAAAACCCGCATAGTGCGTAAGACTACTCCCATGTTACAGAACTCCCGAAAAGTGTTTCCTACACTCAGGATGCAGAACTCCCGTAAACTGCCTCTCACTACTTCCAATGTACAGAAATCCTGTAAGCTGCTTCTCTTTTACTCAGACTACTGAAAACCCGCATAGTGCGTAAGACTACTCCCATGCCAGAGAACTCCCGTAAAGTGTTTTCTACACTCAGGATGCAGAATTCCTGTAAACTGCCTCTCACTATTTCCAAGGTACAGAAATCCTGTAAGCTGCTTCTCTTTTACTCAGACTACTGAAAACCTGCATAGTGCGTAAGACTACTCCCATGCTACAGAACTCCCGTAAAGTGTTTCCTACACTCAGGATGCAGAACTCCTGTAAACTGCCTCTCTTTACTTCCAATGTACAGAAATCCTGTAAGCTGCTTCTCTTTTACTCAGACTACTGAAAACCCGCATAGTGCGTAAGACTACTCCCATGCTACAGAACTCCCCTAAAGTGTTTCCTACACTCAGGATGCAGAACTCCAGTAAACTGCTTCGCTCTACATCCAGCTTACAGAAATCCTGTAAGCTGCATCTCCTACAACAGACTACAGAAATCCCGCATACTGAGTATTGCTAGAGCCATGTTACAGAACTCCCATAGACTGTCTCCTACACTCAGGATGTAGAACTCGTGTAAACTGCCTCTCACTATTTCCAAGGTACAGAAATCCTGTAAGCTGCTTCTCTTTTACTCAGACTACTGAAAACCCGCGTAGTGCGTAAGACTACTCCCATGCTACAGAACTCCCGTAAAGTGTTTCCTACACTCAGGATGCAGAACTCCTGTAAACTGCCTCTCATTACTTCCAATGTACACAAATCCTGTAAGCTGCTTTTCTTTTACTCAGACTACTGAAAACCCGCATAGTGCGTAAGACTACTCCCATGTTACAGAACTCCCGAAAAGTGTTTCCTACACTCAGGATGCAGAACTCCTGTAAACTGCCTCTCACTACTTCCAATGTACAGAAATCCTGTAAGCTGCTTCTCTTTTACTCAGGCTACTGAAAACCCGCGTAGTGCGTAAGACTACTCCCATGCTACAGAACTTCCGTAAAGTGTTTCCTACACTCAGGATGCAGAACTCCAGTAAACTGCTTCGCTCTACATCCAGCTTACAGAAATCCTGTGAGCTGCATCTCCTACACACAGACTACAGAAATCCCGCATACTGAGTATGGCTAGAGCCATGTTACAGAACTCCCATAGTCTGTCTCCTACACTCAGGATGTAGAACTCGTGTAAACTGCCTCTCACTATTTCCAAGGTACAGAAATCCTGTAAGCTGCTTCTCTTTTACTCAGACGACTGAAAACCCGCATAGTGCGTAAGACTACTCCCATGCTACAGAACTCCCGTAAAGTGTTTCCTACATTCAGGATGCAGAACTCCTGTAAACTGCCTCTCACTACTTCCAATGTACAGAAATCCTGTAAGCTGCTTCTCTTTTACTCAGACTACTGAAAACCCGCATAGTGCGTAAGACTACTCCCATGTTACAGAACTCGCGAAAAGTGTTTCCTACACTCAGGATGCAGAACTCCTGTAAACTGCCTCTCACTACTTCCAATGTACAGAAATCCTGTAAGCTGCTTCTCTTTTACTCAGACGACTGAAAACCCGCATAGTGCGTAAGACTACTCCCATGCTACAGAACTCCCCTAAAGTGTTTCCTACACTCAGGATGCAGAACTCCAGTAAACTGCTTCGCTCTACATCCAGCTTACAGAAATCCTGTAAGCTGCATCTCCTACAACAGACTACAGAAATCCCGCATACTGAGTATTGCTAGAGCCATGTTACAGAACTCCCATAGACTGTCTCCTACACTCAGGATGTAGAACTCGTGTAAACTGCCTCTCACTATTTCCAAGGTACAGAAATCCTGTAAGCTGCTTCTCTTTTACTCAGACTACTGAAAACCCGCGTAGTGCGTAAGACTACTCCCATGCTACAGAACTCCCGTAAAGTGTTTCCTACACTCAGGATGCAGAACTCCTGTAAACTGCCTCTCATTACTTCCAATGTACACAAATCCTGTAAGCTGCTTTTCTTTTACTCAGACTACTGAAAACCCGCATAGTGCGTAAGACTACTCCCATGTTACAGAACTCCCGAAAAGTGTTTCCTACACTCAGGATGCAGAACTCCTGTAAACTGCCTCTCACTACTTCCAATGTACAGAAATCCTGTAAGCTGCTTCTCTTTTACTCAGGCTACTGAAAACCCGCGTAGTGCGTAAGACTACTCCCATGCTACAGAACTTCCGTAAAGTGTTTCCTACACTCAGGATGCAGAACTCCAGTAAACTGCTTCGCTCTACATCCAGCTTACAGAAATCCTGTGAGCTGCATCTCCTACACACAGACTACAGAAATCCCGCATACTGAGTATGGCTAGAGCCATGTTACAGAACTCCCATAGTCTGTCTCCTACACTCAGGATGTAGAACTCGTGTAAACTGCCTCTCACTATTTCCAAGGTACAGAAATCCTGTAAGCTGCTTCTCTTTTACTCAGACTACTGAAAACCCGCATAGTGCGTAAGACTACTCCCATGCTACAGAACTCCCGTAAAGTGTTTCCTACATTCAGGATGCAGAACTCCTGTAAACTGCCTCTCACTACTTCCAATGTACAGAAATCCTGTAAGCTGCTTCTCTTTTACTCAGACTACTGAAAACCCGCATAGTGCGTAAGACTACTCCCATGTTACAGAACTCGCGAAAAGTGTTTCCTACACTCAGGATGCAGAACTCCTGTAAACTGCCTCTCACTACTTCCAATGTACAGAAATCCTGTAAGCTGCTTCTCTTTTACTCAGACGACTGAAAACCCGCATAGTGCGTAAGACTACTCCCATGCTACAGAACTCCCGTAAAGTGTTTCCTACACTCAGGATGCAGAACTCCAGTAAACTGCTTCGCTCTACATCCAGCTTACAGAAATCCTGTAAGCTGCATCTCCTACACACAGACTACAGAAATCCCGCATACTGAGTATTGCTAGAGCCATGTTACAGAACTCCCATAGACTGTCTCCTACACTCAGGATGTAGAACTCGTGTAAACTGCCTCTCACTATTTCCAAGGTACAGAAATCCTGTAAGCTGCTTCTCTTTTACTCAGACTACTGAAAACCCGCATAGTGCGTAAGACTACTCCCATGTTACAGAACTCGCGAAAAGTGTTTCCTACACTCAGGATGCAGAACTCCTGTAAACTGCCTCTCACTACTTCCAATGTACAGAAATCCTGTAAGCTGCTTCTCTTTTACTCAGACGACTGAAAACCCGCATAGTGCGTAATACTGCTCCCATGCTACAGAACTCCCGTAAAGTGTTTCCTACACTCAGGATGCAGAACTCCAGTAAACTGCTTCGCTCTACATCCAGCTTACAGAAATCCTGTGAGCTGCATCTCCTACACACAGCCTGCAGAAATCCCGCATACTGAGTATGGCTAGAGCCATGTTACAGACTCCCATAGACTGTCTCCTACACTCAAGATGCAGAGTTCCAGTAAATTGCTTCTCTCTACATCCAGCTTACAGAACGCATGTAAGCAGCATGTCCTAAACACAGGGTACAGAAAACTCGCATAGTGCATACGGCTGCTCCCATGCTACAGAACTCCCGTAAAGTGTTTCCTACACTCAGGATGCAGAACTCCTGTAAACTGCCTCTCACTACTTCCAAGGTACAGAAAACCTGTAAGCTGCTTCTCTTTTACTCAGACGACTGAAAACCCGCATAGTGCGTAATACTGCTCCCATGCTACAGAACTCCCGTAAAGTGTTTCCTACACTCAGGATGCAGAACTCCTGTAAACTGCCTCTCACTACTTCCAATGTGCAGAAATCCTGTAAGCTGCTTCTCTTTTACTCAGACTACTGAAAACCCGCATAGTGCGTAAGACTACTCCCATGCCAGAGAACTCCCGTAAAGTGTTTTCTACACTCAGGATGCAGAATTCCTGTAAACTGCCTCTCACTACTTCCAATGTACAGAAATCCTGTAAGCTGCTTCTCTTTTACTCAGACGACTGAAAACCCGCATAGTGCGTAAGACTACTCCCATGCTACAGAACTCCCGTAAAGTGTTTCCTACACTCAGGATGCAGAACTCCTGTAAACTGCCTCTCACTACTTCCAATGTACAGAAATCCTGTAAGCTGCTTCTCTTTTACTCAGACGACTGAAAACCCGCATAGTGCGTAAGACTACTCCCATGCTACAGAACTCCCGTAAAGTGTTTCCTACACTCAGGATGCAGAACTCCAGTAAACTGCTTCGCTCTACATCCAGCTTACAGAAATCCTGTAAGCTGCATCTCCTACACACAGACTACAGAAATCCCGCATACTGAGTATTGCTAGAGCCATGTTACAGAACTCCCATAGACTGTCTCCTACACTCAGGATGTAGAACTCGTGTAAACTGCCTCTCACTATTTCCAAGGTACAGAAATCCTGTAAGCTGCTTCTCTTTTACTCAGACTACTGAAAACCCGCATAGTGCGTAAGACTACTCCCATGCTACAGAACTCCCGTAAAGTGTTTCCTACACTCAGGATGCAGAACTCCAGTAAACTGCTTCGCTCTACATCCAGCTTACAGAAATCCTGTGAGCTGCATCTCCTACACACAGCCTACAGAAATCCCGCATACTGAGTATGGCTAGAGCCATGTTACAGACTCCCATAGACTGTCTCCTACACTCAAGATGCAGAGTTCCAGTAAATTGCTTCTCTCTACATCCAGCTTACAGAACGCATGTAAGCAGCATGTCCTAAACACAGGGTACAGAAAACTCGCATAGTGCATACGGCTGCTCCCATGCTACAGAACTCCCGTAAAGTGTTTCCTACACTCAGGATGCAGAACTCCTGTAAACTGCCTCTCACTATTTCCAAAGTACAGAAATCCTGTAAGCTGCTTCTCTTTTACTCAGACTACTGAAAACCCGCATAGTGCGTAAGACTACTCCCATGCTACAGAACTCCCGTAAAGTGTTTCCTACACTCAGGATGCAGAACTCCTGTAAACTGCCTCTCACTACTTCCAATGTACAGAAATCCTGTAAGCTGCTTCTCTTTTACTCAGACGACTGAAAACCCGCATAGTGCGTAAGACTACTCCCATGCTACAGAACTCCCGTAAAGTGTTTCCTACACTCAGGATGCAGAACTCCTGTAAACTGCCTCTCACTACTTCCAATGTACAGAAATCCTGTAAGCTGCTTCTCTTTTACTCAGACGACTGAAAACCCGCATAGTGCGTAAGACTACTCCCATGCTACAGAACTCCCGTAAAGTGTTTCCTACACTCAGGATGCAGAACTCCAGTAAACTGCTTCGCTCTACATCCAGCTTACAGAAATCCTGTGAGCTGCATCTCCTACACACAGCCTACAGAAATCCCGCATACTGAGTATGGCTAGAGCCATGTTACAGACTCCCATAGACTGTCTCCTACACTGAAGATGCAGAGTTCCAGTAAATTGCTTCTCTCTACATCCAGCTTACAGAACGCATGTAAGCAGCATGTCCTAAACACAGGGTACAGAAAACTCGCATAGTGCATACGGCTGCTCCCATGCTACAGAACTCCTGTAAAGTGTTTCCTACACTCAGGATGCAGAACTCCTGTAAACTGCCTCTCACTACTTCCAAGGTACAGAAATCCTGTAAGCTGCTTCTCTTTTACTCAGACGACTGAAAACCCGCATAGTGCGTAATACTGCTCCCATGCTACAGAACTCCCGTAAAGTGTTTCCTACACTCAGGATGCAGAACTCCTGTAAACTGCCTCTCACTTCTTCCAATGTACAGAAATCCTGTAAGCTGCTTCTCTTTTACTCAGACTACTGAAAACCCGCATAGTGCGTAAGACTACTCCCATGCCAGAGAACTCCCGTAAAGTGTTTTCTACACTCAGGATGCAGAATTCCTGTAAACTGCCTCTCACTACTTCCAATGTACAGAAATCCTGTAAGCTGCTTCTCTTTTACTCAGACTACTGAAAACCCGCATAGTGCGTAAGACTACTCCCATGCTACAGAACTCCCGTAAAGTGTTTCCTACACTCAGGATGCAGAACTCCTGTAAACTGCCTCTCACTACTTCCAATGTACAGAAATCCTGTAAGCTGCTTCTCTTTTACTCAGACGACTGAAAACCCGCATAGTGCGTAAGACTACTCCCATGCTACAGAACTCCCGTAAAGTGTTTCCTACACTCAGGATGCAGAACTCCTGTAAACTGCCTCTCATTACTTCCAATGTACAGAAATCCTGTAAGCTGCTTCCCTTTTACTCAGACGACTGAAAACCCGCATAGTGCGTAAGACTACTCCCATGCTACAGAACTCCCGTAAAGTGTTTCCTACACTCAGGATGCAGAACTCCAGTAAACTGCTTCGCTCTACATCCAGCTTACAGAAATCCTGTAAGCTGCATCTCCTACACACAGACTACAGAAATCCCGCATACTGAGTATTGCTAGAGCCATGTTACAGAACTCCCATAGACTGTCTCCTACACTCAGGATGTAGAACTCGTGTAAACTGTCTCTCACTATTTCCAAGGTACAGAAATCCTGTAACCTGCTTCTCTTTTACTCAGACTACTGAAAACCCGCGTAGTGCGTAAGACTACTCCCATGCTACAGAACTCCCGTGAAGTGTTTCCTACACTCAGGATGCAGAACTCCAGTAAACTGCTTCGCTCTACATCCAGCTTACAGAAATCCTGTGAGCTGCATCTCCTAAACACAGACTACAGAAATCCCGCATACTGAGTGTGGCTAGAGCCATGTTACAGAACTCCCATAGTCTGTCTCCTACACTCAGGATTTAGAACTCGGGTAAACTGCCTCTCACTATTTCCAAAGTACAGAAATCCTGTAAGCTGCTTCTCTTTTACTCAGACTACTGAAAACCCGCATAGTGCGTAAGACTACTCCCATGCTACAGAACTCCCGTAAAGTGTTTCCTACACTCAGGATGCAGAACTCCTGTAAACTGCCTCTCACTACTTCCAATGTACAGAAATCCTGTAAGCTGCTTCTCTTTTACTCAGACGACTGAAAACCCGCATAGTGCGTAAGACTACTCCCATGCTACAGAACTCCCGTAAAGTGTTTCCTACACTCAGGATGCAGAACTCCAGTAAACTGCTTCGCTCTACATCCAGCTTACAGAAATCCTGTAAGCTGCATCTCCTACACACAGCCTACAGAAATCCCGCATACTGAGTATTGCTAGAGCCATGTTACAGAACTTCCATAGACTGTCTCCTACACTCAGGATGTAGAACTCGTGTAAACTGTCTCTCACTATTTCCAAGGTACAGAAATCCTGTAAGCTGCTTCTCTTTTACTCAGACTACTGAAAACCTTCATAGTGCGTAAGACTGCTCCCATGTTACAGAACTCCCGAAAAGTGTTTCCTACACTCAGGATGCAGAACTCCAGTAAACTGCTTCGCTCTACATCCAGCTTACAGAAATCCTGTGAGCTGCATCTCCTACACACAGCCTACAGAAATCCCGCATACTGAGTATGGCTAGAGCCATGTTACAGACTCCCATAGACTGTCTCCTATACTCAAGATGCAGAGTTCCAGTAAATTGCTTCTCTCTACATTCAGCTTACAGAACGCATGTAAGCAGCATGTCCTAAACACAGGGTACAGAAAACTCGCATAGTGCATACGGCTGCTCCCATGCTACAGAACTCCCGTAAATTGTTTCCTACACTCAGGATGCAGAACTCCTGTAAACTGCCTCTCATTACTTCCAATGTACAGAAATCCTGTAAGCTGCTTTTCTTTTACTCAGACTACTGAAAACCCGCATAGTGCGTAAGACTACTCCCATGTTACAGAACTCCCGAAAAGTGTTTCCTACACTCAGGATGCAGAACTCCCGTAAACTGCCTCTCACTACTTCCAATGTACAGAAATCCTGTAAGCTGCTTCTCTTTTACTCAGACTACTGAAAACCCGCATAGTGCGTAAGACTACTCCCATGCCAGAGAACTCCCGTAAAGTATTTTCTACACTCAGGATGCAGAATTCCTGTAAACTGCCTCTCACTACTTCCAATGTACAGAAATCCTGTAAGCTGCTTCTCTTTTACTCAGACTACTGAAAACCCGCATAGTGCGTAAGACTACTCCCATGCTATAGAACTCCCGTAAAGTGTTTCCTACACTCAGGATGCAGAACTCCTGTAAACTGCCTCTCACTACTTCCAATGTACAGAAATCCTGTAAGCTGCTTCTCTTTTACTCAGACGACTGAAAACCCGCATAGTGCGTAAGACTACTCCCATGCTACAGAACTCGCGAAAAGTGTTTCCTACACTCAGGATGCAGAACTCCATTAAACTGCTTCGCTCTACATCCAGCTTACAGAAATCCTGTAAGCTGCATCTCCTACACACAGACTACAGAAATCCCGCATACTGAGTATTGCTAGAGCCATGTTACAGAACTCCCATAGACTGTCTCCTACACTCAGGATGTAGAACTCGTGTAAACTGCCTCTCACTATTTCCAAGGTACAGAAATCCTGTAAGCTGCTTCTCTTTTACTCAGACTACTGAAAACCTGCATAGTGCGTAAGACTACTCCCATGCTACAGAACTCCCGTAAAGTGTTTCCTACACTCAGGATGCAGAACTCCTGTAAACTGCCTCTCTTTACTTCCAATGTACAGAAATCCTGTAAGCTGCTTCTCTTTTACTCAGACTACTGAAAACCCGCATAGTGCGTAAGACTACTCCCATGCTACAGAACTCCCCTAAAGTGTTTCCTACACTCAGGATGCAGAACTCCAGTAAACTGCTTCGCTCTACATCCAGCTTACAGAAATCCTGTAAGCTGCATCTCCTACAACAGACTACAGAAATCCCGCATACTGAGTATTGCTAGAGCCATGTTACAGAACTCCCATAGACTGTCTCCTACACTCAGGATGTAGAACTCGTGTAAACTGCCTCTCACTATTTCCAAGGTACAGAAATCCTGTAAGCTGCTTCTCTTTTACTCAGACTACTGAAAACCCGCGTAGTGCGTAAGACTACTCTCATGCTACAGAACTCCCGTAAAGTGTTTCCTACACTCAGGATGCAGAACTCCTGTAAACTGCCTCTCATTACTTCCAATGTACACAAATCCTGTAAGCTGCTTTTCTTTTACTCAGACTACTGAAAACCCGCATAGTGCGTAAGACTACTCCCATGTTACAGAACTCCCGAAAAGTGTTTCCTACACTCAGGATGCAGAACTCCTGTAAACTGCCTCTCACTACTTCCAATGTACAGAAATCCTGTAAGCTGCTTCTCTTTTACTCAGGCTACTGAAAACCCGAGTAGTGCGTAAGACTACTCCCATGCTACAGAACTTCCGTAAAGTGTTTCCTACACTCAGGATGCAGAACTCCAGTAAACTGCTTCGCTCTACATCCAGCTTACAGAAATCCTGTGAGCTGCATCTCCTACACACAGACTACAGAAATCCCGCATACTGAGTATGGCTAGAGCCATGTTACAGAACTCCCATAGTCTGTCTCCTACACTCAGGATGTAGAACTCGTGTAAACTGCCTCTCACTATTTCCAAGGTACAGAAATCCTGTAAGCTGCTTCTCTTTTACTCAGACTACTGAAAACCCGCATAGTGCGTAAGACTACTCCCATGCTACAGAACTCCCGTAAAGTGTTTCCTACACTCAGGATGCAGAACTCCTGTAAACTGCCTCTCACTACTTCCAATGTACAGAAATCCTGTAAGCTGCTTCTCTTTTACTCAGACTACTGAAAACCCGCATAGTGCGTAAGACTACTCCCATGTTACAGAACTCGCGAAAAGTGTTTCCTACACTCAGGATGCAGAACTCCTGTAAACTGCCTCTCACTACTTCCAATGTACAGAAATCCTGTAAGCTGCTTCTCTTTTACTCAGACGACTGAAAACCCGCATAGTGCGTAAGACTACTCCCATGCTACAGAACTCCCGTAAAGTGTTTCCTACACTCAGGATGCAGAACTCCAGTAAACTGCTTCGCTCTACATCCAGCTTACAGAAATCCTGTAAGCTGCATCTCCTACACACAGACTACAGAAATCCCGCATACTGAGTATTGCTAGAGCCATGTTACAGAACTCCCATAGACTGTCTCCTACACTCAGGATGTAGAACTCGTGTAAACTGCCTCTCACTATTTCCAAGGTACAGAAATCCTGTAAGCTGCTTCTCTTTTACTCAGACTACTGAAAACCCGCGTAGTGCGTAAGACTACTCCCATGCTACAGAACTCCCGTAAAGTGTTTCCTACACTCAGGATGCAGAACTCCAGTAAACTGCTTCGCTCTACATCCAGCTTACAGAAATCCTGTGAGCTGCATCTCCTACACACAGCCTACAGAAATCCCGCATACTGAGTATGGCTAGAGCCATGTTACAGACTCCCATAGACTGTCTCCTACACTCAAGATGCAGAGTTCCAGTAAATTGCTTCTCTCTACATCCAGCTTACAGAACGCATGTAAGCAGCATGTCCTAAACACAGGGTACAGAAAACTCGCATAGTGCATACGGCTGCTCCCATGCTACAGAACTCCCGTAAAGTGTTTCCTACACTCAGGATGCAGAACTCCTGTAAACTGCCTCTCACTACTTCCAATGTACAGAAATCCTGTAAGCTGCTTCTCTTTTACTCAGACTACTGAAAACCCGCATAGTGCGTAAGACTACTCCCATGTTACAGAACTCGCGAAAAGTGTTTCCTACACTCAGGATGCAGAACTCCTGTAAACTGCCTCTCACTACTTCCAATGTACAGAAATCCTGTAAGCTGCTTCTCTTTTACTCAGACGACTGAAAACCCGCATAGTGCGTAATACTGCTCCCATGCTACAGAACTCCCGTAAAGTGTTTCCTACACTCAGGATGCAGAACTCCAGTAAACTGCTTCGCTCTACATCCAGCTTACAGAAATCCTGTGAGCTGCATCTCCTACACACAGCCTACAGAAATCCCGCATACTGAGTATGGCTAGAGCCATGTTACAGACTCCCATAGACTGTCTCCTACACTCAAGATGCAGAGTTCCAGTAAATTGCTTCTCTCTACATCCAGCTTACAGAACGCATGTAAGCAGCATGTCCTAAACACAGGGTACAGAAAACTCGCATAGTGCATACGGCTGCTCCCATGCTACAGAACTCCCGTAAAGTGTTTCCTACACTCAGGATGCAGAACTCCTGTAAACTGCCTCTCACTACTTCCAATGTACAGAAATCCTGTAAGCTGCTTCTCTTTTACTCAGACTACTGAAAACCCGCATAGTGCGTAAGACTACTCCCATGCTACAGAACTCCCCTAAAGTGTTTCCTACACTCAGGATGCAGAACTCCAGTAAACTGCTTCGCTCTACATCCAGCTTACAGAAATCCTGTAAGCTGCATCTCCTACAACAGACTACAGAAATCCCGCATACTGAGTATTGCTAGAGCCATGTTACAGAACTCCCATAGACTGTCTCCTACACTCAGGATGTAGAACTCGTGTAAACTGCCTCTCACTATTTCCAAGGTACAGAAATCCTGTAAGCTGCTTCTCTTTTACTCAGACTACTGAAAACCCGCGTAGTGCGTAAGACTACTCCCATGCTACAGAACTCCCGTAAAGTGTTTCCTACACTCAGGATGCAGAACTCCTGTAAACTGCCTCTCATTACTTCCAATGTACACAAATCCTGTAAGCTGCTTTTCTTTTACTCAGACTACTGAAAACCCGCATAGTGCGTAAGACTACTCCCATGTTACAGAACTCCCGAAAAGTGTTTCCTACACTCAGGATGCAGAACTCCTGTAAACTGCCTCTCACTACTTCCAATGTACAGAAATCCTGTAAGCTGCTTCTCTTTTACTCAGGCTACTGAAAACCCGCATAGTGCGTAAGACTACTCCCATGCTACAGAACTTCCGTAAAGTGTTTCCTACACTCAGGATGCAGAACTCCAGTAAACTGCTTCGCTCTACATCCAGCTTACAGAAATCCTGTGAGCTGCATCTCCTACACACAGACTACAGAAATCCCGCATACTGAGTATGGCTAGAGCCATGTTACAGAACTCCCATAGTCTGTCTCCTACACTCAGGATGTAGAACTCGTGTAAACTGCCTCTCACTATTTCCAAGGTACAGAAATCCTGTAAGCTGCTTCTCTTTTACTCAGACTACTGAAAACCCGCATAGTGCGTAAGACTACTCCCATGCTACAGAACTCCCGTAAAGTGTTTCCTACACTCAGGATGCAGAACTCCTGTAAACTGCCTCTCACTACTTCCAATGTACAGAAATCCTGTAAGCTGCTTCTCTTTTACTCAGACGACTGAAAACCCGCATAGTGCGTAAGACTACTCCCATGCTACAGAACTCCCCTAAAGTGTTTCCTACACTCAGGATGCAGAACTCCAGTAAACTGCTTCGCTCTACATCCAGCTTACAGAAATCCTGTAAGCTGCATCTCCTACACACAGACTACAGAAATCCCGCATACTGAGTATTGCTAGAGCCATGTTACAGAACTCCCATAGACTGTCTCCTACACTCAGGATGTAGAACTCGTGTAAACTGCCTCTCACTATTTCCAAGGTACAGAAATCCTGTAAGCTGCTTCTCTTTTACTCAGACTACTGAAAACCCGCGTAGTGCGTAAGACTACTCCCATGCTACAGAACTCCCGTAAAGTGTTTCCTACACTCAGGATGCAGAACTCCAGTAAACTGCTTCGCTCTACATCCAGCTTACAGAAATCCTGTGAGCTGCATCTCCTACACACAGCCTACAGAAATCCCGCATACTGAGTATGGCTAGAGCCATGTTACAGACTCCCATAGACTGTCTCCTACACTCAAGATGCAGAGTTCCAGTAAATTGCTTCTCTCTACATCCAGCTTACAGAACGCATGTAAGCAGCATGTCCTAAACACAGGGTACAGAAAACTCGCATAGTGCATACGGCTGCTCCCATGCTACAGAACTCCCGTAAAGTGTTTCCTACACTCAGGATGCAGAACTCCTGTAAACTGCCTCTCACTACTTCCAATGTACAGAAATCCTGTAAGCTGCTTCTCTTTTACTCAGACTACTGAAAACCCGCATAGTGCGTAAGACTACTCCCATGTTACAGAACTCGCGAAAAGTGTTTCCTACACTCAGGATGCAGAACTCCTGTAAACTGCCTCTCACTACTTCCAATGTACAGAAATCCTGTAAGCTGCTTCTCTTTTACTCAGACGACTGAAAACCCGCATAGTGCGTAATACTGCTCCCATGCTACAGAACTCCCGTAAAGTGTTTCCTACACTCAGGATGCAGAACTCCAGTAAACTGCTTCGCTCTACATCCAGCTTACAGAAATCCTGTGAGCTGCATCTCCTACACACAGCCTACAGAAATCCCGCATACTGTGTATGGCTAGAGCCATGTTACAGACTCCCATAGACTGTCTCCTACACTCAAGATGCAGAGTTCCAGTAAATTGCTTCTCTCTACATCCAGCTTACAGAACGCATGTAAGCAGCATGTCCTAAACACAGGGTACAGAAAACTCGCATAGTGCATACGGCTGCTCCCATGCTACAGAACTCCCGTAAAGTGTTTCCTACACTCAGGATGCAGAACTCCTGTAAACTGCCTCTCACTACTTCCAAGGTACAGAAATCCTGTAAGCTGCTTCTCTTTTACTCAGACGACTGAAAACCCGCATAGTGCGTAATACTGCTCCCATGCTACAGAACTCCCGTAAAGTGTTTCCTACACTCAGGATGCAGAACTCCTGTAAACTGCCTCTCACTACTTCCAATGTACAGAAATCCTGTAAGCTGCTTCTCTTTTACTCAGACTACTGAAAACCCGCATAGTGCGTAAGACTACTCCCATGCCAGAGAACTCCCGTAAAGTGTTTTCTACACTCAGGATGCAGAATTCCTGTAAACTGCCTCTCACTACTTCCAATGTACAGAAATCCTGTAAGCTGCTTCTCTTTTACTCAGACTACTGAAAACCCGCGTAGTGCGTAAGACTACTCCCATGCTACAGAACTCCCGTAAAGTGTTTCCTACACTCAGGATGCAGAACTCCTGTAAACTGCCTCTCACTACTTCCAATGTACAGAAATCCTGTAAGCTGCTTCTCTTTTACTCAGGCTACTGAAAACCCGCATAGTGCGTAAGACTACTCCCATGCTACAGAACTCCCGTAAAGTGTTTCCTACACTCAGGATGCAGAACTCCAGTAAACTGCTTCGCTCTACATCCAGCTTACAGAAATCCTGTGAGCTGCATCTCCTACACACAGACTACAGAAATCCCGCATACTGAGTATGGCTAGAGCCATGTTACAGAACTCCCATAGTCTGTCTCCTACACTCAGGATGTAGAACTCGTGTAAACTGCCTCTCACTATTTCCAAGGTACAGAAATCCTGTAAGCTGCTTCTCTTTTACTCAGACTACTGAAAACCCGCATAGTGCGTAAGACTACTCCCATGCTACAGAACTCCCGTAAAGTGTTTCCTACACTCAGGATGCAGAACTCCTGTAAACTGCCTCTCACTACTTCCAATGTACAGAAATCCTGTAAGCTGCTTCTCTTTTACTCAGACTACTGAAAACCCGCATACTGCGTAAGACTACTCCCATGTTACAGAACTCGCGAAAAGTGTTTCCTACACTCAGGATGCAGAACTCCTGTAAACTGCCTCTCACTACTTCCAATGTACAGAAATCCTGTAAGCTGCTTCTCTTTTACTCAGACGACTGAAAACCCGCATAGTGCGTAAGACTACTCCCATGCTACAGAACTCCCGTAAAGTGTTTCCTACACTCAGGATGCAGAACTCCAGTAAACTGCTTCGCTCTACATCCAGCTTACAGAAATCCTGTAAGCTGCATCTCCTACACACAGACTACAGAAATCCCGCATACTGAGTATTGCTAGAGCCATGTTACAGAACTCCCATAGACTGTCTCCTACACTCAGGATGTAGAACTCGTGTAAACTGCCTCTCACTATTTCCAAGGTACAGAAATCCTGTAAGCTGCTTCTCTTTTACTCAGACTACTGAAAACCCGCGTAGTGCGTAAGACTACTCCCATGCTACAGAACTCCCGTAAAGTGTTTCCTACACTCAGGATGCAGAACTCCAGTAAACTGCTTCGCTCTACATCCAGCTTACAGAAATCCTGTGAGCTGCATCTCCTACACACAGCCTACAGAAATCCCGCATACTGAGTATGGCTAGAGCCATGTTACAGACTCCCATAGACTGTCTCCTACACTCAAGATGCAGAGTTCCAGTAAATTGCTTCTCTCTACATCCAGCTTACAGAACGCATGTAAGCAGCATGTCCTAAACACAGGGTACAGAAAACTCGCATAGTGCATACGGCTGCTCCCATGCTACAGAACTCCCGTAAAGTGTTTCCTACACTCAGGATGCAGAACTCCTGTAAACTGCCTCTCACTACTTCCAATGTACAGAAATCCTGTAAGCTGCTTCTCTTTTACTCAGACTACTGAAAACCCGCATAGTGCGTAAGACTACTCCCATGTTACAGAACTCGCGAAAAGTGTTTCCTACACTCAGGATGCAGAACTCCTGTAAACTGCCTCTCACTACTTCCAATGTACAGAAATCCTGTAAGCTGCTTCTCTTTTACTCAGACGACTGAAAACCCGCATAGTGCGTAATACTGCTCCCATGCTACAGAACTCCCGTAAAGTGTTTCCTACACTCAGGATGCAGAACTCCAGTAAACTGCTTCGCTCTACATCCAGCTTACAGAAATCCTGTGAGCTGCATCTCCTACACACAGCCTACAGAAATCCCGCATACTGTGTATGGCTAGAGCCATGTTACAGACTCCCATAGACTGTCTCCTACACTCAAGATGCAGAGTTCCAGTAAATTGCTTCTCTCTACATCCAGCTTACAGAACGCATGTAAGCAGCATGTCCTAAACACAGGGTACAGAAAACTCGCATAGTGCATACGGCTGCTCCCATGCTACAGAACTCCCGTAAAGTGTTTCCTACACTCAGGATGCAGAACTCCTGTAAACTGCCTCTCACTACTTCCAAGGTACAGAAATCCTGTAAGCTGCTTCTCTTTTACTCAGACGACTGAAAACCCGCATAGTGCGTAATACTGCTCCCATGCTACAGAACTCCCGTAAAGTGTTTCCTACACTCAGGATGCAGAACTCCTGTAAACTGCCTCTCACTACTTCCAATGTACAGAAATCCTGTAAGCTGCTTCTCTTTTACTCAGACTACTGAAAACCCGCATAGTGCGTAAGACTACTCCCATGCCAGAGAACTCCCGTAAAGTGTTTTCTACACTCAGGATGCAGAATTCCTGTAAACTGCCTCTCACTACTTCCAATGTACAGAAATCCTGTAAGCTGCTTCTCTTTTACTCAGACTACTGAAAACCCGCATAGTGCGTAAGACTACTCCCATGCTACAGAACTCCCGTAAAGTGTTTCCTACACTCAGGATGCAGAACTCCTGTAAACTGCCTCTCACTACTTCCAATGTACAGAAATCCTGTAAGCTGCTTCTCTTTTACTCAGACGACTGAAAACCCGCATAGTGCGTAAGACTACTCCCATGCTACAGAACTCCCGTAAAGTGTTTCCTACACTCAGGATGCAGAACTCCTGTAAACTGCCTCTCATTACTTCCAATGTACAGAAATCCTGTAAGCTGCTTCCCTTTTACTCAGACGACTGAAAACCCGCATAGTGCGTAAGACTACTCCCATGCTACAGAACTCCCGTAAAGTGTTTCCTACACTCAGGATGCAGAACTCCAGTAAACTGCTTCGCTCTACATCCAGCTTACAGAAATCTTGTAAGCTGCATCTCCTACACACAGCCTACAGAAATCCCGCATACTGAGTATTGCTAGAGCCATGTTACAGAACTCCCATAGACTGTCTCCTACACTCAGGATGTAGAACTCGTGTAAACTGTCTCTCACTATTTCCAAGGTACAGAAATCCTGTAACCTGCTTCTCTTTTACTCAGACTACTGAAAACCCGCGTAGTGCGTAAGACTACTCCCATGCTACAGAACTCCCGTGAAGTGTTTCCTACACTCAGGATGCAGAACTCCAGTAAACTGCTTCGCTCTACATCCAGCTTACAGAAATCCTGTGAGCTGCATCTCCTACACACAGACTACAGAAATCCCGCATACTGAGTGTGGCTAGAGCCATGTTACAGAACTCCCATAGTCTGTCTCCTACACTCAGGATTTAGAACTCGGGTAAACTGCCTCTCACTATTTCCAAAGTACAGAAATCCTGTAAGCTGCTTCTCTTTTACTCAGACGACTGAAAACCCGCATAGTGCGTAAGACTACTCCCATGCTACAGAACTCCCGTAAAGTGTTTCCTACACTCAGGATGCAGAACTCCAGTAAACTGCTTCGCTCTACATCCAGCTTACAGAAATCCTGTGAGCTGCATCTCCTACACACAGCCTACAGAAATCCCGCATACTGAGTATGGCTAGAGCCATGTTACAGACTCCCATAGACTGTCTCCTACACTCAAGATGCAGAGTTCCAGTAAATTGCTTCTCTCTACATCCAGCTTACAGAACGCATGTAAGCAGCATGTCCTAAACACAGGGTACAGAAAACTCGCATAGTGCATACGGCTGCTCCCATGCTACAGAACTCCCGTAAAGTGTTTCCTACACTCAGGATGCAGAACTCCTGTAAACTGCCTCTCACTACTTCCAATGTACAGAAATCCTGTAAGCTGCTTCTCTTTTACTCAGACTACTGAAAACCCGCATAGTGCGTAAGACTACTCCCATGTTACAGAACTCGCGAAAAGTGTTTCCTACACTCAGGATGCAGAACTCCTGTAAACTGCCTCTCACTACTTCCAATGTACAGAAATCCTGTAAGCTGCTTCTCTTTTACTCAGACGACTGAAAACCCGCATAGTGCGTAATACTGCTCCGATGCTACAGAACTCCCGTAAAGTGTTTCCTACACTCAGGATGCAGAACTCCTGTAAACTGCCTCTCACTACTTCCAATGTACAGAAATCCTGTAAGCTGCTTCTCTTTTACTCAGACTACTGAAAACCCGCATAGTGCGTAAGACTACTCCCATGCTACAGAACTCCCGTAAAGTGTTTCCTACACTCAGGATGCAGAACTCCAGTAAACTGCTTCGCTCTACATCCAGCTTACAGAAATCCTGTAAGCTGCATCTCCTACACACAGACTACAGAAATCCCGCATACTGAGTATTGCTAGAGCCATGTTACAGAACTCCCATAGACTGTCTCCTACACTCAGGATGTAGAACTCGTGTAAACTGCCTCTCACTATTTCCAAGGTACAGAAATCCTGTAAGGTGCTTCTCTTTTACTCAGACTACTGAAAACCTGCATAGTGCGTAAGACTACTCCCATGCTAAAGAACTCCCGTAAAGTGTTTCCTACACTCAGGAGGCAGAACTCCTGTAAACTGCCTCTCATTACTTCCAATGTACACAAATCCTGTAAGCTGCTTTTCTTTTACTCAGACTACTGAAAACCCGCATAGTGCGTAAGACTACTCCCATGTTACAGAACTCCCGAAAAGTGTTTCCTACACTCAGGATGCAGAACTCCTGTAAACTGCCTCTCACTACTTCCAAGGTACAGAAATCCTGTAAGCTGCTTCTCTTTTACTCAGGCTACTGAAAACCCGCATAGTGCGTAATACTGCTCCCATGCTACAGAACTCCCATAAAGTGTTTCCTACACTCAGGATGCAGAACTCCAGTAAACTGCTTCGCTCTACATCCAGCTTACAGAAATCCTGTGAGCTGCATCTCCTACACACAGCCTACAGAAATCCCGCATACTGAGTATGGCTAGAGCCATGTTACAGACTCCCATAGACTGTCTCCTATACTCAAGATGCAGAGTTCCAGTAAATTGCTTCTCTCTACATTCAGCTTACAGAACGCATGTAAGCAGCATGTCCTAAACACAGGGTACAGAAAACTCGCATAGTGCATACGGCTGCTCCCATGCTACAGAACTCCCGTAAATTGTTTCCTACACTCAGGATGCAGAACTCCTGTAAACTGCCTCTCATTACTTCCAATGTACAGAAATCCTGTAAGCTGCTTTTCTTTTACTCAGACTACTGAAAACCCGCATAGTGCGTAAGACTACTCCCATGTTACAGAACTCCCGAAAAGTGTTTCCTACACTCAGGATGCAGAACTCCCGTAAACTGCCTCTCACTACTTCCAATGTACAGAAATCCTGTAAGCTGCTTCTCTTTTACTCAGACTACTGAAAACCCGCATAGTGCGTAAGACTACTCCCATGCTACAGAACTCCCGTAAAGTGTTTCCTACACTCAGGATGCAGAACTCCTGTAAACTGCCTCTCACTACTTCCAATGTACAGAAATCCTGTAAGCTGCTTCTCTTTTACTCAGACGACTGAAAACCCGCATAGTGCGTAAGACTACTCCCATGCTACAGAACTCGCGAAAAGTGTTTCCTACACTCAGGATGCAGAACTCCATTAAACTGCTTCGCTCTACATCCAGCTTACAGAAATCCTGTAAGCTGCATCTCCTACACACAGACTACAGAAATCCCGCATAGTGAGTATTGCTAGAGCCATGTTACAGAACTCCCATAGACTGTCTCCTACACTCAGGATGTAGAACTCGTGTAAACTGCCTCTCACTATTTCCAAGGTATAGAAATCCTGTAAGCTGCTTCTCTTTTACTCAGACTACTGAAAGCCCGCGTAGTGCGTAAGACTACTCCCATGCTACAGAACTCCCGTAAAGTGTTTCCTACACTCAGGATGCAGAACTCCTGTAAACTGCCTCTCTTTACTTCCAATGTACAGAAATCCTGTAAGCTGCTTCTCTTTTACTCAGACTACTGAAAACCCGCATAGTGCGTAAGACTACTCCCATGCTACAGAACTCCCCTAAAGTGTTTCCTACACTCAGGATGCAGAACTCCAGTAAACTGCTTCGCTCTACATCCAGCTTACAGAAATCCTGTAAGCTGCATCTCCTACAACAGACTACAGAAATCCCGCATACTGAGTATTGCTAGAGCCATGTTACAGAACTCCCATAGACTGTCTCCTACACTCAGGATGTAGAACTCGTGTAAACTGCCTCTCACTATTTCCAAGGTACAGAAATCCTGTAAGCTGCTTCTCTTTTACTCAGACTACTGAAAACCCGCGTAGTGCGTAAGACTACTCCCATGCTACAGAACTCCCGTAAAGTGTTTCCTACACACAGGATGCAGAACTCCTGTAAACTGCCTCTCATTACTTCCAATGTACACAAATCCTGTAAGCTGCTTTTCTTTTACTCAGACTACTGAAAACCCGCATAGTGCGTAAGACTACTCCCATGTTACAGAACTCCCGAAAAGTGTTTCCTACACTCAGGATGCAGAACTCCTGTAAACTGCCTCTCACTACTTCCAATGTACAGAAATCCTGTAAGCTGCTTCTCTTTTACTCAGGCTACTGAAAACCCGCGTAGTGCGTAAGACTACTCCCATGCTACAGAACTTCCGTAAAGTGTTTCCTACACTCAGGATGCAGAACTCCATTAAACTGCTTCGCTCTACATCCAGCTTTCAGAAATCCTGTGAGCTGCATCTTCTACACACAGACTACAGAAATCTCGCATACTGAGTATGGCTAGAGCCATGTTACAGAACTCCCATAGTCTGTCTCCTACACTCAGGATGTAGAACTCGTGTAAACTGCCTCTCACTATTTCCAAGGTACAGAAATCCTGTAAGCTGCTTCTCTTTTACTCAGACTACTGAAAACCCGCATAGTGCGTAAGACTACTCCCATGCTACAGAACTCCCGTAAAGTGTTTCCTACACTCAGGATGCAGAACTCCTGTAAACTGCCTCTCACTACTTCCAATGTACAGAAATCCTGTAAGCTGCTTCTCTTTTACTCAGACTACTGAAAACCCGCATAGTGCGTAAGACTACTCCCATGTTACAGAACTCGCGAAAAGTGTTTCCTACACTCAGGATGCAGAACTCCTGTAAACTGCCTCTCACTACTTCCAATGTACAGAAATCCTGTAAGCTGCTTCTCTTTTACTCAGACGACTGAAAACCCGCATAGTGCGTAAGACTACTCCCATGCTACAGAACTCCCGTAAAGTGTTTCCTACACTCAGGATGCAGAACTCCAGTAAACTGCTTCGCTCTACATCCAGCTTACAGAAATCCTGTAAGCTGCATCTCCTACACACAGACTACAGAAATCCCGCATACTGAGTATTGCTAGAGCCATGTTACAGAACTCCCATAGACTGTCTCCTACACTCAGGATGTAGAACTCGTGTAAACTGCCTCTCACTACTTCCAATGTACAGAAATCCTGTAAGCTGCTTCTCTTTTACTCAGACTACTGAAAACCCGCGTAGTGCGTAAGACTACTCCCATGCTACAGAACTCCCGTAAAGTGTTTCCTACACTCAGGATGCAGAACTCCAGTAAACTGCTTCGCTCTACATCCAGCTTACAGAAATCCTGTGAGCTGCATCTCCTACACACAGCCTACAGAAATCCCGCATACTGAGTATGGCTAGAGCCATGTTACAGACTCCCATAGACTGTCTCCTACACTCAAGATGCAGAGTTCCAGTAAATTGCTTCTCTCTACATCCAGCTTACAGAACGCATGTAAGCAGCATGTCCTAAACACAGGGTACAGAAAACTCGCATAGTGCATACGGCTGCTCCCATGCTACAGAACTCCCGTAAAGTGTTTCCTACACTCAGGATGCAGAACTCCTGTAAACTGCCTCTCACTACTTCCAATGTACAGAAATCCTGTAAGATGCTTCTCTTTTACTCAGGCTACTGAAAACCCGCATAGTGCGTAAGACTACTCCCATGTTACAGAACTCGCGAAAAGTGTTTCCTACACTCAGGATGCAGAACTCCTGTAAACTGCCTCTCACTACTTCCAATGTACAGAAATCCTGTAAGCTGCTTCTCTTTTACTCAGACGACTGAAAACCCGCATAGTGCGTAATACTGCTCCCATGCTACAGAACTCCCGTAAAGTGTTTCCTACACTCAGGATGCAGAACTCCAGTAAACTGCTTCGCTCTACATCCAGCTTACAGAAATCCTGTGAGCTGCATCTCCTACACACAGCCTACAGAAATCCCGCATACTGAGTATGGCTAGAGCCATGTTACAGACTCCCATAGACTGTCTCCTACACTCAAGATGCAGAGTTCCAGTAAATTGCTTCTCTCTACATCCAGCTTACAGAACGCATGTAAGCAGCATGTCCTAAACACAGGGTACAGAAAACTCGCATAGTGCATACGGCTGCTCCCATGCTACAGAACTCCCGTAAAGTGTTTCCTACACTCAGGATGCAGAACTCCTGTAAACTGCCTCTCACTACTTCCAATGTACAGAAATCCTGTAAGCTGCTTCTCTTTTACTCAGACTACTGAAAACCCGCATAGTGCGTAAGACTACTCCCATGTTACAGAACTCGCGAAAAGTGTTTCCTACACTCAGGATGCAGAACTCCTGTAAACTGCCTCTCACTACTTCCAAGGTACAGAAATCCTGTAAGCTGCTTCTCTTTTACTCAGACTACTGAAAACCCGCATAGTGCGTAATACTGCTCCCATGCTACAGAACTCCCGTAAAGTGTTTCCTACACTCAGGATGCAGAACTCCAGTAAACTGCTTCGCTCTACATCCAGCTTACAGAAATCCTGTGAGCTGCATCTCCTACACACAGCCTACAGAAATCCCGCATACTGAGTATGGCTAGAGCCATGTTACAGACTCCCATAGACTGTCTCCTACACTCAAGATGCAGAGTTCCAGTAAATTGCTTCTCTCTACATCCAGCTTACAGAACGCATGTAAGCAGCATGTCCTAAACACAGGGTACAGAAAACTCGCATAGTGCATACGGCTGCTCCCATGCTACAGAACTCCCGTAAAGTGTTTCCTACACTCAGGATGCAGAACTCCTGTAAACTGCCTCTCACTACTTCCAATGTACAGAAATCCTGTAAGCTGCTTCTCTTTTACTCAGACTACTGAAAACCCGCATAGTGCGTAAGACTACTCCCATGTTACAGAACTCGCGAAAAGTGTTTCCTACACTCAGGATGCAGAACTCCTGTAAACTGCCTCTCACTACTTCCAATGTACAGAAATCCTGTAAGCTGCTTCTCTTTTACTCAGACTACTGAAAACCCGCATAGTGCGTAAGACTACTCCCATGTTACAGAACTCCCGAAAAGTGTTTCCTACACTCAGGATGCAGAACTCCTGTAAACTGCCTCTCACTACTTCCAATGTACAGAAATCCTGTAAGCTGCTTCTCTTTTACTCAGACTACTGAAAACCCGCATAGTGCGTAAGACTACTCCCATGCCAGAGAACTCCCGTAAAGTGTTTTCTACACTCAGGATGCAGAATTCCTGTAAACTGCCTCTCACTACTTCCAATGTACAGAAATCCTGTAAGCTGCTTCTCTTTTACTCAGACTACTGAAAACCCGCATAGTGCGTAAGACTACTCCCATGCTACAGAACTCCCGTAAAGTGTTTCCTACACTCAGGATGCAGAACTCCTGTAAACTGCCTCTCACTACTTCCAATGTACAGAAATCCTGTAAGCTGCTTCTCTTTTACTCAGACGACTGAAAACCCGCATAGTGCGTAAGACTACTCCCATGCTACAGAACTCCCGTAAAGTGTTTCCTACACTCAGGATGCAGAACTCCTGTAAACTGCCTCTCACTACTTCCAATGTACAGAAATCCTGTAAGCTGCTTCCCTTTTACTCAGACGACTGAAAACCCGCATAGTGCGTAAGACTACTCCCATGCTACAGAACTCCCGTAAAGTGTTTCCTACACTCAGGATGCAGAACTCCAGTAAACTGCTTCGCTCTACATCCAGCTTACAGAAATCTTGTAAGCTGCATCTCCTACACACAGCCTACAGAAATCCCGCATACTGAGTATTGCTAGAGCCATGTTACAGAACTCCCATAGACTGTCTCCTACACTCAGGATGTAGAACTCGTGTAAACTGCCTCTCACTATTTCCAAGGTACAGAAATCCTGTAAGCTGCTTCTCTTTTACTCAGACTACTGAAAACCCGCGTAGTGCGTAAGACTACTCCCATGCTACAGAACTCCCGTAAAGTGTTTCCTACACTCAGGATGCAGAACTCCTGTAAACTGCCTCTCTTTACTTCCAATGTACAGAAATCCTGTAAGCTGCTTCTCTTTTACTCAGACTACTGAAAACCCGCATAGTGCGTAAGACTACTCCCATGCTACAGAACTCCCGTAAAGTGTTTCCTACACTCAGGATGCAGAACTCCAGTAAACTGCTTCGCTCTACATCCAGCTTACAGAAATCCTGTAAGCTGCATCTCCTACACACAGACTACAGAAATCCCGCATACTGAGTATTGCTAGAGCCATGTTACAGAACTCCCATAGACTGTCTCCTACACTCAGGATGTAGAACTCGTGTAAACTGCCTCTCACTATTTCCAAGGTACAGAAATCCTGTAAGGTGCTTCTCTTTTACTCAGACTACTGAAAACCTGCATAGTGCGTAAGACTACTCCCATGCTAAAGAACTCCCGTAAAGTGTTTCCTACACTCAGGAGGCAGAACTCCTGTAAACTGCCTCTCATTACTTCCAATGTACACAAATCCTGTAAGCTGCTTTTCTTTTACTCAGACTACTGAAAACCCGCATAGTGCGTAAGACTACTCCCATGTTACAGAACTCCCGAAAAGTGTTTCCTACACTCAGGATGCAGAACTCCTGTAAACTGCCTCTCACTACTTCCAAGGTACAGAAATCCTGTAAGCTGCTTCTCTTTTACTCAGGCTACTGAAAACCCGCATAGTGCGTAATACTGCTCCCATGCTACAGAACTCCCGTAAAGTGTTTCCTACACTCAGGATGCAGAACTCCAGTAAACTGCTTCGCTCTACATCCAGCTTACAGAAATCCTGTGAGCTGCATCTCCTACACACAGCCTACAGAAATCCCGCATACTGAGTATGGCTAGAGCCATGTTACAGACTCCCATAGACTGTCTCCTATACTCAAGATGCAGAGTTCCAGTAAATTGCTTCTCTCTACATTCAGCTTACAGAACGCATGTAAGCAGCATGTCCTAAACACAGGGTACAGAAAACTCGCATAGTGCATACGGCTGCTCCCATGCTACAGAACTCCCGTAAATTGTTTCCTACACTCAGGATGCAGAACTCCTGTAAACTGCCTCTCATTACTTCCAATGTACAGAAATCCTGTAAGCTGCTTTTCTTTTACTCAGACTACTGAAAACCCGCATAGTGCGTAAGACTACTCCCATGTTACAGAACTCCCGAAAAGTGTTTCCTACACTCAGGATGCAGAACTCCCGTAAACTGCCTCTCACTACTTCCAATGTACAGAAATCCTGTAAGCTGCTTCTCTTTTACTCAGACTACTGAAAACCCGCATAGTGCGTAAGACTACTCCCATGCTACAGAACTCCCGTAAAGTGTTTCCTACACTCAGGATGCAGAACTCCTGTAAACTGCCTCTCACTACTTCCAATGTACAGAAATCCTGTAAGCTGCTTCTCTTTTACTCAGACGACTGAAAACCCGCATAGTGCGTAAGACTACTCCCATGCTACAGAACTCGCGAAAAGTGTTTCCTACACTCAGGATGCAGAACTCCATTAAACTGCTTCGCTCTACATCCAGCTTACAGAAATCCTGTAAGCTGCATCTCCTACACACAGACTACAGAAATCCCGCATACTGAGTATTGCTAGAGCCATGTTACAGAACTCCCATAGACTGTCTCCTACACTCAGGATGTAGAACTCGTGTAAACTGCCTCTCACTATTTCCAAGGTATAGAAATCCTGTAAGCTGCTTCTCTTTTACTCAGACTACTGAAAGCCCGCGTAGTGCGTAAGACTACTCCCATGCTACAGAACTCCCGTAAAGTGTTTCCTACACTCAGGATGCAGAACTCCTGTAAACTGCCTCTCTTTACTTCCAATGTACAGAAATCCTGTAAGCTGCTTCTCTTTTACTCAGACTACTGAAAACCCGCATAGTGCGTAAGACTACTCCCATGCTACAGAACTCCCCTAAAGTGTTTCCTACACTCAGGATGCAGAACTCCAGTAAACTGCTTCGCTCTACATCCAGCTTACAGAAATCCTGTAAGCTGCATCTCCTACAACAGACTACAGAAATCCCGCATACTGAGTATTGCTAGAGCCATGTTACAGAACTCCCATAGACTGTCTCCTACACTCAGGATGTAGAACTCGTGTAAACTGCCTCTCACTATTTCCAAGGTACAGAAATCCTGTAAGCTGCTTCTCTTTTACTCAGACTACTGAAAACCCGCGTAGTGCGTAAGACTACTCCCATGCTACAGAACTCCCGTAAAGTGTTTCCTACACACAGGATGCAGAACTCCTGTAAACTGCCTCTCATTACTTCCAATGTACACAAATCCTGTAAGCTTCCTTTCTTTTACTCAGACTACTGAAAACCCGCATAGTGCGTAAGACTACTCCCATGTTACAGAACTCCCGAAAAGTGTTTCCTACACTCAGGATGCAGAACTCCTGTAAACTGCCTCTCACTACTTCCAATGTACAGAAATCCTGTAAGCTGCTTCTCTTTTACTCAGGCTACTGAAAACCCGCGTAGTGCGTAAGACTACTCCCATGCTACAGAACTTCCGTAAAGTGTTTTCTACACTCAGGATGCAGAACTCCATTAAACTGCTTCGCTCTACATCCAGCTTACAGAAATCCTGTGAGCTGCATCTCCTACACACAGACTACAGAAATCCCGCATACTGAGTATGGCTAGAGCCATGTTACAGAACTCCCATAGTCTGTCTCCTACACTCAGGATGTAGAACTCGTGTAAACTGCCTCTCACTATTTCCAAGGTACAGAAATCCTGTAAGCTGCTTCTCTTTTACTCAGACTACTGAAAACCCGCATAGTGCGTAAGACTACTCCCATGCTACAGAACTCCCGTAAAGTGTTTCCTACACTCAGGATGCAGAACTCCTGTAAACTGCCTCTCACTACTTCCAATGTACAGAAATCCTGTAAGCTGCTTCTCTTTTACTCAGACTACTGAAAACCCGCATAGTGCGTAAGACTACTCCCATGTTACAGAACTCGCGAAAAGTGTTTCCTACACTCAGGATGCAGAACTCCTGTAAACTGCCTCTCACTACTTCCAATGTACAGAAATCCTGTAAGCTGCTTCTCTTTTACTCAGACGACTGAAAACCCGCATAGTGCGTAAGACTACTCCCATGCTACAGAACTCCCGTAAAGTGTTTCCTACACTCAGGATGCAGAACTCCAGTAAACTGCTTCGCTCTACATCCAGCTTACAGAAATCCTGTAAGCTGCATCTCCTACACACAGACTACAGAAATCCCGCATACTGAGTATTGCTAGAGCCATGTTACAGAACTCCCATAGACTGTCTCCTACACTCAGGATGTAGAACTCGTGTAAACTGCCTCTCACTATTTCCAAGGTACAGAAATCCTGTAAGCTGCTTCTCTTTTACTCAGACTACTGAAAACCCGCGTAGTGCGTAAGACTACTCCCATGCTACAGAACTCCCGTAAAGTGTTTCCTACACTCAGGATGCAGAACTCCAGTAAACTGCTTCGCTCTACATCCAGCTTACAGAAATCCTGTGAGCTGCATCTCCTACACACAGCCTACAGAAATCCCGCATACTGAGTATGGCTAGAGCCATGTTACAGACTCCCATAGACTGTCTCCTACACTCAAGATGCAGAGTTCCAGTAAATTGCTTCTCTCTACATCCAGCTTACAGAACGCATGTAAGCAGCATGTCCTAAACACAGGGTACAGAAAACTCGCATAGTGCATACGGCTGCTCCCATGCTACAGAACTCCCGTAAAGTGTTTCCTACACTCAGGATGCAGAACTCCTGTAAACTGCCTCTCACTACTTCCAATGTACAGAAATCCTGTAAGCTGCTTCTCTTTTACTCAGGCTACTGAAAACCCGCATAGTGCGTAAGACTACTCCCATGTTACAGAACTCGCGAAAAGTGTTTCCTACACTCAGGATGCAGAACTCCTGTAAACTGCCTCTCACTACTTCCAATGTACAGAAATCCTGTAAGCTGCTTCTCTTTTACTCAGACGACTGAAAACCCGCATAGTGCGTAATACTGCTCCCATGCTACAGAACTCCCGTAAAGTGTTTCCTACACTCAGGATGCAGAACTCCAGTAAACTGCTTCGCTCTACATCCAGCTTACAGAAATCCTGTGAGCTGCATCTCCTACACACAGCCTACAGAAATCCCGCATACTGAGTATGGCTAGAGCCATGTTACAGACTCCCATAGACTGTCTCCTACACTCAAGATGCAGAGTTCCAGTAAATTGCTTCTCTCTACATCCAGCTTACAGAACGCATGTAAGCAGCATGTCCTAAACACAGGGTACAGAAAACTCGCATAGTGCATACGGCTGCTCCCATGCTACAGAACTCCCGTAAAGTGTTTCCTACACTCAGGATGCAGAACTCCTGTAAACTGCCTCTCACTACTTCCAATGTACAGAAATCCTGTAAGCTGCTTCTCTTTTACTCAGACTACTGAAAACCCGCATAGTGCGTAAGACTACTCCCATGTTACAGAACTCGCGAAAAGTGTTTCCTACACTCAGGATGCAGAACTCCTGTAAACTGCCTCTCAATACTTCCAAGGTACAGAAATCCTGTAAGCTGCTTCTCTTTTACTCAGACTACTGAAAACCCGCATAGTGCGTAATACTGCTCCCATGCTACAGAACTCCCGTAAAGTGTTTCCTACACTCAGGATGCAGAACTCCAGTAAACTGCTTCGCTCTACATCCAGCTTACAGAAATCCTGTGAGCTGCATCTCCTACACACAGCCTACAGAAATCCCGCATACTGAGTATTGCTAGAGCCATGTTACAGAACTCCCATAGTCTGTCTCCTACACTCAGGATGTAGAACTCGTGTAAACTGCCTCTCACTATTTCCAAGGTACAGAAATCCTGTAAGCTGCTTCTCTTTTACTCAGACTACTGAAAACCCGCGTAGTGCGTAAGACTACTCCCATGCTACAGAACTCCCGTAAAGTGTTTCCTACACTCAGGATGCAGAACTCCAGTAAACTGCTTCGCTCTACATCCAGCTTACAGAAATCCTGTGAGCTGCATCTCCTACACACAGACTACAGAAATCCCGCATACTGAGTGTGGCTAGAGCCATGTTACAGAACTCCCATAGTCTGTCTCCTACACTCAGGATTTAGAACTCGGGTAAACTGCCTCTCACTATTTCCAAGGTACAGAAATCCTGTAAGCTGCTTCTCTTTTACTCAGACTACTGAAAACCCGCATAGTGCGTAAGACTACTCCCATGCTACAGAACTCCCGTAAAGTGTTTCCTACACTCAGGATGCAGAACTCCTGTAAACTGCCTCTCACTACTTCCAATGTACAGAAATCCTGTAAGCTGCTTCTCTTTTACTCAGACGACTGAAAACCCGCATAGTGCGTAAGACTACTCCCATGCTACAGAACTCCCGTAAAGTGTTTCCTACACTCAGGATGCAGAACTCCAGTAAACTGCTTCGCTCTACATCCAGCTTACAGAAATCCTGTAAGCTGCATCTCCTACACACAGACTACAGAAATCCCGCATACTGAGTATTGCTAGAGCCATGTTACAGAACTCCCATAGACTGTCTCCTACACTCAGGATGTAGAACTCCTGTAAACTGTCTCTCACTATTTCCAAGGTACAGAAATCCTGTAAGCTGCTTCTCTTTTACTCAGACTACTGAAAACCTGCATAGTGCGTAAGACTACTCCCATGCTAAAGAACTCCCGTAAAGTGTTTCCTACACTCGATGCAGAACTCCTGTAAACTGCCTCTCACTACTTCCAAGGTACAGAAATCTGGTAAGCTGCTTCTCTTTTACTCAGACTACTGAAAACCCGCATAGTGCGTAATACTGCTCCCATGCTACAGAACTCCCGTAAAGTGTTTCCTACACTCAGGATGCAGAACTCCAGTAAACTGCTTCGCTCTACATCCAGCTTACAGAAATCCTGTGAGCTGCATCTCCTACACACAGACTACAGAAATCCCGCATACTGAGTATGGCTAGAGCCATGTTACAGAACTCCCATAGTCTGTCTCCTACACTCAGGATGTAGAACTCGTGTAAACTGCATCTCACTATTTCCAAAGTACAGAAATCCTGTAAGGTGCTTCTCTTTTACTCAGACTACTAAAAACCCGCATAGTGCGTAAGACTACTCCCATGCTACAGAACTCCCGAAAAGTGTTTCCTACACTCAGGATGCAGAACTCCTGTAAACTGCCTCTTACTACTTCCAATGTACAGAAATCCTGTAAGCTGCTTCTCTTTTACTCAGACTACTGAAAACCCGCATAGTGCGTAAGACTACTCCCATGTTACAGAACTTGCGAAAAGCGTTTCCTACACTCAGGATGCAGAACTCCTGTAAACTGCCTCTCACTACTTCCAATGTACAGAAATCCTGTAAGCTGCTTCTCTTTTACTCAGACTACTGAAAACCCGCATAGTGCGTAAGACTACTCCCATGCTACAGAACTCCCGAAAAGTGTTTCCTACTCTCAGGATGCAGAACTCCTGTAAACTGCCTCTCACTACTTCCAAGGTACAGAAATCCTGTAAGGTGCTTCTTTTTACTCAGACTACTGAAAACCCGCGTAGTGCGTAAGACTACTCCCATGCTACAGAACTCCCGTAAAGTGTTTCCTACACTCAGGATGCAGAACTCCTGTAAACTGCCTCTCACTATTTCCAAGGTACAGAAATCCTGTAAGCTGCTTCTCTTTTACTCAGACGACTGAAAACCCGCATAGTGCGTAAGACTACTCCCATGCTACAGAACTCCCGTAAAGTGTTTCCTACACTCAGGATGCAGAACTCCAGTAAACTGCTTCGCTCTACATCCAGCTTACAGAAATCCTGTAAGCTGCATCTCCTACACACAGACTACAGAAATCCCGCATACTGAGTATTGCTAGAGCCATGTTACAGAACTCCCATAGTCTGTCTCCTACACTCAGGATGTAGAACTCGTGTAAACTGCCTCTCACTATTTCCAAGGTACAGAAATCCTGTAAGCTGCTTCTCTTTTACTCAGACTACTGAAAACCAGCGTAGTGCGTAAGACTACTCCCATGCTACAGAACTCCCGTAAAGTGTTTCCTACACTCAGGATGCAGAACTCCTGTAAACTGCCTCTCACTACTTCCAATGTACAGAAATCCTGTAAGCTGCTTCTCTTTTACTCAGACTACTGAAAACCCGCATAGTGCGTAATACTGCTCCCATGCTACAGAACTCCCGTAAAGTGTTTCCTACACTCAGGATGCAGAACTCCAGTAAACTGCTTCGCTCTACATCCAGCTTACAGAAATTCTGTGAGCTGCATCTCCTACACAGAGACTACAGAAATCCCGCATACTGAGAATGGCTAGAGCCATGTTACAGAACTCCCATAGTCTGTCTCCTACACTCAGGATGTAGAACTCTTGTAAACTGCCTCTCACTATTTCCAAAGTACAGAAATCCTGTAAGCTGCTTCTCTTTTACTCAGACTACTGAAAACCCGCATAGTGCGTAAGACTACTCCCATGCTACAGAACTCCCGTAAAGTGTTTCCTACACTCAGGATGCAGAACTCCTGTAAACTGCCTCTCACTACTTCCAATGTACAGAAATCCTGTAAGCTGCTTCTCTTTTACTCAGACTACTGAAAACCCGCATAGTGCGTAAGACTACTCCCATGTTACAGAACTCGCGAAAAGTGTTTCCTACACTCAGGATGAAGAACTCCTGTAAACTGCCTCTCACTACTTCCAATGTACAGAAATCCTGTAAGCTGCTTCTCTTTTACTCAGACGACTGAAAACCCGCATAGTGCGTAAGACTACTCCCATGCTACAGAACTCCCGTAAAGTGTTTCCTACACTCAGGATGCAGAACTCCAGTAAACTGCTTCGCTCTACATCCAGCTTACAGAAATCCTGTAAGCTGCATCTCCTACACACAGACTACAGAAATCCCGCATACTGAGTATTGCTACAGCCATGTTACAGAACTCCCATAGACTGTCTCCTACACTCAGGATGTAGAACTCGTGTAAACTGCCTCTCACTATTTCCAAGGTACAGAAATCCTGTAAGCTGCTTCTCTTTTACTCAGACTACTGAAAACCCGCGTAGTGCGTAAGACTACTCCCATGCTACAGAACTCCCGTAAAGTGTTTCCTACACTCAGGATGCAGAACTCCTGTAAACTGCCTCTCACTACTTCCAAGGTACAGAAATCCTGTAAGCTGCTTCTCTTTTACTCAGACTACTGAAAACCCGCATAGTGCGTAATACTGCTCCCATGCTACAGAACTCCCGTAAAGTGTTTCCTACACTCAGGATGCAGAACTCCAGTAAACTGCTTCGCTCTACATCCAGCTTACAGAAATCCTGTGAGCTGCATCTCCTACACACAGACTACAGAAATCCCGCATACTGAGTATGGCTAGAGCCATGTTACAGAACTCCCATAGTCTGTCTCCTACACTCAGGATGTAGAACTCGTGTAAACTGCCTCTCACTATTTCCAAAGTACAGAAATCCTGTAAGCTGCTTCTCTTTTACTCAGACTACTGAAAACCCGCATAGTGCGTAAGACTACTCCCATGCTACAGAACTCCCGTAAAGTGTTTCCTACACTCAGGATGCAGAACTCCTGTAAACTGCCTCTCACTACTTCCAATGTACAGAAATCCTGTAAGCTGCTTCTCTTTTACTCAGACGACTGAAAACCCGCATAGTGCGTAAGACTACTCCCATGCTACAGAACTCCCGTAAAGTGTTTCCTACACTCAGGATGCAGAACTCCAGTAAACTGCTTCGCTCTACATCCAGCTTACAGAAATCCTGTAAGCTGCATCTCCTACACACAGACTACAGAAATCCCGCATACTGAGTATGGCTAGAGCCATGTTACAGACTCCCATAGACTGTCTCCTACACTCAAGATGCAGAGTTCCAGTAAATTGCTTCTCTCTACATCCAGCTTACAGAACGCATGTAAGCAGCATGTCCTAAACACAGGGTACAGAAAACTCGCATAGTGCATACGGCTGCTCCCATGCTACAGAACTCCCGTAAATTGTTTCCTACACTCAGGATGCAGAACTCCTGTAAACTGCCTCTCATTACTTCCAATGTACAGAAATCCTGTAAGCTGCTTTTCTTTTACTCAGACTACTGAAAACCCGCATAGTGCGTAAGACTACTCCCATGTTACAGAACTCCCGAAAAGTGTTTCCTACACTCAGGATGCAGAACTCCTGTAAACTGCCTCTCACTACTTCCAATGTACAGAAATCCTGTAAGCTGCTTCTCTTTTACTCAGACTACTGAAAACCCGCATAGTGCGTAAGACTACTCCCATGCCAGAGAACTCCCGTAAAGTGTTTCCTACACTCAGGATGCAGAACTCCTGTAAACTGCCTCTCACTACTTCCAATGTACAGAAATCCTGTAAGCTGCTTTTCTTTTACTCAGACTACTGAAAACCCGCATAGTGCGTAAGACTACTCCCATGTTACAGAACTCCCGAAAAGTGTTTCCTACACTCAGGATGCAGAACTCCTGTAAACTGCCTCTCACTACTTCCAATGTACAGAAATCCTGTAAGCTGCTTCCCTTTTACTCAGACGACTGAAAACCCGCATAGTGCGTAAGACTACTCCCAAGCTACAGAACTCCCGTAAAGTGTTTCCTACACTCAGGATGCAGAACTCCAGTAAACTGCTTCGCTCTACATCCAGCTTACAGAAATCCTGTAAGCTGCATCTCCTACACACAGACTACAGAAATCCCGCATACTGAGTATTGCTAGAGCCATGTTACAGAACTCCCATAGACTGTCTCCTACACTCAGGATGTAGAACTCGTGTAAACTGCCTCTCACTATTTCCAAGGTACAGAAATCCTGTAAGCTGCTTCTCTTTTACTCAGACTACTGAAAACCCGCGTAGTGCGTAAGACTACTCCCATGCTACAGAACTCCCGTAAAGTGTTTCCTACACTCAGGATGCAGAACTCCTGTAAACTGCCTCTCTTTACTTCCAATGTACAGAAATCCTGTAAGCTGCTTCTCTTTTACTCAGACTACTGAAAACCCGCATAGTGCGTAATACTGCTCCCATGCTACAGAACTCCCGTAAAGTGTTTCCTACACTCAGGATGCAGAACTCCAGTAAACTGCTTCGCTCTACATCCAGCTTACAGAAATCCTGTAAGCTGCATCTCCTACACACAGACTACAGAAATCCCGCATACTGAGTATTGCTAGAGCCATGTTACAGAACTCCCATAGTCTGTCTCCTACACTCAGGATGTAGAACTCGTGTAAACTGCCTCTCACTATTTCCAAGGTACAGAAATCCTGTAAGCTGCTTCTCTTTTACTCAGACTACTGAAAACCCGCGTAGTGCGTAAGACTACTCCCATGCTACAGAACTCCCGTAAAGTGTTTCCTACACTCAGGATGCAGAACTCCAGTAAACTGCTTCGCTCTACATCCAGCTTACAGAAATCCTGTGAGCTGCATCTCCTACACACAGACTACAGAAATCCCGCATACTGAGTGTGGCTAGAGCCATGTTACAGAACTCCCATAGTCTGTCTCCTACACTCAGGATGTAGAACTCGGGTAAACTGCCTCTCACTATTTCCAAGGTACAGAAATCCTGTAAGCTGCTTCTCTTTTACTCAGACTACTGAAAACCCGCATAGTGCGTAAGACTACTCCCATGCTACAGAACTCCCGTAAAGTGTTTCCTACACTCAGGATGCAGAACTCCTGTAAACTGCCTCTCACTACTTCCAATGTACAGAAATCCTGTAAGCTGCTTCTCTTTTACTCAGACGACTGAAAACCCGCATAGTGCGTAAGACTACTCCCATGCTACAGAACTCCCGTAAAGTGTTTCCTACACTCAGGATGCAGAACTCCAGTAAACTGCTTCGCTCTACATCCAGCTTACAGAAATCCTGTAAGCTGCATCTCCTACACACAGACTACAGAAATCCCGCATACTGAGTATTGCTAGAGCCATGTTACAGAACTCCCATAGACTGTCTCCTACACTCAGGATGTAGAACTCGTGTAAACTGTCTCTCACTATTTCCAAGGTACAGAAATCCTGTAAGCTGCTTCTCTTTTACTCAGACTACTGAAAACCTGCATAGTGCGTAAGACTACTCCCATGCTAAAGAACTCCCGTAAAGTGTTTCCTACACTCGATGCAGAACTCCTGTAAACTGCCTCTCACTACTTCCAAGGTACAGAAATCTGGTAAGCTGCTTCTCTTTTACTCAGACTACTGAAAACCCGCATAGTGCGTAATACTGCTCCCATGCTACAGAACTCCCGTAAAGTGTTTCCTACACTCAGGATGCAGAACTCCAGTAAACTGCTTCGCTCTACATCCAGCTTACAGAAATCCTGTGAGCTGCATCTCCTACACACAGACTACAGAAATCCCGCATACTGAGTATGGCTAGAGCCGTGTTACAGAACTCCCATAGTCTGTCTCCTACACTCAGGATGTAGAACTCGTGTAAACTGCCTCTCACTATTTCCAAAGTACAGAAATCCTGTAAGGTGCTTCTCTTTTACTCAGACTACTAAAAACCCGCATAGTGCGTAAGACTACTCCCATGCTACAGAACTCCCGAAAAGTGTTTCCTACACTCAGGATGCAGAACTCCTGTAAACTGCCTCTTACTACTTCCAATGTACAGAAATCCTGTAAGCTGCTTCTCTTTTACTCAGACTACTGAAAACCCGCATAGTGCGTAAGACTACTCCCATGTTACAGAACTTGCGAAAAGCGTTTCCTACACTCAGGATGCAGAACTCCTGTAAACTGCCTCTCACTACTTCCAATGTACAGAAATCCTGTAAGCTGCTTCTCTTTTACTCAGACTACTGAAAACCCGCATAGTGCGTAAGACTACTCCCATGCTACAGAACTCCCGAAAAGTGTTTCCTACTCTCAGGATGCAGAACTCCTGTAAACTGCCTCTCACTACTTCCAAGGTACAGAAATCCTGTAAGGTGCTTCTTTTTACTCAGACTACTGAAAACCCGCGTAGTGCGTAAGACTACTCCCATGCTACAGAACTCCCGTAAAGTGTTTCCTACACTCAGGATGCAGAACTCCTGTAAACTGCCTCTCACTATTTCCAAGGTACAGAAATCCTGTAAGCTGCTTCTCTTTTACTCAGACTACTGAAAACCCGCATAGTGCGTAAGACTACTCCCATGCTACAGAACTCCCGTAAAGTGTTTCCTACACTCAGGATGCAGAACTCCAGTAAACTGCTTCGCTCTACATCCAGCTTACAGAAATCCTGTAAGCTGCATCTCCTACACACAGACTACAGAAATCCCGCATACTGAGTATTGCTAGAGCCATGTTACAGAACTCCCATAGTCTGTCTCCTACACTCAGGATGTAGAACTCGTGTAAACTGCCTCTCACTATTTCCAAGGTACAGAAATCCTGTATGCTGCTTCTCTTTTACTCAGACTACTGAAAACCAGCGTAGTGCGTAAGACTACTCCCATGCTACAGAACTCCCGTAAAGTGTTTCCTACACTCAGGATGCAGAACTCCTGTAAACTGCCTCTCACTACTTCCAATGTACAGAAATCCTGTAAGCTGCTTCTCTTTTACTTAGACTACTGAAAACCCGCATAGTGCGTAATACTGCTCCCATGCTACAGAACTCCCGTAAAGTGTTTCCTACACTCAGGATGCAGAACTCCAGTAAACTGCTTCGCTCTACATCCAGCTTACAGAAATTCTGTGAGCTGCATCTCCTACACAGAGACTACAGAAATCCCGCATACTGAGAATGGCTAGAGCCATGTTACAGAACTCCCATAGTCTGTCTCCTACACTCAGGATGTAGAACTCTTGTAAACTGCCTCTCACTATTTCCAAAGTACAGAAATCCTGTAAGCTGCTTCTCTTTTACTCAGACTACTGAAAACCCGCATAGTGCGTAAGACTACTCCCATGCTACAGAACTCCCGTAAAGTGTTTCCTACACTCAGGATGCAGAACTCCTGTAAACTGCCTCTCACTACTTCCAATGTACAGAAATCCTGTAAGCTGCTTCTCTTTTACTCAGACTACTGAAAACCCGCATAGTGCGTAAGACTACTCCCATGTTACAGAACTCGCGAAAAGTGTTTCCTACACTCAGGATGAAGAACTCCTGTAAACTGCCTCTCACTACTTCCAATGTACAGAAATCCTGTAAGCTGCTTCTCTTTTACTCAGACGACTGAAAACCCGCATAGTGCGTAAGACTACTCCCATGCTACAGAACTCCCGTAAAGTGTTTCCTACACTCAGGATGCAGAACTCCAGTAAACTGCTTCGCTCTACATCCAGCTTACAGAAATCCTGTAAGCTGCATCTCCTACACACAGACTACAGAAATCCCGCATACTGAGTATTGCTACAGCCATGTTACAGAACTCCCATAGACTGTCTCCTACACTCAGGATGTAGAACTCGTGTAAACTGCCTCTCACTATTTCCAAGGTACAGAAATCCTGTAAGCTGCTTCTCTTTTACTCAGACTACTGAAAACCCGCGTAGTGCGTAAGACTACTCCCATGCTACAGAACTCCCGTAAAGTGTTTCCTACACTCAGGATGCAGAACTCCTGTAAACTGCCTCTCACTACTTCCAAGGTACAGAAATCCTGTAAGCTGCTTCTCTTTTACTCAGACTACTGAAAACCCGCATAGTGCGTAATACTGCTCCCATGCTACAGAACTCCCGTAAAGTGTTTCCTACACTCAGGATGCAGAACTCCAGTAAACTGCTTCGCTCTACATCCAGCTTACAGAAATCCTGTGAGCTGCATCTCCTACACACAGACTACAGAAATCCCGCATACTGAGTATGGCTAGAGCCATGTTACAGAACTCCCATAGTCTGTCTCCTACACTCAGGATGTAGAACTCGTGTAAACTGCCTCTCACTATTTCCAAAGTACAGAAATCCTGTAAGCTGCTTCTCTTTTACTCAGACTACTGAAAACCCGCATAGTGCGTAAGACTACTCCCATGCTACAGAACTCCCGTAAAGTGTTTCCTACACTCAGGATGCAGAACTCCTGTAAACTGCCTCTCACTACTTCCAATGTACAGAAATCCTGTAAGCTGCTTCTCTTTTACTCAGACGACTGAAAACCCGCATAGTGCGTAAGACTACTCCCATGCTACAGAACTCCCGTAAAGTGTTTCCTACACTCAGGATGCAGAACTCCAGTAAACTGCTTCGCTCTACATCCAGCTTACAGAAATCCTGTAAGCTGCATCTCCTACACACAGACTACAGAAATCCCGCATACTGAGTATGGCTAGAGCCATGTTACAGACTCCCATAGACTGTCTCCTACACTCAAGATGCAGAGTTCCAGTAAATTGCTTCTCTCTACATCCAGCTTACAGAACGCATGTAAGCAGCATGTCCTAAACACAGGGTACAGAAAACTCGCATAGTGCATACGGCTGCTCCCATGCTACAGAACTCCCGTAAATTGTTTCCTACACTCAGGATGCAGAACTCCTGTAAACTGCCTCTCATTACTTCCAATGTACAGAAATCCTGTAAGCTGCTTTTCTTTTACTCAGACTACTGAAAACCCGCATAGTGCGTAAGACTACTCCCATGTTACAGAACTCCCGAAAAGTGTTTCCTACACTCAGGATGCAGAACTCCTGTAAACTGCCTCTCACTACTTCCAATGTACAGAAATCCTGTAAGCTGCTTCTCTTTTACTCAGACTACTGAAAACCCGCATAGTGCGTAAGACTACTCCCATGCCAGAGAACTCCCGTAAAGTGTTTCCTACACTCAGGATGCAGAACTCCTGTAAACTGCCTCTCACTACTTCCAATGTACAGAAATCCTGTAAGCTGCTTCTCTTTTACTCAGACGACTGAAAACCCGCATAGTGCGTAAGACTACTCCCATGCTACAGAACTCCCGTAAAGTGTTTCCTACACTCAGGATGCAGAACTCCAGTAAACTGCTTCGCTCTACATCCAGCTTACAGAAATCCTGTGAGCTGCATCTCCTACACACAGACTACAGAAATCCCGCATACTGAGTATGGCTAGAGCCATGTTACAGAACTCCCATAGTCTGTCTCCTACACTCAGGATGTAGAACTCGTGTAAACTGCCTCTCACTATTTCCAAAGTACAGAAATCCTGTAAGCTGCTTCTCTTTTACTCAGACTACTGAAAACCCGCATAGTGCGTAAGACTACTCCCATGCTACAGAACTCCCGTAAAGTGTTTCCTACACTCAGGATGCAGAACTCCTGTAAACTGCCTCTCACTACTTCCAATGTACAGAAATCCTGTAAGCTGCTTCTCTTTTACTCAGACTACTGAAAACCAGCGTAGTGCGTAAGACTACTCCCATGCTACAGAACTCCCGTAAAGTGTTTCCTACACTCAGGATGCAGAACTCCTGTAAACTGCCTCTCACTACTTCCAATGTACAGAAATCCTGTAAGCTGCTTCTCTTTTACTCAGACGACTGAAAACCCGCATAGTGCGTAAGACTACTCCCATGCTACAGAACTCCCGTAAAGTGTTTCCTACACTCAGGATGCAGAACTCCAGTAAACGGCTTCGCTCTACATCCAGCTTACAGAAATCCTGTAAGCTGCATCTCCTACACACAGACTACAGAAATCCCGTATACTGAGTATGGCTAGAGCCATGTTACAGACTCCCATAGACTGTCTCCTACACTCAAGATGCAGAGTTCCAGTAAATTGCTTCTCTCTACATCCAGCTTACAGAACGCATGTAAGCAGCATGTCCTAAACACAGGGTACAGAAAACTCGCATAGTGCATACGGCTGCTCCCATGCTACAGAACTCCCGTAAATTGTTTCCTACACTCAGGATGCAGAACTCCTGTAAACTGCCTCTCATTACTTCCAATGTACAGAAATCCTGTAAGCTGCTTTTCTTTTACTCAGACTACTGAAAACCCGCATAGTGCGTAAGACTACTCCCATGTTACAGAACTCCCGAAAAGTGTTTCCTACACTCAGGATGCAGAACTCCTGTAAACTGCCTCTCACTACTTCCAATGTACAGAAATCCTGTAAGCTGCTTCTCTTTTACTCAGACTACTGAAAACCCGCATAGTGCGTAAGACTACTCCCATGCCAGAGAACTCCCGTAAAGTGTTTCCTACACTCAGGATGCAGAACTCCAGTAAACTGCTTCGCTCTACATCCAGCTTACAGAAATCCTGTAAGCTGCATCTCCTACACACAGACTACAGAAATCCCGCATACTGAGTATTGCTAGAGCCATGTTACAGAACTCCCATAGACTGTCTCCTACACTCAGGATGTAGAACTCGTGTAAACTGCCTCTCACTATTTCCAAGGTACAGAAATCCTGTAAGGTGCTTCTCTTTTACTGAGAATACTGAAAACCCGCGTAGTGCGTAAGACTACTCCCATGCTACAGAACTCCCGTAAAGTGTTTCCTACACTCAGGATGCAGAAGTCCTTTAAACTGCCTCTCACTACTTCCAATGTACAGAAATCCTGTAAGCTGCTTCTCTTTTACTCAGACGACTGAAAACCCGCATAGTGCGTAAGACTACTCCCATGTTACAGAACTCCCGAAAAGTGTTTCCTACACTCAGGATGCAGAACTCCTGTAAACTGCCTCTCACTACTTCCAATGTACAGAAATCCTGTAAGCTGCTTCTCTTTTACTCAGGCTACTGAAAACCCGCATAGTGCGTAAGACTACTCCCATGCCAGAGAACTCCCGTAAAGTGTTTTCTACACTCAGGATGCAGAATTCCTGTAAACTGCCTCTTACTACTTCCAATGTACAGAAATCCTGTAAGCTGCTTCTCTTTTACTCAGACTACTGAAAACCCGCATAGTGCGTAAGACTACTCCCATGTTACAGAACTTGCGAAAAGCGTTTCCTACACTCAGGATGCAGAACTCCTGTAAACTGCCTCTCACTACTTCCAATGTACAGAAATCCTGTAAGCTGCTTCTCTTTTACTCAGACTACTGAAAACCCGCATAGTGCGTAAGACTACTGCCATGCTACAGAACTCCCGAAAAGTGTTTCCTACTCTCAGGATGCAGAACTCCTGTAAACTGCCTCTCACTACTTCCAATGTACAGAAATCCTCTAAGCTGCTTTTCTTTTACTCAGACTACTGAAAACCCGCATAGTGCGTAAGACTACTCCCATGTTACAGAACTCCCGAAAAGTGTTTCCTACAGTCAGGATGCAGAACTCCTGTAAACTGCCTCTCACTACTTCCAATGTACAGAAATCCTGTAAGCTGCTTCTCTTTTACTCAGACGACTGAAAACCCGCATAGTGCGTAAGACTACTCCCATGCTACAGAACTCCCGTAAAGTGTTTCCTACACTCAGGATGCAGAACTCCAGTAAACTGCTTCGCTCTACATCCAGCTTACAGAAATCCTGTAAGCTGCATCTCCTACACACAGACTACAGAAATCCCGCATACTGAGTATTGCTAGAGCCATGTTACAGAACTCCCATAGACTGTCTCCTACACTCAGGATGTAGAACTCGTGTAAACTGCCTCTCACTATTTCCAAGGTACAGAAATCCTGTAAGGTGCTTCTTTTTACTCAGACTACTGAAAACCCGCGTAGTGCGTAAGACTACTCCCATGCTACAGAACTCCCGTAAAGTGTTTCCTACACTCAGGATGCAGAACTCCTGTAAACTGCTTCGCTCTACATCCAGCTTACAGAAATCCTGTGAGCTGCATCTCCTACACACAGACTACAGAAATCCCGCATACTGAGTGTGGCTAGAGCCATGTTACAGAACTCCCATAGTCTGTCTCCTACACTCAGGATTTAGAACTCGGGTAAACTGCCTCTCACTATTTCCAAGGTACAGAAATCCTGTAAGCTGCTTCTCTTTTACTCAGACTACTGAAAACCCGCATAGTGCGTAAGACTACTCCCATGCTACAGAACTCCCGTAAAGTGTTTCCTACACTCAGGATGCAGAACTCCTGTAAACTGCCTCTCACTACTTCCAATGTACAGAAATCCTGTAAGCTGCTTCTCTTTTACTCAGACGACTGAAAACCCGCATAGTGCGTAAGACTACTCCCATGCTACAGAACTCCCGTAAAGTGTTTCCTACACTCAGGATGCAGAACTCCAGTAAACTGCTTCGCTCTACATCCAGCTTACAGAAATCCTGTAAGCTGCATCTCCTACACACAGACTACAGAAATCCCGCATACTGAGTATTGCTAGAGCCATGTTACAGAACTCCCATAGACTGTCTCCTACACTCAGGATGTAGAACTCCTGTAAACTGTCTCTCACTATTTCCAAGGTACAGAAATCCTGTAAGCTGCTTCTCTTTTACTCAGACTACTGAAAACCTGCATAGTGCGTAAGACTACTCCCATGCTAAAGAACTCCCGTAAAGTGTTTCCTACACTCGATGCAGAACTCCTGTAAACTGCCTCTCACTACTTCCAAGGTACAGAAATCTGGTAAGCTGCTTCTCTTTTACTCAGACTACTGAAAACCCGCATAGTGCGTAATACTGCTCCCATGCTACAGAACTCCCGTAAAGTGTTTCCTACACTCAGGATGCAGAACTCCAGTAAACTGCTTCGCTCTACATCCAGCTTACAGAAATCCTGTGAGCTGCATCTCCTACACACAGACTACAGAAATCCCGCATACTGAGTATGGCTAGAGCCATGTTACAGAACTCCCATAGTCTGTCTCCTACACTCAGGATGTAGAACTCGTGTAAACTGCATCTCACTATTTCCAAAGTACAGAAATCCTGTAAGGTGCTTCTCTTTTACTCAGACTACTAAAAACCCGCATAGTGCGTAAGACTACTCCCATGCTACAGAACTCCCGAAAAGTGTTTCCTACACTCAGGATGCAGAACTCCTGTAAACTGCCTCTTACTACTTCCAATGTACAGAAATCCTGTAAGCTGCTTCTCTTTTACTCAGACTACTGAAAACCCGCATAGTGCGTAAGACTACTCCCATGTTACAGAACTTGCGAAAAGCGTTTCCTACACTCAGGATGCAGAACTCCTGTAAACTGCCTCTCACTACTTCCAATGTACAGAAATCCTGTAAGCTGCTTCTCTTTTACTCAGACTACTGAAAACCCGCATAGTGCGTAAGACTACTCCCATGCTACAGAACTCCCGAAAAGTGTTTCCTACTCTCAGGATGCAGAACTCCTGTAAACTGCCTCTCACTACTTCCAAGGTACAGAAATCCTGTAAGGTGCTTCTTTTTACTCAGACTACTGAAAACCCGCGTAGTGCGTAAGACTACTCCCATGCTACAGAACTCCCGTAAAGTGTTTCCTACACTCAGGATGCAGAACTCCTGTAAACTGCCTCTCACTATTTCCAAGGTACAGAAATCCTGTAAGCTGCTTCTCTTTTACTCAGACTACTGAAAACCCGCATAGTGCGTAAGACTACTCCCATGCTACAGAACTCCCGTAAAGTGTTTCCTACACTCAGGATGCAGAACTCCAGTAAACTGCTTCGCTCTACATCCAGCTTACAGAAATCCTGTAAGCTGCATCTCCTACACACAGACTACAGAAATCCCGCATACTGAGTATTGCTAGAGCCATGTTACAGAACTCCCATAGTCTGTCTCCTACACTCAGGATGTAGAACTCGTGTAAACTGCCTCTCACTATTTCCAAGGTACAGAAATCCTGTAAGCTGCTTCTCTTTTACTCAGACTACTGAAAACCAGCGTAGTGCGTAAGACTACTCCCATGCTACAGAACTCCCGTAAAGTGTTTCCTACACTCAGGATGCAGAACTCCTGTAAACTGCCTCTCACTACTTCCAATGTACAGAAATCCTGTAAGCTGCTTCTCTTTTACTCAGACTACTGAAAACCCGCATAGTGCGTAATACTGCTCCCATGCTACAGAACTCCCGTAAAGTGTTTCCTACACTCAGGATGCAGAACTCCAGTAAACTGCTTCGCTCTACATCCAGCTTACAGAAATTCTGTGAGCTGCATCTCCTACACAGAGACTACAGAAATCCCGCATACTGAGAATGGCTAGAGCCATGTTACAGAACTCCCATAGTCTGTCTCCTACACTCAGGATGTAGATCTCTTGTAAACTGCCTCTCACTATTTCCAAAGTACAGAAATCCTGTAAGCTGCTTCTCTTTTACTCAGACTACTGAAAACCCGCATAGTGCGTAAGACTACTCCCATGCTACAGAACTCCCGTAAAGTGTTTCCTACACTCAGGATGCAGAACTCCTGTAAACTGCCTCTCACTACTTCCAATGTACAGAAATCCTGTAAGCTGCTTCTCTTTTACTCAGACTACTGAAAACCCGCATAGTGCGTAAGACTACTCCCATGTTACAGAACTCGCGAAAAGTGTTTCCTACACTCAGGATGAAGAACTCCTGTAAACTGCCTCTCACTACTTCCAATGTACAGAAATCCTGTAAGCTGCTTCTCTTTTACTCAGACGACTGAAAACCCGCATAGTGCGTAAGACTACTCCCATGCTACAGAACTCCCGTAAAGTGTTTCCTACACTCAGGATGCAGAACTCCAGTAAACTGCTTCGCTCTACATCCAGCTTACAGAAATCCTGTAAGCTGCATCTCCTACACACAGACTACAGAAATCCCGCATACTGAGTATTGCTACAGCCATGTTACAGAACTCCCATAGACTGTCTCCTACACTCAGGATGTAGAACTCGTGTAAACTGCCTCTCACTATTTCCAAGGTACAGAAATCCTGTAAGCTGCTTCTCTTTTACTCAGACTACTGAAAACCCGCGTAGTGCGTAAGACTACTCCCATGCTACAGAACTCCCGTAAAGTGTTTCCTACACTCAGGATGCAGAACTCCTGTAAACTGCCTCTCACTACTTCCAAGGTACAGAAATCCTGTAAGCTGCTTCTCTTTTACTCAGACTACTGAAAACCCGCATAGTGCGTAATACTGCTCCCATGCTACAGAACTCCCGTAAAGTGTTTCCTACACTCAGGATGCAGAACTCCAGTAAACTGCTTCGCTCTACATCCAGCTTACAGAAATCCTGTGAGCTGCATCTCCTACACACAGACTACAGAAATCCCGCATACTGAGTATGGCTAGAGCCATGTTACAGAACTCCCATAGTCTGTCTCCTACACTCAGGATGTAGAACTCGTGTAAACTGCCTCTCACTATTTCCAAAGTACAGAAATCCTGTAAGCTGCTTCTCTTTTACTCAGACTACTGAAAACCCGCATAGTGCGTAAGACTACTCCCATGCTACAGAACTCCCGTAAAGTGTTTCCTACACTCAGGATGCAGAACTCCTGTAAACTGCCTCTCACTACTTCCAATGTACAGAAATCCTGTAAGCTGCTTCTCTTTTACTCAGACGACTGAAAACCCGCATAGTGCGTAAGACTACTCCCATGCTACAGAACTCCCGTAAAGTGTTTCCTACACTCAGGATGCAGAACTCCAGTAAACTGCTTCGCTCTACATCCAGCTTACAGAAATCCTGTAAGCTGCATCTCCTACACACAGACTACAGAAATCCCGCATACTGAGTATGGCTAGAGCCATGTTACAGACTCCCATAGACTGTCTCCTACACTCAAGATGCAGAGTTCCAGTAAATTGCTTCTCTCTACATCCAGCTTACAGAACGCATGTAAGCAGCATGTCCTAAACACAGGGTACAGAAAACTCGCATAGTGCATACGGCTGCTCCCATGCTACAGAACTCCCGTAAATTGTTTCCTACACTCAGGATGCAGAACTCCTGTAAACTGCCTCTCATTACTTCCAATGTACAGAAATCCTGTAAGCTGCTTTTCTTTTACTCAGACTACTGAAAACCCGCATAGTGCGTAAGACTACTCCCATGTTACAGAACTCCCGAAAAGTGTTTCCTACACTCAGGATGCAGAACTCCTGTAAACTGCCTCTCACTACTTCCAATGTACAGAAATCCTGTAAGCTGCTTCTCTTTTACTCAGACTACTGAAAACCCGCATAGTGCGTAAGACTACTCCCATGCCAGAGAACTCCCGTAAAGTGTTTCCTACACTCAGGATGCAGAACTCCTGTAAACTGCCTCTCACTACTTCCAATGTACAGAAATCCTGTAAGCTGCTTTTCTTTTACTCAGACTACTGAAAACCCGCATAGTGCGTAAGACTACTCCCATGTTACAGAACTCCCGAAAAGTGTTTCCTACACTCAGGATGCAGAACTCCTGTAAACTGCCTCTCACTACTTCCAATGTACAGAAATCCTGTAAGCTGCTTCCCTTTTACTCAGACGACTGAAAACCCGCATAGTGCGTAAGACTACTCCCAAGCTACAGAACTCCCGTAAAGTGTTTCCTACACTCAGGATGCAGAACTCCAGTAAACTGCTTCGCTCTACATCCAGCTTACAGAAATCCTGTAAGCTGCATCTCCTACACACAGACTACAGAAATCCCGCATACTGAGTATTGCTAGAGCCATGTTACAGAACTCCCATAGACTGTCTCCTACACTCAGGATGTAGAACTCGTGTAAACTGCCTCTCACTATTTCCAAGGTACAGAAATCCTGTAAGCTGCTTCTCTTTTACTCAGACTACTGAAAACCCGCGTAGTGCGTAAGACTACTCCCATGCTACAGAACTCCCGTAAAGTGTTTCCTACACTCAGGATGCAGAACTCCTGTAAACTGCCTCTCTTTACTTCCAATGTACAGAAATCCTGTAAGCTGCTTCTCTTTTACTCAGACTACTGAAAACCCGCATAGTGCGTAATACTGCTCCCATGCTACAGAACTCCCGTAAAGTGTTTCCTACACTCAGGATGCAGAACTCCAGTAAACTGCTTCGCTCTACATCCAGCTTACAGAAATCCTGTAAGCTGCATCTCCTACACACAGACTACAGAAATCCCGCATACTGAGTATTGCTAGAGCCATGTTACAGAACTCCCATAGTCTGTCTCCTACACTCAGGATGTAGAACTCGTGTAAACTGCCTCTCACTATTTCCAAGGTACAGAAATCCTGTAAGCTGCTTCTCTTTTACTCAGACTACTGAAAACCCGCGTAGTGCGTAAGACTACTCCCATGCTACAGAACTCCCGTAAAGTGTTTCCTACACTCAGGATGCAGAACTCCAGTAAACTGCTTCGCTCTACATCCAGCTTACAGAAATCCTGTGAGCTGCATCTCCTACACACAGACTACAGAAATCCCGCATACTGAGTGTGGCTAGAGCCATGTTACAGAACTCCCATAGTCTGTCTCCTACACTCAGGATGTAGAACTCGGGTAAACTGCCTCTCACTATTTCCAAGGTACAGAAATCCTGTAAGCTGCTTCTCTTTTACTCAGACTACTGAAAACCCGCATAGTGCGTAAGACTACTCCCATGCTACAGAACTCCCGTAAAGTGTTTCCTACACTCAGGATGCAGAACTCCTGTAAACTGCCTCTCACTACTTCCAATGTACAGAAATCCTGTAAGCTGCTTCTCTTTTACTCAGACGACTGAAAACCCGCATAGTGCGTAAGACTACTCCCATGCTACAGAACTCCCGTAAAGTGTTTCCTACACTCAGGATGCAGAACTCCAGTAAACTGCTTCGCTCTACATCCAGCTTACAGAAATCCTGTAAGCTGCATCTCCTACACACAGACTACAGAAATCCCGCATACTGAGTATTGCTAGAGCCATGTTACAGAACTCCCATAGACTGTCTCCTACACTCAGGATGTAGAACTCGTGTAAACTGTCTCTCACTATTTCCAAGGTACAGAAATCCTGTAAGCTGCTTCTCTTTTACTCAGACTACTGAAAACCTGCATAGTGCGTAAGACTACTCCCATGCTAAAGAACTCCCGTAAAGTGTTTCCTACACTCGATGCAGAACTCCTGTAAACTGCCTCTCACTACTTCCAAGGTACAGAAATCTGGTAAGCTGCTTCTCTTTTACTCAGACTACTGAAAACCCGCATAGTGCGTAATACTGCTCCCATGCTACAGAACTCCCGTAAAGTGTTTCCTACACTCAGGATGCAGAACTCCAGTAAACTGCTTCGCTCTACATCCAGCTTACAGAAATCCTGTGAGCTGCATCTCCTACACACAGACTACAGAAATCCCGCATACTGAGTATGGCTAGAGCCGTGTTACAGAACTCCCATAGTCTGTCTCCTACACTCAGGATGTAGAACTCGTGTAAACTGCCTCTCACTATTTCCAAAGTACAGAAATCCTGTAAGGTGCTTCTCTTTTACTCAGACTACTAAAAACCCGCATAGTGCGTAAGACTACTCCCATGCTACAGAACTCCCGAAAAGTGTTTCCTACACTCAGGATGCAGAACTCCTGTAAACTGCCTCTTACTACTTCCAATGTACAGAAATCCTGTAAGCTGCTTCTCTTTTACTCAGACTACTGAAAACCCGCATAGTGCGTAAGACTACTCCCATGTTACAGAACTTGCGAAAAGCGTTTCCTACACTCAGGATGCAGAACTCCTGTAAACTGCCTCTCACTACTTCCAATGTACAGAAATCCTGTAAGCTGCTTCTCTTTTACTCAGACTACTGAAAACCCGCATAGTGCGTAAGACTACTCCCATGCTACAGAACTCCCGAAAAGTGTTTCCTACTCTCAGGATGCAGAACTCCTGTAAACTGCCTCTCACTACTTCCAAGGTACAGAAATCCTGTAAGGTGCTTCTTTTTACTCAGACTACTGAAAACCCGCGTAGTGCGTAAGACTACTCCCATGCTACAGAACTCCCGTAAAGTGTTTCCTACACTCAGGATGCAGAACTCCTGTAAACTGCCTCTCACTATTTCCAAGGTACAGAAATCCTGTAAGCTGCTTCTCTTTTACTCAGACTACTGAAAACCCGCATAGTGCGTAAGACTACTCCCATGCTACAGAACTCCCGTAAAGTGTTTCCTACACTCAGGATGCAGAACTCCAGTAAACTGCTTCGCTCTACATCCAGCTTACAGAAATCCTGTAAGCTGCATCTCCTACACACAGACTACAGAAATCCCGCATACTGAGTATTGCTAGAGCCATGTTACAGAACTCCCATAGTCTGTCTCCTACACTCAGGATGTAGAACTCGTGTAAACTGCCTCTCACTATTTCCAAGGTACAGAAATCCTGTATGCTGCTTCTCTTTTACTCAGACTACTGAAAACCAGCGTAGTGCGTAAGACTACTCCCATGCTACAGAACTCCCGTAAAGTGTTTCCTACACTCAGGATGCAGAACTCCTGTAAACTGCCTCTCACTACTTCCAATGTACAGAAATCCTGTAAGCTGCTTCTCTTTTACTTAGACTACTGAAAACCCGCATAGTGCGTAATACTGCTCCCATGCTACAGAACTCCCGTAAAGTGTTTCCTACACTCAGGATGCAGAACTCCAGTAAACTGCTTCGCTCTACATCCAGCTTACAGAAATTCTGTGAGCTGCATCTCCTACACAGAGACTACAGAAATCCCGCATACTGAGAATGGCTAGAGCCATGTTACAGAACTCCCATAGTCTGTCTCCTACACTCAGGATGTAGAACTCTTGTAAACTGCCTCTCACTATTTCCAAAGTACAGAAATCCTGTAAGCTGCTTCTCTTTTACTCAGACTACTGAAAACCCGCATAGTGCGTAAGACTACTCCCATGCTACAGAACTCCCGTAAAGTGTTTCCTACACTCAGGATGCAGAACTCCTGTAAACTGCCTCTCACTACTTCCAATGTACAGAAATCCTGTAAGCTGCTTCTCTTTTACTCAGACTACTGAAAACCCGCATAGTGCGTAAGACTACTCCCATGTTACAGAACTCGCGAAAAGTGTTTCCTACACTCAGGATGAAGAACTCCTGTAAACTGCCTCTCACTACTTCCAATGTACAGAAATCCTGTAAGCTGCTTCTCTTTTACTCAGACGACTGAAAACCCGCATAGTGCGTAAGACTACTCCCATGCTACAGAACTCCCGTAAAGTGTTTCCTACACTCAGGATGCAGAACTCCAGTAAACTGCTTCGCTCTACATCCAGCTTACAGAAATCCTGTAAGCTGCATCTCCTACACACAGACTACAGAAATCCCGCATACTGAGTATTGCTACAGCCATGTTACAGAACTCCCATAGACTGTCTCCTACACTCAGGATGTAGAACTCGTGTAAACTGCCTCTCACTATTTCCAAGGTACAGAAATCCTGTAAGCTGCTTCTCTTTTACTCAGACTACTGAAAACCCGCGTAGTGCGTAAGACTACTCCCATGCTACAGAACTCCCGTAAAGTGTTTCCTACACTCAGGATGCAGAACTCCTGTAAACTGCCTCTCACTACTTCCAAGGTACAGAAATCCTGTAAGCTGCTTCTCTTTTACTCAGACTACTGAAAACCCGCATAGTGCGTAATACTGCTCCCATGCTACAGAACTCCCGTAAAGTGTTTCCTACACTCAGGATGCAGAACTCCAGTAAACTGCTTCGCTCTACATCCAGCTTACAGAAATCCTGTGAGCTGCATCTCCTACACACAGACTACAGAAATCCCGCATACTGAGTATGGCTAGAGCCATGTTACAGAACTCCCATAGTCTGTCTCCTACACTCAGGATGTAGAACTCGTGTAAACTGCCTCTCACTATTTCCAAAGTACAGAAATCCTGTAAGCTGCTTCTCTTTTACTCAGACTACTGAAAACCCGCATAGTGCGTAAGACTACTCCCATGCTACAGAACTCCCGTAAAGTGTTTCCTACACTCAGGATGCAGAACTCCTGTAAACTGCCTCTCACTACTTCCAATGTACAGAAATCCTGTAAGCTGCTTCTCTTTTACTCAGACGACTGAAAACCCGCATAGTGCGTAAGACTACTCCCATGCTACAGAACTCCCGTAAAGTGTTTCCTACACTCAGGATGCAGAACTCCAGTAAACTGCTTCGCTCTACATCCAGCTTACAGAAATCCTGTAAGCTGCATCTCCTACACACAGACTACAGAAATCCCGCATACTGAGTATGGCTAGAGCCATGTTACAGACTCCCATAGACTGTCTCCTACACTCAAGATGCAGAGTTCCAGTAAATTGCTTCTCTCTACATCCAGCTTACAGAACGCATGTAAGCAGCATGTCCTAAACACAGGGTACAGAAAACTCGCATAGTGCATACGGCTGCTCCCATGCTACAGAACTCCCGTAAATTGTTTCCTACACTCAGGATGCAGAACTCCTGTAAACTGCCTCTCATTACTTCCAATGTACAGAAATCCTGTAAGCTGCTTTTCTTTTACTCAGACTACTGAAAACCCGCATAGTGCGTAAGACTACTCCCATGTTACAGAACTCCCGAAAAGTGTTTCCTACACTCAGGATGCAGAACTCCTGTAAACTGCCTCTCACTACTTCCAATGTACAGAAATCCTGTAAGCTGCTTCTCTTTTACTCAGACTACTGAAAACCCGCATAGTGCGTAAGACTACTCCCATGCCAGAGAACTCCCGTAAAGTGTTTCCTACACTCAGGATGCAGAACTCCTGTAAACTGCCTCTCACTACTTCCAATGTACAGAAATCCTGTAAGCTGCTTCTCTTTTACTCAGACGACTGAAAACCCGCATAGTGCGTAAGACTACTCCCATGCTACAGAACTCCCGTAAAGTGTTTCCTACACTCAGGATGCAGAACTCCAGTAAACTGCTTCGCTCTACATCCAGCTTACAGAAATCCTGTGAGCTGCATCTCCTACACACAGACTACAGAAATCCCGCATACTGAGTATGGCTAGAGCCATGTTACAGAACTCCCATAGTCTGTCTCCTACACTCAGGATGTAGAACTCGTGTAAACTGCCTCTCACTATTTCCAAAGTACAGAAATCCTGTAAGCTGCTTCTCTTTTACTCAGACTACTGAAAACCCGCATAGTGCGTAAGACTACTCCCATGCTACAGAACTCCCGTAAAGTGTTTCCTACACTCAGGATGCAGAACTCCTGTAAACTGCCTCTCACTACTTCCAATGTACAGAAATCCTGTAAGCTGCTTCTCTTTTACTCAGACTACTGAAAACCAGCGTAGTGCGTAAGACTACTCCCATGCTACAGAACTCCCGTAAAGTGTTTCCTACACTCAGGATGCAGAACTCCTGTAAACTGCCTCTCACTACTTCCAATGTACAGAAATCCTGTAAGCTGCTTCTCTTTTACTCAGACGACTGAAAACCCGCATAGTGCGTAAGACTACTCCCATGCTACAGAACTCCCGTAAAGTGTTTCCTACACTCAGGATGCAGAACTCCAGTAAACGGCTTCGCTCTACATCCAGCTTACAGAAATCCTGTAAGCTGCATCTCCTACACACAGACTACAGAAATCCCGTATACTGAGTATGGCTAGAGCCATGTTACAGACTCCCATAGACTGTCTCCTACACTCAAGATGCAGAGTTCCAGTAAATTGCTTCTCTCTACATCCAGCTTACAGAACGCATGTAAGCAGCATGTCCTAAACACAGGGTACAGAAAACTCGCATAGTGCATACGGCTGCTCCCATGCTACAGAACTCCCGTAAATTGTTTCCTACACTCAGGATGCAGAACTCCTGTAAACTGCCTCTCATTACTTCCAATGTACAGAAATCCTGTAAGCTGCTTTTCTTTTACTCAGACTACTGAAAACCCGCATAGTGCGTAAGACTACTCCCATGTTACAGAACTCCCGAAAAGTGTTTCCTACACTCAGGATGCAGAACTCCTGTAAACTGCCTCTCACTACTTCCAATGTACAGAAATCCTGTAAGCTGCTTCTCTTTTACTCAGACTACTGAAAACCCGCATAGTGCGTAAGACTACTCCCATGCCAGAGAACTCCCGTAAAGTGTTTCCTACACTCAGGATGCAGAACTCCAGTAAACTGCTTCGCTCTACATCCAGCTTACAGAAATCCTGTAAGCTGCATCTCCTACACACAGACTACAGAAATCCCGCATACTGAGTATTGCTAGAGCCATGTTACAGAACTCCCATAGACTGTCTCCTACACTCAGGATGTAGAACTCGTGTAAACTGCCTCTCACTATTTCCAAGGTACAGAAATCCTGTAAGGTGCTTCTCTTTTACTGAGAATACTGAAAACCCGCGTAGTGCGTAAGACTACTCCCATGCTACAGAACTCCCGTAAAGTGTTTCCTACACTCAGGATGCAGAAGTCCTTTAAACTGCCTCTCACTACTTCCAATGTACAGAAATCCTGTAAGCTGCTTCTCTTTTACTCAGACGACTGAAAACCCGCATAGTGCGTAAGACTACTCCCATGTTACAGAACTCCCGAAAAGTGTTTCCTACACTCAGGATGCAGAACTCCTGTAAACTGCCTCTCACTACTTCCAATGTACAGAAATCCTGTAAGCTGCTTCTCTTTTACTCAGGCTACTGAAAACCCGCATAGTGCGTAAGACTACTCCCATGCCAGAGAACTCCCGTAAAGTGTTTTCTACACTCAGGATGCAGAATTCCTGTAAACTGCCTCTTACTACTTCCAATGTACAGAAATCCTGTAAGCTGCTTCTCTTTTACTCAGACTACTGAAAACCCGCATAGTGCGTAAGACTACTCCCATGTTACAGAACTTGCGAAAAGCGTTTCCTACACTCAGGATGCAGAACTCCTGTAAACTGCCTCTCACTACTTCCAATGTACAGAAATCCTGTAAGCTGCTTCTCTTTTACTCAGACTACTGAAAACCCGCATAGTGCGTAAGACTACTGCCATGCTACAGAACTCCCGAAAAGTGTTTCCTACTCTCAGGATGCAGAACTCCTGTAAACTGCCTCTCACTACTTCCAATGTACAGAAATCCTCTAAGCTGCTTTTCTTTTACTCAGACTACTGAAAACCCGCATAGTGCGTAAGACTACTCCCATGTTACAGAACTCCCGAAAAGTGTTTCCTACAGTCAGGATGCAGAACTCCTGTAAACTGCCTCTCACTACTTCCAATGTACAGAAATCCTGTAAGCTGCTTCTCTTTTACTCAGACGACTGAAAACCCGCATAGTGCGTAAGACTACTCCCATGCTACAGAACTCCCGTAAAGTGTTTCCTACACTCAGGATGCAGAACTCCAGTAAACTGCTTCGCTCTACATCCAGCTTACAGAAATCCTGTAAGCTGCATCTCCTACACACAGACTACAGAAATCCCGCATACTGAGTATTGCTAGAGCCATGTTACAGAACTCCCATAGACTGTCTCCTACACTCAGGATGTAGAACTCGTGTAAACTGCCTCTCACTATTTCCAAGGTACAGAAATCCTGTAAGGTGCTTCTTTTTACTCAGACTACTGAAAACCCGCGTAGTGCGTAAGACTACTCCCATGCTACAGAACTCCCGTAAAGTGTTTCCTACACTCAGGATGCAGAACTCCTGTAAACTGCCTCTCACTATTTCCAAGGTACAGAAATCCTGTAAGCTGCTTCTCTTTTACTCAGACTACTGAAAACCCGCATAGTGCGTAAGACTACTCCCATGCTACAGAACTCCCGTAAAGTGTTTCCTACACTCAGGATGCAGAACTCCAGTAAACTGCTTCGCTCTACATCCAGCTTACAGAAATCCTGTAAGCTGCATCTCCTACACACAGACTACAGAAATCCCGCATACTGAGTATTGCTAGAGCCATGTTACAGAACTCCCATAGTCTGTCTCCTACACTCAGGATGTAGAACTCGTGTAAACTGCCTCTCACTATTTCCAAGGTACAGAAATCCTGTAAGCTGCTTCTCTTTTACTCAGACTACTGAAAACCAGCGTAGTGCGTAAGACTACTCCCATGCTACAGAACTCCCGTAAAGTGTTTCCTACACTCAGGATGCAGAACTCCTGTAAACTGCCTCTCACTACTTCCAATGTACAGAAATCCTGTAAGCTGCTTCTCTTTTACTCAGACTACTGAAAACCCGCATAGTGCGTAATACTGCTCCCATGCTACAGAACTCCCGTAAAGTGTTTCCTACACTCAGGATGCAGAACTCCAGTAAACTGCTTCGCTCTACATCCAGCTTACAGAAATTCTGTGAGCTGCATCTCCTACACAGAGACTACAGAAATCCCGCATACTGAGAATGGCTAGAGCCATGTTACAGAACTCCCATAGTCTGTCTCCTACACTCAGGATGTAGAACTCTTGTAAACTGCCTCTCACTATTTCCAATGTACAGAAATCCTGTAAGCTGCTTCTCTTTTACTCAGACTACTGAAAACCCGCATAGTGCGTAAGACTACTCCCATGCTACAGAACTCCCGTAAAGTGTTTCCTACACTCAGGATGCAGAACTCCTGTAAACTGCCTCTCACTACTTCCAATGTACAGAAATCCTGTAAGCTGCTTCTCTTTTATTCAGACTACTGAAAACCCGCATAGTGCGTAAGACTACTCCCATGTTACAGAACTCGCGAAAAGTGTTTCCTACACTCAGGATGAAGAACTCCTGTAAACTGCCTCTCACTACTTCCAATGTACAGAAATCCTGTAAGCTGCTTCTCTTTTACTCAAACGACTGAAAACCCGCATAGTGCGTAAGACTACTCCCATGCTACAGAACTCCCGTAAAGTGTTTCCTACACTCAGGATGCAGAACTCCAGTAAACTGCTTCGCTCTACATCCAGCTTACAGAAATCCTGTGAGCTGCATCTCCTACACACAGACTACAGAAATCCCGCATACTGAGTATGGCTAGAGCCATGTTACAGAACTCCCATAGTCTGTCTCCTACACTCAGGATGTAGAACTCGTGTAAACTGCCTCTCACTATTTCCAAAGTACAGAAATCCTGTAAGCTGCTTCTCTTTTACTCAGACTACTGAAAACCCGCATAGTGCGTAAGACTACTCCCATGCTACAGAACTCCCGTAAAGTGTTTCCTACACTCAGGATGCAGAACTCCTGTAAACTGCCTCTCACTACTTCCAATGTACAGAAATCCTGTAAGCTGCTTCTCTTTTACTCAGACGACTGAAAACCCGCATAGTGCGTAAGACTACTCCCATGCTACAGAACTCCCGTAAAGTGTTTCCTACACTCAGGATGCAGAACTCCAGTAAACTGCTTCGCTCTACATCCAGCTTACAGAAATCCTGTGAGCTGCATCTCCTACACACAGACTACAGAAATCCCGCATACTGAGTATGGCTAGAGCCATGTTACAGACTCCCATAGACTGTCTCCTACACTCAAGATGCAGAGTTCCAGTAAATTGCTTCTCTCTACATCCAGCTTACAGAACGCATGTAAGCAGCATGTCCTAAACACAGGGTACAGAAAACTCGCATAGTGCATACGGCTGCTCCCATGCTACAGAACTCCCGTAAATTGTTTCCTACACTCAGGATGCAGAACTCCTGTAAACTGCCTCTCATTACTTCCAATGTACAGAAATCCTGTAAGCTGCTTTTCTTTTACTCAGACTACTGAAAACCCGCATAGTGCGTAAGACTACTCCCATGTTACAGAACTCCCGAAAAGTGTTTCCTACACTCAGGATGCAGAACTCCTGTAAACTGCCTCTCACTACTTCCAATGTACAGAAATCCTGTAAGCTGCTTCTCTTTTACTCAGACTACTGAAAACCCGCATAGTGCGTAAGACTACTCCCATGCCAGAGAACTCCCGTAAAGTGTTTCCTACACTCAGGATGCAGAACTCCTGTAAACTGCCTCTCACTACTTCCAATGTACAGAAATCCTGTAAGCTGCTTTTCTTTTACTCAGACTACTGAAAACCCGCATAGTGCGTAAGACTACTCCCATGTTACAGAACTCCCGAAAAGTGTTTCCTACACTCAGGATGCAGAACTCCTGTAAACTGCCTCTCACTAATTCCAATGTACAGAAATCCTGTAAGCTGCTTCCCTTTTACTCAGACGACTGAAAACCCGCATAGTGCGTAAGACTACTCCCATGCTACAGAACTCCCGTAAAGTGTTTCCTACACTCAGGATGCAGAACTCCAGTAAACTGCTTCGCTCTACATCCAGCTTACAGAAATCCTGTAAGCTGCATCTCCTACACACAGACTACAGAAATCCCGCATACTGAGTATTGCTAGAGCCATGTTACAGAACTCCCATAGACTGTCTCCTACACTCAGGATGTAGAACTCGTGTAAACTGCCTCTCACTATTTCCAAGGTACAGAAATCCTGTAAGCTGCTTCTCTTTTACTCAGACTACTGAAAACCCGCGTAGTGCGTAAGACTACTCCCATGCTACAGAACTCCCGTAAAGTGTTTCCTACACTCAGGATGCAGAACTCCTGTAAACTGCCTCTCTTTACTTCCAATGTACAGAAATCCTGTAAGCTGCTTCTCTTTTACTCAGACTACTGAAAACCCGCATAGTGCGTAATACTGCTCCCATGGTACAGAACTCCCGTAAAGTGTTTCCTACACTCAGGATGCAGAACTCCAGTAAACTGCTTCGCTCTACATCCAGCTTACAGAAATCCTGTAAGCTGCATCTCCTACACACAGACTACAGAAATCCCGCATACTGAGTATTGCTAGAGCCATGTTACAGAACTCCCATAGACTGTCTCCTACACTCAGGATGTAGAACTCGTGTAAACTGCCTCTCACTATTTCCAAGGTACAGAAATCCTGTAAGGTGCTTCTCTTTTACTCAGACTACTGAAAACCCGCGTAGTGCGTAAGACTACTCCCATGCTACAGAACTCCCGTAAAGTGTTTCCTACACTCAGGATGCAGAAGTCCTTAAAACTGCCTCTCACTACTTCCAATGTACAGAAATCCTGTAAGCTGCTTCTCTTTTACTCAGACGACTGAAAACCCGCATAGTGCGTAAGACTACTCCCATGTTACAGAACTCCCGAAAAGTGTTTCCTACTCTCAGGATGCAGAACTCCTGTAAACTGCCTCTCACTACTTCCAATGTACAGAAATCCTGTAAGCTGCTTCTCTTTTACTCAGGCTACTGAAAACCCGCATAGTGCGTAAGACTACTCCCATGCTACAGAACTCCCGAAAAGTGTTTCCTACACTCAGGATGCAGAACTCCTGTAAACTGCCTCTCACAACTTCCAATGTACAGAAATCCTGTAAGCTGCTTCTCTTTTACTCAGACTACTGAAAACCCGCATAGTGCGTAATACTGCTTCCATGCTACAGAACTCCCGTAAAGTGTTTCCTACACTCAGGATGCAGAACTCCAGTAAACTGCTTCGCTGTACATCCAGCTTACAGAAATCCTGTGAGCTGCATCTCCTACACACAGACTACAGAAATCCCGCATACTGAGTATGGCTAGAGCCATGTTACAGAACTCCCATAGACTGTCTCCTACACTCAGGATGTAGAACTCGTGTAAACTGCCTCTCACTATTTCCAATGTACAGAAATCCTGTAAGCTGCTTCTCTTTTACTCAGACTACTGAAAACCCGCATAGTGCGTAAGACTACTCCCATGCTACAGAACTCCCGTAAAGTGTTTTCTACACTCATTATGCAGAATTCCTGTAAACTGCCTGTCACTACTTCCAATGTACAGAAATCCTGTAAGCTGCTTCTCTTTTACTCAGACTACTGAAAACCCGCATAGTGCGTAAGACTACTCCCATGCTAGAGAACTCCCGTAAAGTGTTTCCTACACTCAGGATGCAGAACTCCTGTAAACTGCCTCTCACTACTTCCAATGTACAGAAATCCTGTAAGCTGCTTCCCTTTTACTCAGACGACTGAAAACCCGCATAGTGCGTAAGACTACTCCCATGCCAGAGAACTCCCGTAAAGTGTTTCCTACACTCAGGATGCAGAACTCCAGTAAACTGCTTCGCTCTACATCCAGCTTACAGAAATCCTGTAAGCTGCATCTCCTACACACAGACTACAGAAATCCCGCATACTGAGTATTGCTAGAGCCATGTTACAGAACTCCCATAGACTGTCTCCTACACTCAGGATGTAGAACTCGTGTAAACTGCCTCTCACTATTTCCAAGGTACAGAAATCCTGTAAGCTGCTTCTCTTTTACTCAGACTACTGAAAACCCGCGTAGTGCGTAAGACTACTCCCATGCTACAGAACTCCCGTAAAGTGTTTCCTACACTCAGGATGCAGAACTCCTGTAAACTGCCTCTCTTTACTTCCAATGTACAGAAATCCTGTAAGCTGCTTCTCTTTTACTCAGACTACTGAAAACCCGCATAGTGCGTAATACTGCTCCCATGCTACAGAACTCCCGTAAAGTGTTTCCTACACTCAGGATGCAGAACTCCAGTAAACTGCTTCGCTCTACATCCAGCTTACAGAAATCCTGTAAGCTGCATCTCCTACACACAGACTACAGAAATCCCGCATACTGAGTATTGCTAGAGCCATGTTACAGAACTCCCATAGACTGTCTCCTACACTCAGGATGTAGAACTCGTGTAAACTGCCTCTCACTATTTCCAAGGTACAGAAATCCTGTAAGGTGCTTCTCTTTTACTCAGAATACTGAAAACCCGCGTAGTGCGTAAGACTACTCCCATGCTACAGAACTCCCGTAAAGTGTTTCCTACACTCAGGATGCAGAAGTCCTTTAAACTGCCTCTCACTACTTCCAATGTACAGAAATCCTGTAAGCTGCTTCTCTTTTACTCAGACGACTGAAAACCCGCATAGTGCGTAAGACTACTCCCATGTTACAGAACTCCCGAAAAGTGTTTCCTACACTCAGGATGCAGAACTCCTGTAAACTGCCTCTCACTACTTCCAATGTACAGAAATCCTGTAAGCTGCTTCTCTTTTACTCAGGCTACTGAAAACCCGCATAGTGCGTAAGACTACTCCCATGCCAGAGAACTCCCGTAAAGTGTTTTCTACACTCAGGATGCAGAATTCCTGTAAACTGCCTCTCACTACTTCCAATGTACAGAAATCCTGTAAGCTGCTTCTCTTTTACTCAGACTACTGAAAACCCGCATAGTGCGTAAGACTACTCCCATGCTACAGAACTCCCGTAAAGTGTTTCCTACACTCAGGATGCAGAACTCCAGTAAACTGCTTCGCTCTACATCCAGCTTACAGAAATCTTGTAAGCTGCATCTCCTACACACAGCCTACAGAAATCCCGCATACTGAGTATGGCTAGAGCCATGTTACAGACTCCCATAGACTGTCTCCTACACTCAAGATGCAGAGTTCCAGTAAATTGCTTCTCTCTACATCCAGCTTACAGAACGCATGTAAGCAGCATGTCCTAAACACAGGGTACAGAAAACTCGCATAGTGCATACGGCTGCTCCCATGCTACTGAACTCCCGTAAATTGTTTCCTACACTCAGGATGCAGAACTCCTGTAAACTGCCTCTCATTACTTCCAATGTACAGAAATCCTGTAAGCTGCTTCTCTTTTACTCAGGCTACTGAAAACCCGCATAGTGCGTAAGACTACTCCCATGCTACAGAACTCCCGAAAAGTGTTTCCTACACTCAGGATGCAGAACTCCTGTAAACTGCCTCTCACAACTTCCAATGTACAGAAATCCTGTAAGCTGCTTCTCTTTTACTCAGACTACTGAAAACCCGCATAGTGCGTAATACTGCTTCCATGCTACAGAACTCCCGTAAAGTGTTTCCTACACTCAGGATGCAGAACTCCAGTAAACTGCTTCGCTGTACATCCAGCTTACAGAAATCCTGTGAGCTGCATCTCCTACACACAGACTACAGAAATCCCGCATACTGAGTATGGCTAGAGCCATGTTACAGAACTCCCATAGACTGTCTCCTACACTCAGGATGTAGAACTCGTGTAAACTGCCTCTCACTATTTCCAATGTACAGAAATCCTGTAAGCTGCTTCTCTTTTACTCAGACTACTGAAAACCCGCATAGTGCGTAAGACTACTCCCATGCTACAGAACTCCCGTAAAGTGTTTTCTACACTCATTATGCAGAATTCCTGTAAACTGCCTGTCACTACTTCCAATGTACAGAAATCCTGTAAGCTGCTTCTCTTTTACTCAGACTACTGAAAACCCGCATAGTGCGTAAGACTACTCCCATGCTAGAGAACTCCCGTAAAGTGTTTCCTACACTCAGGATGCAGAACTCCTGTAAACTGCCTCTCACTACTTCCAATGTACAGAAATCCTGTAAGCTGCTTCCCTTTTACTCAGACGACTGAAAACCCGCATAGTGCGTAAGACTACTCCCATGCCAGAGAACTCCCGTAAAGTGTTTCCTACACTCAGGATGCAGAACTCCAGTAAACTGCTTCGCTCTACATCCAGCTTACAGAAATCCTGTAAGCTGCATCTCCTACACACAGACTACAGAAATCCCGCATACTGAGTATTGCTAGAGCCATGTTACAGAACTCCCATAGACTGTCTCCTACACTCAGGATGTAGAACTCGTGTAAACTGCCTCTCACTATTTCCAAGGTACAGAAATCCTGTAAGCTGCTTCTCTTTTACTCAGACTACTGAAAACCCGCGTAGTGCGTAAGACTACTCCCATGCTACAGAACTCCCGTAAAGTGTTTCCTACACTCAGGATGCAGAACTCCTGTAAACTGCCTCTCTTTACTTCCAATGTACAGAAATCCTGTAAGCTGCTTCTCTTTTACTCAGACTACTGAAAACCCGCATAGTGCGTAATACTGCTCCCATGCTACAGAACTCCCGTAAAGTGTTTCCTACACTCAGGATGCAGAACTCCAGTAAACTGCTTCGCTCTACATCCAGCTTACAGAAATCCTGTAAGCTGCATCTCCTACACACAGACTACAGAAATCCCGCATACTGAGTATTGCTAGAGCCATGTTACAGAACTCCCATAGACTGTCTCCTACACTCAGGATGTAGAACTCGTGTAAACTGCCTCTCACTATTTCCAAGGTACAGAAATCCTGTAAGGTGCTTCTCTTTTACTCAGAATACTGAAAACCCGCGTAGTGCGTAAGACTACTCCCATGCTACAGAACTCCCGTAAAGTGTTTCCTACACTCAGGATGCAGAAGTCCTTTAAACTGCCTCTCACTACTTCCAATGTACAGAAATCCTGTAAGCTGCTTCTCTTTTACTCAGACGACTGAAAACCCGCATAGTGCGTAAGACTACTCCCATGTTACAGAACTCCCGAAAAGTGTTTCCTACACTCAGGATGCAGAACTCCTGTAAACTGCCTCTCACTACTTCCAATGTACAGAAATCCTGTAAGCTGCTTCTCTTTTACTCAGGCTACTGAAAACCCGCATAGTGCGTAAGACTACTCCCATGCCAGAGAACTCCCGTAAAGTGTTTTCTACACTCAGGATGCAGAACTCCAGTAAACTGCTTCGCTCTACATCCAGCTTACAGAAATCCTGTGAGCTGCATCTCCTACACACAGACTACAGAAATCCCGCATACTGAGTATGGCTAGAGCCATGTTACAGAACTCCCATAGACTGTCTCCTACACTCAGGATGCAGAACTCCTGTAAACTGCCTCTCACTACTTCCAATGTACAGAAATCCTGTAAGCTGCTTCTCTTTTACTCAGACTACTGAAAACCCGCATAGTGCGTAAGACTACTCCCATGCTACAGAACTCCCGTAAAGTGTTTTCTACACTCATTATGCAGAATTCCTGTAAACTGCCTCTCACTACTTCCAATGTACAGAAATCCTGTAAGCTGCTTCTCTTTTACTCAGACTACTGAAAACCCGCATAGTGCGTAAGACTACTCCCATGCTACAGAACTCCCGTAAAGTGTTTCCTACACTCAGGATGCAGAACTCCAGTAAACTGCTTCGCTCTACATCCAGCTTACAGAAATCTTGTAAGCTGCATCTCCTACACACAGCCTACAGAAATCCCGCATACTGAGTATGGATAGAGCCACGTTGCAGACTCCCATAGACTGTCTCCTACACTCAAGATGCAGAGTTCCAGTAAATTGCTTCTCTCTACATCCAGCTTACAGAACGCATGTAAGCAGCATGTCCTAAACACAGGGTACAGAAAACTCGCATAGTGCATACGGCTGCTCCCATGCTACAGAACTCCCGTAAATTGTTTCCTACACTCAGGATGCAGAACTCCTGTAAACTGCCTCTCACTACTTCCAATGTACACAAATCCTGTAAGCTGCTTCTCTTTTACTCAGACGACTGAAAACCCGCATAGTGCGTAAGACTACTCCCATGTTACAGAACTCCCGAAAAGTGTTTCCTACACTCAGGATGCAGAACTCCTGTAAACTGCCTCTCATTACTTCCAATGTACAGAAATCCTGTAAGCTGCTTTTTTTTACTCAGACTACTGAAAACCCGCATAGTGCGTAAGACTACTCCCATGTTACAGAACTCCCGTAAAGTGTTTCCTACACTCAGGATGCAGAACTCCTGTAAACTGCCTCTCATTACTTCCAATGTACAGAAATCCTGTAAGCTGCTTTTCTTTTACTCAGACTACTGAAAACCCGCATAGTGCGTAAGACCACTCCCATGTTACAGAACTCCCGAAAAGTGTTTCCTACACTCAGGATGCAGAAGTCCTTTAAACTGCCTCTCATTACTTCCAATGTACAGAAATCCTGTAAGCTGCTTCTCTTTTACTCAGACGACTGAAAACCCGCATAGTGCGTAAGACTACTCCCATGCTACAGAACTCCTGTAAAGTGTTTCCTACACTCAGGATGCAGAACTCCAGTAAACTGCTTCGCTCTACATCCAGCTTACAGAAATCCTGTAAGCTGCATCTCCTACACACATCCTACAGAAATCCCGCATACTGAGTATTGCTAGAGCCATGTTACAGAACTCCCATAGACTGTCTCCTACACTCAGGAAGTAGAACTCGTGTAAACTGACTCTCACTATTTCCAAGGTACAGAAATCCTGTAAGCTGCTTCTCTTTTACTCAGACTACTGAAAACCCGCGTAGTGCGTAAGACTACTCCCATGCTACAGAACTCCCGTAAAGTGTTTCCTACACTCAGGATGCAGAACTCCTGTAAACTGCTTCGCTCTACATCCAGCTTACAGAAATCCTGTGAGCTGCATCTCCTACACACAGCCTACAGAAATCCCGCATACTGAGTATGGCTAGAGACATGTTGCATAACTCCCATAGACTGTCTCCTACACTCAGGATGTAGAACTCGTGTAAACTGCCTCTCACTACTTCCAATGTACAGAAATCCTGTAAGCTGCTTCTCTTTTACTCAGACTACTGAAAACCCGCATACTGCGTAAGACTTCTCCCATGCTACAGAACTCCCGTAAAGTGTTTCCTACACTCAGGATGCAGAACTCCTCTAAACTGCCTCTCACTACTTCCAATGTACAGAAATCCTGTAAGCTGCTTCTCTTTTACTCAGACGACTGAAAACCCGCATAGTGCGTAAGACTACTCCCATGCTACAGAACTCCCGTAAAGTGTTTCCTACACTCAGGATGCAGAACTCCAGTAAACTGCTTCACTCTACATCCAGCTTACAGAAATCTTGTAAGCTGCATCTCCTACACACAGCCTACAGAAATCCCGCATACTGAGTATGGCTAGAGCCATGTTACAGACTCCCATAGACTGTCTCCTACACTCAAGATGCAGAGTTCCAGTAAATTGCTTCTCTCTACATCCAGCTTACAGAACGCATGTAAGCAGCATGTCCTAAACACAGGGTTCAGAAAACTCGCATAGTGCATACGGCTGCTCCCATGCTACAGAACTCCCGTAAATTGTTTCCTACACTCAGGATGCAGAACTCCTGTAAACTGCCTCTCACTACTTCCAATGTGCAGAAATCCTGTAAGCTGCTTTTCTTTTACTCAGACTACTGAAAACCCCCATAGTGCGTAAGACTACACTCATATTACAGAACTCCCGAAAAGTGTTTCCTACACTCAGGATGCAGAAGTCCTTTAAACTGCCTCTCACTACTTCCAATGTACAGAAATCCTGTAAGCTGCTTCTCTTTTACTCAGACGACTGAAAACCCGCATAGTGCGTAAGACTACTCCCATGCTACAGAACTCCCGTAAAGTGTTTCCTACACTCAGGATGCAGAACTCCAGTAAACTGCTTCGCTCTACTTCCAGATTACAAAAATCCTGTAAGCTGCATCTCCTACACACAGACTACAGAAATCCCGCATACTGAGTATTGCTAGAGCCATGTTACAGAACTCCCATAGACTGTCTCCTACACTCAGGAAGTAGAACTCGTGTAAACTGACTCTCACTATTTCCAAGGTACAGAAATCCTGTAAGCTGCTTCTCTTTTACTCAGACTACTGAAAACCCGCGTAGTGCGTAAGACTACTCCCATGCTACAGAACTCCCGTAAAGTGTTTCCTACACTCAGGATGCAGAACTCCTGTAAACTGCTTCGCTCTACATTCAGCTTACAGAAATCCTGTGAGCTGCATCTCCTACACACAGCCTACAGAAATCCCGCATACTGAGTATGGCTAGAGCCATGTTACAGAACTCCCATAGACTGTCTCCTACACTCAGGATGTAGAACTCGTGTAAACTGCCTCTCACTACTTCCAATGTACAGAAATCCTGTAAGCTGCTTCTCTTTTACTCAGACTACTGAAAACCCGCATACTGCGTAAGACTTCTCCCATGCTACAGAACTCCCGTAAAGTGTTTCCTACACTCAGGATGCAGAACTCCTCTAAACTGCCTCTCACTACTTCCAATGTACAGAAATCCTGTAAGCTGCTTCTCTTTTACTCAGACTACTGAAAACCCGCATAGTGCGTAAGACTACTCCCATGCTACAGAACTCCCGTAAAGTGTTTCCTACACTCAGGATGCAGAACTCCAGTAAACTGCTTCGCTCTACATCCAGCTTACAGAAATCTTTTAAGCTGCATCTCCTACACACAGCCTACAGAAATCCCGCTTACTGACTATGGCTAGAGCCATGTTACAGACTCCCATAGACTGTCTCCTACACTCAAGATGCAGAGTTCCAGTAAATTGCTTCTCTCTACATCCAGCTTACAGAACGCATGTAAGCAGCATGTCCTAAACACAGGGTACAGAAAACTCGCATAGTGCATACGGCTGCTCCCATGCTACTGAACTCCCGTAAATTGTTTCCTACACTCAGGATGCAGAACTCCTGTAAACTGCCTCTCATTACTTCCAATGTACAGAAATCCTGTAAGCTGCTTTTCTTTTACTCAGACTACTGAAAACCCGCATAGTGAGTAAGACTACTCCCATGTTACAGAACTCCCGTAAAGTGTTTCCTACACTCAGGATGCAGAACTCCTGTAAACTGCCTCTCACTACTTCCAATGTACAGAAATCCTGTAAGCTGCTTCTCTTTTACTCAGACTACTGAAAACCCGCATAGTGCGTAAGACTACTCCCATGCCAGAGAACTCCCGTAAAGTGTTTTCTACACTCAGGATGCAGAATTCCTGTAAACTGCCTCTCACTACTTCCAATGTACAGAAATCCTGTAAGCTGCTTCTCTTTTACTCAGACTACTGAAAACCCGCATAGTGCGTAAGACTACTCCCATGCTACAGAACTCCCGTAAAGTGTTTCATACACTCAGGATGCAGAACTCCAGTAAACTGCTTCGCTCTACATCCAGCTTACAGAAATCTTGTAGGCTGCATCTCCTACACACAGCCTACAGAAATCCCGCATACTGACTATGGCTAGAGCCATGTTACAGACTCCCATAGACTGTCTCCTACACTCAAGATGCAGAGTTCCAGTAAATTGCTTCTCTCTACATCCAGCTTACAGAACGCATGTAAGCAGCATGTCCTAAACACAGGGTACAGAAAACTCGCATAGTGCATACGGCTGCTCCCATGCTACAGAACTCCCGTAAATTGTTTCCTACACTCAGGATGCAGAACTCCTGTAAACTGCCTCTCATTACTTCCAATGTACAGAAATCCTGTAAGCTGCTTCTCTTTTACTCAGACTGCTGAAAACCCGCGTAGTGGATAAGACTACTCCCATGCTACAGAACTCCCGTAAAGGGTTTCCTACACTCAGGTAGCAGAACTCCAGTAAACTGCTTCGCTCTACATCCAGACTACAGAAATCCTGTAAACTGCATCTCCTACACGCAGGTTACAGAAATCCCACATACTGCGTATGGCTCTTCCCATGCTACTAAACTCCTGTAAATTGTTTCCAACATTCAGGCTGTAGTATTCCTGTAAACTGCGCCTCTGTAGAGCTAGATTACAGAACGGCAGTAAGCAGCATCTCTACACTCAAGCTAGAGAAATCCCGCATAGTACGTTTGGCTACAGCCATGCTACAGAACTCCCGTAAACTGTCTCCTATACTCAGGTTGCAGAACTCCTGTAAACTGCCTCTCACTACATCCAATGTACAGAAATGCTGTAAGCCGCTTCTCATTTACTCAGCCTACCGAAAACCCATATAGTGCGTATGGCTACCCTCATGGTATAGAACTCCCGTAAACTGTTTCCTACACTCAGGCAGCAAAATTACAGTAAACTGCCTCTTACTACTTCCAATGTACAGAAATTCTGTAAGCTGCTTCACTTTTACTCAGATTACTGAAAACCCGCATAGTGCGTAAGACTTCCCCCATGCTAAAGAACTCCCGTAAAGTGTTTCCTACACTCAGGATGCAGAACTCCAGTAAACTGCCTCTCACTACTTCCAATGTACAGAAATCCTGTAAGCTGCTTCTCTTTTACTCAGACGACTGAAAACCCGCCTAGTGCGTAAGACTACTAGCAGCTACAAAACTCCCATAAAGTGTTTCCTACACTCAGGATGCAGAACTCCTGTAAACTGCCTCTCACTACTTCCAATGTACAGAAATCCTGTAAGCTGCTTCTCTTTTACTCAGACTACTGAAAACCCGCATAGTGCGTAACACTACTCCCATGCTACAGAACTCCCATAAAGTGTTTCCTACACTCAGGATGCAGAACTCCTTTAAACTGCCTCTCACTACTTCCAATGTACAGAAATCCTGTAAGCTGCTTCTCTTTTACTCAGACTACTGAAAACCCGCATAGTGCGTAAGACTTCCCCAATGCTACAGAACTCCCGTAAAGTGTTTCCTACACTCAGGATGCAGAACTCCAGTAAACGGCTTCGCTCTACATCCAGCTTACAGAAATCCTGTAAACTGCCTCTCACTACTTCCAATGTATAGAAATACTGTAAGCTGCTTCTCTTTTACTCAGACGACTGAAAACCCGCATAGTGCGTAAGACTACTCCCAGCTACGGAACTCCCGTAAAGTGTTTCCTACACTCAGGATGCAGAACTCCAGTAAACTGCTTCGCTCTACTTCCAGATTACAGAAATCCTGTAAGCTGCATCTCCTACACACAGACTACAGAAATCCCGCATACTGAGTATTGCTAGAGCCATGTTACAGAACTCCCATAGACTGTCTCCTACATTCAGGATGTAGAACTCGTGTAAACTGCCTCTCACTATTTCCAAGGTACAGAAATCCTGTAAGCTGCTTCTCTTTTACTCAGACTACTGAAAACCCGCGTAGTGGATAAGACTACTCCCATGCTACAGAACTCCCGTAAAGTGTTTCCTACACTCAGGATGTAGAACTCCAGTAAACTGCTTCACTCTACATCCAGCTTACAGAAATCTTGTAAGCTGCATCTCCTACACACAGACTACAGAAATCCCGCATACTGAGTATGGCTAGAGCCATGTTACAGACTCCCATAGACTGTCTCCTACACTCAAGATGCAGAGTTCCAGTAAATTGCTTCTCTCTACATCCAGCTTACAGAACGCATGTAAGCAGCATGTCCTAAACACAGGGTACAGAAAACTCGCATAGTGCATACGGCTGCTCCCATGCTTCTGAACTCCCGTAAATTGTTTCCTACACTCAGGATGCAGAACTCCTGTAAACTGCCCCACACTACTTCCAATGTACAGAAATCCTGTAAGCTGCTTTTCTTTTACTCAGACTACTGAAAACCCGCATAGTGAGTAAGACTACTCCCATGTTACAGAACTCCCGTAAAGTGTTTCCTACACTCAGGATGCAGAACTCCTGTAAACTGCTTCGCTCTACATCCAGCTTACAGAAATCCTGTGAGCTGCATCTCCTACACACAGCCTACAGAAATCCCGCATACTGAGTATGGCTAGAGCCATGTTACAGAACTCCCATAGACTGTCTCCTACACTCAGGATGTAGAACTCGTGTAAACTGCCTCTCACTACTTCCAATGTACAGAAATCCTGTAAGCTGCTTCTCTTTTACTCAGACTACTGAAAACCCGCATAGTGCGTAAGACTACTCCCATGTTACAGAACTCCCGTAAAGTGTTTCCTACACTCAGGATGCAGAACTCCTGTAAACTGCCTCTCACTACTTCCAATGTACAGAAATCCTGTAAGCTGCTTCTCTTTTACTCAGACTACTGAAAACCCGCATAGTGCGTAAGACTACTCCCATGCCAGAGAACTCCCGTAAAGTGTTTTCTACACTCAGGATGCAGAATTCCTGTAAACTGCCTCTCACTACTTCCAATGTACAGAAATCCTGTAAGCTGCTTCTCTTTTACTCAGACTACTGAAAACCCGCATAGTGCGTAAGACTACTCCCATGCTAGAGAACTCCCGTAAAGTGTTTCCTACACTCAGGTAGCAGAACTCCAGTAAACTGCTTCGCTCTACATCGAGCTTACAGAAATCTTGTAAGCTGCATCTCCTACACACAGCCTACAGAAATCCCGCATACTGAGTATGGCTAGAGCCATGTTACAGACTCCCATAGACTGTCTCCTACACTCAAGATGCAGAGTTCCAGTAAATTGCTTCTCTCTACATCCAGCTTACAGAACGCATGTAAGCAGCATGTCCTAAACACAGGGTACAGAAAACTCGCATAGTGCATACGGCTGCTCCCATGCTACAGAACTCCCGTAAATTGTTTCCTACACTCAGGATGCAGAACTCCTGTAAACTGCCTCTCATTACTTCCAATGTACAGAAATCCTGTAAGCTGCTTCTCTTTTACTCAGACTGCTGAAAACCCGCGTAGTGGATAAGACTACTCCCATGCTACAGAACTCCCGTAAAGTGTTTCCTACACTCAGGATGCAGAACTCCTGTAAACTGCCTCTCACTACTTCCAATGTACAGAAATCCTGTAAGCTGCTTCTCTTTTACTCAGACTACTGAAAACCCGCATAGTGCGTAAGACTACTCCCATGCTACAGAACTCCTGTAAAGTGTTTCCTACACTCAGGATGCAGAACTCCTGTAAACTGCCTCTCACTACTTCCAATGTACAGAAATCCTGTAAGCTGCTTCTCTTTTACTCAGACTACTGAAAACCTGCATAGTGCGTAATACTGCTCCCATGCTACAGAACTCCCATAAAGTGTTTCCTACACTCAGGATGCAGAACTCCAGTAAACTGCTTCGCTCTACATCCAGCTTACAGAAATCCTGTGAGTTGCATCTCCTACACACAGACTACAGAAATCCCGCATACTGAGTATGGCTAGAGCCATGTTACAGAACTCCCATAGACTGTCTCCTACACTCAGGATTTAGAACTTGTGTAAACTGCCTCTCACTATTTCCAATGTACAGAAATCCTGTAAGCTGCTTCTCTTTTACTCAGACTACTGAAAACCTGCATAGTGCGTAATACTGCTCCCATGCTACAGAACTCCCATAAAGTGTTTCCTACACTCAGGATTCAGACCTCCAGGAAACTGCTTTGCTCTACATCCAGCTTAGAGAACTCCTTAAGCTGCATCTCCTACACACAGGCTACAGAAATACCGCATACTGAGTATGGCTAGAACCATGTTTCAGAACTCCTATAGACTGTCTCCTACACTCAGGGTGCAGAATTCCAGTAAACTGCCTCTCTCTACATCCAGCTTACAGAACGCAAGTAAGCAGCATGTCCTACACACAGGGTATGGAAAACTCGCATAGAGCATATGGCTACTCCCATGCAACAGAACTCCCTTAAAGGGTTTCCTACACTCAGGCAACAGAACTCCAGTAAACGGCTTCGCTCTACATCCAGATTACAGAAACCCTGTAAACTGCATCTCCTACACGCTGGTTACAGAAATCCCACATACTGCGTATGGCTCTTCCCATGCTACTAAACTCCTGTAAATTGTTTCCAACATTCAGGCTGCAGAATTCCTATAAACTGCCTCTCTGTAGAGCTAGATTACAGAACGGCAGTAAGCAGCATCTCCTACACGCAAGCTAGAGAAATCCCACATAGTACATTTGGCTACAGCCATGCTACAGAACTCCTATAAACTGTCTCCTATACTCAGGATGCAGAACTCCTGTAAACTGCCTCTCTCTACATCCAGCTTACAGAACGCAAGTAAGCAGCATGTCCTACACACAGGGTACAGAAAACTTGCATAGTGCATATGGCTACTCCCATGCTACAGAACTCCCGTAAAATGTTTCGTACACTCAGGCAGTGGAACTCCAGTAAACTGCTTCGCTCTACATCCAGATTACAGAAATGCTGTAAGCCGCTTCTCATTTACTCAGCCTACCGAAAACCCCTATAGTGCGTATGGCTGCCCTCCTGCTATAGAACTCCCGTAAACTGTTTCCTACACTCAGGCAGCAAAATTCGAGTAAACTGCCTGTTACTACTTCCAATGTACAGAAATCCTGTAATCTGCTTCTCTTTTACTCAGACTACTGAAAACCCGCATAGTGCGTACGACTACTCCCATGCTACAGAACTCCCGTAAAGTGTTTCCTGCACTCAGGATGCAGAACTCCTGTAAACTGCCTTTCACTACTTCCAATGTACAGAAATAGTGTAAGCTGCTTCTCTTTTACTCAGACTAATGAAAACCCGCATAGTGCGTAAGACTACTCCCATGCTACAGAACTCCCGTAATGTGTTTCCTACACTCAGGATGCGGAACTCCTTTAAACTGCCTCTCACTACTTCCAATGTACAGAAATCCTGTAAGCTGCTTCTCTTTTACTCAGACTACTGAAAACCCGCATAGTGCGTAAGACTTCTCCCATGCCTCAGAACTCCCGTAAAGTGTTTCCTACACTCAGTCTGCAGAACTCCAGTAAACTGCTTCGCTCTACATGCAGCTTACAGAAATCCTGTAAACTGCATCTCCTACACGCATGTTACAGAAATACCACATACTGCGTATGGCTCTTCCCATGCTACTAAACTGCTGTAAATTGTTTCCAACATTCAGGCTGCAGAATTCTTGTAAACTGCCTCTCTGTAGAGCTAGATTACAGAACGGCAGTAAGCAGCATCTCCTACACGCAGGCTAGAGAAATCCCGCATGGTACATTTGGCTACAGCCATGCTACAGAACTCCTGTAAACTGTCTCCTATACTCAGGATGCAGAACTCCTGTAAACTGCCTCTCAATACATCCAATGTACAGAAATGCTGTAAGCTGCTTCTCATTTACTCAGCCTACCGAAAACCCATATAGTGCGTATGGCTACTCTCATGCAACAGAACTCCTACACTCAAGATGCAGAACTCCTGTAAACTGCCTCTTACTACCTCCAATGTACAGAAATCCTGTAAGCTGCTTCACTTTTACTCAGACTACTGAAAACCCGCATAGTGCGTAAGACTTCCCCCATCCTACAGAACTCCCGTAAAGTGTTTCCTACACTCAGGATGCAGAACTCCTTTAAATTGCCTCTCACTAGTTCCGACGTACAGAAATCCTGTAAGCTGCTTCTCTTTTATTCAGACTACTGAAAACCCGCATAGTGCGTAACTATTCCCATGCTACAGAACTCCCATAAAGTGTTTCCTACACTCAGGCTGCAGAACTCCAGTAAACTGCTTCGCTCTACATCCAGATTACAGAAATCCTGTAAACTGCATCTCCTACACGCAGGTTACAGAAATCCCACATACTGTGTATTGCTATTCACATGCTACAAAATTCCTGTAAATTGTTTCCAACATTCAGGCTGCAGAATTCCAGTAAACTGCCTCTCTGTAGAGCTAGATTACAAAACGGCAGTAAGCAGCATCTCCTACATGCAGGCTAGAGAACTCCCGCATAGTACATTTGGATACAGCCATGCTACAGAACTCCCGTAAAGTGTTTCCTACACTCAGGATGCAGAACTCCAGTAAAGTGCTTTGCTCTACATCCAGCTTAGAGAAATCCTTAAGCTGCATCTCCTACACACAGGCTACAGAAATCCCACATACTGAGTATGGCTAGAACCATGTTTCAGAACTCCTATAGACTGTCTCCTACACTCAGGGTGCAGAATTCCAGTAAACTGCCTCTCTCTACATCCAGCTTACAGAACGCAAGTAAGCAGCATGTCCTACACACAGGGTATGGAAAACTCTCATAGAGCAAATGGCTACTCCCATGCAACAGAACTCCCGTAAAGTGTTTCCTAAACTCAGTCTGCAGAACTCCAGTAAACTGCTTTGCTTTACATCCAGCTTACAGAAATCCTTTAGCTGCATCTCGTACACACAGGCTACAGAAATCCCGCATACTGAGTATGGCTAGAACCATGTTTCAGAAATCCTATAGACTGTCTCCTGCACTCAGGATGCAGAATTCCAGTAAACTGCCTCTCTCTACATCCAGCTTACAGAACGCAAGTAAGCAGCATGTCCTACACACAGGGTACAGAAAACTCGCATGTTGCATATGGCTACTCCCATGCAACAGAACTCCCGTAAGGTGTTTCCTACACTCAGGCAGCAGAACTCCAGTAAACTGCTTCGCTCTACATCCCGATTACAGAAATCCTGTAAACTGCATCTCCTACACGCAGGTAAAAGAAATCCCACATACTGCGAATGGCTCTTCCCATGCTACTAAATTCCTGTAAATTGTTTCCAACATTCAGGCTGCAGAATTCCTGTAAATTGCCTCCCTGTAGAACTAGATAACCGAACAGCAGAAAGCAGCATCTCCTACACGCAGGCTAGAGAACTCCCCCATAGTACATTTGGCTACAGCCATGCTACAGAACTCCTATAAACTGTCTCCTATACTCAGGATGCAGAACTCCTGTAAACTGCCTCTCACTACATCCAATGTACAGAAATGCTGTAAGCCGCTTCTCATTTACTCAGCCTACCGAAAACCCATATAGTGCGTATGGCTACTCTCATGCAACAGAACTCCCGTAAAATGTATCCTACACTCAAGATGCAGAACTCCTGTAAACTGCCTCTTACTACCTCCAATGTACAGAAAATGTAAGCTGTTTCACTTTTACTCAGACTACTGAAAACACGCATAGTGCGTAAGACTACTCCCATGCTACAGAACTCCCGTAAAGTGTTTCCTACACTCAGGATGCAGAACTCCTGTAAACTGCCTCTCACTACTTCCAATGTACAGAAATCCTGTAAGCTGCTTCTCTTTTACTCAGACTACTGAAAACCCGCATAGTGCGTAAGACTGCTCCCATGCTACAGAACTCCCATAAAGTGTTTCCTACACTCAGGATGCAGAACTCCTTTAAACTGCCTCTCACTACTTCCAATGTACAGAAATCCTGTAAGCTGCTTCTCTTTTACTCAGACGACTGAAAACCCGCATAGTGCGTAAGACTACTCCCGTGCCACAGAACTCCCGTAAAGTGTTTCTTACCCTCAGGATGCAGAACTCCAGTAAACTGCTTCGCTCTACATCCAGATTACAGAAATCCTGTAAACTGCATCTCCTACACGCATGTTACAGAAATCCCACATACTGCATATGGCTCTTCCCATGCTACTAAACTCCTGTAAATTGTTTCCAACATTCATGCTGCAGAATTCCTGTAAACTGCCTCTCTGTAGAGCTAGATTATAGAGCGGCAGTAAGCAGCATCTCCTACATGCAGGCTAGAGAAATCCCACATAGTACATTTGGCTACAGCCATGCTACAGAACTCCCATAAACTGTCTCCTATACTCAGGATGCAGAACTCCTGTAAACTGCCTCTCACTACATCCAATGTACAGAAATGCTGTAAGCCGCTTCTCATTTACTCAGCCTACCGAAAACCCATATAGTGCGTATGGCTACTCTCATGCTACACAATTCCCGTAAACTGTTTCCTACACTCAGGCAGGAAACTTCCAGTAAACTGCCTCATACTTCTTCCAGTGTACAGAAATCCTGTAAGCTGCTTCTCTTTTACTCAGACTACTGAAAACCCGCATAGTGCGTAAGACTACTCCTATGCTACAGAACTCCCGTAAAGTGTTTCCTACACTCAGGATGTAGGACTCCTTTAAACTGCCTCTCACTACTTCCAATATACAGAAATCTTGTAAGCTGCTTCTCTTTTACTCAGACTAATGAAAACCCGCATAGTGCGTAAGACTACTCCCATGCTACAGAACTCCCATAAAGTGTTTCCTTCACTCAGGATGCAGAACTCCTGTAAACTACTTCACTCTACATCGAGCTTTCCGAAATCCTGTAAGCTGCTTCTCTTTTGCTCAGACTACTGAAAACACGCATAGTGCGTAAGACTACTCCGATGCTACAGAACTCCCGTAAAGTGTTTCCTACACTCAGGATGCAGAACTCCAGTAAATTGCTTCGCTCTACATCTAGCTTGCAGAAATCCTGTAAGCTGCATCTTCTACACACAGGCTACAGAAATCCCGCATACTGAGTATGGCTAGAGCCATGTTACAGAACTCCCATAGACTGTCTCCTACAAATAGGATGCAGAATTCCAGTAAACTGCCTCTCACTACATCCAGCTAACTGAACGCAAGTAAGCAGCATGTGCTACACACAGGGTACAGAAAACTCGCATAGTGCATATGGCTGCTCCCATGCTACAGAACTCCTGTAAAGTGTTTCCTACACTCAGGCAGCAGAACTCCAGTAAACTGCTTCGCTCTACATCCAGATTACAGAAATCCCGTAAACTGCATCTCCTACACGCATGTTACAGAAATCCCACATACTGCGTATGGCACTTCCCATGCTACTAAACTCCTGTAAATTGTTTCCAACATTCATGCTGCAGAATTCCTGTAAACTGCCTCTCTGTAGAGATAGATTACAGAACGGCAGTAAGCAGTATCTTTACACGCATGCTAGAGATATCCCGTATAGTATATTTGGCTACAGCCATGTTAAGAACTCCCGTAAAGTGTTTCCTACACTCAGGATGCAGAACTCCTGTAAACTGCCTCTCACTACATCCAATGTACAGAAATCCTGTAAGCTGTTTCCCTTTTACTCAGACTACTGAAAACCCACATAGTGCGTAAGACTACTCCCGTGCTACAGAACTCCCGTAAAATGTTTCCTACACTCAAGATGCAGAACTCCTGTAAACTGCCTCTCCCTACTTCCAATGTACAGAAATCCTGTAAGCTGCTTCTCTTTTACTCAGACTACTGAAAACCGCATAGTGCGTAAGACTACTCCCATGCTACAGAACTCCCGTAAAGTGTTTCCTGCACTCTGCATGTAGAACTCCTGTAAGATGCCTCTCACTACTTCCAAAGTACAGAAATCCTGTAAGCTGCTTCTCTTTTACTCAGGCTACCGAAAATCCGTATATTTTGTATGGCTCCTTCCATGCTACAGAACTCCCGTAAACTGTCTCCTACACTCAGGCCACAGAACTCCAGTAAACTGCATCGCTCTATATCCAGCTTACAGAAATCCTTGTAAGCTGCATCTACTACACAAAGGCTACAGAATTCCCGCATACTGAGTATGGCTAGAGCCATGTTACAGAACTCCCGTAAAATGTTTCCTACACGCAGGATGCAGAATTCCAGTAAACTGCCTCTCTCTACATCCAGCTTACAGAATGCACGAAAGCAGCTTCTCCTACACACAGGGTACAGAAAACTCGCATAGTGCATACGGCTACTCCCATGCTACAGAACTCCCGTAAAGTGTTTCCTACACTCAGCATGCAGAACTCCTGTAAACTGACTCTCACTGCATCCAATGTACAGAAATCCTGTAAGCTGCTTCTCATTTACTCAGCCTACCGAAAACACGTATAGTGCGTATGGCCACTCCCATGCTACAGAACTCCTGTAAAGTGTTTCCTACACTCGGGCTGCAGAACTCTTGTAAACTGCTTCACTCTACATCCAGCTTACAGAAATCCTGTAAGCTGCATCTCCTACACACAGGCTACAGAAATCCCGCATACTGAGTATGGCCACAGCCATGTTACAGAACTTCCATAAACTGTCTCCTAAACTCAGGATGCAGAAATCCTGTAAACTGCCTCTCGGTACATAAAGCTTACAGAACGCACGTAAGCAGCATCTCCTTCACACAGGGTACAGAAAACTCGCATAGTGCATATGACTACTCCCATGCTACAGAACTCCCGTAAAGTGTTTCCTACACTCAGGCAGCAGAATTCCAGTAAACTGCCTCTCTCTACATCCAGGTTGCAGAAATCCTGTTAGCTGCTTCTCTTTCACTCAGACTACTGAAAACCCGCATAGTTCGTAAGACTACTCCCATGTTACAGAACTCCCGTAAAGTGTTTCCTACACTCAGGATGCAGAACTCCTGTAAACTGCCCCACACTACTTCCAATGTACAGAAATCCTGTAAGCTGCTTTTCTTTTACTCAGACTACTGAAAACCCGCATAGTGAGTAAGACTACTCCCATGTTACAGAACTCCCGTAAAGTGTTTCCTACACTCAGGATGCAGAACTCCTGTAAACTGCTTCGCTCTACATCCAGCTTACAGAAATCCTGTGAGCTGCATCTCCTACACACAGCCTACAGAAATCCCGCATACTGAGTATGGCTAGAGCCATGTTACAGAACTCCCATAGACTGTCTCCTACACTCAGGATGTAGAACTCGTGTAAACTGCCTCTCACTACTTCCAATGTACAGAAATCCTGTAAGCTGCTTCTCTTTTACTCAGACTACTGAAAACCCGCATAGTGCGTAAGACTACTCCCATGTTACAGAACTCCCGTAAAGTGTTTCCTACACTCAGGATGCAGAACTCCTGTAAACTGCCTCTCACTACTTCCAATGTACAGAAATCCTGTAAGCTGCTTCTCTTTTACTCAGACTACTGAAAACCCGCATAGTGCGTAAGACTACTCCCATGCCAGAGAACTCCCGTAAAGTGTTTTCTACACTCAGGATGCAGAATTCCTGTAAACTGCCTCTCACTACTTCCAATGTACAGAAATCCTGTAAGCTGCTTCTCTTTTACTCAGACTACTGAAAACCCGCATAGTGCGTAAGACTACTCCCATGCTAGAGAACTCCCGTAAAGTGTTTCCTACACTCAGGTAGCAGAACTCCAGTAAACTGCTTCGCTCTACATCGAGCTTACAGAAATCTTGTAAGCTGCATCTCCTACACACAGCCTACAGAAATCCCGCATACTGAGTATGGCTAGAGCCATGTTACAGACTCCCATAGACTGTCTCCTACACTCAAGATGCAGAGTTCCAGTAAATTGCTTCTCTCTACATCCAGCTTACAGAACGCATGTAAGCAGCATGTCCTAAACACAGGGTACAGAAAACTCGCATAGTGCATACGGCTGCTCCCATGCTACAGAACTCCCGTAAATTGTTTCCTACACTCAGGATGCAGAACTCCTGTAAACTGCCTCTCATTACTTCCAATGTACAGAAATCCTGTAAGCTGCTTCTCTTTTACTCAGACTGCTGAAAACCCGCGTAGTGGATAAGACTACTCCCATGCTACAGAACTCCCGTAAAGTGTTTCCTACACTCAGGATGCAGAACTCCTGTAAACTGCCTCTCACTACTTCCAATGTACAGAAATCCTGTAAGCTGCTTCTCTTTTACTCAGACTACTGAAAACCCGCATAGTGCGTAAGACTACTCCCATGCTACAGAACTCCTGTAAAGTGTTTCCTACACTCAGGATGCAGAACTCCTGTAAACTGCCTCTCACTACTTCCAATGTACAGAAATCCTGTAAGCTGCTTCTCTTTTACTCAGACTACTGAAAACCTGCATAGTGCGTAATACTGCTCCCATGCTACAGAACTCCCATAAAGTGTTTCCTACACTCAGGATGCAGAACTCCAGTAAACTGCTTCGCTCTACATCCAGCTTACAGAAATCCTGTGAGTTGCATCTCCTACACACAGACTACAGAAATCCCGCATACTGAGTATGGCTAGAGCCATGTTACAGAACTCCCATAGACTGTCTCCTACACTCAGGATTTAGAACTTGTGTAAACTGCCTCTCACTATTTCCAATGTACAGAAATCCTGTAAGCTGCTTCTCTTTTACTCAGACTACTGAAAACCTGCATAGTGCGTAATACTGCTCCCATGCTACAGAACTCCCATAAAGTGTTTCCTACACTCAGGATTCAGACCTCCAGGAAACTGCTTTGCTCTACATCCAGCTTAGAGAACTCCTTAAGCTGCATCTCCTACACACAGGCTACAGAAATACCGCATACTGAGTATGGCTAGAACCATGTTTCAGAACTCCTATAGACTGTCTCCTACACTCAGGGTGCAGAATTCCAGTAAACTGCCTCTCTCTACATCCAGCTTACAGAACGCAAGTAAGCAGCATGTCCTACACACAGGGTATGGAAAACTCGCATAGAGCATATGGCTACTCCCATGCAACAGAACTCCCTTAAAGGGTTTCCTACACTCAGGCAACAGAACTCCAGTAAACGGCTTCGCTCTACATCCAGATTACAGAAACCCTGTAAACTGCATCTCCTACACGCTGGTTACAGAAATCCCACATACTGCGTATGGCTCTTCCCATGCTACTAAACTCCTGTAAATTGTTTCCAACATTCAGGCTGCAGAATTCCTATAAACTGCCTCTCTGTAGAGCTAGATTACAGAACGGCAGTAAGCAGCATCTCCTACACGCAAGCTAGAGAAATCCCACATAGTACATTTGGCTACAGCCATGCTACAGAACTCCTATAAACTGTCTCCTATACTCAGGATGCAGAACTCCTGTAAACTGCCTCTCTCTACATCCAGCTTACAGAACGCAAGTAAGCAGCATGTCCTACACACAGGGTACAGAAAACTTGCATAGTGCATATGGCTACTCCCATGCTACAGAACTCCCGTAAAATGTTTCGTACACTCAGGCAGTGGAACTCCAGTAAACTGCTTCGCTCTACATCCAGATTACAGAAATGCTGTAAGCCGCTTCTCATTTACTCAGCCTACCGAAAACCCCTATAGTGCGTATGGCTGCCCTCCTGCTATAGAACTCCCGTAAACTGTTTCCTACACTCAGGCAGCAAAATTCGAGTAAACTGCCTGTTACTACTTCCAATGTACAGAAATCCTGTAATCTGCTTCTCTTTTACTCAGACTACTGAAAACCCGCATAGTGCGTACGACTACTCCCATGCTACAGAACTCCCGTAAAGTGTTTCCTGCACTCAGGATGCAGAACTCCTGTAAACTGCCTTTCACTACTTCCAATGTACAGAAATAGTGTAAGCTGCTTCTCTTTTACTCAGACTAATGAAAACCCGCATAGTGCGTAAGACTACTCCCATGCTACAGAACTCCCGTAATGTGTTTCCTACACTCAGGATGCGGAACTCCTTTAAACTGCCTCTCACTACTTCCAATGTACAGAAATCCTGTAAGCTGCTTCTCTTTTACTCAGACTACTGAAAACCCGCATAGTGCGTAAGACTTCTCCCATGCCTCAGAACTCCCGTAAAGTGTTTCCTACACTCAGTCTGCAGAACTCCAGTAAACTGCTTCGCTCTACATGCAGCTTACAGAAATCCTGTAAACTGCATCTCCTACACGCATGTTACAGAAATACCACATACTGCGTATGGCTCTTCCCATGCTACTAAACTGCTGTAAATTGTTTCCAACATTCAGGCTGCAGAATTCTTGTAAACTGCCTCTCTGTAGAGCTAGATTACAGAACGGCAGTAAGCAGCATCTCCTACACGCAGGCTAGAGAAATCCCGCATGGTACATTTGGCTACAGCCATGCTACAGAACTCCTGTAAACTGTCTCCTATACTCAGGATGCAGAACTCCTGTAAACTGCCTCTCAATACATCCAATGTACAGAAATGCTGTAAGCTGCTTCTCATTTACTCAGCCTACCGAAAACCCATATAGTGCGTATGGCTACTCTCATGCAACAGAACTCCTACACTCAAGATGCAGAACTCCTGTAAACTGCCTCTTACTACCTCCAATGTACAGAAATCCTGTAAGCTGCTTCACTTTTACTCAGACTACTGAAAACCCGCATAGTGCGTAAGACTTCCCCCATCCTACAGAACTCCCGTAAAGTGTTTCCTACACTCAGGATGCAGAACTCCTTTAAATTGCCTCTCACTAGTTCCGACGTACAGAAATCCTGTAAGCTGCTTCTCTTTTATTCAGACTACTGAAAACCCGCATAGTGCGTAACTATTCCCATGCTACAGAACTCCCATAAAGTGTTTCCTACACTCAGGCTGCAGAACTCCAGTAAACTGCTTCGCTCTACATCCAGATTACAGAAATCCTGTAAACTGCATCTCCTACACGCAGGTTACAGAAATCCCACATACTGTGTATTGCTATTCACATGCTACAAAATTCCTGTAAATTGTTTCCAACATTCAGGCTGCAGAATTCCAGTAAACTGCCTCTCTGTAGAGCTAGATTACAAAACGGCAGTAAGCAGCATCTCCTACATGCAGGCTAGAGAACTCCCGCATAGTACATTTGGATACAGCCATGCTACAGAACTCCCGTAAAGTGTTTCCTACACTCAGGATGCAGAACTCCAGTAAAGTGCTTTGCTCTACATCCAGCTTAGAGAAATCCTTAAGCTGCATCTCCTACACACAGGCTACAGAAATCCCACATACTGAGTATGGCTAGAACCATGTTTCAGAACTCCTATAGACTGTCTCCTACACTCAGGGTGCAGAATTCCAGTAAACTGCCTCTCTCTACATCCAGCTTACAGAACGCAAGTAAGCAGCATGTCCTACACACAGGGTATGGAAAACTCTCATAGAGCAAATGGCTACTCCCATGCAACAGAACTCCCGTAAAGTGTTTCCTAAACTCAGTCTGCAGAACTCCAGTAAACTGCTTTGCTTTACATCCAGCTTACAGAAATCCTTTAGCTGCATCTCGTACACACAGGCTACAGAAATCCCGCATACTGAGTATGGCTAGAACCATGTTTCAGAAATCCTATAGACTGTCTCCTGCACTCAGGATGCAGAATTCCAGTAAACTGCCTCTCTCTACATCCAGCTTACAGAACGCAAGTAAGCAGCATGTCCTACACACAGGGTACAGAAAACTCGCATGTTGCATATGGCTACTCCCATGCAACAGAACTCCCGTAAGGTGTTTCCTACACTCAGGCAGCAGAACTCCAGTAAACTGCTTCGCTCTACATCCCGATTACAGAAATCCTGTAAACTGCATCTCCTACACGCAGGTAAAAGAAATCCCACATACTGCGAATGGCTCTTCCCATGCTACTAAATTCCTGTAAATTGTTTCCAACATTCAGGCTGCAGAATTCCTGTAAATTGCCTCCCTGTAGAACTAGATAACCGAACAGCAGAAAGCAGCATCTCCTACACGCAGGCTAGAGAACTCCCCCATAGTACATTTGGCTACAGCCATGCTACAGAACTCCTATAAACTGTCTCCTATACTCAGGATGCAGAACTCCTGTAAACTGCCTCTCACTACATCCAATGTACAGAAATGCTGTAAGCCGCTTCTCATTTACTCAGCCTACCGAAAACCCATATAGTGCGTATGGCTACTCTCATGCAACAGAACTCCCGTAAAATGTATCCTACACTCAAGATGCAGAACTCCTGTAAACTGCCTCTTACTACCTCCAATGTACAGAAAATGTAAGCTGTTTCACTTTTACTCAGACTACTGAAAACACGCATAGTGCGTAAGACTACTCCCATGCTACAGAACTCCCGTAAAGTGTTTCCTACACTCAGGATGCAGAACTCCTGTAAACTGCCTCTCACTACTTCCAATGTACAGAAATCCTGTAAGCTGCTTCTCTTTTACTCAGACTACTGAAAACCCGCATAGTGCGTAAGACTGCTCCCATGCTACAGAACTCCCATAAAGTGTTTCCTACACTCAGGATGCAGAACTCCTTTAAACTGCCTCTCACTACTTCCAATGTACAGAAATCCTGTAAGCTGCTTCTCTTTTACTCAGACGACTGAAAACCCGCATAGTGCGTAAGACTACTCCCGTGCCACAGAACTCCCGTAAAGTGTTTCTTACCCTCAGGATGCAGAACTCCAGTAAACTGCTTCGCTCTACATCCAGATTACAGAAATCCTGTAAACTGCATCTCCTACACGCATGTTACAGAAATCCCACATACTGCATATGGCTCTTCCCATGCTACTAAACTCCTGTAAATTGTTTCCAACATTCATGCTGCAGAATTCCTGTAAACTGCCTCTCTGTAGAGCTAGATTATAGAGCGGCAGTAAGCAGCATCTCCTACATGCAGGCTAGAGAAATCCCACATAGTACATTTGGCTACAGCCATGCTACAGAACTCCCATAAACTGTCTCCTATACTCAGGATGCAGAACTCCTGTAAACTGCCTCTCACTACATCCAATGTACAGAAATGCTGTAAGCCGCTTCTCATTTACTCAGCCTACCGAAAACCCATATAGTGCGTATGGCTACTCTCATGCTACACAATTCCCGTAAACTGTTTCCTACACTCAGGCAGGAAACTTCCAGTAAACTGCCTCTTACTTCTTCCAGTGTACAGAAATCCTGTAAGCTGCTTCTCTTTTACTCAGACTACTGAAAACCCGCATAGTGCGTAAGACTACTCCTATGCTACAGAACTCCCGTAAAGTGTTTCCTACACTCAGGATGTAGGACTCCTTTAAACTGCCTCTCACTACTTCCAATATACAGAAATCATGTAAGCTGCTTCTCTTTTACTCAGACTAATGAAAACCCGCATAGTGCGTAAGACTACTCCCATGCTACAGAACTCCCATAAAGTGTTTCCTTCACTCAGGATGCAGAACTCCTGTAAACTACTTCACTCTACATCGAGCTTTCCGAAATCCTGTAAGCTGCTTCTCTTTTGCTCAGACTACTGAAAACACGCATAGTGCGTAAGACTACTCCGATGCTACAGAACTCCCGTAAAGTGTTTCCTACACTCAGGATGCAGAACTCCAGTAAATTGCTTCGCTCTACATCTAGCTTGCAGAAATCCTGTAAGCTGCATCTTCTACACACAGGCTACAGAAATCCCGCATACTGAGTATGGCTAGAGCCATGTTACAGAACTCCCATAGACTGTCTCCTACAAATAGGATGCAGAATTCCAGTAAACTGCCTCTCACTACATCCAGCTAACTGAACGCAAGTAAGCAGCATGTGCTACACACAGGGTACAGAAAACTCGCATAGTGCATATGGCTGCTCCCATGCTACAGAACTCCTGTAAAGTGTTTCCTACACTCAGGCAGCAGAACTCCAGTAAACTGCTTCGCTCTACATCCAGATTACAGAAATCCCGTAAACTGCATCTCCTACACGCATGTTACAGAAATCCCACATACTGCGTATGGCACTTCCCATGCTACTAAACTCCTGTAAATTGTTTCCAACATTCATGCTGCAGAATTCCTGTAAACTGCCTCTCTGTAGAGATAGATTACAGAACGGCAGTAAGCAGTATCTTTACACGCATGCTAGAGATATCCCGTATAGTATATTTGGCTACAGCCATGTTAAGAACTCCCGTAAAGTGTTTCCTACACTCAGGATGCAGAACTCCTGTAAACTGCCTCTCACTACATCCAATGTACAGAAATCCTGTAAGCTGTTTCCCTTTTACTCAGACTACTGAAAACCCACATAGTGCGTAAGACTACTCCCGTGCTACAGAACTCCCGTAAAATGTTTCCTACACTCAAGATGCAGAACTCCTGTAAACTGCCTCTCCCTACTTCCAATGTACAGAAATCCTGTAAGCTGCTTCTCTTTTACTCAGACTACTGAAAACCGCATAGTGCGTAAGACTACTCCCATGCTACAGAACTCCCGTAAAGTGTTTCCTGCACTCTGCATGTAGAACTCCTGTAAGATGCCTCTCACTACTTCCAAAGTACAGAAATCCTGTAAGCTGCTTCTCTTTTACTCAGGCTACCGAAAATCCGTATATTTTGTATGGCTCCTTCCATGCTACAGAACTCCCGTAAACTGTCTCCTACACTCAGGCCACAGAACTCCAGTAAACTGCATCGCTCTATATCCAGCTTACAGAAATCCTTGTAAGCTGCATCTACTACACAAAGGCTACAGAATTCCCGCATACTGAGTATGGCTAGAGCCATGTTACAGAACTCCCGTAAAATGTTTCCTACACGCAGGATGCAGAATTCCAGTAAACTGCCTCTCTCTACATCCAGCTTACAGAATGCACGAAAGCAGCATCTCCTACACACAGGGTACAGAAAACTCGCATAGTGCATACGGCTACTCCCATGCTACAGAACTCCCGTAAAGTGTTTCCTACACTCAGCATGCAGAACTCCTGTAAACTGACTCTCACTGCATCCAATGTACAGAAATCCTGTAAGCTGCTTCTCATTTACTCAGCCTACCGAAAACACGTATAGTGCGTATGGCCACTCCCATGCTACAGAACTCCTGTAAAGTGTTTCCTACACTCGGGCTGCAGAACTCTTGTAAACTGCTTCACTCTACATCCAGCTTACAGAAATCCTGTAAGCTGCATCTCCTACACACAGGCTACAGAAATCCCGCATACTGAGTATGGCCACAGCCATGTTACAGAACTTCCATAAACTGTCTCCTAAACTCAGGATGCAGAAATCCTGTAAACTGCCTCTCGGTACATAAAGCTTACAGAACGCACGTAAGCAGCATCTCCTTCACACAGGGTACAGAAAACTCGCATAGTGCATATGACTACTCCCATGCTACAGAACTCCCGTAAAGTGTTTCCTACACTCAGGCAGCAGAATTCCAGTAAACTGCCTCTCTCTACATCCAGGTTGCAGAAATCCTGTTAGCTGCTTCTCTTTCACTCAGACTACTGAAAACCCGCATAGTTCGTAAGACTACTCCCATGCTACAGAACTCCCATAAAGTATTTCCTACACTCAGGCAGCATAATTCCAGTAAACTGCTTCTCTCTACATCCAGCTTACAGAAATCCTGTAAGCTGCATCTCCTAAACACAGGGTACAGAAAACTCGCATAGTGTATATGGCTATTCCCATGCTACAGAACTCCCGTAAAGTGTTTCCTACACTCAGGCAGCAGAATTCCAGTAAACTGCCTCTCTCTACATCCACGTTACAGAAATCCTGTTAGCTGCTTCTCTTTCACTCAGAGTACTGAAAACCCGCATAGTTCGTAAGACTACTCCCATGCTACAGAACTCACATAAAGTAGTTCCTGCACTCAGGCAGCATAATTCCAGTAAACTGCTTCTCTCTACATCCTGCTTACAGAAATCCTGTAATCTGCATCTCCTAAACACCGGGTACAGAAAACTCGCATAGTGTATATGGCTACTCCCATGCTACAGAACTGCTGTAAACTGTTGCCTACACTCAGGCAGCAGAATTGCAGTAAACTGCCTCTCTCTACATCTAGCTTACAGAAATCCTGTAAGCTGCATCTCCTACACGCAAGCTACAGAAATCCCGCATCTGCATATGGCTGTTCCAATGCTACAAATCTCCTGTAAACTGTTTCCAACATTCAGGCTACAGAATTCCTGTAAACCGCCTCTCTGTACATCCAGTGTACAGAAATCCTCTATGCTGCATCTTTTTCACTCAGAGTACCCAAAACCTTATAGTGCGTACGGCTGTTCCCATGCTACAGAACTCCTGTAAACTGTCCCCTACACTCAGGCTGCAGAACTGCAGTAACCTGCTTTGCTCTACATCCAGCTTACAGAAATCCTGTAAACTGCATTTCCTACACGCAGGTTACAGAAATCCCACATGCTGCGTATGGCTCTTCCCATGCTAAAAAACTTCTGTAAATTGTTTCCAAAATTCAGGCTGCAGAATTCCTGTAAACTGCCTCTCTGTAGAGCTAGATTACATAATGGCAGTAAGTGGCATCTCCTTCATGCAGGCTAGAGAAATCCCGCATAGCACATTTGGCTACAGTCATGCTACAGAACTCCCGTAAACTGTCTCCTATACTCAGGATGCAGAACTCCTGTAAACTGCCTCTCTCTACATCCAGTGTACAGAAATCCTGTAAGCTGCTTCTCCTTAACTCAGGCTACAGAAGTCCCGCATACTCTGTATAGCAGTTCTCATGCTACAGAACTCCTGTAACTGTCTTCTACACTCAGGAAGCAGAACTCCTGTAAACTGCCTCTCTTAACATCCGGCACAGAACACCAGTATGCAGCATCTTCTACACACAGGCTACAGAAAACACGCATACTGCATATGGCTATTCCCATGCTACAAAACTCCTGTAACTGTCTCTTACACTCAGGATTCTGAACTCCTGTAAACGTTCTCTCTTTACATCCAGCTTACAGAACACCCATAAGCAGCATTTCCTACACACAGGCTACAGAATACCCACATACTGCGTATGGCTATTCCCATTATAAGAACTCCTATAAACTATCTGTACATTCAGGCTGCAGAACTCCTGTAAACAGCCTCTCTGTAGACCCGGATTACAGAACGCCAGTAGCAGCATCTCCTAAAAACTGGCTACATAAAACCCACATAGTGCATATGGCTACAGCCATGCTACAGTACCGCCGTAAACTGCCTCCTACACTCAGGCTCCAGTACTCCTGTAAACTGCCTCTCTCTACATCCAATATACAGAAATCCTGTAAGCTGCATCTCTTTCACTCAGGTTACCGAAAACCCGTATAGTACGTATGGCTACTCCCATGCTGCAGAACACTCTAAAACTGTTTCCTGCACTCAGGCTACAGAACTCCAGTAAACTGCCTCACTCTACATCAAGGTTACAGGTATCCTTTAAGCTGCATCTCCTGCACGCAGGCTACAAAAAATCTCGCATGCTGTGTATCACTGCTCCCATGCTACAAAACTCCTATAAACTGTTTAAAACATTCAGACTAAAGAACTCCTGTAAACAACTTCTCTGTAGACCCAGATTGCAGAATGCTAGTAAGCAGCACCTCCTACAGCCTGGCTACAGAAATCCTACATATTGCATATGGCTACAGCCATGCTACAGAACTCCTGTAAACTGTCTCCTACGCTCAGGATGCAGTACTCCTGTAAACTGCCTCACTCAACATGCAGCTTACAGAAATCCTTTAAGCTGCTACTCTTTCACTCAGGTTACCAAAAACCAGCATAGTGCGTAAGATTACTCCCATGCTCAGAACTCCCATAAACTGTTTCCTACACTCAGGATGCAGAATTCCAGGAAACTGCCTCTCTCTACATACAGCTTACAGAAATACTGAAAGCTGCATCTCCTACACACAGTCTACAGAAATCCCACATACCGTGTATGGCTACTCCCATGCTACAGAACTCCCGTAAACTGTTTCCTACACTCAGGCTACAGAACTCCTGTAAACTGCTTCGCTCTACATTCAGCTTACATAAATCCTGTAAGCTGCATCTCCTACACACAGTCTATAGAAATCCCGCATACTGCGTATGGCTACTCCCATGCTACACAAGTCCTGTAAACTGTTTCCTACACTCAGGCTACAGAACTCCTGTAAACTGCCTCACTCTACATCCAGGTTACAGAAATCCTTTAAGCTGCATCTCCTGCACGCAGGGTACAATAAATCCCCCATGCTATGTATGACTGTTCCCATGCTACAAAACTCATATAAACTGTTTAAATCATTCAGGCTAAAGAACCCCTGTAAACAGCTTCTCTGTAGACGCTGATTACAGAACGCCAGTAAGAGGCATCTCCTACACAATGGCTATAGAAAACACGCATAGTGGATATAGTTACAGCCATCTTACAGAACTCCTGTCAACTGTCTCCTACACTCATTGCAGAACTCCTGTAAACTGCCTGTCTCGACATCCAATGTACAGAAATCCTGTAAGCTGCTTCTCTTTCACTCAGGTTACCGAAAACCAGCATAGTGTGTAAGACTACCCACGCTACAGAACTCCCGTAAACTGTTTCCTAAATTGAGGCTGCAGAACTCCAGTAAACTGCTTCGCTCTACATCCAGCTAACAGAAATCCTGTAAGCTGCTTCTCCTTACCTCAGGCTACAGAAATGCTGCATACTGCGTATGGCTACATCCATGCTACAGAACTCCCATAAACTGTTTTCTACACTCAGGCTACAGAACTCCTGTAAACTGACTCACTCTACATCCAGGTTACAGAAATCCTTTAAGCTGCATCTCCTGCACGCAAGCTACAGAAATCCTGCTTACTGCGTATGACTGTTCCCATGCTACAAAACTCTTATAAACTGTTTAAAAATTTCAGACTAAAGAACTCCTGTAAACAGCCTCTCTGTAGACCCAGATTACAGAACGCCAGTAAGAGGCATCTCCTACACAATGGTTATAGAAAACGCGGATAGTGCATATAGTTACAGCCATGTTACAGAACTCCTGTCAACTGTCTCCTACACTCAGATGCAGAACTCCTGTAAACTGCCTCTCTTGACATCCAATGTACAGAAATCCTGTAAGCTGCTTCTCTTTCACTCAGGTTACCGAAAACCAGCATAGTGTGTAAGACTACCCATGCTACAGAACTCCCGTAAACTGTTTCCTACACTCAGGCAGCAGAATTCCCATAAAGTACCTCTCTCTACATCCAGCTTACAGAAATCCTGTAAGCTGCATCTCTGACAGGCAAGCTACAGATATCCCGCATACTGCATATGGCTGTTCCAATGCTACAAAACTCCTGTAAACTGTTTCCAACATTCAGGCTACAGAATTCCTGTAAACTGCCTTTCTGTACATCCAATGTACAGAAATCCTGTAAGCTGCTTCTCTTTCACTAAGGTTACTGAAAATAGCATAGTGCGTAAGACTACTCCCATGCTACAGAACTCCCGTAATCTGTCTCCTACACTCAGGATGCACAACTCCGGTAAACAGCCTCTCTCTACATCCAGCTTACAGAAATCCTGTAAGCTACACCTCCTACAGGAAAGCTACAGAAATCCCGCATACTGCGTATGGCTAGAGCCAAGTTACAGAACTCCGTAAAATGTCTCGTACACTCAGGATGCAGAACTCCTGTAAACTGCCTCTCTCTACATCCAGTATACAGAAATCCTGAAAGCTGCATCTCCTACACACAGTCTACAGAAATCCCGCATACTGCGTATGGCTACTCCCATGCTACACAACTCCTGTAAATTGTCTCATACACACAGGATGCAGTACTCCTGTAAACTGCCTCACTCTACATACAGCTTACAGAAATCCTGTAAGCTGCTTCTCTTTCACTCAGGTTACCGAAAACTGCATAGTTCGTAAGACTACTCCCATGCTACAGAACTGCCGTAAACTGTCTCCTACACTCAGGATGCAGAACTCCTGTAAACTTCCTCTCTCTACATCCAGTGTACAGAAATCCTGTAAGCCTCTTCTCCTTAACTCAGGCTACAGAAGAACCGCATACTGCGTATAGCTGTTCCCATGCTACAAAACTCCTGTAACTGTCTGTTACACTCAGGATTCAGAACTCCTGTAAACTGCCTCTCTTTACATCCAAATTACAGAGGCCAGTAAGCAGCTTTTCCTACACGCAGGCTACAGAATACCTGCATACTGCCTATGGCTATTCCCATTAGAGAACTCCTGTAAACTATCTGCTACATTCAGGCTGCAAAATTCCTGTAAACAGCCTCTATGTAGACGCAGATTACAGAACGCCAGGATCAGCATCTCCTAAACACTGGCTACATAAATCCCACATAGTGCATATGGCTACAGCCATAATACAGAACTCCCGTAAACTGTCTCCTACACTCAGGCTGCTGAACTCCTGTAAACTGCCTCTCTCTACGTCCAATGTACAGAAGTCTTGTAAGCTGCTTCTCTTTCACGCAGGTTACCAAAAAGCCGTATAGTGCGGATGGCTACTCCCATGCTACAGAACTCCTGTAAACTGTTTCCTACACTCAGGCTACAGAACTCCAGCAAACTGCTTCTCTCTACAACAGGTTACAGAAATCCTTTAAGCTGCATCTCCTACACGCAGGCTACAATAAATCCTGCATGCTGCGTATGACTGTTCCTATGAAACAAAAATCCTATAAACTGTTTCCACATTCAGGCTAAAGAGTTCCTGTAAACTGCCACTATATATACCCAGATTACACAACGCCAGTAAGCAGCATCTCCTACACGCAGGCTATAGAAAATGCACATAGAGCACATAACTACAGCCATGTTACAGAACTCCTGTAAACTGTCTCCTAAACTCAGGATGACCAGTAAACTGCCTCACTCTTCATCCAGGTTACAAAAATCCTTTAAGCTACATCTCCTACACGCAGGCTACAGAAATGCCGCATACTGCGTATGGCTATTCTCATGCTAAAGAACTCCTGTAACTGTCTCCTACACTCAGGATGCAGGTTTCCTGTAAACTGCCTCTATATAGACCCAGATTACAGAACACAAGTAAGCAGCATTTACTACACACTGGCTACAGAAATCCCACATAGTGCCTATGGCTACAGCCATGCTACAAAACTCCTGTATACTGTCTCCTACACTCAGGATGCAGAACTCCTTTTCCAACATTCAGGATATAGAATTCCTGCAAACTGCCTCTCTTTACATCCAATGTACAGAAATCCTGTAAGCTGCTTCTCTTTCACTCAGGTTACCGAAAACAGCATAGTGCATAAGACTACTCCCATGCTACAGAACTCCCGTAAAGTGTTTCCTACACTCAGGCTGCAGAACTCCAGTAAACTGCTTCACTCTACATCCAGCTTACAGAAATCCTGTAAGCTGCATCTCCTACACACAGGCTACAGAAATCCCGCATACTGCGTATGGCTTCAGCATGTTACAGAACCCACCTAAACTTTCTCCTACACTCAGGATGCAGAACTCCTGTAAACTGCCTCTATTTTCATCCAGCAAACAGAACGCCAGTAAACAGCATCTCCTACAGACAGGGTACAGAAACTCACATAGTGCATATGGCTACTCCCATGCTACAGAACTCCCGTAAACTGTTTCCTACACTAAGGCTACAGAACTCCAGTGAACTACCTCACTCTACATCCAGGTTACAGAAATCCTTTAAGCTGCATGTGCTGCACGCAGGCTACAATAAATCCCGCATGCTGCGTATGATTGTTCCCAAACTACAAAACTCCTATAAACTGTTTAAATCATTCAGGCTGAAGAACTCCTGTAATCAGCTTCTCTGTAGTCCCAGATTACAGAACGCCAGTAAGCTACATCTCTTTCACTCCGACTACTGAAAGCCTGTATAGTACGTATGGTTACTCCCATGCTACAGAACTTCCATAAAATGTTTTTTACATTCAGGCAGCAGAATTCTAGTAAACTGCCTATCTCTACATCCAGCTTACAGAAATCCTGCCAACTGCATCTCCTACACGCAGGCCACAGAAATCCCGCATACTGCGTATGGCTGTTCCCATGCTACAAAACTCCTGTAAATTGTTTCCAACATTCAAGCTGCAGAATTCCTGTAAACTGCCTTTCTGTAGATCTACATTACAGAACACCAGTAAGCAGGCTACACGCTACACGCAGGCTAGAGAAATCCCGCCTAGTACACATGGCTACAGCCATGCTACAGAACTCCCGTAAACTGTCTCCTACACTGAGGCTGCAGAACTCCTGTAAACTGCCTCTCTCTATATCCAGCTTACAGAAATTCTGTAAGATGAATCTCCTACACTGAGGCTACAGAAAACCACATAGTGCCTATGGCTACTACCATGCTACCGAACTGCCATAAACTGAGTCTCCTACACTCAGGCTGCAGAACTCCAGTAAACTGCCTCTCTCTACATCCAACTTACAGAATTCCTTTTAAGTTGCTTCTCCTTCACTCAGGCTACAGAAATCCCACACAATGCGTATGGCTATTATCATGCTATGGAACTCCCGTAAACTGTCTCCTACACTCAGGTTGCAGAACTCTTGTAAACTGCTTCTCTCTACATCCAGCTTACACACATTCTTTAAGCTGCACCTACTACACTCAGGCTACAAAAATCCCGCATATTGCGTATGGATGCACCCATACTATAGAACTCCCGTAAACTGTCTCCTAATCTGAGGTGGCAGAACTCCTGTAAACTTCCTCTCTCTACATTCAGCTTACAGAAATCCTGTAAGCTGCATCTCCTACACGAAAGCTGCAGAAATCCCACATCCTGCATATGGCTGATTCCATGCTGGAACTCATGTAAATTGTGTCCTATACTCAGGCTGCAGAACTCCTGTAAACTGCCTCTCTATAGACCCAGATTACAGAACGAAAGCAAGCAGCAACTCCTGTAAAAATGCTACAGAACATCTGCCATTCTATGAGTCTGCTGAGTATCTCACTTCCCATGTTGGATCACTCTCCCCTTTATTTATTCTCTCGGTTAGTGTTAGCAGATACTAGACTTGTTTATGTGCTCCCTTTGACTCTTAGTCCTTTCATTATGATCAATTGTGAACTGAAATTGATCACTTGGAATAGTGAGATGGCATTGGCACATGCCACCTTGATGGGATTGAATTGGAATCCCCTAGTATGTTTCCAACTCTACTCAGCAGACTCATAGAATGGCAGATGTCCTAAATAGCACTCTGGCCTCAGAATCAGCCCTAAAGGCACTCGGATCTGGCTGAAAAGCCCATGAGAGTATTTCAGGCATGGAAAGCCAAGACACTCTGGCAAAAAGATCTCTGTGAGTGAGATCCCAGTGGAAAGCACAGGTCTTCAAAGAGGGAGGTGCCTTTCTCTGAAGGGAGGAGAGAACCTCCACTTTGACTATGACCTTGTCTAAACAAGATAAGAGTCGGAGAACTCAAGGGGCTTCCATAGCCTTGGAAACTCATGACTGGTGCATAGGGAGATTACTGATACCATAAACAGGAGTGTCAATTTGTAAAGTCAACAACAGGAGTCACTGTGCACTTACTCCTCATGTAGGATCTCTGTCCTTAATGTGCTGTACACTGAGGCTTAATGCTATAACGAGTACTCAAACAGTATATTTCACTTTGTGTTTCTATGGGGGTGCAAACTGTTGAAATCTTTACTTAATGTACACTAAACTGATCTTCTGTTAAAAAAAAAAAAAAAAAGAAAAGAAACTATCAATTCCCAACTTGACCCTCACTGGGATGAAACATGACAATAGGTCTGATCTGATTTCATCATCATTTAAAAAAAAATCATCTATTATTTTTCACTTTATGTTTCTGTGTGGGAACAAACTGTTGAAATCCTTACTTAAGGTATACTAAGCTGATCTTCTGTATACTAAGATAATCGAAAATGAATCTTGATGTGAATGGAAGGGGAGAGGGAGTGGGAAAGGGGAGGGTGGTGGGTGGGAGGGACGGTATGGGGGGGAAAGCCATTGTAACCCATGAGACGTACTTTGGAAATTTATATTCATTAAATAAAAAATAAAAAAATAAATAAAAAAAAAAATGCTACAGAAATCATGCATAGTGCATATGGCTACAGCCATGCTACAGAACTCCTGTACACTGTCTCCTACACTCAGGCTGCAGAAATCCTGTAAACTGCCTCTCTCAACATCCAGCTTACAGAAATCCTATAAGCTGCATCTCCTACAAGCAGGCTACAGAAATCCTAGATACTGTGTATGCCTGATTCCATGCTACAGAACTCATTTAAATTGTCTCCTAACTTAGGAAGCAGAACTCCTGTAAACTGCATCTCTGTAGACCCAGATTACAGAAGGAAAGCACGCAGCATCTCCTACACACAGGCTACAGAAATCCCGCATAGTGCGTATGCCTACAGCCATGCTACAGAACTCCCGTAAACTGTCTCCTACACTCAGGCTGCAGAAATCCTGTAAACTGCTTCTCTTTCACTCAGGCTACTGAAAACCCGTGTAGTGCATATGGCTACTTTCATGCTACAGAACTGTAAACTGTCTCCTACACTCAGGTTGCATAACTATGGTAAAATGCCTCTTTGTACACCCAAATTACAGAACACCAGTAAGCAGTATCACCTACACGCAGGCTACAGAAATCCCGCATAGTGCGTATGGCTACAGCCTTGCTACAGAACTCCCATAAACTCTTTCCTACACTAAGGTTGCAGAACTCCTGTAAACTGCCTCTCTCTACATCCAGCTTATAGATATCCTGTAAGCTGCTTCTCCTTCACTTAGGCTACAGAAACCCACATAGTGCTTATAGCTACACCCATGCTACAGAACTCCCGTAAACTGTCTCCTACACTCAGGCTGCAGAAATCCTGTAAACTGCCTCTCTCTACATCCAGCTTACAGAAATCCTGTAAACTGCTTCTCTTTTACTCAGGCTACTGAAAACCCACGTAGTGAGTATGGCTACTTTCAACTACAGAACTGTAAACTGTCTACTACACTCAGGTTGCATAACTACAGTAAACTGCCTCTTTGTACACGCCAATTACAGAACACCAGTAAGCAGCACCCCCTACACGCAGGCTACAGAAATCCTGCATAGTGAGTATGGCTACAGCCATGCTACAGAACTCCTGTAAACTGTTTCCTACACTAAGGTTGCAGAACTCCTGTAAACTGCCTCTCTCTACATCCAGCTTATAGAAATCCTGTAACCTGCTTCTCCTTCACTCAGGCTAAAGAAAACCACATAGTGCGTATGGCTACACCCATGGTACAGAACTCCCATAAACTTTCTACTATACTCAGGCTGCAGAAATCCTGTAAACTGCCTCTCTCTACATCCAGTGTACAGAAATCCTGTAAGCTGCATCTCCTACACGCAGGCTACAGATATCCTGCTTACTGCGTATGGCTGTTCCCATGCTACAGAACTCCTGTAAACTGTTTCCTACACTCATTATGCAGAACTCCTGTAAACTCCCTCTCTCTACATCAAACTTACAGAACGCCAGTAAGCAGCATATTCTACACGCAGGCTACAGAAAGCCAGCATAGTGCATATGGTTACAGCCATGCTACAGAACTCCTGTAAACTGTTTCCTACACTCAGGCTGCAGAACTCCTGTAAACTGACTCTCTATACATCCAGTGTACAGAAATCCTGTAAGGTGCTTCTCCTTAACTCAGGCTACAGGAATCCTGCATACTGCGTATGGCTAATCCCATGTTACAGAACTCCTGTAAAGTGTCTCCTACAATGAGGATGCAGAACTCCTGCAAACTGCCTCTCTGTAGACCCAGATTACAGAACGCCAGTAAACAGCATCACCCACACGCAAGCTTCAGAAAACCAGCATACTAAGTATGGCTGCAGCCATGCTATAGAACTCCCGTAAACTGTCTGCTACACTGAGGCTGCAGAACTCCTGTAAACTGCCTCTCTCTACATCTAGCTTACAGAAATTCTGTAAGATGCATCTGCTGCACTCAGGTTAAAGAAACCACATACTAGCCATGCTACAGAACTCCCATAACCTGAGTAACCACACTCAGGATGCAGAAACTTGTAAACTCCCTCTCTCTACATCCGCTTACAGAAATCCTGTAAGCTGCTTCATCTTCACTCAGGCTACAGAAAACCCTCATAGTCCATATGGCTGTTCCCTTGTCATAGAACTCCTGTAAACTGTCACCTACAGTCATTCTGCAGAACTCTTGTAAACTGCCTCTCTCTACATACAGCTTACAGAAATCTGAAAGCTGCATCTCCTACACTCAAGATACAGAAAACCCCCCTAGTGTGTCAAGCTAGTTACATGCTAAGATCTCCCATAAAAAGAGTCTCCTACATTCCGGCTGCAGAACTCCTGTAAACTGCTTCTCTCTACATCCAGCTACATAAATCCTATAAGCTGCTTCTCCTTTACTCATGTTACAGAAATCCCGGATACTGCATAAGTCTGATCCCATGCTACCGAACTCCTTTAAACTGTCCCCTACACTCAGGCTGCCGAACTCCAGTAAACTGCCTTTCTCTACATCCAGCTTACAGAAATCCTGTAAGCTGCTTCTCCTTAACTCAGGCTACAGAAATTTCGCATAGTGCGTAATATTGCACACATGCTGCAGAACTCCTGTAAACTCTTTCCTACACTCAGGCTGCAGAACTCCAGCAAACTGACTCTCTACATCCAGCTTACAGAAATCCTGTAAGCTGCCTCTCCTGCACTCTGGCTGTAGAATTCCTCTAAACAGCCTCTCTGTACATCCAGATTACCGAATGCTGGTAAGCTGCATCTCCTACACGCAGGCTACAGAAATCCCACGTACTGCGTATGGCTTTTCCCATGCTATAGAACTGCTGCAAATTGTTTCCATCATTCAGGCTTTAAACTCCTGTAAACTGACTCTCTCTACATCCAGTGTACAGAAATCCTGTAAGCTGCTTCTCCTTAACTCAGGCTACAGAAATCACGCATACTGCGTATTGCTGATCCGATGCTACAGAACTCCTGTAAACTCTCTCCTACATTAAGGCTGCAGGACTCCTGTAAACTGCCTCTCTGTAGAGCTAGATTGCAGAACACCAGTATGCAGCCTCTCCTACACTCAGGCTACAATATTCCCGCATAGTGTGTATGGCTACAGCCATGTTACAGAACTCCCATAAAATGTCCCTACACTCAGGCTGCACAACTCCTGTAAACTGCCTCTCTACATCCAGGTTACAGAAATTCAATAAGTTGCTTTTCCTTCACTCATGCTACAGAAAACCTGCATGGTGCGTATGGATACACCAATGCCACAGAACTCCGTAACCCTAAGCCTCGTCCTAGCCCTAGCCCTAAACCTAACCCTAACCATATCTCTAACCCTAACAATAACCCTAACCCTAAGTGTAACCTCAATCCTAACCGTAATCCTAACCCTAACCCAACCCAAACCCTAAACTTCACCCTAACCCTAACAATAACACTACCCTTAGCACTAAAACTAACCCTGGCTCTAACCCTAACCCTAACCTTATCCCTAATGATAACCCTAACCTAACCCTAACCCTAACCCTGGTCCTAACCCTAACCCTAACCTTAACACAGTCTAGACCTAAATCTAAACTTCACCCTAACACTAACCCTAGCCCTAACCCTAAACCTAACCCTAACCCTGGCCCTAACCCTTATTCTAACCCTTACCCTAGCCCTAGCCCTAGCCCTAACGCTAACCCTAGCCCTAGCACTAGCCCTATGCCTAATGCTAACCTTAACCCTAGCCATAGCCCTATCCCTAAACCTAACCCTAGCACTAAACCTAAACCTAACCATAACACTAACCCTAACCCATACCCTAACCCTAAACCTAACCCCAACCCTAAGCCTAACCTTAGCCCTAACCCTAACCATAACACTAGCCCTAGCACCAAACCTAACAGTTGCTCTAACCCTAACCCTAACCCTAGCCCTAAACATAACATCAACCCTAACTCCAGCCCTAGCACTAGCCGTATCCATAACACTAACACTAGCCTTAACCCGAACCCTAACCCTAGTCTAGACATAAACCTAACCCTAAAACTAACCATAATCCTAATTCTTACACTAACACTAGACTTAGCTTTAGCCCTAACCGCAACCCTAACCCAAACCCTAGTCTTAAACTAACACTGACCCTAGCCCTAGCTCTAACCATAACCCTGACCCTAGCCCTAACCCTAACCCAGCCCTAACCCTAAACCTAACCATAACCCTAACCCTAGCTTTAACACTAACCCTAAAAATAACCATAAACCTAACCCTAGCGCTAACCCTAAAACTAATCCTGGGCCTAACCTTAAACCTATCCCTTACCCTAGCCCTAACCATAACCATTACCCTTGCCCTAACCATAACCCTAACCCTAGCCCTAGCCCTAACACCTAGCCCTATTCCCAACCCTAACAGTAACCCTAACCCGAACCTCTACCCTAACCCAAACCCTAACCCAAACCTAACCCTAACCGTAGCCCTAACCCTAACCATAGAACGAGCCTAACACTAACCTTAACCCTGGCTCTAACCTTAACCGTAACCCTAACCCTAGCCCTAGCCCTAGACCTACCCCTAGCCTAGAGCTAGCCTTAACCCTAACCATAATCCTAGCCCTAAACATAACCCTAACCAAAACATTAACCCTAAATCCTGTAACCCTAAACCTTAACAATAACCCTAACCACAACACTAACCCTAACCTTAGCCCTAACACTACCCTAGAAATAACATTAACCCTACCATAACCCTAACCCTAGCCCTATCCCTAAACCTAGCCCTCACTCTAACACTAACCCTGGCCCTAGCCTTAAACCTTTCCTTACCGTAAACCTAACCCTAACTCTAATCCTAGCACTAGCCCTAACACTAACCCTAACCCTAAACCTAAAACTAACACTAGCCCTAGACCTGACCCTAACCTAGCCCTAGCCCTAGCCCTAACCATAACACTAACCCCTGCCCTAGGCCTATCACTAACCCTAACCCTAGCCCTAGCCCTAGCCCTAACCATAACACTAACCTTTGCCCTAGCCCTATCCCTAACCCTAACACTAGCATTAGTCCTAGCCTTAGCCCTGGCCCTAACATTAACCCTAGACCTAGCCCTAACACTAACCCTAACTCCAACTCTGGCCCTAACCCCAACCCTAATGCTATCACTTGTCCTAACCCTAACACTAGCCCTATCCCTAAACCTAGCCCTCACCCTAACCCTAACCCTGGCCATAACGTTAACACTAACCCTCACCCTAATGCTAACCCTAATCTTAGCCCTAGCCGTAGTCCTAACCCTAACCCTAAACCTAGCCCTAACCCTAACCATAACCGTAACCCAAACCCTAGACCTAGCCCTAGCCCAAACCCTAACCCTAACCCTAATCCTAGCCCCTGCCCTAACCCTAACCCTTACCCTAACACTAACCCTAACCCTAACCCTAACACTAACCCAGGCCATAGCCATAGCCCTAACCCTAACCCTAACCCTAGCACTAACCCTAAACTTAACCCTAAACCTAGCCCTAAACCTAACCCATACACTAGCCCTACCCTAACCCTATCCCTAGCCTTAGCACTAATGCTAGCCCTAACCATAACCCTAGCCTTAGCCAAAGATCTAACCCTAATGCCAACTCTTTCCCTAACCCTAACCCTAACTATAACCCTAACCCTAACCGCTAACCCTAACTCTAACTCCAACACTAACCATAACCTTAAACTTAACCATAAACGTATCCCTAGCCGTAGCCCAAACCCAAACCCTAAACCTAACACTAACCCTAAACATAGCCCTAGCCTAACCCTAAACCTAACCCTAACCCAAGCCCTAGCCTTAGACTTAGCCTTAACCCCAAACCTAACCCTAATCATAACCCTAACCTTAACCTTAACACCAGCCCTACCCTAACCCTAACCCCAAAACAAACCCTAGCCTGAACCCTAAACATAAATCCAGCCCTAATGCTAACCCTAACCCTAACCCCAGCCACAACCCTAACTCTAGCCCTGCCCCTAACCCTAACCCTAGCCCTAACCCTAACCCTAAACATAGCCATAGCCCTAACCCTAACCCCAAAACTAACCCTAGCACTAGCCGTAACCCTAACCCTAACCAAAACCCTAAATCTAACCCTAACCCTAACTCTAACCCTAAACAAAACCCTAACCCTAGCACTAGTCCAAGCCCTAAACCTAGCCCTAACCATAACCCTAACCCTAGCACTAACCCTAACCCTTACCCTAACCCTAACCATAACCCTAAACCTTACCCTAGCCCTAGCCCTAGCCCTAACCCTAACCATAACCCTAAACTTAACCCTCACCCTAGCCCTAGCCCTAACCCTAAACCTAACCCTAAACTTAACCCTCACCCTAGCCCTAGCCCTAACCCTAAACCTAACCCTAGACCTAACCCTAACCTGACCGTAAACCTTACACTAACCACTATCCCTAACCCTAACCATAAACCCAATCCTAACCCTAAACTTAGCCCTAACTCTAAACATAACACAAGCCCTAACACTAACCAGAACCCTAGCCCTAACCCTAACCCTAACCATAAACCTAACCCCTAACCCTAACCCTAACATTAACCACAACAATAACCCTAACCCTAATCCTAATTCTGAAACTAACTATCCCTAACACTTACCAGAACCCTAGCCCTAACCCTAACCCTAACCATAAACCTAACCCCTAACCCTAACCCTAACATTAACCACAACAATAACCCTAACCCTAATCCTAATTCTGAAACTAACCCTATCCCTAACACTTACCCTAAACCTGGCCCTAACGCTAAACCTGCAAACTGTGTCTCTCTACAGGACTTCGTAAACTGTTTCTCCTACACTCAAGCTACAATACGCATTGTACGTATGCCTACTGACAATCTATAGAACTCCTGCAAACTGAGTCTGCTACACTCAGGATGCAGAACTCCTATAAACTGCCTAGGTCTACATCCAGCTTACAGAAATCCTGTAAGCTGCATCTCCTACATTCAGGCTAAGAAATCCTGCATAGTGTGTAAAGCTACTCCCATGGTAAGATCTCCCGTAAAATGAGTCTACTACACACAGGATGCAGAACTCCAGTAAACTGCCTCTCTCTACATCCAGCTTGCAGAAATCCTGTAAGCTGCATCTCCTACACTCAGGCTACAGAAATCCTGCAAACTGCGTCTCTCTGCATCCATGTTTAGAACTCCAGTGAGCTGTTTCTCCTACACACATGCTAAAGAAATCCCGCATACTGCGTATGCCTACTCAGAAGCTACAGAACTCCGGTAAACAGAGTCTCCTATGCTCAGGCTGCAGAACTCCTGTAAACTGCCTCTCTCTACAGCCAGCTTACAGAAATTCTGTAAACTGAGTCTCCTACACTCGGACTACATAAAACCCGCATACTGCGTATGACAACTTCCAAGCTACAGAACTCCCATAAACTCTGTCTCCTACATTCAGGTTGCAAAACTCTTGTAAACTGCCTCTCTGTACACCCAGCTTACCGAACTCCAGTAAGCTGCATCTTCTACACTCAGCCTACAGAAAACCCACATACTGCATATGCCTACTCCCAAGCTACAGAACTCCCGTAAACTGAGTCTCCTACACTCAGGATGCAGACTACCGTAAACTGCCTCTATCTACATCCAGCTTACAGAATTCCAGTAAGCTGCGTCTCCTACAAACAAGCTACAGAAATCCCGCATACTGCGTATGCCTCCTCCCAAGCTACAGAACTCCCATAACCTGTGTCTACTACACTCAGGCGGCAACTCCTGCAAACTGCGTCTCCCTATCCATGTTTTAGAACTCCCGTATACTGTTCCTCCTACATTCATGCTACAAGAAGCTCGCATTGTCTGTATGACTACTGACAATCTATAGAACACCTGTAAACTGAGTCTGCTACACTCAGGGTGCAGAACTCCTGTAAACTGCCTAGCTCTACATCCAGCTTACAGAAATCCTGTAAGCTGCATCTCCTACACACAGGCTACAGAAATCCCGCATAGTGTGTAAAGCTACTCCCATGCTAAGATGTTCCATAAAATGAGTCTCCTACACTCAGGCTGCAGAACTCCAGTAAATGCCTGTCTGTACATCCAGCTAGCATAAATCCTATAAGCTGCATCTCCTACACTCAGGCTACACAAATCCCGCATACTGCGTATGGCTATTCCCATGCTACGAAACTCCTGTAAATTGTCTCCTACACTCAGGATGCAGAACTACTGTAAACTGCCTATCTCTACAACCAGCTTACAGAAATGTTGTAAGCTGCATCTCCTACATGCAGGCTACAGAAATCTCACATAGTGCATATGGTTTTCCAATGCAACAGAATTCCTGTAAACTGTTTCCAATATTCAGGCTGCAGAACTCCTGTAAACTGCCTCTCTCTACATCCAGTGTACAGAAATCCTGTAAGCTGCTTCTTCTTAACTCAGGCTAAAGAAATCCCGCATACTACGTAAGGCTGATCCCATGCTACGGAACTCCTGTAAACTCTATCCGACACTCAGGATGCAGAACTCCTGTAAAGTGCCTCTCTCTACATCCAGCTTACAGAAATCCTGCATCAGCATCACCTACACGCAGGCTACAGAAAACCCACATAGTGCGTATGGCTACAGCCATGCTACAGAACTCCCGTAAACTGTCTCAAACACTCAGTCTGCAGAACTCCTGCAAACTGCCTCTCTGTAAACCCAGATTACAGAATGCCAGTAAGTTGCATCTCCTACACGCAGGCTACAGAAATCCCGCATATTGGGTATGGCTATTCCCATGCTACAGAACTCCTGTAAACTGTCTCCTACCAGCAGCTGCAGAACTCCTGTAACTGCCTCTCTCTACATCTAGCTTACAGAAATCCAGTAAGCTGCTTCTCTTTCACTCAGGCTACCGAAAACCCGTATAGTGCGTATGGCAACTCCCATGCTACAGAACTCCCGTAAACTGTTTCCTACACTCAGGCTGCAGAACTCCAGTAAATTGCCTCACTCTACATCCAGCTTACAGAAATCCTGTAAACTGCCTCTCCTACACGCAGGTTACAGAAATCCCGCATCTGCATATGGCTGTTCCCATGCTACAAAACTCCTGTAAACTGTTTCCAACATTCAGGCTGCAGAATTCCTAAAAACTGCCTCTCTGTAGACCCAGATTACAGAACACCAGTCAGCAGCATCTCCTTCACTCAGGCTACAGAAAACCCACGTAGTGCATATGGGTACAGCCATGCTGCAGAATTCCCATAAAGTGTTTCCTACACTCAGGCTGCAGAACTCCAGTAAACTGCTTCGCTCTACATCCAGATTACAGAAATCATGTAAGCTGCTTCTCCTTAACTCAGGCTACAGAATTCCTGCATACTGCGTATGGCTGATCCCATGCTACAGATCTCCTGTAACTGTCTCCTACAGTCAGGATGCAGAACTCCTGTAAACTGCCTCTCTTTACATCCAGCTTACAGAACACCAGTAAGCAGCATCTCCTACACACAGGCTACAGAAAACCTGCATAGTGCGTATGGCTACAGCCACGTTACAGAAGTCCCATAAACTGTCTCCTACACTCAGGCTGCGGAACTCCTGCAAACTGCCTCTCTGTAGACCCAGATTACAGAAATCCTTTAAGCTGCATCTCCTGCACTCAGGCTACAGAAAAACCACATACTGCATATGGCTACTACCATGCTACAGAACTCCCGTAAACTGTGTCTGCTACAACAGGCTGCAGAACTCCTGTAAACTGCCTCTCTCCACATCCAGCTTACAGAAATCCTGAAAGCTGCGTCTCCTACACTCAGGCTACAGGAAAGCCGTATACTGTGTATGCCTACTCCTAACCTACAGAACCCCCTAAACTGTGTCTACTACACTCAGGCTGCAGAACTCCTGTAAGCTGCCTCTCTCTACATCCAGTTTACAGAAATCCTGTAAACTGCCTTTCCTTCACTCAGGCTGCTTAAAACCCACAAAGGCCTATGGCTACTACCATACTACAGAATTCCCATAAACTGTGTCTACTACACTCAGGCTGCAGAACTCCTGTAAACTGCCTCTCTCTACATCCAGCTAACAGAATTCCAGTATGTTCCATCTCCTTCTCTCAGGCTACAATAATCCTGCATACTGCGTGTGCCTATTCCCAAGCTACAGAACTCCTATAAACTGTGTCTACTACACTCCTGTAAACTGAGTCTGCTTCACTCAGGTTGCAGAAGTCCTGCGTACAGCGTCTCTCTACATCCATGTTATAGAACTCCAGTAAGCTGTTTCTCCTACACTCATGCTAAAGAAATCCCGCATATTACGTATGCCTACTCAGAAGCCACAGAACTCCCATAAACTGAGTCTCATACACTCAGGCTGCAGAACTCCTGTAAACTGCCTCTCTCTACATCCAGCTTATGGAACTACAGTAAGCTGCGTCTCTTACACTCGGCCTACAGAAAACCCACATGCTGTTTATGCCTACTCCGAAGCTACAGAACTCCCATAAACTCTGTGTACTACAATAAGGCAGCAGAACTCCTGTAAACTGCCTCTCTGTACACCCAGCATACAGAACTCCTGTAAGCTGCATCTCCTACACTCAGCCTACAGAAAACCCACATACTGTGTATGCCTACTCCCAAACTACAGAACTCCCGTTAACTGTGTCTTTCACACTCTGGCTGCAGAACTGCGAACTGCGTCTCTCTACATCCATGTTACAGAACTCCAGTAAGCTGTTTCTCCTACACTCATGCTAAAGAAATCACGCATAGTGCATATACCCACTCAGAAGCCACAGAACTCTCGTAAACTGAGTCTCCTACACACATGCTGCAGAACTCCTGCAACCTGCTTCTCTCTACATCCAGATGACGGAACTACAGTAAGCTGCGTCTCCTACACTCATGCTACAGAAATCCCGCATATTGCGTATGTCTACTCCCAAGCTACTGAACTCCCATAAACAGTGTCAACTTCACTCAGGCTGCAGAACTCCCGTAAACTCTCTCCTACATTCAGGCTGCAAAACTCCTGTAAACTGCCTCTCTCAAAACCAGCTTACAGAAATCCAGAATGTTCCTTCTCCTACAGTCTGGCTACAGAAAACCCGCATAGTGCGTATGCCTACTCCCAATCTACAGAACTCCCATAACCTGTGTCTACTACACTCAGGCTGCAGAAATCCTGCAAACTGCGTCTCTCTATATCCATATTACAGAACTCCCGTAAACTGTTTCTCTACACTCACACTACAAAAACCTCGCATAGTCTGTATGCCTACTGATTATCTATAGAACTCCTGTAAACTGAGTCTGCTTCACTCAGGTTGCAAAAGTCCTGCGAACTGCATCTCTCTACATCCATGTTACAGAATTCCAGTAAGCTGTTTCTCCTACACTCATGCGAAAGAAATCCCGCATACTGAGTATGCCTACTCAGAAGCTACAGAACTCCTATATAGTGAGTCTCCTACAGTCAGGCTGCAGAACTCCTGTAAGCTGCATCTCCTACACTCATGCTACAGAAATCCTGCATATTGCGTATGCCTACTCCCAAGCTACAGAACTCCCATAAACTCTGTGTACTACAATAAGGCAGCAGAACTCCTGTAAACTGCCTCTCTCACATCCAGCTTACAGAAATCCAGAAAGTTCCTTCTCCTACAGTCAGGCTACAGAATACTCGCATAGTGCGAATGCCTACTCCCAAGCTACAAAACTCCCATAACCTGTGTCTACTACACTCAGGCTGCAGAACTCCTGCAAACTGCATCTCTCTACATCCATGTTACAGAAATCCCAAAAACTGTTTCTCCTACACTCATGCTAGAGAAACCTCTCATTGTATGTATGCCTACTGACAATCTACAGACACCCGTATACTGTCTCCTACACTCAGGCTGCAGAACTCCTGGAAACTACCTCTCTCTACATGCAGCTTATGGAACTCCACTAAGCTGCATCTCCTACACTCAGGCTACAGAAAACCCGTAAACTTCGTATGCCTACTCCCAAGCTACAGAATTCCATTAATGGTGTCTTCCACACTCAGGCCACAGAACTTCTGTGAACTGCGTCTCTCTACATCCATGTTACAGAACTCCTGTAAACTGTTTTTCCTAAATTCACGCTACAGAAACATCGCATTGTATGTATGCCTACTCAGAATCTACAGAATTCCCGTAAACAGATTCTCCTACACTCAGGCTGCAGAACTCCTAAAAACTGCCTCTCTCTACATCCAGCTTACAGAAATACTAACCCTAACCCTAAGCCTAGTCCTAGCCCTAGCCCTAACCCTAAACCTAACCATATCTGTAACCCTAACAATAACCCTAACCCTAAGCATAACCTTAATCCTAACTGTAATCCTAACCCTAACCCAACCCAAATCCTAAACTCCGCCCTAACCCTAACCATAACACTACCCTTAGCACTAACCCTAACCCTGGTTCTAACCCTAACCCTAACTTTATCCCTAACCCTAACCCTAACCTTAATCCAGTCTAGACCTAAATCTAAACTTAACCCTAACACTAACCCTAGACTTAGCTCCAGCCCTAACCCCAACCTGAACCCTAACCCTAGCCCTATCCTAACCCTAACCCTGAACCTTGACCTAACCCTAACCCTAACCGTAACCTTAACAAAAGCCCTAGCCCTAGCACTAACCCTAATCCTCACCCTAGCTCTAGCCCTAACTCCAAACCTAAACCTAACCTTAGCCTTAACCCTAATCTTAACACTAGCCCTAGCACTAACCCTAACCCTGGCTATAACCCTAACCCTAACTCTAGCCCTAACCCTAACCCTAGCCATAAACCTAACCCTAACCGAAACGCTAACCCCTAAACCTAACTCTAATCATAACCGCAAACCTAACCCTAACCTTAACACTAACACTAACACAAGCCCTAATCCTAACCCTAACCCTAACCCTGGCACTAACCCTTACCCTAACCCTTACCCTAGCCCTAGCCCTAACGCTAACCCTAGCCCTAGCACTAGCCCTAGGCCTAATGCTAATCCTAACCCTAGCCATAGCCCTAGCCCTAACCCTAAACCTAACCCTAGCCTAAACCTAATTCTAACCGTAACCCTAACCCTAACCCTAAACCTAACCCCAACCCTAAGCCTAACCTTAGCCCTAACCCTAACCATAACACTAGCCCTAGCACCAAACCTAACAGTTGCTCTAACCCTAACCCTAACCCTAGCCCTAAACATAACATCAACCCTAACTCCAGCCCTAGCACTAGCCGTATCCATAACACTAGCCTTAACCCGAACCCTAACCCTAGTCTAGACATAAACCTAACCCTAAAACTAACCATAATACTAATACTTACACTAACACTAGACTTAGCTTTAGCCCTAACCGCAACCCTAACCCTAACCCTAGTCTTAAACTAACACTGACCCTAGCCCTAGCTCTAACAGTAAACCTAACCTTAACCCTAGCCCTAACCCTAACCATACCTAGGCCTAACCCTAACACTAACCCTAGCCCTAACCCTAACCCTAACATTATACAAGCATTAGACCAAACCCTAACCATAGCCCTAACCCTAACCCAGCCCTAACCCTAATCCTAACCATAACCCTAACCCTAGCTCTAACACTAACCCTAAAAATAACCATAAACCTAACCCTAGCGCTAACCCTAAAACTAATCCTGGGCCTAACCTTAAACCTATCCCTTACATTAGCCCTAACCCTAATCTTTACCCTTGCACTAACCCTAACCCTAACCCTAACCCTAACCCTAGCCCTAGCCCTAACACCTAGCCCTATTCCCAACCCTAACAGTAGCCCTAACCCGAACCTCTACCCTAACCCAAACCCTAACCCAAACCTAACCCTAACCATAACCCTAACCCTAACCATAACACGAGCCTAGAACTAACCTTAACCCTGGCTCTAACCTTAACCCTAACCCTAACCCTAGCCTAGACCTAGCCCTAACCCTAACCGTAATCCTAGCCCTAAACATAACCCTAACCGAAACATTAACCCTAAAACTTAACCCTAACCCTAACCACAATGCTAACCCTAACCTTAGCCCTAACACTAACCCTAACACTAACCCTAGAAATAACATTAACCCTAGCCCTAACCCTAGCCCTAGCCCTAACCCTAAACCTAGACCTCACCCTAACACTAACCCTGGCCCTAGCCCTAACCCTATCCCTTACCATAAACCTAAACCTAACCCTAATCCTAGCACTTGCCCTACACCTAACCCCAACCCTAACCCTAAACCTTAAACTAACACTAGCCCTAGACCTGACCCTAACCCTAGCACTAGCCCTAGCCCTAACCATAACACTAACCCTTGCCCTAGGCCTATCACTAACCCTAACCCTAGCCCTAGTCCTAGCCCTAACCCGAGCCCTAGCCCTAGCCCTAACCATAACACTAACCCTTGCCCTAACCCTAACTATAGTCCTAACTCTAGCACTAGTCCTAGCCTTAAGCAAACTGTAACTGTAGCCCTATGCATAGCCCTAATCATAACACTAACCCTAACCGTAAACTAAACCTAACCCCTAACCCTAAACCTGACATTAACCACAACCCCAATCCTAATCTTAGCCCTAACCCTAACCCTACCGCTAACCCTAACACTAGCCCTAGCTCTAACCCTAACCCTAGCCCTAGCCCTAGGCCTAACCCTAACCCTAACCCTAACCATAACCCTAACATAGCCCTAGCCCTATCCCGAAACCAAACCCCAGTACTAGCCCTAGCCCTAGCCCGAACCTTACCCTAGACCTAGCCCTAAGCCTAAACCTAAACATAGCCATAGGCCTAAACTGAACCCTAAACATAGCCCTAGCCATAGCACTAACCCTAACCCTAACCCTACTCCTATACCTAACCACAACCCTAACCCTAGACTTAGCCCTAACCCTAACCCTAACCCTAGCCCAAACCATAACCCTAAACATAGCCATAGTCCCAACCTAACCCTAAACCTAGCCTTAGTTCTAACCCTAACCATAGACCTAGGCCTAACCCTAACACTAACCCTAGCCCTAGCCCTAACCCTAACCCTAACCCTAACCCTAATACAAGCACAAGCCCAAACCCTAACCCTAGCCCTAACCCTAACCCAGCCTTAACCCTAATCCTAACCATAACCCTAACCCTAGCTCTAACACTAACCCTAAAAAGAACCATAACCTAACCCTAGTGCTAACCCTAAAACTAATCCTGGGCCTAACCTTAAACCTATCCCTTACCTTAGCCCTAACCCTAGCCATTACCCTTGCACTAACCCTAAACCTAGTCCTAACACCTAGCCCTATCCCCAACCCTAACAGTAACCCTAACCCGAACCACTACCCTAACCCAAACCCTAACCCAAACCTAACCCTAACCGTAGCCCTAACCCTAACATAACATGGACCTAGCACTAACCTTAACCCTGGCTCTAACCTTAACCCTAACCCTAACCCTAGCCCTAGCCTAGACGTAGCCCTAACCCTAACCATAATCCTAGCCCAAAACGTAACCCTAACTGAAACATTAACCCTAAACCTTAACCCTAACCCTAACCACAACACTAACCCTAACCTTAGCCCTAACACTAACCCTAACCCTAATACTAACCCTAACACTACCGCTAACCCTAACACTAGCCCTAGCTCTAACCCTAACCCTAGCCCTAGCCCTAGGCCTAACCCTAACCCTAACCCTAACCCTAACCCTAACCCTAACATAGCCCTAGCTCTATCCCGAAACCAAACCCCAGTACTAGCCCTAGCCCTAGCCCTAGCCCGAACCCTACCCTAGACCTAGCCCTAAGCCTAAACCTAAACATAGCCATAGGCCAAAACCGAACCCTAAACATAGCCCTAGCCATAGCACTAACCCTAACCCTAACCCTACTCCTATACCTAACCACAACCCTAACCCTAGACTTAGCCCTAACCCTAACCCTAACCCTAGCCCAAACCATAACCCTAAACATAGCCATAGTCCTAACCTAACCCTAAACCTAGCCTTAGCTCTAACCCTAACCATAGACCTAGGCCTAACCCTAACACTAACCCTAGCCCTAGCCCTAACCCTAACCCTAACCCTAATCCTAATCCTAATCCTAACCCTAACCATAGCACTAGCCCTACTCTAAGCCTAACACTAACCCTAACCCTAACGAAAACCCTAGTCCTAGTCCTAGCACTAGTCCTAGCCCTAAACCTAACCCTAGCCCTAGCCCTAGCCCTAACCCTAACCCTAGCCCTAACCCTAAAGTAACCTTAACCCCCACGCCTACCCCTAACCCTAACCCTATCCACAACCCTAACTCTAACCTTAGCCCTAACCCTAAACCTAACCCTAACCATAACATTAGCACTAGTTCTAAACCTAAACCTAGCCCTAGCCCTAGCCCTAAACCGAACACTAAACCTAAGCCTAAACCTAACCCTAGCCCTAACCCCAACCCTAACCCAGCCCTAACTCTAAACCTAACCCTAGCCATAGCCCTAGCCCTAATCCCTAACCTTAACAAAAGCACGAAAACTTAACCCTAGCCATAATCCCTAATCCTAACCATAGCCGTAGCACTAGCCCTAGCCCTAACCCTAACTCTATCCCTAATCTTAACCCTAACCGTAACATTAACCCTAACCCCTAACCCTAAACCTAACCTAACCACAACCCTAACCCTAACATTAGACCTAACCATAACCCTAACCCTACACATAACACTAACCCTAACCCTAGCCCTTACCCTAACCCTAAGCCTCGCCTTTACCCTAACCTCAACACTGGTCCTAATCCTAACCCTAGCCCTAGCCATAACCCTAACTCTAACAGTAACCCTAACCCTAACCCTAACCCTACACATAGCACTAGCCCTTACCCTAACCCTAACCCTAACCGTAGCACTAGCCATAACCCTAACCCTAACCCTAACACTAGCATTAGCCCTAACCCTAACCCTAACTCTAACCCTAGCAATAGCCCTAAACCTAACCCTAAGCCTAACCCTAAACCTAACCCTAACCCTTACACAAACACTAACCCTAGCACTAACACTAACCCTAAACTAGCCCTAGCTCTAAACTAACCATAGCCCTAGCTATAGCCCTAACCATAACCCTAACCCTAACCCTAATATTAAACATAGCCCTAACAAACCCTAACCCTAACCATAACCTTAGACCTAGCCCTAACCCTAACACTAACCCTAGGAATAGCCCTAACCCTAACCCTAAACCTAACCTGAACCCTAACCCTAACACTAGCCGTAGCTCTAACCCTAACCCTAGCCCTAGCCCTAGCCCTAACCCTATCCCTAAACCTAACACTAAATATAGACCTAGCCAATCCTTTCCCTAACCATTACCTTAGACCTAGCCCTAGGCCTAACTGCAACCCTTACCCTGGCCCTAAGACTAACCCTAACATTAACCCTAAACTTGCACTAACCATAATCATAACAATAAACCTACCACTAAGACTAACCCCTAGTTCTAGATCTAACCCTAACCCAAGCCCTAGCCCTAGCCCTAACCCTATCCCTAAACCTAACCCTAACGCTAACCATAAACATAGCCTTAGTCCTAACCCTAACCCTAAGCTTAGACCTAGCCCTAGCCCTAACCCCCACCCTAACCCTAACCTGAGCCCTAACCCTACCCTAACACTAACCCTAGCCCAGCCCTAAACTTAATCATAACCCTAACCCTAAACTTGCCCTACCATAACCCTAATCATAGACCTAGCCCTGTACCTAACCCTAACCCTAGCCCCAGCACTAACCCCAACCCTAACCCTAAACCTAACCCTAGCTCTAGCCATAGCCCTAACCCTAAACCTAGCCCTAACCCTAGCCCTAACCGTAGCTTAACCCTAACCACTAACCCTAACCCTAACCACACCCTAAAGCTAACATTAGCCCTAGCTCTAACCCTAAACCTAGCTCTAGCCCTAGCCCTAACCCTAACCCTAACCCTAACCCTAATCATAGCCCTAGCCCTAACCCTAAAACTATCCCTCGACCTAGCACTAGCCCTAACCCAAATTCTAACCCTGACCCTAGACCTAACCCTCATCCTAACCCTAGACAAGCCCTAACCTTAACCCTTACCCTAATCCTAAACTTGCCCTAACCCTAACTCTAAACATAGACCAAGCCCAAACCCTAACCCTTGCCCTAACACTAACCCTAGCCCAAGACCTAGCCCTAGCCCTTACCCTAACCCTAAACCTAACCCTAACCATAGCCCTAACCTTAATCCTAACACTAACCCTATTTCTAACCCTAACCCAAACCCTAACCCTAAACCTCACCCTAACCCTACCATAGCCCTAGCCCTAAACCTAACACTAACCACAACACTAGCCTAGCTCTAACCCAAAACCTAGCCCTAGCCCTAGCCCTAAACCTAACCCTGAAACTAAACTAAACCTAAACATAGCCCTAGCCCTAACTATAACCCTAACCCTAACACTAGGCCTAGACCTAGACCTAGCCCTAACCCCAACCGTAACCCTAAACTTAGCCCTAACACTAACCCTAATCCTAGCCCTAACCCTAACACTAACCCTAACCCTGACCCTAGCTCTAGTCCAAACCCTAACCCTAGCTCTAATCCTAACCTGAGCCCTAAACCTAACCCTAACCCTAGCCATAAACATAAACCTAACTATAACTTTAACCCTAACCCAAACCCTTACCTTTACCCTAACCCTAACCCTAACCTTGGACCTACCCTAACCCTAACACATCCCCAGCCCTAACCCAAACCCTTACATTTACCCTAACCCTAACACTAACCTTAGCCCTAGCCATAGCCCTAACACTAACCCTAACATTAGTCCTAGCCGTAACCCAAACCCTAACACTAACCCTAGCCCTAGCCCTACCTTAACCCCAACCCAAACCCTAACCCTAGCCCTAACCCCAACCCTAGCACTAACCCTAGACTTAACCGTATGCCTCACCCTAGACGTAGGACTAACCATAACCCAAACCCTAACCCTAGCACTAGTCCTAGCCAAACCCTAGCCCTAACCCTAACCCTAATCCTAGCCTTAACCCTAATCCTAACCCTAACCCTAACCATACCCTTAGCCCTAACACTAACCAAGCCCTAATCCTTGCCCTAGCCCTAACCCTAGCACTAGCCCTAACCCCAACCCTAACCCTAAGCCTAGCCCTACCCCCAAACATAACCCTAGCTCTAGCCCTAAACCTAACTCTAACCCTAATCATAGCATTAGCCCTAAAGCTAACACTAATCCTAGCACAAACCCTTGTCCTATCCCTAACCCTAATGCTAACCCTAAACATAACCATGACCTTAACCCTAACCACTAACCCTAACCTTAACCACAACCCTAGCCCTAAACTTAGCCCTATACCTATCCCTATCCCTAACCCTATCCCTAACCCTAACCCTAAATCTACCCAGAACCCTAACCCTAGCCGTAACTCTAACCCTAGCCCTTACCCTAACACTAACCCTAACCCTAACCCTAGCCTTAACCCTAACCCTACCCTGGCCCTAACCTTAACACTAGCCCTAACCCTAGCCCTAGCCCTAACCCTAACCCTCGCCCTAGCCCTAACCTAAGCATTAACACAACCCGAACCGTAGCCCTAAACCTAACCCTAACCCTACCCCTAGCCCAAGGCCTAAACCCAAACCTAACCCTCACCCTAGCTCTAGCCATAACCCTAACCCTAGCCCTAGCACTAACACTAGGCCTAGCCCTAACCCTAACCCTAAATCCAACCCTAACCCTATCTCTAAACCTAACCATAGCCCTAACACTATCCCTAATCATAGCTCCAGCTGTAACCCTAACCCAAGCCCTAACCCTAACCCTAGCCCTAACCCTAACCTTAACCCAAGCCCTAGCACAAGCTCTATCCATAATCCCAAACCCTAACCCAAGCCCTACCCTTAGCCTTACCCCAACCCTAACACTAACTCTATCCCTAACCCTAACCCTAAAACTAGATGTAACTTTAACCCTAACCCTAAACCCAACCCTAACACTAACCCTAGCTCTAATGCTAAACATAAAAGTAGCCCCAGCCCTAGACCTAACCCTAACCCTACCCTAACCCTTACCCTAAGCCTAACTTTAACATTAACTGTAACCCTAAATCTAACTTCAACCATAACATTAACCCTAGCCATATCCATAATCCTAACCCGAACCCCAACACTAGTCCAAGCTCTAACCCTAACACTAGCCCTAAACATAGCTCTAGCCCTAGCCCTAGCCCTAACCCTAACACTAACCCTAACCCTAACCCAAGCCCTAACCCTAACCCTAGCCCTAGCCCTAACCAAAACCCTAACCCTAGCCCTAACCCTAACCATACTAGCCCTAAACCTAACCCTAACACTAGCCCTAGCCCTAGACCTAACCCTAACCCTAGCCCTAACCCTAACGCTAGCCCTAGTCCTAAAGCTAAACCTAATTCTAAACCTAGAACTAACCATAACCAAACCATAACCCTAACCCCAACCCTAACCATAACCATAACCATAACCCTGGCCCTAGCCCTAACCCTAACCCTAGCCATAACCCCTACCCTAAACATAGCCCTATCCCTATACCTAACCCTTAAGCTAGCCCTGACCCTAACAATAATCCTAGCTCTCACACTTACCCTAACCCTAACCTGAACCCTAACACTAAACATAGCCATAGCCCCAAACCTAACCCTAACTCTAGCCCTATCCCTAGTCCCAGCCCTAACCCTAACCTGAATCCTAGCCCTAACCCTAACCCTAACCCTGGCCCTAACCCAAACCCTAACCCTAGCCCTAGCCCTGACCCTAACCCTTACCCTAACCCTAGCTCTAGACCTAACCCTAACCCTAACACTAGCCCTAGCCCTAGCCCTAGCTTTAACCCTAAATCTAACCCTAACCCAACCACAACCGTAATCCTAACCTTAGCCCTAACCCTAGCCCTAACATTCACCCTAGATCTAACCCTAACCATAAATCTATGCAAAACCCTTGCTCTAACTCTATCCCTAACCCTAACCCAAATCCTAACCGTAACACTAGCCCTACCTCTAACCCTAATCATAGAACTAGCCCTAGCCCTTGCCCTAGGCCTAACCCTAACCCAAGCCCTAGCCATAACCCTAACCCTAGCCCTAACAATAACCATAGACCTAGCCCTTAAACTAACACTAACCCTAGACCTAACCCTAACCCTAACACTGGCACTAACCCTAACCCTAACCTAGCCCTAACACTATACCTAACCCTAACCCTAACACTCGCCCTCACCCTCGTCCTAACACTAGCACTAACCATAACCCTAACCTTAGCCCTAACCCTAACCCTAGCCCTAGCCCTTACCATAACCCTAAACCTAGCCCTAGTCCTAACCTTAACACTAGTTCTTGCCATAACCCTAACCCTAACACTAAACCTAACCCTAACACTAACCCAAGCTCTAACCCTAAGCCTAACTGTAACCCTAGCCCTAACCCAAACCCTAAACCTAACCCTAACTAGCCCTAAACTTAACCCTAACCCCAGCCCTCACCCTAATGCTAACATAGACCTAGCCCTAATCCTAACACTAACCCTAGTCCTAGACCTAACCATAAACCTAACCCTAATCCTAGATCTAGCCGTAACCCTAACCCTAGCCCTAAACCTATCCGTAGCCCTAGCCCTAACCCTATGCCTGACCCTAACCCTACCCCTAACCCTAACCCTTAGATAGGCCTAACACTAACCCTAATCCTAGCCTTGCACAAGCCCTAGCCCTAACCGTAACCCTAAACCTAGCCCTAGCCCAAGCACTAAACTTAACACTAACTGTAACCCTAACCTTAACACCTAACCCTAACCCACACAGTAGCCCTAACCCTAACCCTAACCCTATCGCTAGATCATGTCAAATCCTAACCCTAGCCCTAACCCTAAACCTAGCAATAACCACAACCCTAACCCTAACCCTAACCCTACCCATAGCCCTAGCCCTAACCCTAACCCTAACCCTAACCCTAACGCTAACCCTAGCCCTAGCCCTTACCCTAACCCTAAACCTTAACCTAACCCTAACCCTAACCCTAACACTAACATTAGCCCAAGTTCTAACCCTAACACTGGCCCTAGCCATAGACTGAGCCCTAACACTAACCCAAAACATAATCATAGCCCTAGCCCTAACCCTAACCCTAACCCTAACCCAAGCCCTAACAATATCCTAACCCTAGCCCTCGCCCTAACCCTAATCCTAACAAGCCCTAACCCTAATAATAGACCTAACCCTAACCCTCACCCTAACCCTAGTCCCTAACGCTAACCTAACCCTAACCCCGGCTCTAGACCTAACCCTAACACTAGCCCTAGCCCTAGCCCTAAACCTAACCCCTAACACTAACCCTAACCCTAACCACAAACCTTATCCTAACCTTAGCCCTAACCTAACCCTAACCCTCACCCTGGAACTAACCCTAACCCTAACTCTACCCATAACCCTAACCATAGCCCTAACCCTAATCCTAAACCAAATCCTAACACTAAACTAGCCCTAGTTCAAACCCTAATCATAGAACTAGCCCTAGCCCTAGCCCTAGGCCTAACCTAATCCAAGCCCTAGCTATAACCCTAACCCTAACCCTAACCCTAGCCCTAATAATAACCATAGACCTAGCCCTTACCCTAACCCTAGGCCTAACCCTAACTGTAACCCTGGCCCTAAGCCTAACATTAACCCTAGCCCTAATCCTAAACCGAAGCCTAATCCTGACACTCGCCCTCTCCCTACCCCTAACCCTAGCACTAACCCTATCCCTATCCCTAGCCCTAACACTAACCCTAATCCTATACTTAGCTCTAGCCCTAGCTCTTACCCTAACCAAACCCTAGCCCTAGTCCTAACATTAACCATAACCCTAACACTAGTTCTTGCCATAACCCTAACCCTAACCCTAGCTCTAGCCCTAACCCTAAACCTAACACTAGCTCTAGCTCTAAACTTAAACGTAGCCCTAACCCTAACCCTAGGCTTAACCCTAACCCTAACCCTAACACTAGCCCAAACCATAAACCTAACCGTAACCATAACCCTAACCTAGCCCTAAACCTAACCCTAAACCTGGCCCTAACCCTAACCCTAACCCTAACCCTAACACTTACCCTAGCCCTATCCCTAACCCTAACACTAGCCCTAGCACTAGACCTAGCCCTAACCATAAACCTAACCTAACCCTACCCTTAACCCTAACCCTAGCTATTCCTAATGTTAACGCTAGCTCGAGGCATATCCCTAACCCTAAACATAGACCTAGCCCTAACTCTAACCCTAAACCTAGCCCTAGCCAGAAACCTAACCCTAACCTGAAACCTAAACCTAACTGTACCTCTAGCACAAACCTTAACCCTAACACTAGCTCTAGCTCTAAACCTAAATGTGGCCCTAACTCTAATCCTAGGCTTAACCCTAACCCTAACCCTAACACTAGCCCAAACCATAACCCTAACCGTAATCATAACCCTAACCCTAGCCCTAAACCTAACCCTACCCCTGGCCCTAACTGTAACCCAACACTTACCCTAGCCCTATCACTAATCCTAACACTAGCCCTAGCACTAGACCTAGCCCTAATCATAAACCTAACCCTAAATTTAGCTCTATCACTAGCCCTAACACTAACCCTAACCCTAGCCATAACCCAAACCCTAACCGTAACCCTAAGCCTAGCTCTAGACCTAGCCCTAAACCTAACCCTACCCCTAGCCCTAGCCCTAACCATAACCCTTATAATAGCCCTAACCCTAACCCTAACCCTAGCCCTAGCACTAGTCCTAGCCCAAACTTTAACCCTAACCCTAACCATAGCACTAACACTAATCCCAAACCTAACCCTAGAACTAACACAAAAACTAACCCGACCAATAAACCTAACCCTAGCCCTAACACTAACCCAAACCATAGCCTTACCCTAAACCCAACCCTAGCTCTAACCATAACCCAAACCCTGGCCCTACCCTAACCGTAACCTTAGCCCCACCCTAAATGTAACCCTAACCATAACCCTTGCCCTCGCCCTAACCTTAGCACTAACAGTAACCCTACCCAAGCTCTAACCTTAACAATAACCCTAACTCCAACCCTGGCCCTCACCCTAACCTAAACCGAACCCTAGCCCTAAACCCTTACCCTAAACCTAACCCTAACCCTAACCCTAACCCTAACCCTAACCCTAACCCTAGCTCTAGCCCAAACCCTAACCCTAACCCTAACCCTAGCTCTAGCCCTAACATCACCAAACCCTAACCCTAAAGCTAATGCTAACCCTAGCACTAGCCCTAACCCTAACCCTAACTCTAACCCTGACCCTAACCCTAACACTAGCCTAGCTCTAATCCTAAACCTAGCCCTTTCCCAAGCCCTAATACTTGCCGTAACCATAACCCTAACAAAAACATAACCTGCCCTAAACATTCACCCTAACACTAACCCTAGTTCTAGCACTAACGCTAACACAAACTAAAACCCTAACCCAAGCCCTAGCCCTAGCCCTAGCCCTAGCCCTAACCCTAACCCTAACAGAACCCAAAACATAGCCATGGCCCTAACCCTAACCCTAACCCTAGCCCTAGACTTAGCCCTAGCACCAACCCCAACTCTAAACCTAACCATAGCCCTACAACAAACCCTACCCTAGCCCTATCCCTAACCCTAACCCTAGCCCTAACCCTAACCATAGACCTAGACCTAATCCTAACCCTAAACCTAGCCCTAGCCCTAACCCCAACCCTAACGCTAGCTCTAATTCTAGACCTAACCCTAACCCTAGCACTAACCCTAACCCTAGCCCTAACATTAAACCTAAACCTAACCCTGACCCTAACACCAACCATAACCCTAACCGTAACCCTAACCCGAACCCTAGCCCTAGCTCTAGCCCAAACCCTAACCCTAACCCTAACCCTAGCTCTAGCCCTAACATCACCAAACCCTAACCCTAAAGCTAATGCTAACCCTAGCACTAGCCCTAACCCTAACCCTAACTCTAACCCTGACCCTAACCAAACACTAGCCTAGCTCTAATCCTAAACCTAGCCCTTTCCCAAGCCCTAATACTTGCCGTAACCATAACCCTAACAAAAACATAACCTTGCCCTAAACATTCACCCTAACACTAACCCTAGTTCTAGCACTAACCCTAACACAAACTAAAACCCTAACCCAAGCCCTAGCCCTAGCTCTAGCCCTAACCCTAACCCTAACCCTAACACAACCCAAAACATAGCCATGGCCCTAACCCTAACCCTAACCCTAGCCCTAGACTTAGCCCTAGCACCAACCCAACTCTAAACCTAACCCTAGCCCTACAACAAACCCTACCCTAGCCCTATCCCTAACCCTAACCCTAGCCCTAACCCTAACCATAGACCTAGACCTAATCCTAACCCTAAACCTAGCCCTAGCCCTAACCCCAACCCTAACGCTAGCTCTAACTCTAGACCTAACCCTAACCCTAGCACTAACCCTAACCCTAGCCCTAACATTAAACCTAAACCTAACCCTGACCCTAACACCAACCATAACCCTAACCGTAACCTTAACCCGAACCCTAGCCCTAGCCCTAACCCTAACCCTAACCATGGCCCTAGCGCTAACACTAAACCTGGCCTTAACCATAACCCTAACCCTAGACCTGGCCCTAAACCTAAACCTTACCCTAGCCATAACCCTAATCCTAACCCTAGTCCTAACAATATTCATAGACCTAGCCCTAACCCTAAACCTAACCCTATCCATAGCCCTAACCCTAACCCTAACCCTAACCCTAACCCTAGCTCTAGTAAAAACCATAACACTAGCCCTAACCCTAAACCTAGCCCTAACTCTAGCCCTAACCCTAACCCTAACTTGAGACCTAACCCTAACCCTAGCACTAACCCTAACCCTAACCCTAACCTAATACTAACCATAGACATAGCCCTAACCCTAACCCTAGCCCCAGCCCTATCCCTTACCCTAAACCTAACCATAGAACTAACCCTAACCCATACCGTACCTATAATAGTAAGCCTAGACCTAGACTTTACCGTAACCCTAGCCTTTACCCTAAAATTAAACCTAGCACTAAACTGTAACCCTAACCCTGGCCCTCATCCTCACCCTAACTCTAGCACTAACCCTAACCCTACCCAAGCACTAACCCGAGCCCTCCCCCTAACCCTAGCCCTAGCCCTTACCATAAACCTAACCCTAACCCAGGCCCTAACCCTATCCCTAGACCTAGCCATAAACCTAACCAAAACCATGACCTTAACCCTAACCCTAACCCTGACCTTACGCCTAACCCTAATCCTAAACCTAGCCTTGCACAAGCCCTAGCCCTAACCCTACCCATAGCCCTAGCCCTAGCACTAAACTTAACCCTAACCGTAAACCTAACACTAAACCCTAACCCTAAACCTCACCCAAACCCCAAACCTAACACTAACATTAGCCCAAATCTAACTCTAATCCTAACCCTAGCCCTATTAATAACCATAGAACTAGCCCTTACCCTAACCCTTACCCTAGCCCTAAACCTAACCATAACCCTGGCCATAACCCTAACCCTAACGCTAGCCCTAACCCTAAACCAAATCCTCGCCCTCAGTTGCCCTAAAAATAGCACTAACCATAACCCTAAAACTAGCCCAAACCCTAACCCTAACCCTAGCCCTAGCCCTAGCCCTTACCCTAACCCTAACATAACCCTAACCCTTCATCTAACACTAGCCCAACCAGAACCATAGCCCTCGAGCTAGCCATAGCCCTAACCCCAAACCTAACCCTAAACCTAGCCTTAACCATAACCCTAATCCTAGCCCTAGCCCAACCCTAACCCTAATCCTAATGTAACCTTAACCCTAAACACTAACCCTAACCCTATCCCTAACTTCAACCCTAAGCCTAAACTTAGCCCTAACCCTAACCCTAAACCTAACCCTAGAACTAACCCTAACCCTAATACTACACATAACCCTTACCCTAACCCTAACCCTAACCCTTGCCCTAACCCTAAACCTACCCTAGCCTAAAACTAAACCTAACCCTAACCCATACCCTCGCCCTCGCCCAAAACCTAGCACTAACCCTAACCCCAACCCTCACCCTAACCATAACCCTAACCCTAACCCTAACCCTAACCGTAGCCCTAGCCCTAATCTTAAACCTAACCCTAACCCTAGTTCTAGCCCTAACCCTAACCCTAAACCTAACCGTAACCCTAACCCTAAAACTAACACTAACCCTAGACCTAGCCCTAACCCTATATCTAACCCTAACTCTAAAACTAGCCCTAGCTCTAAACCTAACACTCACACTAGGCCTAGCCATAGCCCTAACCCTAACCCTAATCCTAAACCTAACCCTAGAACTAACCCTAACCCTAATACTACACATAACCCTTACCCTAACCCTAACCCTAACCCTTGCCCTAACCCTAAACCTACCCTAGCCTAAAACTAAACCTAACCCTAACCCATACCCTCGCCCTCGCCCAAAACCTAGCACTAACCCTAACCCCAACCCTCACCCTAACCATAACCCTAACCCTAACCCTAACCGTAGCCCTAGCCCTAATCTTAAACCTAACCCTAACCCTAGTTCTAGCCCTAACCCTAACCCTAAACCTAACCGTAACCCTAACCCTAAAACTAACACTAACCCTAGACCTAGCCCTAACCCTATATCTAACCCTAACTCTAAAACTAGCCCTAGCTCTAAACCTAACACTCACACTAGGCCTAGCCGTAGCCCTAACCCTAACCCTAATCCTAAACCTAACCCTAAAATTAGCCCTAGCCCTAACCCTAACCCTAACACCATCCCTAGACCCTAGCCCTAGCTCTAACCCCAACCTAACCCTAACCCTAGCCCTATCCCTAACCCTAACCCTTGCCCTAGCCCTATTCCTAACCCTCATCCTAAACCTAGCCCTAACCCTAACCATAGACCTAGCCTTAACCTTAACCCTAACACTAGACCTAGCAATAACCCTAACACCAACCCTAGCTGTAGACGTAACCCTAATGCCAGCCTTAACCCTACCCCTAGCACTAGCCCTAACCCTAAACCTAACCATAACCCTGACCCTAACACTAACCCTTACTCTAGCCTTAACCCTAACCCTAACCCAACCCCTAGCTCTAGAGCTATCCCTAACCATAACACTAGCCCCAACACTAACCCTAGCCCTATCCCTAACCCTAACCAAACCCTAACCCTAACAGTAGCCCTAGTTCTAACACTAATCCTAGTACTAGTCCTAGCCCTATCCCTAATCCTATCCCTAAAACTAACCCTAAACATAAACATAGCCCTAGCCATAACCCTAACCCCAACCCTAACCCTACCCCTAGACCTAGACCTAGCCCTAACCCCAACCCAAGCCCTACCCTAAACATAACCATAGCCCTAGCCCTAGCCCTAAACCTAATGTTAGCCCTATTCCTAGCCCTAACCGCAACCCTAATTCTAACCCTAGCACTAACCCTAACACTAACACTAACCGTAACCCTAAACATAGCCATAGCCCTAACCCTAAACCTAACACTAGCCCTAGCCATAGCCGTAATCTCAACCCTAACCATAACCATAATGCTAGTGCTAACCATAACCCTAAACATAATCATAATGCTAGCCATAACCCTAACCATAACCCTAACCAAAGCACTACCCCTAAACCAACACTAACCCTAATGCCAAACCTAAACCTAACCATAACCCTAACCCTAGCCCTTACCCTAATCTGAAGCCTTACCCTAGCGCTAACCCTAACCTTTACCCTTGTCTTAACCCTAACCCTAACCATAGCCCTAGCCCTACCTATAGTCCTAGCCCTAACCCAAACCCTAAACCTAACCCTAGCCCTAGCCCTAATCCTAGCCCTAGCCCTAACCCTAAACCTAACCCTGCCCTATCCCTAACTTAATCCTAAACATAGCCATAGCCCTAACCATAACCCTAAACATAGCCCTAGCTCTAGCTCTAACCCTAAATCTAAACCTATTCCTAGCCCTAATCCCAAACCTAACCCTAACCCTAGCCCTAGCTATAACACTAACACTAACCCTAAAAGTAGCCCTAACCTAACCCTACGCATTGTCCCATCCCTAACCCTAGACATAACCCTAACCCTAACCCTAACACTAACCCTAAGTGTAGTCCTAGCTCTAACCCTAACCCAGGCCTAGCCCTAGCACTAACCCTAAGCCTAACACTAACCCTAAGTCTAACCCTAACCCTAAACACAACCCTAGCCCTAGCCCTAACACTAGCCGTAGACATAGCCCTAGCCCTAACCACAACCCTAACCCTAACCCTAACCTTAACCCTAAGCCTAACGCTAACCCTTGCCATAGCCCTAAGCCTAACCCTAACCCTAAACCAAAACTAGCAATAGACCTAGCACTAGCCCTAACCCAAACCCTAAAAAAAGTCTAGGACTAACCCTAACCCTAGCCCTAGCCCCTAACTCTAACCCTCACCCTAAGTCAAATCTAAAACTAACCCTAGCCCCAACACTTGCTCTAGAGCTAACCCTAACCCTAACTGTAACATAATCCTAGCCCTAGCCCTAACCCTAACCCTAACCCTAGCACTAGCCCTAACCCTAACCCTTACACTACACCTAACCCTAACCCTAGCCCTAGTACTACTCCCAGCCCTAACCCTAACCTTAACTGTAGCCCTAGCCCTAACCCCAACATAACCCTAGCCCTAACCCTAACCCTAATGTAAGCTTAACCCTAACCCTATCCCTAACCTCAACCCTAACCCTGACCTTAGCCCTAACCCTAACCCTAAACCTAACCCTAGAACTAAATATAACCCTAACCCTACCCATAACCCTAACCCCAGCCCTAACCCTAACCCTACTCTAACCCATGTCTGAACACTAACCGTAACCCTAGCCGAACCCTAAACTTAAACCTAACCGTAACCCTTGCATAATCCTCGCCCTAACCATATCGCTAACCCTAACCCTACCCAAGCCAGAACCCTAAACCTAACCCTAACCCTAACCCTAAACCTAATCCTAGTCCTAGCCCTAACCCGAACCCTAACCCTAACCCTAACCCTAAACCTAACCCTTAACATAGCTATAGCCCTAACCCTAACCCTAGACCTAGAACTAGAACTTGCCCTAACCCTAAACCTAACCCTATCCATAAACCTAACCCTAACCCTAACCATAACCCTAACAGTAACACTAGCCCTAACCCTAACCCTACCCAAACACTTACCATAGCCCTAACCCTAACCCTAACCAGAGCCCTAGCACTAGACCTAGCCCTAACCCTAACCATAGCCCTAGCCCTAGCACTAGCCTTAACCCTAATCCTAAACCTAGCATTAACACCAACCCTAAACATAACTCTAACCTTAGCCATAGTGCTAGCCCTAATCCTAACCCAAACCCTAGCCCTAGCACTAACCCTACCCTAGCCCTAAACATAACCCTAACTCTAGCCCTAGCACTAGTCCTATCCCTAATCCTAACCCTAACCCAAATACTAGCACTACCCTAGCCCTAATCCTAACCCTAATCCTAGCCCTAACCCTAACCCTAATGTAATCTTAACCCTAAACCCTAACCCTAACCCTATCCCTAACTTCAACCCTAAGCTTAATCTTAGCCCTAACCCTAACCCTAAACCTAACCCTAGAACTAACCCTAACCCTAATTCGACCCATAAACCTTACCCTAGCCCTAACCCTAACCCTAACCATGGCCCTAACCCTAACTATAGCGTAGCCCAAACCTTAACATAACCCTAAACCTAACCCTCGCCCATGTCCTCGCCCTAACCCTAGCACTAACCCTAACCCTAAACATAGCCATAGCACTAACCCTAAACCAAACCATAGCCCAAGCCCAAGCCGTAACCACAACGCTAACCATAACCAATAACCTAGCCCTAACCCTAACCCTAACCCAAGCCGTAGCCCTAACGCTAATCCTAATCCTAGACCTAAACCTAAACCTACCCATTGCCCCAGCCCTAACCCTAACCCTAACACTAGCACTACCCCTAACCCTAAACCGAAACCTAACCCGAACCCTAAGCCTAGCCCTTACCATAATTCTCAAACTTACCCTAATGCTAACCCTATCCCTTACCATTGCCTTAACCCTGTCCCTAAGCATAGCACTAGCCCTAGCCCTAAACTTAGTCCTAGCCCTAACCCAAACCCTAACCCAAATCCTAGCCCTAACCCTTACCCTTACACTAGCCCTAATCATAACACTAACCCTAGCCCTAGCACTAGTCCTAGCCTTAAACCTAACCCTAACCCTAATCCTAGCCCGAGCACTAAACCTAACCCTAACTCTAGACTTAACTCTAACCATAGAGCTAGCCCTAACCCTAACCCTAAACCCAGCAATAGCCCCAGCCCTAAACCTAACCCTAAACCTAAACCCAGCAACCCCTAACCTTAAAACTAACCCTAACCCTAAAACTAAACCTAACTCTAACCCTAGCCCTTAACCTAACCCTAACTCTTACCCTAGTGCCAACCTTAAACCTTGTCCTTGCCTTAACCCTAACACCACCATAGCCCTAGCCCTAGCCCTAGCCCTAACCATAATCCTAGCCCTAACCCAAATGCTAACCCTAACCCTAGCCCTAACCATAGTCCTAATCCTAGCCCTAGCACTAACCCTAAACCTAACACTAACCATAGCCCTAAACCTAAACCTAAACCTAAACATAGCCATAGCCCTAAACCCATACCTAACCCTAAACCTATCCCAAGCCCTAGCCCTAACCCTAATCCTAGCCCTAACCCTAACCCTACCCATTGCCCCAGCCCTAAACCTAACCCTAACACTAGCCCCAGAACTAACCCTAATCCTAACCCTAATCCTAAGCCTAGCACTAACCCTAACCCTAAACCTAAAACTATACCTAACTCTAACCCTAGCCCTAGACCTAATCCTAACCCTAACACTAACACTAAGACAAGTCCTAGCTCTAACCCTAACCCTAACTCTAAGTCTAGCCCTAGCCCTAGTCCTAATCTTAACCCTAACCATAACCCTAGTTCTAGCCCTAACCCTAACACTAACCCTAGCCCTTGCCCTACCCCTAGCCCTAACCGTAATTTAACACTAGCCCTAGCTCTAACCCTAACCCTCGCGCTAGCCCTAGCCCTAGCCCTAACCATAACCCTAATCCTCATCCTAACCCTAAAATTCGCCCTAACCTAAACCTAACCCTATCCCTAGACATAGCCCTAGTACTAACCCCAACAATAAACCTAACCCTAGCACTAACCCTAACCCTAATCCTAACACTATCCCTAGCCCTATACCTAACGCTATACCTAACCCTAGCACTAACCCTAACAATAGACCTAGCCCTAAACCTAACTGTAACCCGAGACTGAGAGCTGACCCTACCCCTATACCTAACCCTAGCTATAGCCATAAGCCTAAACCTAGCCCAAATGCTGCCACTACCCTAGCCCTAACCCTAACACTAACCCCGACCCTGACTCTAACCCTAACACTTACCCTAGCCCTAGACCTAGACCTAGCTTAACCCTAACCCCAACCCTAAACCAAACCCTAGCCCTAGCTCTAACCCTAACCCTAGCACTAGCATGAACCCTAACCCTAACCCTAACCCTAACCCTAACCCTAGCCTTAACACTAACCCTAACCCTATCCCTAGCCTTAACCCTAACCCTAACAGTAACCCTAACACTAACCCTAGTTCTAGCTCTAATGCTAGCCTAGCCCTAACCCTAACCCTAACGCTAACCCTATCCATAAACCTAACCCTGGCCCTAACAATAACCCTAATCGTAACCTAACCCTAACCCTAGACCTAAACCTAACCCTAACCCTTGCCCAAAACGTACCCTAACACTCACCCTAGACCTACCCTAACCCTAACCCTAGCCCTAGCACTAGTCCTAGCCTTAACCCTAACCATAACCCTAGCCCTAGCACAGGTCCTAGCCTTAACCCTAACCCTAATACTAGCCATAGCCCTAGCCCTAGCCCTAGCCCTAACCCTAACCCTAGCCCAAACCAAAACCCTAACAATAATGTAACCTTAACCCTAACCCCTAACCCTAACCCTATCCCTAACCTCAACCCTAAGCCTAACCTTAGCCCTAACCCTAACCCTAAACCTAACCCTAGAACTAACCCTAACCCTAATACTACCCATAACCCTTACCCTAGCCCTACCCTAACCCTAGCCCTTACCCTAACCCTAGCCCTAACGCTAACCATAACCCTGGCCCTAATGCTAACACTACCCTAGCTCAAACCTAAAGCTAACCCTAATAATAACCCTCACCCTCGTCCTCACCCTAACCCTAGCACAAACCCTAACCCTAACCCTAGCACTAACCATAACCCTAACCCTAAATCTAGCCCTAGCCCTAGCACTAAACTTAACCCTAATCATAACTCTAACACTAACCCCTAACCCTAACCGAACCATAACCCCAAGCTTAACACTAACCCTAGCCATAACCCTAACCCTAACCCTTGCTCTAGAGCTAATGCCAACCATAACCCTAACCCTAACCCTAACCCTAACCCTAACCCTAACAATAACCCTAACAATAAACCTAGCCCTAGCTCTGACCCTAACCCAAACCCTAACACTAACACTAGCCCTAGATCTAACCCTAATCCTAGCCCTAGCCCTACCCTTACCCCTAAACCTAACATTAACCCTAAAAAATCCCTAGCCCTAACCCTAACAATAACCCGAACCCTAGACCTAGACATAGCCCTAGTGCATCCCCATCCCTAATCCTAACCCTAGCCCTAACAATAACCCTAACCCTAGCCCAAGCCCTAAACCTAACACCAAGACCTGACAATAACAATAGACATATACTTAAACCTAAACTTAAACCTAGCCCTAGCCCTAACCCTAAACCTAACCCTAACCATAAATATAAACATAGCCCTAACTAACCCTAACCATAACCCTAAACCTAGCCCTAGCCCTAACCTAACCCTAGTCCTAGCCCTAGCCCTAGGCCAAAACCGAACCCTAACCCTAGGCATAGCACTTACTCTAACCCTAACCCCATTGCTAACTGGGGAGGTTAAACATAGACCTAGCCCTAACCCACCCTAACCCTAGCCCTAGCCCTATCCCTAACCCTAAATCTAAACCTAGCTCTAGCCCTAACCCTAACCATAGCCCTAACCCTATCCCTATCCCTAGCCCTGAACCTAACCAAAACCCTGACCCTAACCATAACCGTTACACTAGGTCTAACCCTAACCCTAGACCTAGTACTAGACCTAGCCCTAAAGCTAACCCTAGCCCTAACCCTAAGCCTAACCATAGACCTAGCCCAAACCCTAACCATAGCCCTAGTTCTAACCCTAACCCTAACCCTAATCCTAGCCCTAACGCTAACCCTACCCATTGCCCCAGCCATAACCCAAACCCTACCCATTTACCCAACCCTAACCCTAACCCTAACACTAGCCCTAGCCCTAAACCGATCCCTAACCCAAGCAGTAGCCCTAACCCTAACCCTAACCCTAATCATAGCCCTAACCTTAACCCTAACCTTAAACATAGCCATAGCCCTAACCCTAACCCTAACCGTAGCCCTAGCCTTAACCCTAACCCTAATCCTAGTCGTAACCCTAACCTTAAAATTAAACTTAACCCTAACCCTAACCATAGCTCTGGCCCTAACCCTAACCATAACCAAAGACATAGCCCTAGCACTAACCCTAATCCTAGACTTAAATCTAACCATACCCATTGCCCTAACCTTACCCTATCCTAAACCTAGCCCTAACCCTAGCCCTAACCCTAATCCTAGTCATAACCCTAACCTTAAAATTGAACCTAACCCTAACCCTAACCATAGCTCTAGCCCTAACCCTAAGCATAACGAAAGACATAGCCCTAGCACTAACCCTAATCCTAGACCTAAACCTAACCATACCCATTGCCCTAACCTTACCCTATCCTAAACCTAGCCCTAGCCCTAACCCTAACCCTAAACCTAGCACTACCCCAACACTAAAACTAACCCTTACCCTAAACCTAAACCTAACCCTAACCCTAGCACTACCCTAAACCTAATATTTACCTTAGTGCTAACCCTAACCCTTGTCCTTGCCTTAACCCTAAAAAAAACCATTGCCCCAGCCCTAACCCTGACCCAAACACTAGCCCCAGAACGAACCCTAATCCTATCCCTAACCCTAAGCCTAGCACTAGCCCTAACCCTAACCCTAACCCTAACCTTAACCCTAAACCTAAACCTAAACCTAACCCTAAACATAACCTAACACTAACACTAACCTTAACACCAGCCCTAGACCTAACCCTAATGCTAACACTAAACACAGCCCTAGCCCTAATGCTAATTCTAGCCCTAGACCTAGCCCTAGCACTAAACCCAACCCAAACCCTAACCCAGCCCTAGCCCTAACCCTACCCAAACCCTAGCCCTAACATTAAACCTAACAATAGACCTAGCCCTAAACCTAACCCTAGGCCTAACCCTAACCCTAACCCTACCCTAACCCTAGCCCTAACTCTAAACCTAACCATAGACCTAGCCCTAACCATAACCCTAGCACTAGCCCTAACCCTAACCCAAACCCTAGCCCTCACCCTATGGTTAGCCATAACGATAGACATATCTATCCCTAACTTTAACCATAACACTAGCTCTAGCCCTCACCCTATCTATAACCCTAACCCTATCTCTAGCCCTAACCCTAACACTAGCCCTAACCTAACCCTAACCATAGACCTAATCCTAACCCTAACACAAGCCATAATCATAAAGCTAACCCTGGCCAAAACCCTAACCCTAACACTTACCCTAGCTCTAACCCCAACCCTAACCCTAGCCCTACACCTAACCCTTACCCAAACACTAACCCTAAGAGTAGCCCTAACTCTAACCCTAATCCTAACCCTAGTCCTAACCCTAGCCCTAACCCTAAACCCAAACATAGCCCTAAACCTAACCCTAACCCCAAAGCTAACCCTAGCCCTAGACATAGCCATAGCCCTAACCACACTCCTAAACCTAACCCTAGTCCTAACCCTAACCTTAACCATAGCCCTAGCCCTAGCCAAAACATAACCCTAATCCAATTCTGAGCCCTAACCGCAACCCAAACCCTAAACCTAAAACTAACCCTAGCACTAAACCAACCCTAAAAATAGCCATAGCCCTACCCCTAAACCTAACCCTAGACATAGCCCCAGCCGTAACCCTAACTCTAACCATAATCATAACACTAGCCCTACCCCTAACCCTAACCATAACCATAACCCTAGCCCTAACCCTAAACCTAACCCAAGACCTAGCCCTCACTCTAACCCTAATCCTGGACCTGAACCTAACGCTACCATTTGCACTAGCCTTACCATAACACTAACTCTAGCCCTAGCCCTAGCACTAACCCTAACCCTAACCCTAAACATAGCACTAACCCTAACCCTAAAACTAACACTAACCCTATATCTGAAAAACCCTAGCACTTACCGTAACCCTAACCCTTACCCTAGTGCTAACCCTAACCCTTGCCCTTCCCTTAAACCTAACACTAACCATCGCCCCAACCCTAACACTAACCCAAACACTAGCCCCAGAACTAACCTTAATCCTAACCCAAATCCTAAGCTGAGCACTAGTCCTAACCCTAAACCTAAACCTAACTCTAACCCTAAACATAAACCTAACCCTAAACTTAACACTAGCCCTAGAGCAAACCCTAACCCTAACATTAACCCTAAGACTATCCCTAGCTCTAACCCTAACCCTAACCCTAACCCTAACCCTAACCCTAAACACAGACCTAGCCCTAATGCTAACTCTAGCCCTAGACCTAGCCCTGGCCCTAAACCCAAACCTAACCCTAACCCTAGCCCTAGACCTAACCCTAACCCTAAACCTAACCATAGACCTAGCCCTAACCATAACACTAGCCCTCGCACTAACCCTAACCCAAACCCTAGTACTAACCGTAACCATAACCATAGACCTAGCCCTATACCTAACCCTAACCATAACAGCTCTAGCCCTCACCCTAACCATAACCCTAACCCTGTCCCAAACCCTAACCCTAACACTTACCCTAGCCCTAACCTTTACCCTAACCCTATCCCTATCCCTAACCCTAACGCTAACTCTAGCCCTAGCCCTATCCCTAACCCTAACCTTAGCCCTAGCCATAGCCCTAACGCTAACCTTAACCCAAGCACTAACCCTAACACTAACCGTAAACCTAACCCTAGACCTAGCCCTAGCCCTAACACTAATACTAGCCCTAAACCTACCAAAATGTAAGCTTAAACCTAAACCCTAACAATAACCCTATCCCTAACATCACCCTTGTCCGTGCCCTAAAACTTGCACTAAAACTAACCCTAAAAATAGACCTAACCGTAACTCTAACCCTAACCCTAGCCCTAGCACTAAAAATAACCCTAACACTAACCCTAACCCTAGTTCTAGCCCTAATCATAACACTAACCCTAACCCTAACACTAATCCTAGCCTTAGCATAACCCTAACCCTAAGCTTAACTCTAACACTAGCCCTAGCTCAAACTCTAACCATCACGCTAGCACTAGCCCTAGCCCTAACACTAACCCTAACCCTAAACCTAACCCTAAAAATGCCCTTGCACTAAACCTAATCCTAACCCTAACCCTGGCCCTAGACCTAGCCCTAGTCCTAACCCCAATACTAACCCTAACCCTAGCCCTGACCCTAACCCTAACCCTATCCCTAGCCCTATCCCAAACCCTAAACTTAACCTTAACCCTAGCCATAACCCTAAACCTAACCATAGACTTAGGCCTAACCCTAACCCTAATCCTAGCCCTAGCACTAACCCTAACCCTAAATCTAATTCTAGCTCTAGCCATAGCACTAACCCTAGCCCTAACCCTACCCCTAGCCATAGCCCTAACCCTACCCCTAGCCATAGCCCTAACCCTAACCATGACCCTAACACTAACCCTAACCATTAGATTGCACTAACCCTAACCCTAAACCAAGCCATAGCACAAGCCCTAACCCTAAACCTAAACCTAACCCTAGCTCTAGCCCTAACCCTAACCCTGCCACTAGCCCTAATCCTAATCCTAACCCTGGCCCCAACCCTAAGTCTAACACTTACCCTAGCCCTAAACCTAACCCTAACCCTAGCCCTAGCACTAGACCAAGCATAACCCTAACCCTAACCCTAACCCTAGCTCTAACACTAACCCTAACCCTAGCCATTACCCTAACTCTAACCCTAACCATAAACATAACCCTGGCCCTATCTAGCCCTAACTGTAACACTAACCCTAGCACTAGCACTAGACCTAGCCCTAACCCTAACCCTAACACAGCCCTAGACCTTACACTAACCCTAACCCTAGCCATAACCCTAAATCTAACCTTAACCATAAACATAACCCTAGCCCTAGTCTAGCCCTAACCGTAACCCAAAGCCTAGCCCTAGCCCTAACCCTAACCCTTACCCTAGACCTAACCCTAACCCTAACCCTGGCGCTAGCACTAGTCCTAGCCCTAACTCTACCATAACCCTAGCCCTAGACAAAACCCTAACGTATCCTAGCCCTAACCCTAACCCTAATGTAAGTTTAACCCAAACCCCTTACACTAACCCTATCCCTAACCTCAACCCAAACCCTAAATTTAGCCTTACCCTAATCCTAAACCTAAACCTAGAACTAACCCTAACCCTAACCCTATCCATAACCCAAGCCCTAGCCCTAACCTTAACCCTAACCTTAGTCCTTAACTAAACCTAACCCTAGTCCTAACCATAACCCAGCCCTGGCCCTAACCCTAACCATAACCCTAGCCCAACCCTAAACCTAACCCACACCCTAACCCTTGCCTTCATCGTCGCCCTAACCCTGGCACTAACCCTAATCCTACCCAAGACCTAAGCCTAACCCTATCCCTAACCCTAACCCTAACTCTAGCCCTCGCCATCATGCTAACCCTAACCCTAACCCTAGCCCTAGCCCTAGCCCTTACCCTAAACCTAACCCTAACCCTAACCCTAACTCTAGCCCTAGCCCTAAACCTAACACTAAACCTAGCTCTAGCCCTAACACTAACGCTAACCCTAACCCTAAACCTAACACTAACCCTAGGCCTAGGCCTATCCCTACCGCTAACCCTAACCCTAGCCCTAAACCTAGACCTAGCCCTATCCCTTACCCTAACCCTAATCCTAACCATAGCCCTAACTTTGACCCTAATCCTAACCCTAGATCTAACCCTAACACTAAACCTAAGCATAACCCTAACCCTAACCCGAGACCTAACCCTAACCCTAACACTTACCCTAGCGCTAGCACTAACCCTAACCCTAAACCTAACCCTAACACTATCCCAACCTATAAAAGTAACCATAGCCCCAGCCCTAGCCCTAACACAAACACTACTCTAACATAGCCATTGCCCTAAATCTAACCCTAACCTTAGCTGTACACCTAGCCCTAGCCCTAACCCTATCCCTAACCCTAACCCTAGCCCTAGCCCTAACCATAACCCTAACCTTAACCCTAACAGTAACCCTATCCCTAACCATAACCCTAACCCTGGCCCTAAACCTACACTAAAACTTACAATAGCCTTAACCCTAATCCTAACCCTAGCCTTGCACTAGACCTAGCCCTAACCCTAACCCTAACCCTAACCCTAACGCTAACCCAGGCCTAACCCTAGCCCTAACCCTAACCCTTCACCTAGCTGTAACCCTAACCCTAACCGTAACACTAACCCTAGCCATTGCCGTAGCCCTAACCCTAAAACAAACCCTAGCCCTAGAACTAACCCTAACCCTTACCTAGCCCTTACCCAAACCCTAATACTAACACAAATTAAACTTAACACTAACCCCTAAACCTAACCCTATCCCTAACCTCTACCCTAAGCCTAACCTTAGCCTTAACCCTAACCCTAAACCTAACTGTAGAATTAACCCTAACCCTAATCCTAACCATAATCCTTACCCTAGACCTAACCATAACCTAACCCTAGCACTTACCCTAACCCTAACCCTAGCCCTAACCCTAACTCTAACCCTGGCCCTAATGCTAAGCCTACCCTAGCCTAAACCTAAACCTAACCCTAACCCTAACCCTAACCCTCGTCCTCGCGCTAACCCTAGCAGTAACCCTAACCCTAACCCTAGCCCTAACCATAAACCTAACCTTAACCATAGCCCTAACCCTAACCCTAACCATAGCACTACCATAATCTTAACCCTAACCCTAGCCCTAACCCTAACCCTAATCCTAAACCTAACCCTAAAATTAGCCCTAACCCTAATGCTAACCCTAGCCCTAGAACTATACCTAACCCTATCCCTAGCCCTAACCTTAACCATAGACCTAGCCCAAACCATAACCATAACTCTAGACCGAGCCCTAACCCTAAACCTAACCCTAACTCTAGCTGTAGCCGTACCTCTAACGCCATATCTAACCCAAACCCTAGACCTAGCCCTAACCCTAACCCTAACACTAATCCTAGCCCTAACCCGAACCCTACCAATTGCCCCAGTCCTAACCATAACCCTAACACTAGACCCAGAAATAACGCTAACGCTAAACCTAACCCTAACCCTAACCATAAACACAGCCCTAGCCCTAACCCTAACTCTAGCCTTACCGAGCCCTAGCCCTAATACCAACCCTAACCCTACCTTACCCGTAACCCTAATCCTAACCCTATCCCTAGCCCTAACCCTAACCCTAGACCTAGCCCTACCCCTAACCCTAACCATAGACCAAGTCCTAACCCTAACCCTAGCCCTAAAACTAACCCTAACACTAACACTAGCTCTAGCCCTCACCCTAACCCTAAACCTAATCTTAACCCTAGCCATAACGCTAACACTAGCCCTAAACCTAACCATAACCATAGACCTAACCCTAACCCTAACCCTAACCAAGCCCTAACCCTAACCCTAACCCTAACTCTAACCCTAACACTTAACCTGGCCCTAACTCTAAACCTAACCCTAGCCCTAACACTAACCCTAGCCCTAGCACTAACCCTAACCCTAACCCTAACAGTAGCACTAGCTCTAACTCTAATCCTAGCCCTAGTCCTAAGCCTAGCCCTAATCCTAACCCTAAACCTAACCCTAAACAAAACCCTAGCCCTAACCCTAATCCTAACCCTAACCCAAGCCCAAGACCTAGCCCTAGACCTAAGCAGACTCCTAAAACTAACCCTAGTCCTAACCTTAACCCTAACCATAGCCCTAGCCCTAGCCCTAAACCTAACCCTAACCCTATTGTGAGCACTAACCGCAACCCAACCCTAACCCTAGACCTAAACTTAACTGTAACCCAGCCCTAACACTAACCCTAACCCTAGCATTAACCCTAACCCTAGCACTACCCTAACCCTAACACCAACCCTAAACATAGCCATAGCCCTAACCCTAAACCTCATCCTAGCCCTAGCCATAGCCAAACCCCAACCCTAACCATAATCATATCCCTATCCCTAACCCTAACCGTAATCCTAGACCTAAACCTAACCCTACCCATTGCCCTTGCCTTAACCCTAACACTAACCATAGCCCTAGCCCTCGCCCTAAATATAGTCCTAGACCTAACCCAAAAGTTAACCCTAACCATAGCCCTAACCCTAGTCCTAATCCTAGCCCTAGCACTAACCCTAAACCTAACCCTAGCCTGAGCCCTAAACCTAACCCTAAATATAGCCATAGCCCTAACCCTATACCTAACCCTAACCCTAGACCTAGCCCTAACCCTAACCCTAGCCCTAGCCCTAACCCTACACATTGCACCAGGCCTAACCCTAACCCTAACACTAGCCTCAGAACTAACCCTAATCCTAACTCTAACCAAAAGCCTCGCACTGACCTGAACCCAAAACCTAAACATAAACCTAACCCTAACCCTAACCCTAGCCCTAGACATAACCCTAACCTTAACCCTAAACATAAAACTAACCCTAATCCTAACCCTAACCCTAAGCCTAGCACTAGCCCTAACCCTAACCCTAGTCCTAGCTCTAACCCTAACCCTAGCCCTAGCCCTAATCTTAAACCTAACCCTAACCCTAGTTCTGGCCCTAACCCTAACCCTAACCCTAACACTAACCCTAGCCCTTGCCCTCACCCTATCCCTAACCCTAATTCTAACACTAGCCCTAGCTCTAACCCTAACCCTCGAGCTAGCCCTATCCTTATCCCTAGCACTAACCCTAACCCTAAACCTCAACCTAACCCTAAAATTAGCCCTAAACCTAACCCTAAACCTATCCCTAGACATAGCCCTAGCACTAACCCCAACACTAAACCTAACCATAGCCCTAACCCTAACACTAATCATAACACTATCCCTAGACCTATACCTAACCCTAAACCTAACTCTATCACTAACCCTAACCATAGACCAAGCCCTAAAGCTAACCCTAACCCGAGACCGAGAGCTAACCCTAACCCTAACCCTAACCCAATCCCTAACTGTAGATGTAAACCTAACCCTAGCCCAAACGCTACCCCTAGCCCTGGGCCTAACACTAACCATAAATCTGACACTGACCCTGACCCTAACCCTAACCCTTACTCTAGCCCTAACCCTAACCCTAACCCTAGCCATAGCACAAGCCCTAACCTTAACCCTAACCCACCCTAGCCCTAGCCCTAGCACTAAACCTATCCCTAACCATAACCATAACCCTAACCCGAACCTAACACTAACTCTAGCCCTAACCCTAACCCTAACCCTAGCTCTAGAGTTACCCCTAACCCTAACCCTAGCCCTAACACTAATATTAGCCCTAGCACTAACCCTAAACAAAACCCTTATCCTAACAGTAGTCCTAGCTCTAACCCTAATCCTATCCATAGTACTAGCCCTAGCCCTAACCCTAACCCTAAAGCTAACCCTAACTCTAAACATATGCCTAGCCCTAACCCCAACCCAAACCCTAACCCTAATCCTAGACCTAGCCCTAGCCCTAACCCCACTCCTAACCCTAACCATAGTCCTAACCCTAACTCTAACCATAGCCCTAGCCCTAAATCTAACCCTAACACTATTCCGAGCACTAACCGCAACCCAAACCCTAACAATAGACCTAACCTTAACCCTAACCCTAGTCCTAGCCCTAACACTAACCATAGCCCTAGCCCTAAATCTAACCCTAACACTATTCCGAGCACTAACCGCAACCCAAACCCTAACAATAGACCTAACCTTAACCCTAACCCTAGTCCTAGCCCTAACACTAATCCTAAACCTAGCACTAACTCTAACCCTAAACCCAACCCTAAACATAGCCATAGCCCTAACCCTAAACCTAACCCTAGCCCTAGCCCTAACCGTAACCCCAACCCTAACAATAATCATAACCCTAGCCCTAACCCCAACCCTAAGCATAACCATAACCCTAGCCCTTGCCTTAACTCTAACACTAACCATTGCCCCAGCCCTAACCCTAACCTAAACACTAGCCCCAGAACTAACCCTAATCCTTACACTAACCCTAAGCCTAGCACTAACTCTAACCCTAACCCTAACCCTAAACCCAAACCTAAATCTAACCCTACCCTAAACATAAACCTAACCCTAACCCTAAACTTAACACTAGCCCTAGGAGGAGAGACGCCCAGGGCTCCGAGTCCACACATCGGCGCTGGAAATGGAGGTGAGCTTAGTAACCAGAGACATTGGCGGGGAAACGGCGGACAGAATTTTAGAGGGACGCGGGTTTTGAAGCGGGAAAGTCCAATAGACTACAGGAGAGAAGGAAAAATAAATAAATAAATAAATAAATAAATAAATAAATAAATAAAAAGGTGGGGGCATACTGGTACAGACAAGTTCCACTCTCTGCCAACCTTGCAAAGGTGAGCAAGAGACAAAGAGCTGGGATATACATAATAAAAGGGGAGAGTTAAGACTACAATTCAGTAGCCTAGGCAACCCAGTGGGAGTCCGCAGGACTCTTTGGGTAGAAGCCAGGAAGCTAAATACCATCCATTCTGCTCAGCCTTGCAGTATTACTTACCTCCTGAACAAAAAATAAAATAAAATAAAATAAAATAAAATAAATAAATGAATAAATAAATAGAGATTTACCACACATAACCTGAGGGTGTCACCTTTGCACACCTGTAACCCTGAAGAACCAAGCAGAGCTCTCAGGCCACACCCATCTCAAGCCTCCAAGGCTCCTCCATCAGCAGGCAGTACACTTAACACGGACATAGTATAATAATAATAATAATAATAATAATAAAAACTCACAGTGAGGGAAACAGAATTAACCATGCCAAGCAATAAACACAGAAATCGAGGGAACAAGATCAACGATGACATTATGATGCCTCCAAATAAACAAAACACCCCAAGTCAAGATTATGAAGATGATGAGATAGAAGAAATGCAAGATACGGATTTCAAAAAATTTATGATAAGAACATTTAGAAGTTTTCAAAAGCAAATCCTTGAACTACAGAAATCCTTATTGGACAGGATTGAGAATCTCCCTCGTGAAAATGAAATTTTAAGGAAGAATCAAAATGAAATGCAGAAACTAGTAGAGCAGGAAAGTGTGATAGTGAAGAGAAATCAAAATGAAATGAAGAGCTCAATAGATCAAATGACAAACACATTAGAGAGCCTTAAAACAGAATGGGTGAAGCAGAAGAGAGAATATCAGACTTAGAAGACAGAGAACAGGAAAGGATACAGTCAAACCAAAGAAAAGAAGAGGAAATTAGAGATCTAAAAAATATTGTTGGGAATCTACAGGATACTATTAAAAAACCCAACATTCGGGTTCTAGGAGTTCCTGAAGGCATGGAGAGAGAGAAAGGATTAGAAGGCCTTTTTAGTGAGATACTAGCAGAGAACTTTCCGGGTCTGGAGAAGGACAGAGACATCCTAGTACAGGAAGCTCATAGAACCCCCAGTAAACATGACCAAAAGAGATCCTCACCACGACACGTTGTAATTAAACTCACCACAGTGAAACATAAAGAAAAGATCCTAAAATGTGCAAGAGAGAAATGTCAGATTACTCTCAGAGGATCTCCAATCAGACTCACAGCAGACTTCTCATCAGAAACACTACAGGCTAGGAGGGAATGGTGAGACATAGCACAGGTGCTAAGAGAGAAAAATTGCCAGCCCAGAATATTATATCCTGCCAAGCTCTCATTTGTGAATGAAGGTGAAATAAAGACCTTTCATAGCAAACAGAAATTGAAAGACTTTGTGGCCACTCGTCAGGCCCTGCAAAAGATACTTAAAGATGTGCTACACTCAGAAACACAGAAACACGGCCATCAATATGAAAGAAAGAAGGGAAAGGAAGAACACCTACCAGTAAAAGAGCATGGGAAGCTCAAAGCATATACTAGAAAATATCTCCGAGAAAATGGCAGGGCAAAGTCACTATGTATCAATAGTCACATTAAACGTGAATGGCCTGAACTGTCCAGTTAAAAGACACAGACTGGCTGACTGGCTTAAGGAACAACACCCAACTATTTGTTGCCTACAAGAAACACATCTCTCTAACAAAGAGGCATGCAGACTGAAAGTGAAAGGTTGGAAAAAGATATTCCATGCCAACAAAAACCAAAAAAAGGCAGGTGTAGCCATATTAATATCAGACAAAATAAACTTTAATACAAAAACTGTTAAGAGAGACAAAGAGGGGCACTATATAATGATTAAGGGTTCAATTCAACAGGAAGATATAACAATTATCAATGTATATGCACCTAATTACAGGGCACCGGTCTATTTAAAAGATATGTTAAGGGACTTAAAGGGAGACTTAGATTCCAATACAATAGTACTGGGGGACTTCAATACTCCACTCTCAGAAATAGATAGATCATCCAGACAGAAGATCAACAAGGAAACAGCAGATTTAATTGACACTATTGCCCAAATGGATCTAACAGATATCTACAGAACTTTCAATCCTACATCTAAAGACTTTACATTCTTCTCAGCAGTGCATGGAACCTTCTCTATTTTTGATCACATACTAGGTCATAAAGCAAGTCTCAGCAATTTTAAAAGAATTAGAATCATACCATGAAGTTTCTCAGACCACAGTGGAATGAAGCTGGAAATGAGCAACTCAGGAAACCCAAGAAAGTATGCAAACACATGGAGACTGAACAACATGCTCCTGAATGAACACTGGGTCATTCAAGAAATCAAAAGAGAAATCAGAAACTTTCTGGAAGTAAATGAGGATAACTTATGGGATACGGCAAAAGCAGTATTGAGAGGCAAGTTTATAGCAATAGGTGCCTATATCAAGAAATTGGAAAGGCACCAAATAAATGAGCTTTCAGCGCATCTCAAGGACCTAGAAAATTTGCAGCAAACCAGACCCAAATCTAGTAGGAGAAGAGAAATAATTAAAATCAGAGAAGAAATTAACAGGATTGAATCCAAAAAAACATTACAAAAATCAGCCAAGCGAAGAGCTGGTTTTTTGAAAAAATAAACAAAATTGACACCCCATTGGCCCAACTAACTAAAAAAAGAAGACAAAAGACCCAAATCAATAAAATCAGAGATGAAAAAGGAAACATAACAACAGACACCACAGAAATAAAAAGAATCATCAGAAATTACTACAAGGACCTGTATGCCAGCAAACAGGGAAACCTATCAGAAATGGATAGATTCCTGGACACATGCAACCTACATAAATTGAACCAGGAAGACATTGAAAACCTAAATAGACCCATAACTGAAACAGAAATTGAAACCATAATAAAGGCCCTCCCAGCAAAAAAAGCCCAGGACCAGATGGATTCACTGCTGAATTCTACCAGACATTTAAAGAAGAACTAATTCCATTTCTTCTCAAATTATTCAGAACAATTGAAAAAGATGGAATCCTCCCAAATTCTTTCTATGAAGCCAGCATCACCTTAATCCCTAAGCCAGAGAAAGATGCAGCACTGAAAGAAAATTACAGACCAATATCCCTGATGAACATAGACACAAAAATCCTCAATAAAATTCTTGCCAATAGAGTACAACAACACATCAGGAAAATCATCCACCCAGACCAAGTGGGATTAATCCCTGGTATGCAGGGATGGTTCAACATTCGCAAATCAATCAATGTGATTCACCACATTAACAGACTGCAGAAGAAAAACCATATGATTATCTCAATTGATGCAGAGAAAGCATTTGATAAAATTCAACACACTTTCATGATGAAAACTCTAAGCAAATTGGGTATAGAAGGAACATTCCTCAATATAATCAAAGCAATTTATGAAAAGCCCACAGCCAGCATCCTATTGAATGGGGAAAAGTTGGAAGCATTTCCACTGAGATCTGGCACCAGGCAGGGATGCCCACTCTCACCACTGCTATTTAACATAGTTCTGGAAGTTTTAGCCAGAGCCATCAGACAAGAAAAAGAAATTAAAGGAATACAAATTGAGAAGGAAGAAGTCAAACTATCCCTCTTTGCAGACAATATGATTCTTTACTTAGGGGATCCAAAGAATTCTACGAAGAGACTATTGGAACTCGTAGAGGAGTTTGGCAAAGTGGCAGGATATAAAATCAATGCAAAAAATCAACAGCCTTTGTATACACAAGCAATGCCATGGCTGAGAAAGAACTGCTAAGATCAATCCCATTCACAATAGCTACAAAAACAATCAAATACCTTGGAATAAACTTAGCCAAGGACGTTAAAGATCTCTACGATGAAAATTACAAAACCTTAAAGAAAGAAATAGAAGAGATACTAAAAAATGGAGAAATCTTCCATGCTCATGGATTGGAAGAATCAATATCATCAAAATGTCCATTTTCCCAAAAGCAATTTATAGATTGAATGCAATACCAATCAAGATACCAAAGACCTTCTTCTCAGATCTGGAAAAAATGGTGCTGAAATTTATATGGAGGCACAAGAGACCTCGGATAGCTAAAGCAATCTTGTACAACAAAAACAAAGCTGGAGGCATCACAATACCAGATTTCAGGACATACTACAGGGCAGTTGTTATCAAAACAGGATGGTACTGGTACAGAAACAGATGGATAGACCAATGGAACAGAATTGAAACACCTGAAATCAACCCAAACATCTACAGCCAACTTATATTTGATCAAGGATCTAAAACCAATTCCTGGAGCAAGGACAGTCTATTCAATAAATGGTGCTGGGAAAACTGGATTTCCACGTGCAGAAGCATCAAGCAAGAGCCCTACCTTACACCTTACACAAAAATCCACTCAACGTGGATTAAAGACCTAAATCTACGACCTGTCACCATCAAGTTATTAGAGAACATAGGAGAAACCCTTCAAGATATTGGCACAGGCAAAGAACTTCTGGAAAAGTCCTGGGAGGCACAGGCAGTCAAAGCCAAAATCAACTATTGGGATTGCATCAAATTGAGAAGTTTCTGTACTGCAAAAGAAACAGTCAGGAGAGTGAAGAGACAACCGACAGAATGGGAAAAAATATTTGCAAACTATGCAACAGATAAAGGGTTGATAACCAGAATCTACAAAGAGATCAAGAAACTCCACAAAAACAAAACCAACAACCCACTTAAGAGATGGGCCAAGGACCTCAATAGACATTTTTCAAAAGAGGAAATCCAAATGGCCAACAGGCACATGAAAAAATGTTCAAGGTCATCAGCAATCAGGGAAATGTAAATCGAAACCACAACGAGGTTTCACCTCACCCCGGTTAGAATGGCTCACATACAGAAATCTACCAACAACAGATGCTGGCGAAGATGTGGGGAAAAAGCGACACTAACCCACTGTTGGTGGGAATGCAAACTGGTCAAGCCACTGTGGAAGTCAGTCTGGAGATTCCTCAGAAACCTGAATATAACCCTACCGTTCGACCCAGCCATCCCACTCCTTGGAATTTACCCAAAGGAATTTAAATTGGCAAACAAAAAAGCGGTCTGCACCCTAATGTTTATTGCAGCACAGTTTACAATAGCCAAGACCTGGAACCAACCTAAATGCCCATCAACAGTAGACTGGATAAAGAAATTATGGGATATGTACTCTTTAGAATACTATACCGCAGTAAGAAACAATGAAATCCAGTCATTTGCAACAAAATGGAGGAATCTGGAACACATCATGCTGAGTGAAGTAAGCCAGTCCCAAAGGGACAAATACCATATGTTCTCCCTGATTGGTGACAACTAACTGAACACCAAAAAGGAAACCTGTTGAAGTGAAATGGACACTATGAGAAACATAGCCATAGCCCTAACCCTAAACCCTAAACCAAGACCTAGCCCTAACCCTAACCCAAATCCTAGACCTAAACCTAACCCTACCAATTGCCCTAGCCTTTCCCTAACCCTAACTCTACCCTAGCCCTAACCCTAACCCTAACCCTAACACTAAACCTAGGACTACCCCTACCTTAAAACTAACCCTAGGCCTAAACCTAACCTAAACCTAACCCTACACTTACCCTAACCCTAACCCTTACCCTAGTGCTACCTCTAACCCATGCCCTTGCCTTAACCCTAACACTAAACATTGCCCCAGCCCTAACCCTAACCCTAACACTAGCCCCAGAACTAAACCTAATCCTAACCCTAACCCTAAGCCTAGAACTAGCCCTAAACCTAACCCTAAGCCTAACCATAAACCTAAACCTAAACCTAAACCTAACCCTAAACATAAACCTAACCCTAACCCTAACCCTAACACTAGCCCTAGAGCTAACCCTAACCCTAGCATTAACCCTGACTATCCCTAGCTCTAAACCTAACCCTAGCCCTAAACCTAACCCTCAACACAGACCTAGCCCTAAACCCAAACCTAACACTAACCATAACCATAGCCATAGACCTAACCCTAGCCCTAGCCCTAACCATAACCATAACCATAGACCTAGCCCTAACCATAATCCTAGCACTAGCCCAAACCTAATCCTAACCCAAACTCTAGCCCTAACTGTAATAATAATCATAGACCTAGTGCTATACCTAACCGTGACCATAACACTAGATCTAGCCCTCACCCTAACCCTAACCCTAACCCTAGCCCTAACCCTAACCCTAACACTTAGCATAGCCCTAACCCTAACCCTAACCCTAGCCCTAGCACTAGCACTAACCCTAAAATAACTGTAACCCTAACCCTAGCCCTAGCCCTAGCCCTAACCCTAACCGTAGCTCTAGCCCTAACCCTAACCTAACACTAGCCCTAACCCTAAACCTAACCCTAATCATAACACTATCCCTAGCAGTAGCCCTAGCCCTAACCCTACCAAAATGTAAGCTTACCTTAACCTCTAAAAATAACCCTATCCCTAACATCACCCTTGCCCATGCCCTAAATCTTGCACTAAAACTAACCCTAAACATAGACCTAACCGTAACCCTAACCCTAAATCTAACCTGAACACTGGCCCTAACCATAACCCTAACCTTAGCCCTAACCTTAACCCTAGCCCTATCCCTGACCCTAACCCAAACTGTAAACCTAACACTAACCCTACCCTAACCCTAACCCTCTCCCTAACTCTTACACTAACCTTGTCAGTAACCCTAACCCTGACCCTAACCCTTACCCTAGGCCTAACCATAACCCTAACCCTAGCCCTAGCACTAGCACTAACCCTAACCCTAGCCGTTGCCTAGCCCTAACCCTAACACTAAACCTAGCCCTAGCTCTATGCCTAACCCTACTCTAGCTGTAAACCGAACACTAACTTTAGCCCTAGAACTAGCCCTAGCCCTAAAACTAACCATAACCCTAGCCCTAACCCTAACCCTACCCCTTACCCGAGCACTAACACCTAAGCCTAACCCTAACCCCAACCCTAACGGTAACCATACCCCCAAACCTAACCTTAGCCCTAACCCTAACCCTAACACTACACCTAGCACTAACCCTAACCTTAGCCCTAAACCTAAACCTAAACCTAACCCTTTCCCTAACCCTAACCCTAACCCTAAACCTCTCCCTTGACCTAAACCGAAACCTAACATTAACCCTAACCCTAAACCTAACACTAACCCTAAACATAGACCTAGCCATAACCCTAACCAAAACCCTAGCCCTAACCATATTCCTAACCCTAACCCTAGCCCAAGCATAACCCTAACCCTAACCCTAGCCCTAGATATAGCCCTAGCACTAACCCTAATGTTAACGCTTCCTCTAGCCCTAACCCTAACCCTAACTGTAGCCCTAGCACAAACCCTAACCTAACACTAGCCCTAACCCTAACCCTAATCAAAACCCAAACTATGGTCCTAAACCTAACCCTAACCTTGGTCCTAGCTCTAACCCTAATCCTATCCATAGCCCTAGCCCTAACCCTAACCCTAAACCTAGCCCTAACCCTAACCAGAACCCAAACACTAACTCTAACCCTATAATTAGTGCTAACCCTAACCTTAAAACTAACCCTAACACTAACATGAACCCTAGCCCTAGCCCTAACCCTAAACCTAACCCTAAACCAAACGCTAGCCCTAGCTCTAACCCTAAACCTAGCCCTAGCCCTAGCCCTAGCCCTAACCCCAACCCTAACCCTATTCCTCTCCCTAACCCTAACCCTAAACCTAGCACTAACCCTAACCCTAACCCTAGTCCTAGCACTAGACCTAGCACTAACCCTAACCCTAACCCTAGTCCTAGGACTAGACCTAGCACTAACCCTAACCCTAAACTTATCCCAAGGCCTAGCCCAAACCCTAACTCTAACACTAGCCATAACCGTAACCCAAACCTTAAACCTGACACTAAACCTAACCCTAAACCTTACCCCAGCCATAACCCTAACCCTAATGCTAGCCCTAGCACAAGCGTTAGCACTAACACTAATGCTAACCATAGCCCTAGCACTAGCCCTAGCACTTACCCTAACCGTAACCCTAACTCTAGCCCTAGCCCTAGTTATAACCCTAACCCTAAAACTAGCCCTAGCCCTAACCCTAACCAAAACCCTAAACCTAATGCCTAACCCTAACCCTAACCCCACTCTAGTGTTAGCCCTAATCCTAACCCTAACCCGAGACCTAGCCATAAACCTAACCCTTACCCTAGCCCTAACCGTAATGCTAACACTAGCCCTAGCACTAGCCCAAACCCTAACCATAACCATAGCCCTTGCCCAAACCCTAACACTAAACCTAGCCCTAGCTCTAAGCCTAACCCTTACCCTACCTAGCCCTAAACCAAACCCTAACTATTACCCTAGCACTAGCCCTAGCCCTAACACTATAACTAAACATACTGTAACCATAACCATAACCCTAACCCTTACCCTAGCCCTAACTCTAACCGTAACCCTAGCCCTAGCACTAGCCCTAGCCCTAACCCTAACCCTAACAATAACCCTAGCCCTAGCCCTAGCATTAGCCCTAGCCCTAACCCTAACCCTAACCCTAACAATAACCATAGCCCTAGCCCTAGCCCTAACCCTTAACCTAATCCTAGCGCTATCCCAAACCCTAACCGTAACCCTAATCCTAACCCCTAACCCTAACCCTAACCCCAACCCTAACCATAGCCCTAAACCTAACCCTAACACTAGACCTAGCACTAACCCTAACCTTAGCACTAAACCTAAACGAAACCCTATCCCTAGACCTTTCCCTAACCCTAAACTTAACCCTAAAACTCTCCTTTGACCTAATCTTAAACCTAACAGTCACCCTAGCCCTAAACCTAACACTAACCCTAACCCTAGCCCTAGCCCTAACCCTAACCCTAGCCCTAACCCTCAACCAACCTAACCCAAACCCTAACCCTAGACCTAGCCCTAGCCCTAACCCTAACACTAGGCCTAAACCTTACACTAGCCCTAACCTTAGTCCAAAACCTAGCCCTAGAACAAACCCTAGCCTTAACTCTAACCCTAACCCTAACCCTAAAACTAACCCTTGCCCTAGCCCTAACCCTAAACATAACTGTCTCCCTCGACCTAACCTGAACCCTAGCCCTAGCCCTAACCCTAACCCTAACGTTAGTCATAGCAGTAACGTTAACCCAAACCTTATTCCTAGCCCTAGCCCTAACCCTAACCCTAACCTTAACCCTAACTCTAGCCCTAGCCCTAGTTATAACCCTAACCCTAAAACTAGCCCTAGCCCTAGCCCTAACCGAAACCCTAAACCTAACGCCTCACCCTAACCCTAACCCCAACCTTAGTGTTAGCCCTACTCCTGACCCTAACCCTAGCCCTAGCCCTAGCCCTAACCCTAACCCCAACCCTAACCCTTACACTAACCCTAAGCCTAGCCCTAAATCTAACCGAACACTGGTCCTAACCATAACCCTACCCCTAGCCCAAACCTAAACCTTACCCAAACCCTAACCCTCACCCTTGTCCTAGCCCTAACCCTAGCACTAACCCTAACCCTAACCCTAGCCCTAGACCTAGCCCTAGCCCTAACCACACTCCTAAACCTAACCCTAGTCCTAAAAATAACCTTAGCCATAGCCCTAGCCCTAGCCCTAAACCTAACCCTAACCCAAATCCGAGCCCTAACCGCACACCAAACCCTAACCCTAGAACTAACACTAACCCTAACCCCAACCTTAGTGTTAGCCCTACTCCTCACCCTAATCCTAGCCCTTGCCCTAAATCTAACCCTTACCCTAGCCCTAACCCTAACACCAACCCTAACCCTTACACTAACCCTAACCCTAGCCCTAAATCTAACCTGAACACTGGCCCTAACCATAACCCTAACCATAGCCCAAACCTAAACCTTACCCAAACCCTAACTCTCACCCTTGTCCTAGCCCTAAGCCTAGCACTAACCCTAACCCTAACCCTAGCCCTAGACCTAGCCCTAGCCCTAAAAACACTCCTAAACCTAACCCTAGTCCTAAAAATAACCTTAGCCATAGCCCTAGCCCTAGCGCTAAACCTAACACTAACCCAAATCCGAGCCCTAACCGCACACCAAACCCTAACCCTAGCACTAACACCAACCCTAACACCAAACCTAAACATAGCCGTAGTCCTAACCCTAACCCTAACACTAGACCTAGCCCCAGCTGTAACCCTAAATCTAACCATAATCATAACAGTAGCCCTAACCCTAACCTTAACGATAACCATACTCTAGCCATAACCCTAACCCTAACCCAAGACCTAGCCCTAACCCTAACCCAAATACTAGACCTAAACCTTACCCTACCCATTGCCCTAGCCTTACCCTAACCCTAACTCTAGCCCTAGCCCTAACTTTAACCCTAACACTAAACCTAGCACTACCCCTAACCCTAAAACTAACCCTAAGCCTAAACTAACCTAAACCTAACCCTACACTTACCCTAACCCTAACCCTTGCCCTTGCCTTAACCCTAACACTAAACATTGCCCCAGCCCTAACCCTAACCCTAACACTAGCCCCAGAACTAAACCTAATCCTAACCCTAACCCTAAGCCTAGCACTAGCCCTAAACCTAACCCTAAGCCTAACCATAAACCTAAACCTAAACCTAAACCTAACCCTAAACATAAACCTAACCCTAACCCTAACCCTAACACTAGACCTAGAGCTAACCATAACCCTAACATTAACCCTGACTATCCCTAGCTCTAAACCTAACCCTAGCCCTAAACCTAACCCTCAACACAGACCTAGACCTAAAACGAAACCGAACCCTAACCCTAGCCCTAGACCTAAACCTAACCCTATCCCTAGCCCTAACCCTAACACTAACCATAGACCTGGCCTAACCCTAACCCTAAGCATATACCTAGTCCTAACCATAACCCTAGCACTGGCCCTAACCCTAACCCTAAAACAAACTCTAGCCCTAACCGTACCATAACCATAGACCTAGCCCTATCCCTAACCCTAACCATAACATTAGCTCTAGCCCACACCCAACCATAACACCATAACACTAAACCTGGCCCTAACCCTAACCCTAACACTTACCCTAGACCTAACCCTAACCCTAACCCTAACCCTAACCCTAGCCCTAGCACTAGACCTAGCCCTAACCCTAACCCTAGCCCTAGCCCTAGCCCTAGACCTAGCCCTAAGTGTAACCCTAACCCTATCCCTAGTCCTAGCCCTAACCCTAACCCTAACCCTAACCCTAATCTTAGCTCTAGCCCTAACCCTAACCATAGCACTACCCTAATCCTAAACCTAACCCTAAACCTAACCCTAATCATAACACTATTCCTAGCCCTAGCCCTAGCCCTAACCTTACCGAAATGTAAGCTTAACCCTAACCCCTAACAATAACCCTATCCCTAACATCACCCTTGTCCGCGCCCTAAATCTTGCACTAAAACTAACCCTAAACATAGACCTAACCGTAACCCTAGCCCTAAATCTAACCTGAACACTGGCCCTAACCATAACCCTAACCCTAGCCCAAACCTAAACCTTACCCAAACCCTAACCCTCACCCTCGTCCTCGCCCTAACCCTAGCACTAACCCCAACACTAACCCTAGACCTAGACCTAGCCCTAGCCCTAGCCCTAATCATAGCCCTAACCCTAACCCTTGCCCTTGCCTTAACCCTAACACTAACCATTGCACCAGTCCTAACCCTAACCCTAACACTAGCCACAGAACTAAACCTAATCCTAACCCTAACCCTAAGCCTAGCACTAGCCCTAAACCTAACCCTATCCCTAGTCATAGAAGTAACATTAACCCTAACTTTATTCCTAGCCTGAAACCTAACCCTAAACCTAACCCTAGCCCTTACCCTAACCCTAATCCTAACCCTAACACCAGCCCTAGCCCTAAGCCAAACCCAAAACCCGACACTAAACCTAACCCTAAACCTTACCCTAGCTATAACCCTAACCCTAACCCTAGCTCTAGCACAAGACCTAGCACAAAGATAACTCTAACCCTAGCCCTAGCACAAGCCCTAGCCCTAACCCTAACCCTAACCTTAACCCTAACTCTAGCCCTAGCCCTAGTTATAACCCTAACCCTAAAACTAGCCCTAACTGAAACCCTAACCCTAACGCCTAACCCTAACCCTAACCCCAACCTTAGTGTTAGCCCTACTTCTCACCCTAACCCTAGCCCTTGCCCAAACCCTTACCCTTACCCTAGCCCTAAGCCTAACCCCAACCCTAACCCTTACACTAACCCTAACCCTAGCCCTAAATCTAACCTGAACACTGGCCCTAACCATAACCCTAACCATAGCAAAACATAAACCTTACCCAAACACTAACCCTCACCCTCATCAATGCCCTAACCCTAGCACTAACCCTAACCCGACCCCTAACCCTAACCCTAGCCCTAGACCTAGCCCTTACCCTAACCACACTCCTAAACCTAACCCTAGTCCTAACCCTAACATTAACCATAGCCCTAGCCCTAGCCCTAAACCTAACCCTAACCCAATTCCGAGCCCTAACCACACCCCAAACCCTAACCTTAGCACTAACACTAACCCTAACACCAAACCTAAACATAGCCATAGCCCTAACCCTAAACCTAACCCTAGACCTAGCCCCAGCCGTAACCCTAACTCTAACCATAATCACAACACTAGCCCTAATCCTAACCCTAACCATAACCATACTCTAGCTATAACCTTAACGTAACCCTAAACCAAGACCTAGCCCTAACCCTAACCCAAATCCTAGACCTAAACCTAACCCTACCCATTGCCCTAGCCTTACCCTAACACTAACACTAGCCCTAGCCCTAACAATAACCCTAACCCTAAACCTAGCACTACCCCTAACACTAAAGCTAACCTTAAGCCTAAACCTAACCTAAACATAACCCTACACTTACCCTAACCCTAACCCTTGCCCTTGCCTTTACACTAACACTAACCATTGCCCCAGCCCTAACCCTAACCCTAACACTAGCCACAGAACTAAACCTAATCCTAACCCTAACCCTAAGCCTAGCACTAGCCCTAAACCTAACCTTATCCTAACCCTAAACCTAAACCTAACCCTAAACATAAACCCAACCCTAACCCTAACACTAGCCCTAGAGCTAACCCTAACCCTAACACTAACCCTAAGAATATCGTAGCTCTAAACCTAACCCTAGACCTAACCCTAACCATAGACCTAGTCCTAACCCCAGCCCTAAACCCAAACCTAACCCTAACGCTAGTCCTAGACCTAAACCTTACCCTATCCCTAGCCCTAGCCCTAACCCTAACCCTATCCACAGACCTAGTCCGAACCATAACCCTAGCACTGGCCCTAACCCTAACCCTAAAACAAACTCTAGCCCTAACCGTAACCATAACCATGGACCTAGCCCTATCCCTAACCCTAACCATAACACTAGCTCCAGCCCTCACCCAACCATGACACTAACACTGGCCCTAACCCTAACCCTAACACTTACCCTAGCCCTAACCCTAACCCAAACCCTAGCCCTAGCACTAGACCTAGCCCTAGCCCTAACCCTAACCCTACCCCTAATCCTAGCCCTAACCCTAACCCTAACCTTAACTCTAACCTTAGCCTCTAGCCCTAACCCTAACCATAGCACTAGCCCTAACCCTAATCCTAACTCTAAACCTAACCCTAATCATAACACTATCCCTAGCCCTAGCCCTAGCCCTAACCCTACCCAAATGTAAGCTTAACCCTAACCCCTAACAATAACCCTATCCCTAACATCACCCTCATCCGTGCCCTAAATCTTGCACTAAAACTAACCCTAAACATAGACCTAACCATAACTCTAACCGTAACCCTAGCCCTAGCCCTAGCCCTAATCATAACCCTAACCCTAACCCTAGTTCTAGCCCTAACCATAGCCCTAACCCTAACCCTAATCCTAGTCCTAGCACTAACCCTAACTCTAACTCTAACCCTAGCTCTAGCCATAACCACAACCCTAGCCCTAACCCTACCCCTAGCCATAGCCCTACCCCTAGCCATAGCACTAACCCTAACCCTAACCATGACCCTAACACTAACCCTAACCCTTACTCTAGCCCTAACCCTAACCCAAACCCAAGCCATAGCACAAGACCTAGCCCTAACCCTAAACCTAACCCTAGCCCTAGCCCTAGAACTAAACCTATCCCTAACTGTAACACTAACTCTAAACCATAACCCTAACCTTAACCTCAACCCTAACACTAACCAAAGCCCTAACACTAACCATAACCCTAGCTCTACAGCTAACCATAACCCTAAACCTAACACTAGCTCTAACACTAACCCTAGCCCTACACCTAACACTAACACTAACCCAAACCCTAACCCTAACACTAGCTCTAGATCTAACCCTAAGCCTAACCCGAGCCCTAGCCCTAACCCTAATCCTAAACCTAACACTAACCCTAAACATAGCCCTAACCCTAACCCTAACCCTAAGCATAGCACTAGCCCTATCCCCAACCCCAACCCTAACACTAACAATAACCCTAGCCCTAGCACTAACCCTAACCATAACCCTAACCCTAGCCATAATATTAACCATAGACCTAGCCCTAAACCTAACCCTAAGCCAAGCCCTAGCCGAACCCAAAACCTAACCCTAAGCCTAACCCTAGCCCTAGCCCAAACCCTAACCCAGGCCTAACCCTAAACTAAGCCCTAACCCTAACATAACCCTAACCATAACCCTAACCCCAACCTTAACCCTAAACATAGCCATAGCCCTAACCCAAACCCTAATCATAATCCTAGCCCTAGCCATAGCCCAAATCTAGCCCTAGCCCTAACCCTAACCCTAACCCTAACCTAGACATAACCCCAATCCTAAACATAGCCATAGCCTTAACTCTAACCATATCCATAGCCCTAGCCCTAGCCCTAGCCCTAGCCCTAACCCTAATGATAACCCTGGCCCCAACACTAACCCTAACCCTAAACCTAGCCCTAGCCCAAGCCCTAACCCTAACTCTAAACCTGGAGCCAACACTAACCCTAACCCTAACCCTAACCCTAACCCTAGCCCTTACTCTAACTCTAACCCTAGCCCTAACCCTACCCTAACCCTGGCCCTAAACCTAACCCTAACCCTAGACCAAATCTAAACATAACCCAAACCATAACCCTAGCCCTAACCCTAACCCTAACCCTAGCCTTAACCGTAAACATAGCCCTAACCCAAACCCTAACCCTAGCCGTAAACCTAACTGTAAACCTATCCCTAGCCCTGATACTAACTCTAACAATAACCTATCACTTACCCTAGCCCTTACACTAACCCTATCCCTGGCCATAACCCTAACCCTAACACTCACCGTAGCCCTAACCCTAACCATACCTTTGCCCTAACCCAAACCCTAACCATAATCCTAGAACTAGCCCTAGCCTAAATCTAGCACTAGCCCTAAACGAAACCCTAACCCTAGCCCTAGCCATAACTCTAACCCTAAATATGGCCATTGCCCTAACCCTAACCCTAAACATAGCCCTAGCACTAGCCCTAAACTAACACTAGCCATATTCCTAGCCCAAACCCCAACCCTAAGCCTACCCTAGCTCTAACCCTAACCCTAAACCTAGCCCTAGCCATAAAAATAAACCTAACCCTAGCACTAACCCTAATCCTAAACCTAACCCTAAACATAGCCATAGCCCTAACCCTAACCCTAACACTAGCCCTAGCTCTAACCCTAACCCTAGACCTAACCAAGCCCTAGCCATAACAGTAACCCTAAACCTAAACCTAACCATAACCCTAACCCTAGCCCTAACCCTAACCATAACCCTATCTCTAACCCTAACCCTAACCCTATTCCTAGCCCTGACCCTAACCCTAACCGTAAACCTAACCCTAACCCTAACCCTATCCCTAACCTTAACCCTCTCCCTAACTTGAACACTAACCTTGTCAGTAACCCTAACCCTAACCCTTACCCTAGGCCTAACCATAACCCTAACCCTAGCCCTAGCACCAGCCCTAAACCTAACCCTAAACCTATCCCTAGCCCTGATACTAACACTACCAGTAACCCTAACACTAATCCTAGCCCTTACACTAACCCTATCCCTGGCCATAACCCTAACCCTAACACATACCCTAGCCCTAACCCTAACCATACCCTTGCCCAAACCCTAACCATAACCATAGCCCTAGCCATAGCCCTAACCTTAACCCTAACCCTAGTACTAGCCCTAAGCCAAACCCTAACCATAATCCTAGCCCTAGACATAGCCCATATCTAACGCTCGCCCTAACCCTAACCCTAACCCTAACCCTATCCCTAGAAATAACCCTAATCCTAAACATAGCCATAGCCTTAACCTAACCATAACCATAGCCTGAGCCCTAACCCTAACTATAACCCTGGCCCCAACACTAACCCTAACCCAAAACCTAGCCCTAGCCCTAGCCCTAACCCTAACCCTAAACCTGGCCCCAAAACTAACCCTAACCCTAACCCTAGCCCTTACCCTAACTCTAACCCTAGCCCTAAACCTACCCTAACCCTGGCCCTAACCCTAACCCTAAACATAGACCAAACCTAAACATAACCCGAACCATACCCTAGCCCTAACCCTAACCCTAGCTGTAAACCTAACAGTAAACCTATCCCTAGCCCTGATACTAACATACCAGTAACCCTAACGCTAATCCTAGCCCTTACACTAAATCTATCCCTTGGCCATAACCCTAACCCTAACACTTACCCTAGCCCTAACCCTAACCATACCATTGCCCTAACCCTAACCCTAACCATAGCCCTAACCTTAACCCTAACCCTAGTACTAACCCTAAGCCAAACCCTAACCATAATCCTAGCCCTAGAAATAGCCCATATCTAACCCTAGCCCTAACCCTAACCCTAACCCTAACCCTAACCCTAACCCTATCCCTAGATAATAACCCTAATCCTAAACATAACCATAGCTTTAACTCTAACCATAACCATTGGCCGAGCCCTAGCCCTAACCCTAACTATAACCCTGGCCCCAACACTAACCCTAACCCTAAACCTAGCCCTAGCCCTAGCCCTAACCCTAACCATAAACCTGGCCCCAACACTAACCCTAACCCTAACCCCAGCCATTACCCTACTCTAACCCTAACCCTAACCCTACCCTAACCCTGGCCCTAAACCTAACCCTAAACCTAGCCTAAACCTAAACTTAACCCGAACCATACCCTAGCCCTAACCCTAACCCTAGCCGTAAACCTAACAGTAAACCTATCCCTAGCCCTGATACTAACAATAACAATAACCCTAACACTAATCCTAGCCCTTACACTAACCCTATCCCTGGCCATAACCCTAACCTAACACTTACCCTAGCCCTAACCCTAAACATACCCCTGCCCAAACCCTAACCCTAACCATAGTCCTACTCGTAGCCCTAAACTTAACCCTAACCATAGTACTAGCCCTAACCCAAACCCTAACCATAATCCTAGCTCTGGCCCTTACCTAAATCTAGCACTAGCCCTAAACGAAACCCTAACCCTAGCCCTAGCCATAACCCTAACTCTAAATATGGCCATTGCCCTAACCCTAACCCTAAACATAGCCCTAGCACTAGCCCTAAACTAACACTAACCCTATTCCTAGCCCAAACCCAACCCTAAGCCTACCCTAGCTCTAACCCTATCCCTAAACCTAGCCCTAGCCATAAAAATAAACCTAACCCTAGCACTAACCCCAATCCTAAACCTAATCCTAAACATAGCCATAGCCCTAACCCTAACCCTAGCTCTAACCCTAACCCTAGACATAACCCCAGCCCTAGCACTAACAGTAACCCTAAACCTAAACCTAACCGTAACCATAACCCTAGCCCTAACCATAACCATAACCCTAGCCCTAACCCTAACCCTAACCTTAGCCCTAACTTTGACCCGAGCCCTAACCCTAACCCTAAACCTATCCCTAGCCCTGACCCTAACCCTAACCGTAAACCTAACCCTAACCCTAACCCTCTTCCTAACCTTGTCAGTAACCCTAACCCTAACCCTTACCCTAGGCCTAACCGTAACCATAACCCTAGCCCTAGCACTACCCTAACCCTAACCCTAGCCGTTGCCTAGCCCTAACCCTAACACTAAACCCAGCCCTAGCTATATGCCTAACCCTAACCTAGACGTAAACCTAACCCTAACTCTAGCCCTAGAACTTGCCCTAGCCCTAAAACTAACCCTAACCCTAGCCATAACACTAACCCTACCCCTTACCTGGGGACTAACACCTAACCCTAACCCGAACCCTAACCTTAACCTCAACGCTAACCTTAGCCCTAACCCTAACCCTAACACTACACCTAGCACTAACCCTAACCTTAGCCCTAAATCTAAACTTAAACCTAACCCTAGCCATTTTCCCTAACCCTAAACCTCTCCCTTGACCTAATCCAAAACCTAACAGTAACCCTACCCCTAAACCTAACACTAACCCTAAACCTAGACCTAGCCATAATCCTAACCAAAACCCTAGCCCTAACCCTAACCCTAGCCCTAGTATAACCCTAACCCTAACCCTAGCCCTAGATCTAGCCCTAGCACTAACCCTAACCTAACACTAGCCCTAACCCTAACCCTAACCCAAACCATGGCCCTAACCCTAACCCTAACCTTGGTCCTAGCTCTAAACCTAATCCTACCCGTAGTCCTAGCCCTAACGCTAACCCTAAATCTAGCCCTAACCCTAACCAGAACCCTAACACAAACTCTAACCCTATAATTAGGGCTAACTCTAACCCTAACCTTAACACTAACCCTAACACTAACACAAACCCTAGCCGTAGCCCTAACCCTAAACCTAACCCTAAACCAAACACTAGCCCTAGCTCTAAACCTAACCCTAGCCCTAGACCTAGCCATAGCCCTAGCCCTAAACCTAACGGTAACCCATGCCCTAAAATAAACCCTAATCCTAGCCCTAGCCCTAGCACTAGCCCTAACCCCAACCCTAACCCTAACGGTAGCCCTAACCCCAACACTAACCCTATCCCTCTCCCTAACCCTAACCCTAACCCTAACCCTAACCCTAACCCTAAACCTAGCTGTAGCCCTAACCCTAACCCTAGTCCTAGTACTAGCCCTAGCACTAAACAACCTAACCTTATACCAAGCCCTAGCCCAAACCCTAACCCTAACACTAGCCCTAACCATAACCCAAACCTTAAACCTGACAAAAACCTAACCCAAAACCTTACGCTAGCAATAACCCTAACCCTAACACTAGTCCTAGCACAAGCCCTAGCACTAACACTAACGCTAACCATACCTCTAGCACTAGCCCTAGCCCTAACCCTAACCCTAACCTTAATCCTAACTGTAGCCCTAGCCTTAGTTATAACCCTAACCCTAAAAGAAGCCATAACCATAACACTAACCGAAACCCTAAACCTAACGCCTAACCCTAACCCTAACCCCAACCCTAGTGTTAGCCCTAATCCTAGCCCTAACCCTAGACCTAGCCCTAACCAAAACCTAACCCTAACCCTAACCCTAGACCTAGCCCTAACCCTAACACTTACCCTAGCCCTAACCCTAACTGCAACCCTAACACTAACCTTAGCCCTAACCGTAAACCTAACATTAGACCTAGCCCTAACCCTAAACCTAACCGTAAGCCTCAACCTAGCACTAGCCCTAGCCGTAACTCTAACCATACCTAGCCCTAGACCTAACCCAAACCCTTACCCTAGCACTAAACCTAACCCTAACCCTAGTCCTAGAGCTAACCCCACCCTTAACCCTAGCCCTAAACCAAAACCTAACCCAAACCCTAAACCTAACATGAACCATAGCCCTAGCCCTAAGCCTAACCCTAATCCTAGTCATAGCCCTAACGGTAACCCTAACCCTATCCCTATCCCTATCCCTAGCCCTAACCCTAACCCTAACCCTACACCTAGCCCTAGACCTAGCACTAGCACTAGCCTTAGCCATAACCCTAACACTAACCCTAGCCCTAACACTAAACCGAATCATAACCCTCACCATAGCACTAGCCCTAGCCGTAACTCTAACCTTACCTAGCGCTAGCCCTAACCCTAACCCTTACCCTAGGCTAACCCTAAGCCTATCCCTATCCCTACAGCTAACCCTAACTGTAACCCTAGCCCATAACCAAAACCTAACCCTAACCTAAACCTAACCCGAACACTTGCCCTAGCCCTAACCCTAACACTAACCCTCTCCCTCGAAAAAACCCCAAACCTAGCCCTAGCCCTAACCCTAAACCTAACCCTAGTCATGGCCCTAATGGTAACCCTAACTCTATCCCTAGCCCTAGCCCTAACCCTAACCCTAGCCCTAGACCTACCCCTAGCACTAACCTAGCCCTAAACATAGCCCTAAACCTAACACTAACCCTAACCCTAGCTCTGGCCCTAACCTGACCCAAACCCTATCCTAACTCTAACCTTAATGCTAACCCTAACCCTAGCCCTAGCACTAGCCCTAACCCTAACACTACACCTAAACCTAAGCCTAACCTAATCCTAACCCTAGCACTGGCCCTAACCCTAAACCTAACCCTAGACCTAACCGTAACCCTAAACCAGGCCTAACCCTAGCCCTACACCTAAACTTAACCCGAACACTATCCCTAGCCCTAACACTAATGCTAACCATAACGTTAGCCCTAGCCCTAATCCTAAAAATAGCCCTAGCCCTAGCCCTAGCCATAACTCTAACCCTAACCTATTCCTAATCTGAGCCCTAGCTCTAACCCTAAAACTAACCCTAAAGCAAAATCTAAACCTAGCCCTAACCCTAACCCTAACCCTAACACTAGTCCTAGCCCTTAGCCAAACCCAAAACCCGACACTAAACCTAACCCTAAACCTTACCCTAGCTGTAACCATAACTCTAACCCTAGCTCTAGAACAAGCCCTAGCCCTAACCCTAACCCTAACCTTAACCCTAACTCTAGCCCTAGCCCTAGTTATAACTCTAAACTAAAAATAGCCCTAAACCTAACCCTAACCGAAACCCTAAACCTAACGTCTAACACTAAGCCTAACCCTAACCCCAACCCTAGTGTTAGCCCTACTCCTGACCCTAACCCTAGCCCTAGCCCTAACCCTAACCTTTACCCTAGCCCAACCCTAACACCAACCCTAAACCTTACACTAACCCTAACCCTACCCTTAAATCTAACCCGAACCCTGGGACTAACTATAACCCTAACCCTAGCACAAACCTAAACCTTACCAAAACCCTAAACCTTGCCCTCGTCCTCGCCCTAACCCTAGCACTAACCCTAACCCTAGCCCTAACATTAGCCCTAGCCCTAACCCTAACCTGAACCCTTGACCTAGCCATAACCTTAACCCTAACCCGAACCCGAACCCTATTTCTAGCACTAACCTTAACCCTAATCCTAAACCTAACCATATCCCTAACCCTAACTCTAACAGTAGCCCTATCTCTAGCCCTAACCCTCACATTAGAACTAGCCCTAGACCTAACCCTAACCCTTATCCTAAACCTAACCCTAAACTTAGCCCTAGCCCTAACCCTAACCCTAACCCTAACACTAACCCTAGGCCTAGCCCTAGCCCTAGCCCTAACCACAACCCTAACCCTAACGCTAGCCCTAGAACAAGCCCTAGCACTAAGCCTAATGCTATCCCTAGCCCTAACCCTAATGCTAACCCTTGCCCTAGCCCTAACCCTAACCATAACACTACCCTAGCCCTAGCACTAGACCTAGCCCTAACAATAAACTTAAGCCTAACCCTAGTCCTATCCCTAGCCCTAACGCTAACCCTAACCATACCCTTATCCCTAACCCTAAGTGTAACCCTAAACTAACCCCTAGCCCTAACCGTAACCATAACCCAAACCCTAACACTAAACTTAGCCCTAACCCTAAACCTAACCCTAGACCTAACCATAACACTAAACCTAGCCCTAACCCTAGCCCTACACCTAAACCTAAACCGAACACTTGACCTAGCCCTAACACTAATGCTAACCCTAAGCTAACCATAACCTTATCCCTAGCCCTAATCCTAAAACTAGCCCTAGCCTTAGCCCTAACCCTAACCCTAGCCATAACTCTAACCCTAACCTATTCCTAATCCTAGCCCTAGCTCTAACGCTAAACCTAACCCTAAACCAAAGCCTAACCCTAACCCTAGCCCTAAACCTAACCCTAAACCTAACCCTAGCCCTAACTCTAACCCTAACCCTAACCCTAACCATCGCCCTAGCCCTAGCCCTAACCCTAACCCTAACCCTAACCATCGCCCTAGCCCTAGCCCTAACCCTAACCCTAACACTAACACTAACTTAACCCTAACCCTGGCACTAGCCCTAACACTAAACCTAACCAAACCCTAACCCTAGCTCTATCACTAACAATAACAATAAGCCTAACCCTAAACCTAACCCTAACCCTAACACTAACCCTAGCCCTAGCCCTAACACTAACCCTAACCCCAACCCTAACACTAGCCCTAGCTCTAACCATAACCGTAGCCCTAAACCTAACCCTAGCTCTTGCCCTAGCCCTAGACCTAACTTAACCCTAAATCTAACCCTCGCACTAGCACAAGCCCTAAACCTAAACCTAACCCAAACCCCAACCCTAACCCTAACCCTAATCCTAACCCAAACACATTCCGTCGCCCTAATCCGAACCCTAACCCTAACTCTAGTCATAAACCTAAACCTAACCTGAACCTTAGCCCTAGCCCTACCCTAACCCTAAACCCCTCCCTCACCCCAATTGGTACCCTAACACTAAACCTAGACCTAAGCCTAACCCTAACACTAAACCTAACCCTAACCCTAGCCCTAACCCTAACACTAACCAAAATCTAACCCTAAACCTAAAACTAGCCCAAGCATTAACCCTAATCCTAACCCTAGCCCTAACCCTAACCCTAACACTCTCTCGCTCGACCTAATCTGAACACTAAACCTAACAATAGCACTAACCCTAAACCTAACACTAAGCCTAGTCTAGCCCTAACCACAACCCTAAACCTAGCCCTAACAATAAGCCTACCCATGCCCTAGCCCTAACCCTAGCACTAGCCCTAACCCTAACCCTACCCTAAGCCTAACCCTAACCATAACCTAACCTAACCTTAGCCCTAGCCCTAATCCTAACCAAATTCTAGCCCTAGCCATAACTCCAACCCTAGCCCTAATGGTAACCCTACGCTAATACTAACACAAGCCCTAGCTCTAACCCTAAAACCATAACCCTAAACCTAAGCCTAGCCCTAAACCTAACCCTAACCCTAACCCAAACCCTAAACCTAACCCAAACCCTAAACCAAACCCTATTCCTAGCACTAACCATAACCCTAACGCTAACCCTAACCCCAACCCTAACCCTAGCCCTAGACTTAACCATAACCCTAGCCCTAACACTAACCCTAACCCTAACCCTAAACATTGCCATAGCCATAACCCTAATACTAACTCTAGCCCTAGCACTAGTCCCAGCCGTAACCCTTACTGTAACCCTATTCCAAACCCTAGCCATAACCCAAACCCTAACCTTAGCCATAGCCCTAAACCTAACCCTAACTGTAGCCATAACCCTAACCCTAACCATAGCCCTAGCCCTAACCCTAACCCTAAGCCTAAACCTAACCCTGGCCCTAGCACTAACCCTAAACCTAATGCTAACCCTAACCCTAGCTCTAGTCCTAACCTTACCCAAACACTAACCCTAACCCTAACTCTAACCCTAAAAATAACACTAACACTAACACTAAACTTAGCCCAAGCCCTAACCCTAAACCTAACCCCAACAAAAACACTAGACTTAACTCTAACCCTAACCCTAACCTTAGCACTGATTGTAACCCTAGCCGTAGCCCTAGCCCTAGTCCTAAACGTAACCCTAACACTAAACCTGGCCTTAGATCTTGCCCTAGCCCTAATCCTAGCCCTAAACCTAACCCTAGACCTAACCCTAACCCGAGCCCTAACCCTAGTCCTAACACTAACCATAACCCTAGCCCTAGCCCTAACCCTAACCATGGACCTAGCCCTAACCCTAACTCTAGCCCTAGCCCTAACCCTGACCCTAACCCTAACCCTAGCCCTAACCTTAACCCTAACCGTAACCCTAAATCTAGCAATAGCCCAAGCCCTAAACCTAACCCTAACCCAAGCCTAGCCCTAACCCTAACCCTTGTTCTAGCCCTAACCCAAACCCTAACCCTAGCCCTAGCACTATCCCTAACCCTAACCCTAACCCTAGCCCCAGACCTAACCTTAGCCCTAACTGCAAACCGAACCCTAACCCAAGACCTAACCCTAACCCTAGCCCTAGCACTAACCCTTACCCTAACCCTAGCCATAACCCGAACACTAGCCCTAGCACAAACACTATCCAAACCCTAGACTTAAACCTAAATCTAACCCGAAACCTAGCCATAGCCCTAACCCTACCCCGAACCCTCTGCCTCGCCCTAATCCGAACCCTAACCCTAACCCTAGCCCTAAATCTAACCCTAACACTAACCCTAGCCCTAGGCTTGACCCTAACCCTAACCCTAACCTTAACCCTAACCTGAAGCCTAACTATAGCCCTAGACCTAACCCTATCCCTATCCCTATCCCTAAACCTAACCCTAAACCTAACCCTAGTCCTAGCCCTAATGGTAACCCTAAACCTATCCCTATCCCTAACCCTAGCCCTAACCCTAACCCTAACGCTAACCCTAGCTCTAGCCCTAACACTAACCCTTTTTTTTTTTTTTTGCAATTTAAAACCTTTTTATTTGGTGATATATTGTGAGTCTCTTTCCTTTTATTTATAGGTATCCAGATATATTTAAATGGGCTTACATATGGTTTAGGAACCATCTGAGTAAGTGTTGAAAGTTCTGAGTATCTCAGCTCTTTTTTTTAACTTTTATTTAATGAATATAAATTTCCAAAGTACGACTTATGGATTACAATGGCTTCCCCCCCGATACCGTCCCTCCCACCCGCAACCTTCCCCTTTCCCACTCCCTCTCCCCTTCCATTCACATCAAGATTCATTTTCTATTCTCTTAATATACAGATCAGCTTAGTATACATTAAGTAAAGATTTCAACAGTTTGCTCCCACACAGAAACATAAAGTGAAAAATAATAGCTGATTTTTAAAATGATGATGAAATCAGATCAGACCTATTGTCATGTTTAATCCCAGTGAGAGTCATGTTGGGAATTGATAATTTCTTCTTCTTCTTTTTTTTTTTTTTACAGAAGGTCAGTTTAGTATACATTAAGTAAAGATTTCAACAGTTTGCACCCACATAGAAACACAAAGTGAAATATATTGTTTGAGTACTCATTATAGCATTAAGTCTCAATTATACAGCACATTAAGGACAGAGACCTACATGAGGAGTAAGTGCACAGTGACTCCTGTTGTTGACTTTACAAATTGACACTCCTGTTTATGGCATCAGTAATCTCCCTATGCGCCAGTCATGAGTTTCCAAGGCTATGGAAGCCTTTTGAGTTCTCCAACTCTTATCTTGTTTAGACAAAGTCATAGTCAAAGTGGAGGTTCCCTCCTCCCTTCAGAGAAAGGTACCTCCTTCTTTGAAGACCTGTTCTTTCCTTTTTTTTTTGCCAGAGTGTCTTGGCTTTCCATGCCTGAAATACTCTCATGGGCTTTTCAGCCAGATCTGAATGCCTTTAGGGCTTATTCTGAGGCCAGAGTGCTATTTAGGACATCTGCCATTCTACGAGTCTGCTGAGTATCTTGCTTCCCATGTTGGATCACTCTCCCCTTTATTTATTCTATCGGTTAGTATTAGCAGGTACTAGACTTGTTTATGTGCTGCCTTTGACTCTTAGTCCTTTCATTATGATCGATTGTGAACTGAGATTGATCACTTGGAATAGTGAGATGGCATTGGTACATGCCACCTTGATGGGATTGAATTGGAGTCCCCTGGTATGTTTCTAACTCTACCATTTGGGGCAAGTCAGCTTGAGCATGTCCCAAATTGTACATCTCTTCCCTCTCTTATTCCCACTCTTATGTTTAACAGGGATCACATTTCAGTTAAATTTCAACACTTAAGAATAACTGTGGATTAATTACAGAATTAAACCAGTCATATTAAGTAGAACAGACAAAAAAAACACTACTAAGAGGGATAATGAATTAAGTTTTTCATTAACAGTCAGGGCTATGCTGATCAAGTCACCGTTTCTCATAGTGTCCATTTCACTTCAACAGGTTTTCTTTTTGGTGTTCAGTCAGTTGTCGCTGATCAGGGAGAACATATGGTATTTGTCCCTTTGGGACTGGCTTATTTCACTCAGCATGACGTGTTCCAGATTCCTCCATTTTGTTGCAAATGACTGGATTTCATTGTTTCTTACTGCGGTATAGTATTCTAAAGAGTACATATCCCATAATTTCTTTATCCAGTCTACCGTTGATGGGCATTTAGGTTGGTTCCAGGTCTTGGCTATTGTGAATTGTGCTGCGATAAACATTAGGGTGCAGACCGCTTTTTTGTTTGCCAATTTAAATTCCTTTGGGTAAATTCCAAGGAGTGGGATGGCTGGGTCGAACGGTAGGGTTATATTCAGGTTTCTGAGGAATCTCCAGACTGACTTCCACAGTGGCTTGACCAGTTTGCATTCCCACCAACAGTGGGTTAGTGTCCCTTTTTCCCCACATCCTCGCCAGCATCTGTTGTTGGTAGATTTCTGTATGTGAGCCATTCTAACCAGGGTGAGGTGAAACCTCGTTGTGGTTTTGATTTACATTTCCCTGATTGCTGATGACCTTGAACATTTTTTCATGTGCCTGTTGGCCATTTGGATTTCCTCTTTTGAAAAATGTCTATTGAGGTCCTTGGCCCATCTCTTAAGTGGGTTGTTGGTTTTGTTTTTGTGGAGTTTCTTGATCTCTTTGTAGATTCTGGTTATCAACCCTTTATCTGTTGCATAGTTTGCAAATATTTTTTCCCATTCTGTCGGTTGTCTCTTCACTCTCCTGACTGTTTCTTTTGCAGTACAGAAACTTCTCAATTTGATGCAATCCCAATAGTTGATTTTGGCTTTGACTGCCTATGCCTCCCGGGTCTTTTCCAGAAACTCTTTGCCTGTGCCAATATCTTGAAGGGAACATTCTCCAATGTTCTCTAATAACTTGATGGTGTCAGGTCGTAGATTTAGGTCTTTAATCCATGTTGAGTGGATTTTTGTGTAAGGTGTAAGGTAGGGCTCTTGCTTGATGCTTCTGCATGTGGAAATCCAGTTTTCCCAGCACCATTTATTGAATAGACTGTCCTTGCTCCAGGAATTGGTTTTAGATCCTTGATCAAATATAAGTTGGCTGTAGATGTTTGGGTTGATTTCTGGTGTTTTAATTCTGTTCCGTTGGTCTATCCATCTGTTTCTGTACCAGTACCATGCTGTTTTGATTACAACTGCCCTGTAGTATGTCCTGAAATCTGGTATTGTGATGCCTCCAGCTTTGTTTTTGTTGTACAAGATTGCTTTAGCTATTCGAGGTCTCTTGTGCTTCCATATGAATTTCAGCATCATTTTTTCTAGATCTGAGAAGAATGTCTTTGGTATCCTGATTGGAATTGCATTGAATCTATAAATTGCTTAACTCAAACATACCCCTAACCCTAACACTAACCCTTACTCTAGCCCTAGCACCAGCCCTAACTCTAACCCTACACCTAAAACTAACCCTACCTAATCCTTCAGCTAGCCCTGGCCCTAAGGCTAACACTAATCCAAGCCCTAACCCTAATCCTAAACCTAGCCCTAGCCTTAGGCCTAACCATAACCCTAATCCTAAATCTAACCCTAACCCTAAAACTACCCCTAACACTAACCCTAATCCTAACGCTAGTCCTAAACCTAAACCTAACATGAACCCTAGCCTTAGCCCTAATCCTAACCCTAACCCTAACAATCTCCCTGGCCCTAATCCGAACCATAAACCCAACCCTAGCCCTAACCCTAAACCTAACACTAACCCTGGCACTAGCCCTGACCCTAAACCTAACCCTAAACCTAGACATAAACGTAACCCTAACCGTAACACTAGTCCTAGTCCTAATGGTAAACCTAACCCTTTCCCTAATCCTAGAACTAACCCTAAACCTAAACCTAGACCTAGAACTAGCCCTAGCACTAACCCCAACGTTAACACTAACCCCATATTAACCCTAACCCTAACCCAAAACCTAGCCCCAAACCTAACCCTAACCCTAACCCTGGCACTAGCCCTGACCCTAAACCTAACCCTAAACCTTGACATAAACGTAACCCTAACCGTAACACTAGTCCTAGTCCTAATGGTAAACCTAACCCTTTCCCTAATCCTAGAACTAACCCTAAACCTAAACCTAGACCTAGAACTAGCCCTAGCACTAACCCCAACGTTAACACTAACCCCATATTAACCCTAACCCTAACCCAAAACCTAGCCCCAAACCTAACCCTAACCCTAACCCTAGCCCTAGCCCTAACCCTAACACTATCCTTGGCCTTAGACCTAACCCTGAACGTATCCATAACCGTAACCCTAACCATACCATAACACTAGCTCTAGCCCAAACCCTAACCCAAGCCCTAACCCTCACCCTTACCCTTTCCCTAGCCATAATGGAAGTCCTAGCCCAGGCATAGCCCTAACTCTAGCCCTAACCCTATCCCTATCCCTAACCCTAGCCCTAATGTTAAAACTTAACCTAACCCTAACCATAACCCTAGCAATAGCCCTAGCCCAAACCATAAGCCTAACAATAGCCCTAGCCCTAGCACTAACACTAACCCTAACCCTAGTTGTAGCCCTAACCCTAACTGTAGCCCTAACTCTAACCCTAACCTAATCCTAACCCTATCCCTAGCTCTAATTCTAACCCTAACCTTAAGACTAGCCCTAAACCTAACCCTAACACTAACCCTAGCCCTAACCTTAACCTAGCCCTAGCCCTAACCCTAACCCTAGCCTCGACCTAGCCCTAGCTCTGACGCTAACCCTAACCCTAGCCCTAAGACTAACCCTAACCATCACCTAAACCCAAGCACAGCCCTAGCCCTATTCCTAACCCAATCCTAGCCCTAGCCATAACCTTAACCCTAGCCCTAATGCTAACACTACCCTAATCCTAACCCCAGCCCAAGCTCTAACCCTAATCCTAACACTAACCATATCCCTAAACCCAAGTCTAGCCCTAACCCTAACCATAGCCTGAACCCTAACCCTAGCCCTAGCCCTAACCATAACTCTAACACTAGCCCTAACCCTAACCCTGACCCTATCCCTAAACCTAACCATAGCCTGAACCCTAACCCTAACCCTATCCGTAGCCCTAACCAAAACTCTAACACTAGCCCTAAACCCAACCCTAAAACTGAGCTAGACCTAACCCTAACCCTAACCCTAGCCCTAACCCTAACCCTGACCCTGACCCTAACCCTAAACATGGTCATAGCCCTAACCCTAACACTAACTGTATCCCTAGCACTAGCCCTAGCCGTAACCCCTACCGTAACCCTATCTGAATTCTAGCCCTAACCCTAACACTAAACTTAGCCCAAGCCATAAACCTAACCCTAACTGTAGCCCTAACACTAACACTAACCATAGCCCTATCCCTAACCCTAACCCTAACCCTAACCCTAACCCTAACTCTGGTCCTAATCCTAACCCTAATCCTAACCCTAACCCTAACCCTAACCCTAACCCTAACCTAACCCTAAATCTAACCCTAATACTAAAACTAGCCCTAGCACTAACCCTAATCCTAACCCTAGCCCTAAACCTAAACCTAACCTGAACCCTAGCCCTAGCCCTAACCCTAACCCTACCCGAAACCTGTTCCTCGCCTTAATCTGAACACTAAACCAACCCTAGCTGTAACCCTAAACCTAACACTAACGCTAGCCCTAGCCCTAACCCTAAACATGGACATAGCCCTAACCCTAACACTAACTCTAACCATAGCACTAGCCCTAGCCGTAAGTCGAATTGTAACCCTAACCAGAAACCTAGCCCTAACCTTAACCCTAACACTAGGCCTAGTCATAGCAATGACCCTAACCCTAACCCTAACCATAACCTTAACCCTAACCCTAACCCTCGCTGTCGCCATCATCCGAACCCTAGTACTAACCCTAACCTTAACACTAGCCCTAACCCTAACCCTAACCCTAACGCTAACCCTAATCGAACTCTAACCCTCGCCCTTGACCTCACCCTAAACCTAAACCCAACCCTAGCCCTAACTTTTACCTAACCCTAACCCTAGCCCTAGTCCTAGCCCTAATCCGAACCATAACCCTAACCTAACCCTAGTTCTACCACTAATCCTAACCCTAACCCTAAAATTAACCCTAACCCTAAAACTAACCATAGAACTAATCGTAACCCTAGCCCTAGCCCTAGGCCTAGCCCTAACCCTAACCCTGACCTTTGCCCTAACCGTAACCATAGCTGTAAACCTAGCCCTAACCCAAACCCTAAACTTCGCCCTCGGCTTCGCCCTAACCTAGCACTAAACTAAGCTTAAACGTAGCCATAACCCTAACCCTAAATCTAACCCTCGCCCTCGCCCTCACATTAAACCTTACCTTAACCTTAACTCTAGCCCTAGTACTAGCCCTTACCCTACCCTAACCATAACCCTACTCTAACCCTAGCCCTAGCCCTAGCCCTAACCCTAACCCTAATCCTAGCTCAAGCCCTACCCTAACCATAACCCTAACATGAAACATAACCCTAACCCTAACACTAACCCTAGCCATAGCCCTAAAACTAAACTTAACCCTAACCCTAACACTAGCCCCCTAGCTCTAACCCTAACCATAGACCTAGACCTAGCTCTAACCCTAAACCTAACCCAAACCCTAAACTTAGCCTTATTCCTAACCCTAACCCTAAACCTAACCCTAACCCTAGTCCTAGACCTAGCCTTGGCATACTCCAACCCTAACCCTAATCGTAGCCCTAAACCTAACAGTAACCCTAACCCTAACACCCTAGCCCTAACCCTAACCCTAACCCTTATCAAAGACCTAGCCCTAGCCCTAGCCCTAACCCTAACCCTGAACCTATCCCTAGCCCTAATCAAACCCTAATTCTAATCCTAAACCTAGCTCTAGCCGTAGCCCTAACCCTAACCCTTGCCCTAACACTAACCCTTGCCCTAGCCCAAACCCTAACCCTAACCCTAACCTTTAACCTAGTCCTAACCCTAACACTAATGCTAGCCCTAGAACTATCCGTTGCCCTAGCCCTTACTCTAACCCTAACACTAAACAGAGCCCCAGCCCTAAACCTAACCCTAAACCTAGACCTACACCTAGCCCTAGACCTAACCCCATCCCTAACCCTAACCCTATCCCTAACCCTAGCCCTATCCCTAGCCCTGATCCTAACAGTTGTAATCAAAACAGCATGGTACTGGTACAGAAACAGATGGATAGACCAACGGAACAGAATTAAAACACCAGAAATCAACCCAAACATCTACAGCCAACTTATATTTGATCAAGGATCTAAAACCAATTCCTGGAGCAAGGACAGTCTATTCAATAAATGGTGCTGGGAAAACTGGATTTCCACATGCAGAAGCATCAAGCAAGAGCCCTACCTTACACCTTACACAAAAATCCACTCAACATGGATTAAAGACCTAAATCTACGACCTGACACCATCAAGTTATTAGAGAACATTGGAGAATGTTCCCTTCAAGATATTGGCACAGGCAAAGAGTTTCTGGAAAAGACCCGGGAGGCATAGGCAGTCAAAGCCAAAATCAACTATTGGGATTGCATCCAATTGAGAAGTTTCTGTACTGCAAAAGAAACAGTCAGGAGAGTGAAGAGACAACTGACAGAATGGGAAAAAATATTTGCAAACTATGCAACAGATAAAGGGTTGATAACTAGAATCTACAAAGAGATCCAGAAACTCCACAAAAACAAAACCAACAACCCACTTAAGAGATGGGCCAAGGACCTCAATAGACATTTTTCAAAAGAGGAAATCCAAATGGCCAACAGGCACATGAAAAAATGTTCAAGGTCATCAGCAATCAGGGAAATGTAAATCAAAACCACAACGAGGTTTCACCTCACCCCGGTTAGAATGGCTCACATACAGAAATCTACCAACAACAGATGCTGGCGAGGATGTGGGGAAAAAGGGACACTAACCCACTGTTGGTGGGAATGCAAACTGGTCAAGCCACTGTGGAAGTCAGTCTGGAGATTCCTCAGAAACCTGAATATAACCCTACCGTTCGACCCAGCCATCCCACTCCTTGGAATTTACCCAAAGGAATTTAAATTGGCAAACAAAAAAGCAGTCTGCACCCTAATGTTTATTGCAGCACAATTCACAACAGCCAAGACCTGGAACCAACCTAAATGCCCATCAACAGTAGCCTGGATAAAGAAATTATGGGATATGTACTCTTTAGAATACTATACCGCAGTAAGAAACAATGAAATCCAGTCATTTGCAACAAAATGGAGGAATCTGGAACACGTCATGCTGAGTGAAATAAGCCAGTCCCAAAGGGACAAATACCATGTGTTCTCCCTGATCGGCAACAACTGACTGAACACCAAAAAGAAAACCTGTTGAAGTGAAATGGACACTATGAGAAACGGTGACTTGATCAGCATAGCCCTGACTGTTAATGAAAAACTTAATTCATTATCCCTCTTAGTAGTGTTTTTTTTTTGTCTGTTCTACTTAATATGACTGGTTTAATTCTGTAATTAATCCACAGTTATTCTTAAGTGTTGAAATTTAACTGAAATGTGATCCCTGTTAAACATAAGAGTGGGAATAAGAGAGGGAAGAGATGTACAATTTGGGACATGCTCAAGCTGACTTGCCCCAAATGGTAGAGTTAGAAACATACCAGGGGACTCCAATTCAATCCCATCAAGGTGGCATGTACCAATGCCATCTCACTATTCCAAGTGATCAATCTCAGTTCACAATCGATCATAATGAAAGGACTAAGAGTCAAAGGCAGCACATAAACAAGTCTAGTACCTGCTAATACTAACCGATAGAATAAATAAAGGGGAGAGTGATCCAACATGGGAAGCAAGATACTCAGCAGACTCATAGAATGGCAGATGTCCTAAACAGCACTCTGGCCTCAGAATCAGCCCTAAAGGCATTCGGATCTGGCTGAAAAGCCCATGAGAGTATTTCAGGCATGGAAAGCCAAGACACTCTGGCAAAAAAAAAAACAAAAACAAAAACAAAAACAAAAACAAAAACAAAACAACAACAACTAAGGAAAGATCTCTGTGAGTGAGATCCCAGTGGAAAGAACAGGTCTTCAAAGAAGGAGGTACCTTTCTCTGAAGGGAGGAGGGAACCTCCACTTTGACTATGACCTTGTCTAAACAAGATAAGAGTCGGAGAACTCAAGGGGCTTCCATAGCCTTGGAAACTCATGACTGGAGTATAGGGAGATTACTGATGCCATAGACAGGAGTGTCAATTTGTAAAGCCAACAACAGGAGTCACTGTGCACTTACTCCTCATGTAGGATCTCTGTCCTTAATGTGCTGTACTTTGAGACTTAATGCTATAATGAGTACTCAAACAGTATATTTCACTTTGTGTTTCTATGTGGGTGCAAACTGTTGAAATCTTTACTTAATGTATATTAAACTGACCTTATGTAAAAAAAAGAAGAAGAAATTATCAATTCCCAACATGACTCTCACTGGGATTAAACATGACAAGAGGTCTGATCTGATTTCATCATCATTTAAAAAATCATCTATTATTTTTCACTTTATGTTTCTGTGTGGGAGCAAACTGTTGAAATTTTTACTTAATGTATTCTAAACTGATCTTCTGTATATAAAGAGAATCAAAAATGCATCTTGATGTGATAGGAAGGGGAGAGGGAGTGGGAAAGGGGAGGGTTGCAGGTGGGAGGGACGGTATGGGGGTGGAAGCCATTGTAATCCATAAGACGCACTTTGGAAATTTATATTCATTAAGTAAAATTTTAAAAAAAGGCTTTCAAAACCGTAAAGGCCAAAGATAATGTCCAGAAAAACAAAAACAAACACAGAAGCTGTAGCAAGATCTGGGATTGAGATTGCCACAACACACCAGATATTTTTCCTTTCATCCAGGCATATCCAGAAAAATTGTTGTGGAATTGGTGCAATTTAACCAAAAAATCACTGTCAAAATCGTTTTGGAGAAAACTACAATCTTTCTGTTCAGCAAGTGCATCCAATGTCATGTTTACAAACACAAATATCATGTTTTCTCAGGTTTCTGAAGCTTTTTGCCTAGAAAACTGGAATGTGTGGAGGATTTGACTCCATGTGTATCCAGTTAGTGTTTTCCTGCAGAAAACAAAAACTTACATGCTGAAATGCATTCAAAACCGTAAAGTATGTAGGAAATGTCCAGAAAACACAAACAAACACAGAGGCTGTAGCAAGATCTGGGATTGAGATAGCCACAACACACCACATAATTCTGCTTTCATCCACACATATCTGGAAAAACTGCTGTGGTATTCCGGTGTAATTTAACCAAAAAATCACCGTCAAATTGGTTTTGGAGAAAAGCACAATCTTTCTCTTAGGCAAGTGCATCCAATGCCATGTTTACAAACAAAATATCGTGTTTTCTCTGGTTTCTGAAGCTTTCTGCCTAGAAAACTCGAATGTGTGGAGGATTTGACTCCATGTGGAACCAATTAGTATTTGCCACCATAAAATAAAAAGCTGCATGCTAAATGCATTCAAAACCATAAAGTCCGTAGATAATGTCCAGAAAACACAAACAAACACAGGGGCTGTAGCAAGATCTCGGATTGAGATAGCCACAACACACCAGATTTTTCTGCATTCATCCATGCATATCTGGAAAAACTGTTGTGGAATTCCGGTGAAATTTAACCAAAAAATCACCTTCAAAATAGTTTTGGAGTAAAGCACAATCTTTCTCTTTGGCAAGTGGATCCAATGTCATGTTTACAAACACAAATATCATGGTTTCTCAGGTTTCTGAAGCTTTCTGCCTAGAACACTCGAATGTGTGGAGGATTTGACTCCATGCGGAACCAATTAGTGTTTGCGGGAAAAAATAAAAAGTTACATACTGAAATGCATTCAAAACTGTAAAGTCCATAGATAATATCCAGAAAACAGAAACAAACACAGATGTGGTAGCAAGATCTGAGATTGAGATAGCCATAGCATACCAGAGATTTTTGTTTTCATCCAGGCATATCAGGACAATTATTGTGGAATTGGGGTGAAATTTAACCAAAAAATCACCGTCAACGTGGTTTTGGAGAAAAGTATAATCATTATGACTGGCAAGTGCATTCAATGTTATGTTTACAAACACAAATATCATGTTTTCTCAGATTTCTGAAGCTTTCTGCATAGAAAACTCGAATGTGTGGAGGATGTGACTCTATGTGGAACCAATTAGTGTTTGTTGGAAGAAAACAAAAATCTACATGCTAAAATGCATAAAAAACCATAAAGTCCATAGATAATGTCCAGAACACACAAACAAACACAGGGGCTGTAGCAAGATCTAGGATTGAGATATCCACAACACTCCAGATTTTTCTGCGTTCATGCACGCATATCTGGAAAACCTGTGGTGGAATTCAGGTGAAATTTAACCAAAAAATCACCTTCAAAGTGGTTTCGCAGAAAACCACTTTCTGTTCGGCAAGAGCTTCCCTTGCCATGTTTACAAACACTAATATCATGTTTTCTCGGGTTTAATGCTTTCGGCTTAGAAAACACGAATGTGTGGAGGATTTGACTCCATGTGGAACCAATTAGCGTTTGCCAGCAGGAAACAAAAACTTACATGCTGAAATGCATTCAAAACCGTAAAGTCTGTAGGTAATGTCCAGAAAACACAAACAAACATGGAGGCTGTAGCAAGATCTGGGATTGAGATAGCCACAACACACCAGATATTTCTGCTTTCATCCAGATATATCAGGGAAAATTGTTATGGAATTCGAGAGAAATTTAACCAAAATATCACTGTCAAAGTGGTTTTGGAGAATAGCACCTAAATCTAACCAGAAACCTATCCCTAGATCTAGCACTAAGCTCAACCCTAAACCTAGCCCTACCCCTAACCCAACACTAAACCTAACCCTACACCTATACCTAACCCCAATCCTGGACCTAGCCCTAACCCTCACCCTAACCCTAAACAGAGCCATAGACCTAAACACAACCCTAATCCTAAACCTAGCCATAGCACTAGACCTAACCCTAACCCTAACACTGGCCCTAGACCTAGCCCTAACCCTAAAAATAATCCTGGCCCTAACCCTAAACCTAACCCTTGCCCTAGTCCCAACCCTAACCCTAGCCCTAGCACTAGCCATAGCCCTAACCCTAACCGTAGCTGAGGTACTATCCCTAATCCTTATCCTAACTGTAACCCTAACACTGACCCCTAACCCTAACCCTAAACCTAACCGCAACACTAAATCTAACCATAGTCCTAACCCTAACCCTAACCCAAGCTCTAGACCTAACACTAACGCTAACCCTAAGCCTAGCCATAGCCCTAAACCAAACCCTAACTCTAACCCTTAACCTAACCCTAACCCTAACCCTAGCCCTAACCCTAACCCTAGCCCTAACACTAGCCCTAGCCCTAGCCCTAACCCTAACCCTAACTCTAACCCTAACCGTAAGGTTAACCCCAACCCTGAAACCTAATGCTAAACACAACCCTAACAATAAACTTAGCCCTACCCTAACACTAAGCCTAACCATAGAACTAACCCTAACCCTAGCCATAACAATAGCCCTAGGCCTAGCCCTAGCCCTAACCCTAACCCTAACTCTAGCCCTGGCCCTCACCCTAACACTTACCCTAGACCTAATCCTCACCCTAACCCTTACCCTAGACCTAACCCTACCCCTAGCTCTATCACTAGTCCTAGCCCTAACCTAACCCTAACCCTAACCCTAGAACTAACCCTAATTCTAACCCCAGCCATAACCCTAACCCTAGCCCTAACCCTAACCCTAACCCGAGAACTAACACTAACCCTAACCCCAGCCATAACCCCAACCTAGCCCTAACCCTAAACCTAGCCCTAACCCTAACCCTAACACTAGCCCTAACCCTAAACCCAACCTTGGTGCTATCCCTAACCCTAGCCCTAAACAAAACCCTAAACCAAACCAACCTTCGCCCTCGCACCCATCCTAAACCTAGCACTAACACTAACCCTAACCCTAGCCCTAGCCCTAACCCTAACCCTAACTCTAACTCTAGCCCTCGCTGTCAACTCAACCAAACCCTAACCCTAATCCTAGCCATAGCCCTAGCCCTAACCATAACCCTAAACATGGCCCGAGCCATAACCCTAACCCTAAATCTACCTCTAGAACTAGCACTAAATCTAACCCTAACCCTGACTCTAACCCTAACAGTAAGCCTAGCACTAGCCCTAACCCTAACATTAATCTTAACCCTAGCACTAGCTCTTACCCTAACAATGGCCCAAGCCCTAGCCATAAAAATAACCCTAACCCTAACCCTAAACTTAACCCTAATCCTAATGCCAACCCTACAGAAGCCCTAGAGCTAGCCCATGCCTTACCCAACCGTAACCCTAACCCCAGCCCTAACAGTAACCCTAACCCTAGCCCTAACCCTAACCCTAACCATAGCCCTAGCCCTAACACTAAACACAACTCTAACCCTAGCCCTGACACTAACCTAACCCTAACCTTAACCCTTACCCTACTCCTAACCCTAACCCTAACACTAGCCCTAGAAGTAGCTGCAGCCCTAGCCCTAACCCTAACCCTAACCATAGCCCTAGCCCTAACACTAAACACAACGCTAACCCTAGCCCTGACACTAACCTAACCCTAACCTTAACCCTTACCCTACTCCTAACCCTAACCCTAACACTAGCCCTAGAAGTAGCTGCAGCCCTAGCCCTAACCCTAACCCTAACACTAAACAAAGCCCCAGCCCAAAGCCAACACTAACCCTATCCCTAGATATAGCCCTAGCCCTAACCCTAACCTTAACCCTAGCCCTAAACCTAACCCTATCCCTAGCCCTAACCCTGACCCTAAACCTACCTCTAGAACTAATACTAAGCCTAACCCTAACCCTGACTCTAACCCTAACAGTAAGCCTAGCCTTAGCCCTAAGCCTAACACTAACCCTAACCCTAGCCCTAGCTCTAACCCTAACCATAGCCCTACCCCTAGCCCTAACCGTAACCCTAACCCTAACTCTAATTATAGCCCGAACCCTAACCCTAACCCTAAACCTAGCCCTTGCACTAAACCCAAACCTAACCCTAAACCTAGCCATATCCTAAACATAGCCATAGACCTAAACAAAATTCTAACCCTAGCACTAGCCCTAGCCCTAACCTATCCCTAACACTAACCCTAACCCTAGCTCTAGCCCTAACCCTAACCCTAGCCCTAACATAACCCTAGCCCTAGCCCTAGCCCTAACCCTAACCCTAACACTAGCCATAGGTCTAACACTAAAAATAGCCATATCCCTAGCCCTAGCCCTAACCATAACCCCAAACCTAAACCTAACCAGAAATATAGCTCGTGCTCTAACACTAACCCAAAACCTAGCCCTAGACCTAGCCCTAGCCCTAAGCCCAAACCTAACCCTAACCCTAGAGCTAGACCTAACCCTAACCCTAGCCCTAGCCCTAGCCCTAATCCAAACCCTAACCCTAGCCATAACCCTAAACCTAACCATAGACCTAGACTTAACTCTAAGCTTAACCTTAGCCCTAGCCCTGACCATAACCCTTACCCTAACCTTAGCTGTAGACCTAACCACAGCACTAAACAATACCATAGCACTAACACTAACCATAACCCTAACCCTAGCACTAACCCTAACCCTAACCCTAACTGTAACCCTAACCCTAACTCTAGCCCTAACCCTAACCCTAACCCTGGCCTAATCCTAACCCTAACCCATATCCTAGCCCTAACCCTAACTCTAACCTTCAACCTAAGCCTAGCAGAAAACTAACACTAAGCCTAACCGTAATCCTAGTCCTAACCCAAACAGTAGCACTAGCCCTAGCATTAACGCTAACCCTAACATTAACCCTAACCATAGCCCTAGCACTGACCATAAACCTAAACCTAGCTCTAACCATTACACTAACCCTAACAGTAAACATAGCCATAGCCCTAACCCTAACCCTAAGCCTAGCCCTAGCCCAAGCCCTAACCCTGACCCTAATCCTAGCCCTAACCAAAACCCTAGCCCTAGCCCTAGCCGTAATCCTAATGGTAACCCAAACCCCAACCCTGGTTCTAGCCCTAACCTTAACCCTAACCCTACTTAACCCTAACCTTAAAACTACCCCTAGACCTAACCCTAGCCCTAGCCCTAGCACTAGTCCTAACCTAAACCTAACCCTATGCCTAGACCTAAACCTAATACTAACCCTAACCCTATACCTAAAGCTAACCCTAACCCTAGCCTTAGCCCTAGCCATAACCCTAACCCTAACTCTAGCCCTAGATTTCACCCTAACCCTTACCCTATCCCTAACCCAAACCAACCCTAACCCTAGCACTAGTCCTAGCCCTAACCCTAACCCTAGCCCTAACGCTAACCTTAACCGTAACGTTAACCCTAAGCCCTAAACCTAACACTAACCACAACCCTAACCCTAACCTTAGCCCTAAACCTAACCCTAACCCTAGAACTAACCCTAACCATTACCCTAGCCCTAACAATAGCCCTAGCCCTAGCCCTAACCCTAAACCTAACCCAAACTCTAACCCTAGCCCTCACCCTAACCCTTACTTAGCCCTAACCCTCACCCTAACACTTACCCTAGCCCTAACCATAACCCGATTCCTAGCCCTAGCACTACTCCTAGCCCTAACCCTAACCCTAACCTTAGTACTAACCCTAACCATAGCCCTAACCCTAAACCTGATCTTGGCCCTATCCCTAACCCTAGCCCTAAACATAACCCTAACCCAATCCCTAACCTTCACCCTCGCCCTCGTCCTAAACCTAGCACTAACACTAACCCTAACCCTAGCCCTAACCCTAACCCTAACCATAACTCTAACCCTCACCTTCACTCTCACCCTAACCCTAATCCTAGCCCTAGCCCTAACACTAAACCTAATACAAACCCTAACCCTAACATAGCCCGAGCACTAACACTAACCCTAAACCTAGCCCTAGACTTAGACCTAGCCCTAACCCCAAACCGAATCCTAACCCTAGCCCTAACCCTAAACCAACCCTAGCCCAAGCCCTAACACTAACCCTAACCTTAGCCCTAACCCAAACATTAACAATAGACCTAGACCTAATTCTAACACTAACCCTAGTCCTAGCTCTGACCTTAAGTCTAACCCTAACCCTAACCCTAGCTCTAGCCCTAACCCTACCATAGAACTACCCTAAACTAGCCCAAACCCTAACCATAACCCTAACCCTAGCCCTAACCCTAACCCTAACCCTGGCCCTAACCCTAACCCTAACCCTAGCCCTAACCCTAACCCTAACACTGGCAATAACACCAACCCTAACCCTATCCCTAACCCTAAAACTAACCCTAAACCTAAACCTCGCCCTCGCCTTAAGCCCAACCCCAACCCAAACCCTAACCAAGGCTCTAACCCTAAAACTAATACTAAACCTAAACCTCGCCCAAGCCCTAAGCCCAACCCCAACCCAAACCCTAGCCCTAGCCCTAACACTAACCCTAGCACTAACGCTAACCCTAACCATAGACCTAGCCCTAACCCTAACACTACCCCGAGCCATAGTCCTAACCCAACCCTAACCCTAACCCTAGCTCTAGCCTAAACCTAATCCAAGCCCTAGCCCTTGCCCTAGCCTCAACCCTAACCCTGTGCCTAACACTAACCGTAACTCTAACCCTTACCCTAGCCCTAACCCTAACCTTATACCCAAACCTAAACCTAGCTCTACCCTTAACCCCAACACTAACTCTAACCCTAATCTTAGCCCTCAACATAACCCTAAGGCTAGCTTTAAACCTAACACCAGCACTAACCCTAAGCCTAACCCTAACCATAGACCTAGACCTAACCCTAACCCTAACCCTAACCATAGCTCTAACCCTTAATCTAACCCTAACCCTAGATCTAGCACTAACCCTAACTCAATCTAACTCTAACCCTACCCTAGCCCTAACCCTACCCCTAACCCTACCCCTAACCGTGGCCCTAACCCTAACCCTAACCCTTACCCTTACCCTAGCACTAACCCTAACCCTAACACTAGCCATAGCCCTAGCCCAAGACCTAGCTCTAAGCCTAACCCTAATGCTAACCCTAACCCTAAACTTACCCTAGACCTAACCCAAAACCTAACCCTAACCCTTGAATAGCATTAACCCTAACCCTAACCTAACCCTTACCCTAAACCTGGCCCTAACCCTAACAATAACCTTAACCCTAGCTGTAGCCTTAACCCTAACCCAAAACTTAAACCTAACCCTAAATCCAACCCTAGCCCTAGCCCTAACCCTAACCCTAACCCTAGCCCTAGACATAGCCCTAGCCCTAACCCCAAATCTATCCCTAGCCCTACCCCTAACCCCAACACTAATCCTAACCCTACATAACCCTAACCATAACCCTAGCCATAGCCCTAACCCTATCCCAAAACATAATAATAGAGTTAAACACAACTCTAATCTTAGCCCTAGCCCTAGCCCTAGCCCTAACCTAAACCTAACCCTATCCCTAACCCTAACCCTAGCTCTAGCCCTAACCCTAACCCTAGCCCTAACATTAATCCTAGCCCTAGCCCTAACCCTAAGCCTCACACTAGCCATAGCTCTAAAACTAAACCTAGCCCTATCCCTAGTCCTAGCCCTAGACCTAACCCTAACCCTAAACCTAACCAGAAATATAGCTCGTGCCCTAACCCGAACACTAACCCTAACCCTAGCCCTAGCCCTAGCCCTAACCCCAAACCTAACCCTAACCCTAAACCTAACTTAACCCTAACCTTAACCCTACCCCTAACCCTAATCTTAACCATAGACCTAGACCTAACTCTAAACCTAACCTTAGCCCTAGCCCTGACCCTAACCCTTACCCTAACCTTAGCTGTAGCCTAACCCCAGCATTAACCAATACCCTAGCTCTAATCTAACCATAACTCTAACCCTAACCCTAACCCTAACCCTAACCCTAACCCTAATCTTAGCTGTAGCCTTAACCCCAGCATTAACCAATACCCTAGCTCTAACCCTAACCATAACCCTAAACCTAACCCTAACCCTAGCCCTAGCCCTAGCCCTAACCCCAAACCTAACCCTAACCCTAAACCTAACTTAACCCTAACCTTAACCCTACCCCTAACCCTAATCTTAACCATAGACCTAGACCTAACTCTAAACCTAACCTTAGCCCTAGCCCTGACCCTAACCCTTACCCTAACCTTAGCTGTAGCCTTAACCCCAGCATTAACCAATACCCTAGCTCTAATCTAACCATAACTCTAAACCTAACCCTAACCCTAACCCTAACCCTAACCCTAATCTTAGCTGTAGCCTTAACCCCAGCATTAACCAATACCCTAGCTCTAACCCTAACCATAACCCTAAACCTAACCCTAACCATAACCCTAACCCTAACCCTAGCCCTAACCCTAACCCTAACCCTGGCCTAACCCTAACCCTAACCCATATCCTAGCCCTAACCCTAACTCTAACCTTGAACCTAAGCCTAGCATTAAACCCAACCCTAACAATAACCCTAACCCTAGTACTAAGCCTAACAATAGCCCATGCCATAGCCATGCACTAACACTAACCCTAACCCTAGTCCTAAAAATAAACCTAACCCTAACCCTAACCCTAGCACTAGCCCTAATCCTAACCCTAAAACTAACCCTAAACCTAGCCCTAACCCTAAACCTAATCCTGGAACTAACACTAACCCTAACACTTACCCTAGCCCTAACCCTAACACTAACCCTAGCCCAAGCACTAGCCCTAGCCCTAACCCTAAACCAAACCCTAGCCTTAGCCCTAAACCTAACCCATACACTAGCTCTAACCTTAAGCCTAACCCTAGCCCAAACACTAGTCCTCGCCCTAACACTAAACCTAAACAGAGCCCTAGCCCTAACCCTAACCCGACTCTAGCCCAAACACTAGTCCTAGCCCTAACACTAACCCTAAACAGATCCCTAGCCCTAACCCTAAACACAACCCTAACCCTAAAATTATCCCTAACCCTAACCGTTACCTAGAACTAAACCTAACCCTAACACTAGCCCTAACCCTAACCCTCACGCTCGGCCTCACCCTAACACTAAACCTAACTCTAGCCCTACCCTTAGCCCTAGACCTTACCCTAACACTAACCCTAACCCTAACCCTAACCCTAAGCCTAACCCTAGTCCTAACCCTAACCCTAACCCTAGCCCTAGACCTAACCCTAACCCTAACCCTAACCCTAGCCCTAACCCTAACCCTAGCCCTAACATTATTCATAGCCCTAACCCTAACCCTAACAATAGCCGTAGACCTAACCCTAAACTATCCATAACCCTGGCCATAATCCTAACCCATAACATAGACCTAGCCTTAACTCTACCCCTAAACCTAACTATAACCCTAACCCGAGCCTTAGCACTAACACTATACCTAACCCTAAGCCTAACACTACCCTAGATCTAACCCTAACCCTAGCCCCAGCCCTAGCCCTAACCCTAGCCATAGTCCTTGCCCTAGCCCTAGCCCTAAACCTAAACCTAACTCTAATGCTAGCCCTAGACCTAGCCATAGCCTTAACCCTAACCCTAAACCTAGCCCTAGACCTAGCCCTAGCCGTAAACCCAACCCTAGACTTAAGCCTAACCCTAACCCTAGCCCTAGCTCTAACCCTAACCTAACCCTAGCCCTGACCCTAACCCTAAACATAGACCTAGCCTTAACCCTAACCATAACCCTATCCCTATCCCTAACCCTAACCCTAACCCTAGCTCTAGCCCTAACCCTAGCACTAGCCCTAACCCTAACCCTAACCCTAGCTCTAACCTTAACCCTTACTCTAGCCCTAATCCTAACCCTAACCCTAGCCTTAGCACTAGTCCTAGCCCCAAAACTAACCCTAACACTAACCATAACCCTAATCCTAGTCATAGCCCTAGCCCTAACCCAAACTCTAACCCTAACCATAACCGTAACCCAACCCCCTAACCCTAACCCTAAATACAACTCGAATCCTAACCTTAGCCCTATCTCTAACCTTAACTCTAACCTTAGAACTAACCCTAACCCTAACATTAGCCATAACCCTAACCCTAGCCCTGGCCCTAACAAAAACCTTAACCCTAACCCTATCCCTAATGCTAACCCTAACCTTTGCCCTCACCCTCGCCTTAAACCTAGCACTAACCCTAATTATAACCCTAACTCTAAATCTAGCCCTAACCCTAACCCTAGGACTACCCTATCCGTAACCCTAATGGTAATCCTAAACCTAACCCTAAACCTAACACTAACCCTAGCAGTAACCCTAACCCTAATCCTAACACTTGCCCTAGCTCTAACCCTAACCCTAGCCCTAGGCTAGCACAAGCCCTAACCCTAAACTTAACCCTAACCCTAAACCTAAACCCTAACCCTAAACCCTAGCCATAACCCTAGCCCTAACCCTAGCCCTATCCCTATCCCTATCCCTATGCCTAGACCTAGCCTTGCCCTAACCCCAACCCTAACCCTAGCCCTTAACCTAACCCTAACCCTTACCCTAGCCCTAACCCTAACCCTAACCCAAACTCTAATCTTAGCCCGAACCCTAACCATAACCCTAGACTTAGCCCCAACACTAACCCTAACCCTAGCCCTAGCAGTAGCCCTAGTACTAACCCTAACCCGAACCCTACCCCTAACGAAACCCTAACCCTAACATTAGCCCAAACCCTCACCCTAAGCGTAATGCTAACCCTAACACCTAACCCTAACCTAACCCTAACCTGTACAGTAACCCTAATCTTAGCCCTAACCCTAACCCAAGAACTAACTCTAACACTAACCCTAGTCTTAAACCTAACCCTAGCCCTAACCCTAACCCTAACCCTAATCCTAACCCAAACCCTAGCCCTAAACCTAAACCTAAACCTAACCCTGCCCCTGCCCCTAACCCTAACCCTAACCCTAGATCTTAGCCTATCCCTAACCCTAACACTAAAACTAACCCTCGCCCTAACCCTCACAATAACCCTAACGCTAACCCTGGCCCTAACCCTAACCCTAAACATAACCCTAACCGTAGCCCTAATCCTAGCCCTAGCCCTAGCCCTAACCCTAACTCTAATCTTAAACCTAACTGTAGTCCTAGCCCTAGCCCTAACCCTAACCCTAACCCTAACCCTAGCCCTAACCCTAACCCTTACCCTGATCCTAACCCTAAATCTTTTTTTAAACTTTTATTTAATGAATATAAATTTCCAAAGTACGATTTATGGATTACAATGGCTTCCCCCCCCCATACCATCCCTCCCACCCGCAACCCTCCCCTCTCCCACTCCCTCTCCCCTTTCATGAACATCAAGATTCATTTTCGATTCTCTTAATATACAGAAGATCAGCTTAGTATACATTAAGTAAAGATTTCAACAGTTTGCTCCCACACAGAAACATAAAGTGAAAAATAATAGCTGATTTTTAAAATGATGATGAAATCAGATCAGACCTATTGTCATGTTTAATCCCAGTGAGAGTCACGTTGGGAATTGATAATTTCTTTTTTCTTTTTTTTTTTTTTTACAGAAGATCAGTTTAGTATACATTAAGTAAAGATTTCAACAGTTTGCACCCCCATAGAAAAACAAAGTGAAATATACTGTTTGAGTACTCATTATATCATTAAATCTCAAAGTACAGCACATTAAGGACAGAGATCCTACATGAGGAGTAAGAGCACAGTGACTCCTGTTGTTGACTTTACAAATTGACACTCCTGTCTATGGCATCAGTAATCTCCCTATACTCCAGTCATGAGTTTCCAAGGCTATGGAAGCCCCTTGAGTTCTCTGACTCTTATCTTGTTTAGACAAGGTCATAGTCAAAGTGGAGGTTCTCTCCTCCCTTCAGAGAAAGGTACCTCCTTCTTTGAAGACCTGTTCTTTCCACTGGGATCTCACTCACAGAGATCTTTCCTTAGGTTTTTTTTTTGTTTTTTTTTGTTTTTTTTTTTTTTTTTTTTTTGCCAGAGTGTCTTGGCTTTCCATGCCTGAAATACTCTCATGGGCTTTACAGCCAGATCCGAATGCCTTTAGGGCTGATTCTTAGGCCAGAGTGCTGTTTAGGACATCTTCCATTCTATGAGTCTGCTGAGTATCTTGCTTCCCATGTTGGATCACTCTCCCCTTTATTTATTCTATTGGTTAGTATTAGCAGGTACTAGACTTGTTTATGTGCTGCCTTTGACTCTTAGTCCTTTCATTATGATCGATTGTGAACTGAGATTGATCACTTGGAATAGTGAGATGGCATTGGTACATGCCACCTTGATGGGATTGAATTGGAGTCCCCTGGTATGTTTCTAACTCTACCATTTGGGGCAAGTCAGCTTGAGCATGTCCCAAATTGTACATATCCCATAATTTCTTTATCCAGTCTACTGTTGATGGGAATTTAGGTTGGTTCCAGGTCTTGGCCATTGTGAATTGTACTGCGATAAACATTAGGGTGCAGACCGCTTTTTTGTTTGCCAATTTAAATTCCTTTGGGTAAATTCCAAGAAGTGGGATGGCTGGGTCGAATGGTAGGGTTATATTCAGCTAACCCTAAATCTAAACACGACCCTGAGTTTGTTTCACCTCCTGCCTTCCCAAATTTTGTACTCTGATGCAATACAAACAAGAGTCTAGACAGAGTAGCCATTATGAAATAAAAAACTCTACAAATTTGCATTTCATGCTTAGAAATCTACAGGCAACACGACCAAGAGGAGTTTTTGTGTTTTGGAAAATGAAATGGAACACTTTTTCTGGGGGTACATATATCAATTCCCTCCAAATCTAGTGTGAGTGTGATTTTCAGTTTAATTCAATCAGAATTCCACAGCCAGTCAGCTAGCAGCGTTGGATGAATCCAGAAGCAGCCGGTTTCCTTGGGAATAAATCAAGCCTGATATCCCTAAATCTCTTGGATTTCTTTGGATTTTTTCACATTTTTCTTCTTTATCATGGTTTGTAATGAATTTTCTGATGTGAGCTCTGGATTTGAGGCTTTAATATGGAGTTCAGGGCACAGGAGGAATGATCATTTTCTTTTTTCTTTTTTTTTTTTTTGCTCGTTCAAATTTTTATTTATTTAACCAATATAACAAAGGCCAGGAATGGGGGAGGAACTGTTTTTTTTTTAACTTTTATTTAATGAATATAAATTTCCAAAGTACGACTTATGGATTACAATGGCTTCCCCCCCCACAACATCCCTCCCACCCACAACCCTCCCCCCTCCCACTCCCTCTCCCCTTCCATTCACATCAAGATTCATTTTCGACTATCTTAATACACAGAAGATCAGCTTAGTATACATTAAGTAAAGATTTCAACAGTTTGCTCCCACACAGAAACACAAAGTGAAAAATAATAGATGATTTTTTTTAAATGATGATGAAATCAGATCAGACCTATTGTCATGTTTAATCCCAGTGAGAGTCAAGTTGGGAATTGATAATTTCTTTTTTTTTTTTTACAGAGGATCAGTTTAGTATGCATTAAGTAAGGATTTCAACAGTTTGCACCCACATAGAAACACAAAGTGAAATATATTGTTTGAGTACTCGTTATAGCATTAAATCCCAATGTACAGCACATTAAGGATAGAGATCCTACATGAGGAGCAAGCGCACAGCAACTCCCGTTGTTGACTTTACCAATTGACACTCCTGTCTATGGCATCAGCAATCCCCCTATGCTCCAGTCATGAGTCTCCAAGGCCATGGAAGCCCTCTGAGTTCTCCGACTCCTATCTTGTTTAGACAAGGTCATAGTCAAAGTGGAGGTTCTCTCCTCCCTTCAGAGAAAGGCATCTCCTTCTTTGAAGACCTGTTCTTTCCACTGGGATCTCACTCACAGAGATCTTTTGCCAGAGTGTCTTGGCTTTCCATGCCTGAAATACTCTCATGAGCTTTTCAGCCAGCTCCGAATGCCTTTAGGGCTGATTCTGAGGCCAGAGTGCTATTTAGGACATCTGCCATTCTATGAGTCTGCTGAGTATCTCACTTCCCATGTTGGATCACTCTCCCCTTTATTTACTCCATCGGTTAGCATTAGCAGGTACTAGACTTGTCTATGTGCTCCCTTTGACTCCCATTTCCTCCACCATGACCAACTGTGAACTGAAATTGATCACCTGGAACAGTGAGATGGCATTGGTACATGCCACCTCGATGGGATTAAATTGGAATCCCCAGGAATGATCATTTTCAATCAGGGCTCAACTGTTGGCTTGCTCCAATTCTGGCTTTCTGTCATGGTGTTGGGTTTCTCAGGTGATTTTTGGTTTCTTGAGTGGCAATTTCCTAAATTGTTTCTGGGTCTGAGTTTGTTTTGCCTTCTTGCTTCCCAAATTTTGTATTCTGACACAATACAAACAAGAGTTTAGACAGAGTATCCATTATGGAATAAAAAACACAACATATTTTGTTTCATGCTTAGAAATCTACAGGCAACACGACCAAGAGGATTTTATGTGTTTTGGAAAATGAAATGGAACCCTTTTGCTGAGGGGACAGATATTAATTCCCTCTGAATAGAGTGTGAGTGTGATTTTCAGGTTACTTCAATCAGAATTCCACAGCCAGTCAGCTGGGAGGGGTGCATTCAATCCCGGAACAGCCGGTTTCCATGTGAATAAATCAAGCCCAGTATCACTAAGGACTCTTGGATTTCTTTGGCTTTTTTCACATTTTTCTTCTTTATCATGGTTTGTAATGAATTTTCTGATGTGAGCTTTGGATTTGAGGCTTTAATATGAAGTTCAGGGCACAGGAGGAATGGTCATTTTCAATCAGTGCTCAACTGTTGGCTTGTTCCAATTCTGGCTTTCTGTCATGGTTTTGGGTGGCTCAGGTTATTTTTGGTTTCTTGAGCGGCAATTTCCTAAATTGTTTCTGGGTCTGGGTTTGTTTAGCCTTCTTGCTTCCCAAATTTTGTACTCTGACGCAATAGAAACAAGAGTTTAGACAGAGTATCCATTAAGAAATAAAAAACACAACATATTGCATTTCATGCTTAGAAATCTACATGCAACACCACCAAGAGGAGTTTTCGTGTTTTGGAAAATGAAATGGAACCCTTTTGTTAAGCGGAGAGATATTAATTCCCTCCAAATCGAGAGTGAGTGTGATTTTCAGGTTACTTCAATCAGATTTCCACAGCCAGTCAGCTGGAGGGTTGGATGAATCTGGAAGCAGCCAGTTTCCTTGTGACTAAAAAAAGCCCAATATCACTAAGGACTCTTGGATTCCGTTGTCTTTTTTCACTTTTGTTTTGTGCCTGCAAACACTAATCAGTTCCACATGGAGTCAAATCCTCCACACATTTGAGTTTTCTAGGCAGAAAGCTTCAGAAACAAGAGAAAACATGTTATTTCTGTTTATAAACATGACATTGGATGCACTTGCCAAACAGAAAGATTGTGCGTTTCTCCAAAACCACTTTGACAGTGAATTTTTGGTTAAATTTCACCCGATTCCAGAACAATTTGTCCGGATACACCTGGATGAAAGCAGAAATATCTGGTGTGTTGTGGCTATCTCAATCCCAGATCTTGCTACAGCCTCTGTGTTTGTGTTTTCTGGACATCATCTACGGACTTTATGGTTTTGAATGCATTTCAACATATAACATTTATTTTATGCTGGCAAACACTAATTGTTTCAACATGGAGTCAAAACCTCCACACATTCCAGTTTTCTAGGCAGAAAGCTTCAGAAAACCGAGAAAATGTGATATTTGTGTTTGTAAACATGGCATTGGATTCACTTGCCAAAGAGCAAGCTTGTGCTTTTCTCCAAAACCACTTTGACGGTGATTTTTTGGTTAAATTTGACTGAATTCCACAAGAATTTGCCTGGATATGCTGGAACAAAATATCTGCTGTGTTGTGACTATCTCAATCCCAGATCTTGCTACAGCCTTTGTGTTTGTTTGTGTTTTCTGGACTTTACCTATGGACTTTACGGTTTTGAAAGCATTTTCGCATGTAGATTTTTGTTTTCTGCCTGCAAACACTAATTGGTTGCACATGGATTCAAATCCTCCACACATTCCAGTTTTCTAGGCAGAAACTTCAGAAACCCGAGAAAACATGATATTTGTGTTTGTAAACATGACATTGGATGCACTTGTGGAACAGAAAGTTTGTACTTTTCTCCAAAACTCGTTTGACAGGGATTTTTTGGTTAAATTTCACCTGAATTCCACAATAATTTTTCTGGATGCACCTGGATGAAAGGAAAAATATCTGGTGTGTTGTGGCTATCTCAATCCCAGATCTTGCTACAGCCTCTATTTTTGTTTGTGTATTCTGGACATTATCTACAGACTTTACAGTCTTGTGTTTTTTTTTTTTTTTTTGCTTTCAAACTTTTATTTAATGAATATAAATTTCCAAAGTACAGCGTATGGATTACAATGGCTTCCCTGCAATAACGTTCCTGCCACCTGCAACCCTCCCCTTTCCCAGTCCCTCTCCCCTTCCATTCACATCAAGATTCATTTTGAATTCTCTTTATATGTAGAAGATCAGTTTAGTTTACATTAAGTAAATATTTCAACAGTTTGCTCCCACACAGAAACATAAAGTGAAAAATACTGTTTGAGTACTAGTTCTAGCATTAAATCTCAATGAAATAGCACACTAAGCACAAAGATCCTACATGAGGAGTAAGTGCACAGTGACTCCTGTTGTTGACTTAACAAATTGACACTCTTGTGTATGGCCTCAGTAAACACCCTAGGCTCTTGTCATGAGCTGCCAAGTCTATGGAAGCCCCCTGAGTTCACTGACTCTGATCATATTTAGACAAAGCCATGGTCAAAGTGGAAGTTCTCTCCTCCCTTCAGAGAAATGTACCTCCTTCTTTGATGACCCATTCTTTCCACTGGGATCTCACTCGCAGAGATCTTCCATTTAGCTTTTTTTTTTTCCCAGAGTGTCTTGGCTTTCCATGCTTGAAATACTCTCATGGGATTTTCAGCTGGATCCGCATGCCCTAAGGGCTGATTCTGAGGCCAGAGTGCTGTTTAGGACATCTGCCATTCTATGGGTCTGCTGAGTATCTCGCTTCGCATGTTGGACCATTCTCTCCCTTTTTTATTCTATCAGCTAGTATTTGCAGACACTATTCTTGTTTATGTGATCCCTTTGGTTCTTAGTCCTATCATTCTGATAAATTGTGAACAGAAATTGATCACTGGGACTAGTGAGATGGCATTGGTACATGCCACCTTGATGGGATTGAATTGGAATCCCCTGGTATGTTTCTAACTCTACCGTTTGAGGTAAGTCAGCTTGAGCATGTCCCGAATTGCACATCTCTTCCCTCTCTTATTCCCACTCTTACATTTAACAGTGATCACTTTTCAGTTAAGTTTCAGCACTTAAGAAGAATTGTGTATTGATTACAGTATTCAACCAAAGGTATTAAGAAGAACAGACAAAAAAATACTAAGAGGGATAACATATCAAGTTTTTCATCAACAGTCAGGGTGAGGGTTGATCAAGTCACCGTTTCTCATAGTGTTCATTTCACTTTAACAGGTTTCCTTTTTGGTGCTCAGTTAGTTGTCACCTATCAAGGAGAACAAGTGGTATTTGCGGTTTTTTATGAATTTTTACATGTACCTTCTCTTTTCTGCTGGCAAATGCTAATAGGTTCCACATGGAGTCAAATCATTCACACATTCGAGTTTTCTAGGCAGAAAGCTTCAGAAACCGGAGAGAACATGATATTTGTGTTTCTAAATATGACTTTGGATGCCTTTGCCGAAAAGAAAGATTGGGTTTTTCTCCAAAACTAGTTTGAAAGCTTCAGAAACCCGAACAGACATATTGGAGTTTGCAAACAGGACATTGGATCCACTTGCCAAAAAGAAAAATTGGGCTTTTCTCCAAAACCACTTTAACGGTGATTTTTTTGATTAAATTTTTCCTGAATTCCACAGCAAATTTCCAGATATGCTGGGAAGAAAGCAGAATATCTGGTGTTTTGTGGCTATATCAACCCCAGATCGTGCTACAGCTTCTGTGTTTGTGTTTTGTTGACATTATCTTTGGACTTTACGGTTTTGAATGCATTGTAGCATGTAACATTTTGTTTTCTGCGGTTAAGCTAATTGGTTCCACATGGAGTCAAATCCTCCACACATTCGAGTTTTCTAGGCAGAAAGTTTCAGAAACCCAAGAAAACATGATATTTGTGCTTGTAAACAGGACATGGGATGCACTTGCTGAAAAGAAAGATTGTGCTTTTCTTCAAAATCACTTTGACAGTGATTTTTTGGTTAAATTTCACCCGAATTATGCAACAATTTTTCCGGATATTTCTGGATGAAAGCAAAAACATCTGGTGTGTTGTGGCTATTTCAACCCAAGTACTTGCTACAGCCTCTGTGTTTGTGTTTTCTGGACATTATCTACGGACTTTACGGTTTTGAATGCATTTTAGCATGTAAGTTTTTGTTTTCTGCTGGCAAATGCTAATTGGTTCCACATGGAGTCAAATCCTCCACACATTCGTGTTTTCTAGGCAGAAAGCTTTAGAAACCCGAGAAAACATCATATTTGTGTTTGTCAACATGACGTTTTATCCACGTGCCGAACAAAAAGATTGCGCGTTTCTCCAAAACCACTTTGACGGTGATTTTTCGGTTAAATTTCACATGAATTCCACAGCAGCTTTTCCAGATATGCCTGGATGAAGCAAAAAATATATGATGTGTTCTCAGTCACTGAACTTGTTACAGACTCAGGGTTTGTTTGTGATTTCTGGACATTATCTACGGACTTTACGATTTTGAATGCATTTTAGCATGTAAGTTTTTGTTTTCTGCTGGCAAAAGCTAATTGGTTCCACATGGAGTCAAATCCCCCACACATTCGAGTTTTCTAGGCAGAAAGCTTCAGAAACCCAAGAAAACATGATATTTGTGTTTGTATACATGACATTCAATGTATTTGTTGAACAGAAAGATTGTGCTTTTCTCCAAAACCACTTTGAAGGTGATTTTTTGGTTAAATTTCACACGAATTCCACAACAATTTTCCAGATACTCCTGGATGAAAGCCAAAATATCTGGTGAGTTGTGGCTATCTCAATCCCAGATCTTGCTACAGCCTCTGTGTTTGTTTGTGTTTTCTGGACATTCTCTACGGACTTTAAGGTTTTGAATGCATTTTAGCATGTAAGTATTTGTTTTCTTTCGGCAAACGCCAATTGGTTCCACATGGAGTCAAATCCTCCACACATTCAAGTTTTCAAGGCGGAAGACTTCAGATACTCGATTAAACATGATATTTGCATTTGTAAACATGACATGGGATGCATTTGCTGAACAGAAAGATTGTGCTTTTCTCCAAAACCACTTTCAAGGTGGTTTTTTGGTTACATTTCACCCGAATTGCAAAACAATTTGTCAAGATACTCCTGGATGAAAACAAAAATATCTGGTGTGTTGTGGCTATCATAGTCCCAGATCTTTCTACAGCCTCTGTGTTTGTTTGTGGTTTCTGGACATTTTCTACGGAATTTATGGTTTTGAATGCATTTTAGCATGTAAGGTTTTGTTTTCTGCTGGCAAACGATAATTGGTTCCACATGGAATCAAATCCTCCACACATTCGCGTTTTCTAGGCAGAAAGCTTAAGAAACCTGAGAAAACATGATATTTGTGTTTGTAAACATGACATGGAATGCATTTGCTGAACAGAAAGATTGTGCTTTTCTCCAAAACCACTTTCACGGTGGTTTTTTGGTTAATTTCACCCGAATTCCACAACAATTTGTCCGGATATGCTGGGATGAACTCAGAGATATCTGGTGTTTATGGCTATCTCAATCCCAGATCTTGCTATAGCCTCTGTGTTTGCTTGTGTTTTCTGGACATTTTCTACGGACTTTACAGTTCTGAATGCATTTTAGCATGTAAGTTTTTGTCTTCTCTGGCAAACTATAATTTTTACCACATGGATTCAAATCCTCCACACATTCAAGTTTTCTAGGTAGAAAGCTTCAAAAACCTGAGAAAAATGATATTTGTGTTTGTAAACATGACATTGGATGCAGTTGCTGAACAGAAAGATTGTGCTTATCTCCAAAACCACTTTCACGGTGATTTTTTGGTTAAATTTCACCCCAAAACCACAACAATTGGTCTGGATATGCCTGGATGAAAACAAAAATATCTGGTGTGTTGTGGCTATCTCAATCCCAGATCTTGCTACAGCCTCTGTGGTTGTTTGTGTTGTTTGCCGGCAAACGCTAATTGGTTCCACCTGGAGTCATATTCACCATACCTTCGCGTTTTCTATGCAGAAGGCTTCAGAAGCCTGATTAAACATGATATTTGTGTTTTCAAACATGACATGGGATGCATTTGCCTAACAGGAAGACTGTTCTTTTCTCCAAAACCACTTTGACGGTGATTTTTTGGTTAAATTTCACCTGAAAACCACAACAACTTGGCCAGATACTCCTGGATGAAAACAAAAATATCTGGTGTGTTGTGGCTATCTCAATTCCAGATCATGCTACAGTCTCTCTGTTTGTTTTTGTTTTCTGGACATTTTCTATGGACTTTACGGTTTTGAATGCATTTTACATATAAGCTTTTGTTTTCTGCTGGCAAATGCCAATTGGTTCCACCTGGAGTCAAATTCTCCACACATTCGAGTTTTCTAGGCAAAAGGCTTCAGAAACCAGATTAAACATGATATTTGTGTTTGTAAACATGAAATGGGATGCATTTGCTGAAAAGAAAGATTGTCCTTTTCTACAAAACCACTTTTGCGGTGATTTTTTGGTTAAATTCCACCCTAAATCCACAACAAATTTTCAGGATTTATCGGGATGAAAGCAGAAATATCTGGTGTATTGTGGGTATCTCATTCCAAGATGTTGCTACAGCCTCTGTGTTTGTTTGTTTTTTCTGGACATTATCTATGGACTTTGCGGTTCTGAATGCATTTTACATCTAAGTTTTTGTTTTCTGCTGGCAAATGCCAATTGGTTCCACTTGGAGTCAAATTCTCCACACATTCAAGTTTTTAGGCAGAAGCCTTCAGAAACATGAGAAAACATGATATTTGTGTTTGTAAACATGACATGGGATGCATTTGCCGAAAGGAAAGATTGTGCTTTTGTCCAAAACCACTTTCACGGTGATTTTTTGGTTAAATTTCACCCGAAAACCACAACAACTTGGCCAGATACTCCTGGATGAAAAAAAAATATCTGGTGTGTTGTGGCTATCTCAATCCCAGATCATGCTACAGCCTCTCTGTTTGTTTGTGTTTTCTGGACATTCTCTATGGACTTTACGGTTTTGAATGCATTTTACATATAAGTTTTTGTTTTCTGCCGGCAAATGCCAATTGGTTCCACCTGGAGTCAAATTCTCCACACATTCGAGTTTTCCAGGTAGAAGGCTTCAGAAACATGAGAAAACATGATATTTGTGTTTGTAAACATGACATGGGACGCATTTGCCGAACAGAAAGATTGTGCTTTCCTCCAAAACCACTTTGACGGTGATTTTTTGGTTAAATTCCACCTGAAAACCACAACAAATTTTCAGGATTTATCGGGATGAAAGCAGAAATATCTGGTGTGTTGTGGCTATCTCATTCCAAGATGTTGCTGCAGCCTCTGTGTTTGTTTGTGTTTTCTGGACATTCTCTATGGACTTTACGGTTTTGAATGCATTTTAGCATGACACTTTTGTTTTCTGCCAGCAAATGCTAATTGGTTCCCCTTGGTGTCAAATCCTCCACACATTTGAGTTTTCTAGGCAGAAAGCTTCAGAAACCTGAGAAACATAATTGTGTTTGTAAACATGACATGGGATGCATTTGATGAACAGAAAGATTGTGCTTTTCTCCAAAACCAGTTTAACGGTGGTTTTTTAGTTACATTTCACCCAAATTCCACAACAATTTGTCCAGATACTCCTGGATGAAAACAAAAATATCTGGTGTGTTGTGGCTATCTCAGTCCCAGATCTTGCTACAGCCTCTGTGTTTGTTTGTGTTTTCTGGAATTCTCTAAGGACTTTGCGGCTTTAAATGCAGTTTAGAATGTAAGTTTTATTTTTTGGTGACAAACGCTAACTGGTTCCCCTTGGTGTCAAATCCTCCACACATTCGAGTTTTCCAGGTAGAAAGCTTCAAAAACCCAAGAAAACATGATATTTGTGTTTGTAAACATGACATTGGATGATTTGCCGATCAGAAAGATTGTGCTTTTCTCCAAAACCAATTTCAAGGAGGTTTTTTGGTTAAATTACACCGGAATTCCAAAACAATTTGTCCAGATACTCTTGGATGAAAAAAAAAAATCTGGTGTGTTGTGGCTATCTCAATCCCAGATCTTGCTACAGCCTGTGTGTTTGTTTGTGTTTTCTGGACATTCTCTATAGACTTTACGGTTTTGAATGCATTTTAGCATGACACTTTTTGTTTTCTGCCGGCAAACGCTAATTGGTTCCACATGGATCAAATCCTCCACACATTCGAGTTTCTAGGCAGAAAGCTTCAGAAACCTGAGAAAACATGATATTTGTTTTTGTAAACATGACATTGGATGCATTTGATGAACAGAAAGATTGTGCTTTTCTCCAAAACCACTTTGATTTTGATTTTTTGGTTAAATTTCGCCCAAAACCAAACAATTTGTCCAGATACTCCTGGATGAAAACAAAAATATCTGGTGTGTTGTGGCTATCTCAATCCCAGGTCTTCCTACATCCTCTGTGTTTGTTGGTGTTTTCTTTTTTTTTCTTTTTTTTTTTTGTTCTAAAACTGAGTGGCAGTTTATTCAATGGTGTCAATAATAATGAAAACTGAGTAATTTTTCCAAAAGCTTCCATATTTTATGCCTTAATAGTTTAAAAATATTACCCAACATAATTATTATAAATGGGAATTGGGCTACATTAATAAAATAGTGTTTGTTTTGTATTTGGAGTAGGAGGTAAGCCACATGAGTGTCCTGGAAAACACAGTTTATGCTAAAATGATTATTGCCCCAACTTTAATTTTGTCTATATTATAAAGCAGATGCAGTTAGTATTTGCTGATGAATTTATACCACTGAGAAGGTATTTGAAACCATACTAAAATACATATAATGACAATTTCAAGGAACTACATCCAGTACTTATGACAAAGATAAAACAACTTAAGAAATACCACCCACGGAAGGATTTTCAGAAAATATTTGCTGTAAATACCTCATGAGAACTAAGAAAATTTCTTCCTACCTTTGCATTTGCTTGAGACATTCCTTATTAAAACAGTGCTAACATTGTCAAAAGATTGTTACCAGGATCCAAGCTAATATCATCTTAAAAAAGGGGTAGGGGAACCCAAATTGTTGACCAAAGTTTCTTTTTATCAAAGTAGCCATTACTTTACAGGAAAGATTTATACTAATTTATGATCAGCTATATGCTTTCATATGGTAGCATCACAAGTTTGAATTAGGATTAAATAACTTGATGATATACTAATACGTTTTTACATGATTGGAACAAAGCTGTTTGAAGGAAATAATTTTTATTAAATATTTGGTGAAATAAGGCAAATACTTTAATAGTCATGTGGCAACCACAAAAGAGTTGTTTTATAAAATAATCAGCATTTGCACAGCTTTATCAAAAACATATAAGAACTACATTTCATTTCCCAATTGCACTACGGTTGCTCTATTTGACTTACTGAAAAAGGAAATAAAAAGCAAGCTTATCTTTAAGATAGATCCTATTTTTTGTTATGAATTATTTAGATGTAATACTGTAAGTGCTGCTGGTTTATGAAAAGGGAGGGGAAAAAGTCTACTATGCAGATATGTTATTTCTGAGATACAGAATGTATTTAGAAAGTTAAAAAGAAGAAAAAAAAAAGCTTGAGTTTTAGTATCAACACTTATAGGAGCAGAAGTACCTAATACAGAATTTGCTAACACATGTGCTTACTAATACATCAATTTTGAAGATGTAAATATAGTATTTTTATTATAAGAAGAGTCATATGTGTTTCTCTATTGTTTAATTAAGGTAAAGCTAGATCCTGAAATATGTATATTACATGTTTGTAAAGTCAATACAGTCAGCTACGGATTTTTATCAGTCTGAGGTACTTGAGGCCTTATCAAATTTGGATGATTCAAGGATACTACACATTCCAAAATATTTTACAGTTTTTTTTTTATTTGACAGGTAGAGTTAGACAGTGAGGGAGATAAGAGAGAAAGGTCTTCCTTCTATTGGTTCACCCCCCAAATGGCCACCACAGCCGGAGCTACGCTGATCCAAAGCCAGGAGCCAGGTACTTCTTCCAGATCTCCCACATGGGTGCAGGCGCCCAAGCACTTGGGCCATCCCCCACTGCCTTCCCGGGCCACAGCAGAGAGCTGGACTGGAACAGGAGCAAATGGACAAGAACCCAGTGCCCATATGGGATGCCGGTGCTGCAGGTAGAGGATTAACCAAGTGAGCCACGGCTCCGGCCCAAACCCCAACAGTTTTAAGATCACTATTTAATGTTGGTTAGCTACTACTTAGCATCTTATTTAGAATTTAATTTTCCAACTTTGGAACTGGACAAGGATTCTTTTTCTAATATAAATTACACATATTATGTGTTACCTGCTGTTCTTTAACAGTAGCTTAAATAAATACAAAACATCTCGCAAACATAATAATTTCCTAGCAAAAAATTTTCAGAATGTAATTCTAACGTAAGGCACTTCCAATAATTTTCAAATAAAAGCCTCATAAAATTTTTTTTGTAATCAAGTCTTTATAAGTTATACAGTAATGGTACTTCAAGTAAAGCTTTATTAATAATCAACTTCAGCATAATTACCATAAATATCTTTGCCTCCAAAAAGAATGAAGATTGGACATCAAGTTCTGTGCAAGCTAAACTTCAGTGAAGGTGCCCTTCATCTGTGTTAGATTTAGATAACTGCCAGTGTTTTATCTTGTTGCTTTCCTTCAAGAATCTTAAAATCCTCCAAAGGAAGACTACTTAAGGCAGTTGGTAAAATGTGTTCTGATGTGCCCTTAGGTAATATGTTATTTGCTTCTAAATTCTTCACCAAGCACGTGGCTTGGATCCATCTACGAGTTGCTCTACGTTCTTTCTGTAGGCAGGTCTTCATTTTTCTTTTCAAGCTTGCAATTTCTTTTTCCAGCTTAATTATCCTCCTCTTTGCCTCCATTGGATTCCTAAAGGCATAACTGTGTTCAAGTAGTACTTGTTGAGTATTTAGGTTTGGTTTTAAATAAGACGGTCCAGATGGAGCACAACTGTTTTTTTTTTTTTTTCAAAAGATTCTTTGACTTGAGTTTCTGCTGGCCGCCCTCGGGGGCAACTCCTTGCCCAGTGCCAAAGACATCAAGAAGATCCTGGACAGCATGGGCATGGAGGCGGATGACGACCGGCTGAACAAGGTCATCAGTGAGCTGAACGGGAAGAAGATTGAGGACGTGATTGCGCAGGGTATTGGCAAGCTGGCCAGTGTGCCCGCCAGCACGGCTGTGGCCGTCTCTGCCACCCCGGGCTCCGTGGCCCCTGCTGCCAGATCAGCGCCCACCACCTGACCAGTCCCAAGCGGTCGGTAGGTGTGAGCCACAGGCCAGATGGACAAAGCTGCTGAGACTCACGCACCAACCTCTGAAATTGCATCACTTGCTTTTCTGTTTGTGTTTTCTGGACATTATCTATGGACTTTGAATGCATTTTAGCATGACACTTTTTATTTTCGGCTCACAGAGGGTAATTGGTTCCACCTGGAATCAAATCCTTCACACATTCGAGTGTTCTGGGCAGAAAGCTTCAGAAACCCTAGAAAACATGATATTTGTGTTTGTGAACCAGACATGGGATGCATTTGCCGAACAGAAAGACTGTGTTTTTCTCCAAAACCACTTTCAGGTCGATTTTCTGGTTAAATTTCACCCGAATTCCACAACAATTTATCCGGATATACTGGGATGAACACAGAAATATCTGGTGAGTTATGGCGATCACAATAGCAGATCTTGTTAAAGCCTCTGTGTTTGTTTGTGTTTTCTGGATGTTCTCTACGAACCTTAAGGTTTTGAATGCATTTTAGCATGACACTTTTTGTTTTCTGCCGGCAAACACTAATGGGTTCCACATGGAGTCAAATCCTCCACACATTCGAGTTTTTTAGGCAGAAAGCTTCAGAAACCTAGAAAACATGATTTTTGTTTTTGTAAACATGACATGGGATGCATTTACTGAACAGAAAGATTGCGCTTTTCTCCAAAACCAGTTTCACGGTGATTCTTTGGTTAAATTTCACCTGAAAACCACAACAACTTGGCCAGATACTCCTGGATGAAAAAAAAAAATAGCTGGTGTGTTGTGGCTATCGCAATCCCAGATCATGCTACAGCCTCTCTGTTTGTTTGTGTTTTCTGGACATTCTCTATGGACTTTACGGTTTTGAATGCATTTTAGCATGTAAGTTTTTGTTTTCTGCTGGTAAATGCTAATTGTTGCCACATGGAATCATATCCTCAACACATTTGAGTTTTTTTGGCAGAAAGCTTCAGAAACCTGAGAAAACATGATATTTCTGTTTGTAAACATGGCAGTGGATGCATGTGCAGAACAGAAAGATTGTGCTTATATCCAAAACCACTTTGATGGTGATTTTTTAGTTAAATTTCACATGAATTCCACAAGAATTTATCCAGATACTCCTGGATGAAAGCAGAAATATCTGGTGTGTTGTGGATATCACAATCCCAGATATTGGTACAGCCTCTATGTTTGTTTGTGTTTTCTGGATATTAGCAATGGACTTTTGTTTTGAATGCATTTTAGCATGACACTTTTTGTTTTCTGCTCACAGACAGTAATTGGTTCCACATGGAGGCAAATCCTTCACACATAAAATGTGTCTATGCAGAAAGCTACAGAAACCAGAAAACATAATATTTGTGCTTGTAAACATAACATTGGATTCACTTGCCGAAAAGGAAGATTTTGCTTTTCTCCAAAACAACTTTCGTGGTGATTTTTTGGTTAAATTTCACCTGAAAACCACAACCATTTGTCTGGATATGCTGGGATGAACGCAGTAATATCTGGTGTGTTATGGCTATCTCAATCCCAGATCTTGCTACAGCCTCTGTGTTTGTTTGTGTTTACTGGACATTCTCTACAGACTTTATGATTTTGAATGCATTTTAGCATGACACTTTTTGATTTCTGCCAGCAAACGCTAATTGGTTCCACCTGGAGTAAAATCCTCCACACATTCGAGTGTTCTAGGCAGAAAGCTTCAGAAACCCTAGAAAACATGATATTTGTGTTTGTGAACAAGACATGTGATGCATTTGCCGAACAGAAAGATTGTGTTTTTCTCCAAAACCACTTTCAGGTCGATTTTCTGGTTAAATTTCACCCGAATTCCACAACAATTTATCCGGATACACTGGGATGAATGCAGATATATCTGGTGTGTTATGGCGATCTCAATCCCAGATCTTGCTACAGCCTCTGTGTTTGTTTGTGTTTTCTGGATGTTCTCTACGAACTTTAAGGTTTTGAATGCATTTTAGCATGACACTTTTTGTTATCTGCTGGCAAACACTAATGGGTTCCACATGGAGTCAAATCCTCCACACATTCGAGTTTTTATGAAGAAAGCTTCAGAAAGCAAGGAAACATGATATTTGTGTTTGTAAACATGACATGGGATGTATTTACTGAACAGAAAAATTGTGCTTTTCTCCAAAACCACTTTGACAGTGATTTTTTGGTTAAATTTCACCCGAAAACCACAACTTGGCCAGATACTCCTGGATGAAAAAAAAAATAGCTGGTGTGTTGTGGCTATCGCAATCCCAGATCATGCTACAACCTCTGTGTTTGTGTTTTCTGGACATTCTCTATGGACTTTACGGTATTGAATGCATTTTAGCATGTAAGTTTTTGTTTTCTGCTGGCAAAGGCTAATTGCTACCACATTGAGTCAAATCTTCCACACATTCGAGTTTACCAGGCAGAAAGCTTCAGAAACCTGAGAAAACATGATATTTGTGTTTGTAAACATGACATTGGATGCAGTTGCCGAACAGAAAGATTGTGCTTTTCTCCAAAACCACTTTGACAGTGATTTTTTGGTTAAATTTCACCAGAAGACCACAACAAATTTTCAGGATTTCCCGGGATGAAAGCAGAAATATCTGGTGTGTTGTGGCTATCTTATTCCAAGATGTTGCTACAGCCTGTGTGTTTGTTTGTGTTTTCTGGACATTCTCTATGGACTTTACGGTTTTGAATGCATTTTAGAATAACACTTTTTTTTTCTGCCAGCAAACGCTAATTGGTTCCACCTGGAATCAAATCCTCCACACATTCAAGTTTTCTAGGCAGCAAGCTTCAGAAACCTGAGAAAACATGATATTTGTGTTTGTAAACATGACATGGGATGTATTTACTGAACAGAAAATTGTGCTTTTCTCCAAAACCACTTTGATGGTGATTTTTTGGTTAAATTGTTCCCAAAACCAAACAATTTGTCCAGATACTCCTGGATGAAAACAAAAATATCTGGTGTGTTGTGGTTATCTCAATCCCAGATCTTGCTACAGCCTCTGTGTTTGTTTGTGTTTTCTGGACATTATCTATGGACTTTGGTTTTGAATGCATTTTAGTATGACACTTTTTATTTTCGGCTCACAGAGTGTAATTGGTTCCACCTGGAATCAAATCCTTCACACATTCGAGTGTTCTAGGCAGAAAGCTTCAGAAACCCTAGAAAACATGATATTTGTGTTTGTGAACCAGACATGTGATGCATTTGCTGAACAGAAAGATTGTGTTTTTCTCCAAAACCACTTTCAGGTCGATTTTCTGGTTAAATTTCACCCGAATTCCACAATAATTTATCCGGATACACTGGGATGAATGCAGAAATATCTGGTGAGTTATGCTGATCTCAATCCCAGATCTTGCTACAGCCTCTGTGTTTGTTTGTGTTTTCTGGACGTTCTCTATGAACTTTAAGGTTTTGAATGCATTTTAGCATGACACTTTTTGTTTTCTGCCGGCAAACACTAATGGGTTCCACATGGAATCAAATCCTCCACACATTCGAGTTTTTTATGCAGAAAGCTTCAGAAAGCAAGGAAACATGATATTTGTGTTTGTAAACATGACATGGGATGTATTTACTGAACAGAAAAATTGTGCTTTTCTCCAAAACCACTTTCACGGTGATTTTTTGGTTAAATTTCACCCGAAAACCACAACAACTTGGCCAGATACTCCTGGATGAAAAAAAAAATAATAGCTGGTGTGTTGTGGCTATCGCAATCCCAGATCGTGCTACAGTCTCTGTGTTTGTTTGTGTTTTCTGGACATTCTCTATGGACTTTACGGTATTGAATGCATTTTAGCATGTAAGTTTTTGTTTTCTGCTGGCAAAGGCTAATTGTTACCACATTGAGTCAATTCTTCCACACATTCGAGTTTTCTAGGCAGAAGGCTTCAGAAACCAGATTAAACATGATATTTGTGTTTGTAAACATGACATTGGATGCAGTTGCCGAACAGAAAGATTGTGCTTTTCTACAAAACCACTTTGACGGTGATTTTTTGGTTAAATTTCACCCGAAAACCACAACAATTTGTCCAGATACTCCTGGTGAAAACAAAAATATCTGGTGGGTTGTGGCTATCTCAATCCCAGATCTTGCTACAGCCTCTGTGTTTGCTTGTGTTTTCTGGACATTCTCTACAGACTTTACGGTTTTGAATGCATTTTAGCATGTAAGTTTTTGTTTTCTGCTGGTAAATGCTAATTGTTACCACATGGAATCATATCCTCCACACATTCGATTGTTCTAGGAAGAAAGCTTCAGAAACCTGAGAAAACATGATATTTGTATTTGAAAACATGACATTGGATCCACTGGCCGAAAAGAAAGATTTTCCTTATCTACAAAACCACTTTGATGGTGTTTTATTTTTTTTTTTTATTTCACCCGAATTCCACAACAATTTGTCAGGATTTTCCGGGATGAAAGCAGATATATCTGGCATGTTGTGGCTATCTCATTCCAAGATGTTGCTACAGCCTCTGTGCTTGTTTGTGTTTTCTGGACATTATCTATGGACATAGGTTTTGAAGGCATTTTAGGATGACACTTTTTATTTTTGGCTCACAGAGGGTAATTGGTTCCACCTGGAATCAAATCCTTCACACATTCGAGTGTTCTAGGCAGAAAGCTTCAGAAACCCTAGAAAACATGATATTTGTGTTTGTGAACCAGACATGTGATGCATTTGCCGAACAGAAAGATTGTGTTTTTCTCCAAAACCACTTTCAGGTCGATTTTCTGGTTAAATTTCACCCGAATTCCACAACAATTTATCCGGATACACTGGGATGAACGCAGAAATATCTGGTGAGTGATGGTGATCTCAATCCCAGATCTTGCTACAGCCTCTGTGTTTGTGTTTTCTGGACGTTCTCTACAAACTTTAAGGTTTTGAATGCATTTTAGCATGACACTTTTTGTTTTCTGCCGGCAAACACTAATGGGTTCCACATGGAGTCAAATCCTCCACACATTCGAGTTTTTATGAAGAAAGCTTCAGAAAGCAAGGAAACATGATATTTGTGTTTGTAAACATGACATGGGATGTATTTACTGAACAGAAAAATTGTGCTTTTCTCCAAAACCACTTTGGCAGTGATTTTTTGGTTAAATTCCACCTGAAAGCCACAACTTGGCCAGATACTCCTGGATGAAAAAAAAATAGCTGGTGTGTTGTGGCTATCGCAATCCCAGATCGTGCTACAACCTCTGTGTTTGTTTGTGTTTTCTGGACATTCTCTATGGGCTTTATGGTATTGAATGCATTTTAGCATGTAAGTGTTTGTTTTCTGCTGGCAAAGGCTAATTGGTTCCACCTGGAGTCAAATCTTCCACACATTCGAGTTTTCCAGGCAGAAAGCTTCAGAAACCAGATTAAACATTATATTTGTGTTTGTAAACATGACATTGGATGCAGTTGCCGAACAGAAAGATTGTGCTTTTCTCCAAAACCACTTTGACAGTGATTTTTTGGTTAAATTTCACCAGAAGACCACAACAAATTTTCAGGATTTCCCGGGATGAAAGCAGAAATATCTGGTGTGTTGTGGCTGTCTTATTCCAAGATGTTGCTACAGCCTGTGTGTTTGTTTGTGTTTTCTGGACATTCTCTATGGACTTTGGTTTTGAATGCATTTTAGTATGACACTTTTTATTTTCGGCTCACAGAGGGTAATTGGTTCCACCTGGAATCAAATCCTTCACACATTCGAGTGTTTCAGGCAGAAAGCTTCAGAAACCCTAGAAAACATGATATTTGTGTTTGTGAACCAGACATGTGATGCATTTGCCGAACAGAAAGATTGTGGTTTTCTCCAAAACCACTTTCAGGTCTATTTTCTGGTTAAATTTCACCCGAATTCCACAACAATTTATCCGGATACACTGGGATGAACGCAGAAATATCTGGTGAGTGATGGCGATCTCAATCCCAGATCTTGCTACAGCCTCTGTGTTTGTGTTTTCTGGACGTTCTCTATGAACTTTAAGGTTTTGAATGCATTTTAGCATGACACTTTTTGTTTTCTGCCGCCAAACACTAATGGGTTCCACATGGAGTCAAATCCTCCACACATTCGAGTTTTTATGCAGAAAGCTTCAGAAAGCAAGGAAACATGATAATTGTGTTTGTAAACATGACATGGGATGTATTTACTGAACAGAAAAATTGTGCTTTTCTCCAAAACCACTTTGACAGTGATTTTTTGGTTAAATTTCACCCAAAAACCACAACAACTTGGCCAGATACTCCTGGATAAAAAAAAAAAAAGCTGGTGTGTTGTGGCTATCGCAATCCCAGATAGTGCTACAACCTCTGTGTTTGTTTGTGTTTTCTGGACATTCTCTATGGACTTTATGGTATTGAATGCATTTTAGCATGTAAGTTTTTGTTTTCTCCTGGCAAAGGCTAACTGCTACCACATTGAGTCAAATCTTCCACACATTCGAGTTTTCTAGGCAGAAGGCTTCAGAAACCAGATTAAACATGATATTTGTGTTTGTAAACATGACATGGGATGCATTTGCCGAACAGAAAGATTGTGCTTTTCTACAAAACCACTTTGACGGTGATTTTTTGGTTAAATTTCACCCGAAAACCACAACAATTTGTCCAGATACTCCTGGTGAAAACAAAAATATCTGGTGGGTTGTGGCTATCTCAATCCCAGATCTTGCTACAGCCTCTGTGTTTGCTTGTGTTTTCTGGACATTCTCTACAGACTTTACGGTTTTGAATGCATTTTAGCATGTAAGTTTTTGTTTTCTGCTGGTAAATGCTAATTGTTACCACATGGAATCATATCCTCCACACATTCGATTGTTCTAGGAAGAAAGCTTCAGAAACCTGAGAAAACATGATATTTGTATTTGAAAACATGACATTGGATCCACTGGCCGAAAAGAAAGATTTTCCTTATCTACAAAACCACTTTGATGGTGTTTTATTTTTTTTTTATTTCACCTGAATTCCACAACAATTTGTCAGGATTTTCCGGGATGAAAGCAGATATATCTGGCATGTTGTGGCTATCTCATTCCAAGATGTTGCTACAGCCTCTGTGCTTGTTTGTGTTTTCTGGACATTATCTATGGACATAGGTTTTGAAGGCATTTTAGGATGACACTTTTTATTTTTGGCTCACAGAGGGTAATTGGTTCCACCTGGAATCAAATCCTTCACACATTCGAGTGTTTCAGGCAGAAAGCTTCAGAAACCCTAGAAAACATGATATTTGTGTTTGTGAACCAGACATGTGATGCATTTGCCGAACAGAAAGATTGTGTTTTTCTCCAAAGCCACTTTCAGGTCGATTTTCTGGTTAAATTTCACCCGAATTCCACAACAATTTATCCGGATACACTGGGATGAACGCAGAAATATCTGGTGAGTGATGGCGATCTCAATCCCAGATCTTGCTACAGCCTCTGTGTTTGTGTTTTCTGGACGTTCTCTATGAACTTTAAGGTTTTGAATGCATTTTAGCATGACACATTTTGTTTTCTGCCAGCAAACACTAATGGGTTCCACATGGAGTCAAATCCTCCACACATTCGAGTTTTTATGAAGAAAGCTTCAGAAAGCAAGGAAACATGATATTTGTGTTTGTAAACATGACATGGGATGTATTTACTGAACAAAAAAATTGTGCTTTTCTCCAAAACCACTTTGACAGTGATTTTTTGGTTAAATTCCACCTGAAAGCCACAACTTGGCCAGATACTCCTGGATGAAAAAAAAAATAGCTGGTGTGTTGTGGCTATCGCAATCCCAGATCGTGCTACAACCTCTGTGTTTGTTTGTATTTTCTGGACATTCCCTATGGACTTTACGGTTTTGAATGCATTTTAGCATGTAAGTGTTTGTTTTCTGCTGGCAAAGGCTAATTGCTACCACATTGAGTCAAATCTTCCACACATTCGAGTTTTCCAGGCAGAAAGCTTCAGAAACCTGAGAAAACATGATATTTGTGTTTGTAAACATGACATTGGATGCAGTTGCAGAACAGAAAGATTGTGCTTTTCTCCAAAACCACTTTGACAGTGATTTTTTGGTTAAATTTCACCAGAAGACCACAACAAATTTTTAGGATTTCCCGGGATGAAAGCAGAAATATCTGGTGAGTTGTGGCTATCTTATTCCAAGATGTTGCTACAGCCTGTGTGTTTGTTTGTGTTTTCTGGACATTCTCTATGGACTTTGGTTTTGAAGGCATTTTAGGATGACACTTTTTATTTTTGGCTCACAGAGGGTAATTGGTTCCACCTGGAATCAAATCCTTCACACATTCGAGTGTTCTAGGCAGAAAGCTTCAGAAACCCTAGAAAACATGATATTTGTGTTTGTGAACCAGACATGTGATGCATTTGCCGAACAGAAAGATTGTGGTTTTCTCCAAAACCACTTTCAGGTCGATTTTCTGGTTAAATTTCACCCGAATTCCACAACAATTTATCCGGATACACTGGGATGAACGCAGAAATATCTGGTGAGTGATGGCGATCTCAATCCCAGATCTTGCTACAGCCTCTGTGTTTGTGTTTTCTGGACGTTCTCTATGAACTTTAAGGTTTTGAATGCATTTTAGCATGACACTTTTTGTTTTCTGATGGCAAACACTAATGGGTTCCACATGGAGTCAAATCCTCCACACATTCGAGTTTTTATGCAGAAAGCTTCAGAAAACAAGGAAACATGATATTTGTGTTTGTAAACATGACATGGGATGTATTTACTGAACAGAAAAATTGTGCTTTTCTCCAAAACCACTTTCACGGTGATTTTTTGGTTAAATTTCACCCAAAAACCACAACAACTTGGCCAGATACTCCTGGATAAAAAAAAAAAAAAGCTGGTGTGTTGTGGCTATCGCAATCCCAGATAGTGCTACAACCTCTGTGTTTGTTTGTGTTTTCTGGACATTCTCTATGGACTTTACGGTATTGAATGCATTTTAGCATGTAAGTTTTTGTTTTCTCCTGGCAAAGGCTAACTGCTACCACATTGAGTCAAATCTTCCACACATTCGAGTTTTCTAGGCAGAAGGCTTCAGAAACCAGATTAAACATGATATTTGTGTTTGTAAACATGACATGGGATGCATTTGCCGTACAGAAAGATTGCGCTTTTCTCCAAAACCACTTTGACGGTGATTTTTTGGTTAAATTTCACCCGAAAACCACAACAATTTGTCGAGATACTCCTGGTGAAAACAAAAATATCTGGTGGGTTGTGGCTATCTCAATCCCAGATCTTGCTACAGCCTCTGTGTTTGCTTGTGTTTGCTGGACATTCTCTACAGACTTTACGGTTTTGAATGCATTTTAGCATGTAAGTTTTTGTTTTCTGCTGGTAAATGCTAATTGTTACCACATGGAATCATATCCTCCACACATTCGATTGTTCTAGGAAGAAAGCTTCAGAAACCTGAGAAAACATGATATTTGTATTTGAAAACATGACATTGGATCCACTGGCCGAAAAGAAAGATTTTCCTTATCTACAAAACCACTTTGATGGTGTTTTATTTTTTTTTTATTTCACCTGAATTCCACAACAATTTGTCAGGATTTTCCGGGATGAAAGCAGATATATCTGGCATGTTGTGGCTATCTCATTCCAAGATGTTGCTACAGCCTCTGTGCTTGTTTGTGTTTTCTGGACATTATCTATGGACATAGGTTTTGAAGGCATTTTAGGATGACACTTTTTATTTTTGGCTCACAGAGGGTAATTGGTTCCACCTGGAATCAAATCCTTCACACATTCGAGTGTTTCAGGCAGAAAGCTTCAGAAACCCTAGAAAACATGATATTTGTGTTTGTGAACCAGACATGTGATGCATTTGCCGAACAGAAAGATTGTGTTTTTCTCCAAAACCACTTTCAGGTCGATTTTCTGGTTAAATTTCACCCGAATTCCACAACAATTTATCCGGATACACTGGGATGAACGCAGAAATATCTGGTGAGTGATGGCGATCTCAATCCCAGATCTTGCTACAGCCTCTGTGTTTGTGTTTTCTGGACGTTCTCTATGAACTTTAAGGTTTTGAATGCATTTTAGCATGACACTTTTTGTTTTCTGCCGGCAAACACTAATGGGTTCCACATGGAGTCAAATCCTCCACACATTCGAGTTTTTATGCAGAAAGCTTCAGAAAGCAAGGAAACATGATATTTGTGTTTGTAAACATGACATGGGATGTATTTACTGAACAAAAAAATTGTGCTTTTCTCCAAAACCACTTTGACAGTGATTTTTTGGTTAAATTCCACCTGAAAGCCACAACTTGGCCAGATACTCCTGGATGAAAAAAAAAATAGCTGGTGTGTTGTGGCTATCGCAATCCCAGATCGTGCTACAACCTCTGTGTTTGTTTGTATTTTCTGGACATTCCCTATGGACTTTACGGTTTTGAATGCATTTTAGCATGTAAGTGTTTGTTTTCTGCTGGCAAAGGCTAATTGCTACCACATTGAGTCAAATCTTCCACACATTCGAGTTTACCAGGCAGAAAGCTTCAGAAACCTGAGAAAACATGATATTTGTGTTTGTAAACATGACATTGGATGCAGTTGCCGAACAGAAAGATTGTGCTTTTCTCCAAAACCACTTTGACAGTGATTTTTTGGTTAAATTTCACCAGAAGACCACAACAAATTTTCAGGATTTCCCGGGATGAAAGCAGAAATATCTGGTGTGTTGTGGCTATCTTATTCCAAGATGTTGCTACAGCCTGTGTGTTTGTTTGTGTTTTCTGGACATTCTCTATGGACTTTGGTTTTGAAGGCATTTTAGGATGACACTTTTTATTTTTGGCTCACAGAGGGTAATTGGTTCCATCTGGAATCAAATCCTTCACACATTCGAGTGTTCTAGGCAGAAAGCTTCAGAAACCCTAGAAAACATGATATTTGTGTTTGTGAACCAGACATGTGATGCATTTGCCGAACAGAAAGATTGTGTTTTTCTCCAAAACCACTTTCAGGTCGATTTTCTGGTTAAATTTCACCCGAATTCCACAACAATTTATCCGGATACACTGGGATGAACGCAGAAATATCTGGTGAGTGATGGCGATCTCAATCCCAGATCTTGCTACAGCCTCTGTGTTTGTGTTTTCTGGACGTTCTCTATGAACTTTAAGGTTTTGAATGCATTTTAGCATGACACTTTTTGTTTTCTGCTGGCAAACACTAATGGGTTCCACATGGAGTCAAATCCTCCACACATTCGAGTTTTTATGCAGAAAGCTTCAGAAAGCAAGGAAACATGATATTTGTGTTTGTAAACATGACATGGGATGTATTTACTGAACAGAAAAATTGTGCTTTTCTCCAAAACCACTTTGACAGTGATTTTTTGGTTAAATTTCACCCAAAAACCACAACAACTTGGCCAGATACTCATGGATAAAAAAAAAAAAAAGCTGGTGTGTTGTGGCTATCGCAATCCCAGATCGTGCTACAACCTCTGTGTTTGTTTGTGTTTTCTGGACATTCTCTATGGACTTTACGGTATTGAATGCATTTTAGCATGTAAGTTTTTGTTTTCTCCTGGCAAAGGCTAACTGCTACCACATTGAGTCAAATCTTCCACACATTCGAGTTTTCTAGGCAGAAGGCTTCAGAAACCAGATTAAACATGATATTTGTGTTTCTAAACATGACATGGGATGCATTTGCCGAACAGAAAGATTGTGCTTTTCTCCAAAACCACTTTGACGGTGATTTTTTGGTTAAATTTCACCCGAAAACCACAACAATTTGTCGAGATACTCCTGGTGAAAACAAAAATATCTGGTGGGTTGTGGCTATCTCAATCCCAGATCTTGCTACAGCCTCTGTGTTTGCTTGTGTTTGCTGGACATTCTCTACAGACTTTACGGTTTTGAATGCATTTTAGCATGTAAGTTTTTGTTTTCTGCTGGTAAATGCTAATTGTTACCACATGGAATCATATCCTCCACACATTCGATTGTTCTAGGAAGAAAGCTTCAGAAACCTGAGAAAACATGATATTTGTATTTGAAAACATGACATTGGATCCACTGGCTGAAAAGAAAGATTTTCCTTATCTACAAAACCACTTTGATGGTGTTTTATTTTTTTTTATTTCACCTGAATTCCACAACAATTTGTCAGGATTTTCCGGGATGAAAGCAGATATATCTGGCATGTTGTGGCTATCTCATTCCAAGATGTTGCTACAGCCTCTGTGCTTGTTTGTGTTTTCTGGACATTATCTATGGACATAGGTTTTGAAGGCATTTTAGGATGACACTTTTTATTTTTGGCTCACAGAGGGTAATTGGTTCCACCTGGAATCAAATCCTTCACACATTCGAGTGTTCTAGGCAGAAAGCTTCAGAAACCCTAGAAAACATGATATTTGTGTTTGTGAACCAGACATGTGATGCATTTGCCGAACAGAAAGATTGTGTTTTTCTCCAAAACCACTTTCAGGTCGATTTTCTGGTTAAATTTCACCCGAATTCCACAACAATTTATCCGGATACACTGGGATGAACGCAGAAATATCTGGTGAGTGATGGCGATCTCAATCCCAGATCTTGCTACAGCCTCTGTGTTTGTGTTTTCTGGATGTTCTCTATGAACTTTAAGGTTTTGAATGCATTTTAGCATGACACTTTTTGTTTTCTGCCGGCAAACACTAATGGGTTCCACATGGAGTCAAATCCTCCACACATTCGAGTTTTTATGCAGAAAGCTTCAGAAAGCAAGGAAACATGATATTTGTGTTTGTAAACATGACATGGGATGTATTTACTGAACAGAAAAATTGTGCTTTTCTCCAAAACCACTTTGACAGTGATTTTTTGGTTAAATTCCACCGGAAAACCACAACTTGGCCAGATACTCCTGAATGAAAAAAAAAATAGCTGGTGTGTTGTGGCTATCGCAATCCCAGATCGTGCTACAACCTCTGTGTTTGTTTGTATTTTCTGGACATTCCCTATGGACTTTACGGTTTTGAATGCATTTTAGCATGTAAGTGTTTGTTTTCTGCTGGCAAAGGCTAATTGCTACCACATTGAGTCAAATCTTCCACACATTCGAGTTTTCCAGGCAGAAAGCTTCAGAAACCAGATTAAACATGATATTTGTGTTTGTAAACATGACATTGGATGCAGTTGCCGAACAGAAAGATTGTGCTTTTCTCCAAAACCAATTTGACAGTGATTTTTTGGTTAAATTTCACCAGAAGACCACAACAAATTTTCAGGATTTCCCGGGATGAAAGCAGAAATATCTGGTGTGTTGTGGCTATCTTATTCCAAGATGTTGCTACAGCCTGTGTGTTTGTTTGTGTTTTCTGGACATTCTCTATGGACTTTGGTTTTGAATGCATTTTAGTATGACACTTTTTATTTTCGGCTCACAGAGGGTAATTGGTTCCACCTGGAGTCAAATCCTCCACACATTCGAGTTTTCTAGGCAGAAAGCTTCAGAAACCTGAGAAAACATATTTGTGTTTGTAAACATGACATGGGATGTATTTACTGAACAGAAAATTGTGCTTTTCTCCAAAACCACTTTGATGGTGATTTTTTGGTTAAATTTCTCCCAAAACCAAACAATTTGTCCAGATACTCCTGGATGAAAACAAAACTATCTGGTGTGTTGTGGCTACCTCAATCCCAGATCTTGCTACAGCCTCTGTGTTTGTTTGTGTTTTCTGGACATTATCTATGGACATTGGTTTTGAAGGCATTTTAGGATGACACTTTTTATTTTTGGCTCACAGAGGGTAATTGGTTCCACCTGGAATCAAATCCTTCACACATTCGAGTGTTCTAGGCAGAAAGCTTCAGAAACCCTAGAAAACATGATATTTGTGTTTGTGAACCAGACATGTGATGCATTTGCCGAACAGAAAGATTGTGGTTTTCTCCAAAACCACTTTCAGGTCGATTTTCTGGTTAAATTTCACCCGAATTCCATAACAATTTATCCGGATACACTGGGATGAACGCAGAAATATCTGGTGAGTTATGGCGATCTCAATCCCAGATCTTGCTACAGCCTCTGTGTTTGTTTGTGTTTTCTGGACGTTCTCTACGAACTTTAAAGTTTTGAATGCATTTTAGCATGACACTTTTTGTTTTCTGCCGGCAAACACTAATGGGTTCCACATGGAGTCAAATCCTCCACACATTCGAGTTTTTATGCAGAAAGCTTCAGAAAGCAAGGAAACATGCTATTTGTGTTTGTAAACATGACATGGGATGTATTTACTGAACAGAAAAATTGTGCTTTTCTCCAAAACCACTTTCACGGTAATTTTTTGGTTAAATTCCACCTGAAAGCCAGAACTTGGCCAGATACTCCTGGATGAAAAAAAAATGGCTGGTGTGTTGTGGCTATCGCAATCCCAGATCATGCTACAACCTCTGTGTTTGTTTGTGTTTTCTGGACATTCCCTATGGACTTTACGGTTTTGAATGCATTTTAGCTTGACACTTTTTGTTTTCTGCCGGCAAACACTAATGGGTTCCACATGGAGTCAAATCCTCCACACATTCGAGTTTTCTACGTAGAAAGCTTCAGAAACCTGAGAAAACATATTTGTGTTTGTTAATATGACATTGGATGCATTTGCTGAACAGAAAGATAGTGCTTTTCTCGAAACCATTTTCACGGTGAATTTTAATCTCACCCAAAAAGCACAACAATTTGTCCAGATACTCCTGCATGGAAACAAAAATATCTGGTGTTGTGGCCATCTCAATCCAAAATCTGCTACAGCCTCTGTGTTTTGTGTGTTTTCGGGACATTTTCTACGTACTTTACAGTTTTGAATGCATTTTTTGCATGTAAGTTTTTGTTTTCTGCCGGCAAAGTCTAATTGTTTCCACATGGAGTCAAATCCTCCACACATTTGCGTTTTCTAGGAAGAAGGCTTTAGAAACCCTATTAAACATGATATTTGCATATTAAAAATGACATGGGATGCAATTGCCGAAGAGAAAGATCGTGCTTTTCGCCATAACCACTTTGACGGTGATTTTTTTGTGAAATTTCACCTGAAATCCACAACAATTTGTCTCGATATGCTTGGATGAACGCAGAAATATCTGGTAGTTATGGCTATCTCAATCCGAGATCTTGCTACAGCCTCTGTGTTTGTATGTGTTTTCTGGACATTCTCTACGGACTTGACGGTTTTGAATGCATTTTAACATGTAAGTTTTTGTTTTCTGCCGGCAAACACTAATTGGTTCCACATGGAGTCAAATCCTCCACACATTCGCGATATCTAGGCAGAAGGCTTTAGAAACCCGGGGTAAACATGATATTTGCATTTGTAAACATGACATGGGATGCATTTGCTGAACAGAAAGATTGTGCTTTTCTCCAAAACCACTTTCACTGTGATTTTTTGGTTAAATTTCACCCGAATTCCACAACAATTTGTGCAGATACTCCTGGATGAAAACAAAAAATTCTGGTGTGTTGTGGCTTTCTCAATCCCAGATCTTGCTACAGCCTGGTTGTTTCTTTGTGTTTTGTGGAATTCTCTACGGACTTTATGGTTTTGAATGCATTTTAGCATGACACTGTTTGTTTTCTGTTCACAGACTGTAATTGGTTCCACCTGGAGTCAAATTCTTCACACATTCGGTGTACTAGGCAGAAAGCTTCAGAAATTTGAGAAAACATGATATTTGTGTTTGTAAACATGACATGGGACGCATTTGTGAACAGAAAGATTGTGCTTTTCCCCAAAACCACTTTCACAGAGTTTTTTTTGTTAAATTTCACCCAAAAACCACAACAATTTGTGCAGATATTCCTGGATGAACACCAAAATATCTGGTGTGTTGTGGCTATCTCAATCCCAGATCTTGCTACAGTCTCTGTGTTTGTTTGTGTTTTCTGGACATTCTCTATGGACTTTAAGGCTTTGAATTCATTTTAGCATGTAAGTTTTTGTTTTCTGCCGGCAAACGCTAATTGGTTCCAAATGGAGTCAAATCCTCCACACATTCGAGTTTTCTACGCAGAAAGATTCAGAAACCAGAGAAAACATAATTGTGTTTGTAAACATGACATTGGATGCATTTGTTGAACAGAAAGATTGTGATTTTCTGAAAAACCACTTTCACGGTTGTTTTTTAGTTAAATTTCCCCTGAAAATCACAACAATTTGTCCGGATATGCTGGAATGAACTCAGAAATATCTGGTGGGTTGTGGCTATCTCAATCCCAGATTATGCTACAGCCTCTGTGTTTGTTTGTGTTTTCTGGACATTCTCTACGTACTTGACGGTTTTGAATGCATTTTAGCATGTAAGTTTTTTTTCTGCCGGCAAACACTAATTGGATCCACATGGTGTCAAATCCTACACACATTCGAGTTTTCTAGGCAGAAAGCTTCAGAAACCCGAGAAAAGATGATATTTGTGTTCGTAAACATGACATTGGATGCAATTGCGAACAGAAAGATCATGCTTTTCTCCAAAACCACTTTCTTGGTGGTTTATTGGTTAAATTTCCCCCAAATTCCACAACAATTTGTCCAGATACTCCTGGATGAAAACAAAAATATATGGTGTGCTGTGGCTATCTCAATCCCAGATCTTGCTACAGCCTCTGTGTTTGTTTGTGTTTTCTGGACATTCTCTATGGAGTTGACGGTTTTGAATGCATTTTAGCATGTACGTTTTTGTTTTCTGACGGCAAACGCTAATTGGTTCCACCTGGAGTCAAATCCTTCACACAATCGGTGTTCTAGGCAGAACGCCTCAGAAACCTGAGATAAATGATATTTGTGATTGTAAACATGACATTGGATGCATTTGCCAAAATGAAAGATTGTGCTTTTCTCCTAAACCACATTCACCGTTATTTTTTGGTTAAATTTCCCCTAAAAACCGCAACAATTTTTCAGGATTTGCCGGGATGTAAACAAAAATATCTGGTGTGTTGTGGCTACCTCAATCCCAGAACTTGCTATAGTCTCTGTGTTTGTTTGTGTTTTATGGACATTCTCTACGGACTTTATGCTTTGGAATGCATTTTAGCATGACTCTTTTTGTTTTCTGCTGGCAAAAGCTAATTAGTACCACATGGAATCAAATCCTCCACTCATTCGAGTTTTCTACGCAGAAAGCTTCAAAAGCCCAAGAATATATGATATTTGTGATTGTAAACATGACATTGGATGCATTTGCTGAACAAAAAGATTGTCCTTTACTCCAAAACCACTTTCACGGTGATTTTTTCCTTAAATCTCACCCAAAAACCACAACAATTTGTCCAGATACTCCTGCATGGAAACAAAAATATCTGGTGTGTTGTGGCTATCTCAATCCTAGATCACGCTACAGCCTCTGTGTTTCTTTGTGTTTTCTAGACATTCCCTAAGGACTTTATGGCTTTGAATGCATTTTAGCATGACACTTTTGGTTTTCTGCTCACAGACGGTAATTGGTTCCACCTGTAGTCCAATTCTTCACCTATTCGGTGTTCTAGGCAGAAAGCTTCAGAAACCCGAGAAAACATGATATTTGTGATTGTAAACATGGCATGGGATGCATTTGCCAAACAGAAGGATGGTGCTTTTCTCCAAAACCACATTCACTGTTATTTTTTGGTTAAATTTCCCCTGAAAACCACAACAATTTTTCAGGACTTGCCGGGCTGTACACAAAAATATGTGGTGTGTTGTGGCTATCTCAATTCCAAATCTTACTACAGCCTCCGTGTTTGTTTGTGTTTTCTGGACATTCTCTAAATTCTTTTAGGTCTTGAATGCATTTTAGCTTGACACTTTTTGTTTTCTACTGGCAAACGCTAATTGGTTCCACCTGGAGTCAAATCGTCTACACATTCGAGTTTTTATGCAGAAAGCTTAAGAAAGCAAGAAAACATGATATTTGTGTTTGTAAACATGACATGCGATGTATTTACTGAACAGGAAAATTGTGCTTTTCTCCAAAACCACTTTCACTGTGATTTTTTGGTTAAATTTCACCCGAATTCCACAACAATTTGTGCAGATACTCCTGGATGAAAACAAAAAATTCTGGTGTGTTGTGGCTTTCTCAATCCCAGATCTTGCTACAGCCTGGTTGTTTCTTTGTGTTTTGTGGAATTCTCTACGGACTTTATGGTTTTGAATGCATTTTAGCATGACACTGTTTGTTTTCTGTTCACAGACTGTAATTGGTTCCACCTGGAGTCAAATTCTTCACACATTCGGTGTACTAGGCAGAAAGCTTCAGAAATTTGAGAAAACATGATATTTGTGTTTGTAAACATGACATGGGACGCATTTGTGAACAGAAAGATTGTGCTTTTCCCCAAAACCACTTTCACAGAGTTTTTTTTGTTAAATTTCACCCAAAAACCACAACAATTTGTGCAGATATTCCTGGATGAACACCAAAATATCTGGTGTGTTGTGGCTATCTCAATCCCAGATCTTGCTACAGTCTCTGTGTTTGTTTGTGTTTTCTGGACATTCTCTATGGACTTTAAGGCTTTGAATTCATTTTAGCATGTAAGTTTTTGTTTTCTGCCGGCAAACGCTAATTGGTTCCAAATGGAGTCAAATCCTCCACACATTCGAGTTTTCTACGCAGAAAGATTCAGAAACCAGAGAAAACATAATTGTGTTTGTAAACATGACATTGGATGCATTTGTTGAACAGAAAGATTGTGATTTTCTGAAAAACCACTTTCACGGTTGTTTTTTAGTTAAATTTCCCCTGAAAATCACAACAATTTGTCCGGATATGCTGGAATGAACTCAGAAATATCTGGTGGGTTGTGGCTATCTCAATCCCAGATTATGCTACAGCCTCTGTGTTTGTTTGTGTTTTCTGGACATTCTCTACGTACTTGACGGTTTTGAATGCATTTTAGCATGTAAGTTTTTTTTCTGCCGGCAAACACTAATTGGATCCACATGGTGTCAAATCCTACACACATTCGAGTTTTCTAGGCAGAAAGCTTCAGAAACCCGAGAAAAGATGATATTTGTGTTCGTAAACATGACATTGGATGCAATTGCGAACAGAAAGATCATGCTTTTCTCCAAAACCACTTTCTTGGTGGTTTATTGGTTAAATTTCCCCCAAATTCCACAACAATTTGTCCAGATACTCCTGGATGAAAACAAAAATATATGGTGTGCTGTGGCTATCTCAATCCCAGATCTTGCTACAGCCTCTGTGTTTGTTTGTGTTTTCTGGACATTCTCTATGGAGTTGACGGTTTTGAATGCATTTTAGCATGTACGTTTTTGTTTTCTGACGGCAAACGCTAATTGGTTCCACCTGGAGTCAAATCCTTCACACAATCGGTGTTCTAGGCAGAACGCCTCAGAAACCTGAGATAAATGATATTTGTGATTGTAAACATGACATTGGATGCATTTGCCAAAATGAAAGATTGTGCTTTTCTCCTAAACCACATTCACCGTTATTTTTTGGTTAAATTTCCCCTAAAAACCGCAACAATTTTTCAGGATTTGCCGGGATGTAAACAAAAATATCTGGTGTGTTGTGGCTACCTCAATCCCAGAACTTGCTATAGTCTCTGTGTTTGTTTGTGTTTTATGGACATTCTCTACGGACTTTATGCTTTGGAATGCATTTTAGCATGACTCTTTTTGTTTTCTGCTGGCAAAAGCTAATTAGTACCACATGGAATCAAATCCTCCACTCATTCGAGTTTTCTACGCAGAAAGCTTCAAAAGCCCAAGAATATATGATATTTGTGATTGTAAACATGACATTGGATGCATTTGCTGAACAAAAAGATTGTCCTTTACTCCAAAACCACTTTCACGGTGATTTTTTCCTTAAATCTCACCCAAAAACCACAACAATTTGTCCAGATACTCCTGCATGGAAACAAAAATATCTGGTGTGTTGTGGCTATCTCAATCCTAGATCACGCTACAGCCTCTGTGTTTCTTTGTGTTTTCTAGACATTCCCTAAGGACTTTATGGCTTTGAATGCATTTTAGCATGACACTTTTGGTTTTCTGCTCACAGACGGTAATTGGTTCCACCTGTAGTCCAATTCTTCACCTATTCGGTGTTCTAGGCAGAAAGCTTCAGAAACCCGAGAAAACATGATATTTGTGATTGTAAACATGGCATGGGATGCATTTGCCAAACAGAAGGATGGTGCTTTTCTCCAAAACCACATTCACTGTTATTTTTTGGTTAAATTTCCCCTGAAAACCACAACAATTTTTCAGGACTTGCCGGGCTGTACACAAAAATATGTGGTGTGTTGTGGCTATCTCAATTCCAAATCTTACTACAGCCTCCGTGTTTGTTTGTGTTTTCTGGACATTCTCTAAATTCTTTTAGGTCTTGAATGCATTTTAGCTTGACACTTTTTGTTTTCTACTGGCAAACGCTAATTGGTTCCACCTGGAGTCAAATCGTCTACACATTCGAGTTTTTATGCAGAAAGCTTAAGAAAGCAAGAAAACATGATATTTGTGTTTGTAAACATGACATGCGATGTATTTACTGAACAGGAAAATTGTGCTTTTCTCCAAAACCACTTTGGCAGTGATTTTTTGGTTAAATTCCACCTGAAAGCCACAACTTGGCCAGATACTCCTGGATGAAAAAAAAAAAGCTGGTGTGTTGTGGCTATCACAATCCCAGATCATGCTACAACCTCTGTGTTTGTTTGTGTTTTCTGGACATTCTCTATGGACTTTACGGTATTGAATGCATTTTAGCATGTAAGTGTTTGTTTTCTGCTGTCAAAGGCTAATTGCTACCACATTGAGTCAATTCTTCCACACATTCGAGTTTACCAGGCAGAAAGCTTCAGAAACCAGATTAAACATGATATTTGTGTTTGTAAACATGACATGGGATGCATTTGCCGAACAGAAAGATTGCGCTTTTCTCCAAAACCACTTTGACGGTGATTTTTTGGTTAAATTTCACCTGAAAACCACAACAATTTGTCGAGATACTCCTGGTGAAAATAAAAATATCTGGTGGGTTGTGGCCATCTCAATCTCAGATCTTGCTACAGCCTCTGTGTTTGCTTGTGTTTGCTGGACATTCTCTACAGACTTTACGGTTTTGAATGCATTTTAGCATGTAAGTTTTTGTTTTCTGCTGGTAAATGCTAATTGTTACCACATGGAATCATATCCTCCACACATTCGATTGTTCTAGGAAGAAAGCTTCAGAAACCTGAGAAAACATGATATTTGTATTTGAAAACATGACATTGGATCCACTGGCCGAAAAGAAAGATTTTCCTTATCTACAAAACCACTTTGATGGTGTTTTATTTTTTTTTTTATTTCACCTGAATTCCACAACAATTTGTCAGGATTTTCCGGGATGAAAGCAGATATATCTGGCATGTTGTGGCTATCTCAATCCGAGATCTTGCTACAGCCTCTGTGTTTGTTTGTGTTTTCTGGACATTCCTACGGACTTTACGGTTTTGAATGCATTTTAGCATGTAAGTTTTTGTTTTCTGCTGGCAAACGCTAATTAGTACCACATGGAGTCAAATCCTCCACACATTCGAGTTTTCCAGGCAGAAAGCTTCAGAAACCTGAGAAAACATGATATTTGTGTTTGTAAACATGACATTGGATGCAGTTGCCGAACAGAAAGATTGTGCTTTTCTCCAAAACCACTTTGACAGTGATTTTTTGGTTAAATTTCACCAGAAAACCACAACAAATTTTCAGGATTTCCCAGGATGAAAGCAGAAATATCTGGTGTGTTGTGGCTATCTCATTCCAAGATGTTGCTACAGCCTGTGTGTTTTTTTGTGTTTTCTGAACATTCTCTATGGACTTTAAGGTTTTGAATGCATTTTAAATAACACTTTTTTTTTTCTGCCAGCAAACGCTAATTGGTTCCACCTGGAGTCAAATCCTCCACACATTCGAGTTTTCTAGGCAGCAAGCTTCAGAAACCTGAGAAAACATGATATTTGTGTTTGTAAACATGACATGGGATGTATTTACTGAACAGAAAATTGTGCTTTTCTCCAAAACCACTTTGACAGTGATTTTTTGGTTAAATTTCTCCCAAAACCAAACAATTTGTCCAGATACTCCTGGATGAAAACAAAACTATCTGGTGTGTTGTGGCTACCTCAATCCCAGATCTTGCTACAGCCTCTGTGTTTGTGTTTTCTGGACATTATCTATGGACATAGGTTTTGAAGGCATTTTAGGATGACATTTTTTATTTTTGGCTCACAGAGGGTAATTGGTTCCACCTGGAATCAAATCCTTCACACATTCGAGTGTTCTAGGCAGAAAGCTTCAGAAACCCTAGAAAACATGATATTTGTGTTTGTGAACCAGACATGTGATGCATTTGCCGAACAGAAAGATTGTGGTTTTCTCCAAAACCACTTTCAGGTCGATTTTCTGGTTAAATTTCACCCGAATTCCATAACAATTTATCCGGATACACTGGGATGAACGCAGAAATATCTGGTGAGTGATGGCGATCTCAATCCCAGATCTTGCTACAGCCTCTGTGTTTGTTTGTGTTTTCTGAACCTTCTCTATGAACTTTAAAGTTTTGAATGCATTTTAGCATGACACTTTTTGTTTTCTGCCGGCAAACACTAATGGGTTCCACATGGAGTCAAATCCTCCACACATTCGAGTTTTTATGCAGAAAGCTTCAGAAAGCAAGAAAACATGATATTTGTGTTTGTAAACATGACATGCGATGTATTTACTGAACAGGAAAATTGTGCTTTTCTCCAAAACCACTTTCACGGTGATGTTTTGGTTAAATTTCACCCGAAAACCACAACAACTTGGCCAGATACTCCTGGATGAAAAAAAAAAAATAGCTGGTGTGTTGTGGCTATCGCAATCCCAGATCGTGCTACAACCTCTGTGTTTGTGTTTTCTGGACATTCTCTATGGGCTTTACGGTATTGAATGCATTTTAGCATGTAAGTTTTTGTTTTCTCCTGGCAAAGACTAATTGCTACCACATTGAGTCAAATCTTCCACACATTCGAGTTTTCTAGGCAGAAGGCTTCAGAAACCAGATTAAACATGATATTTGTGTTTGTAAACATGACATTGGATGCAGTTGCCGAACAGAAAGATTGTGCTTTTCTCCAAAACCACTTTGACAGTGATTTTTTGGTTAAATTTCACCAGAAAACCACAACAAATTTTCAGGATTTCCTGGGATGAAAGCAGAAATATCTGGTGTGTTGTGTCTATCTCAATCCTAGATCTTGCTACAGCCTCTGTTTTCGTTTGTTTTTTCTGGACATTCTCTACGGACTTTACGGTTTTGAATGCATTTTAGCCTGTAAGTTTCTGTTTCTCCCGGCAACGCTAACTGGTACCACATGGAGAAAATCCTCGAAACATTTGAGATTTCTAAGCAGAAAGCTTCAGAAATCCGAGAAAACATGATAGTTGTGTTTGTAAACATCACATGGGATGCATTTACCAAAAAGAAAGATTGTGCTTTACTCCAAAACCACTTTCACTGTGATTTTTTGGTTAAATTTCACCCGAATTCCACAACAATTTGTCCGGATATGCTGGGATGAACGCAGTAATATCTGGTGTGTTATTGCTATCTCAATCCGAGATCTTGCTACAGCCTCTGTGTGTGTTTGTGTTTTCTGGACATTCTCTTCTGACGTTACAGTTTTGAATGCATTTTAGCATGACACTTTTTGTTTTCTGCTGGCAAACATTAATTGGTTCCACATGGAGTTAAATCCTCCACACATTTGAATTTCCGAGGTAGAAAATTTCAGAAACCCGAGAAAACATGATATTTGTGTTTGTAAACATGATATTGCTTGCATTTGCCTAACAGAAAGATTGTGCTTTTTCCCAAATCAATTTGATGGTGGCTTTTTTTTAATCTTACCAAATTCCACAACAATTTGTCCAGCTACTCCTGCATGAATACAAAAATATTTGGTATGTTGTGGCTATCTCAGTCCCAGATCTTGCTACAGGATCTGTGTTTGTCTGTGTTTTCTGGACATTCTCTATGGACTTTACGGTATTGAATGCATTTTAGCATGTAAGTTTTTGTTTTCTCCTGGCAAAGGCTAACTGCTACCACATTGAGTCAAATCTTCCACACATTCGAGTTTTCTAGGCAGAAGGCTTCAGAAACCAGATTAAACATGATATTTGTGTTTGTAAACATGACATGGGATGCATTTGCCGAACAGAAAGATTGTGCTTTTCTCCAAAACCACTTTGACGGTGATTTTTTGGTTAAATTTCACCCGAAAACCACAACAATTTGTCCAGATACTCCTGGTGAAAACAAAAATATCTGGTGGGTTGTGGCTATCTCAATCCCAGATCTTGCTACAGCCTCTGTGTTTGCTTGTGTTTTCTGGACATTCTCTACAGACTTTACGGTTTTGAATGCATTTTAGCATGTAAGTTTTTGTTTTCTGCTGGTAAATGCTAATTGTTACCACATGGAATCATATCCTCCACACATTCGATTGTTCTAGGAAGAAAGCTTCAGAAACCTGAGAAAACATGATATTTGTATTTGTAAACATGACATTGGATCCACTGGCTGAAAAGAAAGATTTTCCTTATCTACAAACCACTTTGATGGTGTTTTATTTTATTTTTTTTTATTTCACCTGAATTCCACAACAATTTGTCAGGATTTTCCGGGATGAAAGCAGATATATCTGGCATGTTGTGGCTATCTCAATCCGAGATCTTGCTACAGCCTCTGTGTTTGTTTGTGTTTTCTGGACATTCTCTACAGACTTTACGGTTTTGAATGCATTTTAGCATGTAAGTTTTTGTTTTCTGCTGGCAAACACTAATTAGTACCACATGGAGTCAAATCCTCCACACATTCGAGTTTTCCAGGCAGAAAGCTTCAGAAACCTGAGAAAACATGATATTTGTGTTTGTAAACATGACATTGGATGCAGTTGCCGAACAGAAAGATTGTGCTTTTCTCCAAAACCACTTTGACAGTGATTGTTTGGTTAAATTTCACCAGAAAACCACAACAAATTTTCAGGATTTCCCGGGATGAAAGCAGAAATATCTGGTGTGTTGTGGCTATCTCATTCCAAGATGTTGCTGCAGCCTCTGTGTTTGTTTGTGTTTTCTGAACATTCTCTATGGACTTTAAGGTTTTGAATGCATTTTAGAATAACACTTTTTTTTTTTCTGCCAGCAAACGCTAATTGGTTCCACCTGGAGTCAAATCCTCCACACATTCGAGTTTTCTAGGCAGAAAGCTTCAGAAACCTGAGAAAACATGATACTTGTGTTTGTAAACATGACATGGGATGTATTTACTGAACAGAAAATTGTGCTTTCCTCTAAAACCACTTTGACGGTGATATTTTGGTTAAATTTCTCCCAAAACCAAACAATTTGTCCAGATACTCCTGGATGAAAACAAAACTATCTGGTGTGTTGTGGCTATCTCAATCCTAGATCTTGCTACAGCCTCTGTGTTCGTTTGTGTTTTCTGGACATTCTCTACGGACTTTACGGTTTTGAATGCATTTTAGCCTGTAAGTTTCTGTTTCTCCCGGCAACGCTAACTGGTACCACATGGAGAAAATCCTCGAAACATTCGAGATTTCTAAGCAGAAAGCTTCAGAAATCCGAGAAAACATGATAGTTGTGTTTGTAAACATCACATGGGATGCATTTACCAAAAAGAAAGATTGTGCTTTACTCCAAAACCACTTTCACTGTGATTTTTTGGTTAAATTTCACCCGAATTCCACAACAATTTGTCCGGATATGCTGGGATGAACGCAGTAATATCTGGTGTGTTGTGGCTATCTCATTCCAAGATGTTGCTACAGCCTGTGTGTGTGTTTGTGTTTTCTGGACATTCTCTATGGACTTTAAGGTTTTGAATGCACTTTAGAATAACACTTTTTTTTTTCTGCCAGCAAACGCTAATTGGTTCCACCTGGAGTCAAATCCTCCACACATTCGAGTTTTCTAGGCAGAAAGCTTCAGAAACCTGAGAAAACATGATACTTGTGTTTGTAAACATGACATGGGATGTATTTACTGAACAGAAAATTGTGCTTTCCTCTAAAACCACTTTGACGGTGATATTTTGGTTAAATTTCTCCCAAAACCAAACAATTTGTCCAGATACTCCTGGATGAAAACGAAACTATCTGGTGTGTTGTGGCTATCTCAATCCCAGATCTTGCTACAGCCTCTGTGTGTGTTTGTGTTTTCTGGACATTATCTATGGACTTTGGTTTTGAATGCATTTTAGGATGACACTTTTTATTTTTGGCTCACAGAGGGTAATTGGTTCCACCTGGAATCAAATCCTTCACACATTCAAGCGTTCTAGGCAGAAAGCTTCAGTATCACTAGAAAACATGATATTTGTGTTTGTGAACCAGACATGGGATGCATTTGCCGAACAGAAAGAATGTGGTTTTCTCCAAAACCACTTTCAGGTCGATTTTCTGGTTAAATTTCACCCGAATTCCATAACAATTTATCCGGATACACTGGGATGAATGCAGAAATATCTGGTGAGTTATGGCGATCTCAATCCCAGATCTTGCTACAGCCTCTGTGTTTGTTTGTGTTTTCTAGATGTTCTCTACGAACTTTAAGGTTTTGAATGCATTTTAGCATGACTCATTTTGTTTTCTGCCGGCAAACACTAAGGGTTCCACATGGAGTCAAATCCTCCACACATTCGAGTTTTTTATGCAGAAAGCTTCAGAAAGCAAGAAAACATGATATTTGTGTTTGTAAACATGACATGCGATGTATTTACTGAACAGAAAAATTGTGCTTTTCTCCAAAACCACTTTCACGGTGATTTTTTGGTTAAATTTCACCCGAAAACCACAACAACTTGGCCAGATACTCCTGGATGAAAAAAAAAATAGCTGGTATGTTGTGGCTATCGCAATCCCAGATCATGCTACAACCTCTGTGTTTGTGTTTTCTGGACATTCTCTATGGACTTTACGGTATTGAATGTATTTTAGCATGTAAGTTTTTGTTTTCTCCTGGCAAAGACTAATTGCTACCACATTGAGTCAAATCTTCCACACATTCGAGTTTTCTAGGCAGAAGGCTTCAGAAACCAGATTAAACATGATATTTGTGTTTGTAAACATGACATTGGATGCAGTTGCCGAACAGAAAGATTGTGCTTTTCTCCAAAACCACTTTGACAGTGATTTTTTGGTTAAATTTCACCAGAAAACCACAACAAATTTTCAGGATTTCCCGGGATGAAAGCAGAAATATCTGGTGTGTTGTGGCTATCTCATTCCAAGATGTTGCTACAGCCTGTGTGTTTGTTTGTGTTTTCTGAACATTCTCTATGGACTTTAAGGTTTTGAATGCATTTTAGAATAACACTTTTTTTTTTCTGCCAGCAAACGCTAATTGGTTCCACCTGGAGTCAAATCCTCCACACATTCGAGTTTTCTAGGCAGAAAGCTTCAGAAACCTGAGAAAACATGATACTTGTGTTTGTAAACATGACATGGGATGTATTTACTGAACAGAAAATTGTGCTTTCCTCTAAAACCACTTTGACGGTGATATTTTGGTTAAATTTCTCCCAAAACCAAACAATTTGTCCAGATACTCCTGGATGAAAACAAAACTATCTGGTGTGTTGTGGCTATCTCAATCCTAGATCTTGCTACAGCCTCTGTGTTCGTTTGTGTTTTCTGGACATTCTCTACGGACTTTACGGTTTTGAATGCATTTTAGCCTGTAAGTTTCTGTTTCTCCCGGCAACGCTAACTGGTACCACATGGAGAAAATCCTCGAAACATTCGAGATTTCTAAGCAGAAAGCTTCAGAAATCCGAGAAAACATGATAGTTGTGTTTGTAAACATCACATGGGATGCATTTACCAAAAAGAAAGATTGTGCTTTACTCCAAAACCACTTTCACTGTGATTTTTTGGTTAAATTTCACCCGAATTCCACAACAATTTGTCCGGATATGCTGGGATGAACGCAGTAATATCTGGTGTGTTGTGGCTATCTCATTCCAAGATGTTGCTACAGCCTGTGTGTGTGTTTGTGTTTTCTGGACATTCTCTATGGACTTTAAGGTTTTGAATGCACTTTAGAATAACACTTTTTTTTTTCTGCCAGCAAACGCTAATTGGTTCCACCTGGAGTCAAATCCTCCACACATTCGAGTTTTCTAGGCAGAAAGCTTCAGAAACCTGAGAAAACATGATACTTGTGTTTGTAAACATGACATGGGATGTATTTACTGAACAGAAAATTGTGCTTTCCTCTAAAACCACTTTGACGGTGATATTTTGGTTAAATTTCTCCCAAAACCAAACAATTTGTCCAGATACTCCTGGATGAAAACAAAATTATCTGGTGTGTTGTGGCTATCTCAATCCTAGATCTTGCTACAGCCTCTGTGTTCGTTTGTGTTTTCTGGACATTCTCTACGGACTTTACGGTTTTGAATGCATTTTAGCCTGTAAGTTTCTGTTTCTCCCGGCAACGCTAACTGGTACCACATGGAGAAAATCCTCGAAACATTCGAGATTTCTAAGCAGAAAGCTTCAGAAATCCGAGAAAACATGATAGTTGTGTTTGTAAACATCACATGGGATGCATTTACCAAAAAGAAAGATTGTGCTTTACTCCAAAACCACTTTCACTGTGATTTTTTGGTTAAATTTCACCCGAATTCCACAACAATTTGTCCGGATATGCTGGGATGAACGCAGTAATATCTGGTGTGTTATTGCTATCTCAATCCGAGATCGTGCTACAGCCTGTGTGTGTGTTTGTGTTTGCTGGACATTCTCTACAGACTTTACGGTTTTGAATGCATTTTAGCATGTAAGTTTTTGTTTTCTGCTGGTAAATGCTAATTGTTACCACATGGAATCATATCCTCCACACATTCGATTGTTCTAGGAAGAAAGCTTCAGAAACCTGAGAAAACATGATATTTGTATTTGTAAACATGACATTGGATCCACTGGCTGAAAAGAAAGATTTTCCTTATCTACAAACCACTTTGATGGTGTTTTATTTTATTTTTTTTTATTTCACCTGAATTCCACAACAATTTGTCAGGATTTGCCGGGATGAAAGCAGATATATCTGGCATGTTGTGGCTATCTCAATCCGAGATCTTGCTACAGCCTCTGTGTTCGTTTGTGTTTTCTGGACATTCTCTACGGACTTTACGGTTTTGAATGCATTTTAGCCTGTAAGTTTCTGTTTCTCCCGGCAACGCTAACTGGTACCACATGGAGAAAATCCTCGAAACATTCGAGATTTCTAAGCAGAAAGCTTCAGAAATCCGAGAAAACATGATAGTTGTGTTTGTAAACATCACATGGGATGCATTTACCAAAAAGAAAGATTGTGCTTTACTCCAAAACCACTTTCACTGTGATTTTTTGGTTAAATTTCACCCGAATTCCACAACAATTTGTCCGAATATGCTGGGATGAACGCAGTAATATCTGGTGTGTTATTGCTATCTCAATCCGAGATCTTGCTACAGCCTCTGTGTGTGTTTGTGTTTTCTGGACATTCTCTTCTGACGTTACAGTTTTGAATGCATTTTAGCATGACACTTTTTGTTTTCTGCTGGCAAACGCTAATTGGTTCCACATGGAGTTAAATCCTCCACACATTCGAGTTTCCGAGGTAGAAAATTTCAGAAACCCGAGAAAACATGATATTTGTGTTTGTAAACATGATATTTCTTGCATTTGCCTAACAGAAAGATTGTGCTTTTCTCCCAAACCAATTTGATGGTGGCTTTTTTTTAATTTTACCAAATTCCACACAATTTGTCCAGCTACTCCTGCATGAAAACAAAAATACTTGGTATGTTGTGGCTATCTCAGTCCCAGATCTTGCTACAGCGTCTGTGTTTGTCTGTGTTTTCTGGACATTCTCTATGGACTTTACGGTATTGAATGCATTTTAGCATGTAAGTTTTTGTTTTCTCCTGGCAAAGACTAATTGCTACCACATTGAGTCAAATCTTCCACACTTTCGAGTTTTCTAGGCAGAAGGCTTCAGAAACCAGATTAAACATGATATTTGTGTTTGTAAACATGACATGGGATGCATTTGCCGAACAGAAAGATTGTGCTTTTCTCCAAAACCACTTTGACAGTGATTTTTTGGTTAAATTTCTCCCAAAACCAAACAATTTGTCCAGATACTCCTGGATGAAAACAAAACTATCTGGTGTGTTGTGGCTATCTCAATCCCAGATCTTGCTACAGCCTCTGTGTTCGTTTGTGTTTTCTGGACATTATCTATGCACATTGGTTTTGAAGGCATTTTAGGATGACACTTTTTATTTTTGGCTCACAGAGTGTAATTGGTTCCACCTGGAATCAAATCCTTCACACATTCGAGTGTTCTAGGCAGAAAGCTTCAGTAACCCTAGAAAACATGATATTTGTGTTTGTGAACCAGACATGTGATGCATTTGCCGAACAGAAAGAATGTGGTTTTCTCCAAAACCACTTTCAGGTCTATTTTCTGGTTAAATTTCACCCGAATTCCACAACAATTTATCCGGATACAGTGGGATGAACGCAGAAATATCTGGTGAGCTATGGCGATCTCAATCCCAGATCTTGCTACAGCCTCTGTGTTTGTTTGTGTTTTCTGGACGTTCTCTACGAACTTTAAGGTTTTGAATGCATTTTAGCATGACACTTTTTGTTTTCTGCCGGCAAACACTAATGGGTTCCACATGGAGTCAAATCCTCCACACATTCGAGTTTTTTATGCAGAAAGCTTCAGAAACCAGATTAAACACGATATTTGTGTTTGTAAACATGACATGGGATGTATTTACTGAACAGAAAAATTGTGCTTTTCTCCAAAACCACTTTCACGGTGATTTTTTGGTTAAATTTCACCCAAAAACCACAACAACTTGGCCAGATACTCCTGGATGAAAAAAAAAATAGCTGGTGTGTTGTGGCTATCGCAATCCCAGATCGTGCTACAACCTCTGTGTTTGTGTTTTCTGGACATTCCCTATGGACTTTACGGTTTTGAATGCATTTTAGCATGTAAGTTTTTGTATTCTGCTGGCAAACACTAATTAGTACCACATGGAGTCAAATCCTCCACACATTCGAGTTTTCCAGGCAGAAAGCTTCAGAAACCTGAGAAAACATGATATTTGTGTTTGTAAACATGACATTGGATGCAGTTGCCGAACAGAAAGATTGTGCTTTTCTCCAAAACCACTTTGACAGTGATTTTTTGGTTAAATTTCACCAGAAAACCACAACAAATTTTCAGGATTTCCCGGGATGAAAGCAGAAATATCTGGTGTGTTGTGGCTATCTCATTCCAAGATGTTGCTACAGCCTGTGTGTTTGTTTGTGTTTTCTGAACATTCTCTATGGACTTTAAGGTTTTGAATGCACTTTAGAATAACACTTTTTTTTTCTGCCAGCAAATGCTAATTGGTTCCACCTGGAGTCAAATCCTCCACACATTCGAGTTTTCTAGGCAGAAAGCTTCAGAAACCTGAGAAAACATGATACTTGTGTTTGTAAACATGACATGGGATGTATTTACTGAACAGAAAATTGTGCTTTTCTCCAAAACCACTTTGACGGTGGTTTTTTGGTTAAATTTCTCCCAAAACCAAACAATTTGTCCAGATACTCCTGGATGAAAACAAAACTATCTGGTGTGTTGTGGCTATCTCAATCCCAGATCTTGCTACAGCCTCTGTGTTTGTTTGTGTTTTCTGGACATTTTCTAGGGACTTTACAATTTTGAATGCATTTTAGCATGTAAGTTTTTGTTTTCTCCTGGCAAACAGTAATTGGTTCCACATGGAGTCAAATCCTCCACACATTCCGTTTTCTAGGCTGAAGGCTGCAGAAACCTGATTAAACATGATATTTGTGTTTATAAACATGACATTGGATCAACTTGCCAAACAGAAAGATTGTGCTTTTCCAAAACCACTTTGACGGTGATTTTTTGGTTAAATTTCACCTGAATTCCAGAAGAATTTGTCCGGATATGCTTGGATGAACTCAGAAATATCTGGTGGGTTGTGGCTATCTCAATCCCAGATCTTGCTACAGCCTCTGTGGCTGTTTGTGTTTTCTTCTGGCAAATGCTAATTGGTTCCACCTGGAGTCAAATTCTCCACACATTCGTGTTTTCTAGGCAGAAGGCTTCAGAAACCAGATTAAACATGATATTTGTGTTTGTAAACATGACATGGGATGCATTTGCCGAACAGAAAGAATGTGGTTTTCTCCAAAACCACTTTGGTGGTGGCTTTTTTTTTTTATTTCACCCAAATTCCACAACTATTTGTCCAGATACTCCTGGATGAAAACAAAAATATCTGGTATGTTGTGGCTATCTCAATCCCAGATCTTGCTACAGCCTCTGTGTTTGTTTGTGTTTTCTGGACATTCTCTACGGACTTTACGGTTTTGAATGCATTTTAGCATGTAAGTATTTGTTTTCTGCTGGCAAACACTAATTAGTACCACATGGAGTCAAATCCTCCACACATTTGAGTTTTCTAGGCATAAAGCTTCAGAAACCCTAGAAAACATGATATTTGTGTTTGTAAACCTGATATTGGATGCATTTGCCAATGGATGCATTTGCCAAAGAGAAATATAGTGCTTTTCTCAAACCACTTTGACGGTGAGTTTTTGGTTAAATTTCACCCAAAAACCAGAACAGTTTGTCCAGATACTTTTGGATGAAAAGAAAAATATCTGGTGTGTTTTGGCTATCTGAATCCCAGATCTTGCTACAGCCTCTGTGTTTTTTTTTTTTGTGTTTTCTGGACATTCTCTACAGACTTTACAGTTTTGAATGCATTTAACATGTAAGTTTTTGTTTTCTGCCGGCAAACGTTAATTGGTTCCACATGGAGTCAATTCCTTCACACATTCGAGTTTTCTAGGCAGAAAGCTTCAGAAACCTGAGAAAACATGATCGTTGTGTTTGTAAATATGACAGTGGATGCACTTGCCGAACAGAAAGATTGCGCTTTTCTCCAAAACCACTTTGACGGTGATTTTTTTTGTTAAATTTGATATGAAAACCACAACAGATTTTCAGGATTATCCGGAATGAAAGTAGAAACATCTGGTGTGTTGTGGCTATCTCAATCCCAGACCTTGCTACAGCCTCTGTGTTTGTTTTTGATTTCAGACATTCTCTACGGAATTTACTGTTTTGAATGCATTTTAGCATGATGCTTTTTGTTTTCTGCTCAAAGATGCTAATTGGTACCACCTGGAATCAAATCCTCCACACATTTGAGTTTTCCAGGCAGAAAGCTTTAGAAACCGAGAAAACATGATATTTGTGTTTGTAAATATGACATTGGATGCAATTGCCGAACAAAAAGATCTTGCTTTTCTCCAAAACCACTTTTACAGTGTTTTTTTTTTTTTTTTTAATTTCATCCACATTCCACAAGTATTTGTCCAGATACTCCTGGATGAAAGTAAAAATATCTGGTGTATTGTGTCTATCTCAATCCCAGATCTTGCTACAGCCTTTGTGTTTGTTTGTGTTTTCTGGACATTATCTATGGACTTTACGGTAATAACCAGAATTTACAAACAGATCAAGAATCTGGAAAAAAATGGTGCTGAAATTTATATGGAGACACAGGAGACCTCGAATAGCTAAAGCAATCTTCTACAACAAAAACAAAGCTGGAGGCATCCAAGTACCAGAGTTCAGGACATAGTACAGTGCAGTTGTTATCAAAACAGCATGGTGCTGGTACAGAAACAGATGGATAGACCAATGGAACAGAATTGAAACACCAGAAATCAATTCAAACATCTACAGCCAACTCATATTTGATCAAGCATCCAAAAGCAATCCCTGGAGTTAGGGCAGTCTATTTAAATAATGGTGCTATGAAAATTGGATTTCCACATGCAGAATCATGAAGCAAGACCCCTACCTTTCACCTTACACAAAAATCCACTCAACATGAATTAAAGACTTCAATCTATGATCTGACACCATCAAATTATTAGAGAGAATTGGAAAAACTCTGTAAGATATGGGTACCGGCAATGAGTTCTTGGAAAACACCCCAGAAGCACAGGAAATCAAAGCCAAAATTAACATTTGGGATTGCATCAAATTGAGAAGTTTCTGTACTGCAAAAGAAACAGTCAGGAAAGTGAAGAGACAACTGACAGAATGGGAAAATATATTTGCAAACTATGAAACTGATAAAGGGTTGATAACCAGAATCTACAAAGAAATCAAGAAACTCCACAAGATCAAAACAAAGAACCAACTTAAGAGATGGGCCAAGGACCTCAACAGACATTTTTCAAAAGAGGAAATCCAAATGGCCAACAGACACATGAAAAAATGTTCAAGATCACTAGCAATCAGGGAGATGCAAATCAAAACCACAATGAGGTTTCACCTCACCCCAGTTAGAATGGCTCACATTCAGAAATCTACCAATAATAGATGCTGGAGAGGAGGTGGGGAAAAAGGGACACTAACGCACTGTTGGTGGGAATGCAAACTGGTGAAGCCACTGTGGAAGTCAGTCTGGAGATTCCTCAGAAACCTGAATATAACCCTACCACTCAACCCAGCCATCCCACTGCTTGGAATTTACCCACAGTAACTGAAATTGGGAAACAAACAAGCAGTCTGCACCCTAATGTTTATTGCACCACAATTCACAATAGCCAAGACCTGGAACCAACCTAAATGCCCATCAATGGCAGACTGGATAAAGAAATTATGGGACATGTACTCTATAGAATACTATACAGCAGTAAAAAACATTGTAATCCAGTCATTTGCAACAAGATGGAGGAGTCTGAACACCATTTCGCTGAATGAACTAGGCCAGGCCCAAAGGAACTAATATTATATGGTATCCCTGATCGGCGACAAATAACTGAACACCAAGGGGAAACCTGTTGAAGTAAAATGGACACTAGGAGAAACTGTGACTTGATCAGCTCTTTTCATGACTGTTGATGTACAATGTAATACTTTATCCATGTTAGTATTTTTTTTCTAGTACTATTGGTTGAACTCTGTAATTAACACATATCATATCATATGTTCTCCCTGATTAGTGACAAATAACCGAGCACCAAAAATGAAATCTGTTAAAGAGAAATGAACACTATGAGAAATGGTGACTTGATCAGCCCTTGCCCTGACTGTTGGTGAACAACTTAATACGTTATCCCTCTTAGTAACTGTTTTGTTTGTATTTTGGTTGAATACTGTAATCAATACACAGATATTCTTAAGTGTTGAAACTTAACTGAAAAGTGATCGTTGTTAAACATAAGAGTGTGAATAAGAGAGGGAAGTGATGTACAATTCGGGACATGCTCAAGCTGACATACCTCAAACGGTCGAGTTAGAAACATACCAGGGGATTCCAATTCAATCCCATCAAGGTGGCATGTGCCAATGCCATCTCACTAGTCCCAGTGATCAATTTCTGTTCACAATTGATCATAATGATGGGGCTAAGAGCCAAAGGGATCACATAAACAAGACTAGTGTCTGCGAATAGTAGCTGATAGAATTAAAAGGGAGAGAATGGTCCAACATGGGAAGCGAGATACACAGCTGACCCATAGAATGGCAAATATCCTAAACAGCACTCTGGCCTCATAAGCAGCCCATAAATCATTTGGATTTGGCTGAAGAGCTGATGAGAGTATTTCAGGCATGGAAAGCCAAGACACTCTAGCAAAAAAAAAAGGACCTAAATTAAAGATCTCTATGATTGAGATCCCAGTAGAAAAACAGGCCATCAAAGAAGAGGTGCCTTTCTCTTAAGGGAGGAGTGAACTTCCACTTTGAATATGACCTTGTCTAAATATGATCAGAGCCGGTGAACTCAAAGGAATTCCATAGCCTTGGCAGCTCATGACAAGAGCCTCGGGTGATTACTGATGGCATACACAAGAGTGTCAATTTGTTAAGTCAACAACAGGAATCACTGTGCACTTACTCCCCATGTAGGATCTCTGTCCTTAATTTGCTGTACATTGTGATTTAATGCTATAACTAGCACTCCAAAAGTATTTTTAACTTTGTGTTTCTGTGTGGGTGCAAATTGTTGAAATCTTTACTTAATATATGCTAAACTGATCTTCTGTATAAAAAGAGAATTGAAAATGAATCTTGATGTGAATGGAAGGGGAGAGGGAGCAGGAGATGGGAGGGTGGTGGGTGGTTGGGAATTTATGGGGGAAAAAGCCCTTTTAATCCATAAGCTGTACTTTTTTACTAAATAACAACAAAAAAAGATGTGTAACAACCGGGTCTCTAACCGGCACCCATTTAATGCCAGCACTTCAGGCCAGGGAATTAACCCACTGTGCCACAGTGCTGGCCACAACTTTTTACTAGTTCAGTGTATATTACTATGTTGGCACTAAACCACCTCTACTATATCATTGAAAAGACCAATAAATACAAATTCAGGCTTTATATTTTACAATAATTTAGGAGATCCTATGTTCCAATTTGAATAACATGATAAGTATGTTAACATTATAGCATCACAGAGACTAGAAACAAATTTGATATCAGGTTTGATATTTCTAATGCTTTATAATCATGACAATTTTATGTTGTCAAATATTTATTTCACGATTTTAATGAAATATACTCATAAAGCTGTTATATCACAATATAATGCAAACAAAAATAAACAACTTACTGGTGGTGTGTTCATTTTCTTTGGCCTTGGAAACATGTAGTGGGAATTAGGACTGTACCTGGATGAGAAGATAAATGGAAATGTGAGAGAACTGGTGTTATTTGCTCCTAGACTCAGAGCAATATCATGATAGAAGTGAATACAAAATACCAAATACATTAGCTGTAGAAAAGAACACCAATCAGCTTCCCTCAGTAGTAACAGTGCTTTACACATGACAAGGACCAAAGAAGATGTCCTTGAAAGAGCACCAACAGTGACTTGATTAGCTCTTGTCCTGACTGTTGATGTACAATGTAATACTTTATCCATGTTAGTATTTTTTTGTTCTAGTACTATTGGTTGAACTCTGTAATTAACACAATTATTCCTGGTGTTTAAATTTCAACTGAAAAGTGATCCCTGTTAGGAATTTGGAAAACATTATGCTGACTGAAATAAGCCAGTCCCAAAGGGACAAATATCATATGTTCTCCCTGATCGGTGACAACTAACTGAGCACCAAAAAGGAAACCTGTTAAAGAGAAATGAACACTACGAGAAACCGTGACTTGATCAGCCCTTGCCCTGACTGTTGGTGAACAACTTAATACGTTATCCCTCTTAGTAATTGTTTTGTTTGTGTTACTTAATACTTTTGGTTGAATACTGTAATCAATACACAGATATTCTTAAGTGTTGAAACTTAACTGAAAAGTGATCGTTGTTAAATATAAGAGTGTGAATAAGAGAGGGAAGTGATGTGCAATTCGGGACATGCTCAAGCTGACATACCTCAAACGGTCGAGTTAGAAACATACCAGGGGATTCCAATTCAATCCCATCGAGGCGGCATGTGCCAATGCCATCTCACTAGTCCCAGTGATCAATTTCTGTTCACAATTGTTCATAATGATGGGACTAAGAGCCAAAGGGATCACATAAACAAGACTAGTGTCTGCGAATAGTAGCTGATAGAATTAAAAGGGAGAGAATGGTCCAACATGGGAAGCGAGATACACAGCAGACCCATAGAATGGCAGATGTCCTAAACAGCACTCTGGCCTCAGAATCATCCTTTAAAACACATGAATCTGGCTTTAAAGCCCATGAGAATATTTCAGGCATGGAAAGCCAAGACACTCTGGCAAAAAAAAAAAAAAAAGACATAAATGAAAGATCTCCGTGATTGAGATCCCAGTGGAAAGAACAGGTCATTAAAGAAGGAAGTACCTTTCTCTGAAGGGAGGAGAGAAGTTCCACTTTGAATATGACCTTGTCTAAATATGATCAGAGCCGGTGAACTCAAAGGAATTCCATAGCCTTGGCAGCTCATGACAAGAGCCTAGGGTGATTACTGATGCCATACACAAGAGTGTTAATTTGTTAAGTGAACAACAGGAGTCACTGTGCACTTACCTTCATGTAGGATCTCTGTCCTTAATGTGCTGTACATTGTAATTTAATGCTATAACTAGTACTCAAACAGTGCTTTTCACTTTGTGTTTCTGTGTGGGTGCAAATTGTTGAAATCTTTACTTAATATATGCTAAACTGATCTTCTGTATAAAAAGAGAATTGAAAATGAATCTTGATGTGAATGGAAGGGGAGAGGGAGTAGGAAAGGGGAGGGTTGCAGGTGGGAGGGAAGTTATGGGGGAAAGCCATTGTACTCCATCAGCTCTACTTTGGAAATTTATATTCATTAAATAAAAGTTAAAATAAAGAAAGATCACCAACAATTATACTGATTGGCAGTGATAAGGCACACGTAATCTTTATGTCAAAAGAAACATGTACTTGCTACTTAATTTGTTTAAAATGTTACTGCCAAGAAGCAATTTTTTATTTTAAGAATGCTTGTGAGTCAAGTGGCAAAATACCACAGAAAGAAACAAATGCTGCCACTAAAATCTACCCTATAGAAAAATACTTGGGTGATGTTAACTATTGTTTTGTTGCTACAAATACACTTCATGGTACTTCATATTGTTAGTTTCACTAGAACATATTTTGATGTTACACACTGAAAATTCTATAGAATATATTCTGCTTGTAACCACGATATTTTTGTCCACAGCTGTGTAGAAAAATGAATATAATACACATTTATTATGCTATATCTTTATAGTAATTATTGCAAAAGACACCTCCCAGTTTCCAAATATTCATGTAGTTCTTCCCTAAAATGCTTCTTGGCATTCAGTGAATATAACACCAACATGATTTGAAAAGTTATATTATGAAGAAGCCTCAGAACTTCCTGTTGGAGATACAGGACCCAGGCAAAATTTCATAGCAAACCATCAGACTTGGGAATGTTAAATGTTGTGATGCAAGTTAGTCTGCTGCTTGGGAAATACTATATCTAATACCAACATGCCCAGATGCGTGATTGATATTCTGCATATTCAAGGCAGCACCCTGCTAAGATGTCTATGAGGCAGTAGTTGGCGCATAAGCACTTGGATTCCTACCACCCACACATTATTAAAGGATGGAGTCCTGTACCTGAACACATATGTTAATTTCTTCTGATTTAACTTTGCATGGAATTAAATTCTTCCCTTCTCATCAAGGTTATTAATATTTGATGTTGAACAAATCCAGATACGTGTAAGCTCTCCTCCATTAGAAAACAATAATAGGGATCAGGGGCAAGATTGCAGAGTAGGGAAGGAGCTTGCTGCTCTATTCTTGGGGAAGATAGTTTTTAAAAAATGGAAAGAGTGCAGATTCAGGCAAGAGTTTTGGGTTAAAAAGCAGAGGAAGCTCTACATATTGGAGGGACAAAGTGGACCTACATGGAGGGATTCACAACTCAGAACTCCAGCAGCCAAGAGCCTCCACATCAGAGAGGAGAGTGTGGTGAGACCAGACTGCATAAGCCAACTCCATGGGTGAAAAAGCTGCAGGAAGAGCCTAGAGAGAATCTGACTTGGAGCCAATTGGGGGATAATGTACCTGCCAAACTAGAGGAGAAAAAAAAGAGGGGGCACATTTTCTCTGTCCATAGCACCCTGCAACTGCAACATGTAAGCAAGTGATATAGAACAAGTGCCATTTTGACACATATGACAGCTGCGCTAGCTTGTGTAAGCATCTTGAAAGCAGCCAAGCAGAGAATCCTGATCTGGTGGGGAGATCTGGCAGGGGGGTATGCTGCTTGAGACTGTGTGAGGCTTCTGTGCTAGGACTGTGTAAATACTGAGGTTGTGTGGGAGCAAAAAGGGAGTCACCGGGACTTTGAGCAGTCAGTGTGGGAGGCTCCACACAATCAGCATTCCCTGGTTACCAGGCAAGGGTCATTGCTGGAGAATCCAAACTTATACTGAAAACTGCACAGATCCTTTGTGTGGTCCTTGTGGCAGTGCCAATAAATAATATACCCTCTGGGGCTAGCACCCAGGCACTGGTCTCATTTGAGGAGAGGAGCTCAGATGAATCTACACCAACAGACAAGAAGAAACCTCCCCTCTAATAAAAAAAAGAGATTTAAGATGCCAAAATTGGTGTGTCACTTCAGACACACCCTTCACTCTGAAGCAATGAACAGAGCTCCCTGGCTACAATCACCACATGCCTTTAGGTATTTCCTGAAAGCAGACAATCTGATAATGAACACAGACATAGTCCACAGATAAAAGCTGCAACAGCAAAAATAAAATGACTATGTCCACAAATACTAAATAACAAATGCACCAAACAAGAATACGGAAGACAAAATGATGCCCCCCGAAGAACACAACACTACAATAATAGATTGTGAAGATGATGAGATTAAAAATATCCAGAAGTAGAATTCAAAATATTGATCACAGGATTGCTTAAAAGTAATCAGAAGAAAATGCATGAACTAATAAAATCTATACATGACATGAAAGAAATTTTCTCCCATGAAATTGAGAACTTAAGGAGAAATCAAAATGAAATCTTGGAAATGAAGAAGTCAATAGAGCAAATTAGAAAATGCAGTGGAAAGCCTTAACAAAATAATCTGTGAATCAAAAGAAAGAATATCTGACTTAGAAGACAAAAAAAAGGAAATCATTCAGAGAGATCAAACATAAGAAGAAATTAGAAAGTTAAAATACACTGTTGGTAAATTATAGATACTATCAAATGACCCAAAATAAAAGTTCTAGGAATTTATGAAGTTTTGGAAAGATGGGATGGATGAGAAGGCCTTTTTAGTGAAATAATTCCAGAAAACTTCCCTAATTTGGAGAAATAAAGGGACATTTAAGTCCGAGGAGCATATAGAACTCCTAAAAGAAATGACCAGAAAATATATTCACCATGATAGATTATAAGCAAACTTTCCACAGTAAATAAATAAAGAAAAGATTCTAAAATCTTCACAAGAGAAACACTAGATTTATTTCAGGGATCTCCAGTTAGACTCAGAGTGGACTTCTCATCAGAAATCCTACACGCTAGGAGGGTATATCACTATTATAAATGCATATGCACCTAATTACAGGGCACCTGACTATTTAAAACAAACATTAAAGGAAGCAAAGGGAGACATAAATTCAAACATAATAGTAATGGAGGGCTTCAATACCCCACATTCAGGAATGGACAGATCCACAAGACAGAAATTCAGCAAGGAAACAGCAGAGGTAATCAACACTATAGACCAAATGGATCTAATAAATATCCACAGAAATTTTCACCTTACAGTTCCAGAATACATATTATTCTCAGGAGTGTATGGAACTTTTTCTAGGATTGACCACATACTAGACCATAAAGCAAACATCAGCAAATTCCAAAACCAAAAAAAAAAAAATCAGAATCATACTACGCTTCTTCTCACACCACAATGGAATGATGCTGGAAATCAGCAACTTAACAATCTCTGAAACATATGCAAACATATGGAGACTGAACAATATGCTTCAGAATAAAGAGTGGGTCATAGAAGAAATAAAAGTTGAAATAAAAAATTTTGGGAAACAAATGAAGCAACAACAAAATATCAAACTTACGGTGTACAGCAAAAGCAATGTTAAGAGGAAAGTTTGTAACAATTGGTGCCTATATCAAGAAACTGGAAATACACCAAATAAATGAGCTATCAATGCATCTCAAGGATCTAGAAAATGAGCAAACCAAACCAAAACTAATAGGAGAAAAGAAATATCAAAATTAGAGAGGAAATTTAAAAAATGAATCCAAAAAACAATATAAAAGATCAGCAAAATAAAGAGCTGTGGCCGGCGCCGCGGCTCAATAGGCTAATCCTCTGCCTGGTGGCGCCAGCACACCGGGTTCTAGTCTCGGGCGGGGTGCCGGATTCTGTCCTGGTTACCCCTCTTCCAGGCCAGCTCTCTGCTGTGGCCAGGGAGTGCAGTGGAGGATGGACCAAGTGCTTGGGTCCTGCACCCCATGGGAGACCAGGATAAGCACCTGGCTCCTGCCTTCAGATCAGCATGGTGCGCCAGCTGCAGCGTGCCGGCCATGGCAGCCATTGGAGGGCGAACCAATGGCAAAGGAAGACCTTTCTCTCTGTCTCTCTCTCTCTCACTGTCCACTCTGCCTGTAAAAAAAGAGATTTTTTTTAAATAAAATTGACACATAATTGGGCAACTAACCCAAAAAAAGATGCAAATGAATAAAACTAGAGATGAAAAAGAAAATGTAACAACAGACACCATGAAGTGAATTACAAGAAATTAATACAAAGAGCTGCATGTCAACAAGCTGGAAACATAAATGAAATGGACAGGTTCCTGGAAACAAACAACCTAGCTACATGGAGCAATGAATACATAGAAAACCTAAACAGACAAATTTCCAAGATGAAAATTGAATCAGTAATAAAGACCCTCTCGACAAACAAAAGCTGAGGTCCCGATGTCTTCACTGCTGAATTTTAACAGAAATTTAAAAGAGAACTAATATCAATTCTTCTCAAGTTATTCAAAACAATTGAAAGAGAGGGAATTTTCACAAATCTTTCCCTGAAGCCAGCATCACCTTAATTTCTAAACACGGAAAAAGACACAATAGAGAAAGAGAACTACACACCAATTTCCCTAAATCAAGTAGCGGCAAAATTCCTTAATAAAATTCTAGTCAATGGAATCCAACAACACATCTAAAGATCATTCACGCAGACCAAGTGGAATTTATCCTTGGAATGCATGGATGGTTCAATACTTGCAAATCAATCAATGTGATACATCACATTAACAAATTTAAGAACGAAACCAAATGATTATCTCTATATGCAGAGAAAGCATTTGATAAAATACAACACCCTTTCATGATGAAAACTGAGCAAATTGAGTATAGAGGAAAATCTCTTGACACAATCAAGGAAATTTATGACAAATATAGTCAGCATCCCATTGAATGAGGAAAAGTTAGAAGCATTCTCACTGAGATCTGGAACTAGACAAGGATGCCCACGCTCAACATTGCTATTCAGTATAATCCTGGAAGATTTAACCAGAGCCATTAGCCAGAAAAAGAAATCAAGGGACACAAATTGGTAAAGAGAAAGTCAAAATATCTCTATGTGCAGATGACATCTCTATTTGCAGATGGATCCAAAAGACTCCTCCAAGAGATTATGTGAACTCATGGAAGAGTTTGGTAATGTAGGAGGATATACAACCAATACACAGACATTAAAACAGCCTTTGTATACACAGATTGTATACACAATGGCATGTTTCAGAAAGAATTTCTCAGATCATTCCCATTCACAATAGCATGGAGTAAATTTAACCAACAATGCCAAAGATCTTTATGATGTGAATTATAAAATATTAAAAAAGAAACAGAAGATAAAAATGAAAAAAAAATCCATGTTCATGAATTATAAGAAGCAATATCATCAAAATGCCCGTTATTCTAAAAGCAATTTACGAATTCAATGTGATACCAATCAAAATAGCAAAGACATTCTTCTAAGATCTAGAAAAATGATGAAGAAACACAGGAGACCTTGCATAGCTAAAGCAATATTATAGAACAAAAACAAAGCCAGAGGCATCACAATACAAGGTCTCAAGACATGCTTCAAGGCAGTTATAATAAAAGCAGCCTAGTAATTGTGAAAAAAAAAAGATGGATGGACAAAATGAACAAACAAACAAACAAACAAACCACCAGAAGTCAATCCAAGCATCTTCAACCAACTTATATTCAACCAAAGAGCATAAACACACCCCTGGAGTAAGGACAGTCTCTTCAGCAAGTGGTGCTGGGAAAACTGGATTCCCACATGCAAAAATATGAAGCAAAACCCCTGCTTTACACCATACACAAAAATCCATTCAAAATGATCAAAGACATAAATCTATGAGCTGATAACACCATATTATTAAAAAACATTGGGGAAAGCCAGGAAGATAATTGGCTCAGGCAAAGAGTTCTTCGAAAAGAAACCAGAGGCACTGGCAATCAAAGCCATAATTAAGAAATGGGATTACACTCAGAAAGTGAAGAGGCTACTGATAGAATGGGAGAAATTATTTGTAAACTATGCAGCTGATGAAAGATTTATAACCAGGATATATAAAGAGATCAAGAAACTCCAGAACCATGAAACAAACAACCCAGTGAAGAAATGGGCCAAGCATTTAAATAGATGTTTTTCAAAATAGGAAATCCAGATGGCAAAGAGACAAATAAAAAATGTCTAGAATCACTAGCCATCAAGGAAATGCAATTTAAAACCACAGTGATGTGGTTGGCACTGTGGTGCAGTGGGTTAAATCCCTGGCCTGAAGTGCAGGCATCCCATATGGGTGCCAGTTCTAGTCCCAGCTGCTCCTCTTCCTATACAGCTCTCTGCTATGGCCTGGGAAAAAATAGAATATGTCCTAAGTCCTTGGGAACCTGCACCCATGTGGGAGACCCTGGAGAAGTTCCTGGCTTTGGATCAGCACTGCTGTAGGCATTGCAGCCATCTGGGGAGTGAACCATCAGGTGGAAGACCTCTATCTCTGTCTCTACCTCTCTCTGTAACTCTGTCTTTCAAATAAATTCAATAAATCTTTAAAAAGAACACAGTGAGGTTTCACCTCATTCCAGTTAGAATTGCTTTCATACAGAAATCAACAAGCAGCAAATGCTGATGAGAATGTGAGGCAAAAGGTACCCCAACCCATTGCTGGTGGGAATGTAAACTTGTAAAGCCACTATGAAAGACCATTTGGAAATACCTCAGAAATCTGAATATAGACCTACCATAGGACCCAGCCATTTCACTCCTGGGAATTTACCCAATGGAAATGAAATCAGCAAATGAAAAATGTTATCTGTACCTCGATGTTTATGAAAGCTGCATTCACAATAGCTAAGACATGGAATTGACCTAAATGCCCTTCAACTAAAGACTGGATAAGGAAATTATGGGATATATACTCTATTGTATACTACACAATGGATAAAAACAATGAAATCCATTCATTTGCAACAAAATGAATGAATCTGGAAAACATACTGAGTGAAATAAGACAGTCCCAATATACTAATACCATAATAGTTAGTGACAACTAAGAGAGCACCTAAAAGAAAATCCATAAAACTAAGATTGTCATTTTGAGAAGCAATGACTTGAACAGCTTTGGTCTTGACTGTTGAGAAACAGTTTTTTTTTTTTTCTGTACGTCATACTATTTGTAGAACTCTTTCTTAACATTGAGTTAATCATGTGTTTATCTTTTTATTTAATAAATGTGAATTTACAAAGCGCAACTTTTGTATTGTGGCTCCCCCCCAAACTCCCTCCCTCCTGTGACCCTTCCCTCTCCCACTCCCTCTCCCATCCTGCTCTTCATCGAGTTTCATTTTCAATTACCTTCATATACAGAAAGCAACTTAGTATATACTAAGCAATGATTTCAACAGGCTGCCTTCACACAACCGCACAAGGTATAGGGTATTGTTCAACTAGTAATGTTGTCTTTAAGTTTCATAGTAAAGCACATTAAGGACAGAGATCCTACATGGGGAGCATGTACCCAGTGACTCCTGTTGTTGATTTAACAATTGGCACTCTTATTTATGATGTCAGCAATCACCCGAGGGAGCCCCTTGAGTTCACCAACTCTGAACTTGTTTAGTCAAGGCTGTATCACAGTGGAGGTTTATAAAGTCAATTGAAAATAAATCTCATTAAGCATAATGTTTGGAATAACACAGGAAGGAGGGATTTTGTAACTGTGAAGCTCTATTGTCCTGCATACTTTCCTACAGATTACTTCTAAAGGTACAATTTAAAATCTTGGTATGGGACCTCAAATCCCATCAAACTGGATAGTAAAAAATGCCATCTTAATTGTTAGAGTGAACATATTAAGTGTTAAATTGATAATATAGATAGGATTACATGTTAAATGGATCATATAAATAATATGAAATGTCTGGTAAAAATAAACAGAATTGAAAAGGAGAGAATATTCCAACATGGGAAGCAGTACACAGAGCAGACACATAGAATGAGAATCACATTAAAAAACACTCTGTCCTCAGAATCAGCCCATAAGGCATTCTGGTCAGGTTAAAGTCACATGAGAGCAAGTCAAGCATCAAAAGCCAAGACAATGTGGTACAAAATGTTCTACATAAAGGATCTCTGTGAGAGAGACTCCAGTGGAAAGAAGTGGCCATAAAAGAAGGATGTACTTTGGTCTGACAGGTGGAGAGTACTTCAACTTTGCTTGTGGACTTGTCTAGATACTGATGCAGATTTTGGATACAAAGGCTACTATAGCCTTTGTAGCTTCCATAACCTAGGCAGCTCATGATAAGAGTTTTGGGTGATCACTGATATCATACATAAGACTGTTATTTGTTACATTAACAACAGGAGTCACTGTGCGCATACTCTCCATAAAGGACTTCTGTCTGCAATGAATTGTATTATGAGAATTAACTGTAAAACTAGTTCTCGGTTTGTGTGTGTGTTTGTCTGTGTGTGTTTGTTCGTATGTGTAAATTGTTGAAATCTACTTTGTAAAAGTTGGTCTTCTATGTATAAAGTTAAATAAAAATGTATCTTAAAGGATAATGGGACTTGGAATGAGCAAGGAAGGAGGAGTGGGGTGAGAGTGGAGGAGGGAGGGCAGCATAGTGAGAAGAATCACTATATTCCTAAAGTTGTACTGATGAGATCTGTACTCAATAAATAAAATGTTTCTTTGAAATATAAAAAGAAACAAGAAGAATGATTTGTATGTTTCCTGAGTAATCGCTTCACTCTCAACACAAAATGCATGATGCAAAAGAATTCATCTTCAACCACACACTAATGAAGTGGAACTCCAGTGGTTAAATTTTAGGGTTTCAAACTCATATTTGAAAGGCATGTGTCAAAAATAGATGAATTCTTATTTCAGCTCAATTCACAATAGCTAGAACCTGGAATCAACCCAAATGCCCATCAACAGTAGACTGGATAAAGAAATTATGGGTCATGTACTCCATAGAATACGATACAGCAGAAAAAAAAAAAACAACGAAATCCTGTCATTTGCAACAAAATGGAGCAATCTGGAAAACATCATGCTGAGTGAATTAAGCCAGTCCCAAAGGGACAAATATCATATGTTCTACCTGATTGGTGACAACTAACCGAGCACCAAAAAGGAAACATGGTGAAGTGAAATGGATACTATAAGAAACAGTGACTTGATCAGCCCTTGTCCTGACTGTTGATCTACAAGTTAAAACTTTATCACTTTTAGTATTTTTTGTTCTACTTAAAACTGTTGGTTGAACTCTTTAATTAACACACAATTATTCTTAGGTATTTAAATTCAACTGAAAAGTGATCTCTGTTAAATGTAAGAGTGGGAATAAGAGAGGGAGGAGACGTACAATTTGGGACATGCTCAATTGGACTTGCCCCAAATGGTGGAGTTAGAAACATGCCACGGGATTCCAATTCAATCCCATCAAGGTGACATGTACCCATGCCATCTCACTAGTCCAAGTGATCAACTTCAGTTTACAATTGATCATACTGATAGACCTACGAGTCAAAGGGATCACATAAACAAGACGAGTGTCTGCTAATACTAGCTGACAGAATCAAAAAGGGAGAGAACGATCCAACATGAGAAGCGGGATACACAGCAGACTCATAGAAAGGCAGATGTCCTAAACAGCACCCTGGCCTCAGAATCAGCCCTTAAGGCATTCGGACCTGGCTGAAGAGCCCATGAGAGTATTTTAGGCATGGAAAGCCAAGACACTCTGGCAAAAAAAAAAAAAAACCCTAAAGGAAAGATCTCTGCGAGTGAGATCCCAGTGGAAAGAATGGGGCCATCAAAGAAGGAGGTACCTTTCTCTGAAGGGAGGAGAAAACTTCCACTTTGACTATGACCTTGTTGACATAAGATCAATGTCAGTGAACTCAAAATGCTTCCATAGCCTTGGCAACTCATGACTAGAGCCTAGGGAGATTACTGATGCCTTAAACAAGAGTGCCAATTTTTTAAGTTAACAACAGGAGTCACTGTGCACTTACTCCTCATGTAGGATCTCTGACCTTTATGTGTTGTTCAATGTGAACTAATGCTATAATTAGTACTCAAACAGTATTTTACACTTAATCGTTCTGTATGGGTGCAAACTGTTGAAATCTTTACTTAATATACACTAAAGTGATCTGTACATAAAGATAATTGAAAATGAATCTTGATGTGAATGGAATGGGAGAGGCAGCAGGAGATGGGAGGGTTGTGGGTGGGCGGGAATTTATGGGGGAAGCCATTGTAATGCATAAACTGTACTTTAGAAATTTATATTTACTAAATAAAAGTTAAAAATGGATAAATTCAAATGTGGGAACAGGTTTTATGATGCTTATTATTTGTTTTCCCTTTGTTTTCAATTCTGATAATTATACTGTATTTCTAAACACACATCTGCTTATTACAGATACATGTATAAAATATGGAAAACATGATGCTATTCTACTTCAAGATACTTAAACAAGAAGCCAATATTCCTATGGCAACTTATATCTAATCCATCAAAAGATATTTGCTGTGACCTAATCAAATAATTAGTGTGTTATTCATGGGTAATATTCCAGAATTCAGAAAACTACTATAGTACATTTACTAGAATAAAATAATGAGCTTTACTGTGGGTGCATTTAAATTCATTGCACAAAACAAAAGTTCCAGTCTCTGGGAATTAATTCAAAACTCTTGAAATCCATTTCTCTATACATTCATCTGATGATCTATCAAATCTTTATTTATAGCTCTGAGAGTCAGATCTTAACTTTCTCTGTTCGCTAGTTTCTTCTATAAATCATGCAAGATGTCAACACAAGAATTACATAGAGCCTCTACTGCCACGTTGTTCTTCTCTAACAGGGAATGGCTATGGCTAATATGAACTTCAGTGGGAGTAAGACAGTGTACTGGTTTTAGGCCCACAACCTCTCCCTGGTTTCCTTTATTGCACAGATATGATTTTCCCTGTTCAAATTCCTGTGTTTTCTCTATACTACCATTGTCCTAAGTGATATTGTACAAATGTGGGAACCTTAAACTTGAGCTTCCAAGCCTAAGTTCCCTCATCTCAGAGCTCAGAAACTAGTACATGATGAAAAAAATAGGTCTTGGCTGGCACCGCCGCTCACTAGGCTAATCCTCTGCCTTGCAGTGCTGGCACACTGGGTTCTATTCCCGGTCTGGGCACCAGATTCCGTCCCGGTTGCCCCTCTTCCAGGCCAGCTCTCTGCGGTGGCCAGGGAGTGCAGTGGAGGATGGCCCAAGTGCTTGGGCCCTGCACCCCATGGGAGACCAGGATAAGTACCTGTCTCCTGCCTTCAGATCAGCGAGGTGCTCCAGCCACAGTGTGCCGGCCATGGCGGCCATTGGAAGGTGAACAAATGGGAAAAGGAAGACCTTTCTCTCTGTCTCTCTCCCTCTCACTGTCCACTCTGCCTGTCAAAAAAATTTAAAAAAGAAAAAATAGGTCTCAATTTCATATTACTTGAGATAAAAATGAAATTTCAGGGATTAATGAGCTAGCTCAGCACCATGGGCTTTGTGAGTTTATATGTCCTTTCCAGGAATTTGCTCTCTTTGTTCATCACACACCTCTGCCAACAGGAGTTGTTCCTTCTGGGAATGGAGATATAGTTTCCAAGGGAAACTCCAATATGAGAAAAATTGTGAACATCATACTCACCAAAAATTGGCTAATCACAAGCCACTCCTTTGTCTGACTCTTCTGAGTCAATAAGGAAGCTATAGTGATTAATTTGTCCTGAATACAGAAGATTATATAGTCCAAGTGGTACAAATAAAGGGAGTGATGAGCAAAGAGTGAGTCTAGCGAATTAAAATAACCTCAAGGATTATTAACTGAATTTAGCCTTTTCTTTTTAAATATTTAATTATTTGCAAGGCAGAGAAATGAAAGACAAAAACAGAGACACTGACACATGAAGCATCTTTTTTCCTGGCTCACTTCCCAAGATGCTAAAATAAACAGGTTTTGGCGAGGACAGAGCCAGGAGCAAGTAATTTTATTTACATCTGCTATATGGGCACATTCCAAAGCATTTGGGTCATGTTCCATTGCCTTCCCAGGTTCATTAATAGAATATACACAAAGTAACACTACAATATAGGAGGCCAGCATTGCAAGCAGTGGCCAATCCCATTGCAAACTAATGTGTGCCACAAACACTAGTCATTTCAGATCCATCATTAAAATATTTAGTCATATACCTCTGTTGCCTCATCATGTATTTTTCTATTAATTTAGTTCATAATTTTATTGTTTAAAAAGACAAACAATATACACCTTGAAGTTTTAGACATAACCATTTGATAAGAAGAGGAAATCAAAGGGATACAAATTAAAAAGTGGGAATTCAGATTATTTCTATTTGAAAATGACATGGTTCTCAATATAGGGAAGCCAAAAGAGTCCACTTGTAAATGATTAGAATTCATAAAAAACTTTGTTAAAGTAGCATAATATAATAGTAACACGTAAAAGTCAATAGCCTTTCTATACCCAGACATTGCCATGGCCAAACATCTAAACAGAAAGATTTCCAATAAACAACCTAAGTATCCATCTCAAGAGTCCTAGAAAACAAGAATAAGCCAAATACAAGATGAAATGAATAGCATAGGTCATAAATGGAATGTTAACATTAAAGATAAGCAAAATAAAATTTTATTTTTAATAGAAGAAACAATCCTTTCGCTAGGTTATAAAAACTAGGTTCAAGTAAATAAAATCAAAGAAGGGGAAACTATAATGCATATCACAGATATAATAGGCATCACTAATTTATATTAAAAAGGATAAATGAAAAATTTTAAAAAAATTGTTTATTTGTGGATACATATAACCTACCAAAACTGAGCCAAGTAGATATAACATATCTGAGAATCCAGGTCTCCCATGGGGCTGCGGCTTTGGGTGATGATCATTGTGAATGTTGTTCTTTAGCTACAGCCAACATGCTCTCGATGCAGGATGTTGGTCATAGAGGAAGCCACCTGCTAGCAAGAGGTAGGAAGTACACAGTGACCTTACTTTCTGCTTGCTGTCGCTGCCAATCTATAAATGCCCTTTAGAAGAAGCCTATTGGCAGCCAGTGGTGGTTACAAGATAGCAGAATAGGGAGGGAGCGTATTTCTCTAGCCCAGGGGAAAATGGTTTTAAAAAAGTGGTAGTCTTGGGGAAGAGTTATGAAAAAAAGGCAGAGGAAACTCTATTACATGGAGGGCATGGGCTCGCATGGCTCAGGACTCCAATATCCAAGAGCCTATGCACCATTGCTGCAAAGTGAGGTGAGACAAGACGGCAGTAGCCTGAGACTCTGGTGAAAAAGCAGAAGGAAGACCCTAGAGGAAGTGAGGTTTGAAGCTATATGAGGGAAAGTGCACCAGCCTAACTGGAGGAGAGAGAAAAAAAAAGAGGGTATGAACACATTTCTCTCTGATCACCTTACAAAGCCATACAAGCCAATAGAGCAGGCACCAATTTGGACATACATAAAAGCTGCACCAACTCATTTCTGTGCCCAGCAATCAGCCGACTGGAGATTACTGACTCCAGTGGGGAGAAATAACAGAAGGTTAGGAGCTTGTGAATGTGTGAAGCTTCAGAACTGTGACTGTGGAAAAAAATGAGTGTGTGTGGAAGAACTCATGGTGTGCATGAGACTTTGAGCAGTCTCAGTGGGACACCACAAGCTCCAGAAGTCCTGGGCACCTGGTTAGAGACATTGCTGGAAAATCTTAACTTATACTGAGGATTGCACAGATCCTTTGTGCGATCCTTGGGACAGAGCAGAGGAATATTATATCCACTTTGGCTGGTGCTCAGGCACTGGACTCCATCAAGAAGAAGAGCTCAGCTGAGCAGAAATAATTCCATTCTGATTAAAAAAAGAGAGTGACGATTTACCATGTCAAACCTGAGAGTATCAACTTAGGCATGCCCTTAACTCTAGAGAACTGAACAGAGCTCTCTGGCTACATCCACTGCAAGCCTCTAGACATTCACTGAAAGCAGACATTCCACTTATCTATAGAGTCATAGTACAAGGATAAAAGACGCCAAAGTGGGGGGAAAAAAAAGAAGAAACCAACGAGTACCTCCACAAATGCTGAACAACAAATGCAACAACCCAAAGGACAAGAATAAGGAAGACAACATCATGCTCCCAAAAGAACAGAACACTTCATTACAAGATTATGAAGATGATGAGATAGAAGAAATGCAAGAAATAGAATTCCAAAAATTAATGATAAGATTATACAGAAGTAATCAAAAGCAAAAGCATGGACTACTAAAATCCATGGAGAACATGAAAGAAAATCTCTCATGAAATTAAAATCCTTTTTTTATTTTTTTATTTAGTAAATATAAATTACCAAAGTACAGATTTTGGATTACATGTGCTCACCCCTTAACTTCCCTCCCATATGCACACCTCCCATCCCCCACTCCCTCTCCCATTCCATTCACATCAAGATTCATTTTTAATTATCTTTACATAAGAAGATCAATTCAGTATATATTAAGTAAAGGTTTCATCAGTTTACACCCACACAGAAACACAAAGTGTAAAAATACAGTTTCAATACTAGTTATAGCATTACTTCACATTGGACAACACACTAAGGACAGATCCCACATGAGAAGTAAGTACACAGTGACTCCTGTTGTTGACTTAACAATTTGACACTCACAAATGAACTCTCAAATTTATAAACCATTTTATAGCCAGCAGAATCTGATCTTCTGAGATATTCTCAAATGCTACAAGTTATCATTTGACTAAACCACATTTGGATGCATAATGCAACTACTGTGTGTTCAACAGTTTATTTGATTCTCAGTTCTCACACCAGTTAGCTTGGGGTTGGGGAGTGAATGATTGGCTTTGACAAAGATTTTACTCTCCACACAAGGGTGTGAAGGCATTTAATCCCAATTAGGAGAGATTAATCATTGGGAACAGGTGGGACCCTAATGAAGTGATTAGGCTAAATCAATTCATGTGATTATTGAGTGACTGCTTATTCCCAGGTGTGTGCTATAGAAACTACTTCATATTTGAAGCTCCTGCAATTTCATTATTTTTCATTTGGTCTCTGTGCCACCCAAACCTCTGCCAACAAGATGACCCTCAACAGATACTGCCCTCCGACCTTTGGACCAAACCAAGAGACAAATACCATTTCTTTCTAAATGACTGAGTCTGTACCATTCTGTTATTAGCATCAAACAAAACCTGACTCAGAACCTAGGAAGAGCTGTGCTGACAGCACTGAATTGTAAACTAGTGACCTCGTTTCTCAACCAAAGGATATCAGATCCCATGTGGAAGTTCATTTCCCCATGTGGATTCTGTAATCACCATCAATTTGGAAAGCTGTGAGGCCCCAGGGTTCACACAAACCCTTTTCCTTTAGACACAGGACAGGACATCAGGGTCCTGGCTACTGGCCCAGCTCCCCTCCTGTGCCCATAGAATACTGGTCTCTGACACTCACCACTTTCCAGCTTCCAATGAGTCCCAGCATCCTCCTGAGGGCTCCTGAGTGTGGTGAGGGAAGTTCACAGAGCAGCAATGGGTGAAACACCCGAGACCTCTCTCAGGAACTAACCCAGAATGCCTAACATTGGGATGCCAGAAAAGAAGACGCTGTGTGGTTCAGCAGTGTTGCCTTTGAACACCTGATTTTAAAGTCTGCCCTAACAATGCATAACATCAGAGAACACACAGCCCATCCAAATGCTCCTAGCATGAGGGCCATAGCTTGGGGTTGTGGCAGGTGGGGGCAGAGAGGAACTCTGCTTGGTCTCAGGTCTGAAACTGCCTCATCTTTGCAGCTTGATCCTCCCAACAGCAGGGGCCACTCTCACCTCCCTGATGATCATGACATCAGAGCACTGTCCCTCCCTCCTTTTTCCAGGACCCTATTAAAATCTTGTGACCCTTGGACTTTCAATAATGGTCTCGCGTGTAACAGAATGCTGAATCTTTCCGGTATTCTGGGTCTTTATATTATTTATATTCTTGGCTCCTTTTTAAGGTCATTTGACTTTTTTTTAAAAAAATTGACTCCAGGACTATTTTAAGATACTAAAACATACATTACATAGATTGACCTCGCTTTCTCTTGTATCTATTACAGATATTCACTTGTAGTTCTGTATTCTGTAATTTAATATTGTTGCCTGTTTCATTCTTACTGGCATGCATTGGGTTTATATATTGATCTTATACACAGTAATCCTGCATAATTCTCTGGTCAGTTTTTATTTGTTTTGAATTTTATGGGAGTATCTCCGTATATAATAGTTTAATTAACATTTATTGATGGTTTTGCTGCTTAGAAGCATATCCTTATACATAAAATTTTCTGTTTTTTAAATTTCCTAACTGCACATCTGGACATTGTTGAAGACAGAAAATAAAAGGAGAGCAGCTTATACAGCTGTGTTCTGAGGGAGATAGCTTTCAGTGTTCTATGACAATTATGCTTTATATTATAGAACAGATGTGCAGGATTATTAAATATTAAATTACAGAATATAGAACTACAAGTGAATATCTGTAATAGATACAAGAGAAAGCGAGGTCAATCTATGTAATGTATGTTTTAGTATCTTAAAATAGTCCTGGAGTCAATTTTTTTAAAAAAAAGTCAAATGACCTTAAAAAGGAGCCAAGAATATAAATAATATAAAGACCCAGAATACCGGAAAGATTCAGCATTCTGTTACACGCGAGACCATTATTGAAAGTCCAAGGGTCACAAGATTTTAATAGGGTCCTGGAAAAAGGAGGGAGGGACAGTGCTCTGATGTCATGATCATCAGGGAGGTGAGAGTGGCCCCTGCTGTTGGGAGGATCAAGCTGCAAAGATGAGGCAGTTTCAGACCTGAGACCAAGCAGAGTTCCTCTCTGCCCCCACCTGCCACAACCCCAAGCTATGGCCCTCATGCTAGGAGCATTTGGATGGGCTGTGTGTTCTCTGATGTTATGCATTGTTAGGGCAGACTTTAAAATCAGGTGTTCAAAGGCAACACTGCTGAACCACACAGCGTCTTCTTTTCTGGCATCCCAATGTTAGGCATTCTGGGTTAGTTCCTGAGAGAGGTCTCGGGTGTTTCACCCATTGCTGCTCTGTGAACTTCCCTCACCACACTCAGGAGCCCTCAGGAGGATGCTGGGACTCATTGGAAGCTGGAAAGTGGTGAGTGTCAGAGACCAGTATTCTATGGGCACAGGAGGGGAGCTGGGCCAGTAGCCAGGACCCTGATGTCCTGTCCTGTGTCTAAAGGAAAAGGGTTTGTGTGAACCCTGGGGCCTCACAGCTTTCCAAATTGATGGTGATTACAGAATCCACATGGGGAAATGAACTTCCACATGGGATCTGATATCCTTTGGTTGAGAAACGAGGTCACTAGTTTACAATTCAGTGCTGTCAGCACAGCTCTTCCTAGGTTCTGAGTCAGGTTTTGTTTGATGCTAATAACAGAATGGTACAGACTCAGTCATTTAGAAAGAAATGGTATTTGTCTCTTGGTTTGGTCCAAAGGTCGGAGGGCAGTATCTGTTGAGGGTCATCTTGTTGGCAGAGGTTTGGGTGGCACAGAGACCAAATGAAAAATAATGAAATTGCAGGAGCTTCAAATATGAAGTAGTTTCTATAGCACACACCTGGGAATAAGCAGTCACTCAATAATCACATGAATTGATTTAGCCTAATCACTTCATTAGGGTCCCACCTGTTCCCAATGATTAATCTCTCCTAATTGGGATTAAATGCCTTCACACCCTTGTGTGGAGAGTAAAATCTTTGTCAAAGCCAATCATTCACTCCCCAACCCCAAGCTAACTGGTGTGAGAACTGAGAATCAAATAAACTGTTGAACACACAGTAGTTGCATTATGCATCCAAATGTGGTTTAGTCAAATGATAACTTGTAGCATTTGAGAATATCTCAGAAGATCAGATTCTGCTGGCTATAAAATGGTTTATAAATTTGAGAGTTCATTTGTGAGTGTCAAATTGTTAAGTCAACAACAGGAGTCACTGTGTACTTACTTCTCATGTGGGATCTGTCCTTAGTGTGTTGTCCAATGTGAAGTAATGCTATAACTAGTATTGAAACTGTATTTTTACACTTTGTGTTTCTGTGTGGGTGTAAACTGATGAAACCTTTACTTAATATATACTGAATTGATCTTCTTATGTAAAGATAATTAAAAATGAATCTTGATGTGAATGGAATGGGAGAGGGAGTGGGGGATGGGAGGTGTGCATATGGGAGGGAAGTTAAGGGGTGAGCACATGTAATCCAAAATCTGTACTTTGGTAATTTATATTTACTAAATAAAAAAATAAAAAAAGGATTTTAATTTCATGAGAGATTTTCTTTCATGTTCTCCATGGATTTTAGTAGTCCATGCTTTTGCTTTTGATTACTTCTGTATAATCTTATCATTAATTTTTGGAATTCTATTTCTTGCATTTCTTCTATCTCATCATCTTCATAATCTTGTAATGAAGTGTTCTGTTCTTTTGGGAGCATGATGTTGTCTTCCTTATTCTTGTCCTTTGGGTTGTTGCATTTGTTGTTCAGCATTTGTGGAGGTACTCGTTGGTTTCTTCTTTTTTTTCCCCCCACTTTGGCGTCTTTTATCCTTGTACTATGACTCTATAGATAAGTGGAATGTCTGCTTTCAGTGAATGTCTAGAGGCTTGCAGTGGATGTAGCCAGAGAGCTCTGTTCAGTTCTCTAGAGTTAAGGGCATGCCTAAGTTGATACTCTCAGGTTTGACATGGTAAATCGTCACTCTCTTTTTTTAATCAGAATGGAATTATTTCTGCTCAGCTGAGCTCTTCTTCTTGATGGAGTCCAGTGCCTGAGCACCAGCCAAAGTGGATATAATATTCCTCTGCTCTGTCCCAAGGATCGCACAAAGGATCTGTGCAATCCTCAGTATAAGTTAAGATTTTCCAGCAATGTCTCTAACCAGGTGCCCAGGACTTCTGGAGCTTGTGGTGTCCCACTGAGACTGCTCAAAGTCTCATGCACACCATGAGTTCTTCCACACACACTCATTTTTTTCCACAGTCACAGTTCTGAAGCTTCACACATTCACAAGCTCCTAACCTTCTGTTATTTCTCCCCACTGGAGTCAGTAATCTCCAGTCGGCTGATTGCTGGGCACAGAAATGAGTTGGTGCAGCTTTTATGTATGTCCAAATTGGTGCCTGCTCTATTGGCTTGTATGGCTTTGTAAGGTGATCAGAGAGAAATGTGTTCATACCCTCTTTTTTTTTCTCTCTCCTCCAGTTAGGCTGGTGCACTTTCCCTCATATAGCTTCAAACCTCACTTCCTCTAGGGTCTTCCTTCTGCTTTTTCACCAGAGTCTCAGGCTACTGCCGTCTTGTCTCACCTCACTTTGCAGCAATGGTGCATAGGCTCTTGGATATTGGAGTCCTGAGCCATGCGAGCCCATGCCCTCCATGTAATAGAGTTTCCTCTGCCTTTTTTTCATAACTCTTCCCCAAGACTACCACTTTTTTAAAACCATTTTCCCCTGGGCTAGAGAAATACGCTCCCTCCCTATTCTGCTATCTTGTAACCACCACTGGCTGCCAATAGGCTTCTTCTAAAGGGCATTTATAGATTGGCAGCGACAGCAAGCAGAAAGTAAGGTCACTGTGTACTTCCTACCTCTTGCTAGCAGGTGGCTTCCTCTATGACCAACATCCTGCATCGAGAGCATGTTGGCTGTAGCTAAAGAACAACATTCACAATGATCATCACCCAAAGCCGCAGCCCCATGGGAGACCTGGATTCTCAGATATGTTATATCTACTTGGCTCAGTTTTGGTAGGTTATATGTATCCACAAATAAACAATTTTTTTAAAATTTTTCATTTATCCTTTTTAATATAAATTAGTGATGCCTATTATATCTGTGATATGCATTATAGTTTCCCCTTCTTTGATTTTATTTACTTGAACCTAGTTTTTATAACCTAGCGAAAGGATTGTTTCTTCTATTAAAAATAAAATTTTATTTTGCTTATCTTTAATGTTAACATTCCATTTATGACCTATGCTATTCATTTCATCTTGTATTTGGCTTATTCTTGTTTTCTAGGACTCTTGAGATGGATACTTAGGTTGTTTATTGGAAATCTTTCTGTTTAGATGTTTGGCCATGGCAATGTCTGGGTATAGAAAGGCTATTGACTTTTACGTGTTACTATTATATTATGCTACTTTAACAAAGTTTTTTATGAATTCTAATCATTTACAAGTGGACTCTTTTGGCTTCCCTATATTGAGAACCATGTCATTTTCAAATAGAAATAATCTGAATTCCCACTTTTTAATTTGTATCCCTTTGATTTCCTCTTCTTATCAAATGGTTATGTCTAAAACTTCAAGGTGTATATTGTTTGTCTTTTTAAACAATAAAATTATGAACTAAATTAATAGAAAAATACATGATGAGGCAACAGAGGTATATGACTAAATATTTTAATGATGGATCTGAAATGACTAGTGTTTGTGGCACACATTAGTTTGCAATGGGATTGGCCACTGCTTGCAATGCTGGCCTCCTATATTGTAGTGTTACTTTGTGTATATTCTATTAATGAACCTGGGAAGGCAATGGAACATGACCCAAATGCTTTGGAATGTGCCCATATAGCAGATGTAAATAAAATTACTTGCTCCTGGCTCTGTCCTCGCCAAAACCTGTTTATTTTAGCATCTTGGGAAGTGAGCCAGGAAAAAAGATGCTTCATGTGTCAGTGTCTCTGTTTTTGTCTTTCATTTCTCTGCCTTGCAAATAATTAAATATTTAAAAAGAAAAGGCTAAATTCAGTTAATAATCCTTGAGGTTATTTTCATTCGCTAGACTCACTCTTTGCTCATCACTCCCTTTATTTGTACCACTTGGACTATATAATCTTCTGTATTCAGGACAAATTAATCACTATAGCTTCCTTATTGACTCAGAAGAGTCAGACAAAGGAGTGGCTTGTGATTAGCCAATTTTTGGTGAGTATGATGTTCACAATTTTTCTCATATTGGAGTTTCCCTTGGAAACTATATCTCCATTCCCAGAAGGAACAACTCCTGTTGGCAGAGGTGTGTGATGAACAAAGAGAGCAAATTCCTGGAAAGGACATATAAACTCACAAAGCCCATGGTGCTGAGCTAGCTCATTAATCCCTGAAATTTCATTTTTATCTCAAGTAATATGAAATTGAGACCTATTTTTTCTTTTTTAAATTTTTTTGACAGGCAGAGTGGACAGTGAGAGGGAGAGAGACAGAGAGAAAGGTCTTCCTTTTCCCATTTGTTCACCTTCCAATGGCCGCCATGGCCGGCACACTGTGGCTGGAGCACCTCGCTGATCTGAAGGCAGGAGACAGGTACTTATCCTGGTCTCCCATGGGGTGCAGGGCCCAAGCACTTGGGCCATCCTCCACTGCACTCCCTGGCCACCGCAGAGAGCTGGCCTGGAAGAGGGGCAACCGGGACGGAATCTGGTGCCCAGACCGGGAATAGAACCCAGTGTGCCAGCACTGCAAGGCAGAGGATTAGCCTAGTGAGCGGCGGTGCCAGCCAAGACCTATTTTTTTCATCATGTACTAGTTTCTGAGCTCTGAGATGAGGGAACTTAGGCTTGGAAGCTCAAGTTTAAGGTTCCCACATTTGTACAATATCACTTAGGACAATGGTAGTATAGAGAAAACACAGGAATTTGAACAGGGAAAATCATATCTGTGCAATAAAGGAAACCAGGGAGAGGTTGTGGGCCTAAAACCAGTACACTGTCTTACTCCCACTGAAGTTCATATTAGCCATAGCCATTCCCTGTTAGAGAAGAACAACGTGGCAGTAGAGGCTCTATGTAATTCTTGTGTTGACATCTTGCATGATTTATAGAAGAAACTAGCGAACAGAGAAAGTTAAGATCTGACTCTCAGAGCTATAAATAAAGATTTGATAGATCATCAGATGAATGTATAGAGAAATGGATTTCAAGAGTTTTGAATTAATTCCCAGAGACTGGAACTTTTGTTTTGTGCAATGAATTTAAATGCACCCACAGTAAAGCTCATTATTTTATTCTAGTAAATGTACTATAGTAGTTTTCTGAATTCTGGAATATTACCCATGAATAACACACTAATTATTTGATTAGGTCACAGCAAATATCTTTTGATGGATTAGATATAAGTTGCCATAGGAATATTGGCTTCTTGTTTAAGTATCTTGAAGTAGAATAGCATCATGTTTTCCATATTTTATACATGTATCTGTAATAAGCAGATGTGTGTTTAGAAATACAGTATAATTATCAGAATTGAAAACAAAGGGAAAACAAATAATAAGCATCATAAAACCTGTTCCCACATTTGAATTTATCCATTTTTAACTTTTATTTAGTGAATATAAATTTCTAAAGTACAGTTTATGCATTACAATGGCTTCCCCCATAAATTCCCGCCCACCCACAACCCTCCCATCTCCTGCTGCCTCTCCCATTCCATTCACATCAAGATTCATTTTCAATTATCTTTATGTACAGATCACTTTAGTGTATATTAAGTAAAGATTTCAACAGTTTGCACCCATACAGAACGATTAAGTGTAAAATACTGTTTGAGTACTAATTATAGCATTAGTTCACATTGAACAACACATAAAGGTCAGAGATCCTACATGAGGAGTAAGTGCACAGTGACTCCTGTTGTTAACTTAAAAAATTGGCACTCTTGTTTAAGGCATCAGTAATCTCCCTAGGCTCTAGTCATGAGTTGCCAAGGCTATGGAAGCATTTTGAGTTCACTGACATTGATCTTATGTCAACAAGGTCATAGTCAAAGTGGAAGTTTTCTCCTCCCTTCAGAGAAAGGTACCTCCTTCTTTGATGGCCCCATTCTTTCCACTGGGATCTCACTCGCAGAGATCTTTCCTTTAGGGTTTTTTTTTTTTTGCCAGAGTGTCTTGGCTTTCCATGCCTAAAATACTCTCATGGGCTCTTCAGCCAGGTCCGAATGCCTTAAGGGCTGATTCTGAGGCCAGGGTGCTGTTTAGGACATCTGCCTTTCTATGAGTCTGCTGTGTATCCCGCTTCTCATGTTGGATCGTTCTCTCCCTTTTTGATTCTGTCAGCTAGTATTAGCAGACACTCGTCTTGTTTATGTGATCCCTTTGACTCGTAGGTCTATCAGTATGATCAATTGTAAACTGAAGTTGATCACTTGGACTAGTGAGATGGCATGGGTACATGTCACCTTGATGGGATTGAATTGGAATCCCGTGGCATGTTTCTAACTCCACCATTTGGGGCAAGTCCAATTGAGCATGTCCCAAATTGTACGTCTCCTCCCTCTCTTATTCCCACTCTTACATTTAACAGAGATCACTTTTCAGTTGAATTTAAATACCTAAGAATAATTGTGTGTTAATTAAAGAGTTCAACCAACAGTTTTAAGTAGAACAAAAAATACTAAAAGTGATAAAGTTTTAACTTGTAGATCAACAGTCAGGACAAGGGCTGATCAAGTCACTGTTTCTTATAGTATCCATTTCACTTCACCATGTTTCCTTTTTGGTGCTCGGTTAGTTGTCACCAATCAGGTAGAACATATGATATTTGTCCCTTTGGGACTGGCTTAATTCACTCAGCATGATGTTTTCCAGATTGCTCCATTTTGTTGCAAATGACAGGATTTCGTTGTTTTTTTTTTTTTTCTGCTGTATCGTATTCTATGGAGTACATGACCCATAATTTCTTTATCCAGTCTACTGTTGATGGGCATTTGGGTTGATTCCAGGTTCTAGCTATTGTGAATTGAGCTGAAATAAGAATTCATCTATTTTTGACACATGCCTTTCAAATATGAGTTTGAAACCCTAAAATTTAACCACTGGAGTTCCACTTCATTAGTGTGTGGTTGAAGATGAATTCTTTTGCATCATGCATTTTGTGTTGAGAGTGAAGCGATTACTCAGGAAACATACAAATCATTCTTCTTGTTTCTTTTTATATTTCAAAGAAACATTTTATTTATTGAGTACAGATCTCATCAGTACAACTTTAGGAATATAGTGATTCTTCTCACTATGCTGCCCTCCCTCCTCCACTCTCACCCCACTCCTCCTTCCTTGCTCATTCCAAGTCCCATTATCCTTTAAGATACATTTTTATTTAACTTTATACATAGAAGACCAACTTTTACAAAGTAGATTTCAACAATTTACACATACGAACAAACACACACAGACAAACACACACACAAACCGAGAACTAGTTTTACAGTTAATTCTCATAATACAATTCATTGCAGACAGAAGTCCTTTATGGAGAGTATGCGCACAGTGACTCCTGTTGTTAATGTAACAAATAACAGTCTTATGTATGATATCAGTGATCACCCAAAACTCTTATCATGAGCTGCCTAGGTTATGGAAGCTACAAAGGCTATAGTAGCCTTTGTATCCAAAATCTGCATCAGTATCTAGACAAGTCCACAAGCAAAGTTGAAGTACTCTCCACCTGTCAGACCAAAGTACATCCTTCTTTTATGGCCACTTCTTTCCACTGGGGTCTCTCTCACAGAGATCCTTTATGTAGAACATTTTGTACCACATTGTCTTGGCTTTTGATGCTTGACTTGCTCTCATGTGACTTTAACCTGACCAGAATGCCTTATGGGCTGATTCTGAGGACAGAGTGTTTTTTAATGTGATTCTCATTCTATGTGTCTGCTCTGTGTACTGCTTCCCATGTTGGAATATTCTCTCCTTTTTAATTCTGTTTATTTTTACCAGACATTTCATATTATTTATATGATCCATTTAACATGTAATCCTATCTATATTATCAATTTAACACTTAATATGTTCACTCTAACAATTAAGATGGCATTTTTTACTATCCAGTTTGATGGGATTTGAGGTCCCATACCAAGATTTTAAATTGTACCTTTAGAAGTAATCTGTAGGAAAGTATGCAGGACAATAGAGCTTCACAGTTACAAAATCCCTCCTTCCTGTGTTATTCCAAACATTATGCTTAATGAGATTTATTTTCAATTGACTTTATAAACCTCCACTGTGATACAGCCTTGACTAAACAAGTTCAGAGTTGGTGAACTCAAGGGGCTCCCTCGGGTGATTGCTGACATCATAAATAAGAGTGCCAATTGTTAAATCAACAACAGGAGTCACTGGGTACATGCTCCCCATGTAGGATCTCTGTCCTTAATGTGCTTTACTATGAAACTTAAAGACAACATTACTAGTTGAACAATACCCTATACCTTGTGCGGTTGTGTGAAGGCAGCCTGTTGAAATCATTGCTTAGTATATACTAAGTTGCTTTCTGTATATGAAGGTAATTGAAAATGAAACTCGATGAAGAGCAGGATGGGAGAGGGAGTGGGAGAGGGAAGGGTCACAGGAGGGAGGGAGTTTGGGGGGGAGCCACAATACAAAAGTTGCGCTTTGTAAATTCACATTTATTAAATAAAAAGATAAACACATGATTAACTCAATGTTAAGAAAGAGTTCTACAAATAGTATGACGTACAGAAAAAAAAAAAAACTGTTTCTCAACAGTCAAGACCAAAGCTGTTCAAGTCATTGCTTCTCAAAATGACAATCTTAGTTTTATGGATTTTCTTTTAGGTGCTCTCTTAGTTGTCACTAACTATTATGGTATTAGTATATTGGGACTGTCTTATTTCACTCAGTATGTTTTCCAGATTCATTCATTTTGTTGCAAATGAATGGATTTCATTGTTTTTATCCATTGTGTAGTATACAATAGAGTATATATCCCATAATTTCCTTATCCAGTCTTTAGTTGAAGGGCATTTAGGTCAATTCCATGTCTTAGCTATTGTGAATGCAGCTTTCATAAACATCGAGGTACAGATAACATTTTTCATTTGCTGATTTCATTTCCATTGGGTAAATTCCCAGGAGTGAAATGGCTGGGTCCTATGGTAGGTCTATATTCAGATTTCTGAGGTATTTCCAAATGGTCTTTCATAGTGGCTTTACAAGTTTACATTCCCACCAGCAATGGGTTGGGGTACCTTTTGCCTCACATTCTCATCAGCATTTGCTGCTTGTTGATTTCTGTATGAAAGCAATTCTAACTGGAATGAGGTGAAACCTCACTGTGTTCTTTTTAAAGATTTATTGAATTTATTTGAAAGACAGAGTTACAGAGAGAGGTAGAGACAGAGATAGAGGTCTTCCACCTGATGGTTCACTCCCCAGATGGCTGCAATGCCTACAGCAGTGCTGATCCAAAGCCAGGAACTTCTCCAGGGTCTCCCACATGGGTGCAGGTTCCCAAGGACTTAGGACATATTCTATTTTTTCCCAGGCCATAGCAGAGAGCTGTATAGGAAGAGGAGCAGCTGGGACTAGAACTGGCACCCATATGGGATGCCTGCACTTCAGGCCAGGGATTTAACCCACTGCACCACAGTGCCAACCACATCACTGTGGTTTTAAATTGCATTTCCTTGATGGCTAGTGATTCTAGACATTTTTTATTTGTCTCTTTGCCATCTGGATTTCCTATTTTGAAAAACATCTATTTAAATGCTTGGCCCATTTCTTCACTGGGTTGTTTGTTTCATGGTTCTGGAGTTTCTTGATCTCTTTATATATCCTGGTTATAAATCTTTCATCAGCTGCATAGTTTACAAATAATTTCTCCCATTCTATCAGTAGCCTCTTCACTTTCTGAGTGTAATCCCATTTCTTAATTATGGCTTTGATTGCCAGTGCCTCTGGTTTCTTTTCGAAGAACTCTTTGCCTGAGCCAATTATCTTCCTGGCTTTCCCCAATGTTTTTTAATAATATGGTGTTATCAGCTCATAGATTTATGTCTTTGATCATTTTGAATGGATTTTTGTGTATGGTGTAAAGCAGGGGTTTTGCTTCATATTTTTGCATGTGGGAATCCAGTTTTCCCAGCACCACTTGCTGAAGAGACTGTCCTTACTCCAGGGGTGTGTTTATGCTCTTTGGTTGAATATAAGTTGGTTGAAGATGCTTGGATTGACTTCTGGTGGTTTGTTTGTTTGTTTGTTTGTTCATTTTGTCCATCCATCTTTTTTTTTTCACAATTACTAGGCTGCTTTTATTATAACTGCCTTGAAGCATGTCTTGAGACCTTGTATTGTGATGCCTCTGGCTTTGTTTTTGTTCTATAATATTGCTTTAGCTATGCAAGGTCTCCTGTGTTTCTTCATCATTTTTCTAGATCTTAGAAGAATGTCTTTGCTATTTTGATTGGTATCACATTGAATTCGTAAATTGCTTTTAGAATAACGGGCATTTTGATGATATTGCTTCTTATAATTCATGAACATGGATTTTTTTTTCATTTTTATCTTCTGTTTCTTTTTTAATATTTTATAATTCACATCATAAAGATCTTTGGCATTGTTGGTTAAATTTACTCCATGCTATTGTGAATGGGAATGATCTGAGAAATTCTTTCTGAAACATGCCATTGTGTATACAATCTGTGTATACAAAGGCTGTTTTAATGTCTGTGTATTGGTTGTATATCCTCCTACATTACCAAACTCTTCCATGAGTTCACATAATCTCTTGGAGGAGTCTTTTGGATCCATCTGCAAATAGAGATGTCATCTGCACATAGAGATAGTTTGACTTTCTCTTTACCAATTTGTGTCCCTTGATTTCTTTTTCTGGCTAATGGCTCTGGTTAAATCTTCCAGGATTATACTGAATAGCAATGTTGAGCGTGGGCATCCTTGTCTAGTTCCAGATCTCAGTGAGAATGCTTCTAACTTTTCCTCATTCAATGGGATGCTGACTATATTTGTCATAAATTTCCTTGATTGTGTCAAGAGATTTTCCTCTATACTCAATTTGCTCAGTTTTCATCATGAAAGGGTGTTGTATTTTATAAAATGCTTTCTCTGCATATAGAGATAATCATTTGGTTTCGTTCTTAAATTTGTTAATGTGATGTATCACATTGATTGATTTGCAAGTATTGAACCATCCATGCATTCCAAGGATAAATTCCACTTGGTCTGCGTGAATGATCTTTAGATGTGTTGTTGGATTCCATTGACTAGAATTTTATTAAGGAATTTTGCCGCTACTTGATTTAGGGAAATTGGTGTGTAGTTCTCTTTCTCTATTGTGTCTTTTTCCGTGTTTAGAAATTAAGGTGATGCTGGCTTCAGGGAAAGATTTGTGAAAATTCCCTCTCTTTCAATTGTTTTGAATAACTTGAGAAGAATTGATATTAGTTCTCTTTTAAATTTCTGTTAAAATTCAGCAGTGAAGACATCGGGACCTCAGCTTTTGTTTGTCGAGAGGGTCTTTATTACTGATTCAATTTTCATCTTGGAAATTTGTCTGTTTAGGTTTTCTATGTATTCATTGCTCCATGTAGCTAGGTTGTTTGTTTCCAGGAACCTGTCCATTTCATTTATGTTTCCAGCTTGTTGACATGCAGCTCTTTGTATTAATTTCTTGTAATTCACTTCATGGTGTCTGTTGTTACATTTTCTTTTTCATCTCTAGTTTTATTCATTTGCATCTTTTTTTGGGTTAGTTGCCCAATTATGTGTCAATTTTATTTAAAAAAAATCTCTTTTTTTACAGGCAGAGTGGACAGTGAGAGAGAGAGAGACAGAGAGAAAGGTCTTCCTTTGCCATTGGTTCGCCCTCCAATGGCTGCCATGGCCGGCACGCTGCAGCTGGCGCACCATGCTGATCTGAAGGCAGGAGCCAGGTGCTTATCCTGGTCTCCCATGGGGTGCAGGACCCAAGCACTTGGTCCATCCTCCACTGCACTCCCTGGCCACAGCAGAGAGCTGGCCTGGAAGAGGGGTAACCAGGACAGAATCCGGCACCCCGCCCGAGACTAGAACCCGGTGTGCTGGCGCCACCAGGCAGAGGATTAGCCTATTGAGCCGCGGCGCCGGCCACAGCTCTTTATTTTGCTGATCTTTTATATTGTTTTTTGGATTCATTTTTTAAATTTCCTCTCTAATTTTGATATTTCTTTTCTCCTATTAGTTTTGGTTTGGTTTGCTCATTTTCTAGATCCTTGAGATGCATTGATAGCTCATTTATTTGGTGTATTTCCAGTTTCTTGATATAGGCACCAATTGTTACAAACTTTCCTCTTAACATTGCTTTTGCTGTACACCGTAAGTTTGATATTTTGTTGTTGCTTCATTTGTTTCCCAAAATTTTTTATTTCAACTTTTATTTCTTCTATGACCCACTCTTTATTCTGAAGCATATTGTTCAGTCTCCATATGTTTGCATATGTTTCAGAGATTGTTAAGTTGCTGATTTCCAGCATCATTCCATTGTGGTGTGAGAAGAAGCGTAGTATGATTCTGATTTTTTTTTTTTTTGGTTTTGGAATTTGCTGATGTTTGCTTTATGGTCTAGTATGTGGTCAATCCTAGAAAAAGTTCCATACACTCCTGAGAATAATATGTATTCTGGAACTGTAAGGTGAAAATTTCTGTGGATATTTATTAGATCCATTTGGTCTATAGTGTTGATTACCTCTGCTGTTTCCTTGCTGAATTTCTGTCTTGTGGATCTGTCCATTCCTGAATGTGGGGTATTGAAGCCCTCCATTACTATTATGTTTGAATTTATGTCTCCCTTTGCTTCCTTTAATGTTTGTTTTAAATAGTCAGGTGCCCTGTAATTAGGTGCATATGCATTTATAATAGTGATATACCCTCCTAGCGTGTAGGATTTCTGATGAGAAGTCCACTCTGAGTCTAACTGGAGATCCCTGAAATAAATCTAGTGTTTCTCTTGTGAAGATTTTAGAATCTTTTCTTTATTTATTTACTGTGGAAAGTTTGCTTATAATCTATCATGGTGAATATATTTTCTGGTCATTTCTTTTAGGAGTTCTATATGCTCCTCGGACTTAAATGTCCCTTTATTTCTCCAAATTAGGGAAGTTTTCTGGAATTATTTCACTAAAAAGGCCTTCTCATCCATCCCATCTTTCCAAAACTTCATAAATTCCTAGAACTTTTATTTTGGGTCATTTGATAGTATCTATAATTTACCAACAGTGTATTTTAACTTTCTAATTTCTTCTTATGTTTGATCTCTCTGAATGATTTCCTTTTTTTTGTCTTCTAAGTCAGATATTCTTTCTTTTGATTCACAGATTATTTTGTTAAGGCTTTCCACTGCATTTTCTAATTTGCTCTATTGACTTCTTCATTTCCAAGATTTCATTTTGATTTCTCCTTAAGTTCTCAATTTCATGGGAGAAAATTTCTTTCATGTCATGTATAGATTTTATTAGTTCATGCATTTTCTTCTGATTACTTTTAAGCAATCCTGTGATCAATATTTTGAATTCTACTTCTGGATATTTTTAATCTCATCATCTTCACAATCTATTATTGTAGTGTTGTGTTCTTCGGGGGGCATCATTTTGTCTTCCGTATTCTTGTTTGGTGCATTTGTTATTTAGTATTTGTGGACATAGTCATTTTATTTTTGCTGTTGCAGCTTTTATCTGTGGACTATGTCTGTGTTCATTATCAGATTGTCTGCTTTCAGGAAATACCTAAAGGCATGTGGTGATTGTAGCCAGGGAGCTCTGTTCATTGCTTCAGAGTGAAGGGTGTGTCTGAAGTGACACACCAATTTTGGCATCTTAAATCTCTTTTTTTTATTAGAGGGGAGGTTTCTTCTTGTCTGTTGGTGTAGATTCATCTGAGCTCCTCTCCTCAAATGAGACCAGTGCCTGGGTGCTAGCCCCAGAGGGTATATTATTTATTGGCACTGCCACAAGGACCACACAAAGGATCTGTGCAGTTTTCAGTATAAGTTTGGATTCTCCAGCAATGACCCTTGCCTGGTAACCAGGGAATGCTGATTGTGTGGAGCCTCCCACACTGACTGCTCAAAGTCCCGGTGACTCCCTTTTTGCTCCCACACAACCTCAGTATTTACACAGTCCTAGCACAGAAGCCTCACACAGTCTCAAGCAGCATACCCCCCTGCCAGATCTCCCCACCAGATCAGGATTCTCTGCTTGGCTGCTTTCAAGATGCTTACACAAGCTAGCGCAGCTGTCATATGTGTCAAAATGGCACTTGTTCTATATCACTTGCTTACATGTTGCAGTTGCAGGGTGCTATGGACAGAGAAAATGTGCCCCCTCTTTTTTTTCTCCTCTAGTTTGGCAGGTACATTATCCCCCAATTGGCTCCAAGTCAGATTCTCTCTAGGCTCTTCCTGCAGCTTTTTCACCCATGGAGTTGGCTTATGCAGTCTGGTCTCACCACACTCTCCTCTCTGATGTGGAGGCTCTTGGCTGCTGGAGTTCTGAGTTGTGAATCCCTCCATGTAGGTCCACTTTGTCCCTCCAATATGTAGAGCTTCCTCTGCTTTTTAACCCAAAACTCTTGCCTGAATCTGCACTCTTTCCATTTTTTAAAAACTATCTTCCCCAAGAATAGAGCAGCAAGCTCCTTCCCTACTCTGCAATCTTGCCCCTGATCCCTATTATTGTTTTCTAATGGAGGAGAGCTTACACGTATCTGGATTTGTTCAACATCAAATATTAATAACCTTGATGAGAAGGGAAGAATTTAATTCCATGCAAAGTTAAATCAGAAGAAATTAACATATGTGTTCAGGTACAGGACTCCATCCTTTAATAATGTGTGGGTGGTAGGAATCCAAGTGCTTATGCGCCAACTACTGCCTCATAGACATCTTAGCAGGGTGCTGCCTTGAATATGCAGAATATCAATCACGCATCTGGGCATGTTGGTATTAGATATAGTATTTCCCAAGCAGCAGACTAACTTGCATCACAACATTTAACATTCCCAAGTCTGATGGTTTGCTATGAAATTTTGCCTGGGTCCTGTATCTCCAACAGGAAGTTCTGAGGCTTCTTCATAATATAACTTTTCAAATCATGTTGGTGTTATATTCACTGAATGCCAAGAAGCATTTTAGGGAAGAACTACATGAATATTTGGAAACTGGGAGGTGTCTTTTGCAATAATTACTATAAAGATATAGCATAATAAATGTGTATTATATTCATTTTTCTACACAGCTGTGGACAAAAATATCGTGGTTACAAGCAGAATATATTCTATAGAATTTTCAGTGTGTAACATCAAAATATGTTCTAGTGAAACTAACAATATGAAGTACCATGAAGTGTATTTGTAGCAACAAAACAATAGTTAACATCACCCAAGTATTTTTCTATAGGGTAGATTTTAGTGGCAGCATTTGTTTCTTTCTGTGGCATTTTGCCACTTGACTCACAAGCATTCTTAAAATAAAAAATTGCTTCTTGGCAGTAACATTTTAAACAAATTAAGTAGCAAGTACATGTTTCTTTTGACATAAAGATTACGTGTGCCTTATCACTGCCAATCAGTATAATTGTTGGTGATCTTTCTTTATTTTAACTTTTATTTAATGAATATAAATTTCCAAAGTAGAGCTGATGGAGTACAATGGCTTTCCCCCATAACTTCCCTCCCACCTGCAACCCTCCCCTTTCCTACTCCCTCTCCCCTTCCATTCACATCAAGATTCATTTTCAATTCTCTTTTTATACAGAAGATCAGTTTAGCATATATTAAGTAAAGATTTCAACAATTTGCACCCACACAGAAACACAAAGTGAAAAGCACTGTTTGAGTACTAGTTATAGCATTAAATTACAATGTACAGCACATTAAGGACAGAGATCCTACATGAAGGTAAGTGCACAGTGACTCCTGTTGTTCACTTAACAAATTAACACTCTTGTGTATGGCATCAGTAATCACCCTAGGCTCTTGTCATGAGCTGCCAAGGCTATGGAATTCCTTTGAGTTCACCGGCTCTGATCATATTTAGACAAGGTCATATTCAAAGTGGAACTTCTCTCCTCCCTTCAGAGAAAGGTACTTCCTTCTTTAATGACCTGTTCTTTCCACTGGGATCTCAATCACGGAGATCTTTCATTTATGTCTTTTTTTTTTTTTTTTTGCCAGAGTGTCTTGGCTTTCCATGCCTGAAATATTCTCATGGGCTTTAAAGCCAGATTCATGTGTTTTAAAGGATGATTCTGAGGCCAGAGTGCTGTTTAGGACATCTGCCATTCTATGGGTCTGCTGTGTATCTCGCTTCCCATGTTGGACCATTCTCTCCCTTTTAATTCTATCAGCTACTATTCGCAGACACTAGTCTTGTTTATGTGATCCCTTTGGCTCTTAGTCCCATCATTATGAACAATTGTGAACAGAAATTGATCACTGGGACTAGTGAGATGGCATTGGCACATGCCGCCTCGATGGGATTGAATTGGAATCCCCTGGTATGTTTCTAACTCGACCGTTTGAGGTATGTCAGCTTGAGCATGTCCCGAATTGCACATCACTTCCCTCTCTTATTCACACTCTTATATTTAACAACGATCACTTTTCAGTTAAGTTTCAACACTTAAGAATATCTGTGTATTGATTACAGTATTCAACCAAAAGTATTAAGTAACACAAACAAAACAATTACTAAGAGGGATAACGTATTAAGTTGTTCACCAACAGTCAGGGCAAGGGCTGATCAAGTCACGGTTTCTCGTAGTGTTCATTTCTCTTTAACAGGTTTCCTTTTTGGTGCTCAGTTAGTTGTCACCGATCAGGGAGAACATATGATATTTGTCCCTTTGGGACTGGCTTATTTCAGTCAGCATAATGTTTTCCAAATTCCTAACAGGGATCACTTTTCAGTTGAAATTTAAACACCAGGAATAATTGTGTTAATTACAGAGTTCAACCAATAGTACTAGAACAAAAAAATACTAACATGGATAAAGTATTACATTGTACATCAACAGTCAGGACAAGAGCTAATCAAGTCACTGTTGGTGCTCTTTCAAGGACATCTTCTTTGGTCCTTGTCATGTGTAAAGCACTGTTACTACTGAGGGAAGCTGATTGGTGTTCTTTTCTACAGCTAATGTATTTGGTATTTTGTATTCACTTCTATCATGATATTGCTCTGAGTCTAGGAGCAAATAACACCAGTTCTCTCACATTTCCATTTATCTTCTCATCCAGGTACAGTCCTAATTCCCACTACATGTTTCCAAGGCCAAAGAAAATGAACACACCACCAGTAAGTTGTTTATTTTTGTTTGCATTATATTGTGATATAACAGCTTTATGAGTATATTTCATTAAAATCGTGAAATAAATATTTGACAACATAAAATTGTCATGATTATAAAGCATTAGAAATATCAAACCTGATATCAAATTTGTTTCTAGTCTCTGTGATGCTATAATGGTAACATGTTTATCATGTTATTCAAATTGGAACACAGAATCTCCTAAATTATTGTAAAATATAAAGCCTGAATTTGTATTTATCGGTCTTATCAATGATATAGTAGAGGTAGTTACACTGAACTAGTAAAAAGTTGTGGCCAGCACTGTGGCACAGTGGGTTAATTCCCTGGCCTGAAGTGCTGGCATCAAATGGGTACCGGTTTGAGACCCGGCTGTTCCACTTTTTGTTTGTTTGTTTGTTTAAACTTTTATTTAGTAAAAAAGTACAGCTTATGGGTTAAAAGGGCTTTTCCCCCCCATAATTTCCCTCCCACCCACTACCCTCCCATCTCCCGCTCCCTCTCCCCTTCCATTCACATCAAGATTCATTTTCAATTCTCTTTATATACAGGAGATCAATTTAGTATATATTAAGTAAAGATTTCAACAGTTTGCACCCACATAGAAACACAAAGTGAAAAATACTTTTGGAGTACTAGTTATAGCATTAAGTCACAACGTACAGCCCATTAAGGACAGAGATCCTACATGGGGAGTAAGTGCACAGTGATTCCTGTTGTTGACTTAAAAAATTGACACTCTTGTTTATGGCGTCAGTAATCTCCCTAGGCTCTTGTCATGAGTTGCCAAGGCTATGGATGCCTTTTGAGTTCGTCAACTCCTATCTTATTTAGACAAGGTCATAGTCAAAGTGGAAGTTCACTCCTCCCTTAAGAGAAAGGCACCTCTTCTTTGATGGCCTGTTCTCTCTACTGGGATCTCACTCACAGAGATCTCTCATTTAGGTCCTTTTTTTTTTTTTTGCTAGAGTGTCTTGGCATTCCATGCCTAAAATACTCTCAAGTGATCTTCAGCCAGATCCAAATGCCTTACGGGCCGATTCTGAGGCCAGAGTGTTGTTTAGGACATCTGCCATTCTATGAGTCTGCTCTGTATCCAGTTTCCCATCTTGGATCGTTCTTCCCTTTTTTTATTCTGTCAGTTTGTATTAGCCAACATTAGTCTTTTTTTAAACTTTTATTTAATAAATATAAATTTCCAAACTACAGCTTATGGAGTACAATGGCTTCCCCTCATAACTTCCCTCCCACCCGTAACCCTCCCATCTCCCGCTCCCTCTCCCCTTCCATTCACAAGATTCACTTTCAATTCTCTTTATATACAGAATGTCAGTTTAGCATATATTAAGTAAATGTTTCAACAGTTTGCACCCACATAGAAACACAAAGTGAAAAATACTGTTTGAGTACTAGTTATAGCATTAAGTCACACTGTACAGCACATTAAGGACAGAGATCCTACATGAGGAGTAAGTGCACAGTGACTCCTGTTATTGACTTAACAAATTGACACTCTTATTTATGACATCAGTAATCAGGTTAGGCTCTTGTCATGAGTTCCCAAGGCTATGGCAGCCTTTTTAGATCACTGACTTTGATCATATTTGGCAAATTCATATTCAGAAAGGAAGTTCTTTCTCTCTTCCCTTCAGAGAAAGGTACCTCCTTCTTTGATGACCTGTTCTTTCCACTGGGATCTCACGGAGATCTTTCATTTATGTCTTTTTTTTTGCCAGAGTGTCTTGGCTTTCAATGCTTGAAATACTCTCATGGGCTTTTCAGCCAGATTCATGTGCTTTAAGGGCTGATTCTGAGGTCATAGTGCTGTTTAGGACATCTGCCATTCTATGGGTCTGCTGTGTATCTCGCTTCCCATGTTGGATGATTCTGTCCCTTTTTTATTCTATCAGCTAGTATCTGCAGACACCAGTCTTGTTTATGTGATCCCTTTGGCTCTTAGTCCCATCATTATGATCAATTGTGAACAGAAATTGATCACTGGGACTAGTGAGATGGCATTGGCACATGCCACCTTGATGGGATTGAATTGGAATCCCCTGGTATGTTTCTAACTCGACCGTTTGAGGTATGTCAGCTTGAGCATGTCCCGAATTGCACATCTATTCCCTCTCTTATTCCCACTCTTATATTTAACAGCAATCACTTTTCAGTTAAGTTTCAACACTTAAGAATAACTGTGAACAACTTAATATATTATCCCTCTTAGTAGTTTTTTTGTCTGTTCTACTTAATATGACTGGTTTAATTCTGTAATTAATACACAGTTATTCTTAAGTGTTGAAATTTAACTGAAATGTGATCCCTGTTAAACATGAGTGGGAATAAGAGAGGGAAGAGATGTATAATTTGGGACATGCTCAAGCTGACTTGCCCCAAATGGTAGAGTTAAAAACATACCAGGGGATTCCAATTCAATCCCATCAAGGTGGCATATACCAATGCCATCTCACTATTCCAAGTGATCAATTTCAGTTCACAATTGATCATAATGAAAGGACTAAGAGTCAAAGGCAGCACATAAACAAGTCTAGTACCTGCTAACACTAACTGATAGAATAAATAAAGGGGAGAGTGATCCAACATGGGAAGTGCGATACTCAGCAGACTCATAGAATGGCAGATGTCCTAAACAGCACTCTGGCCTCAGAATCAGCCCTAAAGGCTTTCGGATCTGGCTGAAAAGCCCATGAGAGTATTTCAGGCATGGAAAGCCAAGACACTCTGGCAAAAGTTCTCTGTGAGTGAGATCCCAGTGGAAAGAACAGGTCTTCAAAGAAGGAGGTACCTTTCTCTGAAGGGAGGAGAGAACCTCCACTTTGACTATGACCTTGTCTAAACAAGATAAGAGTCGGAGAACTCAGAGGGCTTCCATAGCCTTGGAAACTCATGACTGGAGCATAGGGAGATTACTGATGCCATAGACAGGAGTGTCAATTTGTAAAGTCAACAACAGGAGTCACTGTGCACTTACTCCTCATGTAGGATCTCTGTCCTTAATGTGCTGTACATTGAGATTTAATGATATAATGAGTACTCAAACAATATATTTCACTTTGTGTTTCTATGTGGGTGCAAACTGTTGAAATCTTTACTTAATGTATATTAAACTGACCTTATGTAAAAAAAAAAGAAAAGAAATTATCAATTCCCAACTTGACTCTTACTGGGATTAAACATGACAATAGTTCTGATCTGATTTCATCATCATTTAAAAAAAATCATCTATTATTTTTCACTTTATGTTTCTGTGTGGGAGCAAACTGTTGAAATCCTTACTTAATGTATACTAAGCTGATCTTCTGTATATTAAGATAATCGAAAATGAATCTTGATGTGAATGGAAGGGGAGAGGGAGTGGGAAGGGGAGGGTTGTGGGTGGGAGGGACGGTATGGGGGGAAGCCATTGTAATCCATAAATCGTACTTTGGAAATTTATATTCATTAAATAAAAGTTAAAAAAAAGAAAATAATAAAAGAAAGAATAACTGTGTATTGATTACAGTATTCAACCAAAAGTATTAAGTAACACAAACAAAACAATTACTAAGAGGGATAACGTATTAAGTTGTTGATCAACAGTCATGGCAAGGGCTGATCAAGTCACCGTTTCTCATAGTGTTCATTTCTCTTTAACAGATTTCATTTTTGGTGCTCGGTTAGTTGTCACTGATCAGGGAGAATATATGATATTTGTCCCATTGGGACTGGCTTATTTCAGTCAGCATAATGTTTTCCAAATTCCTAACAGGGGTCACTTTTCAGCTGAAATTTAAACACCTAAGAATAATTGTGTGTTAATTACAGAGTTCAACCAATTGTACTAGAACAAAAAAAACTACTAACATGGATAAAGTATTACATTGTATATCAACAGTCAGGACAAGAGCTGATCAAGTCACTGTTTCTCATAGTGTCCATTTTACTTCAACAGATTTCCCATTTGGTGTTCAGTTATTTGTCGCCAATCAGGGATACCATATAATATTAGTCCCTTTGGGACTGGCTTATTTCACTCAGCATGACTTGTTCGAGATTCCTCCATTTTGTTGCAAATGACTGGATTTCATTGTTTTTGACTGCAGTATAGTATTCTAAAGAGTACATATCCCATAATTTCTTTATCCAGCCTACCACTGATGGGCATTTACGTTGGTTCCAGGTCTTGGGTATTGTGATTTGAGCTGCAATAAACATTAGGGTGCAGACCGCTTGTTTGTTTCCCAATTTCATTTCCTTTGGGTAAATTCCAAGGAGTGGGATGGCTAGGTCGAACGTTAGGGTTATCTTCAGGTTTCTGAGGAATCTCCAGACTGACTTCCATAGTGGCTTCACCAGTTTGCATTCCCACCAACAGTGGGTTAGTGTCCCTTTTTCCCTACCTCCTCTCCAGCATCTATTGTTGGTAGATTTCTGAATGTGAGCCATTCTAACCGGGGTGAGGTGAAACCTCATTGTGGTTTTGATTTGCATTTCCCTGATTGCTAGTGATCTTGAACATATTTTCATGTGCCTGTTGGCCATTTGGATTTCCTCTTTTGAAAATATCTTTGAGGTCCTTAGCCAATCTGGTTTTTGTTTTCTTTTGTGTGGAGTGTCTTGATCTCTTTGTAGATTCTGGCTATTAACCCTTTATCTGTTGCATAGTTTGCAAATATTTTTTCCCATTCTGTTGGTTGTCTCTTCACTCTCCTGTTTCTTTTGCAGTACAGAAACTTCTCAATTTGATGAAATCCCAATAGCTGATTTTGGCTTTGACTGCCTGTGCCTCCTGGGTCTTTTCCTGAAACTCTTTGCCTGTGCCAATATCTTGAAGGGTTTCTCCAATGTTCTGTAATAACTTGATGGTGTCAGGTCATAGATTTAGGTTTTTAATCCATATTGAGTGGATTTTTGTGTAAGGTGTAAGATATGGGTCTTGCTTCATGATTCTGCATGTGGAAATTCAGTTTTCCAGCACCATTTATTGAATAGACTGTCCTTGCTCCAGGAATTAGTTTTAGATCCTTGGTCAAATATAAGTTGGCTGTAGTTGTTTGGGTTGATTTCTGGCATTTCTATTCTGTTCCATTGCTCTATCCATCTGTTTCTGTACCAGTACCATGCTGTTTTGATTACAACTGCCCTGTAGTATGTCCTGAAATCTGGTATTGTGATGCCTCTGGCTTTGTTTTTGTTGTAGAAGATTGCTTTAGCCATTCAAGGTCTCTTGTGCCTCCATATGAATTTCAGCATAGTTTTTTCTAGATCTGAGAAGAATGTCTTTGGTATTTTGATTTGAATTGCATTGAACCTATAAATTGCTTTTAGGTGAAGGGACATTTTGATGATGTTGATTCTTCCAATCCATGAGCATGGAAGATTTTTCTATTTTTTGGTAGCCTCTTCTATATCTTTCTTTAAGGTTTTTTAATTTTCATCGTAGAGACCTTAGTGTCCTTGGTTATGTTATTCCAATGTATTTGTTTTTGTAGCTATTGTGAATGGGATTGATCTTAGAAGTTCTTCCTCAGCCATGGCATATCCTGTGTATACAAAGGCTGTTGATTTTTGTGCATTGATTTTATATCCTGAAACTTTGCCAAACTCTTCTATGAGTTGCAATAGTCTCTTAGTAGAGTTCTTTGGGTCCCCTAAATAAAGAATCATATCATCTGCAAAGAGGGATAATTTGACTTCTTCCTTCCCAATTTGTATCCCTTTAATTTCTTTTTCTTGCCCAATAGCTCTGGCTAAAACTTCCAGAACTCTATTGAATATCAGTGGTGAGAGTGGGCATCCATGTCTGGTACCAGATCTCAGTGGAAATGCTTACAACTTTTCCCCATTCAATAGGATGTTGGCCATGGGTTTTTCATAAATTGTTTTGATTGTATTAAGGAATGTTCCTTCCATACCCAGTTTGCTTAAATTTTTCATCATGAAAGGCTGTTGTATTTTATCAAATGCTTTCTCGGCATCGATTGAAATAATCATATTGTTTTCTTCTTCAGTCTGTTAATGTGGTGTATCACATTGATTGTTTCATGCACATTGAACCATCCTTGCATACCAGGGATAAATCCCACTTGGTCTGGGTGGATGATCTTTCTGATGTGTTTCTATTGGCCAGAATTTTATTGAGGATTTTTGCATCTATGTTCATCAGGGATATTGTTCTGTAATTCTCTGTCAATGCTGCATCTTTCCTTGGCTTAGGAATTAAGGAGATGCTGGCTTCATAGAGAGAATTTGGGAGGATTCCCTCTTTTTTGATTGTTCTGAATAGTTTGGGAAGAATTGGAGTCAGTTCTTCTTTAAATGTCTGGTAGAATTCAGCAGTGAATCCATTTGGTCCTGAGCTTTTCTTTTTTGCGAGGGCCTTTATGATCATTTCAATTTATGTCTCAGTTATGGGTCTGTTTAGGTTTTCTATGTCTTCCTGCTTCAATGTAGATAGGTTGCATGTGTCCAGGAATCTATCCATTTCTGATAGGTTTCCATATTTGCTGGCATACAAGTCCTTGTAGTAATTTTGATGATTCTCTTTATTTCCGTGGTGTCTGTTTTATGTTTCCTTATGAGCTCTGATTTTATTGATCTGGGTATTTCTCTTCTTTTTTTAGTTAGTTGGGCCAATGGGGTGTCAATTTTTTAATTTTTTGAAAAAAACAGCTTCTTGTTTGGCTGATTTTTTAAAATTTTTTTTTTATTAATCCTGTTGATTTCTTCTCTGAATTTATTTATTTCTCTTCTCCTACTAGATTTGGGTCTGCTTTGCTGAAGATTTTCTAGATGCTTGAGATGAATTGAAAGCTCATCTATTTAGTGCATTTCCAATTTCTTGATGTAGGCACCTATTGATATAAACATTTCTCTTAACACTGCTTTTGCTGTATCCCATAAGTTTTGGTATGTTGTGCTGTTATCCTCATTTACTTCCAGAAAATTTTTGATTTCTCTTTTAATTTCTTCTATGACCCATTGTTCATTCAGGAGCATGTTGTTCAATCTCCATGTGTTTGCATATGCTCTAGGGATTCCTGAGTTGCTAATTTCCAACTTCATTCCTTTATGGTCTGAGCAGCTGCATGGTATGATTCTAATTCCAAATGGTATGATTCTAATTCTTTTGAATTTGCTGAGACTTGCTTTATGGCCTAGTATTTGGTCAATCCTAGAGAAGTTTCCATGTACTGCTGAGAAGAAAGTAAATGCTTTCTGTGTAGGATGAAAAGTTCTGTATATATCTGTTAGCTCCATTTGGGCTATAGTGTCATTTAAATCTACTGTCTCCTTGTTTATTTTCTGTCCTGTTGATCTGTCTATTTCTGAGAGTGGAGTATTGAAGTCCCCCAGAACTATTGTATTGTGGGCTAAGTCTCCCTTTAAGTACATTAACAAATCTTTTAAATAAACTGGTGCCCTGTAATTAGGTGTATATACATTGATAATCGTCATATCTTCCTGTTGAATTGATCCCTTGATCATTATATAGTGCCCCTCTTTTTCTCTCTAAACAGTTTTTGTGGTAAAGTTTATGTTGTCTGATATTAATATGGCTATGCCCGCCCATTTTTCATTTCTGCTGGTGTGGTATATCTTTTTCCAGCCTTTCACCTTCAGTCTGTATGCATCTTTGCTGGAAAGATGTGTTTCTTGTAAGCAGCAAATAGATGGGTTTTGTTTCTTTACCCAGTCAGCCAATCGGTGTCTTTTAACTGGACAGTTCAGGCCATTAACATTCAATGTGACGATTGCTGCATAGTAACTTTGCCCTGCCATTTGCCAAAGATATTTTCTAATATAGGTTTTGAACTTCCTGTGATCTTTTGCTGTGAGGTTTCCTTCATTTACCTTCTTTCATATTGATGACCATATTTCTGTGTTTCTGTGTGTAACACATCTTTAAGCATCTTTTGCAGGGCTGGACAAGTGGCAACAAATTCTTTCAACTTCTGTTTGCTGTGAAAGGTCTTTATTTCACCTTCATTCACGAATGAGAGCTTTGCAGGGTATAATATTCTGGGCTGGAAGTTTTTCTCTCTTAGTACCTGGGCTATATGTCACCATTCCCTACCAGCTTGTAGGATTTCTCATGAGAAGTCAGCTGTGAATCTGATTGGAGATCCTCTGAGAGTAATCTGACGTTTCTCTCTTGCACATTTTAGGATCTTTTCTTTATGTTTCACTGCAGTGAGTTTAATTACAATGTGACGTGGTGAGGATCTCTTTTGGTCATGTATATTAGGGGTTCTATGAGCTTCCTGTACAGGATGTCTCTGTTCTTCTTTAAACCTGGGAAATTTTCTGCTAGTATCTCACTAAAAAAGGCCTTCTAATCCTTTCTCCCTCTCCATGCCTTCAGGAACTCCTAGAGTTCTAATGTTGGGTTTTTTAATAGTATCTTGAAGATTCCTGACAATATTTTTTAGATCTCTAATTTCCTCTTCTTTTCTTTAGTTTGACTGTATATTTTCCTGTGCTCGGTCTTCTAAGTCCAATATTCTCTCTTCTGCATCACCCATTCTGTTTTTAAGGCTCTCTAATGTGTTTGTCATTTGATCAATTGAATTCTTCATTTCCTTATGATTTCTCATCACTATCGCTGTTTCATGTTCTACTGGTTCTTTAATTTCATTTTGATTCCTCCTTAATATTTCATTTTCGTGAGAGAGATTTTCTATCTTGTCCATTAAAGATTTCTGTAGTTCAAGAATTTTTTTTGAGAACTTCTTAGTGTTCTTATCAATTTTTTGAGATCCACTTCTTGCATTTCTTCTATCTCATCATCTTCATAATCTTGATTTGGGATGTGTATTTCATTTGGGGGTGTCATACTGTCTTCCTTGTTCTTGTTACCTCATTTTCTGCGTTTGTTGTTTGGCATATTGGAGATATTTGATTTCTCCTCATTATACTGTGACTCTATATTAAGTGGACTGTCTGCTTTTCATGGATCCTTAAAGGCTGTGATGGGTGTGGACAGAGAGCTCTGTTTGGTTCTTTGGGGATAAGGGTGTGCCAAAGGTGACTCACCCAGATTGTTCTCCCACTTGCTTGCTCTCTCTCTCACTCTCTCTTTTTTTTCTGACTCAGTTGGGAAGTAATTCCACACAACTGAGTGGAATTGAGGGTAGTTGAGGTATGAAATCTGGCCCCTGTGGGTATTTGTCTGGTTACCCCTGGGACCACACAAAGAGTCCATGCAGCCCTCAGTGTGGTCTCAAATTTCTCAATAGTCTCTCCCCAGTTTCCCCAAGTTACCGAGTTTGTGTACTCGGTGAGTTCTCTCGCCCTCCCCTCAGATTTTCACAGTGTCAGTTCGTTAGCTCCTCACTTTCACTAACTAGGTCTTAACCTTCTATTATTTCTCCCCACCAGAGTCAGGTTTTTCTGCTTGGCTAATGGCCGGCACCTCTTTACATACATAAAATGGCACTGGCTCATTGTCTTGCTTGGCTTTGTAAGGTGAGTGGAGAGAGACATTAATGTCTGTGCCAGTTCCCCTTATTTGTTCATTTTTTCTCTCCACCAGTCTGCCTGGTGAGCTTTCCCCAGTGAGGCTTTCATTCCCTGTAGGCTCTTTCTGCCTTTCCCCACCAATGTCTTGGGTTACCGAGGTTTTTATTTCACCTCCCCTTCCAGCGCTGGTGCACAAACTCTGCAGCACGGCTTCTGCAGCGGCGCAGCTTGTGGGGCTCGGCTTCTGCTTCTGTGGTGGCGTGGCTCCCATGGCTCGGCTTCCACATGGTGGGCAACATTGCTCTCTTCGTAGGTCCTCCGTGTCACCTCCAATAGATCCAGACTTTCCTCTGCAATTTTTTCCTGAGCCTTTTCCTGTGGCTACGGTAGCTCCACTTTTATTAAACTATCTTTTCCCAGACTATCGGTGCGCACCTTCACTATTCCACCATCTTGGCTCTGCTTGTTTGTTTTTTTTTGACAGGCAGAGTTAGACATTGAGAATGGCTGCTCCAAAGCTAGGAGCCAAGTGCCTCTCCTGGTCTCCCATGTGGGTACAGGGCCCAGGGGCATGGGCCATCCTCCACTGAACTCCCGAGCCACAGAAGAGAGCTGAACAAAATCCAGCACCCTGACCGGGACTAGCACCCAGGGTGCCAGCGCTGCAGGCAGAGGATTAGCCTATTGAGTTGTGGCACCAGCCTTGGCTGTTCCACTTCTGATCCAGTTCTCTACTTTGTGCTGGGAAATCAGTAGAGTATGGCCCAAGTTCTAGGGCCCCTGCACCTGTGTGGGAGACCTGGAAAAATCTCCTGGCTCTTGGCTTGGTATTGGCACAGCTCCAGCCACTGTGGCCAATTGGGAAGTGAACCATCAGATGGAAGACCTTTCTCTCTCTCTCTCTACCTCTCCTCACTCTGTATAACTCTGACTTTCAAATAAATAAATATTTAAAAAAAAACTAGGAAAAAGTTACCTAGTGTTAAGAAAACAAATTACTGAATATTATTTTTTGTGGTTGAATTTCTTGCATAGTGTGGTTCCTAATAGTTTCTTGGAGGCTGAATGGAATTCATGGGCAGGAATAGGAATGTGTAGGGAACAGAATCTGCAGCATTTAGCTTTTTTTTTTTAGGATTTATTGCTTTATTTTCAAGGGGGCAGAGTTACAAAAATAAAAGAAGGGGAGAATGAATCTGAGAATCTTAGAATCTTACATCTGGTGGTTCACTCCCCTAAGAGTCACAATGGTGAAGGTTAAGCAATATTAAAGCCAGGAAGCAAGAGATTCATCTGGGTCTCCCACCCAATGCAATGGCCCATCTCCCAATGCTTTCCCTGGCACATTTTCAAAGGCTTGGATTGTAAGTTGAGTTGCTAGGACTGAAAGCTCCATCGATATGAGATGCCAGCCCTTGCAGGTGGTAGCTAAACCTGTTATTTCTCAATGCCAGCTCCCATGGCAAGTCCTTAAAGAGCTCTCCATACAATTCTCCCAGCCTGTCTATAGATTCATGTTGCATTGCTGCCTTTCCAAAATAATATCTTAAGGCAAATCATTCCTTTCTTCATTATTACTTTATGCTACTGAAAGTGTTTTCTGTAGTTGAATTTGTTTTGTTTTGTTTTATTATTTATTTGACAGATAGAGTTAGACAGTGAGAGAGAGAGAGACAGAGAGAAAGGTCTTCCTTCCCTTGGTTCACTCCCCACATGGCTGCCACGGCCAACACTGCACCCATCTGCAGCCAGGTGCCAGGTACTTCCTCCTGGTCTCCCATGCAGGTGCAGGGGCCAAAGCATTTGGTCAACCCTCCACTGCCCTCCTGGGCCAGAGCAGGGAGCTGAATTGGAAGAGGAGCAACTGGGATTAGAACCCAGTGCCCATATGGGATGCCAGTGCTGCAGGTGGAGGATTAACCAAGTGAGCCTCATTGCTGGCCCCTGTACTTGAATTTTTTATGCAATAAAGTAAATTATGTATTTGGCAGGTAGAAAGACACAAAGTGAGTGAAGTAAGCTAAGAAAGACAATAGTGGGGACAAAACTGTGGTATAATGTGTTCTACCACTGCCTACAATGTGGACACTCCATATTTAGGCTGGTTCAAGTTCTTTCTGCTTTGCTTCCAAACCAGTTCCTTGCTAATATAATTCTACTTTCTTCTCAGTATTACACATCCAAGTATTCCATACACTCTCCCATTCACAACACCTTGTAGTTCTTTACAGATTTGACCCTCTTGGATATGACATTCCTGCTTCCTTCCCAGGGTAGCCTCTCCCACAGGTTTCAGAACATAGTTGCTATTCCCCATTGAATACTTATTTGTAGCTATCCAATGTGAATTTATGCTGAACATATCTAAAATGAAAGCCTCGTTATTCATTTCTCCATTTACTTGTATAAGGTATTACTATGAGCTAGCCTTGGCCAAAACATCAAAATGTTTTTTTTTTTTTTCTAAACTCCTCCCACTTTCTCATTTTTAAAGTCATCTGGTTTAAAATCCTAGTACTTTTGCTTTTTTGTTTTGAAATATTTATTTTATATCTAAATATACTCTCTAAAAATGGAAGTAATCATATATATATCCTTATATGCTTAGAATTGTTTTTGAATTACAGTAAATCTATTCTCTTGATATTTGTAAAATAGAATATAAATAATAACTACTGCTTTCAGTTTAAAAATTGAGAATTATTAATTTGGCAAACATCTTGAAGAATGTATTAGCTCAGTGCTGAGCTTTTATCTCTCCTCAGATGGGATGACAGGCTTAGGAGTCAGTAGGGGAATGCAATCAGTAGTTAGGACATGCAAGTGAACCAGACTCAAAATCAAGAATGTAAATAAAGGAGACATAGAACATGAACAATTTCCTGGTTACTAAGATGGTGAGTGTTTGTCACTAGCTTAAGTTGCCATTTTGAATACCCACATACCCTATCAGATTGCTTCATTTTGAGTCTCACTACTCTCCTCTTTCTCCATTTCCTGTGAATATGTGTCCTCGGAGGCAGTAGTTGATGGCTAAAATATTTGACTCCCTACCTCCCAAATGGGTGACCAAATTAAATTTCAGTATCCTGGTATATTTTTGGATGAAGTGATTTTGGGTGGAATTAATTGGAAAATGAAATATTCCCACTCTCCCTCATCTCTCTCTCCATTTGAATCAAAATGAAAACAAATCAATAAAATTTTAGAAAATATACCTCTGTCATCACCTGAATTCCATATAGATTGTGTGTGTTTATGTCCTGAATCTGCTCCTAATTCCAGCTTCCTGCTAATACAGAGTTAGGAGACTGCAGGTGAGTCTCTGTCATCACCCGAAGATACCCAGCCTGACACAGCCTTCATTATTTAGGCATTTGTGGAGTAAAGAAGATTATGGGATTTCTATGCTTCTGTGTCTATTTCTCTCTCTCTCTCTCTCTCTCTCTCTCTCTCTCTCTCCTCTCTTTCTCTTTCTTTATCTCTCCCTTCCTCTTTCTCTTTCTCTCTCTCTCTCTCTATCTATCTCTCTCTGTGCATGTGTGTGTTTCAAATAAAAGTAAATGAATAAGGATACACTTTCAGATATGTCTTGTACATTTTGCATACACACATGTATATATATGATTCTTTCTGTAATTTGATATAATACAAAATTGTATATTTCTACCCTCTCCTGATAAAATAGCTTGTCATGTTTTCAAGTACTGTTAAATGTTATATCATCATATTTCATTGGTTACACCTAAATTTACATCTAAATTAGCATTAAAATAGATGTATGTATGTATAATTGCAAATGATTATGGAAGAGGACTTGGTTATTAATTTGTTAAAATCCAGTATTATATATGATAAAAGTATAACCTATCATTTGGCATTTTAAATTGTGAATGTCTATGTCAGTAAGCCTATACACATTCTTCTGCAATAATCAACACCATCCATCTATCTTTCTTTAATCTCCCCAGGTAAAACTTTGTGCCTCAGAAACCAAATCCCTATGCCCCTCCACCACAGACCATGGAAGTCAATTCTCTACGTTATATATCTATTAATTTGTCTCCTCTAGTTACCTCATAGAAGGTGAATCACAAAATAATTATCATTTTGTAATGGCTTATTTCATGTACCGGTATGCCTTTACAGTCAGTCCATATTGTACTATATTGTACCATATTATACTTTACTGTATGCTGAAATGGTTTGAATATGATTTACTGTGAATAAATCCAACTTGAGACATGAAGAAGGTGGAATTTTAATCTTACAATAGTGTTAAGAGTTAGAGCCTTACCTAGATGAGTAAGGATTAATTGGGGGTAATCCTGTTAGGTCTCAGAATTGCTTGGATACGGACATTTTTAAAAGAAGATGGAGGCCATCAAAACAATCCCACACTCTTTCTTTCTGATGTACTGCACTGCTTCTGAACTTTCTGAGTGAGAAAGTGAACAGCATCAGCAGGTCTTCAGTACTGTGGGCCATATCATCTGCATCACTTTACATTTGCATCAGTACTGCATGATAATTTCATTTCTCTGATATTATGGGCACTTGTTATTTTAAATTTATTTTTATTTAGTAAATATAGAAATCCATAGTACAGTTAATGGATTACAATGGCTTCCTCCCCCCATAATTTCCCTCCCACTGATACCCCTCCCATCTCCTCCTCCCTCTCACATTGCATTCACATCAAGATTCATCTTCAATTATCTTTATATACAGAAGATCGATTCAATATATATTAAGTAAAGATTTCATCAGTTTGCACCCACACAGAAACAGAAAGTGTAAAATACTGTTTCAGTACTAGTTATAGCATTACTTCACATTGGAAAACACACTAAGCACAGATCCCACATGAGAAGTAAGTACACAGTGACTCCTGTTGTTGACTTAACAATTTGACACTTTTGTTTATGGCGTCAGTAATCTCGCTAGGCTCTAGTCATGAGTTGCCAAGGCTATGGAAGCCTTTTGAGTTCGCCAGTTTCGATCTTATTCTGACAGGGTCATAGTCAAAGTGGAAGTTCTCTCCTCCCTTCAGAGAAAGGTACCTCCTTCTTTGATGGCCCCGTTCTTTCCACTGGGATCTCACTCGCAGAGATCTTCCATTTAGGTCTTTTTTTTCCAGGGTGTTTTGGCTTTCCATGCCTAAAATACTCTCATAGGCTCTTCAGCCAGGTCCGATTGCCTTAAGGGCTGATTCTGAGGCCAGAGTACTATTTACAACATCTGCCATTCTATGAGTCTGCTGTGTATCCCGCTTCCCATGATGGATCGTTCTGTCCCTTTTTGATTCTATCAGCTAGTATTAGCAGACACTAGTCTTGTTTGTGTGGTCCCTTTGACTCTTAGACCTATCAGTGTGATCAATTGTGAACTGAATTTGACCACTTGGACTAGTGAGATGGCATTGTACATGCCACCTTGATGGGATTGTATTGGGATCCCCTGGCATGATTCTAACTCCACCATTTGGGACAAGTCCAATTGAGCATGTCCCAAATTGTACATCTCCTCCCTCTCTTATTCCCACTCTTATATTTAACAGGTATCACTTTTCAGTTAAAATTTAAACACCTAAGAATAGTTGTGTGTTAATCACAGAGTTCAACCAATAGTACTAGAACAAAACAATGAGAAAATACTAGAATGGATAAAGTATTACATTGTACATCAACAGTCAGGACACGAGCTTATCAAGTCACTGTTTCTCATAGTGTCCATTTTACTTCAACAGGTTTCCCCTTTGGTGCTCAGATAGTTGTCGCTGATCAGGGAGAACATATGAAATTTTTCCCTTTTGGCCTGGCTTAATTCACTCAGCATAATTTTTCCAGATTGCTCATTCTTGTTGCAAATGACTGGATTTCGTTGTTTTTCACCTCTGGATAGTATTTGATAGAGTGCACGTCCCATAATTTCTTTATCCAGTCTACTGTTGATGGGCATTTGGGTTGGTTCCAGCTCTTAGCTATTGTGAATTGAGCTGCAATAAACATTAATATGCAGACAGCTTGTTTGTTTCCCAATTTCATTTCCTTTGGGTAAATTCCAAGGAGTGGGATGGCTGGGTTGAATGGTAGGGTTATCTTCAGGTTTCTGAGGAATCTCCAGACTGACTTCCACAGTGGCTTCACCAGTTTGCATTCCCACCAACAGTGCGTTAGTGTCCCTTTTTCCCTACCTCCTCTCCAGCATCTATTGTTGGTAGATTTCTGAATGTGAGCCATTCTAACCGGGGTGAGGTGAAACCTCATTGTGGTTTTGATTTGCATCTCCCTGATTGCTAGTGATCTTGAACATTTTTTCATGTGCCTGTTGGCCATTTGGATTTCCTCTTTTGAAAAATGTCTGTTGAGGTCCTTGGCCCATCTCTTAAGTGGGTTGTTTGTTTTGATGTTGTGGAGTTTCTTGATTTCTTTGTAGATTCTTGTTATCAACCCTTTATCTGTTGCATAGTTTGCAAATATTTTTCCCATTCTGTCAGTTGCCTCTTCACTTTCCTGACTGTTTCTTTTGCAGTACAGAAACTTCTCAATTTGATGCAATCCCAAATGTTAATTTTGACTTTGACTGCTTGTGCTTCTGGGGTATTTTCCAAGAAGTCTTTGGCAGTACCTTTATCTTGCAGGGTTTCTCCAATGCTCTCTAATAATTTGATGGTGTCGGATCTTAGATTTAAGTCTTTAATCCTTGTTGAGTGAATGTTTGTGTAAGGTGAAAGGTCGGCATCTTGCTTCATGCTTTTGCATGTGGAAATCCAATTTTCCCAGCACAATTTATTGACTAGACTGTCCTTACTCCAGGGATTGGTTTTGGATTCTTGATAAATATAAGGTGACTGTAGAAGTTTGGATTGATTTCTGGTGTTTCTATTGTGTTCCATTGGTCTATCCATCTGTTCTGTACCAGTACAATGCTGTTTTGATAACAACTGCCCTGTAGTATGTCCTGAAATCTGCTATTGTGATGCCTCTGGCTTTGTTTTTGTTGTAGAAGATTGCTTTAGCTATTCGAGGTCTCTTGTGCCTCCATATGAATTTCAGCATCATTTTTCCAGATCTAGAAGCAGGTCTTTGGTATCTTGATTGGAATTGCATTGAATGTATAAATTGCTTTTGGGAGAATGGACATTTTGATGATATTGATTCTTCCAATCCATGAGCATGGAAGATTTTTCCATTTTTTGGTAGCCTTTTCTATATCTTTCTTTAAGGTTTTTTAATTTTCATTGTAGAGATCCTAACGTCCTTGGTTAAGTTTATTCCAAGGTATTTGATTGTTTTTGTAGCTATTGTGAATGGGATTGATCTTAGAAGTTCTTCCTCAGCCATGGCATATCCTGTGTATACAAAGGCTGTTGATTTTTGTGCATTGATTTTATATCCTGAAACTTTGCCAAACTATTCTATGAGTTGCACTAGTCTCTTAGTAGAGTTCTTTGGGTCCCCTAAATAAAGAATCATATCATCTGCAAAGAGGGATAGTTTGACTTCTTCCTTCCCAATTTGTATCCCTTTAATTTCTTTTTCTTGCCTAATAGCTCTGGCTAAAACTTCCAGAACTCTATTGAATAGCAGTGGTGAGAGTGGGCATCCATGTCTGGTACCAGATCTCAGTGGAAATGCTTACAACTTTTCCCCATTCAATAGGATGGTGACCGTGTTTTTTTCATAAATTGCTTTGATTGTATTAAGGAATGTTCCTTCCATACCCAGTTTGCTTAAAGTTTTCATCATGAAAGTGTGTTATATTTTATCAAATGCTTTCTCAGCATCTATTGAGGTAATCATATGGTTTTTCTTCTTCAGTCTGTTAATGTGGTGTATCACGTTGATTGTTTTGCACACATTGAACCATCCCTGTATGCCAGGGATAAATCCCACTTGGTCTGGGTGGATGATCTTTCTGATGTGTTGTTGCATTCTATTGGCCAGAATTTTATTGAGGATTTTTGCATCTATGTTCATCAGGGATATTGGTCTGTAATTCTCTTTCTTCTTTTTCTTTTTTTTTTTTTTGACAGGCATAGTGGACAGTGAGATAGACAGAGAGACATAGAGAAAGGTCTTCCTTTTGCTGTTGGTTCACCTTCCAAAGGCCGCCACAGCCAGCACACTGCAGCCAGTGCACCGCACTGATCTGAAGGCAGGAGCCAGGTCTTATCCTGGTCTCCCATGGGTTGCAGGGTGCAAGCACTTGGGCCAACCTCCACTGCACTCCCTGGCCACAGCAGAGAGCTGGCCTGGAAGAGGGGCAACCGGGACAGAATCTGGAGCCCCGACCGGGACTAGAATCTGGTGTGCTGGCGCAGCAAGGCGGAGGATTAGCCTAGTGAGCTGAAGCGCCGACCTGTAATACTCTTTCAATGCTGCATGCTGCATCTTTTCCTGGCTTAGGAATTAAGGAGATGCTGGCTTCATAGAAAGAATTTGGGAGGATTCCCTCTTTTTTGATTGTTCTGAATAGTTTGGGAAGAATTGGAGTCAGTTCTTCTTTAAATGTCTGGTAGAATTCAGCAGTGAATCCATCTGGTCCTGAGCTTTTTTTTTTGTTTTTTTTTTTGGAGGGCCTTTATGATCATTTCAATTTCTGTCTCAGTTATGGGTCTGTTTAGGTTTTCTATGTCTTCCTGCTTCAATGTAGATAGGTTGCATGTGTCCAGGAATCTATCCATTTCTGATAGGTTTCCATATTTGCTGGCATACAATTCCTTGTAGTAATTTTGATGATTCTCTTTATTTCCGTGGTGTCTGTTTTATGTTTCCTTATGATCTCTGATTTTATTGATCTGGGTATTTCTCTTCCTTTTTTAGTGAGTTGGGCCAGTGGGGTGTCAATTTTGTTTATTTTTTCAAAAAAAAACAGCTTCTCGTTTGGCTGATTTTTTGTAATTTTTTTTTGGATTCAATCCTGTAGATTTCTTCTCTGATTTTAATTTTTTCATTTCTCCTACTAGATTTGGGTCTGGTTTGCTGCAGTTTTTCTAGATGCTTGAGATGAATTGAAAGCTCATCTATTTAGTGGATTTCCAATTTCTTGATGTAGGCACCTATTGATATAAATGTTCCTCTTAACACTGCTTTTGCTTATCCCGTAAATTTTTCTGATTGAATTAACCTGAAAATCACACTCACACTCGATTTGGAGGGAATTAATATCTGTCCCCTCAGTATAAGGGTTCCATTTCTTATTCCAAAACATAAAAATTCATGTTGGTCGTGTTGCCTGTAGATTTCTAAGCATGAAACGCCAATTTGTTGTGTTTTTTATTTCCTAATGGCTACTCTGTCTAAACTCTTGTTTGTATTGTGTCAGAACACAAAATTTGGGAAGGAAGAAGGCAAAACAAACTCAGACCCAGAAAAAGTATAGGAAATTGCCGCTCCAGAAATGAAAAATCAGCTGAGGCAACCAAAATCATGACAGAAAGCCAGAATTGGAGCAAGCCAACATCTATGCCCTGATTGAAAAAGACCATTCCTCCTGTGCCCTGAACTCCATATTTTAGCCTCAAATCCAAAGTACACATCAGAAAATTCATTACAAACCATGATAAATGAGAAAAAATGTGAAAAAAGACCAAGAAATCGAAGAGTCCTTAGTGATATTGGGCTTGATTTAGTCAATGGAAACCGGATACTTCCAGATTCATCCACACCTCCCACCTGACTGGCTGTGGAATTCTGATAGAATTAACCTGAGCATCAAACTCACACTCGATTGGGAGGGAATTAACATCTGTCCCCTCATTAGAAGGGTTCCATTTCTTTTTCCAAAACACAAAAATTCATGTTGATTGTGTTGCCTGTAGATTTCAAGCATGAAACATCAAAGTGTTGTGTTTTTTATTTCATAATGGCTACTCTGTCTAAACTCTTGTTTGTATTGTGTCAGAATATCAAATTTGGGAAGGAAGAAGGCAAAACAAACTCAGACCCAGAAAACATTTAGGAAATTTCCACTCAAGAAAGCAAAAATCAGCTGAGGAACCCAAAACCATGACAGAAAGCCAGAATTGGAGCGAACAAACAGCTGCTCCCTGATTGAAAAAGACCATATCTGCCGTGTCCTGAACTCCATATTGCAGCCTCAAAACCAAAGCTCACATCAGAAAGTTCATTACAAACCATGAGAAATAAGAAAAATGTGGAAAAAGCCAAATAAATCCATGAGTCCTTGGTGATATTTGGCTTGATTTAGTCACAAGGAAACCAGGTGTTTATGATTCATCCACACGCCCTGCTGACTGGCTGTGGAATTCTGATTTAATTAACCTGAAAACCACACTTATAAAAATCGGCTGAGGCACCCAAAACCACAACAGAAAGCAAGACTTGGAGCAAGCCAACAGCTGTGCCCTGATTGCAAAACACCATTCCTACCGTGCCCTGAACTCCATACTCCTGCCACAAAACTAAAGGTAACATGAGAAAATACATTACAAAGCATAATACATAAGAAAAATGTGAAAAAAAACCAAAGAAATCCAAGAGTCCTTAGTCATATTGGGCTTGAATTACTCACAAGGAAACCAACTGTTTCTGGATTCATCCACCCCTCTCACCTGACTGGCTGTGGAATTCAGATTGAATTTACACTCGATTTGGAGGGAATTAATACCTGTCCCCTCAGCAAAAGGGTAACATTTCATTTTTCAAAACACAAAAACTCCTCTTGGTCGTGTTGCCTGTAGATTTCTAAGCATGAAATATGAATTGGTTGTGTTATGTATTTCAAAATGGATACTCTGTGTAAACTCTTGTTTGTATTGTGTCAGAATACATAATTTGGGAAGGAAGAAGGCAAACTCAGACCCAGAATACATTTAGGAAATTGACGCTCAAGAAACCAAAAATCAGCTGAGGTCCCCAAAACAATGACAGAAATCCAGAATTGGAGCAAGCCAACAGCTGTGCCTGATTGAAAAAGAACCTTCCTCCCATGCCCTGAACTCAATATGCCAGCCTCAATACCAAAGCTTACATCAGAAAATGCATTACAAACAATGATAAATAAGAAAAATGTGGGAAAAGCCAAAGAAATCCAAGAGTCCTTAGTGATCTTGGGCTTGATTCAGTCACAAGGAAACTGGCTGCTTCCAGATTCATCTACACCTCCCAGCTAACTGGCTGTTGAATTCTGATTGATTTAACATGAAAATTGCACTCACACTCAATTTAGAGGGAATAAATATCTGTCCACTAATTGGAAGCGTTCCATTTTATTTTCCAAAACACAAAACCCATGTTGTTCGTGTTACCTGTAAATGTCTAAGCGTGAAATGCCAGTTTGTTGTGTTTTTATTTCATAATGGATACTCTGTCTTAACTCTTGTTTGTATTGCATCAGAATACAAAATTTGGGATGGAAGAAGGCAAAACAAACTCAGAGCCAAAAACAATTTAGGAAATTGTCAATCATGAACCCAAAACTCAGCTGAGGCACCCAAAACCATGACAGAAAGCCAGAATTGGAGCAAACCAACAGCTGTGCCCTGATTGAAAAAGACTATTCCTCCCATGCCCTGAACTCCATATTCCAGTCTCAAATACAAAGCTCACATCAGAAAATGCATTACAAACCATGATAAATAAGAAAAATGTGGAAAAAGCCAAATAAATCCAAGAGTCCTTAGTGATACTGGGGTTGATATAGTCACAAGGAATCTGGCTGTTTAAGATTCATCCACCCCTCCCAGCTGACTGGCTGTGGAATTCTGATTGAATTATCCTGAATATCGCACTCACACTTGAATGGAGGGAATTAATATCTGTCCCCAAGCAAAAGGATTCCATTTCAATTTCCAAAACACATAAAATCCTTCTGGTCATCTTGCCTGTAGATTATTAAGCATGAGACGCCAACTTGTTGTTTTTTTTTCTTTCCTAATGCATATTCTGTTAAACAATTTTCTGTAATGTGTCAGAATACAAAATTTGGGAAGGAAGAAGGCAAAACAAACTCAGAGCCAGAAACAATTTAGGAAATTGATGCTCAGGAAACCAAATATTGGCTGAGGGACTCAAAACCATGACAGAAAGCCAGAATTGGAGCAAACCAACAGTTGTGCCCTGATTGAAAAAGACCATATCTCCTGTGTCCTGAACTGCATATTCCAGCGTCGAAACCAAAGCTCACATCAGAAAGTTCATTACAAACCATGAGAAATAAGAAAAATGTTGAGAAAGCCAAATAAATCCAGGAGTTGGTGATATTGGGCTTGATTTACTCACAAGGAATCCGGCTGTTTAAGATTCATCCACCCCTCCCAGCTGACTGGCTGTGGAATTCTGATTGAATTCACCAGAAAATTGCACTCACACTCAATTTGGAGGGAATTAATACCTGTCCCCTCATAAAAAGGGTTCCATTTCATTTTCCAAAACAGAAAACTCCTCTTGGTCGTGTTGCCCACAGATTTCTAAGCATGAAAGGCCAATTTGTTGGGATTTCTTTATTTCATAAGGGAAACTCTTTCTAAACTCTTGTTTGTATTGCGTCAGACTACCAAATTTGGGAAGGAAGAAGGCAAAACAAACTCAGACCCAGAAAAAATTAGGAAATTGCAATCAAGAAAGCAAAAATCAGCTGAGACAACCAAAACAATGAAAGAAAGCCAGAATTAGAGCAAGCCAACATCTATGCCCTGATTGAAAAAGACCACTCCTCCCCTGCCCTGAACTCCACAATCCAGCCTCAAATCCAAAGCTCGCATCAGAAAATTTATTACACACCATGATAAATAAGAAAAATATGAAAAAAGCCAAAGAAATCCAAGAGTCCTTGGTGATATTGGACTTAATTTAGTCACATGGAAACTGACTACTTCTGGATTCATCCACCCCTCCCAGCTGACTGGCTGTGGAATTCTGATTGAATTAACCTGAAAATTGAATTCACACTCGATTTGGAGGTAATTAATATCTGTCCCCTCAGCCACAGGGTTCCATTTCATTTTCCAAAGCACAAAAACTCACCTTGGTCGTGTTGCCTGTAGATTATTGAGCATGAGACGCCAATTCCTTTTTTTTTATTTCCTAATGGATACTCTGTGTAAACTCTTGTTTGTATTGTATCAGAATAGAAAATATGGGAAAGAAGAAGGCAAAACCAACTCAGACCCAGAAAATTTAGGAAATTGCTGCTCAAGAAAACAAAAATCGGCTGAGGCACCCAAAAACAATGACAGAGAGCCAGAATTGGATGAAGCCAACAGCTGTGCCCTGATTGAAAAAGACCATTCTTCCTGTGACCTGAAATCCATATTCCAGCCTCAAATCCAAAGTACACATCAGAAAATTCATTACAAACCTTGATAAATAAGAAAAACATGAAAAAAGCCAAATAAATCCAAGAGTCCTTAGTGATATTGGGCTTGATTTATTCACATGGAAACTGGCTGTTCCTGGATTCATCCACCCCTCCCAGCTGACAGGCTGTGGAATTCTGATTGAATTAACCTGAAAATTGCACTCACATTCCAATTGGAGGTAATTAATATCTGTCCACTAATTTGAAGCGTTCTATTTCTTTTTCCAAAATACAAAAACTTATGTTGGTCGTGTTGCCTGTAATTTTCTAAGCATGAAACGCCAATTTGAGGTGCTTTTTATTTTGTATTGGCTAGTCTGTCTAAACTCTTGTTTGTATTGCTTCAGAATACAAATTATGGGAAGGAAGAAGGCAAAACAAACTCAGACCCAGAAACAGTTGAGGAAATTGTCGCTCAAGAAACCAAAAATTGGCTGAGGCAACCAAAACCATGACAGAAAGTCAGAATTGGAGGAAGCCAAGAGTTGTGCCCTGACTGAAATAGACCATTCTTGCCATGCCCTGAATTCCATATTCCAGCCTCAAATCCAAAGCTCACATCAGAAAATACATTACAAACCATAATAAATAAGTAAAATGCAAAAAAAGCCAAAGAAATCCCAGAGTCCTTAGTCATATTGGGCTTGATTTAGTTACAATGAAACCGGCAGGTGCCAGATTCAGCCACACCTCCCAGCTGACCTGCTGTGGAATTCTGATTGAATAAACCTGAATATTGCACTCATACTCGATTTGGAGGGAATTAATATGTGTCCCCCCAGCAAAAGTGTTGCATTTCATTTTCCAAAACACAAAACTCATGTTGGTCTTGTTGTCTGTAGATTATTAGGCATGAGACACCAATTTGGTGTTTTTCTTTTTATTACCAAATGGATACTCTGTCTTAACTCTTGTTTGTATTGTATCAGAATACAAAATTTGGGAAGGAAGAAGGCAAAACAAACTCAGATCCAGAAAATTTAGGAAATCGCTGCTCAAGAAACCAAAAACCAGCTGAGGCACCCACAACAATGACAGAAAGCCAGAATTGGAGCAAGCCAACAGCTGTTCCCTGGTTGGAAATGACCATTCCTCCCATGCCCTGAACTCCATATTCCAGCCTCAAAACCAAAGCTTACATCAGAAAGTTCATTACAAACCCTGAGAAATAAGAAAAATGTGAAAAAAGCCAAAGAAATCCAAGAGTCCTCAGTGATACTGGGCTTGATTTAGTCACAAGGAAACTGGCTGTTTCTGGATTCATCCACCCCTCCCAGCTGACTGGCTGTGGAATTCTGATTGAATTAACCTGAAAACTGCACTCACACTCGATTTGGAGGGAATTAATAGCAGTCCCCTCAGCCAAAGGGTTCCATTTCATTTTCCATATCACAAAAACTCCTCTTGGTCATGTTGCCTGTAGATTTGAAATGCCAACTTGTTGTGTTTTTTTTTTTTTCTCATAATGGATACTCAGTATAAACTCTTGTTTGTATTGCATCAGAATACCAAATTTGGGAAGGAAGAAGGCAAAGCAAACTCAGACCCAGAAACAATTTATGAAATTGCCACTGAAGAAACCAAAAATTGGCTGAGGTTACCAAAACTATGACATAAATCCAGAATTGAAGCAAGCCAACAGTTGTGCCCTATTTGAGAAAGACCATTCCTCCCTTGACCTGAACTCCATATTCCAGCCTCAAAATCAAAGCTCACATCAGAAAATTCATTACTAACTATGAGAAATAAGAAAAACATGAAAAAAGCCAAAGAAATCCAAGAGTCCTTTGTGATATTGGGCTTGATTTAGTCACAAGGAAACCGGCTGCTTCCGGATTCATCCACCTTTCCCAGCTGACTGGCTGTGGATTTCTGATTGAATTTACTTGAAAATCACATACACACTCGATTTGGGGGAATTAATATCTGTCCCCTCAGCAAAAGGGTTCCATTTCTTTTTTCAAAACACAAAAACTCCTCTTGGTTTGTTGCCTGTAGATTTCTAAGCATGAAATGCCAACTTGTTTTGTTTTTATTTCATAATGGATACTCCGTCTAAACTCTTGTTGTGTTGCATCAGAATAAAAATTTGGAAAGCAAGAATTTAAAAGAAACTCAGACTGAGAATACATTTAGGAAATTTCCACTCAAGAAACCAAAAATCGGCTGAGGCACCCAAAACCATGAGAGAAAACCAGAATTGGAAGAAGCCAAGAGCTGTGCCCTGATTGAAAAAGACCATACCTCCTGTGCCCTGAACTCCATACTCCAGCCTCAAAACCAAAGCTCACATCAGAAAGTTCATTACAAACTATGGGAAATGAGATAAATGTGAAAAACAAAACAAAACAAAACAAAAAGAAATCCAAGAGCCTTAGTGATATTCGGCTTCATTTAGTCACAAGGAAACAGGCTATTCCTGCATTCATTCACCCCTCCCAGGTGACTGGCTGTGAAATTCTGATAAAATTAACCTGAAAATCGAATTCACACTCAATTTGGAGGGAATTGATACATGTCCCCTCAGCCTAAGGGTTCCATTTCATTTTCCAAAACACGAAAACTCCTCATGGTCGTGCTGCCTGTAGATTTCTAAGCATGAAATGCGAATTGGTTGTGTTTTCTCTTTCCTCATGGATACTCTGTCTAAACTCTTGTTTATATTGCATCAGAATACAAAAGTTGGGAAGGAAAAAGGCAAAACCAACTCAGACCCAGAATACCTTTAGGAAATAGCCGCTCAAGAAACGAAAAATCAGCTGAGGTACCCAAAACCACGACAGAAAGCCAGAATTGGAGCAAGCCAACAGTAGTGCCCTGATTGAAAAAGACCATTCCTCCCATGCCCTGAACTCAATATGCCAGCCTCAAAACCAAAGCTCACATCAGAAAATTAATTACTAACCATGATAAATAAGAAAAATGTGAAAACAGCCAAAGAAACGCAAGAGTCCTTAGTGATCTTGAGCTTGATTTAGTAACAAGGAAACCGGCTGTTTCCAGATTCATCCACCCCTCCCACCTGACTGACTGTGGAATTTTGATTGAATTTACCTGAAAACTGCACTCACACTCTATTTGGAGGGAATTAATATATGTCCCCTCAGTAAAAGGGTTCCATTTATTTTCCAAAACACGAAAACTGCTCTGGGTCGTGTTGCCTCTAGATTTCAAAGCATGAAATGCCAATTTGTTGTGTTTATTAATTTCCTAATAGGTACTCTGTCTAAACTCCTGTTTGTATTGCGTCAGAACACAAAATTTGGGAGGGAAGATGGCAAAACAAACTCAGACCCCCAAAAAATTTAGGAAATTGCTGCTCAAGAAACCAAAAATTGGCTGAGGCACCCAAAACAATGACAGCAAGCCAGAATTGGAGGAAGCAAACAGCTGTGCCCTGATTGAAAAAGACCATTCCTCCTTACATTGAAATCCATATTCCAGCCTCAAAACCAAAGCTCACGTGAGAAGGTTCATTGCAAACAATGAGAAAGAAGAAAAATTTGAAAAAAAAAAAAAACAAGGAAATCCAAGAGTCCTTAGTGGTATTGGGTTTGATTTAGTCACAAGTAAACCGACTGCTTCTGTATTCAATCACCCCTGCCAGCTGACTGGCTGTGGAATTCTGATCAATTAACATGAAAACTTAATTCAAACTTGATTTGGTGGGAATTACTATCTGTCCCCTCAGCAACAGGGTTCCATTTCATTTTCCACAACACCAAAACTCCTCTAAGTCATGCTGCTTATACATTTCTAATCATTAAATGCCAATTTGTTGTGGTTTTATTTCAAAATGGATACTCTGTCTAAACTCTTGTTTGTATTGCATCAGAATACAAAATTTGGGAAGGAAGAAGGCAAAACAAACTCAGACCCAGAATACATTTAGGAAATTGCCGCTCAAGAAACCAAAAATCGGCTGAGGCACCCAAAACCATGACAGAAATCCAGAATTTGAGGAAGCCAACAGTTGTGTTCTGATTGAAAATGGCCATTTCTCCCGTGCCCTGAACTCCATTTTCCAGTCTCAAATTCAAAGCTCATTAGAAAATTCATAACAAATCATGATAAATAAGAAAAATATGAAAAATGCCCTAGATATCCATGAGTCCTCAGTGATATTGGGCTTGATTTAGTCACAAGAAAACTGGCTGTTCCTGATTTATCCACCCCTCCCAGATGACTGGCTGTGGAATTCTGATTGAATTAACCTGAAAACCGCACTCACACTCGATTTGGAGGCAATTAATATCTGTCCCCTCAGCAAATGGCTTCCATTCTGGTGGAATAAGAAAACAATATCCCCTGGGAATGAGAAACCCACAAGCAGAGTCCTACACTTGGAACAGAAGAAAATTTTCTAGTCCTTGTCCCATGTTCCCATGTAAAAAAGGAAGAGGTTCGTTAATTGCCATAGTTTCTCCCAGCTCATATACACTATTGTTTGATAGTCTGTCTCTCTTTCATGTTCCATGAATCCTATATGAGAAAGGCAGCACTAAATTAGGATAATTTCCACTTCCAAATAAGAGCTCAAGTAATGAAATTCTTTTCTTTTTTGATAAAACATGAGCCCACATTGTTTTATTGTTTCCCAAACTTATCATCTGCTGGCACCAGGAAGAACATAGCCACAATCTCTTTACTGTCAAGGGAGAACTTCTGCTGGAAGCCTGGGACATTATGACAAGAGACAGAATTTTAAACCATCTTACTCACAGAATACATTGGCCCTCCTGAAGTTCAACTAAGGGAATAAGGACAGAATTGCCACCCAGCACTAGAGATGATTAGAACTCCAAATGTCACATTTGGCAACCTGCACCAAGATCTTTGTGTCATGCAAGGAATTTCTATCCCTGAGCCAATTGGAATGACAGAGAGGGGGCACTAGAATTTTCTACACTATTCAGCTACAGAACTTTCTTTTTTTAAAAGGTTTGTTTATTTGAAAGGCAGAGTTTCAAAAGGCAGAGGCAGAGGAAGAGAACTTCCATCCATTGGTTCACTCCCCAAATGGCCACAACAGCTCAAGCTGGGCTGATCTCCCACATGGGTACATGTTTGCAAGCACTTGGGCCATCTTCTACTGCTTTCCCAGGCCATAGAAATAGCTGGGTCAGAAGTAGAGCACCTGGGTCTCAAATGGGCACTCATAATGTATACCAGCACTGCAGGCATTGGCATTAACTACTACACCACAGCACTATCCCTAGAACTTTCTTTAAAATAATGAATGTAAGCAAAGGAAAAGCCATTTTTGGTCCATATACTACACTGAGGCTTCAAAAAGTTCATAGAAAAAACTAGATGGACTTATTTTCATGCAAAAATGTTGAAATCCATACATAGCTTGTGCTTCATTCTATTTGAGCACTACTGCTAGGTAAAATGATGCTGTTTCTGGTCAAAAGCCAAGAGATGCTTCCAGGTATCCCATGTGGGTGCAGTGACCCAAGCACTTGGGCAATGCTCTGCAACTTTCCCAGGCACATTAGCAGGGGGACAAATCAGAAATGGAATAACTGGGACTCAAATGGGGCACCCATATGAAATGTCAGCAATACAGGAGATGTCTTTACCCGCTACACCAAAATGTCAGCCCCCACTCTTTATATGTTTTATATTTCATCTCTAAATTGTTCATTATAAGTTTAAACATGGGGTGGCACTGTGGTGTAGCAGGTAAAGCTTTTGCCTGCAGTGCTGGCATCCCATATGGGCACCAGTTTGAGTCCTAGCTGCTCCACTTACAATCCAGTTCACAGCTATAGCCTGGAAAATCAGTAGAGGATAGCCCAAATTCTTGGGCCCCTGTATCTATGTGGGAGACCTGGAAGAAGCTCCTGGCTCCTGGCCTTGGATAAGCACAGCTCCAGCTGTTGCAGCCAATTGGGAAGTGAACCAGCAGATGGAAGATCCCCCACCTCTGCCTCTGCTTCTCTCTCTGTGTAACTCTGACTTCCATATAAATGAATAAATCTTTTTAAAAAAACTAAGTTTAACCAAATGCAAAGTTCATAATTTCTAGTAAAGTAAGATTTAAATTATAAAAGTGGCTTACTACTCATAAATGCATCCTGCATGATAGAAGTACCCTTGTGATTTGGTGCTTACTAATGTAAGAGGAATTTTTTTTCCCACTTTGATTAGAAGTTTTTGAACTGGCTATATTGTCTATTGAGTTGAATTATTAAACACTTTATGTCATTAATTGAAGACTTGCACATCTATCAATGCTCTTATTGTCCACAACATGTTCCACCACCAGGGATCCACTGAGATACATCCATAGCTTGATGCTTCATTACTCTTTAACAGAGCATTGAGTTCTCCATTCTAGTGATGTTTATGATTGGAACATGTTAATTACAGCTTGTTTTATCATCTTAAGATTATTTCTGTTTTAAGCAGAAGCACTTTGCCACCAGCTATCAATTAAAAATAGTGTATTTGGGGGAAAAAGTAATAAGTTTAGAGTGGAGGTTTCTTAGGAAGTTTAACACTGTTAGCACAAGTCCAGCAGAGTATGTAAGCAGCCTAGGACTTGTTCTCTTCTGAATGAGATGAATTGCTAGAATTATATAGCATAACCCAGAATCTTGAAATTCAGATAGACATCTACACCAATGAATACTGACTTATAGTTTAAGGTATATGTTAAGCACTTTCAGCTATAATTTATATATATATATATATATATATAGAGAGAGAGAGAGAGAGAGAGCACATTTTTATGATCATCCCGATTCTAGGACATAAAACACTTGATACACATTGCTATATGCAATAAAGACAAAACTGTATATTAAACTTTAATTTTTGGTTTTAAAAATTTGTTCTAAAAGTGCAGAAAGCTTCCAAGTGATTCAACTAGCTACAATTATGATAATTTACACCCATGAAAATTAGTTTCCATCTCTGATTAATCTAAAATTAATAACTGTGGCTATAAAGCATTTTAACATACCTATCATTTTAATGCTGATAATATTAACCGAACAGGTGGTTATGGGGGTAAAACAAGAAAGGCTATAAAAAAAGTCTAAATTATGATAGTACTCCAATGAAGCCTTATAATATACTTACATAATTTTGATGATAGTATAATCTGCTATGTCCCTTTCTCTTGAGAAAAATGATCTTTGGCTAGTAGATTTATCTATACTCTCTTGCCAAACTAGTCCCCAGACAATGGACTTTCTAAAATCACTCAAATTGTGGCCACTCTGACTTCATCAACTTATGTCAATTTAATATTATTATATCACATATGCCTTAGAGAAAGAAAGGAGTTTGCCACCCAGAAATAGATTTCACTTTGGGATTTCACTGCATCTACTCTTCCTAACAGTAGCTTTCAAGGCTAAATAACCTTTTCATGCTAATGGCCCTAGCTACAGAAGTATAATCTTTTAAGTGAGAAAAATTGCTGTGTCTAAAAAGAAACAGTTGCAAGGCCTAGCCAATATGTATTATCAGGAGTGGCAGAGTGTGCATGAGACTGAGTCCTGAGGGTGGAGGAAAAATTTAGAAAAGGGAGGGTTTCTCAATGTGAGAACACTCATCAACAACAAAGGTTTTAACCCATTGTCAAAGATCCCAAAGGATGATGGTAATACTATGATGACATTTGAAAACTTAAACCAAAAACAGTCCATGCTAAGGGAGGTAGAAATAGCTGAATTTCTGTGATAGAGAAAGAAACAATCAAAATCTCACAGGAATTATGCTACAGTTACTAAAATGATACAGCTGAAAAAGTTATAAAATGACTATGTTCTACAAGAGGCCCAAAGACATTCCATTTACAAAAGCAATAAAATTGGTGTTGGTGCGAAGGGCACTGTTACTGCTGAGAACCACAGAGGTGGATCTTTTCTGTGGGTCATTCCTCATGGTAGGGAATGTCATAATCACTGGGAACTCAGATAGCAACTTGAATGTTAAGATTCCAAAATAATAGTGACTATGGTAGAAAACAGTGCTCTAGTCCAAGGTAAGTTTTCAAAGAGTCTATTGTTTCCTCTAGCCCAACATGGTTAACCTCTCTGCTCTCAAATTGTAAAATGGGGGGAAAATACTTGGTAATGGGAAGGACACAACATTGGTTCCGTGACCTACAATGCAAGAGCAGATACAAATGATACCCTCTAACCATCCTTCCAACTATACCTAAGTCAGAATCTATGTTACATTTCAGAAACAATGGATATTAGATAATATTAAATTATCAATTTTGAAAGTTGGTATACTGATACTGGATTTACGTGTTAAAGAGCATTATCTGTTTAAGTTCTTTCCTTAAAAATAAATAAGGCAAGAATCAGAGATTGTGAACACCAACATATCCAGATTTAATTCAACAGTTTAGATAGTTAAAATCAGACAGATACTGGAGGTTGATATTAGACTATCACAAATTCAAGGCATGCCAAGGATCAGAAATGGTAAATGAGAGGTGGGGAGGAACAATGCCAGATTTCATGAGAAAACATGTGTCCTGCATTAATAATGTTAACCATGAAATTATCCTAAGTCTGTCAGTGACCCAGCAGGGCTGATGCACTGCAATAATAAATTGAAGAGAGCATGCCCTGTAATTCAGTCTCCAATCAGGCCACAATTATCTATGTCATGAGCCAGTAAAAGGTGACTGTCATCCAGAGGAGTGCCTGTGGGGTTTCAGACCCAGTATGCCAGTGGGCCTATCACTGGTGACTATCTTTTTTTGTGTACTATATGGGTGGATGAGCCTCATCAATGTCAAGGAAGGTCCAGAGGAACCCATGAGATTTCCCTGAAATCCATCAACTTAGGAGCCCCTTCAGGACAGCATCAAGTAGAGAGTATTCTGCTTTTGTTGTGGATGGCCAGATTGGGTACCAGCCGGTGGATAATGAATAAAGGGAAGTCAGGGAGAACATCACATGGTGGTACACTCAGTAGTGTGGCAGGAAGCTGCTGCTGTGAACGCTTCTTGGATGCTTGTGCTTGGGGATTTTCCAGGGCAGTTTGATAGTGAGAGCCTAATTTCAGGGGCTATTAGACATCAGAGCCAGGAGATTTGGTTTGACCTGAGGGTCAAATATATACTTATATTCAAAATCCAGTATTTCAATAGGTTATATTTTGAATATCTATTCTGCACAGTTGTCTCATTCAATAATAAGTGGTTTCTGGTTCCTTGTTGCAGGGCAGGCATTGTTCATGGTTATGCCATTTGTGTGTAACATTAGCATTTTGTTTTGAAAAATCGGAAAGGACACTGCAGCTGTACTGATAGCAAATATCTGTGTGATTTCTCAACTGATTGTCCACCAACCAACTTTCAGGCCAGGCAGTAATTCTCAATATATTTGCAACAGTGAGACAAATATTGCAAACCAATTGGGAATTTTAGCCTTCTTTAGAGGAATGCAGCAATAACCAGGAATTAGGACTGAAGTCATTGTGTATAAAGGAATGGAGACACAGGTATCCTGACATGGGCTGTATGAATCAGAGAGGTCAGCATGTGAGGGGAAGATAATGGCTACATGTAGAGGAGCTGGAGACTCATGAGGATTGGCATAAGATACAAGCACAGTAGGAGCCACTTGAGGAAAGACGTGGTGTAAATAGAAGGGATGGAGACTCTGAAGCCAGCCCTTGCTGCAGGCACAAGGATAGGCTACTAAGAGCAGGCTTGGATGTCAAAGATTTTTAAATGCAAGATTACAAGGATGAACATCAGACCCAGCCAAATAAAATGGTAAAATTGCTGATAATATATGGTTTCAGGAGCAAGATCAGAGATACATAAAGTCTGGCATACCTGGAAGGCACATAGGGCTTGAGACATCACGAGGCAAATAGTTGGCAGAGTGATGGAGGATTGGAAAACACAGAAAGAAATAGAGGAGATGTCATATAAATCAGTGCACAGATAAATTTATAGGCTCAAGATATTATGTGAGAAGACAGAGACCTAATCATTGTGACATCCTTCTTAAGATCTAAGATGAACTATACAGCAATATAGGATAGTGAAAATGAAGAATATCATCAATATAATGTGTTTAGAAAGACTGTACAACAGAAATGAATTACAAAGGAAAAGTGTTTTTAAAACATATGAGCAGATGGTTGGAACTGTGGCGTATTAGGTTAAACTGCCATCTGCAGTGTTGGCATCCAATATGCATGCCAGTTCAAGTCCCAACTGCTCCACTTCCAATACAGCTCTCTTCTATGGCCTGGAAAAGCAGTAGAAGATGGCCCACATCCTTGGGCCCCTGCACCCACATGTCAGTGCCAGAAGAGTCTCCTGACTCCTGGTTTTAGGTTTGCCCAGCTCTGGTCATTTCAGGCATTTGGGGAGTAAATCTTTGATGGAATACATCTCTCTAACTCTCTGCCTCTGCTTCTCTGTAACACTTCCTTTCAAATAAATTAATATTTTTATAAAATGAGTAGAATTAATAAAGACTAGTATAATCTTAAGATAAAGTAAAAATATGCAACACAGATAACCAGTGACAGAAATTCAAACAGCATTGTTCTTGACCAAATTAATAAAGTTTAGCAACACAGTTAAAGAATATTCTGAAATGCATAGAAATAAGTTTTTTTAAAAAAAACCTTAAACCCAGAGCCACCACGTTATGAAATAAATTTATCAAAAATCTTCAATAACATAGGAATCTGCTATATAAACAAAATAAGTTGACTCTGTTTGAAAAATCAAAATAACCGATGAACAAATTCAAAAGCAAAATTTCTGGCCTAGATTTGTAGAATTTCCCTCATATTCAAGGCAGTAAAACACTCCTCAATTTCCCAGATTCATAAAAAGTGGTAATAAATATGGAATATGATTTAATTTCTTTTCTGAATGCAGTATTACATTGATGCCACTGTCAGATCAAGACATGAACTAAAAAGGAACTTAAAGAACATATCTTTATAAAATGAGGTACAAATATTTTAAGCAACATGTTAATATAGAGCAAACTATGAAATCACAAGAGATCAATTAAAAAGCAAGATAGAGTCAAAGATGCCAAGGTGTTTAACATTTCAAAATAAATCATGTAAATAATTCATGTGGAAGAGAAACACAAAAAAATCACAGGGTAATTGCAATTAAAAGATGAAACATTTTGAATAAAATTAAGCATCTAATCACAAACATAAACTGTAAGTAAAGCAGTAAAAATAGTTATTACTTATTATAACTAAGATGGGCTGCAATGCACCTATAATATAAAGCATAATTGTCATAGAACACTGAAAGCTATTTCCCTTGGAACACAGCTGTATAAGCCGCTCTCCTTTTATTTTCTGTCTTCAACAATGTCCTAGATGTGCAGTTAGGAAATTTAAAAAACAGAAAATTTTATGTATAAGGATATGCTTCTAAGCAGCAAAACCATCAATAAATGTTAATTAAACTATTATATACGGAGATACTCCCATAAAATTCAAAACAAATAAAAACTGACCAGAGAATTATGCAGGATTACTGTGTATAAGATCAATATATAAACCCAATGCGTGCCAGTAAGAATGAAACAGACAACAATATTAAATTACAGAATACAGAACTACAAGTGAATATCTGTAATAGATACAAGAGAAAGCGAGGTCAATCTATGCAATGTATTTTTTAGTATCTTAAAATAGTCCTGGAGTCAATTTTTTTAAAAAAAAGTCAAATGACCTTAAAAAGGAGCCAAGAATATAAATAATATAAAGACCCAGAATACCGGAAAGATTCAGCATTCTCTTACATGTGAGACCATTATTGAAAGTCCAAATGTCACAAGATTTTAATAGGGTCCTGGAAAAAGGAGGGAGGGACAGTGCTCTGATGTCATGATCATTAGGGAGGTGAGAGCAGCCCCTGCTGTTGGGAGGATCAAGCTGCAAAGATGAGGCAGTTTCAGACCTGAGACCAAGCAGAGTTCCTCTCTGCCCCCACCTGCCACAACCCCAAGCTATGGCCCTCATGCTAGGAGCATTTGGATGGGCTGTGTGTTCTCTGATGTTATGCATGCTCATTGTTAGGGCAGACTTTAAAATCAGGTGTTCAAAGGCAACACTGCTGAACCACACAGCGTCTTCTTTTCTGGCATCCCAATGTTAGGCTCAGGTGTTTCACCCATCGCTGCTCTGTGAACTTCCCTCACCACACTCAGGAGCCCTCAGGAGGATGCTGGGACTCATTGGAAGCTGGAAAGTGGTGAGTGTCAGAGACCAGTATTCTATGGGCACAGGAGGGGAGCTGGGCCAGTAGCCAGGACCCTGGTGTCCTGTCCTGTGTCTAAAGGAAAAGGGTTTGTGTGAACCCTGGGGCCTCACAGCTTTCCAAATTGATGGTGATTACAGAATCCACATGGGGAAATGAACTTCCACATGGGATCTGATATCCTTTGGTTGAGAAACGAGGTCACTAGTTTACAATTCAGTGCTGTCAGCACAGCTCTTCCTAGGTTCTGAGTCAGGTTTTGTTTGATGCTAATAACAGAATGGTACAGACTCAGTCATTTAGAAAGAAATGGTATTTGTCTCTTGGTTTGGGCCAAAGGTCGGAGGGCAGTATCTGTTGAGGGTCATCTTGTTGGCAGAGGTTTGGGTGGCACAGAGACCAAATGACCAAATAATGAAATTGCAGGAGGTTCAAATATGAAGTAGTTTCTATAGCACACACCTGGGAATAAGCAGTCACTCAATAATCACATGAATTGATTTAGCCTAATCACTTCATTAGGGTCCCACCTGTTCCCAATGATTAATCTCTCCTAATTGGGATTAAATGCCTTCACACCCTTGTGTGGAGAGTAAAATCTTCGTAAAGGCTAATCATTCTTCACTCCCCAACCCCAAGCTAACTGGTGTGAGAACTGAGAATCAAATAAACTGTTGAACACACAGTAGTTGCATTATGCATTGAAATTTGGTTTAGTCAAATGATAACTTGTAGCATTTGAGAATATCTCAGAAGATCAGATTCTGCTGGCTATAAAATGGTTTATAAATTTGAGAGTTCATTTGTGACTGGTAGAAGAAAAAAATTCTTTTCTCCTCAATTCCTATACCTTGGATTTTAACACTCAATATTCCATGGGCAATATGAGTGGCTATGATTCTGTCTAATACAGAAATTTCAGGCCATAGCTAACTCATGCAAATAAGATAACTTAGAGGGGACCTCTGGGTGACTTAATAATTTTGACTGGAGCCAAAAATCAAATACATGTTTTGCATTGGATTATGCCTGGGATGTGTTTACGCAAAATCTTAATCCATTATGGCTACTAACTCTATATAATGTCAGAATTGATCTATTGTAAAGTCATATGTGTGAAATTTAACCCAAAAATCACCCTCAAGGTAGTTTTGGAGAAAACAACAATCTTTCTCTTCGGCAAGAAAGTTACATGCTCAAATTCACTCCAAACCGCAAAGTCAGGAGATAATGTCCAGAAAACAGAAACAAAAACATAGGCTGTAGCAAGATCTGGGATTGAGATAGCCACAACACACCAGATATTTCTGCTTTCCTCCAGGCAAATCCAGAAAAAGTGGTGTGGAATTCAGGTGAAATTAACCAAAAAATCACCTTCAACGTGGTTCTGGAGAAATGCACAATCTTACTCTTCGGCAAGTGTATCCAATATGATATTTGCAAGAAAAAATATCATGTTTTCTCAGGTTTCTGAAGCTTTCTGCCAGGAAAATTTGAATGTGTCGAGGATTTGACTCCATGTGGAACCAATTAGCGTTTGCCAGGTGTAAACAAAAAGCTACATGCTCAAATTCAATTAAAACGGTGAATCCCGTAGATAATGTCCAGAAAACCCAAATAAAACCAGAGGCTGTAGCAAGATCTGGGATTGAGATAAGCACAACACACCTGATATTTGATTTTTCTCCAGGCATATCCGGACAAAGTGGTGTGGAATTCAGGTGAATTTAACCAAAAAATCACCATCAAAGTGTTTTTGGAGAAAAGCACTATCTTTCCTTTAGCAAGTGGATCCAATGTCATGTTTACAAGCACAAATATCATGTTTTCTCGGGTTTCTGAAGCTTTCTGCCAGGAAAACTCGAATGTGTGGAGGATTTGACTCCATGTGGAACCAATTAGCGCTTGCCAGCAGTTAAATGTAACAAAATGTTACATCCTCAAGTTCACTATAAACCGCAAAGTCAGGAGATAATGTCCAGGAAACTAAAATACAGAGGGTGTAGCAAGACCGGAGATTGCGATAGCCACAACACACCAGATATTTCTGCTTACATCCAGGCATATTCGGACAAAGCAGTGTGGAATTTGGGTGAAATTTATCCAAAAAAAAAAAAACAGTCAAAGTGGTTTTGGAGAAAAGCACAATCTTTCTCTTTGACAAGCGGTTCTAATGTCATGTTTCCAAACACAACTATCATGTTTGCTTGGGTTTCTGAAGTTTTCTGCCTAGAAAACTTGAATGTGTGGAGGATTTGACTCCATGTGAAAACAATTTGTGCTTGCCAGCAGAAAACAATAAGTTACATGTCAAAATGCATTCAAAACCATAAATGCCTTACATAATGTCCAGAAAAATCAAAAAAACAAACCTAGAGGCTGTAGCAAGAACTGGGATTGAGATAGCCACAACACACCAGATATTTCTACTTTCCTCCAGGCATATCCAGACAAATTGGTGTGGAATTCGGTTGAAATTTAACCAAAAAAATAACCGTCAAAGTGGTTTTGGAGAAAAGCACAATCATTCTGTTTGGCAAATGCATCCAACGTCATGTTTACAAACACAAATATCATGTTTTCTCTGGTTTCTGAAGTTTTCTGCAGGAAAACTCGGATGTGTGGAGGATTTGACTCCATGTGGAACCAATTAGCGTTTCCCAGCAGAAAACAAAACATTACTTCCTAAAATGCATTCAAAAGCATAAAGTCATTAGATACTGTCCAGAAAACACAAACAAACCCAGAGGCTGTTTCAAGATCTGGGATTGAGATAGTCACAACACACTATATATTTCTGCTTTCATCCCAGGAAATCCTGATTTGTTGTGGTTTTCAGGTGAAATTTATCCAAATACAGAGGCTGCAGCAAGATCTGGGACTGACATAACCACAACACACCAGATATTACTGCGGTCATCCCAGTATATCCAGACAAATTGTTGTGGAATTCGGGTGAAATCTAACCAAAAAACCACATTGAAAGTGGTTTTGGAGAAAAGTACAATCTTTCTGTTGAGCAAATGCATCCCATGTCATGTTTACAAACACAAATATCATGTTTAATCGGGTTTCTGAAGCTTTCTGCCTAGAACACCGAATGTGTGGGGGATTTGACCCCATGTGGAACCAATTATCGTTTGCCAGCAGAAAACAAAAACTTACATGCTAAAATGCATTCAAAACTGTAAAGTCCCTAGAAAATGTCCAGAAAACACAAACAAACATAGAGGCTGTAGCAAGATCTGGGATTGAGATAGCCACAACACACCAGATATTTTTGTTTTCATCCAGGAGTATCTGCACAAATTGTTGTGCTTTTCAGGTGAAATTTAACCAAAAAACCACCAAGAAAGTGGTTTTGGAGAAAAGCACAATCTTCCTGTTCGGCTAATGCATCGGATGTCATGTTTACAAAAACAAATATCATTTTTTCTCAGGTTTCTGAAGCTTTCTGCCTAGAGAACTCGAATGTATGGAGGTTTTGACACCAAGGGGAACCAATTAGCGTTTGCCGGGAGAAAACAAAAAGTGTCATGCTAAAATGCATTCAAAACTGTAAAGTCCATAGAGAATGTCCAGAAAACACAAACAAACACAGAGACTGTAGCAAGATTTGGGATTGTGATAACCACAACACACCAGATATTTTTGTTTTCATCCAGGAGTATGCGGAAATATTGTTGTGGTTTTCGGGTGAAATTTAACCAAAAAACCACCAAGAAAGTTGTTTTGGAGAAAAGCACAATCTTTCTGTTCGGCAAATGCATCAGATGTCATGTTTACAAAAACAAATAGCATTTTTTCTCAAGTTTCTGATGTTTTCTGCCTAGAAACCTTGAATGTGTGCAGGATTTGACACCAAGGGGTACCAATTAGCGTTTGCCAGCAGAAACCAAAAACTTGCATGCTAAAATGCATTGAAAACCTTAAAGTCCTTAGAGAATGTCCAAAAAAACACAAACACAGAGGCTGTAGCAAGATCTGGGATTGAGATAGCCACAACACACCAGATATTTTTGTTTTCATCCAGGAGTATCCGGAAATATTGTTGTGGTTTTCGGGTGAAATTTAACCAAAAAATCACAGTCAAAGTGGTTTTGGAGAAAAGCACAATCTTTCTGTTCAGCAAATGCATCCCAAGTCATGTTTGCAAACAGAAATATCATGTTTTCTCATGTTTCTGATGCTTTCTGCCTAGAATACTCGAATGTGTGAAGGATTTGACTCCAGATGGAACCAATTACTGTCTGTGAGCAGAAAACAAAAGTGTCATGGTAAAATGCAATCAAAACAGTAAAGTCCATAGAGAATTTCCAGAAAACACAAACAAACACAGAAGCTGTAGCAAGATCTGTGATTGAGATAGCCAGAACTCACCAGATATTTTTGTTTTCATCCAGGAGTATCTGGACAAATTGTTGTGGAATTTGGGTGAAATGTAACCAAAAGCCACCGTGAAAGTGCTTTTGGAGAAAAGCACAATCTTTCTGTTTCGCAAATGCATCCCATGTCATGTTTACAAATGCAAATATCATGTTTTCTCAGGTTTCTTCTGCCTAGAAAACAAGAATGTGTGTGGGATTTGACTCCATGTGGAACCAATTATCGTTTGCCGGCAGAAAACAAAAACTTCCATGCTAAAATGCACTCAAAACCTTAAAGTCTGTAGAGAATGTCCAGAAAACACAAACACACACAGAGGCTGTACAAGACCTGGGATTGAGTTAGCGATAACACACCAGATATTTCTGCGTTCATCCCAGCATATCCGGAAAAACTGTTGTGGAATTTGGGTGAAATTTAACCAAAAAACCATATTGAAAGTGGTTTTGGAGAAAAGCACAATCTTTCTTTTTCGCAAATGCATCCCATGTCATGTTTACAAACACAAATATCATGTTTAATCGGGTTTCTGAAGCCTTCCACCAAGAAAATGCAAATGTGTGGAGGATTTGACTCCAGGTGGAACCAATTACTGTCTGTGAGCAGAAAACAAAAAGTGTCATGGTAAAATGCATTCAAAACAGTAAAGTCCGTAGAGAATGTCCAGAAAACACAAACAAAGACAGAGGCTGCAGCAAGATCTGGGATTGAGATAGCCACAACACACCAGATATTTTTGTTTTCATCCAGGAGTATCTGGACAAATTGTTGTGGAATTTGGGTGAAATGTAACCAAAAACCACCATGAAAGTGGTTTTGGAGAAAAACACAATCTTCCTGTTTGGCAAATGCATCCCATGTCATGTTTACAAATGCAAATATCATGTTTAATCCGGTTTCTGAAGCCTTCCACCAAGAAAATGCAAATGTGTGGAGGATTTGACTCCAGGTGGAACCAATTACTGTCTGTGAGCAGAAAACAAAAAGTGTCATGGTAAAATGCATTCAAAACAGTAAAGTCCGTAGAGAATGTCCAGAAAACACAAACAAAGACAGAGGCTGTAGCAAGATCTGGGATTGAGATAGCCACAACACACCAGATATTTTTGTTTTCATCCAGGAGTATCTGGACAAATTGTTGTGGAATTTGGGTGAAATGTAACCAAAAACCACCAAGAAAGTGGTTTTGGAGAAAAACACAATCTTCCTGTTTGGCAAATGCATCCCATGTCATGTTTACAAATGCAAATATCATGTTTAATCCTGTTTCTGATGCCTTCCACCTAGAAAACTCGAATGTGTGGAGGATTTGACCCCAGGTGGAACCAATTATCGTTTGCCGGTAGAAAACAAAAACTTACATGCTAAAATGCATTCAAAACTGTAAAGTCCATAGAGAATGTCTAGAAAACACAAACAAACATAGAGGCTGTAGCAAGACCTGGGATTGAGATAGCCACAACACACCAGATATTTTTGTTTTCATCCAGGAGTATCTGGACAAATTGTTGTGGTTTTCGGGTGAAATTTAACCAAAAAACCACCAAGAAAGTGGTTTTGGAGAAAAGCACAAACTTCCTGTTCGGCTAATGCATTGGATGTCATGTTCACAAACACAAATATGTATTCTCAGGTTTCTGAAGCTTTCTGCCTAGAGAATTCGAATGTCTGGAGGTTTTGACACCAAGGGGAACCAATTAGCGTTTGCCGGGAGAAAACAAAAAGTGTCATGCTAAAATGCATTCAAAACTGTAAAGTCCATAGAGAATGTCCAGAAAACACAAACAAACACAGAGACTGTAGCAAGATCTGGGATTGAGATAGCCACAACACACCAGATATTTTTGTTTTCATCCAGGAGTATGCGGAAATATTGTTGTGGTTTTCGGGTGAAATTTAACCAAAAAATCACAGTCAAAGTGCTTTTGGAGAAAAGCACAATCTTCCTGTTCGGCAGATGCATCCCATGTCATGTTTACAAACACAAATATCATGTTTAATTGGGTTTCTGAAGCTTTCTGCCTAGAAAACTCGAATGTGTGTGGGATTTGACCCCATGTGGAAGCAATTATCCTTTGCCGGCAGGAAACAAAAACTTACATGTTAAAATGCATTCAAAACTGTAAAGTCCCGAGAAAATGTCCAGAAAACACAAGCAAACAGAGAGGCTGTAGCACGATCTGGGATTGAGATAGCCACAACACACCAGAAATTTTGTTTTCATGCAGGAGTACCTGGACAAATTGTCGTGCTTTTCGGGTGAAATTTAACCAAAAAATAACCGTGAAACTGGTTTTGGAGAAAAGCACAATCTTTCTGTTTGGCAAATGCATCCAACGTCGTGTTTACATACACAAATATCATGTTTAATCGGGTTTCTGACGCTTTCTGCCTAGAAAACTCGAATGTGTTTAAGATTTGACTCCATGTGGTAGCAATTAGCGTTTGCCGGCAGAAAACAAAAAATTACATGCTAAAATGCATTCAAAACCAAAGTCTGTAAGGAATGTCCAGAAAACACAAACAAACAGAGAGGCTGTAGCACAATCTGGGATAGAGATAGCCACAACACACCAGATATTTTTGTTTTCATCCAGGAGTATCTGGACAAATTGTTGTGGGTTTTGCGTGAAATTTAACCAAAAAATAACCGTGAAACTGGGTTTGGAGAAAAGCACAATCATTCTGTTGAGCAAATGCATCCCATGTCATGTTTACAAAAACAAATATCATGTTTCCTCAGGATACTGAAGCTTTCTGCCTAGAAACCTCGATTGTGTGGAGGATTTGACACCAAGGGGAACTAATTAGCGTTTGCCAGAAGAAAACAAAAAGTGTCATGCTAAAATGCATTCAACAGTGTAAAGTCCATAGAGAATGTCCAGAAAACACAAACAAACAGAGAAGCTGTAGCAAGATCTTGGAATGAGATAGCCACAACACACCAGATATTTCTGCTTTCACCCCGGGAAATCCTCAAAATTTGTTGTGGTTTTCGGGCTATATTTAACAAAAAATCATGGTCAAAGTGGTTTTGGAGAAAAGCACAATCTTTCTGTTCGGCAAATGCATCCCATGTCATGTTTACAAACACAAATAGCATGTTTAACAGGTTTCTGAAGACTTCTGCCTAGAAAACACTAATGTGTGGAGGATTTGAATGCCAATTTGAGGTTTCTTGAGCAGCCGGTTTCCTTGCAAGTAAATCAAGCCCAATATCATTATGGATTCTTGCATTTCATTGGATTTTTTCTCATTTTTTTTATTTATCATGGTTTGTTATGAATTTTCTGATGTGAGCTTTGGTTTTGTGGCTGGCATATGGAGTTCAGGGAACAAGAGGAAGGGTCTTTTTCAATCAGGGCACAGCTGTTGGCTTGCTCCAATTCAGGTGTGCTGTCATTATTTTGGGTGCCTCAGCCGATTTGTGGTTTGTTGAGAGGCAATTTCCTAAATGTTTTCTGGGTCTGAGTTGGTTTTGCCTTCTTCCTTCCCAAATTTTGTATTCTGAGGCAATACAAACAACAGTTTGGACAGAGTAGCCATTATGAAATAAAAAACACAGCAAATGGGCATTTGAAGCTTAGAAATCTACAGATAACACGACCAAGGTGAGTTTTTGTGTTTTGGAAAATCAAATGGAACACTTTGGCTGAGGTGACAGATATTAATTGCCTCCAAACTGAGTTTCACTGCGATTTTCAGGTTAATTCAGTCAGAATTCCACAGGCAGTCAGCTGGAGGGGTGGATGAATCTGGGAACAGGCGGTCTCCTTGCGACTAAATCAAGCCCAATACCATTATGGATTCTTGCATTTCTTTGGATTTTTCTCTTTTTTCTTATTTATCATGGTTTGTAATGAATTTTCAGATGGGAGCTTTGGTTTTGAGGCTGGCATATTGAGTTCAGGGCACAAGAGGAATGTCCTTTTTCAATCAGGGCACAGCTGTTGGCTTGCTCCAATTCTGGCTTGCTGTCATTGTTTGGGTGCCTCAGCTTACTTTTGGTTTCTTGAGCGGCATTTGCCTAAATGTTTTCTGGGTCTGAGTTGGTTTTGCCTTCTTCTTTCCCAAATTTTGTATTCTGACGCAATACAAACATGAGTTTGGACTGAGTAGCCATTATGAAATAAAAAACACAACACATAGGCGTTTGAAGCTTAGAAATCTACAGGTAACATGACCAAGGTGAGTTTTTGTGTTTTGGAAAATCAAATGGAACACTTTGGCTTAGGTGACAGATATTAATTGCCTCCAAACTGAGTTTCACTGCGATTTTCAGGTTAATTCAGTCAGAATTCTACAGGCAGTCAGCTGGAGGGGTGGATGAATCCGGAACAGCCGGTCTCATTGCGACTAAATCAAGCCCAATATCATTATGGATTCTTGCATTTCCTTGGCTTTTTTCTCATATTTCTTATTTATCATGGTTTGTAATGAATCTTCTGATGTGAGCATCGGTTTTGAGGCTGCAATATGGAGTTCAGGGTACAAGAGGAAGGTTCTTTTTCAAACAGGGCACAGCTGTTGTCTTGCTCCAATTCTGGCTTGCCGTCATTGTTTTGGGTGCCTCAGCCGATTTGTGGTTTCTTGTGTGGCAATTTCCCAAATGTTTTCTGCGTCTCAGTTGGTTTTGCCTTCTTCTTTCCAAATTTTGTATTCTGATGTAATGCAAGCAAGATTTTGGACAGAGTAGCCATTATGAAAGAAAAAAAAAACACAGCAAATTGGCCTTTCAGGATTAGAAATCTACAGGTAACACGACCAAGATGAGTTTCTGTATTTTGTAAAATGACATGGAAGCCTGCTGGTGAGGGGACAGATTCTAATTCCCTCCAAAATGAGTGTAGTCCGATTTTGAGGTGAATTCAATCTGAATTCCAAAGTCAGTCTGTGGAAGGGGTGGATGAATCTGGAAACATTCAGTTTCCTTGTGTCTAAATCCAGCGAAATATCACAAAGGAGTCTTGCATTTCTTTGGCTTTTTCACATTTCCCTTATTTTTCATGGTTTGTAATGAATTTTCTGATGTAAGCTTTGGTTTTCAGGCTGCAATATGGAGTTCAGGGCACCGGAGGAATGGTCTTTTTCAAACAGGGCACAGCTGTTGGCGTGCTCCAATTCTGGCTTGCTGTCATTGTTTTGGGTGCCTCAGCTGACTTTTGGTTTCTTGAGTGGCAATTTCCTAAATGTTTTCTGGGTCTGAGTTGGTTTTGCCTTCTTCCTTCCCAAATTGTGTATTCTGACGCAATACAAACACGAGTTTGGGCATAGTAGCCATTATGAAATAAAAAACACAACAAATAGGTGTTTGAAGCTTAGAAACTACAGGCAACACGACCAAGGTGAGTTTTTGTGTTTTGGAAAATAAAATGGAACACTTTTGCTGAGGTGACAGATATTAATTGCCTCCAAACTGAGTTTCACTGCGATTTTCAGGTTAATTCAGTCAGAATTCCACAGGCAGTCAGCTGCAGGGGTGGATGAATCCGGGAACAGCCGGTTTCCTTGCGACTAAATCAAGCCCAATATCATTATGGATTCTTGCATTTCCTTGGCTTTTTTCTCAATTTTCTTATTTAGCATGGTTTGTAATGAATTTTCTGATGTGAGCTTTGGTTTTGAGGCTGACATATTGAGTTCAGGGCACAAGAGGCAGGTCCTTTTTCAATCAGGGCACAGCTGTTGGCTTGCTCCAATTCTGGCTTGCTGTCATTGTTTGGGTGCCTCAGCTGAATTTTGGTTTCTTGAACGGCAATTTTCTAAATGTTTTCTGGGTCTGAGTTGGTTGTGCCTTCTTCCTTCCCAAATTGTGTATTCTGACGCAATACAAACAACAGTTTGGGCAGAGTAGCCATTATGAAATAAAAAACACAACAAATAGGCGTTTGAAGCTTAGAAATCTACAGATAACACGACCAAGGTGAGTTTTTGTGTTTTGGAAAATAAAATGGAACACTTTGGCTGAGGTGACAGATATTAATTGCCTCCAAACTGAGTTTCACTGCGATTTTCAGGTTAATTCAGTCAGAATTCCACAGGCAGTCAGCTGCAGGGGTGGATGAATCCGGGAACAGCCGGTTTCCTTGCGACAAATTCAAGCCCAATATCATTATGGATTCTTGCATTTTTTGGATTTTTTCTCATTTTTCTTATTTATCATTGTTTGTAATGAATTTTCTGATGTGAGCTTTGGTTTTGATGCTGGCATATGGAGTTCAGGGCACAAGAGGAAGGTTCTTTTTCAATAAGGGCACAGCTGTTGGCTTGCTCCAATTCTGGCTTTCTGTCATGGTTTTGGGTGCCTCAGCTGACTTTTGGTTTCTTGAGCACCAATTTCCTAAATGTTTTCTGGGTCTGAGTTGGTTTTGCCTTCTTCCTTCCCAAATTTGGTATTCTGACGTAATACAAACAAGAGTTTGGGCAGAGTTGCCATTATGAAATAAAAACACAACAAATAGGCGCTTGAAGCTTATAAATCTACAGGTAACACGACCAAGGTGAGTTTTTGTGTTTTGGAAAATCAAATGGAACACTTTGGCTTAGGTGACAGATATTAATTGCCTCCAAACTGAGTTTCACTGCGATTTTCAGGTTAATTCAGTCAGAATTCCACAGGGGTGGAATTCCATGGTTTGTAATGAATATTCTGATGTGAGCTTTGGTTTTGAGGCTGGCATATTGAGTTCAGGGCACAAGAGGAAGGTTCTTTTTCAATAAGGGCACAGCTGTTGGCTTGCTCCAATTCTGGCTTGCTGTCATTGTTTTGGGTGCCTCAGCCAATTTGTGGTTTCTTGAGCGGCAATTTCCTAAATGTTTTCTGGGTCTGAGTTGGTTTTGCCTTCTTATTCCCAAATTTTGTATTCTGATGCAATACAAGCAAGATTTTTGACGGAGTAGCCATTAGGAAAGAAAAAAAAACACACAGCAAATTGCCCTTTCAGGATTAGAAATCTACAGGCAACACAACCCAGATGAGTTTCTGTGATTTGGAAAATCACATGGAACCCTTCTGCTGAGGGGACAGATTCTAATTCCTTCCAAATTGAGTGTGAGTGCGATTTTGAGGTGATTTCAATCAGAATTCCAAAGTGAGTCTGTGGAAGTGGGGGATGAATCTCGAAACAGCCAGTTTCCTTGTGTCTAAATCCAGCCAAATATCACAAAGGACTTTTGCATTTCTTTGGCTTTTTCACATTTCCCTTCTTTATCATGCTTTTTAATGAATTTTCTGATGTGAGCTTTGGTTTTCAGGTTGGCATAGTTAGTTCAGGGCACAAGAGGAAGGTTCTTTTCCAATCAGGGCTCAGCTGTTGGGTTGCTCCAAATCTGGCTTGCTGTCATTGTTTTGGGTGCCTCAGCCGATTTGTGGTTTCTTGAGCGGCAATTTCCTAACTGTTTCTGGGTCTGAGTTGGTTTTGCCTTCTTCCTTCCCAAATTTGGTATTCTGACGTAATACAAACAAGAGTTTGGGCAGAGTTGCCATTATGAAATAAAAAACACAACAAATAGGCGCTTGAAGCTTATAAATCTACAGGTAACACAACCAAGGTGAGTTTTTGTGTTTTGGAAAATCAAATGGAACACTTTGGCTTAGGTGACAGATATTAATTGCCTCCAAACTGAGTTTCACTGCGATTTTCAGGTTAATTCAGTCAGAATTCCACAGGGGTGGAATTCCATGGTTTGTAATGAATATTCTGATGTGAGCTTTGGTTTTGAGGCTGCAATATGGAGTTCAGGGCACCGGAGGAATGGTCTTTTTCAAACAGGGCACAGCTGTTGGCGTGCTCCAATTCTGGCCTGCTGTCATTGTTTTGGGTGCCTCAGCTGACTTTTGGTTTCTTGAGTGGCAATTTCCTAAATGTTTTCTGGGTCTGAGTTGGTTTTGCCTTCTTCCTTCGCAAATTGTGTATTCTGACGCAATACAAACAAGAGTTTGGACAGAGTAGCCATTATGAAATAAAAAACACAACAAATGGGCATTTGAAGCTTAGAAATCTACAGGTAACACGACCAAGGTGAGTTTTTGTATTTTGTGAAATGAAATGGAACACTTTTGCTGAGGGGACAGATATTAACACCCACCAATCGAGTTTGACTGTGATTTTCTGGTGAATTCAATCAGAATTGCACAGCAGTCAGCTGGGAGGGGTGGATGAATCCAGAAACAGGTGGTTTCTATGTGACTGACAAAGCCAAATTCACTAGGGATTCTTGCATCTCTTTGTTTTTTTGACTTTTCTCAATTATCATGGTTTGTAATGAAGTTTCTGATGTGAGCTCTTGTTTTGAGGCTGCAATATGGAGTTCAGGGCACCGGAGGAATGGTCTTTTTCAAACAGGGCACAGCTGTTGGCGTGCTCCAATTCTGGCTTGCTGTCATTGTTTGGGTGCCTCAGCTGAATTTTGGTTTATTGAGCGGCAATTTCCTAAATGTTTTCTGGGTCTGAGTTGGTTTTGCCTTCTTCCTTCCCAAATTCTGTAATCCTACACAATACAAACAAGCATTCAGATAGAGTCGCCATTATGAAATAAAAAAAAATCATATGGGCGTTTCATGCTTAGAAATCTAGAGGCAACATGACCAAGATGAGCCTTTGGTTTTGGAAAATAAAATGCTACACTTTTGCTGAGGGGACAGTAATTAATTCCCTCCAAATCAATTGTGAGTGTGTGTCCAGGCATGGCCTTGTGAGCTCCAGGCATGTCATTCTGGTTCTCTGTCTCTCAGTGAAAAAAACTGGCTTGGAGCAATTCTGCAGCATGAAATCCTTTAATCCCATTTCCTACTCCAATGACCCCAGGGTTCTGGCTGGCTCCAGCCAAAACAAACTGCCCAGCGGAAGCACAGGAGTTTGTAGGGGGCCCCCTGAGAACAGGCAGTGCCGAATCTGGAAGATGCTATGGTGTTCTGGCTTGTACTCTCTTGTACAAAAGTGGTTAAAAGACATCCTCATACTTAAGAATGAGGTATGCCTCCTAAGTAGTGGTTTACCCTGCTGCACCACAATGCTCATCCTTGGCATTTTATGTGATGTTTCCCTGGCATTTGGACTTGTTTACCTAAGTTCATTTGTTGGAGCCAGTGTTGTGATGCATTAGGATAATCTGTTGCCACTGATGCTGGCATCCCATATGGCCACTGTTTGTGTCTCAGCTGCTGTACTTCCCATCCAGCTCTCTGCCAATGCATCTGAGAAAGCAGCAGACAACCCAAGTTCTTGAGTCCCTGCCACCCATGAGGGAGACTTGGGTGGAGTTCCAGATCCTGGCTTTGATCTGACCCAGTCCCAGCCATTGTGAGTATTTGGTGGGTTGACCTGCAGATGGAAGATCTCTCTCTCCCCCTCCCTGTCTCTCCTTCTTTATAACTCCGTCTTCCAGATAAATAAATCCTTTTCACATATTTATTTTTCAACATTTTTTCCCTACTTTTTCGCACACTCCCTAGGTGCTGCTGCCCTCTGTGGACTTGTCCTCCTCAGCCTCTGACTAGAGCACAGCCACCTCTCCAATGCTGACATCCTCTGACACATGTTTCACTCTTCTGTTCTCTCTAAACTGCAGACTCTTGGGCAACCTAAGTAACTCTCATGCATAAACTTGCATAGACACACACACTTGAGGACTACTTAGTCTTGGATTTCAGGTTGTAATTAACTTTAATTTTCAGAGGACTGGTGACAAAACAAGTCTGGAAGCCAGGGTGCAGCCTTATGGTTCAGATGTCTGTGTCCCACATTGGAGTTTTTGGGTTTGATTCCCGGTTCCAGCCCCTGACTCCAACTTTCAGATAATGTAGACCCTGGTAGCTAGCAAGTGATGGTTCAGATGATTAGGTTCCCTGCTCCTGGGCCAGCCCTGACCGCTGTGGACATTTCAGCAGTTAACTAGAGGGTGAATACCACTTCTCTGTCTACTTGTTCATTTCTTTGCATCTCAAAGTAAAAAACAAAACAAGTATGTGTGCATGATCCATTAAAATAACTTCCTCAATGGAAAAAGCAGTGTCATTGTTATTTTTGGGGAAAAATAATGCTTCTTGGTTGTAAATGATATTTGAATAATGCATAAGTGTACATCAAACTTCCATTGTGGACAAGGAAGAGAAAGATGGAAGCAATAATTTTTACTTCTGGCTTTGGTACTTGTCATGTAACCTTGAAAAATTCATTTAAACTCATGGGACCTGAGCATCCTTAAAATTACAGGCTCGTCTAGTTGAGGCAGGTGGTGTAAGGGGAGGTGGCAGGAAGCTGAGAGCTTTCCTTGTTTCTGTGCCAACAGAGCTAAGTGACATTAGCAAGTCATTTGACCCCTCTGGATCTTCCTCCCTTGTGAGATAAGATTGTCTTTGTAGTTAAAGGATTTATTCTACACAGTCCTATCTTATGGTAAGGTTCACATGACTGTGAAGTGTTTTATAAACTGGCAGTGTAATCATCAAGTTGGCACTGAAGATGAAATGTTAAACAGCATAGAACTTCTAAGGCTTGTAGTTCTATGAGGAGCTACACAGAAACATTCAAGTTCAGGGGCATTTTTAAATTTAAAAACAGAAACATTGAATCACTGTTCAGAATCAGTATAGTTGCTAAAATTCTTATTTATAATCACTGAGATTGGTAGTGTAATTACTGATAGCATACTCCTAGTGTTGTATATTTTAGTTTATACAATACTTAGACTATATAAAATATAGGTAGCATGGGAAGTGCGATACACAGCAGCCTCGTAGAATGGCAGATGTCCTAAACAGCACTCTGGCCTCAGAATCAGCCCTTAAGGCACTCAGATCTGGCTGAAGAGCCCATGAGAGTATTTTAGGTATGGAAAGCTGTGGGGAGCAACTCGGACTATACTGTTACTGGAATTAAGACTTATTCTATGCATCTGCTCTCCCACAATGTGGCGCTGGGAGAGGAGCGTACAGCTTCTACCCAGCTGTCCCTTACCAACTTGATAAGCTGCAAGAGCCGCTCCTGATTGGAGGAGAGCGGCGCGCTTGGCATGTGAGTAGCAGAGCACGGATTGGTGGAGAGGACTATATAGGAGGAGAGAGATGGCATGGTGGTGTGTGTTGGTTGGAGAGTGCGTTGGAGAGTTCACGGGGAAGTTGGTTACTTCATTCTTTCTCACTTCTCTCTACTCATTCTTGCTTTGGGAGTTTGCTGTTTACTTATTCTTACTTTACTATAGAAAGGACTTGTAAAAAAAGGGAACAACAAGCGTCCGGTCCGGTGCGGCTCCTCCGCATGCGGAGGAGCAGCAAATGGTGCCGTGACTCAGATAGGAAACCTAGGAGGGAAAAAACGGGAAGAAGTGGGAAATTACCGGAGAGAGAGACTAGCAAAGAGCCTAGGGGAAGGCCGGACGGAAAGAGTGCCGGTGAAAAGCTAGTTAGAACCCAGGAAAAAAGCCGTGGGGGAAGAAAATTAGAAGCTAGGAAAGAGGTATTAACTGGGAACGTCTGGGAGACTCAGTCTTCCATTACGCCCACCGCTCCCACATGTCACAGACGGTACAGACAATGGAGTTCTTTGGCTACTCTTTGCCCACTGGCTACCTCTTCCTCCTGCTAGGCACCATTCTCTATTTCTCCCTAAAGATCATCCATTGTGGGCTGAATGTGGTTTCTCTCTCTTCCTACTCCCCACCTCCTCGCAGCTTTTCTTCTAAGTGAGGGAAACGAGGGGGCAGGAAAATTGATGCATTCGTAAGAGCAGTCGTGGAGACGTCCCCCTGGTTTCTACAGCAGTGGAGGCAGGTGGGACGGAAATTACGTGAGGCTGGGGAATCGATAGAAGTGCTGAAGCTGTGGCAACTCGTTGATCAGGTGCTTCAGGACCCCACGGAAGGGATCGAGTTGCTTAATGAGGGGAGTGAATTGCAGGAAGAATTATGGCAGGGCAGCCAGGCGAGCAGCTATTGTAACGAACAGGTGAGAAGAAAATCAAAGAAGGATTTAGAGAGCCAGGAAGCTTACGTGGGGGAGAAGGAAGCTGAAGAGGGAACCTCGCCCCCGAGAGAGATGCCAAGAATATATCCTGGCCCTACAAGGCTGGCAAATTCAACCATAAAGGATGAATCACCACCCCGGTATCGCCCATTAGTACTACCAAAGTTTCCTCCTGTAAAGAAAAGCCCCTTTTTTCCACATGAGATTGAAGAAGAGTGGGAGGAGGAAAAAGGAGTGATGGAGGGAGTAGGTATGCAGGAGGAGATAGAAAGGCCGAGAACCGAAAGCAAGCAAAGGGGAGCTGTTTATAGAAAACCTGCTTGGGAGCAGTACCAGGAACCAGGCCAGGTGTTTCCTATAATTCAGGATCAACAGGGAAACAGGGGTTGGACGCCTCTTGACCATAAATTACTTAAAGAGTTGCAACAATCAGTACAATTGTATGGGCCCCATGCAAGTTACACTCAGGCAATCCTTGATAACATTGGGCAGCAAGGCCTAATACCCGAGGATTGGAGAAACTTAGTAAAGGCGGTGTTGGGCGGGGGTGACTTCCTCTTATGGTTAGCTGCTTATAAAGAATTCGCGCGAGAATATTCAAAGCAGAACTATCAAGCAGGGAATCAAGCATGGGATGAGGAAATGTTAAATGGAGAAGGGCGATTTGCCAATCCCGATGAGCAGGCCTGATTACCAACAGCTGTCCTCTTACAAGTGAGAGAGATAGCAAGAAGAGCCTGGAAGGTGATACCCAGAAAAGGAGAAATAAGACACAGCCTAACTAAGATAGTACAGGGCCCTACTGAACCTTACGCTGACTTCGTGAACAGATTAATGGAAGCAGCAGGAAACATTTTTGAAACTGTGGAAGAAGCAATGCCCTTAGTCAGAAGATTGGCGTATGAACAGGCCAATAAAACATGTCGTGAAGCTCTTAGACCATGGCAGCATAAAGACATCCCTACCTTTTTGAAAATCTGTAGGGATGTCATGGATGATGTAGCTTCTGGATCACATGCTGCAGTAGCTGTAACCCGACAATTTAGACAGAACATGAGGGGACGAATATGCTTTAGATGTGGTCGAGAAGGGCATCTAATGAGGGAATGTAGGGCAAAATTTCCAGCCCGAGATCGGCAGGGCATAGAGAACTCGAGAAGACCAGGCCTTTGCCCACGCTGTAGAAGAGGGAATCATTGGGTCAGTGAATGTTACTTTAAAATGAATAGCGCAGGCAATCCCCTGAGGATGCCAAATGAGCCGGGCCCCATAAGAAGATCAGGTGTATGTGGACAACAGCAAAAAAATGGAATGTGGGCCCCTGCACCCTGGGGCCAAAACAATCGGTGGGTGCCACGGTCCCAACAATACAAAAACCAAATATTTACTGCGCAGAGTTACGAGCCACCGAATATTCGGTACTAACACCTCAAATGGGGCCACAAGCCATAGAGGTGAGGGCAGAAACAATTTCAGCGGAGCATAAGGGACTTGGAATAATCATAGGAAAAGAAACAAATGCTTTAAGAGGCCTAATGGTCATTACCGGAGTCATTCAATTACCTTTTGATAAGTTAAAAGTGCTAATACAATCTACAAAGGGTATTATTCAAATCAAGCCAGAAGAACCTGTGGCTCAAATGCTGATCATGATTGGAGCGCAGGATGTTCATGGACCCCAAGGGGAGAAATTTGCAGCCTTGTCCCTATCTTTAGCAGATCGACCTCTGTGGACCTTAACCATTAGAGGAAAGTCGATTCAGGGCCTGCTAGATACAGGTGCAGATGTAAGTACAATTTCAGAAAATGATTGGCCGAAGTCATGGCCCCTTCAGCCAGGAGATAATACTTTAGTAGGCCTAGGTGCGGCCATGACACCATCAAGAAGTGCTCAGGTGCTTCATTGGCAGGATCAAGAAGGGAACAAGGGAAATGTGCAGCCTTATGTTAGTGCACTCCCCATCACATTATGGGGAAGAGACATTTTAGAACAATTGGGACTGACATTAACAAATGAGGACCAATTGGAGAGTTCTACAGGACGGCGTATTATGTATAAAAAGGGATATCAGGAGAGAGGATTAGGCTCCAGAGAAGGCAGAAGGGACCTAGCCCAGCCCAAAGGCGATTTTAAAAGACAGGACACGGGTTTTTCGTGGGGGCCACTGAGATGCAGTCGCTGCCATTGTCATGGCTGGACAACAAGCCAAAGTGGATACCACAGTGGCCCCTTACCCAGGAAAAGTTGGCTGCGGTAAATGATATAGTGTTACAACAATTAGAGGCAGGCCATTTGCAACCATCAACCTCCCCATGGAATACGCCAATATTCGTGATAAAGAAAAAATCGGGGAAATACCGGTTGTTGCATGATTTACGGGCTGTTAATCAGCAGATGCAACCCATGGGGGCATTACAACCCGGACTCCCGGTTCCTACTATGATCCCAAAGCATTGGCCATTAATAGTACTCGATCTGAAGGACTGCTTTTTTAGCATACCTCTACATGAACAAGACATTCAGAGGTTTGCTTTCACCGTACCTTCCATTAATCATCAAGGTCCCGACAAAAGATATGAATGGAAGGTGCTTCCCCAAGGAATGACTAACAGTCCTGCCATATGCCAGCTATATGTTGACCAGGCAGTAGAGCCGGTTCGACAACAGTGCCCAAAAGTACAAATTTTACACTACATGGATGATTTGTTAATAATGGCTGAAAGTGAAAGTCACCTTATGGAAGCATATAAGCTGCTGTTATTATATTTGGAAAAAGTTGGGTTACAAGTAGCGCCAGAGAAGATACAAAAAGGGGAAGTAGTACAGTACTTAGGGCTTAAAGTAACTTCTGAAAAGGTGACCCCATTAGAATTTGAAATTGCAATAGATGGGTTGCAGACCCTTAATGACTTCCAAAAATTATGTGGCAATTTAAATTGGTTGAGGCCCTATTGTAAATTAACCACCGAAGATATGATGCCATTATTCAATATTTTAGAAGGAGATGCCCAGCTTGATTCCCCTCGTAGATTGACAAAAGAAGCCCACTTGGCGTTACAGAAAATCGAAAAACAAATTAAAGCAATGCAGATGGAAAGATGTGATCCACAACAAGCCCTAGAAATATTAATTTTTATGGAACAGCTGTATCCCTTCGCAGTCATTTGGCAAGGAGGACCCTTGTTGTTTGTATACCCACATTCACATGCACCGCGTGTACTATACACCCAAGGCATAGCGGTGGCTGATTTGATATTAACAGCAATAAAAAAGGTGACAGAAATGGCGGGGAAGACTCCAAAGCGATGTGTAGTTCCCTTTGCTCAAGAGGCAGTAGAAGCCTTTACAAGGGAATGCTGGCAATGGGCATACATAGTTCTCATTCTACAAATAGAGATTGACAATCACTACCCTCGCCATCCATTTGTTAACTTCTGCACACAGGTTTCAATAAAACGGGTGCAGAAGGTGTGAAGGGATCCAATTCAAGGGGCAGTTACCATATTTATGGATGGAGCTAAAGGCGGAACAGGAGCAGCTATATTTAACAATCAGCGATATTTTGTCTTAACAGCATCCCCTTCTCCACAACATGCAGAATTAGCTATTATCACAACAGTATTACGCAGAGAGAGCGCACCCATGAATATTTTGTCTGATAGTGCATATGTGGTGAATGCAGTTCAGATGCTTGCTACACAGTGCCTTATTCTTAAATCCTCCTCAGTCTATTCTTATTTAAGTGAAATTCAGGGGTTATTAAATCAAAGAGAGCATGCTATTTACATAGGCCACATAAGAGCTCATTCTAATTTACCTGGCCCACTTACTCGAGGAAACATGATGGCAGATCATTATTCAAGATTCTTGCTTGCATGCACCGCTTTGGAACAAGCTAAAGAATATCACTCTAAATGGCATGTTAACACCCACACTTTAAGTTTTAAATTTAATATTCCCCGCAAGCAAGCAGAAGATATTATTAGATCCTGTGAAAAGTGCGTTGTTACCATAGTTCCAAAGATTCCTGCGGGAGCCAATCCCCGTGGCCTTAAACCAGGACATATCTGGCAGATGGACGTTACACATATCCCCTCTTTTGGGCGACAAAGCTGTGTTCACGTCACTGTAGATACATATTCAGGTGTAGTTATGGCCACAGCCATGAATAAAGAAGGAGTACAACAAGTAATCCAACACTGCTTGCAGGCTTTTGCAGCCTGGGGAGTTCCTCATGTGATCAAAACGGATAACGGCCCAGCGTATACATCAACTCGTTTTGCTGCATTTTTGAAAGAATTCAGAATCTCCCATATTACCGGTATTCCATACAATCCACAAGGGCAAGCTGTGGTAGAACGCACTCACTTATATTTTAAAAATTTAATAATTAAACAAAAAGGGGGAATAGGGGAAATGGCCACATCCAACAAGGATGCCTTGGCCCTAGCTCTTTATACAATTAATTTTTTGAACAAGAAAAAGAATGGTAAAACACCTGCAGAAATGCATGCTCAATCAGCTGATAAGGAATCAATACAGTGGGTAATGTGGAAGGATTTACAGGACAACCAATGGAAAGGCCCATTCCCCTTACTCAGAATACGAGGCGCCGTTTGTTTTTTTCCACAGGGTGTGGCACAACCAATATGGACCCCTGAGAGAAGAATTCGGTTGGTAAACCTACCAGCAGAAGAGCTAGAAGAAAAAAACTCTATTTGAGGAAGAAAAACAATGAATAACCAATCCCTGGGATCTTGAATATGGGACATTTTTCAACGAACTCTGAAGTAGCACGACAAACAAGACAGTCAATAGCATGAAGATCACGCTGAACTTTACACAGGTGCGTATCAACGCCAAAAAATTAAAAAGAAAGGGGGATCTGTGGGGAGCAACTCGGACTATACTGTTACTGGAATTAAGACTTATTCTATGCATCTGCTCTCCCACAATGTGGCGCTGGGAGAGGAGCGTACAGCTTCTACACAGCTGCCCCTTACCAACTTGATAAGCTGCAAGAGCCGCTCCTGATTGGAGGAGAGCGGCACGCTCGGCGTGTGGGTAGCAGAGCACGGATTGGTGGAGAGGACTATATAGGAGGAGAGAGATGGCATGGTGGTGTGGGTTGGTTGGAGAGTGCGTTGGAGAGTTCGCGGGGAAGTTCGTTACTTCGTTCTTTCTCACTTCTCTCTACTCATTCTTGCTTTGGGAGTTTGCTGTTTACTTATTCTTACTTTACTATAGAAAGGACTTGTAAAAAAAGGGAACAACAAGCGTCCGGTCCGGTGTGGCTCCTCCGCGTGCGGAGGAGCAGCAGAAAGCCACTCTGGCAAAAAAGAAAAAAAAAGGACCTAAATAAAAGATCTCTGTGAGTGAGATCCCAGTAGAAAGAACAGGCCATCAAAGAAGGAGGTACCTTTCTCTGAAGGGAGGAGAGAACTTCCACTTTGACTATGACCTTGTCTAAGTAAGATCGAACTCAGTGAACTCAAGAGGCTTCCATAGCCTTGGCAACTCATGACTAGAGCCCAGGGAGATTTCTGATGCCATAAACAAGAGTGTCAGATTGTTAAGTCAACAACAGGAATCACTGTGTGCTTACTCCTTATGTGGGATCTCTGTCCTTAATGTGTTGTCCAATGTGAAGTAATGCTATAACTAGTACTCAAACAGTATTTTACACTTTATGTTCTGTGTGCTGCAAACTGATGAAATCTTAACTTAATATAAACTAAATCGATCTTCTGTGTATAAAGATAATTGAAAATTAATCTTGATATGAATGGAATGGGAGAGGGAGTGGGAGATGGGAGGGGTGCTGTTGGGAGGGAAGTTATGGGGGGGAAGCCTTTGTAATCCATAAACTGTACTTTGGAAAATTATATTTACTAAATAAAAGTTTAAACAATTAAAAAATAAAAAATAAATAAAAATATAGGTAGCAATATTTAATGCTTCTCTTACTGTTCCTGGATTGGATTATAGTATATGTTAATAAACCCTTTTTAAAGATTTATTTATTAATTTGAAAGACAGAATTATAGAGAGAGACACAGAAATAAAAAGATGTTCTGTCTGCTGTTTTACTCCCCACATGGCTGCAAGCAGCTGGAGCTGGGCTAATCCAAAGCCAGGTGCTTCTTCCAGTTCTCCCACATGGATTCAGGGGCCCAAGTATTTGGGCCATCTCCTGCTGCTTTCCCAGACACATTAGCAGGGAGCTAGATTAGAAGCAGAGCAGCTGGGATATGAACCAGTGCCCATAGGGGATGCCAGCACTGCAGGTGGTGGCTTCACCTTATATGCCACAGCACCAGCTACAGCCTATTCATTTTAAATTAATAACTGAAGATTATCTGCTGTTCAGCCTCCAGGTTTTGGCTTGGCCCAGCCTCTGCTGTTGTGGACATTTGGGGAGTGAACCAGAGGTTGAAAGATCTCTTTTCTTATGTCTCTCCCTCTCTAACCTTGCCTTTCAAATAAATAAATGAGTCTTTGAAATAAAAATACATACACACACACAGACACACAAACAGTACCAACACAATGGGTAAAGCCATGGCCTGCTGTGCCAGCATCCCATATGGGTGCTGATTCAACTCCCAGCTGCTCCACTTCCAATCTAGCTCCCTGCTAATGTGCCTGGGAAAGCATCAGAAGGTGGCCCAAGTGCTTGAACTACTGCATTCATGTGGGAGGCCTGGAAGAAGCACCTGGCTTTAGATTGGCTCAGCTGAGGTCAATTTGGGAAGTGAACCAGCAGATGGAAGATCTGTCTCTACCACTTCTCTGTAACTCTGCCTTTCAAATAAATAATAGATTTTTAAAATGGGGGAAAAGGGCAGTTTTGTTGCCTTCCCTTTCCTTAGAGTAACATAATCAAAATCTGTTAGGCAAATGAATAAAGGAAATTCTGAGATCATGTATTGACCACAGAAGAGAATGGATTCCTTGTGCATTTTCTGCAAGCCCATGCTAGTTAGAACCAAGGGAAGCATAACAAAAAAGGGGAGGCCTATATCCCTCTTATTTGTCTTCTTTGTTCATTGGAGCAGTGGAGAGTTGAGTAATGTAATATTGGTGTTTGTCTCCATACAGTTCACTTCTATTTAGCTGGTTCTTTTTTATTTTTGCATTTCTTTTTTATTTATTTTAAGAGATTTATTTGAAAGGCATAGAGACAGGGGTCTTCCATCTGCTGGTTTGATCCCCCAATGTTTGGGTGAGGCTGAAGGCTGATGAGCCCCCTTCCAGTTCTCCCATGTGGTGTGGGGTCCAAGCACCTGTCCATCACCACTGCACCTGTTGGCTGGAGTGGGACAGGAATTTGGGCGGCAGGGACTTGAATCAGCAACTGTGATGCAGGCCCTGCAGTTCTGGTTGCACCCCAAACCATGGTGCCAGCCTTGATAAACTTTTCTTTAAAGTGGAATTAGGGGTAAAAACGATCTGAGGTGCATGTGTGGTTCCATTGTGAGAGGGGCTGAGGCCCCACGGGTGACCAGGGGCCAATAGGAACACCTGCAGCCTTGGCCAGCAGGTCCCAGGCACCTCCCCTCTCCTTCTGCCCCACCCACAGCAGCCCAGCCCAGGCCCAGTCATGCCTTAGGGATTTCCACCCCAAACTGGTCAATTCAGGTCACTTTGTGATCCCTGAACAGATTCAGTAATGCATGCTTCTTCTCTACTACAAAGATCTTATGTTGGTCATATTTCCAGTTACCAAAATCAAATCAACTCACACCTGGACTCTGAGTATTCAATGACATTAGTTATCAAAATAAATGTATTCAAATATTCAAAGACCACTTCAAAGCTTAACTGCCTTCAAGAGTGTTTGGCACTTGGAACAGCCACTGTGGTTTTCTACACATGAGCACTCACTATTTTATATACCATTTAACAATTCAAACATCACTTCAGCTTCAGTAATACACAGCAATAGAATGGATGATTCTACATAATAAACATGTTACATTAGTTTGGACTTAAAACCTAGAACTAAAACCATGTGGTAACCTGGATGGATTTAAGGAAAGATGTAGAGCTAGGTAGCTAAGGCCACAGAATCCCAGACCTATTGATTTTAAGTGAGTCTGGAACAACAGCATTCCATTGCATTATCTTCCATCTCAGAGTCCTGCTTTTCCAGTGAGACCCACCCCACTCAGACCACGTATTTCCTGCCTGTGTCTTCACGGTGGTGGAAGCTGTTCTCATACAGGCATCTCCTGGACAGTCACCAGCTTCCTGATTTACTACCTGAACTGGAATCCCCAGTTGCGAGGTATATTTCCCAAACACCCAGGCTGAATTGAATGTTCGTCTCTGGCAGTCAAAAACTTCTGCCTTAGGAAACAGAACATGTCCTCTACTCTGGGGCTCCTTTTTCTTCTCATGGGGTTCTGTGGTGATCTGTGGTTTTCAACACAAATCCTGGTAGCATTCTGACTCAAAAGAAAGACCAGGGATAAGAGTTCTTTCTGAGGGCTGGTGTTGTGGCATAGCAAGTTACACTGCTGCCTGCAGCAATAACATCCCACATGGATGCCAGTTTGACTCCCAGCTGCTCTACTTCTTCCCTAGCTCCTTGCTGGGTAAAGCAGCAGAGAATGGCCCAAGCACTTGGTCCTCTGCCCCCACATGGGAGACCTGGAGGAAGCTGCTGGCTTCAGCCTGGCCCAGCCCTGGCCATTGTGTCCATTTAGGGAGTGAGTCAGCAGATGGACCTCTGTCTTTCCCTCTCTTTTTCTCTCTGTAACTATGCCTTGCAAATAAATACAACTTCAAAAAGTTATTCTCCATCAAGTAATACACCCTTTTCCAGGCAGTTGTAAAGCTGGGAGTCATAGCTTCTTTTATATTTTGGATAATAAGAGTTTTGGTTTGAAAGCATGTTCATCTGAGACAAAGATCACTCATTATCCTTTATTAGAGAAGGGGGCTCTGCTCTTTGAAAGTGAAAATTAGAAGCGGTAATGTGTGATGACCTCCACCTGCCAGGTCTGGGGAGACTTATTTGAAAGACAGGACACCAGGAGAGGAAGCTTTTTCAGATTCCCTGGCCCTTGCTTTAGTCTTATGTCTTTACTTCTTTTGTTGCATCTTGATGTCAAGAGTGTACTCTTTATGCTGAAATGAGGAATTGTGTCTTACCTCTTTTGGGCCTTTTTCTAAGCAGAGTGTATATATTTATCTTGGATATAAGGATGGCTTCTGGGGTGGGTGGATCTTTTTTGGAAGTTTTCACAAGCCAGCCAGTAGCCTATATTTTCTTCACAGAATTCAGTTTTTAGAAAAGCCTCCAATACAGCCAGACCATCTGTATGTAGGGAAGAGCAGGCAGAAAAATAAAAAGAAACATGAGGAATATGAGGAAGCTAATGATCAAATAATCCCTTGTACTTTTCTAGTACTAGGATTAGCTATTCTCGTTTTTACTCAATCCTGTAATCCTGCAGATTTAGCTCTTTAAAGACATAGATGCCTGTAGGCAAAATACTTCATTGGTTCCATACTACTAAAACAGAAATACTTCAGTTTGTTTTAGTGCCAAAAATGTATTTACAGGAGAGGCATAAATCCTCAGGGAACTAAGTCTCTTGCAAACACTGCATGCAATGAAAAGCATCCTCAGCCTCAACCAAGAGCACTGCCATTGCAGAGCTGAAGGCTGATTTATCTTCCCCACCTGGTGTGAATATGCTGCGAAATAAGCGGAGATAAACAGACCTTCTAGGTTAAGTCAAATTCTCCCTGGTGAGCTGCTCATTTGAGGACACAGCCTTTCTGCACTCTTGTGATACTTGCAATGGATTCAATTCAAGCCTAATTCACAATTGCTGGCCAGCAGCTCCTGGAATGCTTCTGACCACAACAGTGCTTCCTTCAGGGAAGGTCTGCAAGAGCAGTTCTCTAATGAGTTGTGCTCAGAGCAGTTCCCCTCCCAGCTCAGCAGTGAGCTCTTCAGATTGCAAACACAGGAATCTCAACTTACTTGATGAAAGCTTGCTACCTGCTTTTCTTGCCAATTGTGGCCTTCCCAGGAATGGTGGAGTTTTGCCATAGGTAGCTCAACCCGGTCTTCAATACTCTTATTCTTAAAAAAAAGACAATTCACTAAGTGGTCATCCTTGAATACACTACTGAGCCTGAATGCATTTTTACCAAATAAAGTTGCCCAATAGCTATAAACCAAAAGCCAACAACAGGCTTACCCACCTAATATTACACTCAGTCCCGAAGTACTGAGCAGTTTCATCAGTTCCTCAGAATGTAACTACACTGTGAGGACTAAAGATAGGACTGCCCAAATTTTAATTATCAATACACTGCACAGCTAATAAAGCAGATGGGGTCTCTGGCCCACAAAAGGAAACAATTTCCCTGCAAGGTTAACCGCAATCGGGAGACATTTTGCACCTGATGGAACCCACAGCAGAACTCCCTTGAGCCGGCTCCTCTCCTTTCCTTTCCACCTTCGGTCCTGGATGGGCCAGAGACCATGCACAGGAGGTGCCATTGGTCACCCGTGGCCCCCTGTCTACCTGCAATGCTCCTGGTAGGAAGATGCTGCAGAACAGTGATTTGTCCCATGATTGTCACTGTGTGAGATCATCCCATCATGAGAAAATGACCATGGATTCAAATGAGATATCAACCGCAGAAGCACTTCCCCCAGCATCAGTGCAGGAGGGTGGATGATGGAAGGCACAGCATGTCCAGGACTCTAGGGACCCTGCAGGACTCTGCTGCCCTGGATGCCTATAGCAGGCAGCTGCATGCGGCCCAGTGTGCCAACAGCGCCCTCCTACGAAACCCTTCCCCCTGTCTGCCCATGCAGACCACACAGATGCTGTGTCAGTGAGTAAATCAGCACCGCGCACTTGGTTTTCCTGATGAGACTTGGCCTTCATTACTTCCCCAAGCGCAGCACGTGCTGCAAGCCTCAGCCAGCAGGGCTGGCAGGAGAGGTGGGCGGTCACACTACCAGGTCTGTCTCTTCTTCTCCTGACCCTCCTGACTCAGGGGCCACCACCTGCATTCTAGCCCCAAGGTACAAAACAGCCAAGAAGCTAAACGACCCACATCACCAGCCTACACCACAACTACCAGCTGCCCACCAATGACCACCGCCTTTATAGCCAGCCTACATGGGGCGGGTCTGGCAGCGCTGGTCCTGCCCCAGTGCAGGAAGGATTGGCCCAAGGTTCCCCGCTGGGCGGAGCCTGAGCTGTCCTGCAGCAGATTCTGGAAGCAAGAGAGCTGCTGATGGCTGAGGCCCTGGCTCAGAGCACACTTAGTGAGACCCCATGTCCGGCAAGGGGGCTGGGGCCCTGGACTTTCCCAGGCTGCAGTCCTAGGGTGGAGGCTTACTCGGCACTCCTTCCCCAGCCCTGCCCACAGGTGGAGTGGGGTTCCCACGGGGGCATCTTTCTTCATGGGAGCATGGGTGAACCCCAAATGCCGCGACTCCCAGTTCTGAGTGCTGGCCCGCAGCCTTCCGGGAGGGAGTAGGATACAGAGACTTTGTGGGGAGGTGACACTTGAGCTGGGCCTGTATTTTGGGTTTTCTCTGGATGCACAACCCAGTGCACCTGGACCTGCGGGTCTGCTGCAGGCCTCCTGGAGGCTCTGGGAGCTGGGCGTCCTGGTGGCAAGGGCAGGAGGGCGGGAGGTCGAGGCGCTGAGCTCCCGCTGGGTGCACCAGGCACTTTGGAGCTGTTCAGAGTAAGGAGTTGAGGTCACCTCCTGAACCACTGCTGGTCCCAAACTCCTGGTTTGGGATTTGCCAGAACCCTGAAGTAGGGGTGTGGTGGGGGTGGTAGTGGTTGGCTTCAATGCACTGTATTTGTGAATTCTTCAAACACAGCTTCTCCCTACTCCTGCAGGCTTTCAGGTGATTGACGAGGACAGAGTCCCTCCACTGCAAAGTGACTGAAGTTTGGAAACTACGTCCAGAACATCACAGTGTGTATTCAGCTGATCATCCTTCAGGCCTGCAGGTGGACAGCAAGAGCAACAGTAAGATATTAACTACTGTAGATACTCTCCTTTCTTTCCAGTAGACCCACCAAAAGAGAATGGGCGATGAGTACTTGAACATTGGAACCAGTCAGCATGCTAGGGTGAGCTGCCAGTACTTGGAGCTCAGGAGTGGACATGGAGAGCAAAACATGCATTGTAACTAAAGAGGACAGTTAGGCATTTTACTGTGAAAAGGGAAATCATTTAAAAGTGAGCAAGACACCTTAAGTAAATGTCTGTATATTTATTTTTGTTTATTTGCAAGGCAGAGCCCTTCCATTTATTGCTCATTCCTCAAATGTCTGCACCAACCAGAGCTGGGTCAGGCTGAAGCCAGGAACTCAGTGTGGGTCTCCCACACAGGTGGCAGGGACTCAAGTACTTGAGCCATCAGCTGCTGCCTCCCAGGGTTCTGTTAGCAGGAAGCCAGAAGCAGAAGCAGGGCTAGGGCTTGAGCCCTGAGAATTCTGACTGGGATGTGGAAGGCTTTACCACTATGCCAAACACATGCTCCAGTAAGCTGTTTCAACACGTTTGCAAAATGTAAGAATGTGGTTTTAAATATATGCTCTTCATCTTAAAAATTTGCATAATCTTATATTCAGTTTCATGTGATTCAATACTTATTATTAAATACAAGTAACATTTAGACACATGCTTTACTCACCAATACAAACCTCAGTAATTTTTTCACTTTGAACCTTGAATATTAGCATTCATTCAGACTGAAGTTCACTCATAAGCTGGGAATTCTGAAAAAGAGACAGTAGGGAAAAAATCTAGATGTGTATCTGATACCTAATAAGGTTCTGAACCTGATTGACAGAATCTGAGTAACTGTTCAGAGAGTGACTTCATACCTCTCCCCTCTGTAATGAGAAGACTGTGTCCTTTGGCCACTTTCACATGATGTTATGTAAATTTTACCTGAAAAGCCTTTTATAAATTCTGAAGTACCATACAGAAGCATATTATGCATTTCCATATGTGTGAAAAAAGGCAATGTCAAAGGCATAGCTATTCCAGAGAGAAGTTAGGAGGATCAGCTCAGTTTGTAAGTGTGTAAGTACCATTAAATATCAACATATTTGAAATAGATTTATATATAGAGTGTGGAGTTCATGATAGATATTGAATAAATGCACTCTGGATAATAAGCAAATATCAGAAATAATGCCACACCCATCAGTGTTTAAACTCTTCAGACAGCTCCGTGCCAGGGAAGTGCAGTGATCCCTGTAAATTAACAAAAATCAATCTGTGTATACCCATGGAAGCCACTGGTTTATATGCGGTCTATACTAGAGGTTTTTGTGCTTAGTAAAATTACTTGATTTTTTAATGAATGCTTTCAGACTCATACCTGATGCTGAGTGGCAGACAATTTTTTCTGAAAAGTATGTGGTTGAGAAATATAAATATAAACCAGTTTATAATTTTTGTGTCTGAATATTTTTATGCATTGAGACAGTACCTGCAATAATCAGAAGACTTTTCCTCAACAAGTTGCTACATTGATGCATCTTCATTTATGTATGTAATGTATGTTTAGGTAAAAGGAAGAGAGAGAGAGAGAGAGAGAGATCTATCTTTCATCTGGCTCACTTCCAGATGGCCACAATAGCTGGGGTGAGCCAGGCTGAAGCCAGGACCCTGGAAGTCTGCCCCAGTCCCCCATGGGGGTGCAGGAACCCAAACTCTTGGGCAATCTTTGCTGCTTTCCCAAGCAAAGAGCTGGACAAGAAGTGAAGGTGGTGAGTCTCAAAGCAGTGCCATAAGGCATGCTGCTGTTGCAGTTGGCAACTTACTCCTTTGTGCCACAATGCTGGCCCTGGATTGATGACGTATTGAAGTGCTGCCACTGGCTTTTGGCTAAATAGGATGACTTAACATGTTTTCCACTCTGTGGAAGAGGAACAAATCAGGCAGTTGGTTGTAAAAGTTGCCCATGGAAACCACAGCCTGAGAAAGATGAATCAACTCACCTTGCATTTTCCACCTTGCATCTACACCACCCTTTTCTGGACAAACATCTGATTGTATGCCCTTGTGATGGAGGTTCTCAGGGTGCTGGAACTTTTTGTAATTTTTTTAAAAATATAGATTAAGAAGAAGGAAAATAAACAAAAAATTACAAACTGCTGCCAATACCAAGAAGAGATTATTGAGCGTAAAAGGTCACCTGTTGGAGCTAGCACTGTGGCACATCAGGTTAAAGCCCTGGCCTGAAATACAGGCATCCCATATGAGTGCTGGTAGAGTCCCAGCTGCTCCACTTCCAGTCCAGCCTCCTGTTAATGCACCTGGGAAAACAGTAGAGGATGGCCCAAGTCCTTGGGCCCTTTTGCTCATGTGGAGACCCAGAAAAAGCTCCTGGCTCCTGGCTTCTGATCAGCTCACTCTCTACCTCTCCATATAACTTTTTCAAATGAATAAAATATTTTTTTTAAAAAAGGTATCCTGCCATACTTCTTTCTTCCCTGTTAATTCCTAGGAATTAAAAATTGTTACCGGGCCAGCACTGTGGCAAAATGGGTTATAGCAACACCTGCAGCACTAGCATCCTCTATGGGCACCATTGCATGTTCTACTTCTGATGCAGGTCTCTGAAAACATACTGGGAAAGCAGTAGAATATGGTAGAAATCCTTGAGTCTTGCACCCAAGCGAGAGACCTGGATGAAATTTCCCTGACTCATGGCTTTTTTTTTAAAGATTTGTTTATTTATTTGAAAGAGTTACAAACACCCACACACACACACACAGAGAGAGAGAGAGAGAGAGAGAGAGGTCTTCCATCTGATGGTTTACTCCCCAGCTGGTTGCAATGGCTGGAGCTGCGCTGATCTGAAGCCAGGAGCTAAGAGCTTCAAGTTCTCCCATGCATGTGCATGGGCCCAAGCACTTGGGCCATTTTCTACTGCTTTCCCAGGACATAGCCAGGAGCTAGATCAGAAGTGGAGCCGCAAGGACTCAAACCAGTGCCCATATGGGATGCCCATAATGTTTTCTTTAATTGGAGAAATGTTCCTTTGATAGAATGAGCGTATGACCCCACAATATTCTCTACTTACTCATAATAGGGTCTGAGATGTAAAAGTCATGATTAATTTCTTAGAAGAAAATTTACATACCCAGAAGCAAAGAGTGAAAATTAACCTTTTGTTTTTCTCATGAATGAATCAGAGTTTCAAAACTAATACTTAACTTGTATTTTAGAGGAGTTAATGACTTAACCATCTCTTCTATTAGAAATACTACGTTGTGGCCAGTGCTGTGGCACAGCAGGTTAAAGCACTGGCCTGAAGTGCCAGCATCCCATATGGGCTCCGGTTCTAGTCCCAGCTGCTCCTCTTCTGATCCAGCTCTCTGCTATGGCCTGGGAAAGCAATAGATGGCCCACATCTTTGGGCTGTTCTGAAGCTCTTAGCATAGTGAACATATATTAGATTCTCATTATTGAAATCTTTAGAAATGTCAGAAAGCATGTAACTTTCTTTAATGATCTGAAACAGAGATGAGATCCATAAGGGCAGAACTGCTCAGCAGCCACACTGCAGGAATATGTATCTTTCTGACGATATTTTCATCTGCTTCTTGCAGTTGCAGCCAATCTGTGAGCTCTTGGTCTGTTTTCTGCCCTTGGGAGGGCCTAGGGTGCTCTATATTGTCTGTAAGGATTCAAAATTTGTTGTATATTAGTGTCTAATCATAAAATTTCCAAAGTGACAAGCTGGATATAATAAACTATTCCAGACTGCAAAAAATAAAAAAATAAAAAAACAAGAAAATACAAACATGGTGTACTGTCTATAAAGTACAGCGGTAAATCTCTATTATAGAGATACACATCTCTACACAATTCTCTCTTTCTTTCCCTCTGAAAGTCTACATTCAGCTCTCGATGGTACGATTACTTAGGAATAGATTTCATATACTTAGTTTCATAGTCAGTGAACTCGGAATTATTATTGTAGTATTGAGGATTGTACTGACTAAAACACTATGTTTATTCCATGTTAAATAACATCATCGTATCTTTGGATTCCATTTATCCTGCTACTGATGTATTCACAGGAGAGGGGAGGTGGGAGGAAAACCCAAGATCCATCAGGGTGGAGGAGGAATGTCAGAGGCTGTGGTTCTATTGTACTGCAGCTTGGGTTCTGGAAGAACACATTAATGGACCCAGATGGTTTGAAGCTAACTGAAGGGCTATGTTCTGTACACTTGTCTGTGGTACTGCATTTTCATTTATGTAAAATTTATTTCCTTCAAGTAATATATTAATTTGGATGAAAATGAAGATGTTAAGGAATTTTCAGAATGGGTCTGTTTAACCCTCATTGGCTTTGTTTTTAGGCACTTAACTCAGAAAAGAAAAGATAGAAAAATACATTTTGGGTTCTCTTCATCTGTACCACGGCACTCTTTGGTTAAGATTTGTCATTTTGTCATATTTGATTCTCTAGACTCCCTGAAAAATCCCCTACTTCATCAGATGGAGTCCGTGTCTCACCATGGCAGTGAAAAGTTTAAAATGTTCCAGCTTTGCATTTAGCTAGGCCGTGGACACATGCCATGGCACTTGCCAGCCAATTGTGTCAGGGGCATCATCTGAATCAGAATTACTTGCATGAAAACAAGGAGTTGCAGATTCTTCCAGTGAAAGTGGAGAGGAGCAAGAGCTGCAGAACATTGCCAGGGTTGAATGTGCCATGGGATGCCATGTGGTGGCTGGTGTCTGGGGTGCTGGTTCTGCAGAAGATAGGGCTTATGGGGGCTGGTGCTGTGGTATAGCAGGTAAGGCTGCCTCCTGCAGTGCCAGCATCCCATATGGTCACCGGTTGGAGTCCAGCCTGCTCCACTTCCAATCCAGGTGTGCTGTGGCCTGAGAAAGCAGTAGAAAATGGCCCATGTCTTTGGACACCTGAACCCACACGGGAGACCTGGAAGAAGCTCCTAACTCCTGGCTTTGGATCAGCTCAGCTCTGGCCATTGCATCCAATTGGGGAGTAAACCAGCAGATGGACGATTCTCTCTCTCTCTCTCTCTGCCTCTCCTCTCTCTGTAATTCTGACTTTCAAATAAATAAATCTTTTTTTAAAAAAAAGCTTATGCTTAAGGGTAGTGTTCATGGAAAATGTGTGGGACATTTTTCAGCAAGATTTTAGATGAATTTTCCAACCCCTGAACCTCCTAGAGATTAGAATAGACTTCTAATGCACAACTTCCACTTATGCTTAATTAGGTTTTTGTTTTGAATTGTTTTTGATGAAACAGCAAGGAATTCTGAGTTATAGACTTCCTATTTCAGAGACAGGTGAACACTGATGCCTGCATTATAATTAAATAATGCCTATCACCCTTTCTTAAGCAACAAATGATCACAGATTCTCTCTTTGCTGCTAAGTAATGAGCATGGTGATTCTTCCCACCGTAACCACCTTCCCGCCTACACTCCCTCCCCTCTTCCTCCTTCCTCTCCTATTGACATGGAATGCCTTACATAGCTAGGCTGAACTTTTAATCCACTTGGCCCTAGGTGTTCATACACTTCAACTCTGTGTGATTATTCATATGCCCTTTTTATGACAAGGCTTATGTCAGAATGACAAATTATATATTCACCTAATACTGAGAGTCATCAAATTGATTTCTATTTTCTTCTCTCTTAGGCAGTTCTTGAGGGGCAGAAATATTTATTTTGTATATCATGTATTTATTCAACTAAAAGACTGACTGTCAAGATGCTGAGTTTTAGTGTCAAAGCAAATATGTTTCTAGACCCCATGAAGTTTACAGTCTGGCAAGAAAGAGCCATCTACCCCAAGAATATTGTTTAACATAGTAAATGCTGGTGTGAAGTCAGTGGATAAAGATTGAAGCATTCTTAATCTAGCACCACCTCTAATCCCATGATCTCTAATTGAGAGAAGTAATCAGAAACACAGAACTTCATGTTACCCAGTTATCTCTTTGAATTTCTGATTAAAAATAAAACATATCAAACAACACACAAATACCTAGGAGTGCATAATATTTATATACTATCTTGATATTAAAAATAAGAAAAAATAACCATGAAAAATAGCAACTTTGAATCTCCTTTGTTTTCTAGACAAGTTATAATCCTATGTGGTTCTTCACAGTACATTATTACCGTAAATTACAGTACATCATTACAGTAAATTATTACAGTAAATAATTACAGTAAATTATTTTTGTAGGTATTCTTCATCTCTCTCACATTTTTCCATTTGATAAATCAGATTTTAAAAACTGAGACACAAGACAAAAGAAATATCTTTAAGCTAGTATTATATATTGATTGACATTCTAAAAACAGTTATTTATTTATTTGAAAGTCACAGTTACACAGAGAGGAAGGGGAGAGAGAGAGAGAGAGAGAAACATCTTCCATCTTTTGGTTCACTCACCAATTGGTCACAATTGCTGGAGCTGTACAGCTCCAATGCCAGCAGGCAGGAGCTTCTTCTGGGTCTCCCACACAGATGCAGCTGCCCAAGGACTTGGGCCATCTTCCACCACTTTCCCTGGCCATAGCAGAGAGTTGGATCGAAAGCAGAGTAGCCGGGTTCAACCTCCACCCATATGGAATGTCAATGCTTTACATGCTATGCCACAGTGCTGGCCCCTTGATTGGCCTTTAACTTAGACTTTTTTATGATATTAAAAAACACCATGCTTTTCTAAGCTCTTTCCATTCAGTTTCTATTTTGTAAACTCCAGATAATACTGTCCCCAGAGTTAATCTAAGGTATAAATGCTATGATATAAGGCATTTAACCCCTTAACCTGTCTCTTTGAATACGCAGCTATGTTAGCTCTGTGTCCATTCTTCTGTCTCTGTACTAGATGAATAAAAAGACAGTTTAAAATGATTTGAAAAGAACTATAAGGGGTCGGTGCTGTGCTGCTGCTGCCAATTGGGGAGTGAACCAGCAGATGGTAAACCTCTCTCTCTCTCTCTGTCTCTGGCTCTCCTTCTCTGTAACTCTGACTTCCAAATACATAAATAAATCTTAAAAGAACTATAAACATCAATAAAACACAAATGAAAATTGTATTCTCAAAACTGGACATTAAACCATGCCTTCTACACCTCTGTTAAAAGCTACATTCTATCATAGTCATTTATGATTTCTAGGGCCAAAGTAGTAAATAAGATTTTTCTGGAAGAGACAGAGGTTATGAGGGAGCCAGGATTTGGGGTCAGTTAGCAGCAGTGAGTGTCACTCTTTCAGATTTGATTCAGGAAAGGAAGAAAGCAACTGATCCCTGAGATTTTGGTGGGGGGAAGGAAAGGAAGGAGGGACTGAATAAAAGCAAAGGCCCTCTGGTTGTGGGCACCCACCCCTGACTACAGCCTTTGGGAGGGTCAGCTGGTGTCTCTAGGGATGCTGCGGCCTGTACTCCATTTCCCAGAGTTCCCAGGAGCTCGGATGTATTATGCCTTCTGAATGCCTGTGCACATGCGCATGCTGCTGCCATTCCCTGGGGCCTGAGTTGGACCAGAGGGAGTTCATTCCCTGATCAGGGTCAGCCCTGGGGGCTGTGCTTCTCCTTCTCTGGCATTTACCGCATCTCCTGCTCTGCACGTGCTATCCCAGGGAGTTTCCAAGTGCTCACCCCGAGCCTGCCTCCTGCTGCATCTTCCCTCTTCATCCTCCACCTGTGGGTCCCACTTACCAGGGAGTCTCTTCCCGCCACTCCCCGAATCGATCCCCGTGTGTCCAGAAGAAAGGGTACCTGCTCCAGGGACTTTCTGCTGCAGGTTTGGCATGCAGGAAGGGGCTGGGATACGTGTGGGAGAAGGGTGGGTGCCAGGGAGCCATAGATCATGGCAGCTTCCCCCGAGGTCAGGACTGGGACCCGGGCTGTTCTGTCTCCCACCTCCACTTCCCAGGCTCCCAGTGCCTGGAATCTCTCCTGCAGGACCTCACCCAAACTGTCCCTAATGCGCTTTATTTAGTGGTTATAGGAGAGAGGGGGCAGCATTCTGGGAACATGCACACGCAGGGAAGGAAGGCAGAAAGACTCCAGCTCTCCACAGTTAAATAAGCTGGGTTCCCACTGTGGGTGGTCTCAGAATGCAGTCTGGCCACGTCTCTTGATGTTTCCTGGGCTGGTTCCTGCAGGGTGGGGCTGGGTGGCCTTCAGCAGGGAGCCTGGGGCAGCAGAGGGGTGGGAAGGAGGATCTGACTGGGATCTGCCCCACTGCTCTCATCCTGCACCTCATCTTCCTGGTGGGGAGCAGTGTGAAGTGTGCATTGATCCCTCTCATATTAATTATCAGATTTTTCCAATGTGGAATTTGAAGCTGTTCCAGAAACCTGGGGTGGGAAAACTCCCTTCTTTCAAACAGGCACAGAGACAGTGGAGGATCCAAGGAGTTTCTATTAATGGCCCTAGGCTCAGCTGGAATGATTTCCTGAGAACTCAGCATCAAATTCAAGTTTCTTAGCTGTTACAGCATTGGTGGGTTTAAATGGCAGCCTTCATGACTTAGGTCCACATTTCCAATGGTCAGTGGGTCCAGTGTGTTTGTAAAAGTGATGCCGGGGACAGATTTATTAGGATAGATTTATGACTGGAGTTTACAGAAGCAGAACTTAGGACATCTTCCCTCCCTAGATAAGATTTCAGTGGGCAGCTGTTTCACTCGTCAATTGTGAGCATCCACTTTTAAAGGTTTGTGTTGGATGGGGTCCACTTCTCTTTCTTTGATGATGTATTTGGCTGCTTTTCATTTTCTGTCTTCAGCTATTTCTTCTCCTGTTAGCAAGGCTGTCAACTGTTTTGACCTGCCACTGATCCCTTTGCAAAATAAGAAGGGAACTAAAATTAATGCAAGTCTACTGTGTTGTCAATAACTGGAGCTACTTTTTTAAAGATTTATTTATTCATTTGAAAGAGTTACACAGAGAGAGGAGAGAGAGAGAAAGAGAGAGAGACGTCTTCTGTCCGATGGTTCACTCCCCAATTGGCAGCAACAGCTGGAGCTGTGCCAGTCTGAAGCCAGGAGCTTCTTTTGGGATGAAGCTGTTTTTTAAAATAATTATTTATTTATTTGAAAGGCAGAGTTACAGAGTGGTAGAAGCAGAGATGGATGGCTGGAGCTGTTTGGATCCAAAACCAGAAGCCAGGAGCTTTGTCCAGGTCTCATAGGTGGGTGCAGGAGATGAGGGATTTGGGCCATCTTCTACTGTTTTCCCAGGCCACAGCAGAGAGCTGGATGGGAAGTGCAGCAGCCAGGATCCCAACCGGCACCCATATAGGATGCTGACACTGCAGGCAGTAGCTTTACCCACTATGCAACAGTGTTGCCCACTATCTGGAGCCCTTTTAATCTGAGTTTGCATAAATTGGAGAATTACAACATCATAAATACAGATAAGTAACATCTTTTTCTCTGCCCAGTACTTTACAGTTACCCAGTGATCCACTGAGAATCTTACATTCCACACTGTGTAATTTAAGAAGGCCAGTTACTTGTCTTATTTTGGGTTCTGTGGTTAAACCCATGACATTTTTGAAATGGGAGGATATTAGTTCTACAATTTCATAAAGACTGCTCTGTGGAAGAAGTTATAACTGTGAGAGTGGTAAGAAAGAAGAGGGGAAGAAATAAGTGCCCCTTACTCCACACAGAGATGTCCACAAATGGAGTGGAAGGTGTGCCCTTGAAAACTATGGCTGACTTTCTGGGACAAACTGTGTTTGAGTGCTTCACATGTTCTGATAGAAAGGTGTTGCCACCAGGTTATTAGTATATTTATTTAGTTAGTTTTTAAAGATTTATTTATTTATTTGAAAATCAGAGCTACACAGAGAGAGAAGGAGAGAGAGAGAGAGAGAGAGAGAGAGAGAGAGAGAGATGTCTTCCATCAGGTTCATTTCCCCAGATAATACTACATCATTGTGAACTTTGCTCAGTTCCTGACCTATACCTTTCCTTTAACCTAGTACTTTGCCATGTAGTAGCCCATGAAAACTGCAGACTGCATAAATGAATGAATATTTGGAGGGTTGTGATTTCTTAGAGGAACATCATGAGACAGAAGGAATAAAACAAAACAAAAGTATCCTCCGTATATAGAAGATATACTGTTTTTGCAAGCTATAGAGAAGAGGAAGAAGAAGGAAAGTAGTGAGACTGGAAAGGTTGTGGCAATGGTAATAGGCACTAGTCAAGAATTCAACAAGCCCATTAGGAAAGTATTAAGGATTCTTTACTTCCATGTAGACTCTGCCCTCTAATGGTGAACAGGGTCCTCTAAACCCACTTGTTGCACAAATGAAAACCCAAGCATTGTCTTCTCCCACAGATGGAGTCTGCTATTGGTTTTGATTTACATTTCCCTAATGGCTAGTGATATTGGGCATGTTCATCTATGTCTTGACCATTGAGATTTCTTCTTCTGAGAAACCTGTATTCTGATCATTGCCCATTTCTTACGTGTACATTTTGCTTCTTGTTTGGAGTTTTTCCAGTTCTATATATGTATGTTCTGGCTATCAATCTTTTGTCATAGTCAGAGTTTTCAATGTATCCTGCCATTCCATCCATTGTATCTTCACTCTGTTGATTACTTTGTTGTGAAGATGTATCTTAATTTGATATGCTCAAATTTGTATATTTTATTTTTGTTACTTGTGCTTTTGGAATCTTACACAAACTGTTGTCTCTGCTTATGTTTTACAGTTTCTCATATGTTTACTTAGGTTTTGGGTTATTTTTTAACATACATAATTTTATTACAAAATGTTTTTTTAAAAAAACAACACAGAATGCAACATCCTAACAAAAAATCCAAATTTACAAATGATACTAATTCCTACAACTTTGCTGTGCTACCATACACAAGTCAAGAAATTAAAGAAACCATTAAATATTTAGGAACATTCAACATCAGAAGCTTTAAAATCTAACTGTATGTAGTAGCCCCTCAAAAAGCTACAACCTGCATTTTTTAAAAAAAGTATTTTCTCTACAAAGAATCTTATCAGCTATACAAAAATCTGTACAGTTTTTTTATACTGAAGCTAATATTGAGCTGCACTTGAATTCACATTCTTAGCAAAACAACTGCCTGAGCACACACGCACACTCCACACTCATCATTACAGGATAGCCATTTATTCTTCATCTTCATCCTCTTCCTCATCATCTTCATCTTCTTCCTCTTCCTCTTCTTCCTCCTCATCTTCAGGTTCATTCTTCTTCTTTGAGCCTGTGGGCCTACCAGGGCCCTTCTTTCCCGCTTCACTTTTGCCCTTGGCATGGTATGCAGCAATATCCTTTTCATATTTCTCCTTTAGCTTAGCTGCTTTCTGTTCATATGGTTGTTTATCTTTGGCTGACTGTTCAGACCACATCTCACCCAATTTTTTTGCAGTGTCCCCAATGGACAGGCCAGGGTGTTCACTTTTGATCTTTGGGCAATGTTCAGAGCAAAAGAGAAAGAAGGCAGATGATGGTCTTTTAGGAGCATTGGGATCCTTTTTCTTTCCCTTCTTATCACCCTTGGGAGGAACGTAATTTTTCATCTCCCTGTCATAACGAGCTTTATCACTTTTTGCCATATCTTCAAACTTGGACTTTTCCTTTGCAGACATGGTCTTCCATCTCTCCGAGCATTTCTTAGAGAAATCTGCGAAATTGACCGAAGTCAGGGTGTTTCTTCTTGTGCTCTTCCCGGCACGTCTGCACGAAGAAGGCATAGGAGGACATTTTGCACCTCGGCTTGTTGGGGTCTCCTTTACCCATGACGACGGAATGGCGGCCACCTGGTGCGAGTTGTTCCTCAGACTCCCGCAGAGCGGCCAGATCCGACGGCATTGCTTCCTTCCCTCAGCTCCGGCGTGAACTCAGAATGTGAGGGTGATCTGGCTGCAACATCTTTCACCCCATTGATCGCCAGGGTTGCTTCGGCTGATCTGGCTGGCTAGGCGGGTGTCCCCTTCCTCCCTCACCACTCCATGTGCGTCCCTCCCAAAGCTGCGTGCTCGGTCGAAGAGGATGACCTTCCCCACTAGAGGAGGACCAGTCTTCAGTCAAGGGTATACGAGTAGCTGCGCTCCCCTGCTAGAACCTCAAAACAAGCTCTCAAGGTTTTGGTTTTATATTTAGACTTTTAATTAACCTTGAGTTGCTTTTACATAGTGTATGAGGTGTTGGGGTATCTTTTCAGGCTTCTACATATGGATAATCACTTTCCTTTAAACCATTTGCTAAAGGGATTCTTCTTTCTCCTGTTTATTTCCTTTATTAAATAGGGGTTGGCTGTAGAAAAGTCAGTTTATTTCAGCTGCCTATTTTTTCCATTGAACTATGTGTCTGTTTTTCCAACAGTGCTAACACTGCTTCTATTTTTTTAAGATTTCTTTATTTGCAAGGCCAGATGCTTCTTCCAAGTCTCTCATGTGGGTGCCAGCACCCAAGAACATGGTCCATCTTCCACCAATTTCCCAGGTGCATTAGTAGGGAGCTGGATTGGAAGTGGAGAACCTGGTCTTCTAGCAACAATATATGTGATGCATGCACAGCAGGACAAGGCATTAACCTACTACACCACAGCATCAAACCCTTCCTTATTTACGTCTGCTGTGATCTTTCATTATTCACTTTTCTACTGCCCCACAACTTGACTCATTCCTGTTTTTTTTTTTTTTTTTTTTTTTTTTTTTTTTTTTTTTTTTTTTTTTTTTTTTCCTGGGTCCTGGAGGATGGTAGTAGGTGGCTTCTGGGATATCTTTTTTATGTTAGTAGATACTTGGTAATCTAAAATCATAGTTTTTACTTTCTATATTTCTCTGCTAATCACGAGGACCTTCTAGATGACAGCAGAAAATGCTAGCAGAAATGAGGATATATTAATTTGCTAAGAAAATACCAGAGAGAATATGATTTAAATCATGGAATTTTACTTCTCAGAGTTGTAGAGCTTGAAAATATCAGATCAAGGTGCTAATAGGCTCGATTTTTCCAGAAGCCCTTCTCTGATGTGACAGACACATCTATCATTTGAACTGCTTAAAAGCACTTTCTTCAGGTAGAGTTATGTTGGTGGTTAGCACTTCAGTGTTTGAGTTTTAGGGAGGCACATTTCAGTCCACAACAGCAAAGGGGCCCTGTGGTCTACTTCAATGACAGCCATCTCTGCAGAGGATAGAAAGTTTGAAATCAGCATTAGGAGTTCTCACAGTATTACTGTCAGTGCTATCTCCATCAAATGTGCATTCATGTACACACAAACAAAACTACCTGTACACATAAACACATTCAACAGTGGAAATGCCTGATGGTTGTGTACAGGTAACATCAATATAATAATCCATAAGATGGCCTATTAGCAGACATTAAAAGAGAATTAGAAAGAATGACCACAAAATCTGCAGTTACCTATATTTATGTCTATATGTATGATATTCAGTATTTATAGTTGCTAAAAGATGAATACTGATGTGTGGAAATAAAAGCTAAACCTTACCTTGCAATATTGCAGCCTAGTCTACATGAAAGATGTCTTCCTAAAACCTTTCCCTGGGCCCACTCTGTGGCATAGTAGATTAAGCATCCACCAGCAGCACCAGCATCCCACATGGGCACCAGTTTGAGTCCCTGCTCCTGCACTTCCAATCCATCTCTTTGCTAATGGCCTAGGAATGCAGTGGAATATGCCCTGAGTGCTTGGGCCCCTGCACCCATGTGAGAGACCTGGAGGAAGCTGCTGACTCCTGGCTTCTGGCACCTGGCTTCAGATCAGCCCAGCTCCAGCCATTCTGGCCATTTAGGGGTGAACCAGTGGATAGCAGACCTCTCTTTCTCTTCCTCTCTATATCTGTCACTCTGCCTCACAATAAATAAATACATCTTTTAAAAACCTTTCCCTTTTTAAATTTCTTAATTGTTTTAAAAATTTATTTATTTATTTATTTACAAGTCGAGTTACAGACAGAGAGGAGAGCCAGAGAGAAAGAGGGAGGTCTTCCATCTGATGTTCACTCCCTAATTGATCGCAACTGCCAGAGCTGTGCTGATCCGAAGCCAGGAGCCAGGAGCTAGTTCCAGGTCTCCCAGATCGGTACAGGGGCCCAAGGACTTGGGCCATCTTCTACTACTTTGCCAGGCCATAGCAGAGAGCAGGATCAGAAGTGGAGCAGCTGAGTATTGAACCGGCCCCCATATGGGATGCTGGAGCTTCAGGCCAGGGTGTTAACCTGCTCCACCCCAGCACAAGTCCAACATTTTAAATTTCTGATACTCTAAAGTAGCAAAGGACTGCATTACATCTAGGAAAGATGTATTTAAAAATTATAAATCTAGTGCATTTTAGCAGAAGTCCTAACAAATACTTCTGATTTTCTCAACATTATGTATAAATAAATGATAGAATGAGTCATTGTCAGATTAATAGAAGGAGTTTGAGAGGATTGTCTCTCTTTCAATTGTGTTGAATAGTTTGAGAAGCATTAGTTCTTTAAAAGACTTGTAGAATTCAATAGTGAGGCTGTCTGATCCTGGACTTTTCTTTCTTGGGAGGGTCTTTATTACTCATCCAACCTCTGTCTTGGTTTTTGATTTGTTTAGCTTTTCTATGTGTCTTCATGACTTAATTTTGGTATATTGTGTATGTCCAGGAATCTGTTGATTTTTCCTCTAGGTTTTCCAATTTGTTAACCATCACAACAGATGCCCGCATCATATATTGCAGTGCTAATCTGAGTTTTGGGTACTCCACTTCCAAATCAGTTTCATGTTAATATCCCTGGGAAGAAATGGATAATAACTCAAATTCTTTCCTTCTTGTCATCTAATTTGGAGAACTGTAACCTCAATGGGGACTTGAAACCTGGTCTTGCACAGTTGTAGCCATATAGAAAGTGAACCAGCAGATGGGATATCTCTCTGCTTCTCTTTCCTTCTCTCTTTGTCTCTGTGTCTCTCTGCCATTTTTATCATATTAAAATATTTAATTACTTATTTGAAAGAGTTACAGAGAGAGGGAGAGACAGAAATCTTCCACCACCTAATTCATTTTTTTTATCTTTTATTTAATGAATATAAATTTCCAAAGTACGTCTCATGGGTTACAATGGCTTTCCCCCCCATACTGTCCCTCCCACCCACCACCCTCCCCTTTCCCACTCCCTCTCCCCTTCCATTCACATCAAGATTCATTTTCGATTATCTTAGTATACAGAAGATCAGCTTAGTATACCTTAAGTAAGGATTTCAACAGTTTGCTCCCACACAGAAACATAAAGTGAAAAATAATAGATGATTTTTTTTTAAATGATGATGAAATCAGATCAGACCTATTGTCATGTTTAATCCCAGTGAGAGTCAAGTTGGGAATTGATAGTTTCTTTTTTTTTTTTAACAGAAGATCCGTTTAGTGTACATTAAGTAAAGATTTCAATCGTTTGCACCCCCATAGAAACTCAAAGTGAAATATACTGTTTGAGTACTCGTTATAGCATTAAGCCTCAGTGTACAGCACATTAAGGACAGAGATCCTACATGAGGAGTAAGTGCACAGTGACTCCTGTTGTTGACTTTACAAATTGACACTCCTATAAAAAAATTAAACAATTTTGTAATCTTCATCTTCCTTTTTATTTCATCCTTTTTTAAAAAAGATTCATTTATTTTACTTGAAAGTCAGAGTTACACAGAGAAGGAGAGAGAGAGAGAGAGAGCAGTCTTCCAACCGCTGGTTCACTCCCCATTTGGCCACAATGGCTGGAGCTCTGCCAATCCAAAGCCAGGAGCCAGCAGCTTCTTTTGGGTCTCCTATGCAGGTGCAGGAGCCCAAGGGCCTGGGCCATCCTCTACTGCTGGATAGTAAGTCTTACTTGCCTAAAATGCTGGATAGTAATTTGAGTAGCCAGGACTTGAACTGGCACCCAATTGGAATGTCAGCACTGCAAGCCACAGCTCTACTTGCTACTCCACAGCATCGGCCCCCTAAATTCTTATGAGTATTGCTACACGATTGGAATTTATAATTGATAATGCTGAACAATTGAAACTGTCTTATTTACAATTGTAGGACTGGATATGGCAGTTTTACTTGAAGTAAAGTATGTAGCCTGCTTATTGTATGATTTTCGGAAAAGCATGTATTTATATATAACAGCAGATCTGTTAATCATTTAAAAGTGAATTGTCATGATTACCCAGATGTAAAGAATGCAATATGTGCTAATGAGTTAGCAGTCACAGACATTTAGAATTAGAGGGATTTTAGAACTTTTTCAATACTGCAGTTTTAATGAAAAACTAATAATTTTTTTATTTGACAGGTAGAGTTATATACAGTGAGAAATCAGAAAGGTCTTCCTTCCATTGGTTCAGTCCCCAAATGGCTGCCACAGTTGGAGCTGTGCCCATCCAAAGCCAGGAGTCAGGTGCTTTCTCCTGGTCTCCCATCCGGGTGCAGGGCCCAAGCACTTGGGCCATCCTCTACTGCCTTCCCGGGCCATAGCAGAAAGCTGGACTGAAAGAGGAGCAACCAGGACTAGAACATTTTGCCCATAAGGGATACCAGCACCACAGGTGGAGAATTAACCAAGTGAGCCACGGCGCTGGCCCCCGATAAATTTACTCTTAACAAAATATCAAAATATCTTATTTAGTATAAAGTTAGTAGTGAAAAGAGACTACCTTGTTGAACACAGAAATTTGAGATTATATTTCTTGGTATTAATTTGCATCTTAAGGCTTATTGCCTAGTTAATTTCAACATTTCAATCTAATATTACTAATAATATCTTGTACTTAGTGGTTCACTGTGTGCCAGACAATATTCTTTTGATTTTTTAAAAGATTTATTTATTTATTTATTTGGAAGTCAGAGTTACACAGATATTGAACAAGAGGAAGAGAGAGAGAGAGAGAGGTCCTCCATCTGCTGGTTCACTCCCCAGATGGCCTAAAAGGTCAGAGATATGTCAATCTGAAACCAGGAGCCAGGACCTCTTCAGGGTCTCCCATGCAGATTCAGGGGCCCAAGGACTTGGGCCAACTTCCTACTGCTCTCCCAGGCTATAGCAGACAGCTGAATGGAAAGTGGAGCAGCCTGGACTTGAACCGGCCTCCATATGGGATGCCCCCACTGCATGCAGTGGCTTTACTAGGTACACCACAGCACTGGCCTCAAGACAATGCTCTAAAATGATGCATTAATTATTCCCAAATATTGAAAAGTGGCATGGTACACATTTGAATGTGTTGTTTTGTACTAGTTGTAGAAACAGTTTAAAATATATTTATATTTAAAAATGTAAGCTTTGATCTAAAGGTTTACTTTCCCTTAAGGTGTCTGTTTGGAAACTGAGAGATCATTGAAGTCTCAAGATAGAGTACAACTGATCTTATCCAAGCCTCCTTTATCATATGAGGATGCTAAATGCCAAGCCCAGAGAAATAAAGTGAACTGTTCAAGGTCACATAGGTAAGTTGTGGCAGGGATAATTCTGTATTAGCATTAGGTATCCTGATACATAGGCCACTGTTCTGTCAATTTTGTACTCCTTCTGGAGTTAAAGATTCTAAGTTGTGGAAAATTGAATTTGGAAATTTAGTGGTTGCTATGTTGTTATGGTGAGAAATTTCTGTGTATAGCTATGAGTTGCTTAAATTTTATTCAATATATTTTTCTAGTATGTTTGCTATTTATTTGAAATGTATAACAAGTAGCTTCATCTATTTGCCAAAAGAATTTTTTGAAGATTTATTTATATTATTTGAAAGTCAGAATTACACAGAGAGAGAAGGACAGGCAGAGAGAGTGGTCTTCCATTCACTGGTTCACTCCACAGTTGGCCTCCATGGCTGGAGCTGTGCTGACTGGAAGGCAGGAGCCAGGAGCCTCTTCCTGGTCTCCTATGCAGGTGCAGGGGCCCAAGGACTTGCACCATTTTATAATGCTTTCCCAGGCCATAGCAGAGAGCTGGATAGGAAGTGGAGCAGCCAGGTCTTGAACTGATGCCCCTATGGAATACCAGCACTGCAGGTGGCAGCCTCACCCACTATGCCACAGTGCCAGCCCTTGCCAAAAGAATTTATAGAAGCTATTCCATATATACACTTCACAATTATTTAGTTACTTGACACGAACTATCCCTGCATATTTGAAAATTTTGAATGGTATCACTTGGGTTTTAAGAATGTTATATTTTAGGTCTCTTAATATTTTTAGTGATGATGTTTTAAAGGCCCTTTCTGTTTTATGAAAAATGATAAGGATTTTGTTTTACAATGGCCATAGTATTACTACTTAAAGCGATAGATTAAATAACACTTTTAAACAAAGTCATTTAATACTGAATTCTAACACACTGGTATATTTTAAAGTGAGAAACCGGATTTCTTTCAGATATTCTAAAGAATGATAATCAAAATTGAAGACATCTACAGTTTTTAATCACTTGTTTTAAATATTGGTCATAATGGTCCAATTTTGAGTTTAATTTTAATTAGCTTTTAAATGATTCAATATGTTTTATAGAAAAAATTCGGAGAACATAATTATATACTCAACCTCCCTCCCTTCTTTTTCCTTCTTTGTCATTTTTTTTAGCTTATTAAATGACATTTTCAGTTTACATTACATTAAAAAGGGTTGTTGAATCAAGGGACAAGTTTAACAGGCAAAAAGCAAAAATATCCTAATTTAGAGGGAATACAGACAATGGCTCTAAACAATATTTGAATATCACATCTAAACAATATTTGAATAAATTGATAAATATTTTAATTTCTCCTACTAAAATGCTCAAAGTCTTTAATTATTTATCAAATATTAGTGCAAAATTATGGATTTAAATGATCCCAAAAAGTGATGAATTTTTGTGTAATAAAGTCCAATTTTTGTCAAGGCTTTTTGACAGTCTCTCAGAAAACTTATGTTTGTGAATGGGAAGAATAATACCAAAATATCCATACTACCAAAAGCAATTTGCAAATTCAATGCAATCCCAATCAACATACCAACGATGTTCTCAGAGCTAGAAAAAATGATGCTAAAATTCACATAGAAACATGAGAGATGCTTAACATCTAAAGCAATATTATAAAGCAAAAAAAAGCTGGAGACATCACACCATATTTTAAGACATATTACAGGGGTCAGCACTATGACAAAGCAGGTAAAGTCACCGTCTGCAGTGCCGGCATCTCATATGGGTGCCAGTATGTTTCCCAGCTGCTCCACTTCTTATACCCCTCTCTGGTATAGCCTGAGAAAAAAGTAGAAAATGGCCAAAGTCTTTGGGCCCCTGCACCTGCATAGAGACCTGGAAGAAGCTCCTGACACTTGGATTCAGATCAACAGAGCTCCGGCCATTGTGGCCATTTGGGGAGTAAACCAGTGGATGGAAGACCTCTCTCTCTCTCTGCCTCTACCTCTCTGTAACTCTGCCTTTCAAATAAATAAACTGCAAAAAAAAAAAAGGAAGAAGTGTTAGCACTGATATAATAACAGACACATAGTTCAATGGAAAAGACTTGGTAGCATAGAAATAAACCCAAATTTCTACCAGCAACTCATATTTAACAAAGGAACTAAAATGAACTGGAGAAAGAAGAATCTCTTTCACAAGTGGTGCAGAGGAACTTGATTATCCATATGTAGAAGCCTGAAAAGAGACTCCAACATCTCTTACACTATGTGAAAGTGAACTCACAGTGAATTAAAATGTAATCATAAGACCCAAACCCAAGTAAACATAGGGAAACTCTAAATATTGTCAACAGACAATAGCTTTTGGGTAAGATTCCAATAGCAATAGTCACAAAAATAAAAACAGAGACATTTGAGTATATCCAACTAAGATACTTCTTCACAACAAAGTAAACATCAGAGTGTAGATACAATGAACAGATGGCAGGAAAAATTAAAACTCTGAATGTTTACAGATTTCCAGAACATTTACATGAATTGGAAAAACTCAAAAAAATACAGTGAAGAAACATCTGAATAGACATTTCTCAGAAGAAATGTAAATGGTCAAAACATGTGAATATGCCCGATGTCACTAGCCATTATGTAAATATAAATCAGAACACCATATCAGTCTCCAACACCTGTGGGAGAATACAACACTCAGGTGTTTGTGTGTGCAGCAAGTGGGTTTAGAGGACCCTGTTCACCTCTGGAGAGCAGAGTCTACAGGGAGGTAAAGAAACCTTACTGCGCAGGGGCATGCTAGTCTTCTCTGTATCGTTCCAATTTTAGTATATGTGCTGCCGAAGCGAGCACATGTGCTGCCGAAGCGAGAAAGAGATGAAAAGAATTTATCTCAGCTAGCCACTAATATTCAAGAAACAAGGTCTTCAGGAAAGCCAACTCAACTGACATTTTCATGTCATTGTTAAATAAAGGAAAAATTATCTAGGTTCAGCAATACGTAGTTTATAAGAGAAAGACTACAGAGTAATTTCCTTGGCATAGAAATAACTTTGTCTTTTTTTTTTTTATCTATGAGGGCTTGCTATCACCACCACACACCCACAACCCATATACAAATGCCTGGCTTGAGTGGTAGCTTCTCTGCTTTGAGGCAAGTTTCTGCTAGTGTGCACCCTGGGAGGAGATGGAGGATGGCAGAAGTGCTTGGGTCCCTGCACCCAAATGGGACATCCAGAATGAATTCCCACTTCCTGGTTTTGGCTTGGTCAAGCTTTGGCTATTGCAAGTGTCTGGGGAGTGAAACAGTGGTTCCCTCTTCCTGTCACTCTGCCTTTCAAATCAATAACTGTTGTTGGTAATGACTAATGATGATATTCACTGATTGTCAAATTTTGAATCTTTGTTGGTAATGACTAATGATGATATTCACTGATTGTCAAATTTTGAATCTATTAATTATAGACAATTTCTCTTTGTATTTTTAAACTTTCATAATGTTCTGTAGCCAATTTCATCACTAGAAATAAAAACTTTTCCTCAAAAAAAAAAAAAGAAACCTTACTGCTTTCCTAATGTGCTTATTAAGTTCTTGACCAGCGCCTGTTAGTCTTGCCACAAACTTTCTAGTCTTACTACTTTCCTTCTTCTTCCTCTTCTCTGTGACTTGTAAAATAGTATACATTCTATATACTGTGGATGCTTTTGATTTATTTTATTCCTTCGGTCTCCTATGAAGTTCCTCCACAAAAACACAGCCCTCAAAATATTCATTCATTTATGCAGTCTGCAGATTTCATGAGCTACTAAATTCCTAGTAGTATGTTAAAGGCAAGATCTGGGCCTAAGAGAAAAGTGGTCTAAATTCTCTGCCTAGAAGAGGATTTGGGACATAGTAGAACTTCAGTGAAGTGCTATGTGAATGACATGCACTCAGTAAATGAGTAATCTAAAGCATACACTTCATTTAAGCAACACAGCAGCCCTACTCACCTCAGGTAGAGCAATTGAGAGGAATAATGTGAACAAAAATAAGACATCAATAAGTTGAATAATAACAGAGAAAAAACAAAATGAGATAGATGCCAACATTACTGAGCTATTTTTGAGGAATTAAATTGATAGAGGGGCTGGCATTGTGGCCAAGTGGGGAAAGCTGCAATCTGTGAGGCCAGCATAACATCTGAGTTCCACTTTGAGTTTAGGAATCTCCACTTCCAATTTAGCTCACTGCTAAACACCTGGGAAACCAGCAGAAGATGGACGAAGGACTTGGGTCCTTGCCACTCATGTGGGAGACTTGGATGAAGCTCCTGACTCCAGCATGCCCCAGGCTCAACTGTTGAAACTCTCTGGGGTGTGAGCCAGCAGATGAAAGCTATCTCTGTCTTTCCCTCTCTCTCTAAATCCACCTTTCAAATAATAAAGATTTAATAAACAAATTAACTGATTTCAAAATACACAAAAACATGAACAATACTATATCATTTTTATGCCAAACTGATAAAAAATAACAAATGCCAGAGAGCACATGGGAAAAGAAAACCGTCATATATGGTGGGTGAAAACACAAGTTAGTACAGATGTTATGCAGAACAGTATGGTCATTCCTTAAAAAGGATAAAAATTGGGGCCGGCGCTGTTGTGCAGTGAGTTAAAGCCCTGGCCTGAAGGGCCAGCATCCCATTTGGGTGCCAGTTCTAGTTCCAGCTGCTCTTCTTCCAATCCAGCTCTCTGCTATCTCCTGGGATAGCAGTAGAAGATGGCCCAAGTCCTTGGGCCCATGCACCCATGTGGGAGACCCAGAGGAAGCTCCTGTCTCCAGGTTTCAGAATGGCATAACTCTGGCCTTTGTAGTCATCTGTAGAGTGAACCAGATAATGGAGGACCTCTCTGTGTCTCTACCTCTATTGTAACTCTTTCAAATAAATAACAAAAATTAAACTAAGATAAAAATTAACCTACCATGTGAGAGTTATCTTGCTCTTGGCTATATAGAATAAGGAAATTTTATTAGAAGGAAAGGAGGAGAGCATATCAAAGATACAGCAATTTTCCCATAACACAGCCACTATAACACAGTTCACTGCAGCCAGGATTTGAAACCAATCTAGCTGTCCATCAGTGAAAAACAATGGACAGGGCAACCTCTTTTAGATACAAAAAAAGAACAAAATATTATTAAATTAATTGAAATAAGCCAGAAGCAGGAACACAAATGTCACCTGGTCCTTGTCACATGTGGAAGTGAAAGAAAATAATGGATCTGAACACAGAACTGTGATTACTAGAGGCTGAGAAGGGAAGCAGCTAGGGATAGAGGGGGATTGGATAATAGGTATCAAAAATCAAAGAGGCAGAAAGAACTTCTGGTGTTCCATAATATAATGAGATGACTACATTCAACCATATTAGGTTCTGTGTAAAGAACTGAAGGAGAGGAGCTGGTAGTCTCAAATCATGGAGAAGAATTAGAAACTGTAGTTGCTTGGGGGTCAGCATTGTGGCACAGTGGGCTAACACCCTGGCCTGAAGCACCAGCATCCCATGTGGGTACCAGTTCTAGTCCTGGCTGCTCCTCTTCTGATCCAACTCTCTGCTATGGCCTGGGAAAGCAGTAGAAGATGGCCCAAGTCCTTGGGTCCCTGCACCCAAGTGGGAGATCTGGAAGAAGCTCCTGGTTCCTGGAATCAGATTGGCAGAGCTCCGGCCATTGTGGCCATCTGGGGAGTGAACCAGCAGAGGAAGACCTCTCTCTCTCTCTGCTGCTACTTCTCTCTGTAACTCTGTCTTTCAAATAAATAACTCTTTAAAAACTTAATAAAACTGTAGTTGCTTAGCTTGATCACTTTTTACTGCATAAATGTGTGCAAATATTGCACTACACCCTGTAATAATGCATGACTAGGACACATTAATCACAAATTATTTCAATGAAATTTTAAAAATTAGAAGCATTTCTTTATATTAACAATGAACTATTTGAAAATGAAATTAGAGAAACATTTCCATGCATAGCAGCATAAGAACCAGGAACCAATGTCTTCAATGTTATCAGTGATGAATCAGATTCACAGCCCCCAGCACTCAGTTTTTGCCATAGACCTTACCATGGCAATTGTGGGCATATAGTAGTAAATCAATGGACAGGAATCCTTTGTCTCTAAATCTGCTAAATAAATAAACAAGGAATTCATCAAAGAAAAAGAGATATCAATTTGGATGCCAGGCACAAAAACACATGCACTTGAGCTATCCTCCAGTTTGTGATGCCAACAAATCTTTCAGACATGTTACATTTTCAGAGACTTTTCTGTAATCTTGCTAAGCTTTCTGGAAATCTGCCTTATAGCAAAGGGTTTCCCAATTCCATTACACTCATGATTTTTCTTTTGTGTGATATATTAGTTTACCATCTAGAGATAATTTATGGTACAAAACTTTTCTATGCATGCATGTTTTCTCATTTGTGAGTCTATTCATGGGAATTGAAGACTGATTTATAACAGAAATACATTTTCCAAATTCATTGCATAGACTTTTGTTCCTTATGAATTCTCTGAAGTCTGTTGATGTCTAATTTCTGGCTAAAGGTTTTATTGTATTTACAGCATGCAAAGACTATCACCTTTTGTGAATTCTGTATCTATACAAGCCTGAAATAAAGAAAATGTGTTTGCACAATCAGTATATGCCTAAGAAACCACCTGTGTCAATTCTCTGATGTACCATTGACTTCTGACTCTAATAATATTTATAAGCTTTCTCCTTTACATGAGTCTCTGTTGGATAGGATGTGATTTCCAGCAAAAGGTTTTGTCACAATACTTACATGAATTTTGGAGAAAAGCTCTTCCACATTCATTATATTGTTAAGGTCTCTCCCTTGTTCAAATTCCATGATGGATTATGAGGCATTAGCTATGTGAAATGACTTTCTCACATTTATTTCATTCATTAGATATATATGTTGTGCATTCTGATATAAGGAGAGATTTGGGCAGAGCTTTCCAACACTCATTACACCCATAAGGTTTCTCTCCCACGTGAATTCCCTGTTGTCTTATGAGGTATGGCTTCTAATTAAAGGGATTTTACTTTCAAAGGAGTTTTTCCCTATATGAATTTGATGATGTACAATGAGGGCTGAATTATGGTAAAAGGCTCTGAGTCATTACATTCATAAAATTGCTCCCCATGAGAATTCTTTTATGTTTGATGAGGTCTGATTTGCACCACAAAGGCTATTCACATGTATTATATTCATGCATTTCTCCCCTTGGTGAATTCTCTAATATTTCATGAGATATAACTTGCACAAAAAGGTCAAGTAGAAAATTCCCTGTGTGGATACTCTGATATCTTATGAGTTATGAAGTACAGCAAAGAGGCTTTCCACCATCCTTCCATCCATAAAACCTACCTAAATTGAGCAACAAAGATATAGAAAACGTAAACACACACATAACCAGATGGAAATGATACCAGTAATAAAGACCATCACTAGCAAGAAAACCCCAAAACTGGAAGGCTTCACTGCTGAATTCTAACAGACATTTAAAGCACTAACTGCAATTCTTCTCAAGTTATTCAAAACAATTGAGAGAGAGGCGATTCTCCCAAATTCTTTCTATGAAGCCAACATCACCTTCATTCCTAAACTTGAAAAAAGTGCAACAAAGAAAGTAATTATAGACCAATTTCCCTGATGAACATACATGCAAAGATCTGCAACAGAATTCTGGCCAATTGAATCCAACAATGCATCAGAAAGATCATCCACCCAGACCAAGTGGGATTTATCCTTGGTATGCAAGGATGGAACCAAAGGCTTTTCCACAGTCATTTCATTTATAAGCTTTCTCCATGGTGTGAAGGCTCTGATACTTTCTGAGGTTTGACTTCTCAGCAAAGGTTTTTCCACAGTCGTTGCAATCATAAGGTTTCCCCCAGTACAAATTGTCTGATGCTTTGTGAGCTTTGATTTCTCAGCAAAGGCTTTTCCACAATGATTGCATTCATAAGGTTTCTCCCCTCTGTGAATTCTCTGATGATTTATGAGGTTTGCCTTCTGGCCAAAGGATTTTCCACAGTCATTGCATTCATAAGGTTTCTCACCTGTGTGAATTCTCTGATGATTTATGAGGTGTTTCTTCTGGCCAAAGAACTTCCCACAGTCATTACATTTGTAAGATTTCAACCCTGTGTGAATTCTCTGATGTCTAATGAGATCTGACTTCTGGTGAGTGGTTTCCACACAATCATTACACACATGAGGGTTTTCCACAATATGAGTGCTGTGATGGAGGGTATGGCAGAATTTAATACTGAATGACTTCCCACAAGGTTTACATGCAAAGGATTTTTTCCCTATATTTGGTCTATGATTCAGTCTAACATGTGATTGGTAAATGACAGGTTCCACAGTCCCAATATACTTATAAATGTTCTCTCTTTTCAGGTGAATACAATCAGAATTCCACAGTCACTCAGCTGGGAGGGGTGGATGAATCCGGAAACAGCTGGTTTCCTTGTACTAAAACAAGCACCATATCACAAAGGACTCTTGCATTTCTTTTTCTTTTTTGCATTTTTCACATTTTCTTATTTATCATGGTTTGTAATTAATTTTCTGATGTGGGTTGTGGTTTTCAGGCTGGCTTAAGGAGTTCAGGGAACCAGAGGAATGGTCTTTTTCAATTAGGGCACAGCTGTTGGCTCTCTCCAATTCTGGCTTTCTGTCATTGCTTTAGGTGCCTCAGCCAATTTTTCGTTTTGAGCGACTTTTTCCTAAATGTTTTGTTGGTCTAAGTTGGTTTTGCCCTTTTCCTTTTCAAATTGTGTATTCTGATGCAATGCAAACAAGGGTTTAGAACGAGGATCCATTATGAAATTGAAAAACAGAACATATTGGGTTTTGATGATTAGAAATCATAGGCAACATGACCAAGATGAGTTTTTGGGTTTTGGAAAATGACATAGAACCCTTCCACTGAGGGGCAGATATTAATTTCCTCCAAATCGAGAGTGAGTGCGATTTTCAGGTGAATTCAATCAGAATTCCACAGCCAGTCAGCTAGGAGGGGTGGATGAATCCGGAAACAGCTGGTTTCCTTGTGTCTAAATCCAGCCAAATATCACAAAGGACTCTTGCATTTCTTGGGCTTTTTTCTCATTTTTCTTTTTTTCATGGTTTGTAATGAATTTTCTGATGTGAGCTTTGGTTTTGAGGCTGCAATATAGAGTTCAGGGCACCGGAGGAATGGTCTTTTTCAAACAGGGCACAGCTGTTGGCGTGCTCCAATTCTGGCTTTTGTCATTGTTTTGGGTGCCTCAGCTGACTTTTGGTTTCTTGTGTGGCAATTTCCTAAATGTTTACTGGGTCTGAGTCGGTTTTGCCTTCTTATTCCCAAATTTTGTATTCTGATGCAATACAAGCAAGATTTTGGACAGAGTAGCCATTATGAAAGAAAAAATAAACACAGCAAATTGCCCTTTCAGGATTAGAAATCTACAGGCAACACGACCAAGATGAGATTCTGTGTTTTGGAAAATGACATGGAACGCTTCTGCTGAGGTGACAGATTCTAATTCCCTCCAAATTGAGTGTGAGTGTGATTTGGAGGTGAATTCAAACAGAATTCCAAAGTCAGTCTCTGGAAGGGGGGGATGAATCTGGTAACAACCAGTTTCCTTGTGTCTAAATCCAGCCAAATATCACAAAGGACTTTTGCATTTCTTTGGCTTTTTCACATTTCCCTTATTTATCATGGTTTGTAATGAATTTTATGATGTTAGGTTTGGTTTTGTGGCTGCAATATGCAGTTCAGGGCACCGGAGGAATGGTCTTTTTCAAACAGGGCACAGCTGTTGGTGTGCTCCAATTCTGGCTTGCTGTCATTCTTTTGGGTGCCTCAGTTGAAATTTGGTTTTTTGAATTTCACTGCGATTTTCAGGTTAATTCAGTCAGATTTCCACAGGCAGTCAGCTGGAGGGTTGGATGAATCTGGGAACAGCCAGTTTCCTTGCAACTAAATCAAGCCCAATATCATTATGGATTCTTGCATTTCTTTGGCTTTTTTCTCTTTTTTCTTATTTATCATGGTTTGTAATGAATTTTCTGATGTGAGCTTTGATTTGAGGCTGGAATATGGAGTTCAAGACACGGAAGGAATGGTCTTTTTCAATCAGGGCACAGCTGTTGGCTTGCTCAAATTCTGGCTTGCTGTCATTGTTTTGGGTGCCTCAGCCGATTTGTGGTTTCTTGTGTGGCAATTTCCAAAATGTTTTCTGGGTCTGAGTTGGCTTTGCCTTCTTCCTTCCCAAATTTTGTATTCTGACGCAATACAAACAAGAGTTTGGGCAGAGTAGCCATTATGAAATAAAAAACACAACAAATAGGCGTTTGGAGCTTAGAAATCTACAGGTAACATGACCAAGGTGAGTTTTTGTGTTTTGGAAAATAAAATGGAACAATTTGGCTGAGGTGACAGATATTAATTGCCTCCAAACTGAGTTTCACTGCGATTTTCAGGTTAATTCAGTCAGAACTCCACAGGCAGTCAGATGGAGGGGTGGATGAATCTGGGAGCAGCCTGTTTCCTTGCCACTAAATCAAGCCCAATATCACTAAGAACTCCTGCATTTCTTTGGCTTTTTTCTCATTTTTCTTTTTTTCATGGTTTGTTATGAATTTTCTGATGTGAGCTTGGTTTTGAGGCTGGCATATTGAGTTCAGGGCACAAGAGGAAAGTTCTTTTTCAATCAGGGCACAGCTGTTGGCTTGCTCTAATTCTGGCTTGCTGTCATTGTTTTGGGTGCCTCAGCCGATTTGTGGTTTCTTGTGTGGCAATTTCCTAAATGTTTTCTTGGTATGAGTTGGTTTTGCCTTCTTCCTTCCCAAATTTTGTATTCTGACGCAACAGAAACAAGAGTTTGTACAGATTAGCCATTATGAAATAAAAAACACAACAAATAGGCATTTGAAGCTTAGAAATCTACAGGTAACATGACCAAGGTGAGTTTTTGTGTTTATGAAAATAAAATGGAACACTTTGGCCGAGGTGACAGATATTAATTGCCTCCAAACTGAGTTTCACTGCGATTTTCAGGTTAATTAGGTCAGAATTCCACAGGCAGTCAGCTGGAGGGGTGGAAGAATCCGGGAACAGCTGGTTTCCTAGCGACTAAATCAAGCCCTATATCATTTTGGATTCTTGCATTTTTTTTGGCTTTTTTCTCTTTTTTCTTATTTATCATGGTTTGTAATGAATTTTCTGATGTGAGCTTTGGTTTTGAGGCTGTCATATTGAGTTCAGGGCACAAGAGGAAGGTTCTTTTTCAATCAGGGCACAGCTGTTGGCTTGCTCCAATTCTGGCTTGCTGTCATTGTTTTGGGTGCCTCAGCCGATTTGTGGTTTCTTGAGCGGCAGTTTCCTACATGTTTTTTGGGTCTGAGTTGGCTTTGCCTTCTTCCTTCCCAAATTTTGTATTCTGATGCAATGCAAAGAAGAGTTTGTACAGAATAGCCATTATGAAATAAAAAACACAACAAATAGGCATTTGAAGCTTAGAAATCTACAGGTAACATGACCAAGGTGAGTTTTTGTGTTTATGAAAATAAAATGGAACACTTTGGCTGAGGTGACAGATATTAATTGCCTCCAAACTGAGTTTCACTGTGATTTTCAGGTTAATTCAGTCAGAATTCCACAGTCAGTCAGCTGGAGGGGTGGATGAATCCGGGAACAGCTGGTTTCCTAGTGACTAAATCAAGCCCTATATCATTATGGATTCTTGCATTTTTTTTTGGCTTTTTTCTCTTTTTTCTTATTTATCATGGTTTGTAATGAATTTTCTGATGTGAGCTTTGATTTTGAGGCTGGCATATGGAGTTCAGGGCACATGAGGAAGGTTCTTTTTCAATCAGGGCACAGCTGTTGGCTTGCTCCAATTCTGGCTTGCCGTCATTGTTTTGGGTGCCTCAGCTGATTTGTGGTTTTTTGTGTGGCAATTTCCTAAATGTTTTCAGGGTCTGAGTTGGTTTTGCCTTCTTACTTCCCAAATTTTGTATTCTGATGCAATACAAGCAAGATTATGGACAGAGTAGCCATTATGAAAGAAAAAAAAAAAAAACACAGCAAATTGCCCTTTCAGGATTAGCAATCCATAGGCAACACAACCAAGATGAGATTCTGTGTTTTGGAAAATGACATGGAACGCTTCTGCTGAGGTGACAGATTCTAATTCCCTCCAAATGGAGTGTGAGAGCGATTTTGAGGTGAATTCAATCAGAATTCCAAAGTCAGTCTGTGGACTGGGGGGGATGAATCTGGAAACAGCCAGTTTCTTTGTGTATAAATCCTGCCAAATATCACAAAGGACTCTTGCATTTCTTTGGCTTTTTCACATTTCCCTTATTTATCATGGTTTGTAATGAATTTTCTGATGTGAGCTTTGGTTTTGAGGCTGCAATATGGAGTTCAGGGTACTGGAGGAACGGTCTTTTTCAAAGAGGGTACACTTGTTGGCTTGCTGCAATTCTGGCTTTCTGTCATGGTTTTGGGTTCCTCAGCCGATTTTTGGTTTCTTGTGTGGCAATTTCCTAAATGTTCTCTGGGTCTGAGTCGGCTTTGCCTTCTTCCTTCCCAAATTTTGTATTCTGATGCAATACCAGCAAGATTTTGGACAGAGTAGCCATTATGAAATAAAAAACACAACAAATAGGTTTTTGAAGCTTACAAATCTACAGGTAACATGACCAAGGTGAATTTTTGTGTTTTGGAAAATAAAATGGAAGACTTTGGCTGAGGTGACAGATATTAATTGCCTCCAAACTGAGTTTCACTGTGATTTTCAGGTTAATTCAGTTAATTCAGTTAGGATTCCACAGGCTTGCATTTATTTGGCTTTTTCACATTTCCCTTATTTATCATGGTTTGTAATGAATTTTCTGATGTGAGCTTTGGTTTTGAGGCTGCAATATGGAGTTCAGGGTACTGGAGGAATGGTCTTTTTCAAACAGGGCACAGCTGTTGGCTTGCTTCAATTCTGGCTTGCTGTCATTGTTTTGGGTGCCTGAGCTGAAATTTGGTTTCTTGAGTTTCACTACGATTGTCAGGTTAATTCAGTCAGAATTCCACAGGCAGTCAGCTGGAGGGTTGGATGAATTTGGGAACAGCCAGTTTCCTTGCAACTAAATCAAGCCCAATATCATTATGGATTCTTGCATTTCTTTGGCTTTTTTCTCTTTTTTCTTTTTTTCATGGTTTGTTATGAATTTTCTGATGTGAGCTTTGGTTTTGAGGCTGGCATATTGAGTTCAGGGCACAAGAGGATGGTTCTTTATCAATCAGGGTACAGCTGTTGGCTTGCTCCAATTCTGGCTTGCTGTCATTGTTTTGGGTGCCTCAGCCAAGTTTTGGTTTCTTGTGTGGCAATTTCCAAAGGTTTTCAGGGTCTGAGTTGGCTTTGCCTTCTTCCTTCCCAAATTTTGTATTCTGATGCAATGCTAAGAAGAGTTTGGACAGAGTAGCCATTATGAAATAAAAAACAGAGCAAATAGGCGGTTGAAGCTTATAAATCTATAGGTAACATGACCAAGGTGAGTTTTTGTGTTTTGGAAAATACAATGGAACACTTTGGCTGAGGAGACAGATATTAATTGCCTCCAAACTGAGTTTCACTGCGATTTTCAGGTTAATTCAGTCAGAATTCCACAGTCAGTCAGCTGGAGGGTTGGATGAATCAGGAAACAGCTGGTTTCCTTGTGAATAAATCAAGCCCAATATCATTATGGATTCTTGAATTTTTTTGGCTTTTTTCTCTTTTTTCTTATTTATCATGGTTTGTAATGAATTTTCTGATGTGAGCTTTGGTTTTGAGGCTGCAATATGGAGTTCAGGGCACAAGAGGAAGGTTCTTTTTCAATCAGGGCACAGCTGTTGGCGTGCTGCAATTCTGGCTTGCTTTCATTGTTTTGGGTGTTTCAGCTGACTTTTGGTTTCTTGAGCAGCAATTTCCAAAATGTTTTCTGTGTCTGAGTCGGTTTTGCTTCTTATTTCCTAATTATGTATTCTGATGCAATACAAGCAAGATTTTGGACAGAGTAGGCATTATGAAAGAAAAAAAAAACACAGCAAATTGCCCTTTGAGGATTAGAAATCTATAGGCAACACAACCAAGATGATTTTCTGTGTTTTGAAAAATGACATGGAACGCTTCTGCTGAGGTGACAGATTCTAATTCCCTCCACATTGAGTGTGAGTGCGATTTTGAGGTGAATTCCATCAGAATTCCAAAGTCAGTGTGTGGACTGGGGGGATGAATGTGGAAACAGCCAGTTTCCTTGTGTCTAAATCCAGCCAAATATCACAAAGGACTCTTGCATTTCTTTGGCTTTTTCACATTTCCCTTATTTATCATGGTTTGTAATGAATTTTCTGATGTGAGCATTGATTTTGAGGCTGGCATATTGAGTTCAAGACCCGGAAGGCATGGTCTTTTTCAATCAGGGCACAGCTGTTGGCTTGCTCCAATTCTGGCTTTCTGTCATGGTTTTGGGTGCCTCAGCCAAGTTTTGGTTTCTTGAGCGGCAATGTCCTAAAGGATTTCTGGGTCTGAGTTGGTTTTGCCTTCTTCCTTCCCAAATTTTGTATTCTGACGCCATACAAACACGAGTTTAGACAGCAGATCCATTATGAAATAAAAAACAAAACCAATGAGCGTGTCATGCTTAGCATTCCAGAGGCAGCACGACCAACATGAGTTTTTGTGTTTTGGAAAAAGACATGGAACCCTTTTGCAGAGGGGAACGATCATTAATTCCCCAAATCAGTTTGCCAGCGATTTTCAGGTGAATTGAATGAGTTTTCCAAAGCCAGTCAGCTGGGAGGGGTGGATGAATCTGGAAACAGCCTGTTTCCTTGTGACTAAATCAAGCCCACTATCAAAAAGGACTCTTGCATTTCTTTGGCTCTTTTCACATTTTTCTTCTTTATCATGGTTTGTAATGAATTTTCTGATGTGAGCTTTGATTTTGAGGCTGGAATATGGAGTTCAAGACCCGGGAAGAATGGTCTTTTTCCATCAGGGCACAGCTGTTGGCTTGCTCCAATTCTGGCTTTCTGTCATGGTTTTGGGTGCCTCAGCCGAGTTTTGGTTTCTTGAGCGGCAATTTCCTAAGTGATTTCTGGGTCTGAGTTGGTTTTGCCTTCTTCCTTCCCAAATTTTGTATTCTGACGCCATACAAATACGAGTTTAGACAGCAGATCCATTATGAAATAAAAAAAAAAAACAAAACCAATTAGCGTGTCATGCTTAGAATTCTAGAGGCAGCACGACCAACATGAGTTTTTGTGTTTTGGAAAAAGAAATGGAACCCTTTTGCAGAGGGGCACGATCATTAATTCCCCAAATCAGTTTCCCAGCGATTTTCAGGTGAATTGAATGAGTTTTCCAAAGCCAGTCAGCTGGGAGGGGTGGATGAATCCGGAAACAGCCTGTTTCCTTGTGACTAAATCAAGCCCACTATGAAAAAGGACTCTTGCATTTCTTTGGCTCTTTTCACATTTTTCTTCTTTATCATGGTTTGTAATGAATTTTCTGATGTGAGCTTTGATTTTGAGGCTGGAATATGGAGTTCAAGACCCGGAAGGAATGGTCTTTTTCCATCAGGGCACAGCTGTTGGCTTGCTCCGATTCTGGCTTTCTGTCATGGTTTTGGGTGCCTCAGCCGAGTTTTGGTTTCTTGAGCGGCAATGTCCTAAAGGATTTCTGGGTCTGAGTTGGTTTTGCCTTCTTCCTTCCCAAATTTTGTATTCTGACGCCATACAAACACGAGTTTAGACAGCAGATCCATTATGAAATAAAAAAAAAACAAAACCAATGAGCGTGTCATGCTTAGAATTCTAGAGGCAGCATGACCAACATGAGTTTTTGTGTTTTGGAAAAAGAAATGGAACCCTTTTGCAGAGGGGAACGATAATTAATTCCCCAAATCAGTTTGCCAGCGATTTTCAGGTGAATTGAATGAGTTTTCCAAAGCCAGTCAGCTGGGAGGGGTGGGTGAATCCGGATACAGCCTGTTTCCTTGTGACCAAATCAAGCCCACTATCAAAAAGGACTCTTCCATTTCTTTGGCTCTTTTCACATTTTTCTCCTTTATCATGGTTTGTAATGAATTTTCTGATGTGAGCTTTGATTTTGAGGCTGGAATATGGAGTTCAAGACACGGAATGAGGTCTTTTTCAATCAGGGCACAGCTGTTGGCTTGCTCCAATTCTGGCTTTCTGTCATGTTTTTGGGTGCCTCAGCCGAGTTTTGGTTTCTTGAGCGGCAATTTCCTGAATGATTTCTGGGTCTGAGTTGGTTTTGCCTTCTTCCTTCCCAAATTTTGTATTCTGACGCAACACAAACACGAGTTTAGACAGCAGATCCATTATGAAATGAAAAAAACCAAAACCAATTAGCGTGTCATGCTTAGAATTCTAGAGGCAGCACGACCAACATGAGTTTTTGTGTTTTGGACAAAGAAATGGAACCCTTTTGCAGAGGGGAACGATAATTAATTCCCCAAATCAGTTTGCCAGCGATTTTCAGGTGAATTGAATGAGTTTTCCAAAGCCAGTCAGCTGGGAGGGGTGGATGAATGAGGAAACAGCCTGTTTCCTTGTGATTAATCAAGCCCACTATCAAAAAGGACTCTTCCATTTCTTTGGCTCTTTTCACATTTTTCTTCTTTATCATGGTTTGTAATGAATTTTCTGATGTGAGCTTTGATTTTGAGGCTGGAATATGGAGTTCAAGACATGGAATGAGGTCTTTTTCAATCAGGGCACAGCTGTTGGCTTGCTCCAATTCAGGCGTTCTGTCATGGTTTTGGGTGCCTCAGCCGAGTTTTGGTTTCCTGAGTGGCAATTTCCTAAATGATTTCCGGGTCTGAGTTGGTTTTGCCTTCTTCCTTCCCAAATTTTGTATTCTGACGCAATACAAACACGAGTTTAGACAGCAGAGCCATTATGAAAGAAAAAACAAAACCAATGAGCGTGTCATGCTTAGAATTCTAGAGGCAGCACGACCAACATGAGTTTTGTGTTTTGGAAAAAGAAATGGATCCCTTTTGCAGAGGGGAACGATAATTAATTCCCCAAATCAGTGTGCCAGCGATTTTCAGGTGAATTGAATGAGTTTTCCAAAGCCAGTCAGCTGGGAGGGGTGGATGAATCCGGAAACAGCCTGTTTCCTTGTGACTAAATCAAGCCCACTATCAAAAAGGACTCTTCCATTTCTTTGGCTCTTTTCACATTTTTCTTCTTTATCATGGTTTGTTATGAATTTTCTGATGTGAGCTTTGATTTTGTGGCTAGAATATGGAGTTCAAGACCGGAAGGAATGGTCTTTTTCAATCAGGGCACAGCTGTTGGCTTGCTCCAATTCTGGCTTTCTGTCATGGTTTTGGGTGCCTCAGCCGAGTTTTGGTTTCTTGAGCGGCAATTTCCTAAAGGATTTCTGGGTCTGAGTTGGTTTTGCCTTCTTACTTCCCAAATTTTGTATTCTGACGCAATACAAACACGAGTTTAGACAGCAGATCCATTATGAAAGAAAAAAAAACCAAAACCAATTAGCGTGTCATGCTTAGAATTCTAGAGGCAGCACGACCAACATGAGTTTTTGTGTTTTGGACAAAAAATGGAACCCTTTTGCAGAGGGGAACGATAATTAATTCCCCAAATCAGTTTGCCAGCGATTTTCAGGTGAATTGAATGAGTTTTCCACAGCCAGTCAGCTGGGAGGGGTGGATGAATCCGGAAACAGCCTGTTTCCTTGTGACTTAATCAAGCCCACTATCAAAAAGGACTCTTGCATTTCTTTGGCTCTTCTCACTTTTTTCTTCTTTATCATGGTTTGTAATGAATTTTCTGATGTGAGCTTTGATTTTGAGGCTGCAATATGGAGTTCAAGACACGGAATGAGGTCTTTTTCAATCAGGGCACAGCTGTTGGCTTGCTCCAATTCTGGCTTTCTGTCATGGTTTTGGGTACCTCAACCGAGTTTTGTTTCTTGAGCGGCAATTTCCTGAATGATTTCTGGGTCTGAGTTGGTTTTGCCTTCTTCCTTCCCAAATTTTGTATTCTGACGCCATACAAACACGAGTTTAGACAGCAGATCCATTTTGAAATAAAAAAAAAAAACAAAACCAATTAGCGTGTCATGCTTAGAATTCTAGAGGCAGCACGGCCAACATGAGTTTTTGTGTTTTGGAAAAATAAATGGAACCCTTTTGCAGAGGGGAACGATAATTAATTCCCCAAATCAGTTTCCCAGCGATTTTCAGGTGAATTGAATGAGTTTTCCACAGCCAGTCAGCTGGGAGGGGTGGATGAATGCGGAAACAGCCTGTTTCCTGGTGACTAAATCAAGCCCACTATCAAAAAGGACTCTTCCATTTCTTTGGCTCTTCTCACTTTTTTCTTCTTTATCATGGTTTGTAATGAATTTTCTGATGTGAGCTTTGATTTTCAGGCTGGAATATGGAGTTCAAGACACGGAATGAGGTCTTTTTCAATCAGGGCACAGCTGTTGGCTTGCTCCAATTCAGGCGTTCTGTCATGGTTTTGGGTGCCTCAGCCGAGTTTTGGTTTCTTGAGCGGCAATTTCCTGAATGATTTCTGGGTCTGAGTTGGTTTTGCCTTCTTCCTTCCCAAATTTTGTATTCTGACGCAACACAAACACGAGTTTAGACAGCAGATCCATTATGAAATGAAAAAAACCAAAACCAATTAGCGTGTCATGCTTAGAATTCTAGAGGCAGCACGACCAACATGAGTTTTTGTGTTTTAGACAAAGAAATGGAACCCTTTTGAAGAGGGGAACGATAATTAATTCCCCAAATCAGTTTCCCAGCGATTTTCAGGTGAATTGAATGAGTTTTCCAAAGCCAGTCAGCTGGGAGGGGTGGATGAATGAGGAAACAGCCTGTTTCCTTGTGATTAATCAAGCCCACTATCAAAAAGGACTCTTCCATTTCTTTGGCTCTTTTCACATTTTTCTTCTTTATCATGGTTTGTAATGAATTTTCTGATGTGAGCTTTGATTTTGAGGCTGGAATATGGAGTTCAAGACATGGAATGAGGTCTTTTTCAATCAGGGCACAGCTGTTGGCTTGCTCCAATTCTGGCTTTCTGTCATGGTTTTGGGGGCCTCAGCCGAGTTTTGGTATCTTGAGCGGCAATTTCCTAAAGGATTTCTGGGTCTGAGTTGGTTTTGCCTTCTTCCTTCCCAAATTTTGTATTCTGACGCAACACAAACACGAGTTTAGACAGCAGACCCATTATGAAATAAAAAAAAAAAAAAAACCGAAGTAGCGTGTCATGCTTAGAATTCTAGAGGCAGCACGACCAACATGAGTTTTTGTGTTTTCGACAAAGAAATGGAACCATTTTGCAGAGGGGAACGATAATTAATTCCCCAAATCAGTTTGCCAGCGATTTTCAGGTGAATTGAATGAGTTTTCCACAGATAGTCAGCTGGGAGGGGTGGATGAATCTGGAAACAGCCTGTTTCCTTGTGACTAAATCAAGCCCACTATCAAAAAGGACTCTTCCATTTCTTTGGCTCTTTTCACATTTTTCTTCTTTATCATGGTTTGTAATGAATTTTCTGATGTGAGCTTTGATTTTGAGGCTGGAATATGGAGTTCAAGACATGGAATGAGGTCTTTTTCAATCAGGGCACAGCTGTTGGCTTGCTCCAATTCTGGCTTTCTGTCATGGTTTTGGGGGCCTCAGCCGAGTTTTGGTATCTTGAGCGGCAATTTCCTAAAGGATTTCTGGGTCTGAGTTGGTTTTGCCTTCTTCCTTCCCAAATTTTGTATTCTGACGCAACACAAACACGAGTTTAGACAGCAGACCCATTATGAAATAAAAAAAAAAAAAAAAACGAAGTAGCGTGTCATGCTTAGAATTCTAGAGGCAGCACGACCAACATGAGTTTTTGTGTTTTCGACAAAGAAATGGAACCATTTTGCAGAGGGGAACGATAATTAATTCCCCAAATCAGTTTGCCAGCGATTTTCAGGTGAATTGAATGAGTTTTCCACAGATAGTCAGCTGGGAGGGGTGGATGAATCTGGAAACAGCCTGTTTCCTTGTGACTAAATCAAGCCCACTATCAAAAAGGACTCTTCCATTTCTTTGGCTCTTTTCACATTTTTCTTCTTTATCATGGTTTGTAATGAATTTTCTGATGTGAGCTTTGATTTTGAGGCTGGAATATGGAGTTCAAGACACGGAAGGAATGGTGTTTTTCAATCAGGGCACAGCTGTTGGCTTGCTCCAATTCTGGCTTTCTGTCATGGTTTTGGGTGCCTCAGCCGAGTTTTGGTTTCTTGAGCGGCAATTTCCTAAATGATTTCTGGGTCTGAGTTGGTTTTGCCTTCTTCCTTCCCAAATTTTGTATTCTGACGCAACACAATCACGAGTTTAGACAGCAGATCCATTATGAACTAAAAAAAAAACCAAAACCAATTAGCGTGTTATGCTTAGAATTCTAGAGGCAGCACGACCAACATGAGTTTTTGTGTTTTGGAAAAAGAAATGGAACCCTTTTGCAGAGGGGAACGATATTAATTCCCCAAATCAGTTTGCCAGCGATTTTCAGGTGAATTGAATGAGTTTTCCACAGCCAGTCAGCTGGGAGGGGTGGATGAATCCGGAAACAGCCTGTTTCCTTGTGACTAAATCAAGCCCACTATGAAAAAGGACTCTTGCATTTCTTTGGCTCTTTTCACATTTTTCTTCTTTATCATGGTTTGTAATGAATTTTCTGATGTGAGCTTTGATTTTGAGGCTGGAATATGGAGTTCAAAACACGGAAGGAATGGTCTTTTTCAATCAGGGTACAGCTGTTGGCTTGCTCCAATTCAGGCTTTCTGTCATGGTTTTGGGTGCCTCAGCCGAGTTTTGGTTTCTTGAGCGGCAATTTCCTAAATGATTTCTGGGTCTGAGTTGGTTTTGTCTTCTTCCTTCCCAAATTTTGTATTCTGACGAAATACAAACACGAGTTTAGACAGCAGATCCATTATGAAATAAAAAAAACAAAACCAATGAGCGTGTCATGCTTAGAATTCTGTAGGCAGCACGACCAACATGAGTTTTTGTGTTTTGGAAAAAGAAATGGAACCCTTTTGCAGAGGGGAATGATAATTAATTCCCCAAATCAGTTTGCCAGCGATTTTCAGGTGAATTGAATGAGTTTTCCAAAGCCAGTCAGCTGGGAGGGGTGGATGAATGCGGAAACAGCCTGTTTCCTTGTGACTAAATCAAGCCCACTATCAAAAAGCACTCTTGCATTTCTTTAGCTCTTTTCACATTTTTCTTCTTTATCATGGTTTGTAATGAATTTTCTGATGTGAGCTTTGATTTTGAGGCTGGAATATGGAGTGCAAGACACGGAAGGAATGGTCTTTTTCAATCAGGGCACAGCTGTTGGCTTGCTCCAATTCTGGCTTTCTGTTATGGTTTTGGGTGCCTCAGCCGAGTTTTGGTTTCTTGAGCGGCAATTTCCTAAATGATTTCTGGGTCTGAGTTGGTTTTGCCTTCTTCCTTCCCAAATTTTGTATTCTGACGCAATACAAACACGAGTTTAGACAGCAGATCCATTATGAAAGAAAAGAAACAAAACCAATTAGCTTCTCATGCATAGAATTCCAGAGGCAGCACGACCAACATGAGGTTTTGTGTTTTGGAAAAAGAAATGGGACCCTTTTGCAGAGGGGAACGATAATTAATTGCCCAAATCAGTTTGCTAGCGATTTTCAGGTGAATTGAATGAGTTTTCCAAAGCCAGTCAGCTGGGAGGGGTGGATGAATCCGGAAACCGCCTGTTTCCTTTTGACTAAATCAAGCCCACTCTCAAAAAGTACTCTTGCATTTCTTTGGCTCTTTTCACATTTTTCTTCTTTATCATGGTTTGTAATGAATTTTCTGATGTGAGCTTTGATTTTGAGGCTGGAATATGGAGTTCAAGACCCGGAAGGAATGGTCTTTTTCAATCAGGGCACAGCTGTTGGCTTGCTCCAATTCAGGCTTTCTGTCATGGTTTTGGGTGCCGCAGCCGAGTTTTGGTTTCTTGAGCGGCAATTTCCTAAATGATTTCTGGGTCTGAGTTGGTTTTGTCTTCTTCCTTCCCAAATTTTGTATTCTGACGAAATACAAACACGAGTTTAGACAGCAGATCCATTATGAAATAAAAAAAACAAAACCAATGAGCGTGTCATGCTTAGAATTCTGTAGGCAGCACGACCAACATGAGTTTTTGTGTTTTGGAAAAAGAAATGGAACCCTTTTGCAGAGGGGAACGATATTAATTCCCCAAATCAGTTTGCCAGCGATTTTCAGGTGAATTGAATGAGTTTTCCAAAGCCAGTCAGCTGGGAGGGGTGGATGAATCCGGAAACAGCCTGTTTCCTTGTGACTAAATCAAGCCCACTATCAAAAAGCACTCTTGCATTTCTTTGGCTCTTTTCACATTTTTCTTCTTTATCATGGTTTGTAATGAATTTTCTGATGTGAGCTTTGATTTTGAGGCTGGAATATGGAGTGCAAGACACGGAAGGAATGGTCTTTTTCAATCAGGGCACAGCTGTTGGCTTGCTCCAATTCAGGCTTTCTGTCATGGTTTTGGGTGCCTCAGCCGAGTTGGTTTCCTGAGCGGCAATTTCCTAAATGATTTCCGGTTCTGAGTTGGTTTTGCCATCTTCCATCCCAAACTTTTATTCTGACACAATACACACAGGAGTTTAGACAGCAGATCCATTATGAAATAAAAAACAATACCAAAAAGGGTGTCATGCTTAAAATTCTAGAGGATGGCATTTGGAGGGTGAACCAACGGCAAAGGAAGACCTTTCTCTCTGTCTCTCTCTCTCACTGTCCACTCTGCCTGTCAAAAAATAAAAAAATAAAAAAAAAAGAATTCTAGAGGCAGCACGACCAACATGAGTTTTTGTGTTTTGGAAAAAGAAATGGAACCCTTTTGCAGAGGGGAACGATAATTCATTCCCCAAATCAGTTTGCCAGCGATTTTCAGGTGAATTGAATGAGTTTTCCAAAGCCAGTCAGCTGGGAGGGGTGGATGAATCCGGAAACAGCCTGTTTCCTGGTGACTAAATCAAGCCCACTATCAAAAAGGACTCTTCCATTTCTTTGGCTCTTTTCACATTTTTCTTCTTTATCATGGTTTGTAATGAATTTTCTGATGTGAGCTTTGATTTTGAGGCTGGAATATGGAGTTCAAGACCGGAAGGAATGGTCTTTTTCAATCAGGGCACAGCTGTTGGCTTGCTCCAATTCTGGCTTTCTGTCATGGTTTTGGGTGCCTCAGCCAAGTTTTGGTTTCCTGAGCGGCAATTTCCTAAATGATTTCCGGGTCTGAATTGGTTTTGCCTTCTTCCTTCCCAAATTTTGTATTCTGACGCAATACATACAAGAGTTTAGACAGCAGATCCATTATGAAGAAAAAGCAAAACCAATGAGCGTGTCATGCTTAGAATTCTGTAGGCAGCACGACCAACATGAGTTTTTGTGCTTTGGAAAAAGAAATGGAACCCTTTTGCAGAGGGGAACGATCATTAATTCCCCAAATCAGTTTGCCAGCGATTTTCAGGTGAATTGAATGAGTTTTCCAAAGCCAGTCAGCTGGGAGGGGTGGATGAATCCGGAAACAGCCTGTTTCTTTGTGACTAAATCAAGCCCACTATCAAAAAGGACTCTTCCATTGCTTTGTCTCTTTTCACATTTTTCTTCTTTATCATGGTTTGTAATGAATTTTCTGATGTGAGCTTTGATTTTCAGGCTGGAATATGGAGTTCAAGACCCGGAAGAAATGGTCTTTTTCAATCAGGGCACAGCTGTTGGCTTGCTCCAATTCTGGCTTTCTGTCATGGTTTTGGGTGCCTGAGCCGAGTTTTGGTTTCTTGAGCGGCAATTTCCTAAATGCTTTCTGGGTCTGAGTTGGTTTTGCCTTCTTCCTTCCCAAATTTTGTATTCTGACGCAGTACAAACACGAGTTTAGACAGCAGATCCATTATGAAATAAAAACCAAAACCAATTAGCGTGTCATGCTCAGAATTCTAGAGGCAGCACGACCAACATGAGTTTTTGTGTTTTGGAAAAAGAAATGGAACCCTTTTGCAGAGGGGAACGATAACTAATTCCCCAAATCAGTTTGCCAGCGATTTTCAGGTGAATTGAATGAGTTTTCCAAAGCCAGTCAGCTGGGAGGGGTGGATGAATCCGGAAACAGCCTGTTTCCTTGTGACTAAATCAAGCCCCCTATCAAAAAGGACTCTTCCATTTCTTTGGCTCTTTTCACATTTTTCTTCTTTATCATGGTTTGTTATGAATTTTCTGATGTGAGCTTTGATTTTGAGGCTGGAATATGGAGTTCAAGACATGGAAGGAATGGTGTTTTTCAATCAGGGCACTGCTGTTGGCTTGCTCCAATTCTGGCTTTCTGTCATGGTTTTGGGAGCCTCAGCCGAGTTTTGGTTTCCTGAGTGGCAATTTCCTAAATGATTTCCGGGTCTGAGTTGGTTTTGCCTTCTTCCTTCCCAAATTTTGTATTCTGACGCAATACAAACACGAGTTTAGACAGCAGATCTATTATGAAATAAAAAACAAAACCAATTAGCGTGTCATGAATAGAATTCTAGAGGCAGCACGACCAACATGAGTTTTTGTTCTTTGGAAAAAGAAATGGAACCCTTTTGCAGAGGGGAACGATAATTAATTCCCCAAATCAGTTTGCCAGCGATTTTCAGGTGAATTGAATGAGTTTTCCAAAGCCAGTCAGCTGGGAGGGGTGGATGAATCCGGAAACAGCCTGTTTCCTTGTGACTAAATCAAGCCCACTATCAAAAAGGACTCTTCCATTGCTTTGGCTCTTTTCACATTTTTCTTCTTTATCATGGTTTGTAATGAATTTTCTGATGTGAGCTTTGATTTTGAGGCTGGAATATGGAGTTCAAAACCCGGAAGGAATGGTCTTTTTCAATCAGGGCACAGCTGTTGGCTTGCTCCAATTCAGGCTTTCTGTCATGGTTTTGGGTGCCTCAGCCGAGTTGGTTTCCTGAGCGGCAATTTCCTAAATGATTTCCGGTTCTGAGTTGGTTTTGCCTTCTTCCATCCCAAACTTTTATTCTGACACAATACACACACGAGTTTAGACAGCAGATCCATTATGAAATAAAAAACAATACCAATGAGGGTGTCATGCTTAAAATTCTAGAGGATGGCATTTGGAGGGTGAACCAACGGCAAAGGAAGACCTTTCTCTCTGTCTCTCTCTCTCACTGTCCACTCTGCCTGTCAAAAAATAAAAAAATAAAAAAAAAAAGAATTCTAGAGGCAGCACGACCAACATGAGTTTTTGTGTTTTGGAAAAAGAAATGGAACCCTTTTGCAGAGGGGAACGATAATTAATTCCCCAAATCAGTTTGCCAGCGATTTTCAGGTGAATTGAATGAGTTTTCCAAAGCCAGTCAGCTGGGAGGGGTGGATGAATCCGGAAACAGCCTGTTTCCTTGTGACTAAATCAAGCCCACTATCAAAAAGGACTCTTCCATTTCTTTGGCTCTTTTCACATTTTTCTTCTTTATCATGGTTTGTAATGAATTTTCTGATGTGAGCTTTGATTTTGAGGCTGGAATATGGAGTTCAAGACCGGAAGGAATGGTCTTTTTCAATCAGGGCACAGCTGTTGGCTTGCTCCAATTCTGGCTTCCTGTCATGGTTTTGGGTGCCTCAGCCAAGATTTGGTTTCCTGAGCGGCAATTTCCTAAATGATTTCCGGGTCTGAGTTGGTTTTGCCTTCTTCCTTCCCAAATTTTGTATTCTGACGCAATACATACAAGAGTTTAGACAGCAGATCCATTATGAAGTAAAAAGCAAAACCAATGAGCGTGTCATGCTTAGAATTCTGTAGGCAGCACGACCAACATGAGTTTTTGTGCTTTGGAAAAAGAAATGGAACCCTTCTGCAGAGGGGAACGATCATTAATTCCCCAAATCAGTTTGCCAGCGATTTTCAGGTGAATTGAATGAGTTTTCCAAAGCCAGTCAGCTGGGAGGGGTGGATGAATCCGGAAACAGCCTGTTTCCTTGTGACTAAATCAAGCCCACTATCAAAAAGGACTCTTCCATTTCTTTGGCTCTTTTCACATTTTTCTTCTTTATCATGGTTTGTTATGAATTTTCTGATGTGAGCTTTGATTTTGAGGCTGGAATATGGAGTTCAAGACATGGAAGGAATGGTGTTTTTCAATCAGGGCACAGCTGTTGGCTTGCTCCAATTCTGGCTTTCTGTCATGGTTTTGGGAGCCTCAGCCGAGTTTTGGTTTCCTGAGTGGCAATTTCCTAAATGATTTCCGGGTCTGAGTTGGTTTTGCCTTCTTCCTTCCCAAATTTTGTATTCTGACGCAATACAAACACGAGTTTAGACAGCAGATCTATTATGAAATAAAAAACAAAACCAATTAGCGTGTCATGAATAGAATTCTAGAGGCAGCACGACCAACATGAGTTTTTGTTCTTTGGAAAAAGAAATGGAACCCTTTTGCAGAGGGGAACGATCATTAATTCCCCAAATCAGTTTGCCAGCGATTTTCAGGTGAATTGAATGAGTTTTCCAAAGCCAGTCAGCTGGGAGGGGTGGATGAATCCGGAAACAGCCTGTTTCTTTGTGACTCAATCAAGCCCACTATCAAAAAGGACTCTTCCATTGCTTTGTCTCTTTTCACATTTTTCTTCTTTATCATGGTTTGTAATGAATTTTCTGATGTGAGCTTTGATTTTCAGGCTGGAATATGGAGTTCAAGACCCGGAAGAAATGGTCTTTTTCAATCAGGGCACAGCTGTTGGCTTGCTCCAATTCTGGCTTTCTGTCATGGTTTTGGGTGCCTCAGCCGAGTTTTGGTTTCTTGAGCGGCAATTTCCTAAATGCTTTCTGGGTCTGAGTTGGTTTTGCCTTCTTCCTTCCCAAATTTTGTATTCTGACGCAATACAAACACGAGTTTAGACAGCAGATCCATTATGAAATAAAAACCAAAACCAATTAGCGTGTCATGCTCAGAATTCTAGAGGCAGCACGACCAACATGAGTTTTTGTGTTTTGGAAAAAGAAATGGAACCCTTTTGCAGAGGGGAACGATAACTAATTCCCCAAATCAGTTTGCCAGCGATTTTCAGGTGAATTGAATGAGTTTTCCAAAGCCAGTCAGCTGGGAGGGGTGGATGAATCCGGAAACAGCCTGTTTCCTTGTGACTAAATCAAGCCCCCTATCAAAAAGGACTCTTCCATTTCTTTGGCTCTTTTCACATTTTTCTTCTTTATCATGGTTTGTTATAAATTTTCTGATGTGAGCTTTGATTTTGAGGCTGGAATATGGAGTTCAAGACATGGAAGGAATGGTGTTTTTCAATCAGGGCACTGCTGTTGGCTTGCTCCAATTCTGGCTTTCTGTCATGGTTTTGGGAGCCTCAGCCGAGTTTTGGTTTCCTGAGTGGCAATTTCCTAAATGATTTCCGGGTCTGAGTTGGTTTTGCCTTCTTCCTTCCCAAATTTTGTATTCTGACGCAATACAAACACGAGTTTAGACAGCAGATCTATTATGAAATAAAAAACAAAACCAATTAGCGTGTCATGAATAGAATTCTAGAGGCAGCACGACCAACAAGAGTTTTTGTTCTTTGGAAAAAGAAATGGAACCCTTTTGCAGAGGGGAACGATAATTAATTCCCCAAATCAGTTTGCCAGCGATTTTCAGGTGAATTGAATGAGTTTTCCAAAGCCAGTCAGCTGGGAGGGGTGGATGAATCCGGAAACAGCCTGTTTCCTTGTGACTAAATCAAGCCCACTATCAAAAAGGACTCTTGCATTTCTTTGGCTCTTTTCACATTTTTCTTCTTTATCATGGTTTGTAATGAATTTTCTGATGTGAGCTTTGATTTTGAGGCTGGAATATGGAGTTCAAGACACGGAAGGAATGGTCTTTTTCAATCAGGGCACAGCTGTTGGCTTGCTCCAATTCTGGCTTTCTGTCAGGGTTTTGGGTGCCTCAGCCGAGTTTTGGTTTCTTGAGCGGCAATTTCCTAAAGGATTTCCGGGTCTGAGTTGGTTTTGCCTTCTTCCTTCCCAAACTTTTATTCTGACGCAATACAAACACGAGTTTAGACAGCAGATCCATTATGAAATAAAAAACAATACCTATGAGGGTGTCATGCTTAAAATTCTAGAGGATGGCATTTGGAGGGTGAACCAACGGCAAAGGAAGACCTTTTTCTCTGTCTCTCTCTCTCACTGTCCACTCTGCCTGTCAAAAAATAAAAAAATAAAAAAAAAGGAATTCTAGAGGCAGCACGACCAACATGAGTTTTTGTGTTTTGGAAAAAGAAATCGAACCCTTTTGCAGAGGGGAATGATAATTAATTCCCCAAATCAGTTTGCCAGCGATTCTCAGGTGAATTGAATGAGTTTTCCAAAGCCAGTCAGCTGGGAGGGGTGGATGAATCCGGAAACAGCATGTTTCCTTGTGACTAAATCAAGCCCACTATCAAAAAGGACTCTTCCATTGCTTTGGCTCTTTTCACATTTTTCTTCTTTATCATGGTTTGTAATGAATTTTCTGATGTGAGCTTTGATTTTGAGGCTGGAATATGGAGTTCAAGACATGGAAGGAATGGTCTTTTTCAATCAGGGCACAGCTGTTGGCTTGCTCCAATTCTGGCTTTCTGTCATGCTTTTGGGTGCCTCAGCCGAGTTTTGGTTTCTTGAGCGGCAATTTCCTAAATGCTTTCTGGGTCTGAGTTGGTTTTGCCTTCTTCCTTCCCAAATTTTGTATTCTGACGCAATACAAACACGAGTTTAGACAGCAGATCTATTATGAAATAAAAAACAAAACCAATTAGCGTGTCATGAATAGAATTCTAGAGGCAGCACGACCAACATGAGTTTTTGTTCTTTGGAAAAAGAAATGGAACCCTTTTGCAGAGGGGAACGATAATTAATTCCCCAAATCAGTTTGCCAGCGATTTTCAGGTGAATTGAATGAGTTTTCCAAAGCCAGTCAGCTGGGAGGGGTGGATGAATCCGGAAACAGCCTGTTTCCTTGTGACTAAATCAAGCCCACTATCAAAAAGGACTCTTCCATTGCTTTGGCTCTTTTCACATTTTTCTTCTTTATCATGGTTTGTAATGAATTTTCTGATGTGAGCTTTGATTTTGAGGCTGGAATATGGAGTTCAAGACACGGAAGGAATGGTCTTTTTCAATCAGGGCACAGCTGTTGGCTTGCTCCAATTCTGGCTTTCTGTCAGGGTTTTGGGTGCCTCAGCCGAGTTTTGGTTTCTTGAGCGGCAATTTCCTAAAGGATTTCCGGGTCTGAGTTGGTTTTGCCTTCTTCCTTCCCAAACTTTTATTCTGACGCAATACAAACACGAGTTTAGACAGCAGATCCATTATGAAATAAAAAACAATACCTATGAGGGTGTCATGCTTAAAATTCTAGAGGATGGCATTTGGAGGGTGAACCAACGGCAAAGGAAGACCTTTTTCTCTGTCTCTCTCTCTCACTGTCCACTCTGCCTGTCAAAAAATAAAAAAATAAAAAAAAAGGAATTCTAGAGGCAGCACGACCAACATGAGTTTTTGTGTTTTGGAAAAAGAAATCGAACCCTTTTGCAGAGGGGAATGATAATTAATTCCCCAAATCAGTTTGCCAGCGATTCTCAGGTGAATTGAATGAGTTTTCCAAAGCCAGTCAGCTGGGAGGGGTGGATGAATCCGGAAACAGCATGTTTCCTTGTGACTAAATCAAGCCCACTATCAAAAAGGACTCTTCCATTGCTTTGGCTCTTTTCACATTTTTCTTCTTTATCATGGTTTGTAATGAATTTTCTGATGTGAGCTTTGATTTTGAGGCTGGAATATGGAGTTCAAGACATGGAAGGAATGGTCTTTTTCAATCAGGGCACAGCTGTTGGCTTGCTCCAATTCTGGCTTTCTGTCATGCTTTTGGGTGCCTCAGCCGAGTTTTGGTTTCTTGAGCGGCAATTTCCTAAAGGATTTCTGGGTCTGAGTTGGTTTTGCCTTCTTCCTTCCCAAATTTTGTATTCTGACGCAATACAAACACGAGTTTAGACAGCAGATCCATTATGAAAGAAAAAAAAACAAAACGAATTAGCGTGTCATGCTTAGAATTCTAGAGGCAGCACGACCAACATGAGTTTTTGTGTTTTGGACAAAGAAATGGAACCCTTTTGCAGAGTGGAACGATAATTCATTCCCCAAATCAGTTTGCCAGCGATTTTCAGGTGAATTGAATGAGTTTTCCAAAGCCAGTCAGCTGGGAGGGGTGGATGAATGCGGAAACAGCCTGTTTCCTTGTGACTAAATCAAGCCCACTATCAAAAAGGACTCTTGCATTTCTTTGGCTCTTTTCACATTTTTCTTCTTTATCATGGTTTGTAATGAATTTTCTGATGTGAGCTTTGATTTTGAGGCTGGAATAGGGAGTTTAAGACACGGAATGAGGTCTTTTTCAATCAGGGCACAGCTGTTGGCTTGCTCCAATTCTGGCATTCTGTCATGGTTTTGGGTGCCTCAGCCGAGTTTTGATTTCTTGAGCGACAATTTCCTAAATGATTTCTGGGTCTGAGTTGGTTTTGCCTTCTTCCTTCCCAAATTTTGTATTCTGACGCAATACAAACACGAGTTTAGACAGCAGATCCATGATGAAATAAAAAACAAAACCAATTAGCGTGTCATGCTTAGAATTCTAGAGGCGGCACGACCAACATGAGGTTTTGTGTTTTGGAAAAAGAAATGGAACCCTTTTGCAGAGGGGCACGATAATTAATTCCCCAAATCAGTTTGCCAGCGATTTTCAGGTGAATTGAATGAGTTTTCCAAAGCCAGTCAGCTGGGAGGGGTGGATCAATGCGGAAACAGCCTGTTTCCTTGTGACTAAATCAAGCCCACTATCAAAAAGGACTCTTCCATTTCATTGGCTCTTCTCACTTTTTTCATCTTTATCATGGTTTGTAATGAATTTTCTGATGTGAGCTTTGATTTTGAGGCTGGAATATGGAGTTCAAGACCCGGAAGGAATGGTCTTTTTCAATCAGGGCACAGCTGTTGGCTTGCTCCAATTCTGGCTTTCTGTCATGGTTTTGGGTGCCTCAGCCGAGTTTTGGTTTCTTGAGCGGCAATTTCCTGAATGATTTCTGGGTCTGAGTTGGTTTTGCCTTCTTCCTTCCCAAATTTTGTATTCTGACGCAATACAAACACGAGTTTAGACAGCAGATCCATTATGAAAGAAAAAAAAACCAAAACCAATTAGCGTGTCATGCTTAGAATTCTAGAGGCAGCACGACCAACATGAGGTTTTGTGTTTTGGAAACAGAAATGGAACCCTTTTGCAGAGGGGAACGATAATTAATTCCCCAAATCAGTTTGCCAGCGATTTTCAGGTGAATTGAATGAGTTTTCCAAAGCCAGTCAGCTGGGAGGGGTGGATGAATCCGGAAACAGCCTGTTTCCTTGTGACTAAATCAAGCCCACTATCAAAAAGGACTCTTCCATTGCTTTGGCTCTTTTCACATTTTTCTTCTTTATCATGGTTTGTAATGAATTTTCTGATGTGAGCTTTGATTTTGAGGCTGGAATATGGAGTTCAAGACACGGAAGGAATGGTCTTTTTCAATCAGGGCACAGCTGTTGGCTTGCTCCAATTCTGGCTTTCTGTCAGGGTTTTGGGTGCCTCAGCCGAGTTTTGGTTTCTTGAGCGGCAATTTCCTAAAGGATTTCCGGGTCTGAGTTGGTTTTGCCTTCTTCCTTCCCAAACTTTTATTCTGACGCAATACAAACACGAGTTTAGACAGCAGATCCATTATGAAATAAAAAACAATACCTATGAGGGTGTCATGCTTAAAATTCTAGAGGATGGCATTTGGAGGGTGAACCAACGGCAAAGGAAGACCTTTTTCTCTGTCTCTCTCTCTCACTGTCCACTCTGCCTGTCAAAAAATAAAAAAATAAAAAAAAAGGAATTCTAGAGGCAGCACGACCAACATGAGTTTTTGTGTTTTGGAAAAAGAAATCGAACCCTTTTGCAGAGGGGAATGATAATTAATTCCCCAAATCAGTTTGCCAGCGATTCTCAGGTGAATTGAATGAGTTTTCCAAAGCCAGTCAGCTGGGAGGGGTGGATGAATCCGGAAACAGCATGTTTCCTTGTGACTAAATCAAGCCCACTATCAAAAAGGACTCTTCCATTGCTTTGGCTCTTTTCACATTTTTCTTCTTTATCATGGTTTGTAATGAATTTTCTGATGTGAGCTTTGATTTTGAGGCTGGAATATGGAGTTCAAGACATGGAAGGAATGGTCTTTTTCAATCAGGGCACAGCTGTTGGCTTGCTCCAATTCTGGCTTTCTGTCATGCTTTTGGGTGCCTCAGCCGAGTTTTGGTTTCTTGAGCGGCAATTTCCTAAAGGATTTCTGGGTCTGAGTTGGTTTTGCCTTCTTCCTTCCCAAATTTTGTATTCTGACGCAATACAAACACGAGTTTAGACAGCAGATCCATTATGAAAGAAAAAAAAACAAAACGAATTAGCGTGTCATGCTTAGAATTCTAGAGGCAGCACGACCAACATGAGTTTTTGTGTTTTGGACAAAGAAATGGAACCCTTTTGCAGAGTGGAACGATAATTCATTCCCCAAATCAGTTTGCCAGCGATTTTCAGGTGAATTGAATGAGTTTTCCAAAGCCAGTCAGCTGGGAGGGGTGGATGAATGCGGAAACAGCCTGTTTCCTTGTGACTAAATCAAGCCCACTATCAAAAAGGACTCTTGCATTTCTTTGGCTCTTTTCACATTTTTCTTCTTTATCATGGTTTGTAATGAATTTTCTGATGTGAGCTTTGATTTTGAGGCTGGAATAGGGAGTTTAAGACACGGAATGAGGTCTTTTTCAATCAGGGCAGAGCTGTTGGCTTGCTCCAATTCTGGCATTCTGTCATGGTTTTGGGTGCCTCAGCCGAGTTTTGATTTCTTGAGCGACAATTTCCTAAATGATTTCTGGGTCTGAGTTGGTTTTGCCTTCTTCCTTCCCAAATTTTGTATTCTGACGCAATACAAACACGAGTTTAGACAGCAGATCCATGATGAAATAAAAAACAAAACCAATTAGCGTGTCATGCTTAGAATTCTAGAGGCGGCACGACCAACATGAGGTTTTGTGTTTTGGAAAAAGAAATGGAACCCTTTTGCAGAGGGGCACGATAATTAATTCCCCAAATCAGTTTGCCAGCGATTTTCAGGTGAATTGAATGAGTTTTCCAAAGCCAGTCAGCTGGGAGGGGTGGATCAATGCGGAAACAGCCTGTTTCCTTGTGACTAAATCAAGCCCACTATCAAAAAGGACTCTTCCATTTCATTGGCTCTTCTCACTTTTTTCATCTTTATCATGGTTTGTAATGAATTTTCTGATGTGAGCTTTGATTTTGAGGCTGGAATATGGAGTTCAAGACCCGGAAGGAATGGTCTTTTTCAATCAGGGCACAGCTGTTGGCTTGCTCCAATTCTGGCTTTCTGTCATGGTTTTGGGTGCCTCAGCCGAGTTTTGGTTTCTTGAGCGGCAATTTCCTGAATGATTTCTGGGTCTGAGTTGGTTTTGCCTTCTTCCTTCCCAAATTTTGTATTCTGACGCAATACAAACACGAGTTTAGACAGCAGATCCATTATGAAAGAAAAAAAAACCAAAACCAATTAGCGTGTCATGCTTAGAATTCTAGAGGCAGCACGACCAACATGAGGTTTTGTGTTTTGGAAACAGAAATGGAACCCTTTTGCAGAGGGGAACGATAATTAATTCCCCAAATCAGTTTGCCAGCGATTTTCAGGTGAATTGAATGAGTTTTCCAAAGCCAGTCAGCTGGGAGGGGTGGATGAATCCGGAAACAGCCTGTTTCCTTGTGACTAAATCAAGCCCACTATCAACAAGGACTCTTCCATTTCTTGGCTATTCTCACTTTTTTCTTCTTTATCATTGTTTGTAATGAATTTTCTGATGTGAGCTTTGATTTTGAGGCTGGAATATGGAGTTCAAGACACGGAAGTAATGGTCTTTTTCAATCAGGGCAGAGCTGTTGGCTTGCTCCAATTCTGGCTTTCTGTCATGGTTTTGGGTGCCTCAGCTGAGTTTGGTTTCCTGAGTAGAAATTTCCTAAATGATTTCCGGGTCTGAGTTGGTTTTGCCTTCTTCCTTCCCAAATTTTGTATTCTGACGCAATACAAACACGAGTTTAGACAGCAGATCCATTATGAAATGAAAAAAACCAAAACGAATTAGCGTGTCATGCTTAGAATTCTAGAGGCAGCACGACCAACATGAGTTTTTGTGTTTTGGAAAAAGAAATGGAACCCTTTTGCAGAAGGGAACGATAATTAATTCCCCAAATCAGTTTGCCAGCGATTTTCAGGTGAAATGAATGAGTTTTCCAAAGCCAGTCAGCTGGGAGGGGTGGATGAATCTGGAAACAGCCTGTTTCCTTGTGACTAAATCAAGCCCACTATCAAAAAGGACTCTTCCATTGCTTTGGCTCTTCTCACTTTTTTCTTCTTTATCATGGTTTGTAATGAATTTTCTGATGTGAGCTTTGATTTTGAGGCTGGAATATGGAGTTCAAGACACGGAAGGAATGGTCTTTTTCAATCAGGGCACAGCTGTTGGCTTGCTCCAATTCTGGCTTTCTGTTATGGTTTTGGGTGCCTCAGCCGAGTTTTGGTTTCTTGAGCGGCAATTTCCTAAAGGATTTCTGGGTCTGAGTTGGTTTTGCCTTCTTCCTTCCCAAATTTTGTATTCTGACGCAATACAAACACGAGTTTAGACAGCAGATCCACTATGAAATAAAAAAAAACCAAAACCAATGAGCGTGTCATGCTTAGAATTCTAGAGGCAGCACGACCAACATGAGTTTTTGTGTTTTGGAAAAAGAAATGGAACCCTTTTGCAGAGGGGAACGATCATGAATTCCCCAAATCAGTTTGCCAGCGATTTTCAGGTGAATTGAATGAGTTTTCCAAAGCCAGTCAGCTGGGAGGGGTGGATGAATCCGGAAACAGCCTGTTTCCTTGTGACTAAATCAAGCCCCCTATCAAAAAGGACTCTTCCATTTCTTTGGCTCTTTTCACATTTTTCTTCTTTATCATGGTTTGTAATGAATTTTCTCTTGTGAGCTTTGATTTTGAGGCTGGAATATGGAGTTCAAGACCCGGAAGGAATGGTCTTTTTCAATCAGGGCACAGCTGTTGGCTTGCTCCAATTCTGGCTTTCTGTCATGGTTTTGGGTGCCTCAGCCGAGTTTTGGTTTCCTGGGCGGCAATTTCCTAAATGATTTCTGGGTCTGAGTTGGTTTTGCCTTCTTTCTTCCCAAATTTTGTATTCTGACACAATACAAACATGAGTTTAGACAGCAGATCCATTATGAAAGAAAAAAAAAACAAAACCAATTAGCGTGTCATGCTTAGAATTCTAGAGGCAGCACGACCAACATGAGGTTTTGTGTTTTGGAAACAGAAATGGAACCCTTTTGCAGAGGGGAACGATCATTAAATCCCCAAATCAGTTTGCCAGCGATTTTCAGGTGAATTGAATGAGTTTTCCAAAGCCAGTCAGCTGGGAGGGGTGGATGAATCCGGAAACAGCCTGTTTCCTTGTGACTAAATCAAGCCCACTATCAACAAGGACTCTTCCATTTCTTGGCTATTCTCACTTTTTTCTTCTTTATCATTGTTTGTAATGAATTTTCTGATGTGAACTTTGATTTTGAGGCTGGAATATGGAGTTCAAGACACGGAAGGAATGGTCTTTTTCAATCAGGGCAGAGCTGTTGGCTTGCTCCAATTCTGGCTTTCTGTCATGGTTTTGGGTGCCTCAGCTGAGTTTTGGTTTCCTGAGTAGAAATTTCCTAAATGATTTCCGGGTCTGAGTTGGTTTTGCCTTCTTCCTTCCCAAATTTTGTATTCTGACGCCATACAAACACGAGTTTAGACAGCAGATCCATTATGAAATGAAAAAACCAATACGAATCAGCGTGTCATGCATAGAATTCTAGAGGCAGCACGACCAACATGAGGTTTTGTGTTTTGGAAAAAGAAATGGAACCCTTTTGCAGAGGGGAACGATAATTAATTCCCCAAATCAGTTTGCCAGCGATTTTCAGGTGAATTGAATGAGTTTTCCAAAGCCAGTCAGCTGGGAGGGGTGGATGAATGCGGAAACAGCCTGTTTCCTTGTGACTAAATCAAACCCACTATCAAAAAGGACTCTTGCATTTCTTTGGCTCTTTTCACATTTTTCTTCTTTATCATGGTTTGTAATGAATTTTCTGATGTGAGCTTTGATTTTGAGGCTGGAATATGGAGTTCAAGACACGGAAGGAATGGTCTTTTTCAATCAGGGCACAGCTGTTGGCTTGCTCCAATGCTGGCTTTCTGTCATGGTTTTGGGTGCCTCAGCCGAGTTTTGGTTTCCTGGGCGGCAATTTCCTAAAGGATTTCTGGGTCTGAGTTGGTTTTGCCTTCTTCCTTCCCAAATTTTGTATTCTGACGCAATACAAACACGAGTTTAGACAGCAGATCCATTATGAAATAAAAAACAAAACGAATTAGCGTGTCATGCTTAGAATTCTAGAGGCAGCACGACCAACATGAATTTTTGTGTTTTGGAAAAAGAAATGGAACCCTTTTGCAGAGGGCAACGATAATTAATTCCCCAAATCAGTTTGCCAGCGATTTTCAGGTGAATTGAATGAGTTTTCCAAAGCCAGTCAGCTGGGAGGGGTGGATGAATCCGGAAACAGCCTGTTTCCTTGTGACTAAATCAAGCCCACTATCAAAAAGGACTCTTGCATTTCTTTGGCTCTTTTCACATTTTTCTTCTTTATCATGGTTTGTAATGAATTTTCTGATGTGAGCTTTGATTTTGAGGCTGGAATATGGAGTTCAAGACTGGAAGGAATGGTCTTTTTCAATCAGGGCACAGCTGCTGGCTTGCTCCAATTCTGGCTTTCTGTTATGGTTTTGGGTGCCTCAGCCGAGTTTTGGTTTCTTGAGCGGCAATTTCCTAAAGGATTTCCGGGTCTGAGTTGGTTTTGTCTTCTTCCTTCCCAAATTTTGTATTCTGACGCAATACAAACACGAGTTTAGACAGCAGATCCATTATGAACTAAAAAACAAAACGAATTAGCGTGTCATGCTTAGAATTCTAGAGGCAGCACGACCAACATGAGGTTTTGTGTTTTGGAAAAAGAAATGGAACCCTTTTGCAGAGGGGAACGATCATGAATTCCCCAAATCAGTTTGCCAGCGATTTTCAGGTGAATTGAATGAGTTTTCCAAAGCCAGTCAGCTGGGAGGGGTGGATGAATCCGGAAACAGCCTGTTTCCTTGTGACTAAATCAAGCCCACAATCAAAAAGGACTCTTGCATTTCTTTGGCTCTTTTCACATTTTTCTTCTTTATCATGGTTTGTAATGAATTTTCTGATGTGAGCTTTGATTTTGAGGCTGGAATATGGAGTTCAAGACACGGAAGGAGTGGTCTTTTTCAATGAGGGCACAGCTGTTGGCTTGCTCCAATTCTGGCTTTCTGTCATGGTTTTGGGTGCCTCAGCCGAGTTTTGGTTTCTTGAGCGGCAATTTCCTGAATGATTTCTGGGTCTGAGTTGGTTTTGCCTTCTTCCTTCCCAAATTTTGTATTCTGATGCAATACAAACACGAGTTTAGACAGCAGATCCATTATGAAATAAAAACCAAAACCAATGAGCGTGTCATGCTTAGAATTCTAGAGGCAGCATGACCAACATGAGCTTTTGTGTTTTGGAAAAAAATGGAACCCTTTTGCAGAGGGGAACAATAATTAATTCCCCAAATCAGTTTGCCAGCGATTTTCAGGTGAATTGAATGAGTTTTCCAAAGCCAGTCAGCTGGGAGGGGTGGATGAATCCGGAAACAGCCTGTTTCCTTGTGACTAAATCAAGCCCACTATCAAAAAGGACTCTTCCATTTCTTTGGCTCTTTTCACATTTTTCTTCTTTATCATGGTTTGTAATGAATTTTCTGATGTGAGCTTTGATTTTGAGGCTGGAATATGGAGTTCAAGACTGGAAGGAATGGTCTTTTTCAATCAGGGCACAGCTGTTGGCTTGCTCCAATTCTGGCTTTCTGTCATGGTTTTGGGTGCCTCAGCCGAGTTTTGGTTTCTTGAGCGGCAATTTCCTAAATGATTTCTGGGTCTGAGTTGGTTTTGCCTTCTTCCTTCCCAAATTTTGTATTCTGACGCAATACAAACACGAGTTTAGACAGCAGATCCATTATAAAAGAAATAAAAAACAAAACGAATTAGCGTGTCATGCTTAGAATTCTAGAGGCAGCACGACCAACATGAGGTTTTGTGTTTTCGAAAAAGAAATGGAACCCTTTTGCAGAGGGGAACGATCATTAATTCCCCAAATCAGTTTGCCAGCGATTTTCATGTGAATTGAATGAGTTTTCCAAAGCCAGTCAGCTGGGAGGGGTGGATGAATCCGGAAACAGCCTGTTTCCTTGTGACTAAATCAAGCCCACTATCAAAAAGGACTCTTCCATTGCTTTGGCTCTTTTCACATTTTTCTTCTTTATCATGGTTTGTAATGAATTTTCTGATGTGAGCTTTGATTTTGAGGCTGGAATATGGAGTTCAAGACACGGAAGGAATGGTCTTTTTCAATCAGGGCACAGCTGTTGGCTTGCTCCAATGCTGGCTTTCTGTCATGGTTTTGGGTGCCTCAGCCGAGTTTTGGTTTCTTGAGCGGCAATTTCCTGAATGATTTCTGGGTCTGAGTTGGTTTTGCCTTCTTCCTTCCCAAATTTTGTATTCTGATGCAATACAAACACGAGTTTAGACAGCAGATCCCTTATGAAATAAAAAACAAAACGAATTAGCGTGTCATGCTTAGAATTCTAGAGGCAGCATGACCAACATGAGCTTTTGTGTTTTGGAAAAAAAATGTAACCCTTTTGCAGAGGGGAACAATAATTAATTCCCCAAATCAGTTTGCCAGCGATTTTCAGGTGAATTGAATGAGTTTTCCAAAGCCAGTCAGCTGGGAGGGGTGGATGAATCCGGAAACAGCCTGTTTCCTTGTGACTAAATCAAGCCCACAATCAAAAAGGACTCTTGCATTTCTTTGGCTCTTTTCACATTTTTCTTCTTTATCATGGTTTGTAATGAATTTTCTGATGTGAGCTTTGATTTTGAGGCTGGAATATGGAGTTCAAGACTGGAAGGAATGGTCTTTTTCAATCAGGGCACTGCTGTTGGCTTGCTCCAATTCTGGCTTTCTGTCATGGTTTTGGGTGCCTCAGCCGAGTTTTGGTTTCTTGAGCGGCAATTTCCTAAAGGATTTCTGGGTCTGAGTTGGTTTTGCCTTCTTCCTTCCCAAATTTTGTATTCTGACGCAATACAAACACGAGTTTAGACAGCAGATCCATTATGAAAGAAATAAAATACAAAACGAATTAGCGTGTCATGCTTAGAATTCTAGAGGCAGCACGACCAACATGAGTTTTTGTGTTTTCGAAAAAGAAATGGAACCCTTTTGCAGAGGGGAACGATCATTAATTCCCCAAATCAGTTTGCCAGCGATTTTCAGGTGAATTGAATGAGTTTTCCAAAGCCAGTCAGCTGGGAGGGGTGGATGAATCCGGAAACAGCCTGTTTCCTTGTGACTTAATCAAGCCCACTATCAACAAGGACTCTTCCATTTCTTTGGCTCTTCTCACTTTTCTCTTCTTTATCATGGTTTGTAATGAATTTTCTGATGTGAGCTTTGATTTTGAGGCTGGAATATGGAGTTCAAGACACGGAAGGAATGGTCTTTTTCAATCAGGGCACAGCTGTTGGCTTGCTCCAATTCTGGCTTTCTGTCATGGTTTTGGGTGCCTCAGCCGAGTTTTGGTTTCTTGAGCGGCAATTTCCTAAAGGATTTCTGGGTCTGAGTTGGTTTTGCCTTCTTTCTTCCCAAATTTTGTATTCTGACGCAATACAAACACGAGTTTAGACAGCAGATCCATTATGAAATAAAAAAAAAAAACCAAAACCAATTAGCGTGTCATGCTTAGAATTCTAGAGGCAGCACGACCAACATGAGTTTTTGTGTTTTGGAAAAAGAAATGGAACCCTTTTGCAGAGGGGTTCGATAATTAATTCCCCAAATCAGTTTGCCAGCGATTTTCAGGTGAATTGAATGAGTTTTCCAAAGCCAGTCAGCTGGGAGGGGTGGATGAATGCGGAAACAGCCTGTTTCCTTGTGACTAAATCAAGCCCACTATCAAAAAGGACTCTTGCATTTCTTTGGCTCTTTTCACATTTTTCTTCTTTATCATGGTTTGTAATGAATTTTCTGATGTGAGCTTTGATTTTGAGGCTGGAATATGGAGTTCAAGACCCGGAAGGAATGGTCTTTTTCAATCAGGGCACAGCTGTTGGCTTGCTCCAATTCTGGCTTTCTGTCATGGTTTTGGGTGCCTCAGCCGAGTTTTGGTTTCTTGAGCGGCATTTTCCTAAAGGATTTCTGGGTCTGAGTTGGTTTTGCCTTCTTCCTTCCCAAATTTTGTATTCTGACGCAATACAAACACGAGTTTAGACAGCAGATCCACTATGAAATAAAAAAAAAAAAACAAAACCAATTAGCGTGTCATGCTTAGAATTCTAGAGGCAGCACGACCAACATGAGTTTTTGTGTTTTGGAAAAAGAAATGGAACCCTTTTGCAGAGGGGAACGATAATTAATTCCCCAAATCAGTTTGCCAGCGATTTTCAGGTGAATTGAATGAGTTTTCCAAAGCCAGTCAGCTGGGAGGGGTGGATGAATGCGGAAACAGCCTGTTTCCTTGTGACTAAATCAAGCCCACTATCAAAAAGGACTCTTGCATTTCTTTGGCTCTTCTCACTTTTTTCTTCTTTATCATGGTTTGTAATGAATTTTCTGATGTGAGCTTTGATTTTGAGGCTGGAATATGGAGTTCAAGACACGGAAGGAATGGTCTTTTTCAATGAGGGCACAGCTGTTGGCTTGCTCCAATTCTGGCTTTCTGTCATGGTTTTGGGTGCCTCAGCCGAGTTTTGGTTTCTTGAGCGGCATTTTCCTAAATGATTTCTGGGTCTGAGTTGGTTTTGCCTTCTTCCTTCCCAAATTTTGTATTCTGACGCAATACAAACACGAGTTTAGACAGCAGATCCACTATGAAATTAAAAAAAAAAAACAAAACCAATTCGCGTGTCATGCTTAGAATTCTAGAGGCAGCACGACCAACATGAGTTTTTGTGTTTTGGAAAAAGAAATGGAACCCTTTTGCAGAGGGGAACGATCATTAATTCCCCAAATCAGTGTGCCAGCGATTTTCAGGTGAATTGAATGAGTTTTCCAAAGCCAGTCAGCTGGGAGGGGTGGATGAATCCGGAAACAGCATGTTTCCTTGTGACTAAATCAAGCCCACTATCAAAAAGGACTCTTCCATTTCTTTGGCTCTTTTCACATTTTTCTTCTTTATCATGGTTTGTAATGAATTTTCTGATGTGAGCTTTGATTTTGAGGCTGGAATATGGAGTTCAAGACACGGAAGGAATGGTCTTTTTCAATCAGGGCACAGCTGTTGGCTTGCTCCAATTCTGGCTTTCTGTCATGGTTTTGGGTGCCTCAGCCGAGTTTTGGTTTCTTGTGCGGCAATTTCCTAAATGATTTCTGGGTCTGAGTTGGTTTTGCCTTCTTCCTTCCCAAATTTTGTATTCTGACGCAATACAAACACGAGTTTAGACAGCAGATCCACTATGAAATAAAAAAAAAAACAAAACCAATTAGCGTGTCATGCTTAGAATTCTAGAGGCAGCACGACCAACATGAGGTTTTGTGTTTTGGAAAAAGAAATGGAACCCTTTTGCAGAGGGGTTCGATAATTAATTCCCCCAAATCAGTTTGCCAGCAATTTTCAGGTGAATTGAATGAGTTTTCCACAGCCAGTCAGCTGGGAGGGGTGGATGAATGAGGAAACAGCCTGTTTCATTGTGACTAAATCAAGCCCACAATCAAAAAGGACTCTTCCATTTCTTTGGCTCTTTTCACATTTTTCTTGTTTCTCATGATTTGTAATCAATTTTCTGATGTGAGCTTTGATTTTGAGGCTGGAATATGGAGTTCAAGACACGGAAGGAATGGTCTTTTTCAATCAGGGCACAGCTGTTGGCTAGCTCCAATTCTGGCTTTCTGTCATGCTTTTCAGTGCCTCAGCCGCGTTTTGGTTCTTGAGCGGCAATTTCCTAAATGATTTCTGGGTCTGAGTTGGTTTTGCCTTCTTCCTTCCCAAATTTTGTATTCTGACGCAATACAAACACGAGTTTAGACAGCAGATCCACTATGAAATAAAAAAAAAAAACAAAACCAATTAGCGTGTCATGCTTAGAATTCTAGAGGCAGCACGACCAACATGAGTTTTTGTGTTTTGGAAAAAGAAATGGAACCCTTTTGCAGAGGGGTTCGATAATTAATTCCCCCAAATCAGTTTGCCAGCGATTTTCAGGTGAATTGAATGAGTTTTCCACAGCCAGTCAGCTGGGAGGGGTGGATGAATGAGGAAACAGCCTGTTTCATTGTGACTAAATCAAGCCCACAATCAAAAAGGACTCTTCCATTTCTTTGGCTCTTTTCACATTTTTCTTGTTTCTCATGATTTGTAATGAATTTTCTGATGTGAGCTTTGATTTTGAGGCTGGAATATGGAGTTCAAGACACGGAAGGAATGGTCTTTTTCAATCAGGGCACAGCTGTTGGCTAGCTCCAATTCTGGCTTTCTGTCATGCTTTTCGGTGCCTCAGCCGCGTTTTGGTTCTTGAGCGGCAATTTCCTAAATGATTTCTGGGTCTGAGTTGGGTTTGCCTTCTTCCTTCCCAAATGTTGTATTCTGACGCAATACAAACATGAGTTTAGACAGCAGATCCACTATGAAATAAAAAAAAAAAACCAAAACCAATTAGCGTGTCATGCTTAGAATTCTAGAGGCAGCACGACCAACATGAGTTTTTGTGTTTTGGACAAAGAAATGGAACCCTTTTGCAGAGGGGAACGATAATTAATTCCCCAAATCAGTTTCCCAGCGATTTTCAGGTGAATTGAATGCGTTTTCCAAAGCCAGGCAGCTGGGAGGGGTGGATGAATCCGGAAACAGCCTGTTTCCTTGTGACTAAATCAAGCCCACTATCAAAAAGGACTCTTCCATTTCTTTGGCTCTTCTCACTTTTTTCTTCTTTATCATGGTTTGTAATGAATTTTCTGATGTGAGCTTTGATTTTGAGGCTGGAATATGGAGTTCAAGACACGGAAGGAATGGTCTTTTTCAATGAGGGCACAGCTGTTGGCTTGCTCCAATTCTGGCTTTCTGTCATGGTTTTGGGTGCCTCAGCCGAGTTTTGGTTTCTTGAGCAGCAATTTCCTAAATGATTTCTGGGTCTGAGTTGGTTTTGCCTTCTTCCTTCCCAAATTTTGTATTCTGCGCAATACAAACACGAGTTTAGACAGCAGATCCACTATGAAATAAAAAAAAAAACCAAAACCAATTCGCGTGTCATGCTTAGAATTCTAGAGGCAGCACGACCAACATGAGGTTTTGTGTTTTGGAAAAAGAAATGGAACCCTTTTGCAGAGGGGAACGATCATTAATTCCCCAAATCAGTTTGCCAGCGATTTTCAGGTGAATTGAATGAGTTTTCCAAAGCCAGTCAGCTGGGAGGGGTGGATGAATCCGGAAACAGCATGTTTCCTTGTGACTAAATCAAGCCCTCTATCAAAAAGGACTCTTGCATTTCTTTGGCTCTTTTCACATTTTTCTTCTTTATCATGGTTTGTAATGAATTTTCTGATGTGAGCTTTGATTTTGAGGCTGGAATATGGAGTTCAAGACACGGAAGGAATGGTCTTTTTCAATGAGGGCACAGCTGTTGGCTTGCTCCAATTCTGGCTTTCTGTCATGGTTTTGGGTGCCTCAGCCGAGTTTTGGTTTCTTGAGCGGCAATTTCCTAAATGATTTCTGGGTCTGAGTTGGTTTTGCCTTCTTCCTTCCCAAATTTTGTATTCTGACGCAATACAAACACGAGTTTAGACAGCAGATCCACTATGAAATAAAAAAAAAAAAACAAAACCAATTAGCGTGTCATGCTTAGAATTCTAGAGGCAGCACGACCAACATGAGTTTTTGTGTTTTGGAAAAAGAAATGGAACCCTTTTGCAGAGGGGCACGATCATTAATTCCCCAAATCAGTTTGCCAGCGATTTTCAGGTGAATTGAATGAGTTTTCCAAAGCCAGTCAGCTGGGAGGGGTGGATGAATCCGGAAACAGCCTGTTTCCTTGTGACTAAATCAAGCCCACTATCAAAAAGGACTCTTGCATTTCTTTGGCTCTTTTCACATTTTTCTTCTTTATCATGGTTTGTAATGAATTTTCTGATGTGAGCTTTGATTTTGAGGCTGGAATATGGAGTTCAAGACACGGAAGGAATGGTCTTTTTCAATGAGGGCACAGCTGTTGGCTTGCTCCAATTCTGGCTTTCTGTCATGGTTTTGGGTGCCTCAGCCGAGTTTTGGTTTCTTGAGCGGCAATTTCCTAAAGGATTTCTGGGTCTGAGTTGGTTTTGCCTTCTTCCTTCCCAAATTTTGTATTCTGACGCAATACAAACACGAGTTTAGACAGCAGATCCACTATGAAATAAAAAAAAAAAACCAAAACCAATGAGCGTGTCATGCTTAGAATTCTAGAGGCAGCATGACCAACATGAGTTTTTGTGTTTTGGAAAAAGAAATGGAACCCTTTTGCAGAGGGGAACGATCATTAATTCCCCCAAATCAGTTTGCCAGTGATTTTCACTTGAATTGAAAGAGTTTTCCAAAGCCAGTCAGCTGGGAGGGCTGGATGAATCCGGATACAGCCTGTTTCCTTGTGACTAAATCAAGCCCACAATCAAAAAGGACTCTTCCATTTCTTTGGCTCTTTTCACATTTTTCTTGTTTCTCATGGTTTGTAATGAATTTTCTGATGTGAGCTTTGATTTTGAGGCTGGAATATGGAGTTCAAGACACGGAAGGAATGGTCTTTTTCAATCAGGGCACAGCTGTTGGCTTGCTCCAATTCTGGCTTTCTGTCATGGTTTTGGGTGCCTCAGCCGCGTTTTGGTTTCTTGAGCGGCAATTTCCTAAATGATTTCTGGGTCTGAGTTGGTTTTGCCTTCTTCCTTCCCAAATTTTGTATTCTGACGCAATACAAACACGAGTTTAGACAGCAGATCCATTATGAAAGAAAAAACAAAACCAATTAGCGTGTCATGCTTAGAATTCTAGAGGCAGCACGACCAACATTAGTTTTTGTGTTTTGGAAAAAGAAATGGAACCCTTTTGCAGAGGGGTTTGATAATTAATTCCCCCAAATCAGTTTGCCAGTGATTTTCACTTGAATTGAAAGAGTTTTCCAAAGCCAGTCAGCTGGTAGGGCTGGACGAATCCGGAAACAGCCTGTTTCCTTGTGACTAAATCAAGCCCACAATCAAAAAGGACTCTTGCATTTCTTTGGCTCTTTTCACATTTTTCTTGTTTCTCATGGTTTGTAATGAATTTTCTGATGTGAGCTTTGATTTTGAGGCTGGAATATGGAGTTCAAGACACGGAAGGAATGGTCTTTTTCAATCAGGGCACAGCTGTTGGCTTGCTCCAATTCAGGCTTTCTGTCATGGTTTTGGGTGCCTCAGCCGAGTTTTGGTTTCTTGAGCGGCAATTTCCTAAAGGATTTCTGGGTCTGAGTTGGTTTTGCCTTCTTCCTTCCCAAATTTTGTATTCTGACGCAATACAAACACGAGTTTAGACAGCAGATCCACTATGAAAGAAAAAAAAACGAAAACCAATTAGCGTGTCATGCTTAGAATTCTAGAGGCAGCACGACCAACATGAGTTTTTGTGTTTTGGACAAAGAAATGGAACCCTTTTGCAGAGGGGAACGATAATTAATTCCCCAAATCAGTTTGCCAGCGATTTTCAGGTGAATTGAATGAGTTTTCCAAAGCCAGTCAGCTGGGAGGGGTGGATGAATCCGGAAACAGCCTGTATCCTTGTGACTAAATCAAGCCCACTATCAAAAAGGACTCTTCCATTTCTTTGGCTGTTCTCACTTTTTTCTTCTTTATCATGGTTTGTAATGAATTTTCTGATGTGAGCTTTGATTTTGAGGCTGGAATATGGAGTTCAAGACACGGAAGGAATGGTCTTTTTCAATCAGGGCACAGCTGTTGGATTGCTCCAAATCTGGCTTTCTGTCATGGTTTTGGGTGCCTCAGCCGAGTTTTGGTTTCTTGAGCGGCAATTTCCTAAATGATTTCTGGGTCTGAGTTGGTTTTACCTTCTTCCTTCCCAAATTTTGTATTCTGACGCAATACAAACACGAGTTTAGACAGCAGATCCACTATGAAATAAAAAAAAACAAAACCAATGAGCGTGTCATGCTTAGAATTCTAGAGGCAGCACGACCAACATGAGTTTTTGTGTTTTGGACAAAGAAATGGAACCCTTTTGCAGAGGGGAACGATAATGAATTCCCCAAATCAGTTTGCCAGCGATTTTCAGGTGAATTGAATGAGTTTTCCAAAGCCAGTCAGCTGGGAGGGGTGGATGAATCCGGAAACAGCCTGTATCCTTGTGACTAAATCAAGCCCACTATCAACAAGGACTCTTCCATTTCTTTGGCTCTTTACACATTTTTCTTCTTTATCATGGTTTGTAATGAATTTTCTGATGTGAGCTTTGATTTTGAGGCTGGAATATGGAGTTCAAGACACGGAAGGAATGGTCTTTTTCAATCAGGGCACAGCTGTTGGCTTGCTCCAATTCTGGCTTTCTGTCATGGATTTGGATGCCTCAGCCGAGTTTTGGTTTCTTGAGCGGCAATTTCCTAAATGATTTCTGGGTCTGAGTTGGTTTTGCCTTCTTCCTTCCCAAATTTTGTATTCTGACGCAATACAAACACGAGTTTAGACAGCAGATCCATTATGAAATGAAAAAAAAACAAAACAAAACGAATTAGCGTGTCATGCTTAGAATTCTAGAGGCAGCACGACCAACATGAGTTTTTCTGTTTTGGACAAAGAAATGGAACCCTTTTGCAGAGGGGAACGATAATTAATTCCCCAAATCAGTTTGCCAGCGATTTTCAGGTGAATTGAATGAGTTTTCCAAAGCCAGTCAGCTGGGAGGGGTGGATGAATCCGGAAACAGCCTGTTTCCTTGTGACTAAATCAAGCCCACTATCAAAAAGGACTCTTGCATTTCTTTGGCTCTTTTCACATTTTTCTTCTTTATCATGGTTTGTAATGAATTTTCTGATGTGAGCTTTGATTTTGAGGCTGGAATATGGAGTTCAAGACACGGAAGGAATGGTCTTTTTCAATCAGGGCACAGCTGTTGGCTTCCTCCAAATCTGGCTTTCTGTCATGGTTTTGGGTGCCTCAGCCGAGTTTTGGTTTCTTGAGCGGCAATTTCCTAAATGATTTCTGGGTCTGAGTTGGTTTTGCCTTCTTCCTTCCCAAATTTTGTATTCTGACGCAATACAAACACGAGTTTAGACAGCAGATCCATTATGAAATAAAAAAAAACAAAACCAATGAGCGTGTCATGCTTAGAATTCTAGAGGCAGCACGACCAACATGAGTTTTTGTGTTTTGGAAAAAGAAATGGAACCCTTTTGCAGAGGGGAACGATAATTAATTCCCCAAATCAGTTTGCCAGCGATTTTCAGGTGAATTGAATGAGTTTTCCAAAGCCAGTCAGCTGGGAGGGGTGGATGAATCCGGAAACAGCCTGTTTCCTTGTGACTAAATCAAGCCCACTATCAAAAAGGACTCTTCCATTTCTTTGGCTCTTGTCACTTTTTTCTTCTTTATCATGGTTTGTAATGAATTTTCTGATGTGAGCTTTGATTTTGAGGCTGGAATATGGAGTTCAAGACCCGGAAGGAATGGTCTTTTTCAATCAGGGCACAGCTGTTGGCTTGCTCCAATTCTGGCTTTCTGTCATGGTTTTGGGTGCCTCAGCCGAGTTTTGGTTTCTTGAGCGGCAATTTCCTAAAGGATTTCTGGGTCTGAGTTGGGTTTGCCTTCTTCCTTCCCAAATTTTGTATTCTGACGCAATACAAACACGAGTTTAGACAGCAGATCCATTATGAAAGAAAAAAAACAAAACCAATTCGCGTGTCATGCTTAGAATTCTAGAGGCAGCACGACCAACATGAGTTTTTGTGTTTTGGAAAAAGAAATGGAAGCCTTTTGCAGAGGGGAACGATAATTCATTCCCCAAATCAGTTTGCCAGCGATTTTCAGGTGAATTGAATGAGTTTTCCAAAGCCAGTCAGCTGGGAGGGGTGGATGAATCCGGAAACAGCCTGTTTCCTTGGGACTAAATCAAGCCCACTCCCAAAAAGGACTCTTCCATTTCTTTGGCTCTTTTCACATTTTTCTTCTTTATCATGGTTTGTAATGAATTTTCTGATGTGAGCTTTGATTTTGAGGCTGGAATATGGAGTTCAAGACCCGGAAGGAATGGTCTTTTTCAATCAGGGCACAGCTGTTGGCTTCCTCCAATTCTGGCTTTCTGTCATGGTTTTGGGTGCCTCAGCCGAGTTTTGGTTTCTTGAGCGGCAATTTCCTAAAGGATTTCTGGGTCTGAGTTGGTTTTGCCTTCTTCCTTCCCAAATTTTGTATTCTGACGCAATACAAACACGAGTTTCGACAGCAGATCCATTATGAAAGAAAAAAAAAAAAAACCAATTAGCGTGTCATGCTTAGAATTCTAGAGGCAGCACGACCAACATGAGTTTTTGTGTTTTGGAAAAAGACATGGAACCCTTTTGCAGAGGGGAACGATAATGAATTCCCCAAATCAGTTTGCCAGCGATTTTCAGGTGAATTGAATGAGTTTTCCACAGCCAGTCAGCTGGGAGGGGTGGATGAATCCGGAAACAGCCTGTTTCCTTGTGACTTAATCAAGCCCACTATCAAAAAGGACTCTTGCATTTCTTTGGCTCTTCTCACTTTTTTCTTCTTTATCATGGTTTGTAATGAATTTTCTGATGTGAGCTTTGATTTTGAGGCTGGAATATGGAGTTCAAGACACGGAATGAGGTCTTTTTCAATCAGGGCACAGCTGTTGGCTTGCTCCAATTCAGGCTTTCTGTCATGGTTTTGGGTACCTCAGCTGAGTTTTGTTTCTTGAGCGGCAATTTCCTAAAGGATTTCTGGGTCTGAGTTGGTTTTGCCTTCTTCCTTCCCAAATTTTGTATTCTGACGCAACACAAACACGAGTTTAGACAGCAGACCCATTATGAAATAAAAAAAAAAAAACAAAACAAAACGAATTAGCGTGTCATGCTTAGAATTCTAGAGGCAGCACGACCAACATGAGTTTTTGTGTTTTGGACAAAGAAATGGAACCATTTTGCAGAGGGGAACGATAATTAATTCCCCAAATCAGTTTGCCAGCGATTTTCAGGTGAATTGAATGAGTTTTCCAAAGCCAGTCAGCTGGGAGGGGTGGATGAATCCGGAAACAGCCTGTTTCCTTGTGACTAAATCAAGCCCACTATCAAAAAGCACTCTTCCATTTCTTTGGCTCTTTTCACATTTTTCTTCTTTATCATGGTTTGTAATGAATTTTCTGATGTGAGCTTTGATTTTGAGGCTGGAATATGGAGTTCAAGACACGGAATGAGGTCTTTTTCAATCAGGGCACAGCTGTTGGCTTGCTCCAATTCAGGCTTTCTGTCATGGTTTTGGGTGCCTCAGCCGAGTTTTGGTTTCTTGAGCGGCAATTTCCTGAATGATTTCTGGGTCTGAGTTGGTTTTGCCTTCTTCCTTCCCAAATTTTGTATTCTGACGCAACACAAACACGAGTTTAGACAGCAGATCCATTATGAAATAAAAAAAACCAAAACCAATTGGCGTGTCATGCTTAGAATTCTAGAGGCAGCACGACCAACATGAGTTTTTGTGTTTTGGACAAAGAAATGGAACCCTTTTGCAGAGGGGAACGATAATTAATTCCCCAAATCAGTTTGCCAGCGATTTTCAGGTGAATTGAATGAGTTTTCCAAAGCCAGTCAGCTGGGAGGGGTGGATGAATCCGGAAACAGCCTGTTTCCTTGTGACTAAATCAAGCCCACTCTCAAAAAGGACTCTTCCATTTCTTTGGCTCTTTTCACATTTTTCTTCTTTATCATGGTTTGTAATGAATTTTCTGATGTGAGCTTTGATTTTGAGGCTGGAATATGGAGTTCAAGACACGGAAGGAATGGTCTTTTTCAATCAGGGCACAGCTGTTGGCTTGCTCCAATTCTGGCTTTCTGTCATGGTTTTGGGTGCCTCAGCCAAGTTTTGGTTTCTTGAGCGGCAATTTCCTAAATGATTTCTGGGTCTGAGTTGGTTTTGCCTTCTTCCTTCCCAAATTTTGTATTCTGACGCAATACAAACACGAGTTTCGACAGCAGATCCATTATGAAAGAAAAAAAAAAAAAACCAATTAGCGTGTCATGCTTAGAATTCTAGAGGCAGCACGACCAACATGAGGTTTTGTGTTTTGGACAAAGAAATGGAACCCTTTTGCAGAGGGGAACGATAATTAATTCCCCAAATCAGTTTGCCAGCGATTTTCAGGTGAATTGAATGAGTTTTCCACAGCCAGTCAGCTGGGAGGGGTGGATGAATCCGGAAACAGCCTGTTTCCTTGTGACTTAATCAAGCCCACTATCAAAAAGGACTCTTGCATTTCTTTGGCTCTTCTCACTTTTTTCTTCTTTATCATGGTTTGTAATGAATTTTCTGATGTGAGCTTTGATTTTGAGGCTGGAATATGGAGTTCAAGACACGGAAGGAATGGTCTTTTTCAATCAGGGCACAGCTGTTGGCTTGCTCCAATTCAGGCTTTCTGTCATGGTTTTGGGTGCCTCAGCTGAGTTTTGTTTCTTGAGCGGCAATTTCCTGAATGATTTCTGGGTTTGAGTTGGTTTTGCCTTCTTCCTTCCCAAATTTTGTATTCTGACGCAATACAAACACGAGTTTAGACAGCAGATCCATTATGAAATGAAAAAAACCAAAACCAATTAGCGAGTCATGCTTAGAATTCTAGAGGCAGCACGACCAACATGAGTTTTTGTGTTTTAGAAAAAGAAATGGAACCCTTTTGCAGAGGGGAACGATAATTAATTCCCCAAATCAGTTTGCCAGCGATTTTCAGGTGAATTGAATGAGTTTTCCAAAGCCAGTCAGCTGGGAGTGGTGGATGAATCCGGAAACAGCCTGTTTCCTTGTGACTAAATCAAGCCCACTATCAAAAAGGACTCTTCCATTTCTTTGGCTCTTTTCACATTTTTCTTCTTTATCATGGTTTGTAATGAATTTTCTGATGTGAGCTTTCATTTTGAGGCTGGAATATGGAGTTCAAGACACGGAAGGAATGGTCTTTTTCAATCAGGGCACAGCTGTTGGCTTGCTCCAATTCTGGCTTTCTGTCATGGTTTTGGGTGCCTCAGCCGAATTTTGGTTTCTTGAGCGGCAATTTCCTAAATGATTTCTGGGTCTGAGTTGGTTTTGCCTTCTTCCTTCCCAAATTTTGTATTCTGACGCAATACAAACACGAGTTTCGACAGCAGATCCATTATGAAATAAAAAAAAAAAAAAACCGAATTAGCGTGTCATGCTTAGAATTCTAGAGGCAGCACGACCAACATGAGTTTTTGTGTTTTGGACAAAGAAATGGAACCCTTTTGCAGAGGGGAACGATAATTAATTCCCCAAATCAGTTTGCCAGCGATTTTCAGGTGAATTGAATGAGTTTTCCACAGCCAGTCAGCTGGGAGGGGTGGATGAATCCGGAAACAGCCTGTTTCCTTGTGACTTAATCAAGCCCACTATCAAAAAGGACTCTTGCATTTCTTTGGCTCTTCTCACTTTTTTCTTCTTTATCATGGTTTGTAATGAATTTTCTGATGTGAGCTTTGATTTTGAGGCTGGAATATGGAGTTCAAGACACGGAATGAGGTCTTTTTCAATCAGGGCACAGCTGTTGGCTTGCTCCAATTCTGGCTTTCTGTCATGGTTTTGGGTGCCTCAGCCGAGTTTTGGTTTCTTGAGCGGCAATTTCCTAAATGATTTCTGGGTCTGAGTTGGTTTTGCCTTCTTCCTTCCCAAATTTTGTATTCTGACGCAACACAAACACGAGTTTAGACAGCAGACCCATTATGAAATAAAAAAAAAACCAAAACGAATTAGCGTGTCATGCTTAGAATTCTAGAGGCAGCACGACCAACATGAGTTTTTGTGTTTTGGACAAAGAAATGGAACCCTTTTGCAGAGGGGAACGATAATTAATTCCCCAAATCAGTTTGCCAGCGATTTTCAGGTGAATTGAATGAGTTTTCCAAAGCCAGTCAGCTGGGAGGGGTGGATGAATCCGGAAACAGCCTGTTTCCTTGTGACTAAATCAAGCCCACTATCAAAAAGGACTCTTGCATTTCTTTGGCTCTTTTCACATTTTTCTTCTTTATCATGGTTTGTAATGAATTTTCTGATGTGAGCTTTCATTTTGAGGCTGGAATATGGAGTTCAAGACACGGAAGGAATGGTCTTTTTCAATCAGGGCACAGCTGTTGGCTTGCTCCAATTCTGGCTTTCTGTCATGGTTTTGGGTGCCTCAGCCGAATTTTGGTTTCTTGAGCGGCAATTTCCTAAATGATTTCTGGGTCTGAGTTGGTTTTGCCTTCTTCCTTCCCAAATTTTGTATTCTGACGCAATACAAACACGAGTTTAGACAGCAGATCCATTATGAAATGAAAAAAACCAAAACCAATTTGCGAGTCATGCTTAGAATTCTAGAGGCAGCACGACCAACATGAGTTTTTGTGTTTTAGAAAAAGAAATGGAACCCTTTTGCAGAGGGGAACGATAATTAATTCCCCAAATCAGTTTGCCAGCGATTTTCAGGTGAATTGAATGAGTTTTCCAAAGCCAGTCAGCTGGGAGTGGTGGATGAATCCGGAAACAGCCTGTTTCCTTGTGACTAAATCAAGCCCACTATCAAAAAGGACTCTTCCATTTCTTTGGCTCTTTTCACATTTTTCTTCTTTATCATGGTTTGTAATGAATTTTCTGATGTGAGCTTTCATTTTGAGGCTGGAATATGGAGTTCAAGACACGGAAGGAATGGTCTTTTTCAATCAGGGCACAGCTGTTGGCTTGCTCCAATTCTGGCTTTCTGTCATGGTTTTGGGTGCCTCAGCCGAATTTTGGTTTCTTGAGCGGCAATTTCCTAAATGATTTCTGGGTCTGAGTTGGTTTTGCCTTCTTCCTTCCCAAATTTTGTATTCTGACGCAATACAAACACGAGTTTCGACAGCAGATCCATTATGAAATAAAAAAAAAAAAAACGAATTAGCGTGTCATGCTTAGAATTCTAGAGGCAGCACGACCAACATGAGTTTTTGTGTTTTGGACAAAGAAATGGAACCCTTTTGCAGAGGGGAACGATAATTAATTCCCCAAATCAGTTTGCCAGCGATTTTCAGGTGAATTGAATGAGTTTTCCACAGCCAGTCAGCTGGGAGGGGTGGATGAATCCGGAAACAGCCTGTTTCCTTGTGACTTAATCAAGCCCACTATCAAAAAGGACTCTTGCATTTCTTTGGCTCTTCTCACTTTTTTCTTCTTTATCATGGTTTGTAATGAATTTTCTGATGTGAGCTTTGATTTTGAGGCTGGAATATGGAGTTCAAGACACGGAATGAGGTCTTTTTCAATCAGGGCACAGCTGTTGGCTTGCTCCAATTCTGGCTTTCTGTCATGGTTTTGGGTGCCTCAGCCGAGTTTTGGTTTCTTGATCGGCAATTTCCTAAATGATTTCTGGGTCTGAGTTGGTTTTGCCTTCTTCCTTCCCAAATTTTGTATTCTGACGCAACACAAACACGAGTTTAGACAGCAGACCCATTATGAAATAAAAAAAAAACCAAAACGAATTAGCGTGTCATGCTTAGAATTCTAGAGGCAGCACGACCAACATGAGTTTTTGTGTTTTGGACAAAGAAATGGAACCCTTTTGCAGAGGGACACGATAATTAATTCCCCAAATCAGTTTGCCAGCGATTTTCAGGTGAATTGAATGAGTTTTCCAAAGCCAGTCAGCTGGGAGGGGTGGATGAATCCGGAAACAGCCTGTTTCCTTGTGACTTAATCAAGCCCACTATCAAAAAGGACTCTTGCATTTCTTTGGCTCTTCTCACTTTTTTCTTCTTTATCATGGTTTGTAATGAATTTTCTGATGTGAGCTTTGATTTTGAGGCTGGAATATGGAGTTCAAGACACGGAATGAGGTCTTTTTCAATCAGGGCACAGCTGTTGGCTTGCTCCAATTCTGGCTTTCTGTAATGGTTTTGGGTGCCTCAGCCGAGTTTTGGTTTCTTGAGCGGCAATTTCCTAAAGGATTTCTGGGTCTGAGTTGGTTTTGCCTTCTTCCTTCCCAAATTTTGTATTCTGACGCAACACAAACACGAGTTTAGACAGCAGACCCATTATGAAATAAAAAAAAAACCAAAACGAATTAGCGTGTCATGCTTAGAATTCTAGAGGCAGCACGACCAACATGAGTTTTTGTGTTTTGGACAAAGAAATGGAACCCTTTTGCAGAGGGGAACGATAATTAATTCCCCAAATCAGTTTGCCAGCGATTTTCAGGTGAATTGAATGAGTTTTCCAAAGCCAGTCAGCTGGGAGGGGTGGATGAATGCGGAAACAGCCTGTTTCCTTGTGACTAAATCAAGCCCACTCTCAAAAAGGACTCTTCCATTTCTTTGGCTCTTTTCACATTTTTCTTCTTTATCATGGTTTGTAATGAATTTTCTGATGTGAGCTTTGATTTTGAGGCTGGAAGATGGAGTTCAAGACACGGAATGAGGTCTTTTTAAATCAGGGCACAGCTGTTGGCTTGCTCCAATTCAGGCTTTCTGTCATGGTTTTGGGTGCCTCAGCCGAGATTTGGTTTCTTGAGCGGCAATTTCCTGAATGATTTCTGGGTCTGAGTTGGTTTTGCCTTCTTCCTTCCCAAATTTTGTATTCTGACGCAACACAAACACGAGTTTAGACAGCAGATCCATTATGAAATGAAAAAAACCAAAACCAATTGGCGTGTCATGCTTAGAATTCTTGAGGCAGCACGACCAACATGAGTTTTTGTGTTTTGGACAAAGAAATGGAACCCTTTTGCAGAGGGGAACGATAATGAATTCCCCAAATCAGTTTGCCAGCGATTTTCAGGTGAATTGAATGAGTTTTCCAAAGCCAGTCAGCTGGGAGGGGTGGATGAATCCGGAAACAGCCTGTTTCCTTGTGACTTAATCAAGCCCACTATCAAAAAGGACTCTTGCATTTCTTTGGCTCTTCTCACTTTTTTCTTCTTTATCATGGTTTGTAATGAATTTTCTGATGTGAGCTTTGATTTTGAGGCTGGAATATGGAGTTCAAGACACGGAAGGAATGGTCTTTTTCAATCAGGGCACAGCTGTTGGCTTGCTCCAATTCTGGCTTTCTGTAATGGTTTTGGGTGCCTCAGCCGAGTTTTGGTTTCTTGAGCGGCAATTTCCTAAAGGATTTCTGGGTCTGAGTTGGTTTTGCCTTCTTCCTTCCCAAATTTTGTATTCTGACGCAACACAAACACGAGTTTAGACAGCAGACCCATTATGAAATAAAAAGAAAACCAAAACGAATTAGCGTGTCATGCTTAGAATTCTAGAGGCAGCACGACCAACATGAGTTTTTGTGTTTTGGACAAAGAAATGGAACCCTTTTGCAGAGGGGAACGATAATTAATTCCCCAAATCAGTTTGCCAGCGATTTTCAGGTGAATTGAATGAGTTTTCCAAAGCCAGTCAGCTGGGAGGGGTGGATGAATCCGGAAACAGCCTGTTTCCTTGTGACTTAATCAAGCCCACTATCAAAAAGAACTCTTGCATTTGCTTAGCTCTTTTCACATTTTTCTTCTTTGTCATGGTTTGTAATGAATTTTCTGATGTGAGCTTTGATTTTGAGGCTGGAATATGGAATTCAAGACACGGAAGGAATGGTCTTTTTCAATCAGGGCACAGCTGTTGGCTTCCTCCAATTCTGGCTTTCTGTCATGGTTTTGGGTGCCTCAGCCGAGTTTTGGTTTCTTGAGCGGCAATTTCCTAAAGGATTTCTGGGTCTGAGTTGGTTTTGCCTTCTTCCTTCCCAAATTTTGTATTCTGACGCAATACAAACACGAGTTTCGACAGCAGATCCATTATGAAAGAAAAAAAAACCAAAACCAATTAGCGTGTCATGCTTAGAATTCTAGAGGCAGCACGACCAACATGAGTTTTTGTGTTTTGGACAAAGAAATGGAACCCTTTTGCAGAGGGGAACGATAATTAATTCCCCAAATCAGTTTGCCAGCGATTTTCAGGTGAATTGAATGAGTTTTCCACAGCCAGTCAGCTGGGAGGGGTGGATGAATCCGGAAACAGCCTGTTTCCTTGTGACTTAATCAAGCCCACTATCAAAAAGGACTCTTGCATTTCTTTGGCTCTTCTCACTTTTTTCTTCTTTGTCATGGTTTGTAATGAATTTTCTGATGTGAGCTTTGATTTTGAGGCTGGAATATGGAGTTCAAGTAACGGAATGAGGTCTTTTTCAATCAGGGCACAGCTGTTGGCTTGCTCCAATTCAGGCTTTCTGTTATGGTTTTGGGTACTCAGCTGAGTTTTGTTTCTTGAGCGGCAATTTCCTGAATGATTTCTGGGTCTGAGTTCGTTTTGCCTTCTTCCTTCCCAAATTTTGTATTCTGACGCCATACAAACACGAGTTTAGACAGCAGATCCATTATGAAATGAAAAAAACCAAAACCAATTAGCGAGTCATGCTTAGAATTCTAGAGGCAGCACGACCAACATGAGTTTTTGTGTTTTAGAAAAAGAAATGGAATCCTTTTGCAGAGGGGAACGATATTAATTCCCCAAATCAGTTTGCCAGCGATTTTCAGGTGAATTGAATGAGTTTTCCAAAGCCAGTCAGCTGGGAGGGGTGGATGAATCCGGAAACAGCCTGTTTCCTTGTGACTAAATCAAGCCCACTATCAAAAAGGACTCTTCCATTTCTTTGGCTCTTTTCACTTTTTTCTTCTTTATCATGGTTTGTAATGAATTTTCTGATGTGAGCTTTGATTTTGAGGCTGGAATATGGAGTTCAAGACACGGAAGGAATGGTCTTTTTCAATCAGGGCACAGCTGTTGGCTTGCTCCAATTCTGGCGTTCTGTCATGGTTTTGGGTGCCTCAGCCGAGTTTTGGTTTCTTGAGCGGCAATTTCCTAAATGATTTCTGGGTCTGAGTTGGTTTTGCCTTCTTCCTTCCCAAATTTTGTATTCTGACGCAACACAAACACGAGTTTAGACAGCAGATCCATTATGAACAAAAAAAAAAACAAAACCAATTAGCGTGTCATGCTTAGAATTCTAGAGGCGGCACGACCAACATGAGTTTTTGTGTTTTGGAAAAAGAAATGGAACCCTTTTGCAGAGGGGCACGATCATTAATTCCCCAAATCAGTTTGCCAGCGATTTTCAGGTGAATTGAATGAGTTTTCCAAAGCCAGTCAGCTGGGAGGGGTGGATGAATGCGGAAACAGCCTGTTTCCTTGTGACTAAATCAAGCCCACTATCAAAAAGGACTCTTCCATTTCTTTGGCTCTTTTCACATTTTTCTTCTTTATCATGGTTTGTAATGAATTTTCTGATGTGAGCTTTGATTTTGAGGCTGGAATATGGAGTTCAAGACACGGAAGGAATGGTCTTTTTCAATCAGGGCACAGCTGTTGGCTTGCTCCAATTCAGGCTTTCTGTCATGGTTTTGGGTGCCTCAGCCGAGTTTTGGTTTCTTGAGCGGCAATTTCCTAAATGATTTCTGGGTCTGAGTTGGTTTTGCCTTCTTCCTTCCCAAATTTTGTATTCTGATGCAACACAAACACGAGTTTAGATAGCAGATCCACTATGAAATGAAAAAAACCAAAAGCAATTAGCGTGTCATGCTTAGAATTCTAGAGGCAGCACGACCAACATGAGGTTTTGTGTTTTGGAAAAAGAAATGGAACCCTTTTGCAGAGGGGCACGATAATTAATTCCCCAAATCAGTTTGCCAGCGATTTTCAGGTGAATTGAATGAGTTTTCCACAGCCAGTCAGCTGGGAGGGGTGGATGAATCCGGAAACAGCCTGTTTCCTTGTGACTAAATCAAGCCCACTATCAAAAAGGACTCTTCCATTTCTTTGGCTCTTTTCACATTTTTCTTCTTTATCATGGTTTGTAATGAATTTTCTGATGTGAGCTTTGATTTTGAGGCTGGAATATGGAGTTCAAGACACGGAAGGAATGGTCTTTTTCAATCAGGGCACAGCTGTTGGCTTGCTCCAATTCTGGCTTTCTGTCATGGTTTTGGGTGCCTCAGCCGAGATTTGGTTTCTTGAGCGGCAATTTCCTAAAGGATTTCTGGGTCTGAGTTGGTTTTGCCTTCTTCCTTCCCAAATTTTGTATTCTGACGCAACACAAACACGAGTTTAGACAGCAGATCCATTATGAAATAAAAAAAAAAAAAAACGAATTAGCGTGTCATGCTTAGAATTCTAGAGGCAGCACGACCAACATGAGTTTTTGTGTTTTAGAAAAAGAAATGGAACCCTTTTGCAGAGGGGAACGATAATTAATTCCCCAAATCAGTTTGCCAGCGATTTTCAGGTGAATTGAATGAGTTTTCCAAAGCCAGTCAGCTGGGAGGGGTGGATGAATCCGGAAACAGCCTGTTTCCTTGTGACTAATCAAGCCCACTATCAAAAAGGACTCTTCCATTTCTTTGGCTCTTCTCACTTTTTTCTTCTTTATCATGGTTTGTAATGAATTTTCTGATGTGAGCTTTGATTTTGAGGCTGGAATATGGAATTCAAGACACGGAAGGAATGGTCTTTTTCAATCAGGGCACAGCTGTTGGCTTCCTCCAATTCTGGCTTTCTGTCATGGTTTTGGGTGCCTCAGCCGAGTTTTGGTTTCTTGAGCGGCAATTTCCTAAAGGATTTCTGGGTCTGAGTTGGTTTTGCCTTCTTCCTTCCCAAATTTTGTATTCTGACGCAATACAAACACGAGTTTAGACAGCAGATCCATTATGAAAAAAAAAAAAACCGAAACCAATTAGCGTGTCATGCTTAGAATTCTAGAGGCAGCACGACCAACATGAGGTTTTGTGTTTTGGACAAAGAAATGGAACCCTTTTGCAGAGGGGAACAATAATTAATTCCCCAAATCAGTTTGCCAGCGATTTTCAGGTGAATTGAATGAGTTTTCCACAGCCAGTCAGCTGGGAGGGGTGGATGAATCCGGAAACAGCCTGTTTCCTTGTGACTTAATCAAGCCCACTATCAAAAAGGACTCTTGCATTTCTTTGGCTCTTCTCACTTTTTTCTTCTTTATCATGGTTTGTAATGAATTTTCTGATGTGAGCTTTGATTTTGAGGCTGGAATATGGAGTTCAAGACACGGAATGAGGTCTTTTTCAATCAGGGCACAGCTGTTGGCTTGCTCCAATTCAGGCTTTCTGTCATGGTTTTGGGTACCTCAGCTGAGTTTTGTTTCTTGAGCGGCAATTTCCTGAATGATTTCTGGGTTTGAGTTGGTTTTGCCTTCTTCCTTCCCAAATTTTGTATTCTGACGCAATACAAACACGAGTTTAGACAGCAGATCCATTATGAAATGAAAAAAACCAAAACCAATTAGCGAGTCATGCTTAGAATTCTAGAGGCAGCACGACCAACATGAGTTTTTGTGTTTTAGAAAAAGAAATGGAATCCTTTTGCAGAGGGGAACGATATTAATTCCCCAAATCAGTTTGCCAGCGATTTTCAGGTGAATTGAATGAGTTTTCCAAAGCCAGTCAGCTGGGAGGGGTGGATGAATCCGGAAACAGCCTGTTTCCTTGTGACTAAATCAAGCCCACTATCAAAAAGGACTCTTCCATTTCTTTGGCTCTTTTCACTTTTTTCTTCTTTATCATGGTTTGTAATGAATTTTCTGATGTGAGCTTTGATTTTGAGGCTGGAATATGGAGTTCAAGACACGGAAGGAATGGTCTTTTTCAATCAGGGCACAGCTGTTGGCTTGCTCCAATTCTGGCGTTCTGTCATGGTTTTGGGTGCCTCAGCCGAGTTTTGGTTTCTTGAGCGGCAATTTCCTAAATGATTTCTGGGTCTGAGTTGGTTTTGCCTTCTTCCTTCCCAAATTTTGTATTCTGACGCAACACAAACACGAGTTTAGACAGCAGATCCATTATGAACAAAAAAAAAACAAAACCAATTAGCGTGTCATGCTTAGAATTCTAGAGGCAGCACGACCAACATGAGTTTTTGTGTTTTGGACAAAGAAATGGAACCCTTTTGCAGAGGGGAACGATATTAATTCCCCAAATCAGTTTGCCAGCGATTTTCAGGTGAATTGAATGAGTTTTCCACAGCCAGTCAGCTGGGAGGGGTGGATAAATCCGGAAACAGCCTGTTTCCTTGTGACTTAATCAAGCCCACTATCAAAAAGGACTCTTGCATTTCTTTGGCTCTTCTCACTTTTTTCTTCTTTATCATGGTTTGTAATGAATTTTCTGATGTGAGCTTTGATTTTGAGGCTGGAATATGGAGTTCAAGACACGGAATGAGGTCTTTTTCAATCAGGGCACAGCTGTTGGCTTGCTCCAATTCAGGCTTTCTGTCATGGTTTTGGGTACCTCAGCTGAGTTTTGTTTCTTGAGCGGCAATTTCCTGAATGATTTCTGGGTTTGAGTTGGTTTTGCCTTCTTCCTTCCCAAATTTTGTATTCTGACGCCATACAAACACGAGTTTAGACAGCAGATCCATTATGAAATGAAAAAAACCAAAACCAATTAGCGAGTCATGCTTAGAATTCTAGAGACAGCACGACCAACATGAGTTTTTGTGTTTTAGAAAAAGAAATGGAATCCTTTTGCAGAGGGGAACGATATTAATTCCCCAAATCAGTTTGCCAGCGATTTTCAGGTGAATTGAATGAGTTTTCCAAAGCCAGTCAGCTGGGAGGGGTGGATGAATCCGGAAACAGCCTGTTTCCTTGTGACTAAATAAAGCCCACTATCAAAAAGGACTCTTCCATTTCTTTGGCTCTTTTCACTTTTTTCTTCTTTATCATGGTTTGTAATGAATTTTCTGATGTGAGCTTTGATTTTGAGGCTGGAATATGGAGTTCAAGACACGGAAGGAATGGTCTTTTTCCATCAGGGCACAGCTGTTGGCTTGCTCCAATTCTGGCGTTCTGTCATGGTTTTGGGTGCCTCAGCCGAGTTTTGGTTTCTTGAGCGGCAATTTCCTAAAGGATTTCTGGGTCTGAGTTGGTTTTGCCTTCTTCCTTCCCAAATTTTGTATTCTGACGCAACACAAACACGAGTTTAGACAGCAGATCCATTATGAACAAAAAAAAAAACAAAACCAATTAGCGTGTCATGCTTAGAATTCTAGAGGCAGCACGACCAACATGAGTTTTTGTGTTTTGGAAAAAGAAATGGAACCCTTTTGCAGAGGGGCACGATCATTAATTCCCCAAATCAGTTTGCCAGCGATTTTCAGGTGAATTGAATGAGTTTTCCAAAGCCAGTCAGCTGGGAGGGGTGGATGAATGCGGAAACAGCCTGTTTCCTTGTGACTAAATCAAGCCCACTATCAAAAAGGACTCTTCCATTTCTTTGGCTCTTTTCACATTTTTCTTCTTTATCATGGTTTGTAATGAATTTTCTGATGTGAGCTTTGATTTTGAGGCTGGAATATGGAGTTCAAGACACGGAAGGAATGGTCTTTTTCAATCAGGGCACAGCTGTTGGCTTGCTCCAATTCAGGCTTTCTGTCATGGTTTTGAGTGCCTCAGCCGAGTTTTGGTTTCTTGAGCGGCAATTTCCTAAATGATTTCTGGGTCTGAGTTGGTTTTGCCTTCTTCCTTCCCAAATTTTGTATTCTGACGCAACACAAACACGAGTTTAGATAGCAGATCCACTATGAAATGAAAAAAACCAAAAGCAATTAGCGTGTCATGCTTAGAATTCTAGAGGCAGCACGACCAACATGAGGTTTTGTGTTTTGGAAAAAGAAATGGAACCCTTTTGCAGAGGGGAACGATAATTAATTCCCCAAATCAGTTTGCCAGCGATTTTCAGGTGAATTGAATGAGTTTTCCACAGCCAGTCAGCTGGGAGAGGTGGATGAATCCGGAAACAGCCTGTTTCCTTGTGACTAAATCAAGCCCACTATCAAAAAGGACTCTTCCATTTCTTTGGCTCTTTTCACATTTTTCTTCTTTATCATGGTTTGTAATGAATTTTCTGATGTGAGCTTTGATTTTGAGGCTGGAATATGGAGTTCAAGACACGGAAGGAATGGTCTTTTTCAATCAGGGCACAGCTGTTGGCTTGCTCCAATTCTGGCTTTCTGTCATGGTTTTGGGTGCCTCAGCCGAGATTTGGTTTCTTGAGCGGCAATTTCCTAAAGGATTTCTGGGTCTGAGTTGGGTTTGCCTTCTTCCTTCCCAAATTTTGTATTCTGACGCAACACAAACACGAGTTTAGACAGCAGATCCATTATGAAATAAAAAAAAAAAAAAAACGAATTAGCGTGTCATGCTTAGAATTCTAGAGGCAGCACGACCAACATGAGTTTTTGTGTTTTAGAAAAAGAAATGGAACCCTTTTGCAGAGGGGAACGATAATTAATTCCCCAAATCAGTTTGCCAGCGATTTTCAGGTGAATTGAATGAGTTTTCCAAAGCCAGTCAGCTGGGAGGGGTGGATGAATCCGGAAACAGCCTGTTTCCTTGTGACTAATCAAGCCCACTATCAAAAAGGACTCTTCCATTTCTTTGGCTCTTCTCACTTTTTTCTTCTTTATCATGGTTTGTAATGAATTTTCTGATGTGAGCTTTGATTTTGAGGCTGGAATATGGAATTCAAGACACGGAAGGAATGGTCTTTTTCAATCAGGGCACAGCTGTTGGCTTCCTCCAATTCTAGCTTTCTGTCATGGTTTTGGGTGCCTCAGCCGAGTTTTGGTTTCTTGAGCGGCAATTTCCTAAAGGATTTCTGGGTCTGAGTTGGTTTTGCCTTCTTCCTTCCCAAATTTTGTATTCTGACGCAATACAAACACGAGTTTAGACAGCAGATCCATTATGAAAGAAAAAACAAAACCAATTAGCGTGTCATGCTTAGAATTCTAGAGGCAGCACGACCAACATGAGGTTTTGTGTTTTGGACAAAGAAATGGAACCCTTTTGCAGAGGGGAACAATAATTAATTCCCCAAATCAGTTTGCCAGCGATTTTCAGGTGAATTGAATGAGTTTTCCACAGCCAGTCAGCTGGGAGGGGTGGATGAATCCGGAAACAGCCTGTTTCCTTGTGACTTAATCAAGCCCACTATCAAAAAGGACTCTTGCATTTCTTTGGCTCTTCTCACTTTTTTCTTCTTTATCATGGTTTGTAATGAATTTTCTGATGTGAGCTTTGATTTTGAGGCTGGAATATGGAGTTCAAGACACGGAATGAGGTCTTTTTCAATCAGGGCACAGCTGTTGGCTTGCTCCAATTCAGGCTTTCTGTCATGGTTTTGGGTACCTCAGCTGAGTTTTGTTTCTTGAGCGGCAATTTCCTGAATGATTTCTGGGTTTGAGTTGGTTTTGCCTTCTTCCTTCCCAAATTTTGTATTCTGACGCAATACAAACACGAGTTTAGACAGCAGATCCATTATGAAATGAAAAAAACCAAAACCAATTAGCGAGTCATGCTTAGAATTCTAGAGGCAGCACGACCAACATGAGTTTTTGTGTTTTAGAAAAAGAAATAGAACCCTTTTGCAGAGGGGAACGATAATTAATTCCCCAAATCAGTTTGCCAGCGATTTTCAGGTGAATTGAATGAGTTTTCCAAAGCCAGTCAGCTGGGAGGGGTGGATGAATCTGGAAACAGCCTGTTTCCTTGTGACTAAATCAAGCCCACTATCAAAAAGGAATCTTCCATTTCTTTGGCTCTTCTCACTTTTTTCTTCTTTATCATGGTTTGTAATGAATTTTCTGATGTGAGCTTTGATTTTGAGGCTGGAATATGGAGTTCAAGACACGGAAGGAATGGTCTTTTTCAATCAGGGCACAGCTGTTGGCTTGCTCCAATTCTGGCTTTCTGTCATGGTTTTGGGTGCCTCAGCCGAGATTTGGTTTCTTGAGCGGCAATTTCCTAAATGATTTCTGGGTCTGAGTTGGTTTTGCCTTCTTCTTTCCCAAATTTTGTATTCTGACGCAATACAAACACGAGTTTAGACAGCAGATCCATTGTGAAAGATAAAAACAAAATGAATTAGCGTGTCATGCTTAGAATTCTAGAGGCAGCACGACCAACATGAGTTTTTGTGTTTTGGAAAAAGAAATGGAACCCTTTTGCAGAGGGGAACGATAATTAATTCCCCAAATCACTTTGCCAGCGATTTTCAGGTGAATTGAATGAGTTTTCCAAAGCCAGTCAGCTGGGAGGGGTGGATGAATCCGGAAACAGCCTGTTTCCTTGTGACTAAATCAAGCCCACTATCAAAAAGGACTCTTGCATTTGCTTAGCTCTTTTCACATTTTTCTTCTTTGTCATGGTTTGTAATGAATTTTCTGATGTGAGCTTTGATTTTGAGGCTGGAATATGGAATTCAAGACACGGAAGGAATGGTCTTTTTCAATCAGGGCACAGCTGTTGGCTTCCTCCAATTCTGGCTTTCTGTCATGGTTTTGGGTGCCTCAGCCGAGTTTTGGTTTCTTGAGCGGCAATTTCCTAAAGGATTTCTGGGTCTGAGTTGGTTTTGCCTTCTTCCTTCCCAAATTTTGTATTCTGACGCAATACAAACACGAGTTTCGACAGCAGATCCATTATGAAAGAAAAAAAAACCAAAACCAATTAGCGTGTCATGCTTAGAATTCTAGAGGCAGCACGACCAACATGAGTTTTTGTGTTTTGGACAAAGAAATGGAACCCTTTTGCAGAGGGGAACGATAATTAATTCCCCAAATCAGTTTGCCAGCGATTTTCAGGTGAATTGAATGAGTTTTCCACAGCCAGTCAGCTGGGAGGGGTGGATGAATGCGGAAACAGCCTGTTTCCTTGTGACTTAATCAAGCCCACTATCAAAAAGGACTCTTGCATTTCTTTGGCTCTTCTCACTTTTTTCTTCTTTATCATGGTTTGTAATGAATTTTCTGATGTGAGCTTTGATTTTGAGGCTGGAATATGGAGTTCAAGTCACGGAATGAGGTCTTTTTCAATCAGGGCACAGCTGTTGGCTTGCTCCAATTCAGGCTTTCTGTCATGGTTTTGGGTACCTCAGCTGAGTTTTGTTTCTTGAGCGGCAATTTCCTAAATGATTTCTGGGTCTGAGTTGGTTTTGCCTTCTTCCTTCCCAAATTTTGTATTCTGACGCCATACAAACACGAGTTTAGACAGCAGATCCATTATGAAATGAAAAAAACCAAAACCAATTAGCGAGTCATGCTTAGAATTCTAGAGGCAGCACGACCAACATGAGTTTTTGTGTTTTAGAAAAAGAAATGGAACCCTTTTGCAGAGGGGAACGATAATGAATTCCCCAAATCAGTTTGCCAGCGATTTTCAGGTGAATTGAATGAGTTTTCCAAAGCCAGTCAGCTGGGAGGGGTGGATGAATCCGGAAACAGCCTGTTTCCTTGTGACTAAATCAAGCCCACTATCAAAAAGGACTCTTGCATTTCTTTGGCTCTTTTCACATTTTTCTTCTTTATCATGGTTTGTAATGAATTTTCTGATGTGAGCTTTGATTTTGAGGCTGGAATATGGAGTTCAAGACACGGAAGGAATGGTCTTTTTCCATCAGGGCACAGCTGTGGCTTGCTCCAATTCTGGCTTTCTGTCATGGTTTTGGGTGCCTCAGCCGAGTTTTGGTTTCTTGAGCGGCAATTTCCTGAATGATTTCTGGGTCTGAGTTGGTTTTGCCTTCTTCCTTCCCAAATTTTGTATTCTGACGCAATACAAACATGAGTTTAGACAACAGATCCATTATGAAATGAAAAAAAACAAAAGCAATGAGCGTGTCATGCTTAGAATTCTAGAGGCAGCACGACCAACATGAGGTTTTGTGTTTTGGACAAAGAAATGGAACCCTTCTGCAGAGGGGAACGATAATTAATTCCCCAAATCAGTTTGCCAGCGATTTTCAGGTGAATTGAATGAGTTTTCCAAAGCCAGTCAGCTGGGAGGGGTGGATGAATGCGGAAACAGCCTGTTTCCTTGTGACTAAATCAAGCCCACTCTCAAAAAGGACTCTTCCATTTCTTTGGCTCTTTTCACATTTTTCTTCTTTATCATGGTTTGTAATGAATTTTCTGATGTGAGCTTTGATTTTGAGGCTGGAATATGGAGTTCAAGACACGGAAGGAATGGTCTTTTTCAATCAGGGCACAGCTGTTGGCTTGCTCCAATTCTGGCTTTCTGTCATGGTTTTGGGTGCCTCAGCCGAGTTTTGGTTTCTTGAGCGGCAATTTCCTAAAGGATTTCTGGGTCTGAGTTGGTTTTGCCTTCTTCCTTCCCAAATTTTGTATTCTGACGCAATACAAACACGAGTTTAGACAGCAGATCCATTATGAAATAAAAAAAACAAAACCAATGAGCGTTTCATGCTTAGAATTCTTGAGGCAGCACAACCAACATGAGTTTTTGTGTTTTGGACAAAGAAATGGAACACTTTTGCAGAGGGGAACGATAATGAATTCCCCAAATCAGTTTGCCAGCGATTTTCAGGTGAATTGAATGAGTTTTCCAAAGCCAGTCAGCTGGGAGGGGTGGAAGAATCCGGAAACAGCCTGTTTCCTTGTGACTAAATGAAGCCCACTATCAAAAAGGACTCTTGCATTTCTTTGGCTCTTTACACATTTTTCTTATTTCTCATGGTTTGTAATGAATTTTCTGATGTGAGCTTTGATTTTGAGGCTGGAATATGGAGTTCAAGACACAGAAGGAATGGTCTTTTTCAATCAGGGCACAGCTGTTGGCTTGCTCCAATTCTGGCTTTCTGTCATGGTTTTGGGTGCCTCAGCCGAGTTTTGGTTTCTTGAGCGGCAATTTCCTAAAGGATTTCTGGGTCTGAGTTGGTTTTGCCTTCTTCCTTCCCAAATTTTGTATTCTGACGCAATACAAACACGAGTTTAGACAGCAGATCCATTATGAAATAAAAAAAAAAAAAACAAAACGAATTAGCGTGTTATGCTTAGAATTCTAGAGGCAGCGCGACCAACATGAGTTTTTGTGTTTTGGAAAAAGAAATGGAACCCTTTTGCAGAGGGGAATGATAATTAATTCCCCAAATCAGTTTGCCTGCGATTTTCAGGTGAATTGAATGAGTTTTCCAAATCCAGTCATCTGGGAGGGATGGATGAATCCGGAAACAGCCTGTTTCCTTGTGACTAAATCAAGCCCACTATCAAAAAGGACTCTTGCATTTCTTTGGCTCTTTACACATTTTTCTTCTTTCTCATGGTTTGTAATGAATTTTCTGATGTGAGCTTTGATTTTGAGGCTGGAATATGGAGTTCAAGACACGGAAGGAATGGTCTTTTTCAATCAGGGCACAGCTGTTGGCTTGCTCCAATTCTGGCTTTCTGTCATGGTTTTGGGTGCCTCAGCCGAGTTTTGGTTTCTTGAGCGGCAATTTCCTAAAGGATTTCTGGGTCTGAGTTGGGTTTGCCTTCTTCCTTCCCAAATTTTGTATTCTGACGCAATACAAACACGAGTTTAGACAGCAGATCCATTATGAAATAAAAAAAAAAAACAAAACGAATTAGCGTGTTATGCTTAGAATTCTAGAAGCAGCACGACCAACATGAGTTTTTGTGTTTTAGAAAAAGAAATGGAACCCTTTTGCAGAGGGGAATGATAATTAATTCCCCAAATCAGTTTGCCAGCGATTTTCAGGTGAATTGAATGAGTTTTCCAAAGCCAGTCAGCTGGGAGGGGTGGATGAATCCGGAAACAGCCTGTTTCCTTGTGACTAAATCAAGCCCACTATCAAAAAGGACTCTTGCATTTCTTTGGCTCTTTTCACATTTTTCTTCTTTATCATGGTTTGTGATGAATTTTCTGATGTGAGCTTTGATTCTGAGGCTGGAATATGGAGTTCAAGACCCGGAAGGAATGGTCTTTTTCAATCAGGGCACAGCTGTTGGCTTCCTCCAATTCTGGCTTTCTGTCATGGTTTTGGGTGCCTCAGCCGAGTTTTGGTTTCTTGAGCGGCAATTTCCTAAAGGATTTCTGGGTCTGAGTTGGTTTTGCCTTCTTCCTTCCCAAATTTTGTATTCTGACGCAATACAAACACGAGTTTCGACAGCAGATCCATTATGAAAGAAAAAAAAACCAAAACCAATTAGCGTGTCATGCTTAGAATTCTAGAGGCAGCACGACCAACATGAGTTTTTGTGTTTTGGACAAAGAAATGGAACCCTTTTGCAGAGGGGAACGATAATTAATTCCCCAAATCAGTTTGCCAGCGATTTTTAGGTGAATTGAATGAGTTTTCCACAGCCAGTCAGCTGGGAGGGGTGGATGAATGCGGAAACAGCCTGTTTCCTTGTGACTTAATCAAGCCCACTATCAAAAAGGACTCTTGCATTTCTTTGGCTCTTCTCACTTTTTTCTTCTTTATCATGGTTTGTAATGAATTTTCTGATGTGAGCTTTGATTTTGAGGCTGGAATATGGAGTTCAAGTAACGGAATGAGGTCTTTTTCAATCAGGGCACAGCTGTTGGCTTCCTCCAATTCAGGCTTTCTGTCATGGTTTTGGGTACCTCAGCTGAGTTTTGTTTCTTGAGCGGCAATTTCCTAAATGATTTCTGGGTCTGAGTTGGTTTTGCCTTCTTCCTTCCCAAATTTTGTATTCTGACGCCATACAAACACGAGTTTAGACAGCAGATCCATTATGAAATGAAAAAAACCAAAACCAATTAGCGAGTCATGCTTAGAATTCTAGAGGCAGCACGACCAACATGAGTTTTTGTGTTTTAGAAAAAGAAATGGAACCCTTTTGCAGAGGGGAACGATAATGAATTCCCCAAATCAGTTTGCCAGCGATTTTCAGGTGAATTGAATGAGTTTTCCAAAGCCAGTCAGCTGGGAGGGGTGGATGAATCCGGAAACAGCCTGTTTCCTTGTGACTAAATCAAGCCCACTATCAAAAAGGACTCTTGCATTTCTTTGGCTCTTTTCACATTTTTCTTCTTTATCATGGTTTGTAATGAATTTTCTGATGTGAGCTTTGATTTTGAGGCTGGAATATGGAGTTCAAGACACGGAAGGAATGGTCTTTTTCCATCAGGGCACAGCTGTGGCTTGCTCCAATTCTGGCTTTCTGTCATGGTTTTGGGTGCCTCAGCCGAGTTTTGGTTTCTTGAGCGGCAATTTCCTGAATGATTTCTGGGTCTGAGTTGGTTTTGCCTTCTTCCTTCCCAAATTTTGTATTCTGACGCAATACAAACATGAGTTTAGACAACAGATCCATTATGAAATGAAAAAGAACAACAGCAATGAGCGTGTCATGCTTAGAATTCTAGAGGCAGCACGACCAACATGAGGTTTTGTGTTTTGGACAAAGAAATGGAACCCTTCTGCAGAGGGGAACGATAATTAATTCCCCAAATCAGTTTGCCAGCGATTTTCAGGTGAATTGAATGAGTTTTCCAAAGCCAGTCAGCTGGGAGGGGTGGATGAATGCGGAAACAGCCTGTTTCCTTGTGACTAAATCAAGCCCACTCTCAAAAAGGACTCTTCCATTTCTTTGGCTCTTTTCACATTTTTCTTCTTTATCATGGTTTGTAATGAATTTTCTGATGTGAGCTTTGATTTTGAGGCTGGAATATGGAGTTCAAGACACGGAAGGAATGGTCTTTTTCAATCAGGGCACAGCTGCTGGCTTGCTCCAATTCTGGCTTTCTGTCATGGTTTTGGGTGCCTCAGCCGAGTTTTGGTTTCTTGAGCGGCAATTTCCTAAAGGATTTCTGGGTCTGAGTTGGTTTTGCCTTCTTCCTTCCCAAATTTTGTATTCTGACGCAATACAAACACGAGTTTAGACAGCAGATCCATTATGAAATAAAAAAAACAAAACCAATGAGCGTTTCATGCTTAGAATTCTTGAGGCAGCACAACCAACATGAGTTTTTGTGTTTTGGACAAAGAAATGGAACACTTTTGCAGAGGGCAACGATAATGAATTCCCCAAATCAGTTTGCCAGCGATTTTCAGGTGAATTGAATGAGTTTTCCAAAGCCAGTCAGCTGGGAGGGGTGGAAGAATCCGGAAACAGCCTGTTTCCTTGTGACTAAATGAAGCCCACTATCAAAAAGGACTCTTGCATTTCTTTGGCTCTTTACACATTTTTCTTATTTCTCATGGTTTGTAATGAATTTTCTGATGTGAGCTTTGATTTTGAGGCTGGAATATGGAGTTCAAGACACAGAAGGAATGGTCTTTTTCAATCAGAGCACAGCTGTTGGCTTGCTCCAATTCTGGCTTTCTGTCATGGTTTTGGGTGCCTCAGCCGAGTTTTGGTTTCTTGAGCGGCAATTTCCTAAAGGATTTCTGGGTCTGAGTTGGTTTTGCCTTCTTCCTTCCCAAATTTTGTATTCTGACGCAATACAAACACGAGTTTAGACAGCAGATCCATTATGAAATAAAAAAAAAAAAAACAAAACGAATTAGCGTGTTATGCTTAGAATTCTAGAGGCAGCGCGACCAACATGAGTTTTTGTGTTTTGGAAAAAGAAATGGAACCCTTTTGCAGAGGGGAATGATAATTAATTCCCCAAATCAGTTTGCCTGCGATTTTCAGGTGAATTGAATGAGTTTTCCAAATCCAGTCATCTGGGAGGGGTGGATGAATCCGGAAACAGCCTGTTTCCTTGTGACTAAATCAAGCCCACTATCAAAAAGGACTCTTGCATTTCTTTGGCTCTTTACACATTTTTCTTCTTTCTCATGGTTTGTAATGAATTTTCTGATGTGAGCTTTGATTTTGAGGCTGGAATATGGAGTTCAAGACACGGAAGGAATGGTCTTTTTCAATCAGGGCACAGCTGTTGGCTTGCTCCAATTCTGGCTTTCTGTCATGGTTTTGGGTGCCTCAGCCGAGTTTTGGTTTCTTGAGCGGCAATTTCCTAAAGGATTTCTGGGTCTGAGTTGGGTTTGCCTTCTTCCTTCCCAAATTTTGTATTCTGACGCAATACAAACACGAGTGTAGACAGCAGATCCATTATGAAATAAAAAAAAAAAACAAAACGAATTAGCGTGTTATGCTTAGAATTCTAGAGGCAGCACGACCAACATGAGTTTTTGTGTTTTAGAAAAAGAAATGGAACCCTTTTGCAGAGGGGAATGATAATTAATTCCCCAAATCAGTTTGCCAGCGATTTTCAGGTGAATTGAATGAGTTTTCCAAAGCCAGTCAGCTGGGAGGGGTGGATGAATCCGGAAACAGCCTGTTTCCTTGTGACTAAATCAAGCCCACTATCAAAAAGGACTCTTGCATTTCTTTGGCTCTTTTCACATTTTTCTTCTTTATCATGGTTTGTGATGAATTTTCTGATGTGAGCTTTGATTCTGAGGCTGGAATATGGAGTTCAAGACACGGAAGGAATGGTCTTTTTCAATCAGGGCACAGCTGTTGGCTTGCTCCAATTCTGGCTTTCTGTCATGGTTTTGGGTGCCTCAGCCGAGTTTTGGTTTCTTGAGCGGCAATTTCCTTAATGATTTCTGGGTCTGAGTTGGGTTTGCCTTCTTCCTTCCCAAATTTTGTATTCTGACGCAATACAAACACGAGTTTAGACAGCAGATCCATTATGAAAAAAAAAAAACAAAACCAATTAGCGTGTCATGCTTAGAATTCTAGAGGCAGCACGACCAACATGAGTTTTTGTGTTTTGTAAAAAGAAATGGAACCGTTTTGCAGAGGGGAACGATAATTAATTCCCCAAATCAGTTTGCCAGCGATTTTCAGGTGAATTGAATGAGTTTTCCAAAGCCAGTCAGCTGGGAGGGGTGGATGAATCCGGAAACAGCCTGTTTCCTTGTGACTAAATCAAGCCCACTCTCAAAAAGGACTCTTCCATTTCTTTGGCTCTTTTCACACTTTTCTTCTTTATCATGGTTTGTGATGAATTTTCTGATGTGAGCTTTCATTCTGAGGCTGGAATATGGAGTTCAAGACACGGAAGGAATGGTCTTTTTCAATCAGGGCACAGCTGTTGGCTTGCTCCAATTCTGGCTTTCTGTCATGGTTTTGGGTGCCTCAGCCGAGTTTTGGTTTCTTGAGCGGCAATTTCCTAAAGGATTTCTGGGTCTGAGTTGGGTTTGCCTTCTTCCTTCCCAAATTTTGTATTCTGACGCAATACAAACACGAGTTTAGACAGCAGATCCATTATGAAAGAGAAAAAACAAAACCAATTAGCGTGTCATGCTTAGAATTCTTGAGGCAGCACGACCAACATGAGTTTTTGTGTTTTGGAAAAAGAAATGGAACCCTTTTGCAGAGGGGCACGATAATGAATTCCCCAAATAAGTTTGCCAGTGATTTTCAGGTGAATTGAATGAGTTTTCCAAAGCCAGTCAGCTGGGAGGGGTGGATGAATCCGGAAACAGCCTGTTTCCTTGTGACTAAATCAAGCCCACTATCAAAAAGGACTCTTGCATTTCTTTGGCTCTTTTCACATTTTTCTTATTTCTCATGGGTTGTAATGAATTTTCTGATGTGAGCTTTGATTTTGAGGCTGCAATATGGAGTTCAAGACACGGAAGGAATGGTCTTTTTCAATCAGGGCACAGCTGTTGGCTTGCTCCAATTCTGGCTTTCTGTCATGGTTTTGGGTGCCTCAGCCGAGTTTTGGTTTCTTGAGCGGCAATTTCCTAAAGGATTTCTGGGTCTGAGTTGGGTTTGCCTTCTTCCTTCCCAAATTTTGTATTCTGACGCAATACAAACACGAGTTTAGACAGCAGATCCTCTATGAAATAAAAAAAACAAAACCAATGAACGTGTCATGCTTAGAATTCTTGAGGCAGCACGACCAACATGAGTTTTTGTGTTTTGGACAAAGAAATGGAACCCTTTTGCAGAGGGGCACGATAATGAATTCCCCAAATCAGTTTGCCAGCGATTTTCAGGTGAATTGAATGAGTTTTCCAAAGCCAATCAGCTGGGAGGGGTGGATGAATCTGGAAACAGCCTGTTTCCTTGTGACTAAATCAAGCCCACTATCAAAAAGGACTCTTGCATTGCTTTGGCTCTTTTCATATTTTTCTTCTTTGTCATGGTTTGTAATGAATTTTCTGATGTGAGCTTTGATTTTGAGGCTGGAATATGGAGTTCAAGACACGGAAGGAATGGTCTTTTTCAATCAGGGCACAGCTGTTGGCTTGCTCCAATTCTGGCTTTCTGTCATGGTTTTGGGTGCCTCAGCTGAGTTTTGGTTTCTTGAGCGGCAATTTCCTAAAGGATTTCTGGGTCTGAGTTGGTTTTGCCTTCTTCCTTCCCAAATTTTGTATTCTGACGCAATACAAACACGAGTTTAGACAGCAGATCCATTATGAAAGAAAAAAAAAAAACACCAATTAGCGTGTCATGCTTAGAATTCTAGAGACAGCATTACCAACATGAGTTATTGTGTTTTGGACAAAGAAATGGAACCCTTTTGCAGAGGGACACGATAATTAATTCCCCAAATCAGTTTGCCAGCGATTTTCAGGTGAATTGAATGAGTTTTCCAAAGCCAATCAGCTGGGAGGGGTGGATGAATCTGGAAACAGCCTGTTTCCTTGTGACTAAATCAAGCCCACTATCAAAAAGGACTCTTGCATTTCTTTGGCTCTTTTCACATTTTTCTTATTTCTCATGGTTTGTAATGAATTTTCTGATGTGAGCTTTGATTTTGAGGCTGGAATATGGAGTTCAAGACACGGAAGGAATGCTGTTTTCAGTTAGGGAACAGCTGTTGGCTTGCTCCAATTCTGGCTTTCTGTCATGGTTTTGGGTGCCTCAGCCGAGTTTTGGTTTCTTGAGCGGCAATTTCCTAAAGGATTTCTGGGTCTGAGTTGGGTTTGCCTTCTTCCTTCCCAAATTTTGTATTCTGACGCAATACAAACACGAGTTTAGACAGCAGATCCATTATGAAAGAAAAAAAAAAAACAAAACCAATGAGCGTGTCATGCTTAGAATTCTAGAGGCAGCACGACCAACATGAGTTTTTGTGTTTTGGACAAAGAAATTTAACCCTTTTGCAGAGGGGCACGATAATGAATTCCCCAAATCAGTTTGCCAGCGATTTTCAGGTGAATTGAATGAGTTTTCCAAAGCCAGTCAGCTGGGAGGGGTGGATGAATCCGGAAACAGCCTGTTTCCTTGTGACTAAATCAAGCCCACTATCAAAAAGGACTCTTGCATTTCTTTGGCTCTTCTCACTTTTTTCTTCTTTATCATGGTTTGTAATGAATTTTCTGATGTGAGCTTTGATTCTGAGGCTGGAATATGGAGTTCAAGACACGGAAGGAATGGTCTTTTTCAATCAGGGCACAGCTGTTGGCTTGCTCCAATTCTGGCTTTCTGTCATGGTTTTGGGTGCCTCAGCCGAGTTTTGGTTTCTTGAGCGGCAATTTCCTAAAGGATTTCTGGGTCTGAGTTGGGTTTGCCTTCTTCCTTCCCAAATTTTGTATTCTGATGCAATACAAACACGAGTTTAGACAGCAGATCCATTATGAAAGAAAAAGAAAACAAAATCAATTAGCGTGTCATGCTTAGAATTCTTGAGGCAGCGCGACCAACATGAGTTTTTGTGTTTTGGAAAAAGAAATGGAACCCTTTTGCAGAGGGGCACGATAATGAATTCCCCAAATCAGTTTGCCAGCGATTTTCAGGTGAATTGAATGAGTTTTCCAAAGCCAGTCAGCTGGGAGGGGTGGATGAATCTGGAAACAGCCTGTTTCCTTGTGACTAAATCAAGCCCACTATCAAAAAGGACTCTTGCATTTCTTTGGCTCTTTTCACATTTTTCTTCTTTATAATGGTTTGTAATGAATTGTCTGATGTGAGCTTTGATTTTGAGGCTGGAATATGGAGTTCAAGACACGGAAGGAATGGTCTTTTTCAATCAGGGTACAGCTGTTGGCTTGCTCCAATTCTGGCTTTCTGTCATGGTTTTGGGTGCCTCAGCCGAGTTTTGGTTTCTTGAGCGGCAATTTCCTAAAGGATTTCTGGGTCTGAGTTGGGTTTGCCTTCTTCCTTCCCAAATTTTGTATTCTGACGCAATACAAACACGAGTTTAGACAGCAGATCCATTATGATAGAAAAAAAAAACACCAATTAGCGTGTCATGCTTAGAATTCTAGAGACAGCACGACCAACATGAGTTTTTGTGTTTTGGACAAAGAAATGGAACCCTTTTGCAGAGGGACACGATAATGAATTCCCCAAATCAGTTTGCCAGCGATTTTCAGGTGAATTGAATGAGTTTTCCAAAGCCAGTCAGCTGGGAGGGGTGGATGAATCCGGAAACAGCCTGTTTCCTTGTGACTAAATCAAGCCCACTATCAAAAAGGACTCTTCCATTTCTTTGGCTCTTCTCACTTTTTTCTTCTTTATCATGGTTTGTAATGAATTTTCTGATGTGAGCTTTCATTTTGAGGCTGGAATATGGAGTTCAAGACACGGAAGGAATGGTCTTTTTCAATCAGGGCACAGCTGTTGGCTTGCTCCAATTCTGGCTTTCTGTCATGGTTTTGGGTGCCTCAGCCGAGTTTTGGTTTCTTGAGCGGCAATTTCCTAAAGGATTTCTGGGTCTGAGTTGGGTTTGCCTTCTTCCTTCCCAAATTTTGTATTCTGACGCAATACAAACACGAGTTTAGACAGCAGATCCATTATGAAAGAAAAAAAAAACACCAATGAGCGTGTCATGCTTAGAATTCTAGAGGCAGCACGACCAACATGAGTTTTTGTGTTTTGGACAAAGAAATGGAACCCTTTTGCAGAGGGACACGATAATTAATTCCCCAAATCAGTTTGCCAGCGATTTTCAGGTGAATTGAATGAGTTTTCCAAAGCCAGTCAGCTGGGAGGGGTGGATGAATCCGGAAACAGCCTGTTTCCTTGTGACTAAATCAAGCCCACTATCAAAAAGGACTCTTGCATTTCTTTGGCTCTTTTCACATTTTTCTTATTTCTCATGGTTTGTAATGAATTTTCTGATGTGAGCTTTGATTTTGAGGCTGGAATATGGAGTTCAAGACACGGAAGGAATGGTGTTTTCAGTCAGGGCACAGCTGTTGGCTTGCTCCAATTCTGGCTTTCTGTCATGGTTTTGGGTGCCTCAGGCGAGTTTTGGTTTCTTGAGCGGCAATTTCCTAAAGGATTTCTGGGTCTGAGTTGGGTTTGCCTTCTTCCTTCCCAAATTTTGTATTCTGACGCAATACAAACACGAGTTTAGACAGCAGATCCATTATGAAATAAAAAAAAAAAAAAACAAAACCAATGAGCGTGTCATGCTTAGAATTCTAGAGGCAGCACGACCAACATGAGTTTTTGTGTTTTGGACAAAGAAATTTAACCCTTTTGCAGAGGGGCACGACAATGAATTCCCCAAATCAGTTTGCCAGCGATTTTCAGGTGAATTGAATGAGTTTTCCAAAGCCAGTCATCTGGGAGGGGTGGATGAATCCGGAAACAGCCTGTTTCCTTGTGACTAAATCAAGCCCACTATCAAAAAGGACTCTTGCATTCATTTCTCTCTTCTCACTTTTTTCTTCTTTATCATGGTTTGTAATGAATTTTCTGATGTGAGCTTTGATTCTGAGGCTGGAATATGGAGTTCAAGACACGGAAGGAATGGTCTTTTTCAATCAGGGCACAGCTGTTGGCTTGCTCCAATTCTGGCTTTCTGTCATGGTTTTGGGTGCCTCAGCCGAGTTTTGGTTTCTTGAGCGGCAATTTCCTAAAGGATTTCTGGGTCTGAGTTGGGTTTGCCTTCTTCCTTCCCAAATTTTGTATTCTGACGCAATACAAACACGAGTTTAGACAGCAGATCCATTATGAAAGAAAAAAAACAAAACCAATTAGCGTGTCATGCTTAGAATTCTTGAGGCAGCACTACCAACATGAGTTTTTGTGTTTTGGAAAAAGAAATGGAACCCTTTTGCAGAGGGGCACGATAATGAATTCCCCAAATCAGTTTGCCAGCGATTTTCAGGTGAATTGAATGAGTTTTCCAAAGCCAGTCAGCTGGGAGGGGTGGATGAATCCGGAAACAGCCTGTTTCCTTGTGACTAAATCAAGCCCACTATCAAAAAGGACTCTTCCATTTCTTTGGCTCTTTTCACATTTTTCTTCTTTATCATGGTTTGTAATGAATTTTCTGATGTGAGCTTTGATTTTGAGGCTGGAATATGGAGTTCAAGACACGGAAGGAATGGTCTTTTTCAATCAGGGCACAGCTGTTGGCTTGCTCCAATTCTGGCTTTCTGTCATGGTTTTGGGTGCCTCAGCCGAGTTTTGGTTTCTTGAGCGGCAATTTCCTAAAGGATTTCTGGGTCTGAGTTGGTTTTGCCTTCTTCCTTCCCAAATTTTGTATTCTGATGCAATACAAACACGAGTTTAGACAGCAGATCCATTATGAAATAAAAAAAACAAAACCAATTAGCGTGTCATGCTTAGAATTCTTGAGGCAGCACGACCAACATGAGTTTTTGTGTTTTGGACAAAGAAATGGAACCCTTTTGCAGAGGGGCACGATAATGAATTCCCCAAATCAGTTTGCCAGCGATTTTCAGGTGAATTGAATGAGTTTTCCAAAGCCAGTCAGCTGGGAGGGGTGGATGAATCCGGAAACAGCCTGTTTCCTTGTGACTAAATCAAGCCCACTCTCAAAAAGGACTCTTCCATTTCTTTGGCTCTTTTCACATTTTTCTTCTTTATCATGGTTTGTAATGAATCTTGTGATGTGAGCTTTCATTCTGAGGCTGGAATATGGAGTTCAAGACACGGAAGGAATGGTCTTTTTCAATCAGGGCACAGCTGCTGGCTTGCTCCAATTCTGGCTTTCTGTCATGGTTTTGGGTGCCTCAGCCGAGTTTTGGTTTCCTGAGCGGCAATTTCCTAAAGGATTTCTGGGTCTGAGTTGGTTTTGCCTTCTTCCTTCCCAAATTTTGTATTCTGATGCAATACAAACACGAGTTTAGACAGCAGATCCATTATGAAATAAAAAAAACAAAACCAATTAGCGTGTCATGCTTAGAATTCTTGAGGCAGCACAACCAACATGAGTTTTTGTGTTTTGGAAAAAGAAATGGAGCCCTTTTGCAGAGGGGCACGATAATTAATTCCCCAAATCAGTTTGCCAGCGATTTTCAGGTGAATTGAATGAGTTTTCCAAAGCCAGTCAGCTGGGAGGGGTGGATGAATCCGGAAACAGCCTGTTTCCTTGTGACTAAATCAAGCCCACTATCAAAAAGGACTCTTCCATTTCTTTGGCTCTTTACACATTTTTCTTATTTCTCATGGTTTGTAATGAATTTTCTGATGTGAGCTTTGATTTTGAGGCTGGAATATGGAGTTCAAGACCCGGAAGGAATGGTCTTTTTCAATCAGGGCACAGCTGTTGGCTTGCTCCAATTCTGGCTTTCTGTCATGGTTTTGGGTGCCTCAGCCGAGTTTTGGTTTCTTGAGCGGCAATTTCCTAAAGGATTTCTGGGTCTGAGTTGGGTTTGCCTTCTTCCTTCCCAAATGTTGTATTCTGACGCAATACAAACACGAGTTTAGACAGCAGATCCATTATGAAAGAAAAAAAAAAAAACACCAATTAGCGTGTCATGCTTACAATTCTAGAGACAGCACGACCAACATGAGTTTTTGTGTTTTGGACAAAGAAATGGAACCCTTTTGCAGAGGGACACGATAATGAATTCCCCAAATCAGTTTGCCAGCGATTTTCAGGTGAATTGAATGAGTTTTCCAAAGCCAGTCAGCTGGGAGGGGTGGATGAATCCGGAAACAGCCTGTTTCCTTGTGACTAAATAAAGCCCACTATCAAAAAGGACTCTTGCATTTCTTTGGCTCTTTTCACATTTTTCTTCTTTATCATGGTTTGTAATGAATTTTCTGATGTGAGCTTTGATTTTGAGGCTGGAATATGGAGTTCAAGACACGGAAGGAATGGTCTTTTTCAGTCAGGGCACAGCTGTTGGCTTGCTCCAATTCTGGCTTTCTGTCATGGTTTTGGGTGCCTCAGCCGAGTTTTGGTTTCTTGAGCGGCAATTTCCTAAAGGATTTCTGGGTCTGAGTTGGGTTTGCCTTCTTCCTTCCCAAATTTTGTATTCTGATGCAATACAAACACGAGTTTAGACAGCAGATCCTTTATGAAAGAAAAAAAAAAAACAACACCAATTAGCGTGTCATGCTTAGAATTCTTGAGGCAGCACGACCAACATGAGTTTTTGTGTTTTGGAAAAAGAAATGGAACCCTTTTGCAGAGGGGCACGATAATGAATTCCCCAAATCAGTTTGCCAGCGATTTTCAGGTGAATTGAATGAGTTTTCCAAAGCCAGTCAGCTGGGAGGGGTGGATGAATCCGGAAACAGCCTGTTTCCTTGTGACTAAATCAAGCCCACTATCAAAAAGGACTCTTGCATTTCTTTGGCTCTTTTCACATTTTTCTTCTTTATCATGGTTTGTAATGAATTTTGTGATGTGAGCTTTCATTCTGAGGCTGTAATATGGAGTTCAAGACACGGAAGGAATGGTCTTTTTCAATCAGGGCACAGCTGTTGGCTTGCTCCAATTCTGGCTTTCTGTCATGGTTTTGGGTGCCTCAGCCGAGTTTTGGTTTCTTGAGCGGCAATTTCCTAAAGGATTTCTGGGTCTGAGTTGGGTTTGCCTTCTTCCTTCCCAAATTTTGTATTCTGACGCAATACAAACACGAGTTTAGACAGCAGATCCATTATGAAAGAAAAAAAACAAAACCAATTAGCGTGTCATGCTTAGAATTCTTGAGGCAGCACTACCAACATGAGTTTTTGTGTTTTGGACAAAGAAATGGAACCCTTTTGCAGAGGGACACGATAATGAATTCCCCAAATCAGTTTGCCAGCGATTTTCAGGTGAATTGAATGAGTTTTCCAAAGCCAGTCAGCTGGGAGGGGTGGATGAATCCGGAAACAGCCTGTTTCCTTGTGACTAAATAAAGCCCACTATCAAAAAGGACTCTTGCATTTCTTTGGCTCTTTTCACATTTTTCTTCTTTATCATGGTTTGTAATGAATTTTCTGATGTGAGCTTTGATTTTGAGGCTGGAATATGGAGTTCAAGACACGGAAGGAATGGTCTTTTTCAGTCAGGGCACAGCTGTTGGCTTGCTCCAATTCTGGCTTTCTGTCATGGTTTTGGGTGCCTCAGCCGAGTTTTGGTTTCTTGAGCGGCAATTTCCTAAAGGATTTCTGGGTCTGAGTTGGGTTTGCCTTCTTCCTTCCCAAATTTTGTATTCTGATGCAATACAAACACGAGTTTAGACAGCAGATCCTTTATGAAAGAAAAAAAAAAAACAACACCAATTAGCGTGTCATGCTTAGAATTCTTGAGGCAGCACGACCAACATGAGTTTTTGTGTTTTGGAAAAAGAAATGGAACCCTTTTGCAGAGGGGCACGATAATGAATTCCCCAAATCAGTTTGCCAGCGATTTTCAGGTGAATTGAATGAGTTTTCCAAAGCCAGTCAGCTGGGAGGGGTGGATGAATCCGGAAACAGCCTGTTTCCTTGTGACTAAATCAAGCCCACTATCAAAAAGGACTCTTGCATTTCTTTGGCTCTTTTCACATTTTTCTTCTTTATCATGGTTTGTAATGAATTTTGTGATGTGAGCTTTCATTCTGAGGCTGTAATATGGAGTTCAAGACACGGAAGGAATGGTCTTTTTCAATCAGGGCACAGCTGTTGGCTTGCTCCAATTCTGGCTTTCTGTCATGGTTTTGGGTGCCTCAGCCGAGTTTTGGTTTCTTGAGCGGCAATTTCCTAAAGGATTTCTGGGTCTGAGTTGGGTTTGCCTTCTTCCTTCCCAAATTTTGTATTCTGACGCAATACAAACACGAGTTTAGACAGCAGATCCATTATGAAAGAAAAAAAACAAAACCAATTAGCGTGTCATGCTTAGAATTCTTGAGGCAGCACTACCAACATGAGTTTTTGTGTTTTGGAAAAAGAAATGGAACCCTTTTGCAGAGGGGCACGATAATGAATTCCCCAAATCAGTTTGCAGCGATTTTCAGGTGAATTGAATGAGTTATCCAAAGCCAGTCAGCTGGGAGGGGTGGATGAATCCGGAAACAGCCTGTTTCCTTGTGACTAAATCAAGCCCACTATCAAAAAGGACTCTTGCATTTCTTTGGCTCTTCTCACATTTTTCTTCTTTATCATGGTTTGTAATGAGTTTTCTGATGTGAGCTTTGATTTTGAGGCTGGACTATGGAGTTCAAGACACGGAAGCAATGGTCTTTTTCAATCAGGGCACAGCTGTGGGCTTGCTCCAATTCTGGCTTTCTGTCATGGTTTTGGGTGCCTCAGCCGAGTTTTGGTTTCTTGAGCGGCAATTTCCTAAAGGATTTCTGGGTCTGAGTTGGGTTTGCCTTCTTCCTTCCCAAATGTTGTATTCTGACGCAATACAAACACGAGTTTAGACAGCAGATCCATTATGAAATAAAAAATACAAAACCAATTAGCGTGTCATGCTTAGAATTCTAGAGGCAGCACGACCAACATGAGATTTGTGTTTTGGAAAAAGAAATGGAACCCTTTTGCAGAGGGGAACGATAATTAATTCCCCAAATCAGTTTGCAGCGATTTTCAGGTGAATTGAATGAGTTTTCCAAAGCCAGTCAGCTGGGAGGGGTGGATGAATCCGGAAACAGCCTGTTTCCTTGTGACTAAATCAAGCCCACTATCAAAAAGGACTCTTCTATTGCTTTGGCTCTTTTCACATTTTTCTTCTTTATCATGGTTTGTAATGAATTTTCTGATGTGAGCTTTGATTTTGAGGCTGGAATATGGAGTTCAAGACCCGGAAGGAATGGTCTTTTTCAATCAGGGCACAGCTGTTGGCTTGCTCCAATTCTGGCTTTCTGTCATGGTTTTGGGTGCCTCAGCCGAGTTTTGGTTTCTTGAGCGGCAATTTCCTAAACGATTTCTGGGTCTGAGTTGGGTTTGCCTTCTTCCTTCCCAAATGTTGTATTCTGACGCAATACAAACACGAGTTTAGACAGCAGATCCATTATGAAATTAAAAATACAAAACCAATTAGCGTGTCATGCTTAGAATTCTAGAGGCAGCACGACCAACATGAGTTTTTGTGTTTTGGACAAAGAAATGGAACCCTTTTGCAGAGGGACATGATAATTAATTCCCCAAATCAGTTTGCCAGCGATTTTCAGGTGAATTGAATGAGTTTTCCAAAGCCAGTCAGCTGGGAGGGGTGGATGAATCCGGAAACAGCCTGTTTCCTTGTGACTAAATCAAGCCCACTATCAAAAAGGACTCTTGCATTTCTTTGGCTCTTTTCACATTTTTCTTCTTTATCATGGTTTGTAATGAATTTTCTGATGTGAGCTTTGATTTTGAGGCTGGAATATGGAGTTCAAGACACGGAAGGAATGGTGTTTTCAGTCAGGGCACAGCTGTTGGCTTGCTCCAATTCTGGCTTTCTGTCATGGTTTTGGGTGCCTCAGCCGAGTTTTGGTTTCTTGAGCGGCAATTTCCTAAAGGATTTCTGGGTCTGAGTTGGGTTTGCCTTCTTCCTTCCCAAATGTTGTATTCTGACGCAATACAAACACGAGTTTAGACAGCAGATCCATTATGAAATAAAAAAAAACAAAACAAAACCAATTAGCGTGTTATTCTTAGAATTCTGTAGGCAGCACGACCAACATGATGTTTTGTGTTTTGGAAAAAGAAATGGAACCCTTTTGCAGAGGGGAACGATAATTAATTCCCCAAATCAGTTTGCCAGCTATTTTCAGGTGAATTGAATGAGTTTTCCAAAGCCAGTCAGCTGGGAGGGGTGGATGAATCCGGAAACAGCCTGTTTCCTTGTTACTAAATCAAGCCCACTATCAAAAAGGACTCTTCCATTGCTTTGGCTCTTTTCACATTTTTCTTCTTTATCATGGTTTGTAATGAATTTTCTGATGTGAGCTTTGATTCTGAGGCTAGAATATGGAGTTCAAGACACGGAAGGAATGGTCTTTTTCAATCAGGGCACAGCTGTTGGGTTGCTCCAATTCTGGCTTTCTGTCATGGTTTTGGGTGCCTCAGCCGAGTTTTGGTTTCTTGAGCAGCAATTTCCTAAAGGATTTCTGGGTCTGAGTTGGGTTTGCCTTCTTCCATCCCAAATTTTGTATTCTGACGCAATACAAACACGAGTTTAGACAGCAGACCCATTATGAAAGAAAAGAAACAAACCAATTAGCTTCTCATGCTTAGAATTCTAGAGGCAGCACGACCAACATGAGTTTTTGTGTTTTGGAAAAAGAAATGGAACCCTTTTGCAGAGGGGCACGATAATTAATTCCCCAAATCAGTTTGCCAGTGATTTTCTGGTTAATTGAATGGGTTTTCCAAAGCCAGTCAGCTGGGAGAGGTGGATGAATCCGGAAACAGCCTGTTCCCTTGTGACTAAATCAAGCTCACTATCAAAAAGGACTCTTCCATTTCTTTGGCTCTTTTCACATTTTTCTTCTTTATCATGGTTTGTAATGAATTTTCTGATGTGAGCTTTGATTTTGAGGCTGGAATATGGAGTTCAAGACCCGGAAGGAATGGTCTTTTCAATCAGGGCACAGCTGTTGGCTTGCTCCAATTCTGGCTTTCTGTCATGGTTTTGGGTGCCTCAGCTGAGTTTTGCTTTCTTGAGCGGCAATTTCCTAAAGGATTTCTGGGTCTGAGTTGGGTTTGCCTTCTTCCTTCCCAAATTTTATATTCTGACGCAATACAAACACGAGTTTAGACAGCAGATCCATTATGAAATAAAAAAAAAAAAAAACAAAAGCAATTAGCGTGTCATGCTTAGAATTCTAGAGGCAGCAGGACAAACATGAGTTTTTGTGTTTTGGAAAAAGAAATGGAACCCTTTTGCAGAGGGGAACGATAATGAATTCCCCAAATCAGTTTGCAGCGATTTTCAGGTGAATTGAATGAGTTATCCAAAGCCAGTCAGCTGGGAGGGGTGGATGAATCCGGAAACAGCCTGTTTCCTTGTGACTAAATCAAGCCCACTATCAAAAAGGACTCTTGCATTTCTTTGGCTCTTCTCACATTTTTCTTCTTTATCATGGTTTGTAATGAGTTTTCTGATGTGAGCTTTGATTTTGAGGCTGGACTATGGAGTTCAAGACACGGAAGCAATGGTCTTTTTCAATCAGGGCACAGCTGTGGGCTTGCTCCAATTCTGGCTTTCTGTCATGGTTTTGGGTGCCTCAGCCGAGTTTTGGTTTCTTGAGCGGCAATTTCCTAAAGGATTTCTGGGTCTGAGTTGGGTTTGCCTTCTTCCTTCCCAAATTTTGTATTCTGACGCAATACAAACACGAGTTTAGACAGCAGATCCATTATGAAATAAAAAATACAAAACCAATTAGCGTGTCATGCTTAGAATTCTAGAGGCAGCACGACCAACATGAGATTTGTGTTTTGGAAAAAGAAATGGAACCCTTTTGCAGAGGGGAACGATAATTAATTCCCCAAATCAGTTTGCAGCGATTTTCAGGTGAATTGAATGAGTTTTCCAAAGCCAGTCAGCTGGGAGGGGTGGATGAATCCGGAAACAGCCTGTTTCCTTGTGACTAAATCAAGCCCACTATCAAAAAGGACTCTTGCATTTCTTTGGCTCTTTTCACATTTTTCTTCTTTATCATGGTTTGTAATGAATTTTCTGATGTGAGCTTTGATTTTGAGGCTGGAATATGGAGATCAAGACACGGAAGGAATGGTGTTTTCAGTCAGGGCACAGCTGTTGGCTTGCTCCAATTCTGGCTTTCTGTCATGGTTTTGGGTGCCTCAGCCGAGTTTTGGTTTCTTGAGCGGCAATTTCCTAAAGGATTTCTGGGTCTGAGTTGGGTTTGCCTTCTTCCTTCCCAAATGTTGTATTCTGACGCACTACAAACACGAGTTTAGACAGCAGATCCATTATGAAATAAAAAAAACAAAAGCAATTAGCGTGTCATGCTTAGAATTCTAGAGGCAGCACGACCAACATGAGTTTTTGTGTTTTGGACAAAGAAATGGAACCCTTTTGCAGAGGGGCACGATAATTTATTCCCCAAATCAGTTTGCAGCGATTTTCAGGTGAATTGAATGAGTTTTCCAAAGCCATTCAGCTGGGAGGGGTGCATGAATGCGGAAACAGCCTGTTTCCTTGTGACTAAATCAAGCCCACTATCAAAAAGGACTCTTGCATTTCTTTGGCTCTTTTCACATTTTTCTTCTTTAGCATGGTTTGTAATGAATTTTCTGATGTGAGCTTTGATTTTGAGGCTGGAATATGGAGTTCAAGACCCGGAAGGAATGGTCTTTTTCAATCAGGGCACAGCTGTTGGCTTGCTCCAATTCTGGCTTTCTGTCATGGTTTTGGGTGCCTCAGCCGAGTTTTGGTTTCTTGAGCGGCAATTTCCTAAAGGATTTCTGGGTCTGAGTTGGGTTTGCCTTCTTCCTTCCCAAATGTTGTATTCTGACGCAATACAAACACGAGTTTAGACAGCAGATCCATTATGAAAGAAAAAATACAAAACCAATTAGCGTGTCATGCTTAGAATTCTAGAGGCAGCACGACCAACATGAGTTTTTGTGTTTTGGACAAAGAAATGGAACCCTTTTGCAGAGGGACATGATAATTAATTCCCCAAATCAGTTTGCCAGCGATTTTCAGGTGAATTGAATGAGTTTTCCAAAGCCAGTCAGCTGGGAGGGGTGGATGAATCCGGAAACAGCCTGTTTCCTTGTGACTAAATCAAGCCCACTATCAAAAAGGACTCTTGCATTTCTTTGGCTCTTTTCACATTTTTCTTCTTTATCATGGTTTGTAATGAATTTTCTGATGTGAGCTTTGATTTTGAGGCTGGAATATGGAGATCAAGACACGGAAGGAATGGTGTTTTCAGTCAGGGCACAGCTGTTGGCTTGCTCCAATTCTGGCTTTCTGTCATGGTTTTGGGTGCCTCAGCCGAGTTTTGGTTTCTTGAGCGGCAATTTCCTAAAGGATTTCTGGGTCTGAGTTGGGTTTGCCTTCTTCCTTCCCAAATGTTGTATTCTGACGCAATACAAACACGAGTTTAGACAGCAGATCCATTATGAAATAAAAAATACAAAACCAATTAGCGTGTCATGCTTAGAATTCTAGAGGCAGCACGACCAACATGAGATTTGTGTTTTGGACAAAGAAATGGAAGCCTTTTGCAGAGGGGAACGATAATTAATTCCCCAAATCAGTTTGCAGCGATTTTCAGGTGAATTGAATGAGTTTTCCAAAGCCAGTCAGCTGGGAGGGGTGGATGAATCCGGAAACAGCCTGTTTCCTTGTGACTAAATCAAGCCCACTATCAAAAAGGACTCTTCCATTGCTTTGGCTCTTTTCACATTTTTCTTCTTTATCATGGTTTGTAATGAATTTTCTGATGTGAGCTTTGATTTTGAGGCTGGAATATGGAGTTCAAGACACGGAAGGAATGGTGTTTTCAGTCAGGGCACAGCTGTTGGCTTGCTCGAATTGTGGCTTTCTGTCATGGTTTTGGGTGCCTCAGCCGAGTTTTGGTTTCTTGAGCGGCAATTTCCTAAATGATTTCTGGGTCTGAGTTGGGTTTGCCTTCTTCCTTCCCAAATGTTGTATTCTGACGCACTACAAACACGAGTTTAGACAGCAGATCCATTATGAAATAAAAAAAACAAAAGCAATTAGCGTGTCATGCTTAGAATTCTAGAGGCAGCACGACCAACATGAGTTTTTGTGTTTTGGACAAAGAAATGGAACCCTTTTGCAGAGGGGCACGATAATTTATTCCCCAAATCAGTTTGCAGCGATTTTCAGGTGAATTGAATGAGTTTTCCAAAGCCATTCAGCTGGGAGGGGTGCATGAATGTGGAAACAGCCTGTTTCCTTGTGACTAAATCAAGCCCACTATCAAAAAGGACTCTTGCATTTCTTTGGCTCTTTTCACATTTTTCTTCTTTAGCATGGTTTGTAATGAATTTTCTGATGTGAGCTTTGATTTTGAGGCTGGAATATGGAGTTCAAGACACGGAAGGAATGGTCTTTTTCAATCAGGGCACAGCTGTTGGCTTGCTCCAATTCTGGCTTTCTGTCATGGTTTTGGGTGCCTCAGCCGAGTTTTGGTTTCTTGAGCGGCAATTTCCTAAAGGATTTCTGGGTCTGAGTTGGTTTTGCCTTCTTCCTTCCCAAATTTTGTATTCTGACGCAATACAAACACGAGTTTAGACAGCAGATCCATTATGAAATAAAAAAAAAACAAAACCAATTAGCGTGTCATGCTTAGAATTCTAGAGGCAGCACGACCAACATGAGTTTTTGTGTTTTGGACAAAGAAATGGAACCCTTTTGCAGAGGGGAACGATAATTAATTCCCCAAATCAGTTTGCCAGCGATTTTCAGGTGAATTGAATGAGTTTTCCAAAGCCAGTCAGCTGGGAGGGGTGGATGAATGCGGAAACAGCCTGTTTCCTTGTGACTAAATCAAGCCCACTCTCAAAAAGGACTCTTCCATTTCTTTGGCTCTTTTCACATTTTTCTTCTTTAGCATGGTTTGTAATGAATTTTCTGATGTGAGCTTTGATTTTGAGGCTGGAATATGGAGTTCAAGACACGGAAGCAATGGTGTTTTTCAATCAGGACACAGCTGTTGGCTTGCTCCAATTCTGGCTTTCTGTCATGGTTTTGGGTGCCTCAGCCGAGTTTTGGTTTCTTGAGCGGCAATTTCCTAAAGGATTTCTGGGTCTGAGTTGGGTTTGCCTTCTTCCTTCGCAAATTTTGTATTCTGACGCAATACAAACACGAGTTTAGACAGCAGATCCATTATGAAAGAAAAAACAAAACCAATGAGCGTGTCATGCTTAGAATTCCAGAGGCAGCACGACCAACATGAGTTTTTGTGTTTTGGACAAAGAAATGGAACCCTATTGCAGAGGGGAACGAGAATTAATTCCCCAAATCAGTTTGCCAGCGATTTTCAGGTGAATTGAATGAGTTTTCCAAAGCCAGTCAGCTGGGAGGGGTGGATGAATCCGGCAACAGCCTGTTTCCTTGTGACTACATCAAGTCCACTATCAAGAAGGACTCTTCCATTTCTTTGGCTCTTTTCACATTTTTCTTTTTTATCATGGTTTGTAATGAATTTTCTGATGTGAGCTTTGATTCTGAGGCTGGAATATGGAGTTCAAGACACGGAAGGAATGGTCTTTTTCAATCAGGGCACAGCTGTTGGCTTGCTCCAATTCTGGCTTTCTGTCATGGTTTTGGGTGCCTCAGCCGAGTTTTGGTTTCTTGAGCGGCAATTTCCTAAATGATTTCTGGGTCTGAGTTGGTTTTGCCTTCTTCCTTCCCAAATTTTGTATTCTTTTTTTTTTTTTTAATGATGATGAAATCAGATCAGACCTATTGTCATGTTTAATCCCAGTGTGAGTCAAGTTGGGAGTTGATAGTTTCTTTTCTTTTCTTTTTTTTTTTTTCTTTTACAGAGGATCAGTTTAGTATGCATTAAGTAAAGATTTCAACGGTTTGCACCCCCATAGAAACACAAAGTGAAATATATTATTTAAGTACTCGTTATAGCATTAAATCTCAATGCAGAGCACATTAAGGACAGAGATCCTACATGAGGAGTAAGTGCACAGAGACTCCTGTTGTTGACTTTACCAATTGACACTCCTGTCTATGGCATCAGTAATCTCCCTATGCTCCAGTCATGAGTTTCCAAGGCTATGGAAGCCCTCTGAGTTCTCCGACTCTTATCTTGTTTAGACAAGGTCATAGTCAAAGTGGAGGTTCTCTCCTCCCTTCAGAGAAAGGTACCTCCTTCTTTGAAGACCTGTTCTTTCCACTGAGATCTCACTCACAGAGATCTTTTGCCAGAGTGTCTTGGCTTTCCATGCCTGAAATACTCTCATGGGAGGCGTTGGTGGTATAGTGGTGAGCATAGCTGCCTTCCAAACTTTGTATTCTGACGCAATACAAACACGAGTTTAGACAGCAGATCCATTATGAAAAAAAAAAAAAAACCAATTAGCGTGTCATGCTTAGAATTCTAGAGGCAGCACGACCAACATGAGTTTTTGTGTTTTGGACAAAGAAATGGAACCCTTTTGCAGAGTGGAACGATAATTAATTCCCCAAATCAGTTTGCCAGCGATGCTCAGGGGAATTGAATGAGTTTTCCAAAGCCAGTCAGCTGGGAGGGGTGGATGAATCCGGAAACAGCCTGTTTCCTTGTGACTAAATCAAGCCCACTATCAAAAAGGACTCTTGCATTTCTTTGGCTCTTTTCACATTTTTCTTCGTTATCATGGTTTGTAATGAATTTTCTGATGGGAGCTTTGATTGTGAGGCTGGAATATGGAGATCAAGACCCGGAAGGAATGGTCTTTTTCAATCAGGGCACAGCTGTTGGCTTGCTCCAATTCTGGCTTTCTGTCATGGTTTTGGGTGCCTCAGCCGAGTTTTGGTTTCTTGAGCGGCAATTTCCTAAAGGATTTCTGGGTCTGAGTTGGTTTTGCCTTCTTCCTTCCCAAATTTTGTATTCTGACGCAATACACACACGAGTTTAGACAGCAGATCCATTATGAAATAAAAAAAAACAAAACAAAACCAATTAGCGTGTTATTCTTAGAATTCTGTAGGCAGCACGACCAACATGATGTTTTGTGTTTTGGAAAAAGAAATGGAACCCTTTTGCAGAGGGGAATGATAATTAATTCCCCAAATCAGTTTGCTAGCAATTTTCAGGTGAATTGAATGAGTTTTCCAAAGCCAGTCAGCTGGGAGGGGTGGATGAATCCGGAAACAGCCTGTTTCCTTGTGACTAAATCAAGCCCACTATCAAAAAGGAGTCTTCCATTTCCTTGGCAGTTTTCACATTTTTCTTCTTTAGCATGGTTTGTAATGAATTTTCTGATGTGAGCTTTGATTTTGAGGCTGGAATATGGAGTTCAAGACATGGAAGGCATGGTCTTTTTCAATCAGGGCACAGCTGTTGGCTTGCTCCAATTCTGGCTTTCTGTCATGGTTTTGGGTGCCTCAGCCGAGTTTTGGTTTCTTGAGCGGCAATTTCCTAAAGGATTTCTGGGTCTGAGTTGGTTTTGCCTTCTTCCTTCCTAAATAATGTATTCTGACGCAATACACACACGAGTTTAGACAGCAGATCCATTATGAAAAAAAAAAAAAAAAACAAAACCAATTAGCGTGTCATGCTTAGAATTCTTGAGGCAGCACGACCAACATGAGTTTTTGTGTTTTGGACAAAGGAATGGAAGCCTTTTGCAGAGGGGAACGATCATTAATTCCCCAAATCAGTTTGCCAGCGATTTTCAGGGGAATTGAATGAGTTTTCCAAATCCAGTCAGCTGGGAGGGTGGATGAATCCGGAAACAGCCTGTTTCCTTTGACTAAATCAAGCCCACTATCAAAAAGGACTCTTCCATTTCGTTGGCTCTTTTCACATTTTTCCTCTTTATCATGGTTTGTAATGAATTTTCTGATGTGAGGTTTGATTTTGAAGCTGGAATATGGAGATCAAGACACGGAAGGAATGGTGTTTTTCAATCAGGGCACAGCTGTTGGCTTGCTCCAATTCAGGCTTTCTGTCATGGTTTTGGGTGCCTCAGCCGAGTTTTGGTTTCTTGAGCGGCAATTTCCTAAATGATTTCTGGGTCTGAGTTGGTTTTGCCTTCTTCCTTCCCAAATTTTGTATTCTTTTTTTTTTTTTTTAATGATGATGAAATCAGATCAGACCTATTGTCATGTTTAATCCCAGTGTGAGTCAAGTTGGGAGTTGATAGTTTCTTTTCTTTTCTTTTCTTTTCTTTTTTTTTTTTTTACAGAGGATCAGTTTAGTATGCATTAAGTAAAGATTTCAACAGTTTGCACCCCCATAGAAACACAAAGTGAAATATATTATTTACGTACTCATTATAGCATTAAATCTCAATGCAGAGCACATTAAGGACAGAGATCCTACATGAGGAGTAAGTGCACAGAGACTCCTGTTGTTGACTTTACCAATTGACACTCCTGTCTATGGCATCAGTAATCTCCCTATGCTCCAGTCATGAGTTTCCAAGGCTATGGAAGCCCTCTGAGTTCTCCGACTCTTATCTTGTTTAGACAAGGTCATAGTCAAAGTGGAGGTTCTCTCCTCCCTTCAGAGAAAGGTACCTCCTTCTTTGAAGACCTGTTCTTTCCACTGAGATCTCACTCACAGAGATCTTTTGCCAGAGTGTCTTGGCTTTCATGCCTGAAATACTCTCATGGGAGGCGTTGGTGGTATAGTGGTGAGCATAGCTGCCTTCCAAATTTTGTATTCTGACGCAATACAAACAAGAGTTTAGACAGCAGATCCATTATGAAATAATAAAAAAACAAAACCAATGAGCGTGTCATGCTTAGAATTCTAGAGGCAGCACGACCAACATGAGTTTTTGTGTTTTGGAAAAAGAAATGGAACCTTTTTGCAGAGGGGAACGATAATTAATTCCCCAAATCAGTTTGCCAGCGATTTTCAGGTGAATTGAATGAGTTTTCCAAAGCCAGTCAGCTGGGAGGGGTGGATGAATCCGGAAACAGCCTGTTTCCTTGTGACTAAATCAAGCCCACTATCAAAAAGGACTCTTCCATTGCTTTGGCTCTTTTCACATTTTTCTTCTTTATCATGGTTTGTAATGACTTTTCTGATGTGAGCTTTGATTTTGAGGCTGGAATATGGAGTTCAAGACACGGAAGGAATGGTCTTTTTCAATCAGGGCACAGCTGTTGGCTTGCTCCAATTCTGGCTTTCTGTCATGGTTTTGGGTGCCTCAGCCGAGTTTTGGTTTCTTGAGCGGCAATTTCCTAAAGGATTTCTGGGTCTGAGTTGGTTTTGCCTTCTTCCTTCCCAAATTTTGTATTCTGACGCAATACAAACACGAGTTTAGACAGCACATCCATTATGAAATAAAAAAAAAAACAAAACCAATGAGCGTGTCATGCTTAGAATTCTAGAGGCAGCACGACCAACATGAGTTTTTGTGTTTTGGACAAAGAAATGGAACCCTTTTGCAGAGGGGAACGATAATGAATTCCCCAAATCAGTTTGCCAGCGATTTTCAGGTGAATTGAATGAGTTTTCCAAAGCCAGTCAGCTGGGAGGGGTGGATGAATGCGGAAACAGCCTGTTTCCTTGTGACTAAATCAAGCCCACTATCAAAAAGGACTCTTCCATTGCTTTGGCTCTTTTCACATTTTTCTTCTTTATCATGGTTTGTAATGAACTTTCTGATATGAGCTTTGATTTTGAGGCTGGAATATGGAGTTCAAGACCCGGAAGGAATGGTCCTTTTCAATCAGGGCACAGCTGTTGGCTTGCTCCAATTCTGGCTTTCTGTCATGGTTTTGGGTGCCTCAGCCGAGGTTTGGTTTCCTGAGCGGCAATTTCCTAAAGGATTTCTGGGTCTGAGTTGGTTTTGCCTTCTTCCTTCCCAAATTTTGTATTCTGACGCAATACACACACGATATTAGACAGCAGCTCCATTATGAAATAAAAAAAAAAAAAACAAAACCAATGAGCGTGTCATGCTTAGAATTCTAGAGGCAGCACGACCAACATGAGTTTTTGTGTTTTGGACAAAGAAATGGAACCCTTTTGCAGAGGGGAACGATAATTAATTCCCCAAATCAGTTTGCCAGCGATTTTCAGGGGAATTGAATGAGTTTTCCAAAGCCAGTCAGCTGGGAGGGGTGGATGAATCCGGAAACAGCCTGTTTCCTTGTGACTAAATCGAGCCCACTATCAAAAAGTACTCTTCCATTTCTTTGGCTCTTTTTACATTTTTCTTCTAAATCATGGTTTGTAATGAATTTTCTGATGTGAGCTTTGATTTTGAGGCTGGAATATGGAGTTCAAGACACGGAAGGAATGGTCTTTTTCAATCAGGGCACAGCTGTTGGCTTGCTCCAATTCTGGCTTTCTGTCATGGTTTTGGGTGCCTCAGCCGAATTTGGGTTTCTTGAGCGGCAATTTCCTAAATGATTTTTAGGTCTGAGTTGGTTTTGCTTTCTTCCTTTCCAAATTGTGTATTCTGACGCAATACACACACGAGTTTAGACAGCAGATCCATTATGAAATAATAAAAAAACAAAACCAATTAGCGTGTCATGCTTAGAATTCTAGAGGCAGCACGACCAACATGAGTTTTTGTGTTTTGGACAAAGGAATGGAAGCCTTTTGCAGAGGGGAACGATCATTAATTCCCCCAAATCAGTTTGCCAGCGATTTTCAGGTGAATTGAATGAGTTTTCCAAAGCCAGTCAGCTGGGAGGGGTGGATGAATCCGGAAACAGCCTGTTTCCTTGTGACTAAATCAAGCCCACTATCAAAAAGGACTCTTGCATTTCTTTAGCTCTTTTCACATTTTTCTTCTTTATCATGGTTTGTAATGAATTTTCTGATGTGAGCTTTGGATTTGAGGCTGGCATATGGAGTTCAGGGCATAAGAGGAAGGTTCTTATTCAATCAGGGCACAGATGTTGGCTTGCTCCAATTCTGGCTTGCTGTCATTGTTTTGGGTGCCTCTGCCGATTTGAGGTTTCTTGAGTGGCAATTTCCTAAACGTTTTCTTAGTCTGAGTTGGTTTTGTCCTCTTCCTTCCCAAATTTTGTATTCTGACGCAATAGAAACAAGAATTTGGGCAGAATAGCCATTATGAAATAAAAAACACATCAAATAGGCTTTTGAAAGCTACAGGTAACACGACCAAGGTTAGATTTTGTTTTGGATAATAAAATGGAACACTTTCGCTGTGGTGACAGATATTAACTGCCTCCGTTCAGGTTAATTCAGTCAATATTCCTCAGGCAGTCAGCTGGAGGGGTGGATGAATCTGGGAATAGCCGTCTTCCTTTCGACTAAATCAATCCCAATATCATTATGGATTCTTGCATTTCTTTGGCTTTTCTCTCATTTTTCTTATTTATCGTGGTTTGTAATGAATTTTCTGATGTGAGCTTTGGTTTTGAGGCTGGAATATGGAGTTCAGGGCACAAGAGGAAGGTTCTTATTCAATCAGGGCACAGCTGCTAGCTTGCTACAAATACGGCTTGCTGTCATTGTTTTGGGTGCCTCCGCTGATTTGCGGTTTCTTGAGCATGAATTTGCTAAATATTTTATGAGTCTCAGTTGGTTTTCCTTCTTCCTTCCCAAATTTTGTAATCTGACGCAATAGAAAGAAGAATTTGGACAGAGTAGCCATTATGAAATAAAAAACACAACAAATAGGCTTTTGAAGCTACAGGTAACACGAACAGGGTGACATTTTGTGTTTTGGAAAATAAAATGGAACACGTTTTCTGTGGTGACAGATATTAACTGCCTCCGTTCAGGTTAATTCAGTCAGAATTCCACAGGCAGTCAGCTGGAGGGGTGGATGAATCTGGGAATAGCCGTCTTCCTTTCGACTAAATCAAGCCCAATATAATTATGGATTCTTGCATTTCTTTGGGTTTATTCTGATTTTTCTTATTTATCATGGTTTGTAATGAATTTTCTGATGTGAGCTTTGGTTTTGAGGCTGCAATATGGAGTTCAGGGCACCGGAGTAATGGCCTTTTTCAATCAGAGCACAGCTGTAGGCTTGCTCCAATTCTGGCTTGCTGTCATTGTTTTGGGTGCCTCCGCCGATTTGAGGTTTCTTGAGTGGCAATTTCCTAAACGTTTTCTGAGTCTCAGTTCATTTTGCCTTCTTTCCTTTCCAAATTTTGTATTCTGACCCAATACAAACAAGAGTTTGGACAGACTAGCCATTATGAAAAAAAAAAAAAAAACATCAAATGGGCTTTTGAAGCTACAGGTAACACGAACAAGGTGACATTTTGCGTTTTGGAAAATAAAATGAACACGTTGGCTGAGGTAACAGATATTAACTGCCTCTATTCAGGTTAATTCAGTCAGAATTCCACAGGCAGTCAGCTGGGAGGGGTGGATGAATCCGGGAACAGCCGGTTTCCTTGCGACTAAATCCAGCCCAATATCATTATGGATTCTTGCATTTCTTTGTCTTTTTTCTCTTTTTTCTTATTTATCATGGTTTGCAATGAATTTTCTGATGTGAGCTTTGGTTTTGAGGCTGGCATATGGAGTTCAGTGCACAAGAGGAAGGTTCTTTTTCAATCAGGGCACAGCTGTTGGCTTGCTCCAATTCTGGCTTGCTGTCATTGTTTTGGATGTCTCAGCTGACTTCTGGTTCCTTGAGCGTCAATATCCTAAATGTTTTCTGGTTCTGAGTTGGTTTTACCTTCTTCCTTCCCAAATTTTGTATTCTGACCCAATACAAACAAGAGTTTGGACACAGGAGCCATTAAGAAATAAAAAACACAACAAATAAGCATTTGAAGCTTATACATCTACAGGTAACACAACCAAGGTGAGTTTTTGTGTTTTGGAAAATCAAATGAACACTTTGGCTGAGGTGACAGATATTAATTGCCTCCAAACTGAGTTTCACTGCGATTTTCAGGTTAATTCAGTCAGAATTCCACAGGCAGTCAGCTGGAGGGGTGGATGAATCCGGGAACAGCAGGTTTCTTGTGACTAAATCCAACCTAACATCATTATGGATTCTTGCATTTCTTTGGCTTTTTTCTCTTTTTTCTTATTTA